>NW_026622897.1:17315000-18565000 GCF_023065955.2 Ursus arctos | reverse complement strand
TTTGCAGCACTTCTGGGTATCCCAAACACACACACACACACACACGCACACACACACGCACACACGCACACATACACGTGGCTGGAGAAAAGTGTTGCCCTGCTCAGTCTTCACCCCATTGGTGAGGAGAGGGGTTCTGCCTTCCCTAAAGGATGTGGGGCTGGCTGAAGGCAAGATTCCTGATGCAGGACAGATGAGACTGAGTGTAGTTTACTAGTCACATACGCTTGCAGCCGAGGGAGGAGGACACCGCATGCCATGCAGGACCACATGCGGGATGTACTCAGAGGCAGAGTGAACACTGCTTAGTTGGCAGGAACCAAAGCCCTTTTGGGGTTTTTGTTTTTGGTTTGGTTTGGTTTAGTTGTTGTTTCTAAATTTTTATTTAAATTCCAGTTAACGTACAGTGTAGCATTAGTTTCAGGTGTACAATTTAGTCATTCGGCACTTCCATACATCACCCTGTGCTCATCATGACAAGTGCCTTCCTTACTGCCCATCACCTATTTTCCCCCTCCCCCAACCCCTCCCCCTTCCCCCACCCCCCCGTAACCCTTAGTTTGTTCTCTTTAGTTAAGAGTCTGTTTCTTGGTTTGCTTCTCTCCCTCTTTTTTTCCCCTTTGCTCATTTGTTTTCTTTCTCTTTAATCTCAATCTTTTTTTTATTTAAGATTTTTAATTTATTTACTTGTCACAAAGAGCACAAGCAGGGGGAGCAGCAGGCAGAGGGAGAAGCCAACTCCCCGCTGAGCAAGGAGCCTGATGCAGGACTCCATCCCCTGGGATCATGACCTGAGCCAGAGGCAGATGTTCCATTGACTGAGCCACCCAGGTGTCCCACATTTGTTTTGTTTCTTAAATTCCACATATTAGTGAAATCATATGGTATTTGTCTTTCTCTGACTGATTTCACTAAACATAATACTCTCCAGCTCCATCCATGTTGTTGCAAATGGCAAGATTTCATTCTCTTTTATGTCCGAGTAATATTCCTGTGTGTGTGTGTGTGTGTGTGTGTGTACATTCATCAGTCTTCTTTACCCATGCATCAGTCAGTTAAGGACGGGTATAATGCAGCTGGTCTGGTTGAGAGAGGAACGAGCTAAATGGGGGGGCCTTTCCTCAAGTGGGGGAGTATATCTGGCAAAAGTGGGGGAACTTAGGACTCTGGGGCCCTGTGAGGCTTGGTGGTGTCAAGACTACACATAAAATAGTAGACATTATAATATATCTCCCCAGTGTTACTTGAAATATATTTTAAAATATTGCCCACAAGCTCTTGTGTTTATGCCAGGTTCCATTTTGGAGGCGTTCATTCCACTGCAAGGAACTATCTATTCTTTTTCACTCTCTCTCTTCTTTTTCTCCCTCCCTCCCTCTCTTCTCTTTTAGAAATATGTATATTTATAGAAAAATATATTGTATGAATATATATTTGAAAAATGTATAATATATATATGCACACATTTTTACAAATATCCATACATCAGGCAGAAAGGCTGATAAGGAAAAAATGGGGTCATCCATAGGCTGGAGATCTAAGTGAGGTCATGGAGTATGTGTTTAGGAAATAAAACTATAGAATTGGGAGATTGTGGTCCACGATTGATAACCTTGGAGTCTGGAATTTCAGAGCTTGAGAAATTCTATCTAAGGGCAACACTCAGGTCATAACAATGGAGCTGATGCTTTAAAAGGAATGCCCATGATACTCATTGGAAGGAAGATCAAGAAATTCAAATTTTAGGGGCACCTGGGTGGCACAGCGGTTAAGCGTCTGCCTTCGGCTCAGGACGTGATCCCGGCGTTATGGGATCGAGCCCCACATCAGGCTCTTCCGCTATGAGCCTGCTTCTTCCTCTCCCACTCCCCCTGCTTGTGTTCCCTCTCTCGCTGGCTGTCTCTACCTCTGTCAAATAAATAAATAAAATCTTTAAAAAAAAAAGAAATTCAAATTTTAGTATATTTTATGAACTGTTCACATGGATGTTAAGGTTCCCTAGAACGATAGGAATCCTTAGGATGAAGTGGAAGACCACGAACCTCTAAAAAAGTCTTTACTCAATGTGTCGCCAATGGTTTTTATGTTTTGAAATTCAGTTTAAAAAACCTCCTCCCTCATTGTCTTACCTGAACACTCCATGGCCGTTCTTTACATCTTCCTTGAATCTCGGGTAATAAAGGGCAGAAACAAAACTTACAAGATTGTGTAATATAAGCCTTGGAGACATTTTATCAAAAAACAGAGGAATAGTGATTTGAAAGTGGAAGTTGGGAACAAAAGAACACTGCCAACATTCGCAACAGTAATCCTGAGCCCATTCCTCCAGCCCTCTGGAACATGGAAGGGAGGCACGCTTCCTTGTAGGAACCTCAGGGCTATCACTGTCCTCAAGTGAAAGTGAAATTGATATTAAGATCAACAGGTACCATGTTTGGGTTAAGAGGGGAATGTTTAAAGAAATTTTTATGGAAAAAATAGAAATATTAGAGAATACAGGGGATGCTATGGCAAGCTTGCAGCTGTGGGATAAAGTCTGGAGGTTGGAAGACCAGAGTTGAACCGGGCTGAGTTCAGTCCAGGGGTTATCTTTCTGAACCGGGACATGACAGGAATGAAAAGCATAATGCAATTTACTATAGCTGTCCGCAAGTTTTAAAGTGTAAAGTACATCACGTTCAAGCAAAAATATGCAGGCATACAAATGGACACAGGAGGGGATGCTTAACATCCCTGATCCTCAGGGAAATACTAGTTGAGACATCACCTCACACCTACCAGACTGGCTAAAATTAACAACACAGGAAACAACAGGTGTTGGCTAGGATACAGAGAAAGGGGAGCCCTTTTGCACTGTTGGTGGGAATGCAAACTGGTGCAGCCACTCTGAAAAATGGTATGGAAGGTTCTTGAATGTTAAAAATAGATGTATCCTATCATCAATCGCAATACTACGTACTTACCCAAAGGATACAAAAATACTAATTCGAAGGGATAAATGCACACTGGTGTTTACAGCAGCATTATCAACAACAGCCAAATTGTGAAAGAAACCCAAATATCCACTGATGGATGAATAGATAAAGATGTGGTATATATATACACACACTCAATGGACTATTACTCAGCCGTAACAAAGAACGAAATCTTGCCATTTGCCATGACATGGATGGAGCTATTAAGTACTACACTAAGAGAAATAAGTCAGTCAGGTATTTAAACATTCTTATTTTTTTCTTTGCATTTTAGTGCAAATAATTTATCCTAAGTGCTCTCTCAGTTCACAGATTGATCCTTTCTTCTTCTCGTAACACCATTGAAGGGATTTGTTACTTTTGAGAGTGTGGCTTTTGCTTGTAGCATTTCACTGACTTCATTTTAATATTGTCTGAGGAAATTTTAGGTCTTTTCATGAATGTTTTCTACTCTTTTCACTAAAATTTCTTCTACAGATGTATTGTAGTTAGTTTGAAGTTCTTGTCCATGAATTCTAGCACCTGGGAGTATGTGCTTACTGACTAATTTTTTTTCTTAATATGGGATTATTTTCTTGCTTATTCGCATGTATCATACTTTGCCATTTTATGTTCAACATTATAGTAAAAGATCATGAGAGACCAAAGTAGATAAAATGTATCCAAAAAAGACCATTCCTTGCTCTTTGTCACGTCACCGGGGAAGGTTTCTGGCTTATTGATTTTCTTTGTGATTTTTCTCCATTTCATTTTATTGGCTCCTCATTTTTGCTATTTCCTTCATTTTGGATTAATTTGTTCTTTTTTTTTACCAGATTATTAAAGTGCAAGCTTATATCATTAATGTGAGACTTTACTTTTTTCCCAATCTAAGCTTTTATTTTTTTTTAAAGATTTTATTTATTCATTCTACAGAGAGATAGAGACAGCCAGTGAGAGAGGGAACACAAGCAGGGGGAGTGGGAGAGGAAGAAGCAGGCTCCCAGCAGAAGAGCCTGACATGGGGCTCAATCCCAGAACGCCAGGATCACGCCCTGAGCTGAAGGCAGACGCTTAAACGACTGAGCCACCCAGGCGCCCCCCAATCTAAGCTTTTAATGCTATACTTTCTTTTTTAAACTTTCCCTTAGCTGTAACAATTTTGTTATATTGTGTTTTTCTTTTATTTCTTTTTTTAAGATTTTATTTTTTAAGTAATCTTTACACCCAACATGGGGCTCGAACTCAGAACCCTGAGATCAAGAGTTGCCGGCTCCTGTGACTGAGCCAGCCAGGCGCCCCTGTGTTTTTATTTTCATTCAATTCAAAATATTTTTAAATTTCCCATCTGCCTTCCTCTTTGGCCCCAGATTATTTAATGACTTTGTTTTCTAATTTTAAAATATTTGGGGACTTCATACATACCCCTTTTGCTAATTAGTTTAATTCTGCTTTGGTCAGAGAATATATTTGCATAATTTTAAATTCATGATCTTTCTCCATTTTATTTTTTTAATTAACATAAAATGTTTATTTGTTTCAGGGGTACAGGTCTGTGATTCATCAGTCTTACACAATTCACGGCACTCACCATAGCACATACCTTCCCTAATGTCCATCACCCAGCCACCCCATCCCTCCCACCCCCCTCCACTCCATATCTTCCTCCTTTTTGGTGTGACTGTTGCTATTTTAAGTTGAGTATATTGCAGCCTGAATCAAAGACTATTTCCTTAATCTTCTTTTCATCTAGGTGAAACTATGTGACTAATTCTGGCCAGACAGATGCAAGCAGAATTTTTGAGTGGTTCTACTAGTAAGGTTTCTTACAAGGGAGGGAATGATCCTTTCTTCTCCTTTTTTCCTTCTTACACCTTTGGGAGTTAACATGTAATAGCTGGAATTCTGACAATCATTCAAGACCACAAGTGGACCCTGAGCATGGAAGTGGCTTATGAGAGTGATAGAGCAAAAACATACGGGTTTTCCACTCATGTTATGCATGCATAAAGAGTTTTACTTTTTCTTCATTCTTGATGCCTTTTTAATTTTTTTTTCTTTTTTTTACTCCATGGGCTAGGCTTTAATGGATAATATTTATTTATTTATTTATTATTTTTTAAAGATTTATTTATTTATTTATTTTAAAGATTTCATTTATTTATTCGACAGAGATAGAGACAGCCAGCGAGAGAGGGAACACAAGCAGGGGAGTGGGAGAGGAAGAAGCAGGCTCATAGTGGAGGAGCCTGATGTGGGGCTCGATCCCATAACGCCGGGATCACGTCCTGAGCCGAAGGCAGACGCTTAACCGCTGTGCCACCCAGGCGCCCCTAAAGATATATTTATTTATTTTAGAGAGAGAGAGCATGGGCTGGAGGGACAGAGGGAGAGGGAGAGAATCTCAAGCAGACTCCGTGCACCAAGGCCGATGCCCGGCTCAGTCTCACCACCCTGAGATCATAACCTGAGCCAAAACAAGATTCAGACACTTAACGGACTGCACCACCCAGGCACCCCATTTATTTATTTATTTATTTATTTATTTATTTGAAAGAGTGAGCAAGAGCGGGAGTGGGAGGAGGGGCAGAGAGAGAGAGACAGAGAAGCAGACACCCCCCTGAACAGGGATCCTGACATGGGGCTTGATCCCAGGACCCAGAGATCATGACCTGAGCCAAAGGTCACACTTAACTGACTGAGCCACCCAGGCACCCCCAGGCACCCCATTTTAATGGATAATATTTAATAGAAATGGTGACACAGGCACTCTATTTTCCTTTGTTATTTTAAGGGGAATATGTGTCACAATCAAGAATGATGGTTTTGAATGTGTTAGGGACTGTTTATCAGATTAAGACAATTTCCTTCTAGTCTTAGTTTGCAAGGAAGTTTTATAATTAATGGAGGTTGAATATTATCAGCTATATTCTGCTTCAATTATGAGGAAAAATAGTTTGTGTTGACATGGTAAATTACAGTTCCCTGATTTTTTTTTTTATGTCAAATCAGTTTTGTATTCCTGGCATACACCCAACTCTTTTACACATAACTGAATTCTATTTGCTAGTATTTTCTTGAGGATTTTTTTCATTTAGATTCATGGGTGAGATTAGCCTATACTTTTCCTTCCTCATAAAATCTGGTGTTGGGATCCAAGTTACAGTAGCCCTTAAAATTAATAAGAGAGTATTTTGTATTTTAAAAATTCTCTTGGTGAGTTATATGATTGGAATGATCTGTTCTTCAACATCTGGTAAATTTGCTCGTAAATTTATCTGAGCGTGGAATTTCTTTATGTAGCTATATAAGAAAATTTATTGAGGTTTACTTTATGTATAAAAGGCACCGTAATTTCAAAGTTAACTCAAAAGTTTTGATGATGGTATATGACCATAAGCCACCAGTTTAAACGAGATATAGAACATGTTAATTATTCCAGAAAGTTCCCTCATGTGCTTCCCAATCATTACATATCTCCCATTTCCTGCAATAGTTTTCTAATTTCTGTTAGCATAGGTTAGATTTGCCTATTTGTGGACTTCGCAAAATATAATCATATAGTTCTTTTGCATTGGGGTTATTTTGCTCAACATAATATTTTTCAAAATTCATCCAGGTTATTGTATGTATCAGTAGCTACCTCCATGTTAATGTTGAATAATATTCCATTGTAAAAACATACCACCTCTTATCCAGTATCCTGTGGATAGACATTTGCATTATTTTCAGTGTTCAGATATTAGGAATAAAACTGCTTTGTACAGTTAAGTATGGTATTTTTAATAGACATATAATTTCATTTCTCTTGGTTAAATTAGGTAAATACCTTGACATGGTATTGTCAGCTCACAGCGTAAAGATACATGTTTAACTTTACCAGAAAATGCCAATTTTCCCAAAGCAATTGTACTGTTTTATACTCATGCCAGAATTTTATGAGATTTCAGTTTCTCCTTGCCAGGTTTGGTATTGTCTGCTTTAAAAAAAAAAAAAAAAGTTTTGGCTATTTTAGTAGATGTGAAATATCTCAGTATGATTTTAATGTGCATTTTTCTGATGCCTAGTAATGCTGTGGTTCTTTTCATGTGTCTGTTAGTGAAAAACAAGTCTTTTGTGCTGTGCCCATTCAAGTGTTTTGTGCATTTAAAAAATCGCTTTTGGGGCAACTGGGTGGCGCAGTCGTTAAGCGTCTGCCTTCGGCTCAGGGCGTGATCCCGGAGTTCTGGGATTGAGCCCCACGTTGGGCTCTTCTGCTGGGAGCCTGCTTCTTCCTCTCCCACTCCCCCTGCTTGTGTTCCCTCTCTTGCTGGCTGTCTCTATCTCTGTCAAATAAATAAATAAAATCTTTAAAAATAAATAAATAAATAAATAAATAAATAAATAATTGCTTTTTATTGTTGATTTGTGGGAGTTCTTTGTATTAAAAACAGAATTGGTTTTTAATAATTGTGCTTTTGTTGTTGCTTTGTAGGAGTTTTTCATATAGTCAAGATTTTATTAAATGTGTATATTGCAAATATTTTTCTAAGTCTTTATCTTACTGATTCATTTACTTAGCTCTGTATCCGGACTACAAGGAAATTGTAATTTTGAGAGTCTATTTTATAAATTGTTTCTTTGAAGGTTAGTGTTGGTCTTTTTTGTTTTCCTTTTCTAAGAAGTTTGCTACTTCAAGAACACAGATTTTTTTTTCCTGTGTCTCTTCCTAGGAATTTTGTGGTTTTAGCTCAGTTTATGTATGGAGTGATGTAATTGTGATTTTTATATGAAAGTTTGGTTGTTACAGCAACATTCCTTGGAGAGCTTGAATTCTTTGATTAAGCTTGATATCTTTGCAAAAATATCTGCAGGTTATCTCTCAATTCTCTATTTTGCTCCATTGATTTTTGCCTATCCTTATGCCAAGAGCATATACTCAGTGTTTATAAGAAAATTGGAGATCTTGAAATCCGTTGTAAATGTCCTCAACCTTGTTCTTTCTTTTTGATGATTTTGTTAATTTCAGATGTTTTGTAATTCTATTATCTGAAATATCTTCTATAGGATAGGAATTATTTTCTTACTCTAAATTTGTCACAAGTCATCTCTACAGTATTCTACTCCTATTCTATTCCTAGTGTACTGGGAATTTTTAATGATTATTTTAATATATATAATGCTAATTTGCCTATTTATGTTTTTTTATTTCTTTCTGCACACCTTCTGACACTTTATATTCTCCTGGGAATTTGTGTATTTAATCTCAGGTTTTAGTATCTTTATTTAAAATTCATTTGGGTTTTAAAATTTGTTCCATGCTTGTATCTGAATTATTTTTTACCTCTTGTTCTATATTTTATTTATTTTTCTCTCTCTTATTTATTTTCCCTCTCCCACTGATAAATCTTGGCAGTGGTGTACCTACTGAAAAGTGTGGGAAAATTTTTCTCAAAACTGGGTTTTGGTTTGTGTTTTTTTGTTGTTTCATTATTTATATTTAGTCCTGTTTCCTATATCTGAAATTATCTTTATAATTTTCACCTTTCATTTTTGTTGTAGCTGCTTATTTGTTCTATCCTTCTTTTCCTAGTCTGTTGAGTTGAATGCTCAGTTTCTTCATTTTTAAGTTTAAAAATAAATTGTTGTGGCGCCTGGGTGACGCAGTCGTTAAGCATCTGCCTTCGGCTCAGGGCGTGATCCCGGCGTTGTGGGATCGAGCCCCACATCAGGCTCCTCCACTAGGAGCCTGCTTCTTCCTCTCCCACTCCCCCTGCTTGTGTTCCCTCTCTCGCTGGCTGTCTCTGTCTCTGTCAAATAAATAAATAAAAATCTTTAAAAAAATAAATAAAAATAAAAATAAATTGTTGATAAGTAAATTTAAATGTGTAAATTATTCTATAGACAGTAATTAGCACTGTATATTTTCCTGTTACTTCATTTTAAATATTTCATAATTTCCTTTGAAAAATCATTTTAAATAAAAAGATTTTTGAACATGGTTATTTACTTCAAGCCTCAGTGATTTTGTTTGGTATCACCTGCTCAAGGAAAGAAGGCAGTCCGTCAAGACCGCACGTTGTACACCCGCGTCCAACAATCTCCATCAGGCCGTTTTCTTTGTGCCAGGGCAAAGTGGCTCAGGTCTTTCACTGCGACCCTGGCCTCCTGTTGTTCAGAGTCATAATCTTCTCCTTTGCCTCATATCATTTTAATCAGCACTGATGCTGTGAGGATTTTAGATCCCTTCTTTCTGTAATTATCAAGTTTTAAGACTGTACCAAAGTTCATACAAATTGAGCGACTCCACTGTGGTCCTTTTACAGTTTGAGGATTTGGTACAACATTGGGATTACCTAATCTGATAATGATTCATTGAAATTTTAGTAGTTATTCTATCTTCACCCTCTTTCATGCTATTTTTAATTAACTAGGCTCTAGGCAGACCTCCCTGGTGCTTGTCTAATTTCAGTCTTTCATTTCTTCCCAAAGGTGGAACTCTTCCAGTATGCTTATTGGAAATAAAGTCCTATATTACTTTTTGAATTGTAAAATAAGTATCAACACTTATTAACTTTTTCACCTATTTTTTGCAATACAAGAGAGGGAATGTGACCATTAAAAAAAAAATCCATTCAGTTTTTCTCAGATACCCTTCTCAGGTTTGGTTTCCAAATACATTAAGTTCAAGATTTAAAAAAAAAAAAAAGCCCTTAGAACATTTAATTACATGAATAATACAAAAAAAAGCCTTGTTCTTTTTTTTTTTTAGATTTATTTATTTACTTGAGAGAGAGAGACAGAGAGAAGAGGGAAGGGCAGAGGGACAGGGAGAGAGAGAGAGAGAAAGAATCTCAAGCAGACCACTGCTGAATGCAGAGCCCAATGGAGAGCTGGATCCCAAGACCCTGAGATCATGACCTGAGCTGAAATCAAGAGTTGGATGTTTAACCAACTGAGCCACCCAGGTGCTCCAACAACTGTGCTCTTAAGATGCAGAAATTTCCGAAGATTTGTATTTATCTTTATAGAGGGATCCCAATTTAACAAAGTATTCTTTATGAATCTATTTTTTAAATGAATTCAGAATTTTTTTCTTGAATTTCAAAGTAAGAGGAAAAGTTATTAAATATTTGTGCTTCAGGGAGCACCTAAATTTGACTATTCTTCTAATATATATTTTATTATGCGTGAAAATTATGTTTATTCATATTTTCCTATCTTAAACATAAATACTTGCTTCCAAAATTTCAAAAGCTCTGAAATGTGGAGGAAAAAAGCATCTGTAGTAGTCAGTGTTCTCCAGAGAAATGGAATATATATATATATATATATATATGTATATATGTACTAGCATATATAATGTAGATGTTACGAGGAATTGGCACATGTAATTGTGAAAAGTCCCATGATCGCTGGTGGCATAATTCTAGTCTGAGAAGGTGGGGAGCCAGTGATGTAAATACCAGTTCAAAGCAGAAGACGGATGTCCCAGCTCAGGCAGGCAGAAGGATGACAAATCGTCCCTCTATGCAAGCCCTCGAAGGGTTGGACCATGCCCACTCACACTGAGGAGGACAATCCACTCTACTGAGCCCACAGACAGAACTGTAGCCTCCTCTGGAAGCCCTCTCACAGACATACCCAGCAATAATGTGTAATCTGGGCCCCCGTGGCCCAGTCGAGTTATATAAAGTTAAGTAGGGCAATAGCTCTAATCTTACTCTTCAACACACAATTGCTTCAACATGCTGGATAGTGTAGTTTCTTCCAGTTTGTATACTTTTTATTTATTTATTTATTCACCTAAGAGAGATAACAAACAGGGGGAGGGGCAGAGGGAGAGGGGCAGGCAGACTCCCTGCTGAGCAAGAGCCCCATGTGGGACTGGATCTCAGGATCCTGAGATCATGGCCTGAGCCAAAGGCAGATGCTCAACCAACGCTGAGCCACCCAGGTGTCCCTTCCAGGTTTGAAATGAATTTTCATATATAAGTGATCCATGTTTAAACTTCCAAGAAGGGCTTGAAGGTACCGTTTCTAGAGATTCAAGTGTATAGTTCGGTATTAAAGGTCTTTTTCATCATTTCATTTCCACCTCTTAATTCATTTCTCTGAGCATAGCAGAATAAGCTCTTTCTTGGATTTGATGGGATGAATTTACTAATGAGATGAGACTGATTTCCAGGATTCGTGCAGAATATAGCTTTGCCTAATCTGGTCGCATCCCCTGCTGCCTACACAGGATGATACGTGTTTGCTTAAACAAGCAAAATGACACTGCATTTTTTATATACTCCCCTAAAGTCAGGCAATGACTCTGAATTCAGTTCTACATCCGGAGGACAGATGCATGCATTTGTGCACTATATAATTCCTAATAGAAATAGAATAACTTGATATTTTATCTATTGGTCATACATAGTGTTCCCTTATTTAACTTGTTATTTCAAGTTCTTCTCTCTTAAAATAATTATACCGTTATATGATGGTGTTTTTTTTTTTCAAGATCTCTACTCAGAATGATTAAAAAACCAAAAAGAGGCTAAGATTCAAGAACTGTTAATTACTATAAATTTTATAACCAGAAAGAGCTTATATATTATGATTCTTGACATTATCGTATTTTAAAAAGAGGAGCTTAGCGCTAAATGCTGAAAATAAGAAAGCATGGTAATGAATGAATCCCTAGTTAACTTTAAATAACATCCATGGGATAAGCCAGCAATTCTAGACGATTAAAGAGTTATTTATTTATTTTTAAGATTTTATTCATTTAGTTCAGAGACAGAGTGAGAGAGAGAGAGCACACGACCAGGGACAGAGGGAGAGAGAGAAACAGACTCCCCTGCTGAGCAGGGAGCCTGGTGCCACACTGGATCCCAGGACCCTGGGATCATGACCTGAGCTGAAGGCAGACGCTTAACCGACTGGGACACCCAGGTGCCCCAAAGAATTTTTTTTTTTTTAATAAAGAGTTTTTAAGGCTCTCAGACAAAATACACACCTCTGAAATGTACCACACATACCCACACACAAACACAAACAACTACTTTTTAGTACATTTCAAGAATGAAGCAAATAGTCATATGTGGTTGTACCACCTTGTTATTAATTTATCAAGTTAACATTTCTTTTTTTTTTTTTAAGATTTTATTTATTTATTTGACAGAGAGAGACACAGCCAGCGAGAGAGGGAACACAAGCAGGGGGAGTGGGAGAGGAAGAAGCAGGCTCCCAGCAGAGGAGCCCGATATGGGGCTCGACCCCAGAACTCCGGGATCATGCCCTGAGCTGAAGGCAGACGTTTAACGACTGAGCCACCCAGGCGCCCCCAAGTTAACATTTCTTAAGTGGAGCAGAGGATACCAGATGGTGAGCTGCAGTTGGAGGAATTGCAATAGAGAGGCTTATTACTCACAGGCTCTGGAACGAGTACCTGACAGGCCTCGGGGCCATTTGGGAGGTGAAGGAAGGGTGCAGACAGAGAGGCAGGACCTGGGGCACATGCCCTCATTAGAGTCTATGGGTGGAGGGCTATGGGGCCCCAAGCTAAGACCAGATTTGTCAATTGTAACCAAAAGAGCAAGTTTTGGTAAGTTACACTGGGGCCTTATTAAAGGGGCCCATCAAGGGAAGGTGCTGCTGGCAGGCGGGGAAGATGGTTGAACATAAGGGCTGTTGGGGAGGTCATGTCAGAAAGTCACATGTGTTTATGACTCTGCAGGCTGCTATCTGGGGCATGTGCTTGCATGAGGGGACTAATACCAATTTAAAGTCACGGCAGGCTGCTTGGCCAAGTGGGGGCCCAGGCAGCAATACCATGGAGTAGCTCAGCTAAACTCTTAACCACCGATAATAAATTATTTGCTATATTTCACGGCCGCCTTTGAGAATCTTGTGATGTAATTGAGATATATGTTCATAGCTATTGTTACTGAACACTTTATTACAACTGAGTCAGGAGGAAGGAATATGTGAGAATTAGCTGGCCAGGGGAAGGATCACTGAATTCATTACATACAACAGTGGTTCTCTGGTTGGGATGCCCTTTGTCCATAGTTGGAGGAATATAGTTTATCTAGCAAGTGGATGTTGTTTGAAATTTGTACTGGTTATTTTGGTCTATTCCTCCTCTTCCCCCCATATTGAAAAAGAGTAGTCTAATATACCTAGTCATAGTTGAGTATGGGAAAATTAAGGGACTTCTCAGGTGTCCCCAAATTTGAGACAAGTAACTAACAAGAATCAATGTAGAGGGGTGCCTGGGTGGCACAGCGGTTAAGCGTCTGCCTTTGGCTCAGGGCGTGATCCCGGCGTTATAGGATCGAGCCCCACATCAGGCTCCTCTGCTATGAGCCTGCTTCTTCCTCTCCCACTCCCCCTGCTTGTGTTCCCTCTCTCACTGGCTGTCTCTATCTCTGTCAAATAAATACATAAAATCTTAAAAAAAAAATCAATGTAGAAACTGATATTATTATCCTGTATTATAACAATGTTGATCATAAGAATAATAATCAACATCAAAGTAAAGCAGTATGTTTATGCTGTTTTTCAGAGTTTATGGAGTCTTTTTATACTTTCAGTTTCAAGCCTGCCCCAACCTGGCGCCGGGTATAGTTGGGTACCAAAATTTTGCTGAAATTCTCTTATTTGCTTAGGATTTCCTTTTCTGTATTAATGATACCAGAACAGGGCTTTTGAGTAACATAGGAATTCATTAAAAAATTAAAACAGCACAAAGGGACAACTATATTCATCTTTACCTAACAATGACTTAAATAAAAACAAACACAGCTAATTCATACACAGCTAATTCATATATGTATTTCCTACACTGCTGCTTTTCACTAGTCTTTCATATTCTGGGATTTGAAAATTCTTCTGGTTTAAGTGATAAAAGAGTTTAGGATTGAGTATTGGCTTTAAAAAATCCTATTGTGCTCTGTTCTTTATTTTTTCTTTCTTGGATAATTACTGTTAGCAACATAATGCTGGCAAGCAGAGTAATGGCACCTATGATATTCATGTCCTAATCCCCAGAATCTGTGAATATGTTACTTGACTTGGCAGAAGGGACTTTGCAAATGTAATTCAGGAAAAGGATCTTGGGTCCATGATATTATCCTGGATATTAGGGTGGGTCCAATCCAATCAAGTGAGTCCTTAAAAGTGGAGAACTTTGTCAGTCAAGTCAGAGAGGAGATGGAAGGAGAGCTTTAAGAGTTTCTGAGAGGTGCTTGCCCTGCTACTGTTGGCTTTGAAGGTAGAGGAAGGGGGGGCCATGAGCCAAGAACTGAAGTACCTTCTAGAAACTGGAAATGGCCCTTGCTTGATCGCCAGCAAGAAAACAGGACCTTGTTCCCACATCTTCAAGGAAGGGAATTCTGTCAACAACCCAGATGAGTAGGAAAAATGGATTTTCCCCTAGAGCCCCTAGAAATTCAGCAGCCTGCTGAATTTGGACTGGAGAGCCCTGCACTGAATGCATGACCTACAGAATGGTCAGATGATAAATTTGTGTTGTCTGCCAAATTTGTTATGGCAGCAATAGGAAATCAATATAGTAACTTTCCACATCTTATCTTATTTAGCGTCTGATACTAAATGCAGAACAGACTGTTAACGACTGCTTCATTCCCAGTAATATTGTTCTACCTTCTTTTCAACTTTAAACATTTGCTTGCTACAATATCTTATGATGGACTGTGTTCTTTTATAGTATTCTGAGTCCGTTCTTAAGGCAGCACTTTCTCTATCTGCTTTTCCATGAAAGATTTCATGCCAATTTAGGGTGTCAGTCATCGTTCATGTAGCTAGAAGGTCAATGACCACTCTAGTCATAATTTTTTTGATCTTAGAGTTGCCTATTGTCTTCTTCCTGTTTTCACACTGCCTTTTAGAGTACTTGTCCCGCAGCACAGGTTCAGTGGTGGTAAGGACAGAGGGCAACTTAACTCCTTGCCAATCTTTCCTCTTACAAAGAAATGAATAGAAGACATCTCACTTCAATTGGACCAATCAGATCCTCCTTCCAGGAATTAGGATTTTAAACTTGAGTGATTTAAAATATATATTCTTATAAATTCCATGTATATCAACATATAAGTTCATATTTAAATACACTGTACAAATCCTGGGTTATGTGACTGTTCTTCCTTGTTTTTGTTATTATTATTATTATTACTATTATTTTCTACATTATTTAGGTGTCAAGGATGAAGCCGATCATCTTTCATCATCTTTATACCTAGAAAAAGTATTAACTTACAATTATGTGTGGTTGCATTTCTTAGGCCATCTAAGTTAAGAGTATAATGAGAAAAAGAGAAAGGAAAAGTGTAAAATATCTCCTACTTCAACAATGAGAAAATGAAAGTTCAGGTAGTGTGAATGTCGTGTGATAAAAAAGAAATACAGCCAGGCTTAATATTCAGGTTTTCTGACTTCAGTTAATATTTTACATTAATTCATGATATTGTGTGTGTGAGACAGAGCAACAATAGGGTTTAAAACATATTATTTTCTCTATGCTTGAATTACCCACGCTGGACCTTGACCGTAATACCTTGTATCTGATGTGGCATGAAGCCTTTTTATATCTTCCCCAAAATCTTGGACTTTATGGTCTTCAAGCAGCTTTTCTCCACGTGGAGTCCAAGGGCTGACAGAGTCATTATTAGCACACAAAATTTCAAGTTCTCCTGTGCAATAAAGCTCAAGTTTTTTTGCTCCATAAGGACATAATTTTGCAGATTGCTTCTCTCAAAACTTCTTTTACCTTTTCATTCCTCAGACTATAAATGAAGGGGTTCAGAAGAGGGGTCACCATTATGGTCATGACAGCCGTCACTTTGTCAAAGTCCAGCGAGTGGCTCTGGCTGGGCCTCACGTACATGAAGATGTTGCTCCCGTAGGCGATGGACACAACTGTGATGTGAGAAGCACAGGTGGAAAAGGCCTTCCGACGGCCTTGGGCAGAGGGGATGCGCAGGATGGTAGAGATGATGTAGGTGTAGGACACAATGGTGAATACCAGCGAGGTCAGGAGGACAAAGCAGGATAAGAGGAAGCTTATCATCTCAATGAAATGAGTGTCTATGCAGGCTGCCTGTAGCAAAGGGGCAATGTCACAGAAGAAATGACTAATTTCTCTATAACAGTAAGGCAGTGTGGACACCACAATAATTGGGCACAGCACTGAAAGGAAGGCCCCTACCCAGCAGCCCAGAACCAGCAGGAGACAGACCCTGCTGTTCATGATGATGGTATAGCGCAGGGGGTTACAGATGGCCACATAGCGGTCAAAGGACATCACCGCCAGGAGGATAAACTCTACTGTCCCCAAGAAAAAAAAGAAGTATATTTGGGCGAGGCAGCCAGCAAAAGATATGTTCTTCTTGTCTTCTAGGAGACAAGCTAACAGCTTTGGGGTAACTGAGGTTGTGTATGAAATGTCCAAAAATGACAAATTACTGAGGAAGAAGTACATTGGGGTTTGGAGGCGATTATCAGTCCAGATCAAGGAAATGATGACAGTATTTCCTGTTAGAGTTAGCATGTAAGTAAACAGGAGGACCACAAAGAGGGAGATCTGAAGCTTCCAGATAACAGGGAAGGCAGTCAGGGTAAATTCAGTCACTGTGGTCTGATTTTGCGTATCCATCGCATGCAAAACCTAGTGGGCAGCACGTCTCTGAAAAAAAAATTATAGAGATGAAAAACAGCTAAAATAAGTTTTCAACTCTCAATGTCAGTGCTAAAGATAAGTAGTAAAAGCTTCGGATGTAGAGTCAAGAGTGATTTCATGCTGATTTCACTCACTCTAATAAATGTAGGACCCTGGGAAAATTACATGACTTCTTCTAACCTCGGGATTCTCATATTTAAAATTTTGGTTGAATGAAGTTACCTCTGTGGTCCCATTAATTTCTAGTCTTCATGATGGTTTTTGTCTTTGACCTAGTGCTCCTTCCTTTCTGTCTTTTTTCTTCCTGATTTCCTTTTTTCCCAGCAAAGTTCTGTGCCTGAGAAGAGAGAATACTTAACTGAGAATCCAAACAGTCAAGTTGCAAAAGGAGAAAGGGAATGTTAATAAATTTGAGTTCCATGCAATACGTGCCCTCCTTAATACGTACTGCATGGAGCACTGGGTGTTATACGAAAACAATGAATCATGGAACACTACATCGAAAACTGATGATGTACTGTTTGGTGACTAACATAACATAATAAAATGTTTTTAAAAAGTTGAGTTCCTTTCCTCTGAGTTATCTCAAGCCTTCCCGCTCCACATAAAAGAGCAGAAACCCCAATACTGGCCAAGGGAGTCCAATGAAGGGGGAGCTGACCTGCATTCGTCTCTCCTCACTTCTGTTATTGGGATTGCGTGAGTCTCAATGTGATACCTGGTGGAACTCACGTTGTCTGAATGCAATAATAATTGATCTCTCCTAAGGCTGCTTAGTTTGTTCTAATTCTTATACCGATAAAGAGTTTTGATGTCTACACTGTGACGGAGCAAGTAGGTGCATGATGTATGGTTCATAACTTGCATAACCTGTTTCAGACATTTGAAAAACGTCTTTTGGGAAAATGATCGGTGTGTTCCGTCTTTGCTCCTTACAATGGCATGTGGAGGCAGGGTCCTCAAGAACAACAAAACTTATCCCTCCCATTTCCCAACTGGGCATTTTTTATAAGTTCTCTTAAATAGGTCCCTTATTCCTTATATTCTTTTTTCCCTTATACCGTATATTCTTTTCAGCAATTTGAACATCAAATTGCTAATAATGGTACAAAAGAGTGGCTGCAGCTGGATGGTGTTTGAAACGCTCCTCTGGAATCCTGCTCAGCGACGGTGAACAGCTACTGCATGTTTGTATAATTCAGTTGAAGCTCTGTCCTTGGTGTTTTATTTTGGGGCTAATCCTTTAGTTTTATGTTCAAATGACCAGTTTATGAACGTGAGCTAGGATCCCTCTAGGTTTGGGCCCCACCGAGATCCTCCTGAAAGGAAGCCATTTTCTTCAGTTTCTCTGTCTGGGAAAAGTAACTCCTAGCAGCCTCTTTTCCTTAAAGACTTTTTTTTTTTTTTCCCCTCTGAATGGATTTCCATTTGAAAAGTTTGCTGTACTTTTTCTGGTCCTTGTAGTTGCTCATTACTTGTACTTCCCATTCATTTATTCCAAAAATAAATTGCTTTTAAGTTATCGAAGGACTTCAAAGGGGCTGATCTATTGAAATAAGGTCTTGTACCAGTCGGTTTTCTTCCCCCAATAAATATTGTGATACTCACCCCTCCCCCACTGCTCCTGCACCCGGGTAATAAACTTCCAGACTGATTACTGCAACACAAAAGGCATCAGCATATCTGGTGGACACATGTTAATGTTGCTGAGGTCTAATATAAAAACAGAATAGAGCATGGTACGTGGACAAGTGGAAATGCTTTGAAATTCCCTCTCCTTTCCCCCTCCCACCCTCCTTACTGAGCACACCGGAGAGGAGCAGGTGTTAAGGCAGACGAAGGTGGGTTCTCATGCACCTGCCTCTCATCTATTCCACTGTTCCTCCCGCTTGTCTAGCCAATTGTTTCCCACCCTCCCTGAAGTCCTTCATTTCCCTCTGTGGATATTTAGTCTTTGATGACCCTGATGGGAGCTTGATTCCCCTCTGGTGTTGTGAAGTTAGATAGGCTGGGATCTGCAAAAGCACTGCGCCACTTCTTAAACAAGGTCCTGGGATGGTCGAACACAAACAGAGGTGCTGTTTGCCGTGGTGGTCATGCGGTCCTAGATGAATGGAAAAAATGGCATCGAGAGATTTCTCTTCTGCTGTATTTGGGTCAAATAAACTCTGAGAAGAGCGAAAGATGTAGCATTGCTCTCCTTGGGGAGTCTCTCAACTTCGTGATCGTGGAGAAGCAGCTGGCTTTGTGCTGGTCTTCTCTGGATGACCTCTGTGCCCTCCCGAGCCCTTCCTGTCTAGGGCGAAAGGTTCTGGATGAGGACAATCTGCGTCTAAGAATGTAATTATAACCTTGCCAAGTTGGGGCTTTCATTTTGGGGGAAGATTGTTCTTCATTACCATTTGTGGATCCTTATAAAGTGGCATTAAACTGCACATCGGTACCTTTCAAGATTCCAGGTTAGGTCAGAACAATGTGGACTAATGGAAAAATCATAGTAGATTTGGGATCAGAGAACCTGCGGGTTTTTTCTCATTTGGCCGCTGTAGCTTTGGATCTTTAAGGAGACTCCTAAGCATCGTGTCTTAAGTGTTTTCTAAAATGAGGATAATGACAGTGACAGATTGAGGTCCTCAGCGAGGGCCTATGTATACACTGATGTATGGATACTTGGCGTTCAGTGCATGTTTGCTAAGAACATCGGGATGGGGAAGGAGGAACAGAAAAGGACTGAGATGTGGTGGGGGTGGGGATGAGAGATCATTTGGGATCTTTGCTGCTGTCAGTAAAAGGTGGCAAAGTTTAATTGCAAGCCGAGTACATTAAAGACTTTCATTTACATACTTAGGGTAAAGCTATCATACTTGACAGCTGCCTTCACTATAATTTGGGGGAGAGCAGTAATTACGCTTAAATTCAGAAAATATACATGTAAACAAATTTACTGAGACTCAGACTGCTTAGCATATAAATACGGATAATTGCGTAATAAAGCATACTTACATCATACTGATCGAGCCCCCTCGGTATTTTCTCTATCCGAGTATGTTAGGAACCTCGAACTTTGGGTATGTTTTTCCTGCTGCGTTCCCGCTGTTATTCTTTCAATACTGTGATTGCTTCGGTGTTGAATTCTGTGTAATCTTGGTCCTAGTCTGAGACTTTTCCCCACGTGGCAGCTGATCCCCCTTTCAAAACCACACCGAATGGTTATTCAGTGCTTGCTGAAGTAGCCCATCCTTCTTCCTCTGAATGAAAAACTGTCCTTTTTCATAACCTCTGTGGATTTTTCTCAGTTCTTCTTCGTACATACACAGAAAAGGTGAAGTCTCGACTTACACTCAGAATAAGTCCAAGTGTTCCATAATCTCTTCGTCTTTCACGTGACACGCGCAGTGTATCTCACCCTGAGAACATTCCTCGGAGTTGCAAGTCCTGTGTATCGTGGAGCACATTTCTGTCCAGAAGGGCAGATGGCGAGGATGGGTGGTGAGTGGAGAAGTCACACGCAGCTCAATCTGAGCAGGTCGTCTGACTTCTATTGTGGATCTCTGGCAAAACTGGCCGAATGCTTCCCAAATCTCAGCTGGGTTTTTTCTGTCTTGGTTGCAGGAATGCCACTTCCTGTCTATTCAGTGAATTTCAATTTCTTCTGTGGATCCGTCTGATTGTCAGAAGGATCCATATTCGCGTCACTGAAACATCTCTCTAAACGGTCACCATTCCTTAGGTCAGCCCTGCTCACTCATCAGAACCCTGTCACTGGATTTCACATGTCACCACCTTTATTTACTCTCCCCAGAAAATAGCACTTCCCTGCCTCTACTAAAGTTTTTACAGGGGATGAACTCCGATATTTAATGAGATTTCGTGTTCACCTTCAGAGATTTGGTTCGCGGTGGCACCTGGGACTACGGCAGAAGAAAAGGTTAATGCTTATTATTGCAATCACAGAACGTCAGAATGGGAGGAACTAATCACAGTCATAAAGTTAGGGTCTCCTGGGACACTCTCTTGGTTGTTTATATTATTTATTTAAAGAGAACATAGAGGATTGCTTTAACGCCACAAGGAACTAGAAACTTGAACTTAAAACGTGTTTTTTTCATGTAATAAAAGGAATACACGAAATGGTCATGATGTACTGAAATAAGCTTTAAGCTGTCTTCCAAAAAGACAGCTTTTTTTAAAAATCCGTTTTATTGATGTACGATATACACATAATGGACAATTTAAGTGGACAGTTGGTTGAGTTTTGACGCACGTGTCCCGTCACGTAGCCACCAACACCACTATGGTCGTTTAGAAGATTTCCATCATCTTAGAAACCGTTGTGCCCTTTCGCAGGAGATGCTCTCCCCTCCTCACCTCAGCCCCTGATAACCACTGACGTGTTTTCTGTCAGGGTAATTTGCATTTTCTAGATTTCTATATAAATTCAGGCTTACTTCATGTCATCTTTTGCATTTGTTTTCTTTCACTTAATCGGGTATTTGGAGATTAATCCAAGTGTTTCCGGGTCAGCCATCTCTTCCTTTGTGTGATGGAGGATTATCTGTAACACGGATTGTGTAGCTAGATGACAGTGTGTTTATTCATCAGATGATGGATACTCGAGTTGTTTGCAGTATTGGCGAATGTGAATAAAGCCTCTAGGAACAGTTGAGTTCATGTTTTTACGTGAATATTTGTTTTCACTTCTGTTAGATACGTTCTGAGAAGTGGGATTACTGTGTGTGATGGTAAGAATATATTTAATTATAAGAAACTGTCAGAGGTTCTCCAAAGGCATTGCGTCATTTTCATTTGTACTGGTAATATGTTGACTCTCACAGTTCCACATCCTTGCTAACGCTTGGTGTTAGCAGTCTTTTAAATTTTAGCCATCTAGTGCATGTTGGTGGAATGATCCGATGCGTTATATTTTTTTAGTTTACTTGATGTGTAATAAATAATAATATTAAAATAATATATTAATATTTTATTAATTAATATCTTATCTTGAATGGAAAACACTGTGTTTGTAAATTCCAAATTCACATTCATGTTCTGACCTTTCCAACCAAATACCGACCTTTTTCGCCAAGGCAGGCCTTAAACACCTCGATGATCTAGATATCCTCTTTGCCCCATAACTTCCCACTGAGTTCCACAGAAAACGATTCTAGAGTCTAATATAATTAACAATAATAATAATATAAAAATATAAATAATATAACAAATAAATAAAATTGCACATATTTAAAGTGTACATCATGAAGACTTGACATAAATATATATTTTTGGAAATAATTATCACAATCAATTAATTGACACATCCTTCACCTGATACAGTTATTTTTTGGGGTGTACTATTTAGCAAATTTCAAGCACACAATACAGTATTATTAACTGTGGTCACCATGTTGTATGTTAGACACCCAAGGTTTATTCATCTTATAACTGAAGGCTTTATGCCTTTGCCTAGCATCACCCCGTTTTCCTCTATTCCGCCTATGAGTGAAACCATAAGGTATTTGTCTGACATATTTATAGCAGCATTACCTACCAAAGTCAAATTATGAAACAGCTCAAGTGTCCATTGATGAATGGATAAAGATGTGGCATATATATAATGGAGTATTATTCAGCCATAAAAAAGAATGAAATCTTGCCATTTTTTGCAACAACATGGATGGAGCTAGAGAGTATAATGCTAAGCGAAATCAGTCAGTCAGAGAAAGACAAAAACCATATGACTTCACTCCTATGTGGAATTTAAGAAAAAAAAATAGATGAACATAGGGGATAGGGAGAGGTAAATGAAGAAACAGACTCTTAACTCTAGAGAACAAACTGAGAGTTCCCAGAGGGAAGCTGGGTGGGGGGAGGGGTGAAGTAGGTGATGGGGATCCAGGAGCACACTTGTTATGAACACCAGATGTTGTATGGAAGTGTGGAATCACTATATTGTGAAACTAATATTACATTGTATGTTAACTAACAGGATTTTAAATAAAACTTTTTAAAAGATAAAAAAAAATTTTTTTTAAAAGCATGCTATGCTCTTAGAGACAGAGGCAGTAGACGGCATCCGAAACTAGAATATTTATTGTTGGAGAACAACTTCTATTTTATCAATGACTTAAAAAGAATGAAGAGTTTTTCAAGTATTATTTTTCCTTTAAATAGGTAAAGCAAAATACCAAGAATATCCCCGAGGAACTCCTAGCAGGTCAATTTGGCACCTTCTAAAACTTTGTAATTGTGATTAGGTAGTTCAAAACCAACATTCTTTTGTAACAATATTATTAATTAACTTCCTTTGACCCATATCCCCAAGAGCTGTTTTCATCTAAATCTCTAAGGCAAATAAGCCCATGAAAAAACCTAGTTCATCCACTTACATAGAAGAAAGGAAACTTTATAGAGAAAAAGAATGGGATAACTTTTTTAAAAATATTCAAGTCACCTTTAATCTTAGAGATTTAGAGTATTCAAGACCATTTAGTAAAATCTCCAGTGGAAAATTTAGTATTCTAGTAACCATAAAGGTAGAACGAGACACCAAAAACTATTCTAAGTTCCCCTCACTGGGCTGTCACTTGCAACGATGCTGTAAGAAGGATTCTGAATCAGCCGCATCTGAGTTAGTTATATGGGATTCTGTGTCCAGTTACCAGCCCAGTTACTAAATAATTCGAAAATTTGATAATTAACCAAAGACTCAGAACTAGCTTTCTTGCAAGGGGAAAAATACCTGTGAATTGAGAATCAATGATTTTCCAGGATAATTTTTTAAAATAGAGTCAGGCACTCTAATCCAGGTGATTGATTTATTCCTGCAAGTTTTTCAAGGCTCTTAATACTTTACTACCACATCCTCTATCTGCAAAACCAGACTCCAGAATCTTTTTGTGTGGAACTCACTGGGAAGTTATGGGGCAAAGAGGATATCTAGATCATCGAGGTGTTTCAGGCCTGCCATGGCGAAAAAGGTCAGTATTTGTTCGGAAAGGTCAGAACGTGAATGTGTATTTGGAATTTGCAAAGACTGTTTTCAGTTCAAGATAAGAGCTTTTCCTTCAGCCAGTGCTAAAGCAAGATAGAGATTTCCCACTCACTGAAGCCATCCAAGCCGTGGCTGGATGGATACGCAGCGAGCTTGTTAATCACAAGGACACATATTGGGGTCAGCGTTCAGTGACCTAGTCAATTTTATTTTATCTTTAAGAGATATTTCTATGAGCTAGTTATAGAAACAGAAGTGGCAAGAGAAAAATTTCAAAGTACAATATTCGGAGTAAATGCATGCACACATAATAATCCCAGTTGGAGCCTCTTGCTATGTCTACACGTACAAAACATGCTGGGAGAATCTTACATCATCTACACAATCCGTGAAATGCAAGTATACTGTTTCATCTATGTTTTATTTACTAATATATTTCTTTTGTTAAATGTATCTTCTCGTGTGTGGTCTGTCTGATCTGTCATGTTCTTAGTGGGATCAGATGCAAATCTGGGAGATTCAGATTAAGGATTCATTAAGAATATTCCTCAGTGCCCAATTAAACTTTCCGTAATTTATTGCTATTTACTCAAGAAACCGTTCACTCTAATTATTCATCTCCTTTAAGTTTATCTCAATCCTTTCTGAGCGAAGCCATACTTTTTTTAGCAAGAATCTGTTAGTACTGCCACACATATGATTTAATTTAAACCTCACAGTACCTCCTTTTGAATGCTATATTTATCTAACACTTGAATCTGAAAGGGTGAACTATCATTTGCCTGTTGAACAACCTCACGGAAAAAATATTACAACACACGCACAAAACAGACACTTGGTGCCTCAGACAGAAAGTTCACGTGAGATTTCACGAGATGTTATGTTGGTGTAGGTGTTTGTGATTAGCCACTTCTGTGCAATAATTTACAGAATCGTTTCAGAGCTTGCATGAGTTCGAGCCCATACGCACATCCATAATACCATCACCACAATTAGGGTGACAGACACCCCCAAGGCCTCCCAGAGTTCCCTTCACACAATCACTTCAAAGGGTCATATAGTGTCTGATTCCATGGATGGCACCATGAAATATCTAGCCAGTTGTTTAGTGTTGCTATCTTAGATGACCAACATTTCCTTCCTGTATAGATAAGGATTGAGGAAATATTCTTGCATATAAATCACATAAAACTCATCAAATTATACATATTAAATATGTGCAGTTCTACGTTGTTGTTTTTTAAGATTTTATTTTTAAGTAATCTCTGCACGCAACGTGGGGCTTGAACTCACGACCCCGAGGTCAAGAGTTGCACGCTCCACCAACTGAACCAGCCAGGCGCCCCATGTGCAGTTCATTGCATATCGATTGTACCTCAAAAAAGCTGATTTTAAAAATGAGCGTGCAGAGTTCTAGTAATTGATGTGGAAGGATGATGATTATTATTTAAAAAAAGAAAGAAAGAAAGAAAGAAAGAAAGAAAGAAAGAAAGAAAGAAAGAAAGAAAAAAGAAAGAAAGAAAAGTAGGAAAAGCCAGTCACAAGGTAGTATGTGAGTATTATTTAGTTTAGATACATTGGTATGGAACTTAATTTTGGAATGGTCTGGAAATACATTCACCAAAATGCTGTCACTGTATCTCTAGCAGGTTTGCTTACAGATTATAATTTTTTTTTAAAGATTTTATTCATTTATATGACGGAGAGACAGCCAGTGAGAGAGGGAACACAGCAGGGGAGAGGGAGAGGAAGAAGCAGGCTCCCAGCCGAGGAGCCCGATGTGGGGCTCGATCCCAGAACGCCAGGATCACGCCCTGGGCCGAAGGCAGATGCTCAACGACTGCGCTACCCAGGCGCCCCTATAATTTTCTTTTTTGCACTTGGATATTCTAATTCTTCGCTAAGGAGGAGCTAAGTAAAATCTAGACTAAGAGAGCATGGAGATTACAGCATGGGTGCTTTTAGCCTGAAATGGGAATATCTGTGCCAAAGACCATTTCTCAGACACTGAGATAAGGAACAACTAGAAGATCTTGATGTAGTTTTATGATTTCAACTAATTAAGTGAGTCAATTTTCTCTCTTCTACCTCCTGTGTATAACCTGCAGCTCTCTGATTTTATCACATTGTGTAGTGTCCTCTTAAATAATCAGCCAGAAGTAAGTCAGGTAAAAACAAACACCATACAATTTCACGTACGTGCGGAGTCTAAACAGTATAACAAATGAACAAACCAACAGAGTTGTAAATACAGAGAACAAGCTGGTGGTTGTCAGAAGGGAGGTGGGAGGGGTGGGATTAAGAGGGCCAAACTTCCAGTCATAAAATAAATAAGTCACAGGGATGAGAAGTATAGCACATGGAATATAATAATATTGCAATAATGTATAGTGACACATGGGAACTATACTTATCGTAGTGAAACCAAGTAGCGCACAGAATTGTTTTTTAAGGATTTTATTTATTTATTTATTTATTTATTTATTTATTTATTTATCATGTGCATGAGAGAGAAAGAGAATGAGAAAGAGTGGGAGTGGAGGTGGAGGAGGGAGAAGGAGAAGCAGACTCCCCACTGAGCAAGGAGCCTGATGCTCGGCTCGATCCTAGGACCCTGGCATCATGACCTGAGCCAAAGGCAGACACTTAACTGACTGAGCCACCCAGGTGCCCCAATGCCCAGAATTATTGAATGAATATGTTGTACACCTGAAACGTTGTATGTTAATTGTACTTCAATAAAAAATAATAATCAGCCAGATATATAATGTATCGCTTACATAGTTCACAGAATTTATAGAAGGTAGGTTTTGGACATAAGGCATAACCCAAAGATAAGATAACCACTGTGAGCTTTTGATGTGTCATCTGAAGTGATTAGCAGGAACGATGAGCCATTGTTCCTTTCAGATATTTCTGGTCTGTTTCCACAGATCTGTACATGCAAGGAAAAGACTTTCGAAATCGAGACTCTGGAGATCACCAAATATTGGAAAAAAGAAACCAACCTTTCTTTCTTACTCGTGGCAGGTCACCCAGGTCAACTGCCCAAGCGAAAGAAAATTTGTTATAGGAAAGGCTAGAAAGCACTTAAAAGAATTTCCCTCTCAGTGACTGGAAACTTCAGAAAAACAGTTCTAGTTAAAATGTGAGTCAGTACTTCATAGCACATTTTTAACTGGGAAAATGAGGCTGGGTGCACTGGAGAGAAGAGAAATTTGACTTAATGAGAATGAATAGAATTTTATTACTAGAAGGAAGCTTAGAGGATTTTTTTAATCCACTCTTCTCCCTTAGTCTTATGGAAAAAGTTGTGTCTAAATGGTATTTTGATTTTCCCAAGGATGCCCAATAATGACTTTCCAATTGACAGCTAACCTTCTGACCCATCTCCCAGTGGAAGGCCCGCTCCACAACACATTTTCAACAGATATTTATAAAATTACCTCCTTAGCTGATTTTCCTTTTCTTGTTTCTTAAGGGAAACCGTGCCCTCCATGTAGCCATGGCCATGGGAAATTGGAGCACAGTGACTGAATTCACCCTGATCGCCTTCCCTGCCCTCCTAGAGCTTCGAATCTTCCTCTTTGTGGTTCTTTTGCTGACTTACACATTAACTGCGACAGGAAACATTATCATCATCTTCCTAATATGGACTGATAATCACCTTCAAACCCCAATGTACATTTTCCTCAGTAATTTGTCCTGTATAGATATTTTATACACCACGGTCGTTACCCCAAAGTTGCTAGCCTGCCTTCTAGGAGAGAAGAAAACCATATCCTTTGCTGGCTGCATCACTCAAACATATTTCTACTTCTTTCTGGGGACAGTAGAGTTTCTCCTCCTGGCGGTGATGTCCTTTGACCGCTACGTGGCCATCTGTAACCCCCTGCGCTATACCATCATCATGAACAGCAGGGCCTGCCTCCTGCTGGTCCTGGGCTGCTGGGTGGGAGCCTTTCTGTCCGTGTTGGTACCAACCATTGTAGTGACAAGGCTACCTTACTGTAGAAAAGAAATTAATCATTTTTTCTGTGACATTGCCCCTCTTCTGCAGGTGGCCTGTGTAGATACGCACCTCATTGAGCAGATAAACTTTCTCCTATCTGCCCTTGTCATCCTGAGCTCCCTGGCATTCACTACTGGGTCCTACGCCTACATCATCTCTACCATCCTGCGCATCCCCTCAGCCCAAGGCCGTCAAAAAGCTTTTTCTACCTGCGCTTCTCACATCACAGTTGTGTCCATTGCCTACGGGAGCAACATCTTTGTGTACGTGAGACCCAATCAGAACTATTCCCTGGATTTTGACAAGGTAGCTGCTGTCCTTATTACAGTGGTGACCCCTCTTCTGAACCCTTTTATTTATAGCTTGAGAAATGAAAAGGTGAAAGAAGTATTGAGAGAGACAGTGAACAGACTCATGTCCTTGATACTTAGGAAAACTTGACCTTAGTGTTTAGTACCTCACACCACATTTCTCATCTACAACACGTTCATTCTGCATCAATATAGTGCCAGGTGGACATTCCAGGAATCTGAGACTGTGTCAACAGGAGGAGCAATGGCCATACCAAACTGAAGGAAATTCTGCTTCCATCTTGGGGAAAAAAAAACATCTAACCCATCAACTTTTGTATATTCATGGCTTTAAACCACGAAACATTACCTAAATAAAAGCCAGAGGTTTCCAAATCCAGTCTTGGCTAAATCAGTTTATTTTCCACGTGACATTGACCATGTCACAACTTATTTGAGCCTTCATGTCTCCATCTCTAAATGAAATAAAAGATAATAAAGTATCACTATTTGTAGCAAGACGTGTAAAGTTAGAGCATTTTAACTTCTTGGGTTAGTCCCTCTTGAAACGTTCAAGAAATTCAGTTTTCACCCTTTTTTATTTACCTGGATCAAGTAAATATGATGTGAGAAGTGAGGGGGAAAAAGGTAAGACTCAGGATGCTATCGAGCTTCTGGCTATAAACCTGAGTGAGTGCTCTCTATACACTAAAATTAAAACAATGCAAAAAAGATCAGCATGGCCCTGCACAAGGAAAACATGCAAATTCGTGAAGCACTGCATATTGTATGGGGGCAGACGGTAACTAGACTTATCACGGGAATCATTTGATGATGTAGAAAAATATGGAACCACTATGATGTATACCTGAAACTAAATTGTGTGTCAATTACACATCAATTAAAAAAAAAGGTACTGGAAAAAAAAAAGAAAAGAAGGAAAACCTGAGTGAAAGGTGGAGATATTTGCTGAGAAAAAGAACATAAGAAGGGCAGGTCATGAATGACTTTGGTAAAATGTTTAATAGAATTTTAGGGGTAAAGGCCAAAATAAAGTAGATAAAACAGTCTGCATATATAAACAGAATAGAAATATAGTTAACATTTTCAAGAAGGTTAGCTGAGACTATAAGCAGTACGGTAAAATAAAGGTAACATGGGTTAGAAAATACTATTTTCTAACAGGAGATGTGTTTGCTTTTTTAAGTATTGATTGGAGCAGTATAGTCATGGCCCTAGGCTGAGGCAACAGGAGAATGTGAATGACTGATATGATGGGTTACCCGAAACGGTCAAAAGTGAGGACATCAAGAACATGAGGGAAAGGATAGTAACTGGCAGAAGTTTGTGTTACATACTGATAAACAGGAATGGATGAATCCAGAAATGGAACCTATAGCAACTAGGGGAAAACGGTCACAGTCCTTTTTGATGGATGGCCTAAGGTGCCAGAGTGGACCTTAAGAAGAGGTTTAGTACCTAACTTCAGGTAGAAGAATGGCCAAAGAAAGAGTATACTTTTTAATAATGTGTGCAGAATAAAGCAGTGAACCAGGTCCATCAGTGAGTAATATAATGTGTTAATGATCCAAGGAAATTACTCATTCTTCCAATTGCCAGGTATGGCTTGGTGCCTACAATGTACCAGTAAACAAAACAGACAGAATTTCTACCCGCATGGGATTTAAATTACAATAGGGGGAGACATACAGTAAGTAGCATATACAGAAAAATTAGAGAAAATTTACACGGTGACAAAAGTTATAGAGAAAAGTAAAGCAGGGAAGGGGAATAAAGGTTTGGGGGAGAGAGTTTCGCTTTTAAATAAGGTGGTTAAGAAAGCCTTTTCTGAGAAGATGACTTTTGAATAAAGATTGGAAGGATCTGAGAGTGTGAGCTATGTGGGTATCTGGGAAAATAGGATTACGTGAAAGTAGAGCAAAGACTTTAAGCTGTGGTAAGTGAGAGAAGCAAGCCCTTGTGCCGTAGTAATTGGTCGCTGAGAGCGAAGACCATCTGAGAAGCTCTGCTGCCAGACCCCGAGGACCAGGGGGAGCACCAAGATGGGAACTACGTTTATCAACGCACTGCACTAGAACTAAAAACCAGAACAGCAGAAAGGCTGTCCTAATCCCATATTGCTAAGGAACTGGTCATTAAACACAGCCACATTTAAGCAATAAATATTGACTACATGGAAGAAAATTTATTCTTCAGGGGCTCCGGGGAGGCTCAGTCAGTGAAGCATCTCCCTTAGGCTCAGGTCATGATCCCGGTGTCCTGGGATCGAGCCCCGCAGCAGGCTCCCTGCTCAGCGGGGAGTCTGCTTTTCCCCCTGCCCTTCTCCCTGCTCATGCTCTCTCTCTCTCTCAAATAAATAAATACAATCTTTAAAAAAAAAAAAGGAAAGAAAGAAAATGTATTCTTCAGCACAATCATACATGTACCCATAGTGTTGTTTTGATTTCTTTGATGGATTCATTTCATAGCAAGTTTAAAGTTAAAGACTTTTTTTAAAAAAGATTTTATTTAGTTATTTACTTGAAAGAAAGCGAGCGAGTAGAGGGAGGAGCAGAGGGAGAGGGAGGGGAGAGAATCCCAAGCAGACTCTGTGCTGAGCACGGAGCCCAACGCAGGGCTCCATCTCAAGACCCTGAGATCATGACCTGAACCGAAACCAAGAGTCCAACACTTAACCAAATGAGCCACCCAGACACCCCAAGACTTTTTTTTTTTTTCTTTTAAGAAACATCTGAAATAAGGACAAAATGATTTTGCTGTTTAGGACACTGATGCTCAAATTCTCGTTCCCAAACCAGCAGCATAAGCCTCATCAGGGAACATGATACAAATGAAAATTCCCAGCCACCACCCCAGGCCTACTGTATCTGAAACACTAGAAGCAAGCCCAGTGTTTTAACAAGCTTTCCAGGTGATACTGAAGTGAGCCAACATTTGAGAACCATGGGCTCAGGGAGAGTCAGGCAGGTGTCCAGTTACCCAGACTCATGTTGTCATTGCTATTGCTTATGAAGAGCCTTGATTAAATATCGCCAGGAACTTGCCTTAAAATATACTTGATATCTAGATTTTTTTTTAAATCATATAACATGGTCATTTTTTTTACAAATTTTTATTTAAATTCTAGTTAGTTAACATATAGTGTAATATTAGTTTCGGGCGTAGAATTTAGTGATTCAACACAGTATTATTAATATGATTATTATGATGATAATTATCATTATTCTTATGATGGGTACTTAATCATATCTATTAATTTATTGGGATTGAATTAATTACAAAAATTGAGTTTGTTCCTATTGTGGAGAAGTATTTTCCTGGAGTGCTAGAGGTAGCTACGTAAGTACTTTTTATTTTTTTTAAGGCCTTTGTTTTTGAGTCCTGGGCACCTGGCAATGAGATAAGAAGGACTCTCTCTCTCTCTCTCTCTCTCTTTTTTTTTAAGATTTTATTTATTTTTTTGAGAGAGAGTGAGGGAGCATAAGTGGGGGAGCACAAGTGACGGGAGGGACAGAGGGAGAAGCAGACTCCCCGCTGAGCAGGGAGCCAGACGCAGGACTTGATCCCAAGATCATGACCTGAGCCGAAGGCAGAAGTTTAACTGACTGAGCCACCCAGGCGCCCCAAGGAGGACTTTCAAACAGAGTTCCCAGCAATTGTACCAAAGGCCAGATTTGCTGGTCCTTTTCTCAGTTGCCTAAATTGTCTGTGATCTCAGTATCTCTGGTTTTCTGTGCCTCTAAAAAAAAGAAAAAGAAAAGCTTTAGTTTAATTGTATGGTTCATTACCATGGTGTACATGACGACCCTTTCTCCTCAGAACCCATTCTTCAGTCAGGGATTTATTCACACGAGACGTGTTGAGGACACTTACTGAATCAGGAAAGCCCAGTCTCTGGATCTAGGTCTCCATCCTGACATCTACCACCAGTGTGATTTTGGGCCAATCACTTATCTCTCTGTACCTCAGTTTCCTTATCTATAAAATGAATTTTGTAATAATTTTCATGTTGTTGTATTATTGTAAGATAAACTTGAAAACGCTTAGATCACTGAATCAATATTGGCTATCCTCTTTAGGACGCTGTATAAAATTCAGTGTGAGGTGATAAAGATAAAAAGAAACAGAACATGATCTCTAGGGGCGCCTGGGTGGCACAGCGGTTAAGCGTCTGCCTTCGGCTCAGGGCGTGATCCCAGCGTTATGGGATCGAGCCCCACGTCAGGCTCCTCTGCTATGAGCCTGCTTCTTCCTCTCCCACTCCCCCTGCTTGTGTTCCCTCTCTCGCTGGCTATCTCTGTTGAATAAATAAATAAAAATCTTTAAAAAAAAAAAAAGAATTGTATGACTTTAATCATACAATTATCCTTTAAAAAAAAAAGAACATGATCTCTACTCCTAAGTAATTCAAATTTTAATTTGAGTATATATATAATTATATATGTAACGTATATATAATATATATAATTTCATTATATAAAAGAAAGTATTATGAATGATAAAGTCTGAAAATAAAGAAATTAATACTTCTGATTTGGGACATAGTGGAGTAACAGAGATTTTTAACCTTTTGACTTAAACAACTAGAAAATGCAGAAGTATAAAAAGCAACAATGTTCAGGCATTGAATATCAAGGAGTGGAGGATTGTGGTCACTGCAAGAAGGGAAAAAAGAGTGAGCCCTACAACTGCCCCAGCGTGCAGCCTGAATGCAGTCTCTAGACTGCAGCGTGGGGCAGGAGCATTCAGCCAGAAACTGGCAGGGCCTCTGAACTGAGCACACAGGGATCAGAGCTGGGAAGGTGGACGACTTGGGTTTGTAGAGAAGAGGACCAGAAATGAGAGACATAAACGGAAAGACACCTCTGGAGATAGGCAGAAGGACGCCCTCGAGACTTTGAGACTTTGGCTGAGTATAGATCTAAGCATCCGTAAAATATATATATATATGCCTATATATATATATACATATATATGTATATATATATGCCATCCCCTTTATCCTGCACTTTTAAAAATCTGTTTGAATTATTTTTGTTTTGTTAACAACCATTATTCTTAGACAGAATGGGCCATGATGATACCATATTCTCAAGGTATTCGACAAAGAGCTTTGTAGGAAACGTTTTTTGCCTGAAATGCAATAGGCATGAACTATAGACAAAATGTCCATAAAGAGGGTTTCCATTAGTTCTTCTACCCTTTCTCTTGCATTCAGGATTACCTGTAGGAGTTGGGAACCAATTTCTTCTTGACCTCACCAGTCTGTGAACACAAAGCAGGTCCCAATAAAATTCCAAATGTCACCGGCACTTGTCATCTCACCCAGATACGGATGATAGGCTCTCATTCTCCTGTGCGATTACTACCACGTGTTGCTTGGAATCCCCAAGGGATGTTTCGTGTGTAGTTATGAACTGCCACTTAATATTATCAGGCTCTGGCTGTGCTTTGCTGATTTATACCATCTTTGAAGCGGCTTGAAAGCATAGCTTTCTCATTGTCACTGCAGACTACTCCCTCTGAAAGGAAGTGAATGTAAGTGAGAAAGAAACTTTCGATGTCTTTCAGTGACCCTAAAATAGCAGACCACTGAGATGTTAGATACGCTGCTCTGTGTTCTGACGTGTCTGCTCTAGTTAGGGACGCTAAGCTGTATCCCCTTCAGAAGTGAGGAACACCCCCATTATCCTACTTCCCCACCTGGGTGAGGTAAGATGGCATATGCCCTTTTCTCAAAGAGCCCTTCACTTTCTTCATACGGCCCCTCTGTGTATAAGGCTTAAAAATGAATCCACATGGCTTGGTAGATAATCAATATCTGAAACAGATGCCACGTCATCTTCCCCACCCTGGTGCTACCCGTATGCGCCACCATCTCCAGCCAAAATTCTCATATAAATTGACTCAGAATTTCTTTACCCACTAGTGTGTCATATATTCTTAGCCTCCATCTGGGACCCCTGAGGCACATAAATCAGACAGAATTCAAGCACAGGGTATTTGAATATCTGAGATGACTTTGTAAGAACTCTCACATCCCTTCCAATTCATGCAACTGTTCTTGGGGGTAAACTGTAGAAACAACGAAAGCAGTGTTGTGCACGCTTGGTGCTGCCCTAGATAAAACGGAGACAAAGAAGAGTAAGATACTAACATTCTTGCAGGTGGATTAGAAGTTTGAAAGTGCTTAACTATTAGAAAAATCTCTAGAGAGTGTTACATTTATAAATTGAACCCCTAGTTTTTAATACAATCAAATGGGAAAAAAAGATTCGATAATAAACCCATCATAGGGGCAAACTGATAATCCATGAAAATCTGTTCTCTTAACTAACTTCAATTTAAATAAAACCAAAAAAAAAAAAAAAACGATGAAGAGAAAAAGGAAATCCATCCTCTGAATTTAGTAATTGACCAAGTGTAGACCTTACTGATAGAAATTTGATGGTCTGGCTTTTAAACACCTAATCGCATTTTTGTTTGTTTTCATAGGTAAATACCATAAGGAAGTTCTTGATCTTGGGTTTAAATTTGAAAATTAAGTGTCATTAGTAACACACTTCAACCACAAGGGGGAGTGCGAGACACACACGGGACCTGTCACACAGACAGACGCAGGGACAGACAGGAGCGCGCACAGAACCCCCGGTAATTTACCTCCTCCTGTCACAGAAGTAATTAACAAGTTCACTGACTGCACTACTCCAGGGGATCACTGCTCACATTGTACTCTATGACATATTTCAGATTCAGGATCTATTAGCGCCTGAGGGTCTTGGTGCATTAGATATGATAAGGCATCAGTTAAAAGGTTTAAGAATCCTTGGAATCCCTTTTTCATATATACGTGGCTGAAGTATATACACGGTGCAGTAAGACAGACCTGGGGTCTGCTACTGCTGAAGGCAGGTTGCCCTTCCCCTATAATTCCCACATTAAGCTATTACGGTAGAGGGCCGAGGGGCATGACCCCTTAATTGAAGGCCTGTAGCTCTAGGTCTTACAGACAAATTCTTTTCTCCCCTGGTGTGCTTTCCCTTGAATCCTTTGCATGCTGCTTCTTTTCTTTCTTTAATCTTTACATGTTTTGAAATATTTATTTTTTATAAACAAAGTATTTTTCTCTGAAAACTCATATCCAAAAAGTAATTTGATAAAAATGTAAAATAACTTATGCCCTTGCCCATTAAAATAACCTCTATGATCTAAATATTGAAAATTAACATCAATAGAATGAATATTTTTATATATGCATGCATATAGTTCAGTTTTTCCAAGAATGCATCCTTTTCAGTTCAGTGTTACTTTTTAAGGATTTCAACAACAGGGCTGCCTGGGTGACTCAGTTGGTTAAGCACCTGACTCGACTTCAGCTCAGGTCATGATCTCAGGATCCTGAGGTCGAGCCCCATGTCCAGCTTGGCACTCAGCAGGGAGTCTGCTTGAGATTCTCCCTCCCCCTCTGCCCCTCCTCTAGCTTACACGTGCTCTAGCACCCTCTCTCTCTCTCTCTCTAAATAAAAGAATAAATAAACACTTCAACAACAAAAAAATCTACAATTTTTAAAATCTGCATTTTTCTTAATTAAAAAGAAGTATACATACACAGGGAGAGTGACTGAAATACAGTTGTTTTCACCATGGACTAATAGTGAATATAATGAAATTTAGTACAATTATTATCTTTGTTTCTCTAGCCAGTTTGATTTTATACTGTTTGAAAACCTTCAGATTTTGGTTGCATTTTGTTCAAAATAAACCGGCAATATTCAACCATACTTTTAACAAATGGAGGGCCAAATAGTTTCGTGTTTTAAGGTATTAGGAAATAGCAATTATTGAAAATGGAGCTTGCAAACATTAAGACATCAAAATTTATACATACTTAAGCGGGGGAAGAATCAAGCAAATATAAAATTAAAACTCCAATGGCGTACAATACTTAATTTTGAAATTCTTTTAACTATTTAGGGTAATATAAGTTTGTTTTCAGGGAACAAATTTCTAGAATTAAATCTATGTAGTCTTGGAAAATATGAGCACTTTTAAAATTTAAATTGCCCTCCGCAGATTTTATATTAATTTTTACTGCCAAATACTGTTTATAGAAGATACCTCTGACTTAAAAAGTACTCCTGAAAGAGTGTATTAGGCCCATCAGAATATAATCTCAGAAAACAAAGGTAGACTGATAGATAATAATATTAATTAGTGAATAATTAATATTAAGTATGTTGTGATTGCATTACCTTAAGAGTAACTTTTTCTTATTTCTCACGCTTCACATGAGATCTACCCTCTTAACAAAATTTTAAATGTACAATTCAGGATTGTAATCTATAAGCACAACTTTGTACAGAGAGTCTCTAGGACTTATTTATCTTACATAACTCACACTAGATCTTTGAACAGCAACTACGCCCAGCCCCTGGCAACCACCATTCTACTCTCTGTTTCTATTAATTTGACTATTTGAGATTTCTCATATAACTGGAATCATGCAGTATTTGTCCTTCTGCCACTGGCTTATTTCATAATGGACTTCAAGTCCATCCATGCTGTCACATATGGTAGGATTTCCTTCATTTTTAAGGCTGAGTAACATCGCATTGAATGTATATAGTACCCTGTTCTTTATCCATTCATCCCTCAGCGGACATTTGGATTGTTCCCATACCTTGGCTATTGTGAATAGTGCTGCAACAAACAGGAGAGTTTTAGGGGAGGAAAATGTTCTCTTCTCCTATTCCGAGTTTTTTGCCTGGCCTAATAATTAAATTGGTATAAAACAGATGAACAGGAAAAAAAAACAGATGTAATTCCGTACGTATTAAAGCCACACGAAGACAGAGAGGCTCTCTGATAATCAGGCAAACGAGGCTTGTATGCCGCCCTAAGTTAGAGAGAAGGGGTTTAGGGGTCTGGGACTTCAAACAGAAGGAAGACAATTCACAGGAAAATGGGAAGAGCAAATGTATGGTCAACAAATGTTTGTCATGCCTGGTGGAGTTTTCTTATGTTAAAAAAAAAAAACACAACAGAAAGTTATCTTTGGTGATAGCCTTTTTCTGGTACAGGCTCCCTATCTAAATTCTTTTAGGCAATTAAAGAGGAGGTAAGAAGCTCTTCTTGAGTCTCCTGGACGTTGATTGTCTTCAGCTAAAAATAATCAGCAAGCCAAAGTGGCACGTTCTTGGGTGTTGGCTCTAAACCCCATCAGAATGCAGCAATCCTGATTCAAGATTCTGGTTTCAAATATTATGGATATATACCCAGAAGTGGATCTCTGGATCATGCAGTATCTCTATTTTTAATTTTTTAAGGGACCTTCATACAGTTTTCCATAGTGGCTGCTCCATTTGACATCCCATCAAAGGTGTACCCACATTCCAGCTTCTTCACATTCTTGCCAACATTTGCTGTCTTTTGATTTCTTATAATATTCATTCTAACACGCGTGAGGTCATATCTCATCATGGTTTCGATTTGCATTTCCCTGGTGGTTAGCAATGGCGAGCATCTTTTCATATACCTATTGGCCATGTCTTCTTTGGAAAAATGTTTATTCAGTTCTTTCGTCCACTTGAATCAGTTACTTGGGGGCTTTTTTGCTCCTGAAAAGTAGGAATTCTTTATATATTTTGGATATAATCTCTTATTAGGTATATGATTTGCACATTTTTGTCCCATTCTGTTTACTGCTTTTTCACTCTGTAGATTTTTTTCTCTTGCTGTGCAGAAGCTTCTCAGTTTGATGTAGTTCCACTGGTTTATTTTTGTCTTTGTTGTCTACGTTTTTGGTATCACGTTCAAGAAATCATTGCCAGCCCCACACCATGAGGTTTATCCCCTATGTTTTCCACTAGCAGCTTTACAGTTTCAGGTCTCACGTTTCAATCTTACTCCATTGTGAGCTGATTTGTGTGTGTGGTGTGAATCCAATTTCATTCTTTTGCATGTGGATGTCCAGTTTTCCCAGCATCGTTTGCTAAAGAGCCTGTCCTTTCCCCATTCTGCATTCTTGGCTCCCTTATCAATTTTCAGTTGAGTATATACACAGGGTCTATTTATGGACTTTCTGTTTTGTTTGTTAAAAAGAGAAACCACAGATGGGCCAAGTCACCAAACTGGGGCTTAATATCTAACCTAACTGCAGTTTTGACCTCCCCCAGAAATGTAGTCTTAACTGATCAGTCAGGAATTTTCTGGTCAGCACCAAAGAGGTAATCAGTGACATGGGCCTCTCCATCCCTCAAAGCAAGATGAGGTAATCTGCATGATAAGATCCACTACTCCTTCCCTTAAGGGAAAGTGATCTTGCCTGAAATAATCCTTTCTTTTCCCTTTGCTAATTATCCTGCCCTGTTTCTGTCTATAAAATACTTCCATTCTGTACAGCACCTTGGAGCTTTTTTCCTGGTTGCTAGATGTGATGCTGCCTGATTCACGAATCACTTGATAAAGCCAATTAAATATTCAAACTTACCAGTAGAAGTTTGTTTTTGAACATGTTCTATTGGTTTATATGTCTGCTTTTATGCCAGTGCCATACTGTTTTGATTACTGTGGCTTTGTAATACATTTTATTTTATTTTTTTTTAAAGATTTTATTTATTACAAAGAGAGACAGCCAGCAAGAGAAAGGACACAAGCAGGGGGAGGGGGAGAGGAAGAAGCAGGCTCCCAGCGGAAGAGCCTGACATGGGGCTCGATCCCAGAATGCCGGGATCACGCCCTGAGCCGAAGGCAGACGCCCAACGCCTGCGCCACCCAGGCGCCCCTGTAATACATTTTAAAATCAAGAAATGTGAAGCTTCCAGCTTTGTTCTTTCTCAAGATTGCTTTAGCTCTCCTGGGGCTTTTTGTGGATCCATATGAATTTCAGGATTTTTTTTTCTATTTCCTTAAAACAAATACCATGAAAACTTTGACAGGGATTACATTGAATCTGTAGATCACTTAGGGTAGGATGAACACTTCAACAATATTAAGTCTTCCAATCCATGAACATAAATGTCTTTCCATAGACTTGCGTCTTCTTTAATTTCCTTCATCAGTGATTTATAGTTTTCAGCACATAAGCCTCTCATCTCCTTGGTTAAGTTTATTCCTAAGGATTCTATTCTTTTTTATAGTATTATAAATGGGATTATTTATTTAATTTTTTTGCATAGTTTATTGTTAATGAATAGAAATGCAACTGATTTTTGTGTGTTGGTTCCCGTCTATACTTCTTTACGCCCTCAAAGTAGGAAGGTATCAAGGACCAATATTAGAGTGTGATTCTGAGGTGTGAATTGAAGCTACCTTTAGTCATGGATCTACCTCCTCGAACAGGCAGGAGAAGTCTCGGCATAACTCACATCAAAGAAACACATTGAGATTGGGCTCCAAGACAAGTAACAAAGAGCATTCCTTTTCGTGGCCTTATCTTCTAGACACTCATGGGAGAAGCTGCAGCTGCCATAGACAGCTGGTCACAAAATTGAGAATATGGTATCATGGGTCCCAGCCATCTCTCTTTCTGTTGATTTCTACCTTAGACACAAGTCTTAAAATTTGGAGCGAAATGTATTGAGCAAATGAGAATTAAAGTTTTTATTATTTACAGATTGTATTCTGGATAACAGGAATTAACAATGAAGACTTCAGAGGTACAGTTTATAATAGTTGGCTTTTGAAAAATTCAATAACTTACACAGCAATTCACTTCCAACTTCCAATCTAGAAGGGTCCTGGTGTTGGAGCAGAATCAGATTCACAGAATGGAGGACTCAAATTTCATTTAACAAAGAATTTTTTTTAAAGACTTTATTTATTTATTTGACAGAGAGAGAGAGAAAGAGAGTATGACTTGGGGCTCAATCCCAGGATCCCAGAATCATGACCTGAGCCGAAGGCAGATGCTTAACCAATTGAGCCATCCAGGTACCCCAACAAAAAATAATTCTTTAAGAAAGTGAGAAACAGAAGTCTCCTCTATCACGTGTGACAAGGAGGTCACGAATGAGCCCATTCTATAATCTTATAAAAGTGTTCTCATTTCCACAAATATTATTCAGGCATTCAAGACATAAACTTGCAATTTGGGCCCGGGTCACATGGCATATTGATAGAAAGCCCAAGTGCACTCTCTGTCCTTCATGCATGGGAACATACTGCAAATACACAATGCTGGAAGGCCACTGGCAGGAAGAACACACAGCTGTCTCCTACATATGGACCGACACTGGACTGAGAAATAAGAGCAGCTGACAGTAACAGCTGAGGCTTACAACAAACTGGCACAGATTAGAGAAGTGAAAAGCTGACCAGGGATGAACTCTGTGAAACCTAGAAATGACAGACTACATGATGGTGTAGAAATAACCCTTCCATGAGAATCAGATATTCTAGGGTCCGGTCATGGTCCAGCCACAAACTGTATCAGTGGCTTCATGGAATTCACTAAATTTCTGAGTTGCTTCAAAAATAAAAGATGTGGTTGTGTTTTGTAGGATATCAGGCCTTCAACCAAGTCTATAACAGTGCTTCTCAACCTTTAATATGCATGCAAATTACCTGAAGAACTTGTGAAAAATGTAGATTCTCATTTACTAGATCTGAAGTGGAACTCAATCGTTTTCATCTCCAATAAGCTCCCATGAGGCACAACGCTATTTCTTTGCATAGCATGCTCTGTGTAAGAAGGCACGAGAATTTGCTGGTTCAATAGTCCTAGGCAGGATCAATCCATAAGGGAACACTAAGTGTCTAATTGGCCCTTTCAAATGAAAAGATGAAGAAGGAACTTAAGTAGAAGAGAGATTAGGCCAGGAAATTTTACAAGGACCAAAGCACAACCCAAACCATTAAGAACTGAAACTAGGGCTTACCATGCAAGTAGGTGTTCAATAGTTGTATCAAATATCAAACATGAGCGTTGCTAAGAACTTTGAGTCAATAAGGAACAGCAGCCCTAGGGGAATTTCATTTGTCGGGTGGGTTATACTGCTAATGGTTAAAAAATACTTGTAAAATTACTTTCCCAATTGGTCATCTGTATATTAAACTTGTCCATAAAAAGGGTCTTAGTTTTGAGATAACTCAAATTTATCAATTCTTTGAGTTATAATTTATGATTTTGAACTTTAGTTCAATCAAAACAAAAGAACCCACCCCAGATTACAAAGTCATTGTCCTACATTTTCTTTACAGTTTTGTTTTGTTTTAGAGAGCACGGGCAAGAGGGGGTGGGGGGGGAGGGGCAGAAGGAAAGGGAGAGAAAGAATCTTAAGTAAGCTCCACACCCAGCAGGGAGACTGACTCAGGGATCAACCTCACCACCCTGAGATCGTGACCTGAGCCAAAAGGAAAAGTCAGAAGCCTAGCCAACTGAGCCACCCAGGCACCCCTCTTCTTTACAGTTTGTTTGTTTTACTTTTTTCACATTGAGGACTTTAATCTGTCTGGAATCTTCCTTTTCATGAGATGTTCCATATAGATACAATTTAAATTTTCTCTTCTGTCACCCTACAAGCCTTCTCAATTAGAGATTGAGATTTTTTTTCCTAATTCTGGGAAATATCTCTATTATTTCCTCAAATATGAAGAGGAAAGAAAGAAAAATATTTCTTTCCTACTGAAATTCTCTGCATCTCTTAGCTTTAAAAAAAAAATGTTCTATCTTATCCTTCTTTCCTGTTGCTGTCTAGAGAGTCCTCAATGTGACCTTCCAACGCATTAGTGGTTCTTCAGTTTTATCCATGCCACAATTTATTGTTTTTTAATTATTATATTTTACATACAAACAGTTCCTATTTGGTTCTTGTTTGCGACTTCCTGTTCTCTTTTATTTCTCTAGTATCTTCCCTTATCTCTTTGAATATTCTTACTTTGCATATTTAAATTCCATTCTGTAAGTAATACTACTTCAGTTGGTAGGTAGTGTTTGTTTTGTCTTTTCTTTTTTAATAGAAATTTTATTCCTTTTTGTCTATTATTTGCCAGTGAACTCGTGTACCTTGGGAGATGCCAACTACTCTTTTTGGTAATGCATGTTGGTAAGGAGCCAAAGGCCATGTACTAGTCTGCGTCAGTCTGATTAATGTAAGGCAGTAGTCTGCAAGCTATGGCCCATGGGCCAAATTGGACCCATTGCCTATTTTTAGTGGAGCACAGAAACTGCCATTTGTGTACATATTGCCTATGGCTCTGTTAGCACTACATGGACAAAGTTGAGTAGCTGCAGAGAGACCATATGGCTCACAAAGCCTAAAATATTTACTATCTGGCACTTTACAGAAACAGTTAGTCCACCCCTGATTTAAGAAGTGGAGAGAGTTGAGACCCAGGGTAGAGAGCGACAACTACCACCAACCCCTGTCTTCGCGTTCAACTGCTGCTCCTCCATCAGGCAACACCTCTAGTCTGGATTGCCCCTGGGGGGTGGCTCCCCTAGGCTGTAACACCCAGGCCTTGATGGTTTACAGGGGAGCCATGAGGCTGTGAAGGCTTGTGTGTGGCTGGTCAGTTCAGTTTCCGTCACTTCCTCACTCAGTCCAGAGCTTGGTGCTGCCCTGGTATTTCATAGTTGGACTGTTGCTACTTATTTCTGTCATGATAATGTGGGCAAGGATTGTCTAAAGGCATTGCAGGTGGAAAGCAATCTAGTCTTCCAATGCTTCCTCTTCCTGCCAGGGTGTGAGTGGCCACTATCCACCCAGGGAAAAAAGACGACCTTCTTACTCCTTGGAGTTTCTTATGCTTTCTTGTTGTCGTTTCATAGTAATTATCATTAGATTCTGGAAACCATGCTTCACTCTTGTTTCTTTAGTTTCTCCCAGATTGTTTTTTTGTCAGGGAGCCAGCAACACATGTTGCTTCACCCTTTGACAGAAACCAGAAGTCTTTGATGTTTATATAGATTAAGCCCATCTCCATGGCAACATCTTTTCCAAGCCCTTCTTCACTCATTCCTAATCCCTCCCAACACAAAAACCAACACAGACATGCCTCCTTGTTTTCTTATGCTTCACTTTATTGCACCTTGCAGATACTGTGTTTTTTATAAATTGAAGGTCTGTGGCAATCCTGAATGGAACAAGTCTATTGGCACCATTTTCCCCCAGCATGTGCTCCCTTCACATCTGTGTTACATTTCAGTAATTCATGAACTATTTCAAACTTTTTCATTGTTATTTATATTTGTTATGGTGATCTGCGATCAGTGGTTATGACTGGCTGGTTAGCATTTTTTAGCAACGAAGTATTTTTAATTAAGGTATGCACATTGTTTTTTAGACATAATGCTATTACATGCTTAACAGACTACATTATAATGTAAACAACTTTTATAGGCACTGGGAAACCAAAAAAATTTATTTGACTCACTGTATTGCAATATTTTCTTTACTTTGGTGATCTGGAACCAAACCTACGATATCTCCAAGTTACGACTGAAACCCAGAGGAAACTGGGGAGCCAAGAGCTAAGGAAGAGTAAGACTTCCAGTGGTTTTTCTCCAGGATTCTTAGCTAGTGGTCCTTCCTTCTCGTGGGCTCCATGAGAAGCTTATAACACACAGCTTATAACATACACAGCTTATAACATACATCACCAGCTATTATGGACCCAAAATTCATACGTCAAAGTGCTAATTCTCAGTGTGACAATATTTAGAGATAAGACCTTCAAGGAGGTAAATGAGGTTAAATGAGGCCATCAGGGAGAGACCTGATCCAATATGACTGGTGTCCTTAGAAGAAGAAGAGACACCAGGAGTATGACAACAGAGGAAAGGCCCTGTAAGAAATTCAGAGCAAGAAGGTGGCTCTCTACAAGCCAGAAAGCAAAGGCCTCACTAGAGACCAAGTGCCTTGACCTTGGTCTTCCAGCCTCCAGAACTATAAGAAAGTACATTTTTGTTGTTTAAGACACCTACCCTGTGGTATTCCACTATGGTAGCCTGAGCAGACCCATACATTTGCCAACTAGCACTAAAAAGTGCCCAGAGGACTCTGGGCACTTATAACAGCCTGATAGCAAGGTTACTGCTTATAAAACATGCCTTCTCCAGTATCCAACATATATATATCACACCAAATTTCATACATCCTATGTCACAAACGCAGAGAAGGAAAAGAACCCCAGTTGTAACCATCCAAATATATCCCAAATGGATACCATAAAAATATCCTAGATGAAGAAAAATACTTCTCTGGTAGAGAAAGCAGATATTGAATGTCTGCTCCCACATACCATGACCCCACCTTGCCAGATAAGGAATGTCTTAAACATGGATGAGGGAAGTGTGTTGATAGAAAAAGAATGATCCATCATCCAAGCACAGTCTGGGAGTACCATAGAACTTGCAAGGCATTTGGGAGATATTTCCTATGCTTATCACAGATAGGGAAAGGCAAAACATTTAAAAGCCTGGAAAGAACATATACTACCTAGAGCAATCTATACATTCAATGTAATCCCTATCAAAATACCAACAGCGTTTTTCACAGAACTAGAACAAACACCCTAAAATTCGTATGGAACCATGAAAGACCCAGAATAGCCAAAGCAATTCTGAAAAAGAAAAACAAAGCTGGAGGTATCACAATTCCAGACTTCAAGCTGTAGTAATCAAAACAATATGGTACTGGCACAAAATAGACACATAGATCAATGGAGCAGAAAAGAAAGCCCAGAAGTAAACCCACAATTATATGGTTAATTAATCTTCAATCAAGGAAGCAAGAATATGCAATGTGAAAAAGGCAGTGTCTTCAACACGTGGTCTTGGGAAAACTGCACAGCTACATGCAAAAGAATGAAACTGGCCCACTTTCTTACACCCTACACAAAAATAGACTCAAAATGGATTAAAGACTTCAATGTGAGACCTGAAACCATAAAAAGCCTAGAAAAGAACACAGGCAGTAAGTTCTCTGCATCAACCATAACATCTCCTGAGGCAAGGGAAACAATAGTAAAAATAAACTACTGGAACTATATCAAATATGCACAGGAAAGGAAACAATCAACAAAACTGAAAGACAGCCTACTGAATGGGAGAAGATATTTGCAAATGACATATCCAATAAAGGGTTAGTATCCAAAGTATATAAAGAACTTATACAACTCAACACCAAAAAAACCAAAACGAACAACAAAAAAAACCACAAACAAAAACAAAAAAAAAAGCACAAATAACCCAATTTAAAAATGGGCAGAAAACATGAACAGACATTTCTCCAAAGAAGACATCCCAATGGCCAACAGACACATGAAAAGATGCTCAACATCACTCATCATCAGGGAAATGGAAATTGAAACCACAATGAGATATCACCTTACACCTGTCAGAATGGCTAAAATCAAAAACACAAGAAACAGCAAGTGTCGGTGAGGATGTGGAGAAAAAGGAACCTTTGTGCACTGTTAGTGGGAATGCAAACTGGTGCAGCCATTGTAGAAAACAGTATGGAGGTTTTTCAAAATATTAAAAAATAGAATTACCGTGTGATCCAGTAATCACACTACTGGGTATTTACCCAAAGAATATGAAAACACTAGCTCAAAGGATATATGCATGCCCATGTTTATTACAACATTATTTACAGTAGCCAAATTATGGAAGCAGCCCAACTGTCCAACAATAGATGAATAGATAAAGAAGATGTGATATACATGATGGGATATTACTGAACCATAAAAAAGAATGAGATCTGCCATTTACAACAACATGGATGGATCTAGAGAGTATAATGCTTAGCAAAAGAGGTCAGAGAAAGATAAATACCATAGGATTTCACTCATTTGTGGAATTTAAGAAATGAAACAAATGAACAAAGGAAAAAAAAGAGAGAGACAAACCAAAAAACAGACTCTTAGCTATAGAGAACAAACAGATACTTACAGAGGGGAGATAAGTGGCGGGATGGGTGAAGTAGGTGAAGGGGATGAAGAGTACGTTTAAACTTGATGGGCACTAAGTAATGTATAGAACTGTTGAATCGCTACATGGTGCACCTGAAACTAATATAACACTATATGTTAACTATACTGAAATTAAAATTTAAAAGAAAATAATAAAAGATTTTTAAAAACTTAAATAAATAAATACATAAGTGAAAGCCTGGAAAGAACAAAAAGATACAGTGAAGAGAGGTTTACATATTCCATTTACATGTGGCTAACCCCTTTCCAGCCTTCTCAACGTATCACATACGAGGGGATTGTGGGGTGCTCCAATCAGATAGGGACCACCAAAAGTGGGGCACCCCAAATGGGTGGGGGCCTGCAGTGCAGGTGGTGAAAGGATTCACCCAAGGCAGAACAAAAGAGAAGTTTACTGAGCACACCACGAGGGAGTGGTGGGCAGGACAGCACAAGGAGGAACTGCAATAAGGTGGTGGTGAGCGGCCACAGTTATAGGGCAGAGTGAAGAGGTAGGGGAACAAATGAAATTTTCCCTTTTTTTGGTAACTCTGCCTCGTTGTAAGTAGCCCATTCGTTAGTTAGGGTCTATGGCTATTTTGGGGTGCATCACTTAATGAGCCTGTTTGCATTCCGTCCGGGAGGTCACTGTGAACCCTTTTGCCTTGCTCACATTTCCATGGCTCAAGCCTGTTGCCTAAAAGCCACCACTATGAGGATCATCTCCAAGAATCATCTTGAATTTTCTAAAATCCTTTAAACGGAGAGGATATTAGTTAGTATGGGTCCCCCTAAATATTTAAGCTTGATTGCAACATAAAAAATTTTTAAAAATTTTAAAGCACACGAAATTTCCTTACATGGAAAATAAAAGCCAGTTCACAAATTCATAACACTGCATCATATTACACCCATTCCCCTTACAACTTCCTGTTCATGTGACTGTTGAAATCAGAAATCCTCCTCTGATAGCGGAAGTGGGATCCTAACTGGCTAGCTCCACCTGCCATGAGTTCACCTTTCAGGCTAAGGCTAAACAACAGAGCAAAGCAAATGCCATGGAAAGGAGTGTCCCTTGCCTAAATGTGCTCCCCACAATTCCCTGCACATAATTTGCACATCATAAACGCTGAACAAATGAAAAAAGTAAAGACTAACTATGGCAGAAGACACAACAGACTGACACATAGGGAAATGTCACCGTTATTACTGATAGAATTGATAGGAGAAAATGTCTTTGGCTCACCTCCACTTCATCCAAGAATCCGGGCTCACAGGCTCTGGTCTCCAGCAGTGCGGTCAACAGACAGGGGCACCTCAACAGAGGAAGTGCTTGCTCAGATGAGCCTACAGGTGGTCAGAGAACAGACGGAAACACAGTGCACCCTCTGGAGAGGAGGCCAGGTCTGAACAACAGAGTTCCAAAAAGCTAAGTCAAACTTGTTCAACTCTTTCTCCCCAGCTTGCTGATGAGATAAATCAGTTGTCCTCCTTTGAAGGAGTGTGGGTGGAGGTGTTCAAGTGTCTCCACAAGATAACATGCCTCCAAGCATTCTTTGTTCTTTATTTTCCTATAACTTCTTTTTTTTTTTTAAGATTATATTTGAGAGAAAGCTCCAACGAGGGAGTGGGGGGAGGGCAGTGGGAACAGAGGGAGAGGGGAAGCAGACTCCGTGCTGAGCAGGGAGGGTAGGGCTCCATCCCAGGACTCTGAGATCACGACCTGAGCCAAAGGCAGAGGCTTAACCGACAGAGCCAACCAGGTGACGCACCCACAACTTCTTAAGTTGGATGCTTGCCATGATCCTTGTCAGTCTTTCTCCTTTTCTTAGAAGCTTTTCTAAGCATTTATAGCTATAAAATGCCTTTTATATATCACTTGAGCTATTTTGCATATATTGTGATATTTAGTATTTTCATTATCACGCAGTTCCAAGCATTTTCTAATACACATTATGATTTTTTTCAGTCAAGTGTTTTTTAGAAGTGTGATTTCAGAATTGCCAAGATAGGAGATGTCTTTAGTTATCTGTTCAGTTTTTTTTTAATTATCTGTTATTTTCATCTAACTTAATTTCATCGTAGTCTGAGAAAATGTGATCAGTTATGAACCTGAGTTTTAAGATATTTTTTAGGATTTGATTTATGATCTGTGTAAATGTCCTGTGTCTGAAAAATATATATATTCTTTAATGTGGGGGTGAAGAGTTTTACCTCTATATTAGAGAATATATATTCTTGAGAAAGATGATTATCGTATGGTTTCATTCATATGCAGAATATAAGAAGCAGTGCAGAGGATCATAGGGGAAGGGAGGGAAAACTGAATGGGAAGTAATCAGAGAGAGAGACAAACCATGAAAGACTTTTAACTATAGGAAACAAATTCAGGGTTGCTGGAGAGGAGTGGGGTGGGGGGATGGGGTAACTGGATGATGGACATTAAGGAGGGCACATGATGTGATGAGCACTGGGTGTTACGTGCAACTGATGAATTATTGAACTCTACATCTGAAACTGATGATGTACTATATGTTGGCTAATTGAATTTAAATAAATTTTTAAAAAAGAATCTATATTCTTTTATCTATGTTCATAGATGTTCATTAGGTCAAGCACATTGTTAAATGATTCCAGTGTTCCACAATCTTAAAATTTTTGTGTTCTTGGTCTATAAATTATTGAGAGAGATGTGTTAACATTTCCCACCAAAAAGATCAATTTATTAACATCTCTTTGCACTCTCTCAAGGTTTATTTATATAGTTTGGAGCTATTTCATTGGATGCATGACATCCTGTCATATCTCTGTTGTGTCCGTCTTCTGGTGAATTCAACGTTATATCACTAAGTGTTATTCCTTATCTATAATAACACATTTTGTCTTAAATGTTACCGAATCTCATGTAAATAAGGCTACTTCTGATTTCCTCTGTTTTGTGTTTCCCTGGTGTATCATTTTTGATGCTTTTGCCTTTGATGTTTTCCATTTCCTGGAAATGGCATATAGTATGGTCCTTTTTTCAAATCTGATCTGATATTCTGTCTCTTACCTGATGAGTTTAATTCATTTACATTTATTTTTATTATTGCCATATTTGGATTTATTTTTACTTATAGCTTTTTTTTATTTGTCCATCTTATTGCTTCTTTTTATTTTTCCCTCACTTCGTTGCTGTTGTTGTTAAGTAAACCACTGCGCCCAACATCGGCCTCCAACTCATGACCTCAGGATCAAGAGTCACATGCTCTACCGACTGAGCCAGCCAGGTGCCCCTATTTGTCCTTCTTTACTTTCTTCTAAATTAAGGTTTTGGTTTGGTTTGCTTTTTCTCCCTCATTTACTGACTTGAAAGTTATTACACTTGTTTTCTACTCTCTCAGTGGGAATTTCTGAGATTTCTTTTTAATTTTTTATTATGTTGTTAGTCACCATACGGTATATCCTTAGTTTTTGATGTAGTGTTCCATGATTCATTGTTTGCGTATAACACCCAGTGCTCCATGCAATACGTGCCCTCCTTAATACCCATCACCGGCCTATCCCAATCCCCCACCCCTCTCCCCTCTGAAACCCTCAGTTTGTTTCCCAGAGTCCATAGTCTCTCGTGGTTTTATTTATTTATTTGAGAGAGAGACAGAGAGAGTGTGTGTGGGGGCTTGATCCCAAGACCCCAAGATCATGACCTGAGCCAAAGGCAGACACTTAACCTACCGAGCCACCCAAGCACCCCCCTGAGATTTTTTATGTGCACATTTAAGATGTCTAAATTTACCAATATCCTTCCCCTCCTTAAAAATAAAAGACATTTTTATCTTTACTTTCTCTCTCCTGGCTCATATACTATTGCCATCCAGAGAGCTTTGTCTTTTTTAGGCTCTCAAATTAAATGTTTTGTTGGTTTTTTTTCCTTTAGAATTATTTATTTATTTATTTATTTATTTATTTATTTATTTATTTGTCAGAGAGAGAGAGAGCGAGCACAAGGAAGGAGAGCAGCAGGCAGAGGGAGAAGCAGGCTCCCCGCTGAGCAGGGAGCCTGATGTGGGACTCAATCCCAGGACCCTGGAATCAGGACCTGAGCCGAAGGCAGATGCTTAACTCACTGAGCCACGCAGGCATTCCTCAAATCAATTGTTTTATTAGAATTTCTTTCTTTGAGAGCCTCTTGGTGGCAAATGGTCTCAATTTTTGTTCCTCTGAAAATGTTTCTATTTTTTTTTAAGTTTGCTGGGTGTGAAATTCTAGGATGGCAGGAATTTCTTCTCATACTTGGCTATCATTGTACTATGCCACAGTCAGGAGTCTATTTCATGTTCTTTCCTGGATAATGTCTTCCCTGGCTCGTCGTACGGCCTGTTCTCTTTGGTGTTCTGCAGTTTCACTCTGATATGTCTGTGTTTGTTGATTTCCTTTTATTTAATGCACTTGGGATTCCCTGGGATTCCTGAAACTGAGAATTCTTCATGTTTCAGCGATTAAGTGGTTCATTTTCTGAATCTTACCTTTCCCCATTATCTCGATGCTCTCATTTTTTAATCTGCAATTAATTGGTTGTTAGAACACTAGTCCAAGGGTCAGCAAACACTTGTGTCCACTGGAAGCCATCTGGTTTTATAAAAATTACAACTGTAACACAGCCACACCAAGTTTATGAATTGTCTATGGATGCGTCCAGGCTACAACAGCAGACCCGAGTAGTTGTGACAAAAACGAGAGGCCCACGATGCCTAAAATATTTATCATCTGACCCTTCAAGAAAGAATTACCTGATCTTTGTTTCTAGCCTTTGTGTCTTTTTTTCACTTTCACTTTTATCAAATTTGCTAAATTTAATTGCTTTTCTATAAGCCTCATCTCTGTCTTTTTTACATCTTATTTGATTGTTTCTTCATTGCCTCTGACTCTTACTCATTTTTGATTCCCTTTCATTTTTTTAAACACATTAAACATACTTTTTTCTGGATCAAGTAAATAATTGTGATATTTTAATACCAAAGTCTTTATGGACCTAGTTCTGATGCTTATTGTTTCTGCCTATTCTTGTTAACAGTGCCTCATACCCTCGTGAGTTTTGTACTTTTTTTTTTTACTACGAGGTTATATTTTTTATATCTCTATGGCGATTTTTTTCCGGCCTCCTTTAGGGATGCTGTCCTCTCCCAAAAATTTGCATTTGTTCCTGCCGATTGCCTGGCGAGCACTACACTATCCACCCACGTCTACTTTAAATTACATTTACTGCTTATAGTTTTCAGAGCAGAATAATGATGTAAGGGTCATTAAATCACGAAATGACTATTTTCCCTCAATTCATAGCCAAGTTCAAAACAGAAAAGTAGGATGGATTTCTTTTCTAGTTCACTCTTTTTCTGAGAGTGTAGCTCTTTCTTGGTCTGTTTTATGTGGGGGGTTTAATCCTGCTTCCATGCCCTTCGCAGGTGCAAGGCTTTGTCGCCCATACCTGAGGGTATTTCCATTAAACCAAAACTCAAGGTCACCTGGTGTCAGGAGGTACCACATACAACTGGCTTGGCCCCCATCCTCCTGGCTTGAGAGGGTGCCCCTACTCTCCGGCAGGCTCACTTATGCAATTGAAAGAGTGAGGTTTTATTTTAATATTTTCAAAGGTTGGGTAGCAGGAGAATTTTAAAATATGTAGTCTGTAATACTGCCAGGTCAAGTTTAATTGCATTCAATTATTTTAAAGTAAGACTTCTGCATGATAGAAAACTCCCATGAATTATGAGGTGGGGGGAGATGCTTAGATAGGGAGAAAATATTTGCAACACGAGAAATAATTTGTGTACAGATTATACAAAGAATTAATTTTTCTAAATGGGTGAACAATCTCAGAAAAAATAGGCAAATCTTATAGAACAAAATAGAGGCAAAAATGCATGAAAGATGTTAAATTTAATAGTAATTAGGAAAAAGTGAGTGTCTATGTCTTCATCCATTTGGGCTGCTACAGCAGAATACCACAGACTTAAAAAAACATTTCTTTCTCACAGTTCTGAAGGATATAAAGTCTAAGATCAAGGTGCCATCAGATTCACTGATGAGAGCCCAGTTCCTGGTTCATAAACAGCAGTCTTCTTGCTGTGTCCTCACAAGGCACAAGGGGTGAGGAAACTCTCTGAGGTCTCCTTTACAAGGGCACTAATCCCATTCATGGAGGCTCCACCCTCGTGACCTAATCATCTTCCAAATGTCTCATCTACTACTAGCATCACATTGGGGATTAGGATTTCAACATATGGATGGGGTGGGAACAAACATTCAGTCTATAGCTACCTAAGATCAGGCAAATTCACTGGAGAGATATATTACCTAAAGAAACACTCTGCACAAGACATGGGCAAGAAAAAGGATACAATAATTTTCACTATAACATGAGTTATAATTCTGCAAAATTGAAAATATCTGTTCAGCAGGAATCAAGTGAATCAACTCTAGTTTATACCTACATGAAATATTATGCAATAGTTAACAAGAATGAATTCAAATTTTTATGTGTCATCTTGCACAAATCTAAAAAACAAATTACTGAGTAGAAAAAGACAAGGTATAAGATAATAACAGCTGTACTAAAATATCATTTTTTTACATTTTAAACACACAAAACAACACTGTATATTATTTATGGATACTTAAGTATCTACAAAAATGTAAAAACACGTATGGGATCAATACCCTTCAACTTTGGGGAAGTAGTTCCTCTACCAAGAGAAGCAGGAAGAGAAAAAAGTGGTGTTTTAGCACTATGTGCAGTGTTCTTTTTAATAGAAACATATCCAAAGCAAATACAGTAAAATGTTAATATCTTAAATTTGGTGTCAATTATATATATATATATATATGTCTCTGTATTATTTTCTGTGCACTTCTGAATGCCTAAACCACTTTATAATTAATTTTTAAAGAACAATATTAATGAGTGTAAAAATGGCCAAATTTTTTTTGACAAGAAAACTTATGAACAGGGATTTGAACGTATAAATATATGTACTGCCATAAGAAAATAAAAAGTTAATCAGGATTTCAGAATACAGTCCAGAAACCAGCCCAAGTGTTGATGGGATTGTAAATTCCATAAGAACCAAAATTTTAACTGTTTTCTTTTCCCTGAATTACCAGCACCTAAACAGAGATTAGCACATATTAATGTCTTAAAAATGTGAAACTTCTGCATGATAAAAGAAAGTATAATCAAAGTCAAAATACAAATGATAGAGTAGGGAAAATACTTGTAACATTCATAATGGGAAAAGGTTAATATTGCTTATACTTTGAAGGCATCTACAAATTAATTACATAAAAAGGACAACCTATAGGAAAAAAAATGTCTTAGATACATGAACCAGCAAGTCACAAAAAGAGAAATTGCAAATTGCCAACATATGAAAAGATAGACCCCTTAATTATTAATTAGGGAGATACCAATTGAAACAACGAATTCTCTTCATATCTAATTGACAAAAATTTCAAGATGGATAACATCCAGAATTGGCACTGATACAGGGAAAGTGACACATTTACAAACAGTGCATAAAAATGTAATTGCAACAGAGAGCAAAGCCATAAAATATGCATATAAATTTCCCCCCAAATCATTGTCTGACTCCTATAATGAAAGAAACCCAGAGAAAAGCAACATCTGGAAGGCTGAGAAACTGAAATTTCAGTTCCTGCTCAGGACAAAGGAAAGAAAGCTTGGAACTTGAATTCTATCTATTTAGAAGGGTTGGTAAACAACTTGGAGTTTCCACTGAAGTTGCTGAGGAGTAAAAGCTGTGGCTCAAGACTAAGGAGTTGTTTTAAGAATAAAGGCAAAACCAAGATAGACCAGGCTTCAAAAAGTATAAAAACAAATCTCCACTGGTTCAAAGTGATTGACCAATAATTTGTCTTCCTGAATATAAATGCTCTTTGGAGAGGGATTGTAGAACCCAGAGTCTCTATAAATTACCATTCTCTAGTACTCAGTATATATAGCAAAAATACAAGCAAAACTCACTAAATTTGGAAACATGTGATCCATAATCAAAAGAAAAAAAAAGTCAATAGAAATTGACACATAGATGACCCAAACATTGAAGTCAGCAATAGCTTTAAAACAGATACTAAAAATATTTTTTAACTTAAAGAAAAATATGGTCATAATCAATTAGCAGATGGAGAAATCTCTGCAGAGAAAAGGGAATATTCAAAAGGAAAAAAAATGGAAACTTAAGAATTGAAAAGCAAAATGTCTGGAATGAAAGAGCCATTGGATGGGTTTAATGGTAGAATGAAATGGTAAAACAAAGGATCGGTACCCTCAAAGACAGATCAGTAAAAATTATTTTATTTAATGAAACAGAATTTTTTAAATAAAAAACAGTACAGAATTTCAGTGACCTCTGGAAGACTATCAAGAAAATGTGTAAAAATTATCCCAGTTCTATTTGAAATCCAGTAGAGATGGGTATTCATTATAAATATGCCAAACTATTTTGAGTTGTTAAAATTTGTTTAAATAACTGCATTGCTAAATATGACATCTTTATTCCATAAGATCTGAGGGATCAAAAATACTTTCAAAGAGAATTTCAGTTATTCTGTAAATAATAAGAAAGTAAAAAGAAGCACGTTAAAGAACTGAGACACCTGCCTGCAAGCCCCACATCTCTTTCCCAGTCCCTCCTTTCTCTTAAATTCCCAGTCCCTCCTTTCTCTTAAATTTTTGGCCATTAAATCATTGCATGACTTACTTTGTGATCATAAAAATTAACGTGTGATTTGTCTAGTTCAGAATAATAAAGTGTTTTGGGTGGGGGGAGGTAGAGGAGAGGGGAATTTAAAATAATTACTCCCTAAAAACTAATTAACATCTTTGACGGTGCCCTGCTATTGATGTCCTTTCCCTCCCTCCAATTCTTTTCCTTTTCCAGTATATTTCCTTTGAACTTGACTACAGTCTAAAATTAGTGCAAACACACACAATTGAATATAAACATAAGGGGCCCTTGATAAAACTATGTGGTCATTAAAATATTTATTCTGCCCATGGCCTCGTATCTTATCTTCCATAAACTTCTTGGGTCCATCACCTTTCTCACAAGAGCCCTAGTGTCCTCTCATTCTTTCCTAATAGCAGCCTATTGTATACATTGGAAGAAATGTTTATGTTTTAAGTAAAAAATGCTCTTCCAAAACGATTGCTTGTTCAACTATACTTCCTGGGAAATTCAACTCAGTCACATCTTTGTATGATCTCTTAAGGGAAGACCTGAAGATGTACATTTGAAGAAATCGGAACCCCATCTCCCACAGAGTCTGCAACTGCAGGACAAGCTGGACAAGCTTGGCTATAGCAGGCCTGCCTGCAGCTGTTGGAGAACTATTCCCAGGAGTTTCTAGGCTTGAAGCTTCTTCCTGCCAAGTTCTCAGGATGTGACTCCTCTCCTGCCAGAACGCAAAGTCATCTGAAATCTCTCCCACCAGTTTTCACTCCTACTTTCTCCAAACCAGCTACTCGTCCCCTCTATGCAATTTCATGATTCCTTTCTCTTAATGGTTTTGCAAATTTTCAAAATAAGGCTGACATCCCCCCCACACCTTTTTTTCAACTTTTTTCTAAGTGTAAATTAATGCATGGTCATCATAAACATAATTGTAAAATTGAAAAGTCATATGAAAACACTTCACCTCTCTTACCCAAAGACAACTAATTTTAATTTCTTTACTGAGTGATTCCTTTTGGGTTCAAATCCATTGGAAAATATAACCTCAAGAAGTGTGTGTGTGAATTAGACAGCCAATAACAACTTTGTTTCCAGCTGTAGATCCCTATAGGGAGGCACTGCAATGAAAGAGATGAGGGATAGTATAGAGAGAGTTTTGGAAAGTTCTAGAAAACCAGGGTCCTCTCCAGCTTCATCCACTAAATCACTGTGTAACAGTGACTAAAATCACTGTATCTCCCTAAGGTCAGTTTCTTTATTTGTGTAATAAAGGGACTAGACTTGATAACTCTAGGTTTACTTCCACCTGGTATTTTTATTTTTTTATGATCCCACCCTAATTTGCATTTGACTTTCCTGTGCATTTGTGTTTTTGTGATTATTTGTTTGTATCTGTGCTCCTCTGTTAAATTAGTAAATTAATCTCGATGGGGACAAAGTCACCCCAAAATATGCCACCTTTGGCATATTATTTTGAGTTAAAGTTACATAAGGAACAGCCAATGCAAAAAGGACACTCTCATAGTCCTTTGTCTCCCTGAAAGCAGGAAATCAATCTCCCACGTGAAAGGAACACTCCCTGTACCAGGAGGAAGAGAGACATACTTATCACCAAGATAAGTATGAGAATTTAGGATTTAGAATTAAGACAGAGAATTTAGGGCCAGGAAGGTTACATAAACAAACCTCGTTACTTTACTAATTTACTATCCCAAGCCCAAACTTCTTTGTCTTATAAATTCCTCACAAATGTATTGTTTCTTTGCCTAAAAGAAATACAAGCTGCCTGCTTTGGTCACTTATTATTTTGGTCTCATGTTTCTATGCACTTCCATACATGTGATTTAAATTTGTTTTTCTCCCAGGATGCCTAGGTGACTCAGTTGGCTAAGCATCCGACTCTTGATTTCGGCTCAGGTCATGATCTCAGGGTCCTGGGATGGAGCCCTGTGTTGGGTTCCACGCTGGGCATGGAGCCTGCTTAAGATTCCCTCCGCCCCTTCCCACTCATGCTCTCTCTCTCTTCCTCTCAAAAAAAAAAAAATTTTTTTTTTGTTTTTCTCCTGTTGATCTGTTTCATGTCGATTTAATTATTAGACCAGCCAAAGAACCTAAAAAGGAAGAAAGAAAAATTTCCCACTCCTACAGTCTTTTTACCCTTTGCATCTGCCCAAATACAGTTTTGGAGGGGAAAAAAAAAAGCTCAAAATGAAGACATTTGCCCCCCATGACAGCAAACCAAGACTGAATTACAGTCATTACAGTTTTAGCTTACCCCAGACATGTGACCTTTTAAAAGTCCGTCTGAAATTTCCTGATCAGCACTAGTGAAGTAATCTGCCTGATAAAAACCCTGCTGTTTCCTTCCCGGGCAAAAGAAGATGTCCCTGAAACAATCCTTTCTTTCCTTTTGCTAATAACTTCTTGCTCCACCTCTTTCCTATAAAAAACCCTCCATTTTGTACAACTCCTCAGAGCATGTCTTTACTTGCTAGATGGGCTGCTCACTGAATCGTGAATTGCTTAATAAAGATCTTTAAATTAGCTTGGTTGAATTTTGATTACTAACAGTAGTGTATAGCATCTAATAGGTGCTCAATAAAGGTAGGAAGGATGGAAGTGAGGGCACTCTTAAGAATACTGAAGATAGTTTTTACCCTTTCAAGACTCAGATAACATCCTTTAGAAAATAAAACAGATTTACTTGCAAATTTTACTAGAGTCTAGACTTTTGAAGAATTGGCTCACCAAATAAAAAGAAAGAAAAAAAATTACCAAAGTTACCAAGTTTACAGTTAATCAGTTCATAGTGGAAAATGAGAATATTCTAAAAGAATTGTTACAGGGGAACCAGGGTGGCTCAGTCGGTTGAGCCCTAGATTCTTGGTTTCGGCCCAAGTCCTGATTTCAGGGTCCTTGGATCGAGCCCAGCATGGGGCTCTGCACTCAGCAGGAAGTCTGCTTGTCCCTCATCCCCCTCTGCCCTGAAATCAATCAATCAATCAATCAATCTCTCTCTCGAATAAATAAATCTTTAAAATTGTGTGTGTGTGTGTGTGTGTGTGTGTGTGTGTGTGTGTGTGTGAAAGAGAGAGTCAGATAAGGGAGCAGGAGGCTAGCTGAGGACAAAGCATAAGCTGACACCCTGCAACCTCCCCCAGCCCCCCACACCAGGGTGGGACATGTGTGACATTCTTCCAGGAATCTCCCAACTGTCTTAATGTTAATACCTTGCTAGATGGGAAAACCACCTGAACTTGACAATGGCAAGGCCTCTGGTATCTTGTAGGTCCTCTTTAGCAAACAAAAGTTCTTTTGAAACCTCCCTTTTCCTTACTCCCCCCACCCCATAGTGTATAATCACCACTCCTCAAGACCCCAGGGCAGCAGCTCTTTCTGCCCATGGGTCCTGTCCTCGTGCTTTAATAAACCACCGTTTTGCACCACAGACGTCTCAAGAAGTCTATCTTGGTCATCAGCTCCGGACTCTACCCCACCGAACCTCACCTATATTCCACAACCACATCACGTGCGTGTATAATGAATTGTTAGGTTCATAGAATGTCACTATGTATCTTTACATAACAGCATTGCAAAGACTAGGAGCAAGCTTGCTTTCATTCAAGAGTCAGTAATTTATAGGAATTGCTCAAGGTTTCATTTATTTTAGGAACTAGAACCACACAGGATGACCTTGTTTGTTTTCTTGGGGGACTGGGGATTGTTTATCTCAGCACGCGGTGGTGGTGGCGGTGGTGTCCTTGTTCTCGTAGCCACTGCTGTCACTGAGGGCGCTTTTAACCTTGGGCGCACTGAGCACAGTCACCCCTAGTTTAACAGGGAAGGTAGCCGTTCCATTCCCGCAGCCCTCAGAAAGAATAAAGTAGAAAAGGGTTAAATGAGCCAGAACACCTGTATGAGGCAGATTTTTCCTATAAAGATATAACAAGGAAGACTTTCAGGAAAGATAGATTTCCCAGGTCATTCTAACTTCTTTTTCCTTTGTTTGAAAAACAAGCTGAAAATAAGAGGCTGAAAGGGAATTCTTCCATCATGTAAATCGTTTTGCTCCCAAATTCATGTGTTTGCAAATTGCAAATTTAACAAACGTCAAGCTTATAATGTGAGAAGCATTCTCTGGAGTGATGCAAAAGGCTGTCCCTTTGGGGAGGAGGAAGGACCCGAGGAGAAGGGCCTGAAGAGAACTGGGGGTGCCGTGAACTTGTCCCTGCTGTGGGAAGAATTTTTCCTTACGGTTGCATACACTTCCACCTCCACGCGTCCTTCGCATCCCCCCGCTTGGTCTGGCCTTTCTTTTTATCTTATCTTAGTCTTTATTTATTTTCTTGGGACAACTCTGAAGGCTTAGCTTGAGCTAACTCCGTGTGCCCTCTAGAAATCAAGCATGTTCTGTTGTATCTTGAGGCCTGGAAGGGATAGTGGGGTCGGGGATTTAGTTGCCTGAAAATATTTGGAAGGAATGTGAGAGGGGCTTAAGATGTTGTAGAGCAGATGTTTGTTGAAGCAAAAAATGTTGTTTTTAGTGACCATTTCCATGGCCCTGTGTCTGTCCAGGATTGCAACCACACAAAACACTTGGCCTAGAAGATCTTTATGCCTATTTAATAAGTCATGAGGATTAATGTACAAATAGTGTGCTTGGGAAATTAGTGAAGAAAGTGAATATTGAGTAGAGCCTTTAAGGACATAGACTTCATGTTGGGGTGAAGGTATGGCTTGATAAAGAGGAAGCTGGACGTTTCAAGCAGGGAGTATACCGTGTGCCAAAGCTACATGATGAAGTAAAGAGAAATTTTATATGTGTAGGAAATTTGATATCGATTGTGTTTAAACATTGGCTTTGAAGATAATGAAAGCAAAGAAATTTACCTGCTGGGTGTTAGTTTTCTAGGAAGTTAGGGCTGAAGCCCAAACAGCTATAGCATCAAAAATTTTGAGTGGTTCCTCAAAAATTTCCCCCAAATTTTCAAAACTATTTGAAGTTCGTGTTCCCATCACTTTTAGGATCCCTGATCCACCCTGTCGTCATCAACTCCCCTTGCCCATTTTCCTTAGCTCACTGAACAGCCTCATTGATATATTTGCAAAGAATAACTTGAAGTGTTACCCTACCCATTTGGATGTTTGAGTTTAAAGAGGGACTATAGAAGACTCAGATGATTACTCTCCAATGGTGATTTTCAGGTAGATATGGGGTAGCTGATTTTGGACAGGTGACCACCTTGCTACTGCTAAACTTCTGTCATATAGTCTGACTTGTAAGGTAAACCCTGGGTATCTCTACAATGGAAAACAGTGGTATCCTCAACCATTATAGGTTTATGGATGCTAATTCCTACCATTTACACTGAGTTTGACTAAGACTACCTGTGCACAAACTTACAGCACAAGCAAATTCAAACCACAAGGAATGATGATTCAATACAAAAATGAAAGGCGGGGGCACCTGGGTGGCTCAGCTGGTTAAGCATCCGTCCTTGGCTCAGGTCATGATCTCAGGGTTCTGGGATCAAGCCCCACATCGGGCTCCTTGCTCAGCAGGGAGTCTGCTTCTCCCTCTGCCCCTCTGCCACTCATGCTCTCTCTTACTCTCTCTCTCTCTTTCAAATAAATAAACAAAATCTTTAAAAACAATGCAAAGAGATCATTTGTCCCTACTGTTTACATATCAAAGAATCACACTGGATTTCTCTTATAAAAGTATTCACTTAGGGCCTAGTTTACCACACAAAGTTGTTGTGATTAACTAGAATTATATAACTTGGAAGATGGGAAATAAAAAGCCCTGTGAGGGGTGCCTGGCTGGTTTATTTGGTGGACTATGTGACTCTTGATTTTGGGTCCGTGAGTTCGAGGCCCACACTGGGTGTGAAGATTGCTTAAAAATAAAATCTTTTTTTTAAAAAAGTATAAATGTTATGAATGTTTTGTCTGCTTTATATAGAATACTGTGATACTAAGTTTTTTACTACATAGGTGCTAGTTCATATTTACCTTATTTACTTTTTCTGTCAGACCAAAGGGAGTAGTAGGGATCTGTGGTTATATACAGCAGAAAGGATAGTCTGAGAAGAATGTGAAGTTGGCAATTAACATATCTTTTAAAAGAATCACAGCTGGAACAACATAAAATTTCAGAGGGCCCCAAGACATGAATATCAACCATAACTGAGCAAATGAGGCAGGTAGTACTCAGGAGCCAAGCAGGTAGGCTTGTAGCATTCCTGTAGATAATCAGCCAGTAGGAAAGGTTCCAGCCACCAGGATGGTGCTGGAGCAAGACTCCAACTCTGGGAAGGGGGCTAGGAAAAGCCCAGTTATTACAGATTTAACGTTGGGTTGGTGGGAGGTTGGGGAATGCAGAAAAAGTCTGGACCTCAGGATCCAGGCAAAAGCTCAGTCTTCAGAGCTTACTGAGACTGGAAACTGAACCACTTGATCTTAGGAGCTTACCTTCTGCTGCCGGTCAGTTTTGGTCTTTGGTCATGGGAATGGAACGAAGAATGGCATTGGAAGAGGATCAGCTAGCTGTTGGCACAGAAGCCTGCAGAAACTAGGAATGTATTTGGACCCAGCGCTTCCTTCTACGTCACAGCACCGCTCTATGGTTCCTTTTGTGCTTGGATAAATGCTTCCTCTTCTTCCGGAAATGCTATTTTCTCAAACTCAATCTCTGAAACCATTATTTCCCGGGTTGAAGTTTGTCATTTACGACCCATATGGCCTTGGTCAAGTTACTTGACCACTCTGTGCCCCAGTTTCATCATCTATAAAATAGAAATAATAATAGTCACGGTACTGCAAAGGTTGTTGTAAAGATGACAAAGACTCAATACTCGTAAGAGCATTTAGAATAGTACCCGGCACACAGTAAGCACTATGCAAATGTTTGCCTTGATGATTATTGTCTTTATTTTTTATTTTATTTTTATGTTTATACTTTTAAAAATATTCTTCATCTTTTTTTTTTAAGGGAGAGAAAACATGCAAGTGTGCATGTGGGTGGGGAGGGGCAAAGGGAGAGGGAGAGAGAGAATCTGAAGCAGGGTCTGCACTCAGTGTGGAGTCTCATACGGGACTCAACCTCAGGACTCTGAGATCATGACCTGAGCAGAAATCAAGAGGCAGATGCTTAACCAACTGAGCCAGTCAGGCACCACTTTCATCTTTTTTACTTTGAGAAATTCATACTTCCGACTTGAGTCAACTACAAATTTTGTACTTGAATTTGTAATCTCAGCTGAAGCTTTCAAAAACAGAAAACTGACGCATCAGAATAGTGTTCTGAATCTGTAAAATGTGGTGATAGCCTGATATGACTTGTAAAATTTCCTAACACTCTTTTGAACTTATAAACTATTTCTCATTTTTGTACCTAGTAATTTTTTTCAAAACCCAGAAATTTCCACAGCCATTCTGAGGCACTTGAGTTTTGAAACAAAAGGTGGCATTTCATGTTTTGAGAGCCAGGAAGAACCAAGGTTGGTTTTTTTTGTTTTTGTTTTTGTTTTTGTTTTTAGTGATGGGTGCTCGCTCAGAGAACACCCTAACATAAGTCCTTTTCCTGGTAGCTGATGGTTTAATCTTTTTAATGTTTGTGATGATGGATCCAGACTTACGGTAGCTAAAGCATATACAGTGGGAAGGCCATCTTTAAGAAAAAGAACACTAAATTGAAAACACAGATTAGGTGCAAAAATCAATATGTATTTTCAATGGGAGAGCCCTAATTAAATCCTGAATCAGGACAAAAATATATATATAAAAGACATTTTGGCAAAGTGGAAAAAATTTAATACGAACTGCATAATAAACATTATTGTGGACATGTTTTAAAAAATCAATATGTATTTTAAATGTGAGGGGAAGGGGTGCCTGGGTGGCTCAGTCATTAAGCGTCTGTCTGCCTTCAGTTCAGGGTGTGATCCCAGGGTGCTGGGATCAAGCCCCATATCGGGCTCCCTCCTCCACTGGGAGCCTGCTTCTTCCTCTCCCACTCCCCCTGCTTGTGTTCCCTCTCTCACTGGCTGGTCTCTGTTTCTGTCAAATAAATAAATAAAATCTTAAAAAACAACAACAACAATAAATGTGAGGGGAAAATAACAGCAAACTGCAATTGTAAAAAGCAACAAAACCCTATAAATATCACACAATCTGGAAAAATAACACAATATTTTACTCGCTAATGCTTCTCTTATTAGTGGAAGTTCCTGGTTTTTCAGTTTATTAAAGTAAATATTAAACTATTTTCAGCATATCTTTGATCATACAATAATGATTTTGTAATATCGTTTTCTGTAAAGAAAATGGAAAGTTAATTTAGATGTTCTCTAACATGGTTAACTGAAGTGTTTTTAATTTGTTTATGTTAGAGAAGTCATTTTTCACTTCACAATAGTCATTTCTAATAGATAAGTGATACAGTTTTGTCAAATTTATGAGAAACCTCTATAGTGCATTTTTATGCGCATTACAGAATGTACACCTGACAGTAGAGAATTTCTGCTTGAGGAGGTATTAATGAAACTGTCTGCTTACAGTTTCACATGACCAATAATAGGAAGAATCTTTCACAGACTCATTTCTTGTTCTGTGCACTTCTGGTTTTGAACATTTTACATCTCGTTTCTCCTCCATTACCCCTATTGGGGATGTATAATTAAAAACAAAATCTCCCAACCCAGAAAACCACTCCCCAAAGATAGTAGAGAAAGAAAATACTTTTATTATTAAATGAGCATTAAACCAGGATGTGATACATATCCCAGGCAATCCACTGAGATCTTGCAAAGACAGAAAGAAATCTCACCCTTTTATATAACCAAGAAAACACAATCCATTCCATACATACTCTCAAGATGAACAATACTGGTCCTCAAGTAAGAGGACTTGACAGCACAATTTGCACTGAGTTTATCTTAGACTCATCTGGTAATTGGAGTGACCATCGGTGTTAGCTAATTAGCTTTATCAGGGGAAGAAAAATCTTCTTACATCTTTTTGACAGGAGATAGTTTTGTAACTTGGAGTAAGGTACCCAAGGAAGTTAGGCTCCTACCCTCCCACAGAAACTGTGAGAGCATTATTACCCCTATTGTTTACATTTCAAAGGGATAGGTCTCAGGTCCTTGAGAAAGACATTTCTGAGTCATAAAGCTGAGAAGAGGCTTATTTAGCTTCTAAAAAATTTATACACATTTCAAAGAGACAAAGAAAGAAGTTATAATTCAATGTTTTCTAAAGTAAATACCCCATAAATGGGAGAAGAGAGAAGTCCCTTCCCTTGTTTTCAACAGGGAGAATTAAGCCTCTTGTTTTTTATGTTTTATTTATTCTTACACCACATATTCTGGTGCTTGCTAGAAAAATCTAGCAAGCTAGAAAAGAACAGTCCTGTTCTTTCAGGTCATGACATCCAAGTGAGTCAGCCTGGTGAATATTCCCAGAAACAATTCCTACAGCCATTTGTTTCCGTTGTAACAAAGTTCCTCATTTAACCCTGGTCTTCTCATTCCCAGAGCAAGCAAGCACCCTGGGACAGGGCAAAGATCACTGGATCAGGAGAGTGGACAAGCATGGCTTGTCCTGTATTGGGAACATCACTGTCTCCTTGTCCTGATAAGCCAACCCGACCTACCAGATTTCTCACATACGGTGATTTTTTTTCTCCTCAGAGTTTACAGATTGCTTCTCTGTAATTCACTTCATTCAGGGACCATCTCAACTTCCAAATATATTTACAAATATTCCAATTTTGAAGGGGCTTTGAACTGTTTCCCGTTATAGCTCCCAGACCTGAATCACATCAAGATATATGATCTAACAATTTGATTTAAATATCCCAATATTATAAGACAGATGAGAAGTTTGCTGAATATTATATGACAAAAGGTTGGTGAAGTCAAAACATATAGATGAGTTCAGTAGGGTTTTATTATATTATTCCACACATGGACCTAAAGAATTCTCATTTAAACAAGATGTCTAACTGAATGTATTTTAGTCATTATTGGGACTGGCCAGCTTTACATAAAAGAAAGAATAAGTTATGAAAAACTGAGACCTTCCCTTCAGGAATAAAAGACAAGGGGAAGGGGGAAGAAGGAGACAGAGAAGACAAGAATGTGTAGTCATAAAAGGCAGGAGAGAAGAGCTTTCCAAAAAAGAGGTAGTCAGTGGTACTGACTACTACAGGTTGTTTTGGGGGGAAAAATGCACTAAGAAAATCCTTTCAGATTTGAAAGATAATTTAAAAATTTAAGAATGATCTTGGGTATATAAATTCAGTAAATTATGAAGTGGAAACTAAACTTCAGAAAACTAAAGATGGACAAACAAACAGAGGTGATGTTACATATTATTTAAGAAATTTTGCAGTAAAATAAGTCCAAGACAGCTAGGACATCAAAATTTTGTTTTGTTTTGCTTTAAAACAGAGAATTGTGCCTTCTTAAGGAAGAAGGCAAGAGTTAATTTGGTGAGGGAGAAGGGAGGTACTGTAGCCAAAGAAAGTAGACTATTGGATGAAGGATGTTCTGAGAGATGACAAGAAAAGAGTATCAATAATACTAACAATAAAACCAATACTAACAATAATAACAGCACATATCTAGAATATGTGATTCTTCTTTTCACTTCTGCTGGAGAAAAATCTTCCTTCTCTAAGATCAGCATCTGTTCCCCTCCTCATACCGCCTTCCTTGCTTTTGAACTATCTCATGTCTCTTCAATTATGAATAAATCATCTGTTGGGTGCCACTGCACTTTCAAATTTCCATTCCATTATTTTGGAAGAATCCAATAAGCAACAATGACAAAATAATCCTACTAGACCAACCTTCCAACCACAAACACATAAGAAAAACTAGGAAAAAAAAAAAACATGACACAGCTATTTTCAGGCACTGGACAAGAGCTCAAGGATGGAGATCCATGAAAGAAGGGAAACAAATTAGTTGAACGTTAAAATAGCCAGGGCTCTCCACCTGGAGGGGTCTGTTGGACAACACTGGAGGGCAAACCCAAGCAAGGCACAGCAGGTAGAGGAACAGAGTTCAGAGTTCAAAGAGACTAAAGCAACTTAGGGGCAGAATATGAAAAAGAAAAATCTCCAGAAATCTGCAAAGGAGTGTGTTCTAGGTTATAGCTGAAAATAATAAGCTGTACACACATGCACAGGTTGAGACTCCACAAGCCCAGGCAAAGAACAACTATGAGAGAAAGAACAGCTACTGGGGAGGTGAATACTGAACAAAAGAGCTTGCAGAGAGTTAGATGTTTGAGATCCAAGCAATCAGAATGGAAGCACCTCATTGAACACCCAGTGCCTTAGAAACTCTATGTTTTAGCAGTAGAGAGAAATTAGCTCTAAAATGAAGCTTACTCCACTGTGACCCAACAAAGCTTCAAAAGAAAATCTTGAAATAATCAGGTTAATTTACAAATAAATTGACAGTTTGTCAGTACCAACTACAATACTCTTTAAGGAAAGAAAACAAGACACAGAATTCAACAAGAATCATAATGTCCAACATCCAACCAAAACTTACTAGACAAAAATAAAAAGGAAATGTGATCCAAAATGAAAAGGAGTATCAGTCAATAGGAACACATCCAGAAATAACAGAGATGATAGAATTATGATAGAATTATCAGGCAGAGAATTTGATATCGCTATGGTAAATATTTTGTAAGATTCTTTTTTTAATGTGAACATAATGAGGAAAAAAATGGAAGATTAAAAAATACATAAATGTAACTGAAGAGCATATAGAGCTGAAGTGAAAACTTTACTAAATGGGTTCGATAGCTGTTTAGACTTCACAAGAATGAATTTGAAGACTAAGTATAAAAACTATCCAAACTACATGTCATAGGAATAAAAACTAAACATAGTAATAAAAACTAAAAACAAAATAAATAGAGCTTCAGTGGCTTTTGGACACCACCCAACAATCTAATGTGTGTATAACTGGAGGATAAAAAAAAGGGTGAGGGCAGAAAAAAATATTTGAAGAAAAAAATTCAAAGACATAATGACAAAAATTTTTCAAAATTGGATGGAAAATATAAACTTACCTGTTCACAAAGCTTGAGAAACACCAAGCAAAACACACAAAACAAAATTACATCTACACGCATCATAATTAAATTTCCAAAAATCAATGATAAAAATTGTTATCAGAAATTAAGGGGTGCCTGGGTGGCGCAGTCGTTAAGTGCCTGCCTTCGGCTCAGGGCATGATCTCGGTGTTCCGGGATCAAGTCCCACATCAGGCTCCTCCTCTGGGAGCCTGCTTCTTCCTCTCCCACTCCCCCTGCTTGTGTTCTCTCTCGCTGGCTGTCTGTCTCTGTCAAATAAATAAATAAAATCTTTAAAAAAAAATTAAAATACTCACCACACACACCCACACATTAAAATACATGTTATATAAATATGGAAAGATACATAATACATTGCTTATGTCTCATGAGAACCATGCAAGTCAGAGGACAATGGAACAATATCTTTAAACTGCTTGGGCTTGGGGCTGGACTGGAATAAACTGTCTAGAATTCTTTATGCAGTAAATATATCCTTCAAAATGAAAGGCATGTAAATAATTTTCACACAAGCAAAAACAGAAAAATTTTTGCTACAAGACCTGCACTACAATTTTTACTACGAGACCTGTTAAAAATTAACTCAAAATGGGGCATCTGGGTGGCTCAGTCCATTAAGCATCTGCCTTCAGCTCAGGTGATGATTCCAGGGTCCTAGGACCAAGGCCCTCATTGGGTTCCCTGCTCAGCAGGGAGCCTGCTTCTCCCTCTCCTGCTCTCCTGCTTGTGCTCTCTCTGTCAAATAAATAAAGAAAATCTTTTTAAAAAATTATTACTAAGCCACGAACAGGGGAAAAATCTCATTTTTTTATCTCACAAAGGACTCATATCTAGAATAAAGAAGTTATGTGACAATAATAAAAGGAAAATTAATCTAATTTTTAATGAATAAAATATTTAAATTAATTCTTCACAAGAAATAAATATATGAAGTCAATAAACATATGAAAATTTGCTCAATATCACTAGTCATCACAGAAATGAAAATTAAATTAACAATGAGAAAGCCCTACCCATACAATAATGCCTTTTTTAATTGACAATAACAAATATTGATAAAACGTGGAGCACCTGGAACTCTCGTATGTTGGTTGATGGGACAACAAAATGGTGAGATCTCACTGGAGAACAATTCGGCTCTTTCTTAAAAAATTAAACATACACTTACCTCATACTCAGGAAATTCATCTAACATTTATTCGTCTAAAATAAATAAAAACATATGCTCACAAAAAGATTCCTCTTTGCCCCGGCTTTATTCATATAATCAAAACTGAAACCATTCAAAAGTTCATCAACCACTAAACGAATAAATAAGGTGTGGTATGTTCATGGAATATGGAATGTGCAGGGAAGGAAAACTTTCCCTCTCTTCCTTTCTAGTTTCTTTGGCTAGTCTAATAATTGAATTGACTTAAGACAGACTAAGAAGAGAAAAAAAAAACAAATTTTAATCTTGTATGTACAGGAGCTCATAAAAATACGAGATGCAAAGAAGTGACCAAACAAGGCAGCTTTTATATCTTTTAGATAAAGAAACAATAAATCTGTGAGGAACTGACAAGACAGAGAAGTTTGGGCTTGGGGAGGTCAATTGGTAAAGTAACAATGATTGTTTTTATAGCTTTCTTGGCCCTAAATTCTCTATCTCTAGTGATAAGAATGTCTCTCTTCCTCCTGGTTCAGGGAGGGTATACCTCACATGGGAGGTTTGTTTCCTGCTTTCAGGGAGACAAGGGAAGTTCAGAGTGTCCTTCTTACACTGGCCACTTCTCAAGTAATTTTAATTTTAAATAATCGATATACCAATGTGTTATATTTGGGGGCAGCCTGCCCTGAACCGTATCAAATACTACTCAGCAATCAGAAGGAATGAACATTTTATATTTGACAATAGGGGCGAATCTCAAAAATCATTTGCTAAGTGAAAAGCATTTAGACACAAAAAAATATACAGATGGTATGATTTCACTCATATAAAATCATACAGAAGTCAAGCCTCATCTGTAGCCAAAGAAATCAGAGCAGTGGTTGTAGGGGTGGGAGGGAAGGTGTTGAGGTAGACTAACTGAAAGTGGGCACAAAGGAATTTTTGGAGCGCTGAGAACATTCGAAATCTTAATTGAAGTGGTGATTCCGTGGATATACACATCTGTCAAAACCCACTGAACTGTGCATTTTATTCTATGCAAATTATACCTCATGAAAGTTTTTTTTTTAATTACAATTCCAACTCTATTTTCTCATTTTGCAGAGGGTTCCCCAACGAGTTATGCTTGCTATATCCATCAACTCTCTGTTGACCCCCAAGAGTTCAAAACCCCATCTTTTCACTTATCACCATAAGATAATTTACCCAAAAAGTCGTACAATTCTACGCCATTCACTCGTGCACTTGTGCATACCTGGCCACTTGTCACATTATTCCTTGTCATAAATTTCCTACCCTTGATTCAACTTAGTTCAATCAAGGATCCCATTTACTTAAGAAACCACTGATTTTAATTCTTGCAGAAACTGAGAAATTCAAGATCTAAAACCCAGAAAACCACGGAGTCTCCAATTTTGATTAATTATCTCAGGAGGGGAGGGATGATTGGTCCCAATTAGAATTTAGAAAACTGCCAGTGTCCCACCTTGACTTATGAATAAACTTTTAGCGAGACTTTGTTTTCTCCTGGGAGTCTCTGGAGCACATCTATGGAGACTGATGTCCCAGAGGAAGCCAGGCAAGTGCCCCACTAACAAACTGCTGTGCTGAGAGAAGAAATCTTGACCTAGTGTGAACTGATCTATTAATCACTTTCAACACAATTCTCTTAAACACTGAAGCAATCTTGCTATTTCTTGAAAGCTTTATGAATGGAATTCAGCAATGCATAACAGCACTCATCTTAAATTTTAGAGAGATTCATTTTCCTGGTACAAAAAAGAAGGAAATTTTCTGTTTCAATTCTGTGCATTTATAAGAATATCTTTCCTTTCCTTTCAGTTCTCTCGTGGATAAGGAAGCACCTCAGGACCAGAAGTGTTTCCCTGGGAATCATCAGTGCTGTGAGTAGTGCTTTGCTACAGAGAAACAAAGAGTACCATTCTGGGTGAAGTGTTGCTCTTCTGTAGAATGAATAGACACGGCTAGCCTTGATGCCCCGAAGCCTTGAAACAAATTCCAGTTAATGCATCTCGGGCTCATATAGAAACGTCATAACCCTGACGGGACTTGGACCAGCAAGCGTCTTAATTCACTGCATTTTACCCACGACCAGCGATCCTTGGGGTGAATTTCAAACTGGCTGCCTTTCTGTGCACTCCAGTTTTGCACAGTTCCCCAAATAGTGATTCTTGATGCACTTCCCTTTGTGCAACTTATAGAGTATAATCCAGGTGCCTCTGTACCTGGGTGAACACTATTGGCATCTTCAAATGTACAACATGATCAAAGTCTTGAAAAATTGAAATTGTCAGCAACAGGTAAAAAAAAAAAAAAAGAAGAAGTAAACAAACAAAGGATGAGGCTTGGGACGTATTGCCTTTAGCCCAGACTCAGAAAAGATATATGTTAATACCCTTCTACTTTTCTTTTTCTTTTGAGACAATGAAAAGTTCAAGAAAAATGAAGGATGCTTGATTGCCACAACATAGCTCAGGAAAAAAAAAAAATGATTCCACTCTACCTCAAACCATTGAGCATCAAGTGGGTTAAGAAAGCTCTCTGTACTCTGGGCAGTCTGGAGACCAGGGAGAATAACCAGAACACAGTAAGAAACATGAAGCCTGATTAGGGAAAGATGGAGCAGAAAGGTCTGCACGCAGCAAAATTTACATAAAAGCTGGAAGCAGCAGCGGACTTGGAGACAAATTATTTAGCAAACAGTCCCTGTTATGTCTCCAGCCTTTGAAATATAACAGTAGCATTTTATAAGCATATACATGTATCAGTCTACATAAACTCATAGGTAACTGGGGACACAGTGTCAACAAACTATCCATTTATATAATCCTTCAGAAAATCTCTTTTGAGGGCTTATTTTATGCCAAGCCCATGCTTAGGCCCTACAGATATTATTGCTGCCCTCAAGGCCTTAGAGTTTGTGGAGGAAGCCAAACAAACTATAAATACAATTTTGTAAGCATTCAGAAATGGAAATGCCCAGGGGGTCACGGTGCGGGGGTAGGTAGGAGTCACACCGGAGCTAGACTGGAGATGGGAAGTCAGAGGAGGCTTCCCGTGACATGGCTCCTCGGCTGGGGTCTAGAAGTCAGATAGGACTTAGCCAAATGCTGGAGAGATTGGGGGGGGGGGTTAGGCCAAGGTAACAGCATGCACAGTGATTAAGTGACGAGAAGATGGCACCTTCAGGCAGCCAGAGCAGGGGCCAGCAAACTGTTGCTGTAAAGGGCCAGCCTGATCATGAGTATTTTAGGCTTTGGGGGTCCTAGAGTCTCTGCCATCTGTCCTCAACTCTGCCATCGTAGCACCAAAGCATCCACAGGCAATAGGTAAACAAATTAGTGTGGTTCCAGGGAAATCTTATTTACAGAGAGTCAGCCAAACTCTAAACTTGGGTAACTCAATAAGCACAGAGCGTGGAATGGGGAAGGAAAATGGCAGATCAGGCTGGAAGATCAGGTGAGGTAAGACTCGATCATCAACACCTTGAATGTCGCACCAAAGAGTCTGTACGCTACCACCCTCAAGGTTCCGAGGAGTGACGTGGTCAGAATTGCATTTGAGAAGGACCACTCTTGCTACAGTTTGAAGCATGGATAGGAAAGAGTATGACAGATCAGGGGACAGGGAGTTCAGTTAGGAGGCTGTCCTGATCCTAATGAAAGATAATGACATGAACAAAAATAGCCTCAAAGAGACAGAAGGAACAGATTAGAAAGTAAGGAGGTAACACGAACAGGACAATTCCTGATTGCTATGGGGAGATGAGGAGGAACGCCATATGACCCTCTATGTCGTGACTTCTCCGAAGGAAAAGAAAAAGAGTCTAGACTATATAGTTAAATCTGGTAAGCATGTCGACTGCAATGTTTAATCCAGTATTTTAACTTTATCCCCTTAGCTTCCTAAGGTTACTTTCCTGTCTTTCTCTGAATATTGCTTTTACCTGCTAACTCACGCCATCTGACCTTTCTCAAAATCTCACAAAACTTCACATGCACTCACAACCCTAGTCTAGTTGGCGGTCCAGACAGTCGACACCATTGCTGGGACTCCTGGATCCTCGTGGTGCCAAAGCCAAGTCATGGTCCCTTACAAAAGTACGCAGAGTCTCTATCTCCTTGTATATGCCTTGCTTTGTCACTGGATACATAACAGCTCTGTCTGTGACCAGAATCTCAACGGAGCCCATTCAGTTACCACCTGCAGGCTCTTCCTCCATGAAGCATAGATACATGTGTACGTGTGTTGCCGAGAAAGGTGACACCGTATTTTCCACACATACACATATGCACAAATTCGCAAACTCCCTGACTCAAAATTCTCTCCTCCAAAAGTCTCATGAACCCATCGTGACTTACAGGAGGCCTGCCCCACCTGTTAGTTTATCAGAAGTGTCTGGACCAGCCCAACTCCCAGCTCCAGCTCCAGCTCCAGTTCCAGCTGAATTCTCTGCTTTAGTTCTAGTTCACAAACTTCAGGCCTTGTCTGGAATGCATTTTCCCTCCCCACCCCACTCTCTTTTCGTATTGAATGCCTCTAGACTCAGCTTAAGCATCTCCTTCTCTGGAAAATCTTCTCTAACCCCTCCCCAGGCTGAGTAATGGGTCTCTCTGGGTGTCCCCAAAACAATCTGTGTACAACTCTATACTGTCTACTCACTGGGTTATGTTGTAATTATCATACACGGTCTCTCTCCCTATTTAAATGATAAGCTCCTTAGTCCTCTAGGAGGACTTGGAACATAGGAGCTCTCAGCAAATGCTTATGGAATATACAGGTTTAATTCCCCCAATTGTGGAATGGTTAGCCCTTAGAAATTTTGTATTAAGCAGGACAGACTGCCACTCCCTTCTGAGTAGGGAATGAAGATAAATCTGTTTCTACCCCATTCTGAGGGATTCGTGGCTGGCAGTACTGACCATCAGCAGAAATTCAAATACTTCTCTGTCTCTTATAGTCTCATGGGAAATAACGGAAGCTTTTGACTTAATAGGCAAAAAAATAATCTTTTCCTGGTCTAGAAAAGAGGTGGGAGGAAATGGAAATATTTTTCTCCTCTAGGCTCTCAAAGATTTCTTGTTCTCTCGTATGAGGATAGAACGAAGCCACATATCAATGAACCATGAGCCGCCTCTTTCATGCGAAGTTTCCCACACTTTGAAAATGGGGCAATTCATTTCATAGCAATTTACCTTACCCACTGCAAAGAAGAACCATGTGGAAGAATATCTTCAATAAGAGAGGAAGTAGTGTTACTGTTTTCCAGTGAATTTTAAGAGAACAGAAAGAAAGTTCTCAACCTATGAATTTGCATATGCAAATAAGAATGCTTTGCTTGGTATGGAAAGACACTTAGTCATAAAGGAAGGCTTTGGTAGGGATGTGCTTTCCAGGACCCAGTTTGTTATCTCAAGCATTTGCTAGCCTTTTTACTTTTTTAGTTTCATGTCTATGGATCTTTATCCAGTATACGGTGATTAGGTACTTCTGCATATTAGGCCCTAATTCAGCTGGTCTTGGCATTTTGAATTAAAGCTTAGTACATTTTCCTACTTGCTTAGCAATTTTATTCATTTCACTTGAATGTTTTTTAGTCTCCTTTGTTAAGAGTCTGAATTAGAATTTGGAAGCGGATTCTTGAGAAAAACATCTGCTCTATTATCAAAGTTGTATTTCACCGCTAATATATAACAGCAATGATTTTTACTTGTATAAATACACACAGAGAGATGGGGGGATTGTAAAATCAGCTTTCTTAAACATACTTGTAATATAAATCAAGAATTTCTTTTGGAATATAATAGGGGGGTGTGGATTATTTCTTATGAACCCACAGCGCAGTTTTTGCAGATATACCATTATATACACTTCTAAAAATCATATGGATTATTGACAGTTAAACCATGTTGCAGGGATTATTCTCATAGCTGTATATGGGTGGAAAAGTATTTTTCCACTCATCAAGTGTACTTGGCACTTTCAAAGTCCATTAAAAGATGGTTTCGCTGGCAAAAGGACAAGCCCAATCCTGAGTAAGAAAGGCGTGCTGAGGACATATGTGTGTATGCAAAGGAGGGGGAGTGTCCTGAAGGACCTTAAATAGAATCAGAATCCTCCTTTTTTGTGTCCACCGTGTGTTTGAGCATGAAATTTGATGAAGCTACTTTCTTGCTTGTCTTTCTAGAGTATCAAGGGACATGAGAAATGGCACGACAATCACAGAGTTCATCCTCCTAGGCTTTCCTGATATCCAAGGACTACAGATCCCTCTCTTTATAGTCATCTTTTTCATCTACATATTAACCCTTGCAGGCAATGGGCTCATAATTGCCATTGTCTGGGTGGAGCCTAGGCTACAAATACCAATGTACTTCTTCCTCTGTAACTTGTCCTTCCTAGAGATCTGGTACACCACCACAGTCATCCCCAAACTGTTGGAAACGTTTGTGGTGGCAAGAACAGCTATCTGCATCCCCTGCTGCCTACTACAAGCCTTCTTTCACTTTTTCCTGGGCACCACTGAGTTCTTTATCCTCACCGTCATGTCTTTTGACCGTTACCTGGCCATCTGCAAGCCCCTTCGCTACCCCACCATTATGACCACCAACCTCTGCCTGCAACTTGCCCTCAGTCCCTGGCTGGTAGGCTTTACCATTGTCTTTTGTCAGATGCTGCTGCTCATCCAGTTGTCCTTCTGTGGCAACAATGTCATCAATCATTTCTACTGTGATGTTGGTCCCATTCTGAAAGCAGCCTGCTCAGACACAAGCATTCTGGAGCTCCTGGGTCTTTTGGCGACAGTTCTGGTGATCCCAGGGTCACTCCTCTTCACGATGATTTCTTATATCTATATTCTGTCCACCATCCTACAGATCCCTTCAGCCACTGGCCGACAGAAGACCTTCTCTACTTGTGCCTCTCACCTGACAGTAGTCTCCCTGCTCTATGGTGCTGTTTTGTTCATGTACCTGAGACCCACAACACACTCTTCCTTTAAGATTAATAAGGTGGTGTCAGTGCTAAATACTATCCTCACACCCCTTCTGAATCCCTTTATTTATACAATTAGAAACAAGGAGGTAAAAGCAGCCCTAAGGAAGGCAATGGCTTGTCCAAAGACTCATCATCCACAGTAAAACATGCAACACGTCGAAATGAACGCAAGGCAGATATGAAAATTACACGTGAAAGAGGACCGTGGAGAAGATAAAGATGTAAAAGCAAACTACGATGGTTAAAGTCTCCTGTAAGAATTCGTTATGTATAAATGAACCAGGAGTCCTTCAAAAGAAATAAACTCATTCTCCAACAAGGAAATCCCAGAATACCTTCAGATGCATCAAGTAGAAACCACAAAAGTCAAGGACAACTGTCAGTAACTTTAAAAAAAATGTAAGGATCTTGTCTCCTTCTTTGTTTATAATAACTCTCCTTGCCTCATTTCCTTGTCAAAGGCATAAACCATCCCACGCATTTTCTCAGTACTTAGTTTCTTCACTGTAGAAATCCCTTGTAGGCTCCTAATCAATTCTAATGGGTCTTTCAAAAATGTTTTAAATAAACCAAGTTTTTGTTTGATAATATGTTAATAAGGGGACTTCCATTTTAATAGAACACAAATGTCTACATACACCTAAATGTATTTATTCCCAGGTAATACCAAAACTTGAGGACATCATGTGAAAATTTCCAATTGGATTAGGCCAGTTCCTACGCTTCACCCGAGGTAGGCCAGGTGCCTAGGAAACCAAAAGAAGTCTGAGAGCCAATATAACTATGAAGGCTTTCTTGCTGGAAAACTCAGCCCCGAGGTTACATTAAGGACAGGGCTTGAATGTAAGGTTATCCTGTAAGGTCCCTCAAGGCAAAGACAAACCCATTCATTTAGCCATGTTCTCAGGCAAGACATTTGCCAGAAAAAGTTTTCTACAGAATGATGATGCAGGTGAGTCAGAGTTTATAATAATAAGTATTATATATGCCCCTCTTCCCAAGGCACAGAAAGTCTATCATTAAAAGCCCATTAAACTGTGATTTAAAAAAAAAAAGGATTATTGCGCATTCCTTTTAATATTAAATTGAAAATTGCAAGAGCAAAACACAGTGTAATGAGGTGAAAATGTTATTATCTCAACTGTCCGATCTGATTTTATCTTCGAGAGGAGCTGTCTTGGGGCCAGGCAGGTGAAATTGGTCATTTGAAGGTGCAGAGAGAGACCCTAAGGATGAATATTATCAAGAAACCTATCATCAAAAGAACGGTTTAAATTGCCCTGAATGAGAAAATCTGGGTAATATCTAAGTGCTCCTCAGAGAGGAAAATGGCAAAGAAAGTAAAGACAGGAGAAATGAGCCAAAAAGAAGAGCAGAAAAGTCTATGGAAAGGAGCCAGTGGAAATTCTCCAAAGTTGGGGAGCCTACAGAGCATTTTAAAAATGGAGATGCCTATCCTCAATTTGAGGCCACATTTCTATGCTGTTCAACTGTCTTCCCCTTGAACCTTCAGTAAAGTCTCCCACACTACCAAACATATGTATGAACAGCATGTGTATGTTGCAAGCATCACATGTGTATGTTGTGTGTATAATTCAAGGAAGAACTGAGTTTCTTGTCTGGACTGATGTTTGAATTAGAGACAGCCCATAGAAAAATTCAGAGCAATGCCCACAGAATATGCAGAAATTTTAGGAAGAACTTCAGACTTTCATTGGCTTGGGCATGGCTCCAGGTAACCCTATCTAAGGGAATTGAGACACCTGGTTATATTATTACTTAAAGACATTTTTTAAATCTGCTTTCAAGTTTCACAGATATTAGTTTCCCTGGGTCTAGCCTCTTGCCTTAAGAGTTACCTGTTTGATGGCAGACAGAAGGTAACATAAAACACGTTGACAGATCTTATAATGGAGAGAACAAATGCGAGGGTACCACTTGACTCCAATTTATGAAAATCAAAATAGACACCATTTATTCATCATTCACGCATTTTTCATATTTTATTGATGTATGGGTATCATGTCCTAAGCAATGTGCTGGTACTGATTCTGTTGAAAAAAACATTTTTTGGTAGTCTGCCAGAAATTGAGTTCTAGGAGTTGGAAATACCAGAGCTGAAGAAGCCTATCAAACAAAGAAGCACCAACACCTTAACATCAAGAATGAAATGGGTTACAAGACTTCTAGGCAGCCCTGCCTTAGATCTTCACCAACATGGTCCCTCCAAATTCACCAAGAAACGTGTTGTCTATCTCCGGTGCCTGCAGAAGCCAGAGTGCTATTTTGAGGAAAAGGAGCCCTGGCCACAGAGAGAGACAACATGGCAAAGCTTGACTTTACATTGCCCCGTGTTTCCTAGGGCTCTAGAACCCAAATATCTTCCCCAAATGTACATGCCCCAGCTTTCTCCAAGAGAATAAGAAATTACACAAGAACTCATGCAAACAATATCATAAACAACCTCTTACTCAGATCCCTGGATATTAATTATTTTTCTACTACTGGTAACTCTAATGACAAGGTTGAGCTCTTGCATACAGCTGAGCCAAATCCTTGACAATGAGCTCGAGTTAATTTGTTCCTGAAAAATGTACACACTTAAGTAAAGCGGTTGTTTCCATGATGTGTTCCAAGAATACATTAGTTATTAAAAGCAGGTTTCAAGTATTCAAACTGGGGGACATACAGAGTTAGACAAAGTTAAACAAGTTCCTTCATGACTCAACTTCTCAGAACCTTTAACGCTATGTTGAAAAAAATTTCTAACTCCCAAGCTTATGTATATAAAACTGCCTGTTATATCATCTTGGTTTTATGAAGAACTGTGCCCACTATTACTGATGTAAACCAGAGCAATGACCATTTCAAAAGGAGACTTTACAATCCTCTCCTCAACCAATCGATGGTGGCCTCCTGTTCCTGCCTTGTTTGGGCAAAACTTCCTTTCCTTATCCAGGATCTAGCCCTTCCCTTGTAACTCAGAAAGACCAAAGTCACTTTTGAGTGATACAGCTTTCCCTTACCTGTCAAGTAATAAATTCAGCTTTACTTTTTCAGTTCTAATAATCTTCACATGCATTAGAAACTCCCAAGAGGAAGATAGAGACTATGCCTTTCCCAAGCTTACCCAGCTACAGACCACTTTTCTCAATGAGCCTTAGACTAAAGCTTTCCTGCCATCTTCCTTAAGGTGTATCCAAAGTCATCTCAGTTTTTATCAGGCTCTTATAATTCCATGATATTCGTAAATGACCAACCAACTTGGAGCTAAAATTTTTAAACTCCAATACAAGAAAAGCTGAATACACAAAGAATTGGACATGGTTACATATTTACCTAAGCATCTGGTGCCTGACCAAGTGGCTCACCACCACTTTGAATTATGTATTCTCCTTGCAAGTTTAAATGAGTCCAATTATAAAAATGCCATTTACACATAACTCTTCCAGAACCATCACTTTCTTTTTTTTTTTAAGATTTTATTTATTTATTTGACAGAGATAGAGACAGCCAGCGAGAGAGGGAACACAAGCAGGGGGAGTGGGAGAGGAAGAAGCAGGCTCACAGCGGAGGAGCCTGATGTGGGGCTCGATCCCATAACGCCGGGATCACGCCCTGAGCCAAAGGCAGACGCCTAACCGCTGTGCCACCCAGGCGCCCCCAGAACCATCACTTTCTGTCGCTGGTATTCAGCTAGTCTCAGACTGAACAATTAAAAGAGTAGAATGACACACTCTTTCAGATGAGACCGCTCCACTAATATCTCCTGCCATTTCTTTGATTTTTGGAAAGTAGTCTCTCTCTTCCAACTGCAGAATTTTCCTAATAATTAGTTCTTTGCTCTTCATCAAATACTGTTAAAAAATAAATAACAACCTAATGCCCCCATCTCCATACTACGGCTTTAGTCTAAGCATTTGACCTACAATAATAACTTTATAAATCACCTTTCCACATTCACTCTTGAGCCTCTTCATTCTCCTCCGTGGCCAGAAGGATCTTATAAAAATGAATATCTAATCATGTAACTTAATTAAAATCCTTCAATGGCTTCCTTCCCAGCAGATAATGCTTAATTTAGTCTATAAGACCTTTGGTCTGTCAGATCTGATCCCTGTTCACAATACCAGGTCCATCTCATATATTTCTCTATTGCTCTCTAGCCCTAGACACCTATCCTCTCAGTTTCTCCACTACCCTAAGTTCCTTTCCACCACAGGACCCTTGCATACACGCTATTTCCCATTACTTAAAATATTCTTTCTTACCCCACTTCCCACTCCCACCCCCAATCTCATCCTGCCCACTCATCCTTCAGAATTCTGCTCAAAGCTTACTCCTCAAGAACATTTCCCCTAACCACCTCTCTACCAGCACCATCACCAGGATTAGGACCTCTAGTCAGAAGCTCTCAAAACATGCTGCACTTCTCCTTTGTAGAACCTACCACAATCATAAGTAATTTATTCAAACATGTTTCTTTCCTCCAAAACACAAACACCATGAGAAAGTTAGCTCCCTGAGGACAGGTTGTGCTCAACTGTATTCCATATACTACCACAGTGTCCCACGATACCAGTTACTCAATAAATAAACTGGACTGACAGAAAACCAATCACATCGCATATGGATTATAATCTCTGTAGTTCTGTTATGCCAATATCCCACCTCTGTGTTTTAAAAGTATAAATGAATTACCATAGGCAGTATTAGATTAGAATCCACAATTTATACCAATCACAAAAGTAAATTCAAAATCTAACCATAAAAAGGAGAGCAACAAAGTAGTAATAGAAAATATAGGAGGAAACCCTGATTTTGGTGTGGAAAAAATATTCTGAAATAAGACATGAAATTCAAAGCCACTGAGAGAAAAAGTGTATCAAATTTATCCAATTTGAACCTTTAAGACCATAAACAAAGTTAGAATGTAAGCTATAAAGTCAAAGAAAGTATTTGCTACATAGATATTAAATGATTACGATCAGGAATATGTAGCATTTAACAATGAATAAGAAAAAAATCCAATTGAGAAATGGGCAAACTCATAGTAAAATGACAAGCTACCAATAAACATACAAAGAATGTTCATTTTCATTGTTTTTTTATTAATATTTTTTTATCATATTATGTTAGTCACCATACAGTACACCCCTAGTTTTTGATGTAAAGTTCCATCTTCATTACTTGCGTATAAGCATTTTCATTCTTAATCCTGGAAAGGAAATGTAAAATAATGAGACATCACTTTTTACCCATTTTACAAGTTTTTTTGAGAGACAGTGAGAGAGAGAGAGAGTGAGTGGGGCAGGGGGAGGCGGGGAGCAGTGGGCACAGCGAGAGGGAGAGAGAGAATCTTCAGCAGTCTCCCTGCTCAGTGCTCAGGGCTCAATCCCAGGACCCTGAGATCATGACCTAGGCCAAAACCAAGAGCTGGACGCTTAACCAACTGACCCACCCAAGCACCCCTCACTTTACAAGGTTAGCAACATAAAGTAGTGGCATGAATACGGTGGGAAAATATTCTCATATATGGCTGTTAGGTCATAAATTGGTGCAATCTCTGGGGAGATAATTTGGTAGTATCGATTGAATGTATACAACCTATAACCCAGTAACATTTTTTCTCTGTCCCAGAGTAACATTTGCATGTATGCATGAAGATGTTTAGTATAGCATTGTTTGTGATAGTAACAATTATAAATAACACATATTATCCATAGGCAAATGGCTAGTCACACTATGGAATGTTATGCAAAAAGTAGAATAAGGGAGCTCTATATGTACTATGAACAGGTCTCCAAGGTCCAACACTAGGAGAAAATAGCAAACTGAGGAATCTAACATGAACCCACACATATATGCACATGCACACAAAATAATATGATTTCTATGAATATATATATATATATATATTGTATGTAGAAGTATAGAAAAGGGTCTGGAAGGTAAATACATAAGAATAAACGTTTGGTGAGTGAGATGAGGAAGCCAGCATAAGTAAAAGGTCATTAACTTTATCTGCAATATTTGAGATGTTTAGAATAACATTTATGTGTCACTTATGAACTTAATATTTTAAAATATTAACCGAATCTATAACGAGAACATCTGGCACACAGTAGGCCTTCACAAACCGTACATTCCTGTCCCTCCACCAAAAGTAATGAATACCTTGGCTTCAAACACAATAGACTGATCCCAGCAACGTGTCCGGTGAAAATGAAATGTGTAAGTCATAGTTGGGGGGGAGAGAAGGCCCTCCCATGGCACGTGGAGAGTGGTGACTTCTTCAAAGGACAGGGAGAGTAAAAAGGAAAATAGCAGAGATCACTGACCCAGACACAAATGAACGAATGAGATCAAGGTCAGTCTTAATGAAACACAAAGACATGCTCCAAGGAAAACAGAAGAGAACAGGATACCGTAACTATTCTCTTGCTAAGCTTCTACTACGTTCCAAAGAGTTCGCATGCAATATAGCCCTTAGCTCTCAGAGCAACGGTATTATTACACCCATTTTAGAAGATGAACGCTGAACTTTGGAGGGGTAGAGGGGTTTGCCCGAGGCCCCACAACTGCTCGTGAATGCAAGAGCCAAACCCCAAACTGCTCTCTTTGCTACCCTGCTTCGCGGACAATCAAGAAAAACAAGTAGAGGTACAGACTCCAAAATCAAAGCAGAGATCAAAAACGGTGAAATGGGTCTGTGATTAAACTGAAGGCCCGGGGGTGCAGGAGGGGCCTGCGGGCGGAAGCGGTCTGGCCCCAAGCTTTCAGCGCTGGGTCCACAAGGGCGCTCCGAGCCTCCACCCGCGCAAAGCGCGGAGAGAGACCAAACCTCCCGACGCCTAGAAGGGCTCCAGAGCCGCGAGGAGGCGGGGCGAAGCCCAGCTTCCGGTTCCGGGCGCAAAGGCCCCACGTGTTCCGACCCGCCAGGCCCCGCGCGGCTCGGATCCGGCGGCGCTGCTACGGCCGGGAGTGGGTGGGGGAGAAGCCGGGGCAGGGGAGGAGCCGCCGGAGCTGTCGGAGCCGTGAGTGCTGAGGGGCTGGGCCGGGCCGGGCCGGGCCGGATCGCGTGGAGCCGGGCAGGGCAGGGCAGGGCGGGGAAGAGGGGGAGAGGTCTGAGACCCCGCCCCCCCAGAGCCTGGGGAAATCGCACTGTCCTGGAAGAAGGGGCGGCGGCAGTATAGTAAGGGGGCCGGGGCGTTGTGGTCCCCGGGGCGCCTGGTGGCCAGAGCTCGAGCCTCTGGGGACGCGGATGGCGCTCCGGGCTTCTTTCGGTGCAGCCACCGCCCTCCGCCCCCTCCTGAGGCCTGCAGAAACGCAGTTAGTTCGTACCTCCCATTGCTTCCGCGCCAACTGCCCCCCCCCCCCCGGCACCGAGGGAGGAGTGGTCTAGGCCCCTTTATTTCCCCTAGCTTTTTCTTACCCCGTCTTTCAGCTTGTTCAAGAGCCACCCCCCTCCACCCCATCCCCCGCAGACTCCCGGCCCAGACAAGCCCCATCTCTTTCCACCACCAACCCCCCCAAACACACACACATACACTCACCCGTGATCTTATCACCCTTGGACACCGTCTGGCCTGTGGCTTTTCAGCTGCCACTGTGACCGACCCCACGCTTCCCCTCAAGCTAGTAGCTTCTGTCTCCACTTGCAACTTCGCTCCCCCCAACCTCTCAAGCCAGTTTTGGCACTTCTGAACACCAAGGTTACCCACAGCAGGAGTATATAGGCCTCTGCTGCTTGTCTGGTTTGACCAAAAGTTTGTTAGGTTGCATGCCATGGATATTCTGCGTTCTCTCAGGTGTCAGCCCAGTTTTTATTTTTCTGGGTATTGGAGATTCTTGTCTCCCAGGCGCTTTGATTTCCCTGTCTGCCTTGGTCCCTGTGCTGACCACCCCAAACGTAGGCTCCTAGGCCTAGCTGTTCTTTGACAGCCTTGGTCCTGGAGAGCACTGTCATATCCAGGCTCTCACTAGGAGGTTAGGGTGAGAACTGTTGCTTTTTCTCTGTCCACACACTGCAGGTGACACCCAGGGCAGCCTGACTCAGGAGCCACAGAAAGCTAGTGGAGTCCCCCTTCCCTCCTCCCAGCTTCTCTTCTAGGTCACCCCCGTGGGCCTTGATCTAGAAAGCCACTTCAGAAAGGTTGTGAGGAAGCCATTGGGAGGCATGTTGATGGGAAGTATGGGACAACCAAGCAGTTAGGGTTTGTGGCCATTTTGTCTTGGGTACCTTTCTGCTGATAGATTCTAGTATAAGAGGGTGGGCAGGGTTGGAGGGAGGAAGGGGATTTTTCCTATTAGGACCAAATACCTGGGATTCATAATCTTTCCCCCTTTCTCCTCCAGCTGTACCCCTTTTGCACTCTTTTAAATACTATATTGCAGTAGACAGTCATTTCAAGGGCACAGCAAGGTTTACTTCGATGTGAGGGACTCTTGGGCATTACAAACTATACAGATGAGGTAAGTTACAGGTTTACATTTTTTTCCAGTTAATTTGGCACAGGCATAAAACAGTCCCAGACTCTTTTGACTTTTGCAAACCTTCCTTTACATTTGGCCAGCACTGGAAAAGTTGGATGCTTTCTGCTTGAACCTCAAGTTTATGTTCTTTGCCTTAGGTATCGGCTCTCAAACTTATCGTGCATCTCCAGCCCCTGAAGGGAGGGCTTGTCGAACAGATTGCTGGGGCCACCCCCAGAGTGTCTGATAATAGGTCTGGGCCCAGGCTTGAAAATCTGCACATTTCTGACAAGTTTTTAGGTGCTCGTGTGGCTGGTTTGGGTTTCTCACACGAAGAACCACTGCCTTTGGCCAATCTCCTTCACATAAACAGTGCAGTGGTTTGGGGGATCAAAAGACTTGTGTGTGTACTTCTGTGTCAGAAACTAGTAATATGATCTTGTGTGGATGATTTAACCACTTAGGTCTGAGTTCTTTCGTTTTTAAAATTAAGAAAATGAAATTAAAAAAACCAGAACCTCCAGATGCTAGTGATCTTATGCCAAATGGAAGATGAAATATTGATGAGTTTTCCCCTTGATTTTCTTTTTTTTTTTTTTTTTTTAAAGATTTTATTTATTCATTCGACAGAGATAGAGACAGCCAGCGAGAGAGGGAACACAAGCAGGGGGAGTGGGAGAGGAAGAAGCAGGCTCCCAGCGGAGGAGCCCGATGTGGGGCTCGATCCCACAACGCCGGGATCACGCCCTGAGCCGAAGGCAGACGCTTAACTGCTGTGCCACCCAGGCGCCCCTCCCCTTGATTTTCTTAATTGTCTGGATAGGAGCTTCCATTTTGACCAGATAGCTTATATCCGTATTTAGGTTTTTGCTACGAATTGTTAGTATGCCAGAGTCCCTGCTGTTTCTTAACTACTTATTAAATTCTTTAAGGTCAGAGCCCGTGTTTTTTTCCTCTCACTCCACCTCGCCCCTTGGATTGTGTGGAACGCACAGTTGATGCTCAGCAGATATTTGTAGAAGGAATAACCATATCCCCTGCTCTCTTTTCCCTTTGAAGAAGTTTTTCTCCACTAGTTCTGTGCCACATTGTAAAGCAGTGTATGGCATGCCACCTGATTCCCCCAGGCAATTGGGATAAATGCCAATGCCAAATTCCTATAACTGTCCCCGTGAGTGATTTATTACCCAAGCCCTGGCACCCACTGATTCTGAATGTTAGCGCATCCATATCCAAGTTGGAGTAAGAGAAATAGCTCAATAACATTCAACACGTTTTACTGAACACCTTTTCTACCAAGCATTTGACAAAGTGTTAGGCACTTGGAATATAAAAATGAATGAAGAGGTCCTTGCCATCCTGGGACACCTTCTACACTTTGCACCATGATTTAATCTGCAGTGGAACCCTGCTGCTCCTCTGATTCCTCTGGTCCGGCAGGCATGGGTCCCATCTTTTATCATCTCATCATAAACGTGGGAGCCTCGGGCAGCGCCAGAAGTCATCTAGATACAAAGCAAAGAGTATTTTGACAATATCAGTTATAAAACTAAAACCATAATACATGACTCTCGAATCGACTGTTCTGAATTACCCACGTTTGACTGCTCAGGTCAGGCTGTGTTATAAAATATATTTACCTGCTGTTTTTCACTAAATAGTTGTTCCTCTGTCTGTCCGTGTGATTGGCATTGGCCATGTTTATGTAGGAATGAATTGGGTACAGCTAGTTTAACTCTGGCTGCCACATGAAAGCTGTCACTCTCTTCAGGGCGGGTGTCAAGTTTGGTGAGTGCCCTTTTCCCACTTCCCATTAATTTGTGATGTTCTGTTTTAAACTGAGGCCTGTCGATTGACCTGCTTTCCTGAAGCCATTGACCACCTCTGGGTCACCCTTAAGGTTGAAAAGCCTAGCTTCATGTTGAACGTTAAGCAGTATCATCAGGATGGCCAGATCCTCAATTCTGGACTCTTAAAATCTATTTTTGGCCTCTAGCCCATCTAAACTCTCGAATAAATCCCTTTCACCATCTCAGGCTAATATATCATGGCCCAGGTATTCAATAAATAAGCCCTATATCCCTGGTCCTCTCACAGCCCCTCTGTCGCCATCAGAAAGCAAGACGGCTCCTCAAAAGATGACCCAGCTCTCTGCCTTTAGGCGGGAGGTCATCCCCGTCCCCAGATGACGCAGCTAGAGAAGGTAGAACACAGATCACCTGCCTCCAAAGGCAGGACTACCAACGGGCCTGCGGTGCACACCTAGGAAAACCAGTTTCATTAAAAATAAAGTGAACTGTTACGGTTTTTATAGTTTATTTCACATTATTTGTGTTTACATTTACTCCCAATGACATTTTTATATCCACTTAATACCTTGATCCTAACCACAGAGTCTCCAGAATTTCAGGGCAAGATATATTCGTGTCTTAGCTTCCCCTGACTTCCCTGGACCACCCACCGCCACTACTTACTTAGCCCCGGTTTATTTCCTCTTGTCTTCCCCTTCACTCCGACTTCCCCTGTTTCTTTGAAACCACCGTGATAAGCTTTGAGCCACTTCTCCCCTCGCAACTCAGATATTTGATGCTGAATCTAATGAAAGGTGTAAATGGCAAAAATATTTTAAAGAAATAGTTTTTAAACGCGGCCTGAAGCATACTAATCATGATGTGTCAGAAGGCCAAAAGTCAGCACATGCCTTCCCTTTCGTTTCCCTGGCCTTGTGGGTTAAGTTTTCAAGGGACTTAGTAGGTGTACTAACTGGACTTGCCCCAGATTGCCTCCTCCCGGTCAGAGGGAGGAGTCAGGAGTGCACATTGGTAAGTAGAAACTCCACTGATACGGTCTTGGGCCAGAGAATATGGCTCGAAGGTTCCATCCCAATCTGCGTTCCAAGGCTCTGAATCTTAGCTGATAAGTCTTTCAAAGCAAGAACTCTTCTTGCAGTTTAACACTTTACTTTTGATATAACAGTAAACAGACCAAGATTTTTCCTGTGCATTTAAAATTTTTTTTGGATTGACGATGAAATAAAGGACTGTTTGCTTGTTTAGCATTTAAATCTTGCCCTTCTTCCCAAAAGGATTTAAAGCAATTTGAAGGAAAGAGAATAAAATAAATTGAGCATCTACTCTGTACCGGGCTCTATCCTGCAGTGATTCTGTACATTACTTCATTTACTCCTTAAACAGCCACGGGAGGTAGGCAGTACAGCCACGTTTTGAAAATGAGACCAAGACTTAGGGAGTGTCACGTGGCCAGTAAATGAGGAGAGGGATCCAAACCCAAGGCTCCAAAGCCCCGAACCATTATGTGGAGAGCATGGGTAAGCACTTGTATACAGAACAATTAACCGTAAATGATAATCTCCAGTACAAGGATCATACCGAATAATCTTTAGTTTTAAAGAAGAATACAGCAGGGCACCTGGGTGTCTCAGTCAGTTAAGTGTCCAACTCTTGATTTCGTCTCAGGTCATGGTCACAGGGTCGTGAGATCAAGCCCCACGTTGGGCTCCGTGCTGAGTGTGGAGCCTGCTTGAGGGTCTCTCTTTCCCTCCCCCTCTACTCCTTCCCATCCTTTCTTTCTCCCTCTCCCTCCCTTTCTCTCAAAAAAAAGTAGAGTACAACATTAAAACAGGGCAGTTAACAATTTTTATTAGTTGATTTCTATTCTAGAACAATGAAAGGAGCAGTTGGAAGGTCTGGTTAGCCCCAGAGAATGGATATATCCAGATTTCCAGCATTAGGGTAAAAAATAAAATTGGAGGCAGGAAGGGAAATAGGTATCTGCTAAATATAATCATTTGAACCTCTCTGATCACTACTGAAGATTATTTGCCAGTAAATAGATCACTATCTTTGTGTTGGGTAGATACTATATGACCACAGACCTTGTCATTTAGTGTCCAGAAAGCTCTCCCCAAGTAGTAAGATTTTAAGGTAAGGAACCAGATGTCCTTTTATTGCCCGCAGTTTTCTGTTCTTGTCAATAGAATGCAGTTATGGCCTTCACTGGCATGTGACACATTCAGATAAGGGACAGAGGTAGCTGGACCAAAGACCGGAGAAAGCTCTTGCCTTTTCCACATCTCCCCAGTCCTGCTCCATACACCCTAGAAACACACTCAAGAGACTAGGTCATGGAGCGCGCCCAGGCCTAGGCTTGTGAAGCTTTTCTGCAGACATTGTTTCAGAGCCTTCTGGAACCAAGTCTTTTTGCCCTTCCTGGCCTGGCTTTAGTCTCTCTAGTCCTCATCAGTTTTTATCTGTCATTGTGGAACCCTTCTAAGGACAGACATGGAGGGAAGGTATTAGAATAGCAAGGGCAACAAATTGCAGGGCAGACTTAGAGTATAGCATATCCCAAGAACCGTAGAAGGAAACGATGTCCGTTTTCTGTTTCTAACACTTGACATTTGCACAGCACGTTTTAGTTCATAAGCTCACAGAGCTCGGCTAATCCTGTGAGTTAGGACAGTAGCTATCTGCGGAGGGCTTCCCCTTTACAAGAGCTCTTGTGTAGGTTGTCTCATGGAACCCTTAGAGCTGCTCCAGTCACTTGAGGATGTGGGGCTGGGGTGCGCATCTTTGGATACCTAACCCAGTGTTCTTTGCACGGCACCGCCTGCCTCCCGTTCCTTCCCACCCCTTGCCCTACCAGGGACTCCTCTTCTGCCCTCATCCCACCATTGCTGATCTTTTTGCCTTCCTCTCTTTCTAAGCTGCCAAAGTAAATCCAAAACAAGCAATGGGAACCTCAATTCATGATTTCTGAAGAGGGTTTAGAAACGGCAGGTTTTATGTGGCCCTCTCGTACGTTCCTTTGTCTTTAGAGAGCAAAGCCCTCCGAGAACAGGAGTGCTTCTGTCAATGCAGACTTTATATATAGACTCCATAGTAGACAGTCTCTAGTGGCCAGCGCTACATGGAAACACGGAGAGCTTCTAGTCTGCTTCCCTAGGCATAGGTTCTCAGACTTTTAAGATGATTGAGATCCCTCCAATAAGCCAAAGACTTTATCAATTCCGTGTTCTCTCAGAGCTCCCAAAGAAAACAGTCTCACTGAAGATAGGCGTAAAATTTTAGAAACTACAAACTGCGTAGAAAACAGACCACCATGGGGTAGAGACAGCAGATCCAATAGGTAGGATAATGACCACATCAAGATCTAGAAATGAGGGAACTCTCTAAAGCAGACTATGAAAGTGTGTAGTGGGTGTTTGAGGCTACTGGAAGAGAAATAAGAGCATGAGTGAATGAAAAGCCATTCGAGGTACAGACAAGAAAAATAAATAATCAGGCCATGGAAATTAAGGTCATTTGATGGGCAGCATCACATTAGACCCAGCTCTTCAGAGCGCATCGTTAACCTTGAAGGTGGATCTGGGACTGAGGTAATGAAGCCCCAAAAGACTGCAAAATGAAGAATCCCTCCAGTTGCATGTGGAGAGCGGTCTGCAGGGGGCAGGACCAGGAAGACTAGGGGTGAGGCTTGAACGAAGTCGTTCATTCAACCTACAAGTGTCTGATACATGCCAGTGTGGTGTAGGAGATGGTCATGTTTCTAGAAGGTCCTAGTAATACCTTTCAATGGTTCATAATGACTCAACCAGGGGAGTGGCAGCGGAGATGAGATGAATGAATTTGAAAGACATTTAGAAGGAAGAATGAACAAGATCAGTGAATTAAAAAGAGTAGAAATGGTGGAGGGAAAGGTGTTTTCTTCCTGATAAAAAGTAGGAAGAAAACTTCAAAGTGGAGGTTTTTCACTTACTGTGCACTTTATTATAGTGTCGGAAACTTCAAGGAGTTTCACGGGAAGCATGAGCCGTGGCTGTATCCGTGGCATCCCAGTATCGATGCCACAGACATGGTGATAGCAGTGTGCCCAGCTTGCTGCAGAAGCAAGTGATTTCTAACCAGTTTAAGGGTGGGGGGAATGGGATCAAAGAAAACATCTCAAAAAACATGAAGTCTGAGCTGTCTTAGAAATTTCACCTAATGAAGGGTAAAGACTCAGAAGGAACAACATGTTCTAAAGCCAAAAAGCATGGGGCTTGTGTGTGCTTCACATGCATACACTCTGTGTGTGTGTGTGTGTGTGTGTGTGTGTGTGTGTGTGTGTGTGTGTGTTGGAAAGGATTGAAGAAGAGGGCGAAAGGAATAACAAGATGAAAGTCTGCCTAATCTATAATACTTAGGAGTTTGTTTTTCTCTTAAAAGACAGGGAGGAATGGTTGAGGGTCTTAAATAGTAGAAGGGACATGATCACATTTGCCAAGAATGCCGGTCACTGTTGTGATAGTGCCCTTGGTAACTTGAAGGTAACAAGCTTGGAGGCAGGTGGCTTATGATTGGAGGCAGTTGGAGTAATGCAGACAAGAACTGAGAAGGAGCTACGGAGGAAGTCATGGGAATGAAGAAGAGGGGACATGTTAAGAAACAGGACACAGCATGCAGCATTGGAAGTGGGGGTGGGAGCGTTGCATTTAGAAGGAACAGCCTTCCCACGGGCATGGTGGCCTGAAAAGACACCCCGTTTTGGTTGGGAGATCAGCAGGCCACCCATGATGGCTTGGTGATAACACAGCAAAGAGGAGGCTATGAGGCTTGAAGAATCGATTGAGGGCTAACCGAAGAGCTTCATGGGCCGTGCCAAGGATGTTATAGCTGATCTTACTAGAAGAAGTATTTTTAAATGTTGAGTGGTGCAGTTGGGACTATAATTTAGAAAGATAATTAACATTGGGTTGCCATTGCTTTTCTAAGCACTTTAGAGATAGTGATATGTTTAATTCTCATAGTCGTGCTGTTAGATGGATACCGTCCTTCCCTCCGTGCCATAGATGGGGAAACAGGCATAGGGAGCATAGGAACTTTAGCCCAAATTTAACCCCTGGCAGTCTGACATCAGACCCTCATTCCTTAAAACCTTACGCACTCTAGGTGTTTCTCCACCACCAGACACATCAAGACCACATGTAGCATTTCTGAAGATACAGTTGCCTACGTTGACTAAATCCGAGTATCCAGAAGAGTGTTGAACTATGCTCATTTTGTAAAAGCTCCACCATAATTATGCTGCCCTTTACTCACGGTCGAGTACTGCAGAGATCCCAATTAGGAAGTTATGTCAGTAGTCCAGGCGACAGCTGAGGGCCCAAACTAAAGCTGTCTGTGGCAAAGAAAAGGAGGAAACAGATTGAGAGGCTTATGAGATAGAATTGGTTTAATGGGCTGTAAGCAACGGGGAAGATTCAGAATTGAGTCTAAAGATTACAAAGTTGAGTGTTTACTTAGCTAGTGATGATCTCAGCCAAGACAAAATCTCCAGAAGAGGGGTGGATTTGGGAGTCAGCATAATGAGTTCAGTTTTGAACACTTGGGTTTGAGGGTCTGGAGGTCTTCCCATTAAGATGTCTTAATAAGCGGAAGATTGCTCTCGGGGGTGCCTGTGCGCCCACCGCTGTATAAGGGGCTTTCCTCACACGGTCTGCCCCTCAAATCCCTGAGAGTCTCCATTTTACAGAGGAATTCATATCAAGTGTGATTCAGTTTGAGATGAGCCTTCATAAAGGCTTCCCCATGTGTTTCAGCCTGGCGGCTGCGTCTCTCCTCAAAACACACATCCCAGTGTGTGTGTAAACATGTGTGTGACACAGATGGTCGTCAGTACCATGTGTTCCAGCAGGCGATGAGCAGCGTCCTTTGTCCTCACCATTTTCCTCACAGGTTCACAGGGTTCATGAAGTAGAGATGCAGTTTTTTCTTCTGTTTCTCTGTGGGTGTGAACCTGGCCGAGGACGGGGGTAAGAGAACATACTTGAGGCACAGATCATCCTGTTTCAACCAAATCTATTTATAGCTGATGGTTGTAGGGATTTAATAGTGTGAGGAAGTTATGTGCGCGTGGTTATGAGTGAACTCAGAACTGTTTTCCCTGTGTATAATCTCATGCTTATACTGTTGTTTGTCTCTTCTTCTCTGCCCCAGGTCCCTTGGGAGAAACTCCTTGAGGTGCCCAGGCTGAGACTAGAGGGTAATGCCGGTGTGAGCTCTAGATGGTGTGAGACCCTCTCCTCCCGAGAGCCAAACAATGGCTACAGCCTTGGAACCAGAGGACCAGGATCTTTGGGAAGAAGAGGGAATTCTGATGGTGAAATTGGAGGATGATTTCACCTGTAGGCCAGAATCTGTCTTACAGAGAGATGACCCTGTGCTTGAGACCTCACACCAGAACTTCCGGCGCTTTCGCTACCAGGAAGCAGCGAGCCCTCGAGAAGCTCTCATTCGACTGCGAGAACTTTGTCATCAGTGGCTGAGGCCAGAAAGGCGGACAAAGGAGCAGATCCTAGAGCTGCTTGTGCTGGAACAATTCCTCACTGTCCTGCCTGGAGAACTGCAGAGCTGGGTGCGGGGCCAACGGCCAGAGAGTGGCGAGGAAGCGGTGACGCTGGTGGAGGGTTTGCAGAAACAACCCAGGAGACCAAGGCGGTGGGTGAGGAGGGGGAGTCCTGATCTGTGTGATGTGGAGGGGGACTATTTGCTGGAAGGATGGATTTGGGGGTAGGACATACAGGGCCCCTGTCATTTACCCTTTAAAACTGATTGGCTCTGCTCTTGGGTTGCACCTAGATCCATAAGGGGCAGAGGTGTGTGTGTTTGCGTGTGTGTGTGAGTTTGTGTGTGTGAGTGAGTGTGACTTTCTTTTCAAAACACCTGCCTAGGGACCATCTTAGGGACCTCAGCACTCGAGGGTCCCATGGCTTCGGTTTTCCTTTCTTTGGCTGTTGGACCTCCAGTTCCTGGGGAGGCCAATTTTGTGGCTTCCTCAAAGGTTCTTCTAGACTCTCAGTCACAGATCCCCGTCTGGGGACAGTAAGACAGGGAAGCAAACAACAAGGAAAGCTACCGGTGGGAGAGGTGCAGATGGGAAGGATGGGTATCTCAGAGCTCTGGGAGACAGGGGCAGGGTTGAGGGGAGTGAGGAAGCTGTGCAGTATCCAGACGTCCCTGGTGAGGATAACCTTCAACAACTCTTGCGTGCCCCGGTGGAATCGGAGATTCCCCTCCTCATCTGGGACCCTCTGGGAGTGTTGCTATTGGCAGCTTCTCCTAAAACAAGCCCTGATGTCAACCGAGACTTTCCTCTTGACTCCATGCTGACTGGAAATTGCAATTATTCCCAGGTGACTGTCCATGTTCATGGCCAGGAAGTCCTGTCAGAGGAGACGGTGCGTCCAGGAGCAGAGCCCGGGTCCCCTAGTGAGCTGCGGAACCCTGTGCAGACCTCGACTCCCGAGGCGTCCCGTGAGGAGACCACACAGAGCCCAGATCTGGGGCCACCAGAAGAGCAGAGCCTATGCCGTGAACTGGAGTTCCAGCCCCTGCAGGAGAGCGGTGGGAAGCCTCAGCAGTAGGGGGGCATTGTGTGTGGCGGGCAGAGCGTGGGAAGGGGGATATCTCCCCTCCACTAAGGAAGCTAGGTGTGGAGCAGAGCGGGAATAAATCACAGAATCCAGGGTGTTGAGAAGAGGAGACAGTACTAGCTAGAGCCCCCCCCCCCCGAAAGCCAGCCGCACTTAAATAGCCAGCCAATCCTCGGTTGTCCTCTTGGCATTTCAGTCGTGTTTCAGATGGTGGCAGTGGGATGACTTGAGCTGCCTTTCAGCCAGTGTCCTGATTCCTACCAAAGAGCATGAGAGCTGCTCAGCTGTTTGCCACCTACACGGGCACACTGCATATTGCTGACCCCCGGCGCCTTTTCTTCGTAGAGGTTCCAGTGTCCCAGGACGCAGACCTTCCTGAAGAGAGGAACGCTGGGAACCCAGAGATGGTGGCCCTTCTTACCGCTCTTTCACAGGTATGCTCTAGTTTCCCTCTGTGCCTCAGAGAATTTGAAGAACCACCAGTCATTAGCTGTATACTGAACAGGTCGAACAGGACACAAATTTCCGCTCTCCTTTTGCCAGCTTAAGTTCTCAGTTCGAGGTGTGTCTGCAGGGGGGAGGAGTTGCATCGAATGGGATGAATTGTCATAGTCTCAGTTGCCTCTATTTGCCACTGCGCAGAGAGAGGGACTAACAAAATGGGATTCTTTTGTAACACTCCAGTACAACCTGGAAGTTGCTGAATGAGGGCTTGTGTTTGGTTTTTTAGGAGTAAACTTGATAGTCATTTGTAAGAATGACTCACTGCTGCAGAAATGATTTCTGAAATTGTGTGGTGTCCTCTTGCAGGGACTGCACTCAGGCCGTGACACATAGGAAGCCCTTATCATGGTCAGGGCCCCGAAACTAAGCTACGAGGCTGGAGAGAAAAGGAATAGAATGCATCCATGGTTTCAGATTGTATTCTAGCTGCAGCGAAAGGGCTTGTGTGTGCTGTGCCGACCGTGTAGGTGACGAGGGTGCCTGGAGAAGGTCAGTTAGGGAGACCTTCCAGAAAAGGTGAATTTTTGCAGAGATGTAGGTGGCGTTAAGGCGTCAGATAGGGAGTTAATGAGGACTTTTAAGACTTTCCTTGTACGTTAACCAATACGCTCAAGAAGAGCGGAGGCCGGCCCTGAGAGAACACGGTGGGACTGGGGGGCCCAGAGGAGGAAGTAGGAAGTTGGGGTGCCACAGATTTCCCAAAGGGAGCCCAGAGTCCCGTGTGCGATCCTTTTGTTTCCTGGCGTAACCTTCTTTCCAGGAACGAAATAGGCGGCTGCAGGAAGCATTCCATTTTAACTGAAGCCTGTGTCGTTGCAGGGGTTGGTAACTTTCAAGGACGTGGCTGTATGCTTCTCCCAGGACCAGTGGAGCGACCTGGATCCAGCACAGAAAGAGTTCTATGGAGAATATGTCTTGGAAGAAGACTGTGGAATTGTGGTCTCTTTGTGTAAGGAATTTCAAGTGTTTCTAGGGTGTTCTGAGCACAGAGGTCTTTCTCCTGTTGGAAATTGTGGGGGTCTTAGACCTTAGACTGTATGCACCACGCTACTCTTAGGCCTACCCCACCAGTGAGACTGAAGGATTGGCTAAGCAAGATGATATCCTTGCAAGTTAAAGGGAAGAGAAAACGCTTAGAAAATGGTTGGAAACTTCTAATAAGAAAATAAAATCATAATATATAGCTTTAGTATATTTGAGGTAGCGTGTGAGTTTTGAAACAAGCAATAGAAGTTGAAGATAATCTGCTTTCTTGAATATGGGAAAAGAGGGAGCATTAGTGGTCCTAGATTATTGCTTTGCGGATGAAGGGTGTGAAATAGGCAGGATTTGGTGAGAGGTGCTCAAGCTAAAAAGACCAGATTGGATCCACTGACCGGGCTGTCCATTTGTTCTACAGTCTACCCAACAGCAAAGATCTGCTCTTAACACGGGGAATTGCTGAACCAATCGTAATGTCCCGCTTTCCCTCTCTTGAGCAGCATTTCCAATCCCCAGACTAGATGAGATCTCCCACGTTAGAGAGGAAGAGCCTTTGGTCCCAGATATCCCAGAGCCTCAAGAGCCTCAAGAGCCAGAAATCCTGAGTTTTACCTACACAGGTGAGGAACGACAAAAGGCGTCTTCCCCCGCAGAGCTGGCGCTCCCCCTCTCCCTCTGGGGTGCCCCTCTCATTGGTTCTTCTAACCTGTTGGCCATTACCCCTGTCTCCCTCTGAATGCCAAATTCTTCTGTCCTCATCCTCCTCTCCCCCCTCCCATCCTTCGTGTGAGGGATTTGTAATGCAAGATGGTGAAAGGAAAAAAAAAAAAAAAAAAACGGAAACGTTGGAATGCAGCTGTAGTCCTAAACTAAGCAGGTCACTTAAACTCTTGGTCCTCAGTGTCCACATTTGTGAAATGAGGATAATAGTCTTTGTCCACACCAAGGCTTGTTGACAGCATGAGATAACGTATAAGAAAGTGCCTGGCACATGACAGAAATCAGTTGACTGGTTATTTCCTTCTTTCCCAGCCTCTGCAGTTATGAAATATGGGCTTCTCTCTGTGTGATCTGGCCTTCCCGAGACCGTTTAAAAATCCCACTGTTGTGAGGAAGGCATCATCCCCTCCATAATTGCCCCTGTTCTGCTCTCACCCTCTCTACAGGAGATAGGAGTGAAGATGAAGAAGAGTATCTTGAGCAGGAGGACCTATGTTTGGAGGACCTGCGCAGGTCTATTTTGGGAGATCCAGAAATCCACCAGACTCCAGACTGGGAAATAGTCTTTGAGGATGATCCAAATAGACTTAGCGAAAGATGTGGTACAAATATTTCTCAAGTTAATGGTTTATCGAATCTGCAGGAATCCATGCCTATCCACCCCCTGTTAGGGAGACACCATGACTGTCCTGTGTGTGGGAAAAGTTTCACTTGTAACTCCCACCTTGTTCGACACCTGAGAACTCACACAGGAGAGAAACCCTATAAATGTATGGAGTGTGGGAAAAGTTACACGCGGAGCTCGCATCTTGCCAGGCACCAGAAGGTTCACAAAATGGGTGCTGCTTACAAATTTCCCCTAAACCAGAAGAATTTGGATGAGACCTCCCCTCTGGTCCAGGCTGAGAGAACTCCACCTGTTGAGAAACCCTATAGATGTGACGATTGTGGCAAACACTTCCGCTGGACCTCAGACCTTGTCCGGCATCAGAGGACACACACAGGAGAAAAACCCTTCTTCTGTACTATTTGTGGCAAAAGCTTCAGCCAGAAATCTGTGCTGACAACACACCAAAGAATCCACCTCGGAGGCAAACCCTACCTGTGTGGAGAGTGTGGAGAGGACTTCAGTGACCACAGGCGGTATCTGGCGCACCGGAAGACACACGCGGCCGAGGAGCTGTATCTCTGTAGCGAGTGTGGGCGGTGCTTCAACCACAGCGCCGCGTTTGCCAAGCACCTGCGAGGACACGCCTCCGTGAGGCCCTGCCGGTGCAACGAATGTGGGAAAAGCTTCAGCCGGAGGGACCACCTCGTCCGGCATCAAAGAACCCACACTGGCGAGAAACCGTTCACATGCCCTACCTGTGGAAAAAGCTTCAGCAGGGGCTATCACTTAATCAGGCATCAGAGGACCCACTCAGAAAAGACCTCCTAGCTAGGTGCCCGTGTGAGGAGGTCTGCATCCAGCCCTCACCCAGGGATGGGCGACGAGACGCCCTCTTGTCAGCTCGGGAAGACCTTTCTTGGGGAGTCTCCCTGACTTGCCCGGATCTACGTCCCCTCTTCCCACAGCTGAACCAGATCCCCCAGGCAGAACCTCTCAACCATCTCCTACACCTTGAGGAGATTTTTTTTGCCCAAAGTACAACGTGGGTGGAGGCTTCTCCTTGACTGGGTATTCCTTCCTCTGCCTCGTGGGTGTGAAGTAGGAGATTTAGAAGACTTAAAAGGTGTGGTTATTATATTTTCCCCAAAATAGGCTGTTGCATATCCTAAAGACTGCTTCACAGCCTCACGTATAAAGTTGCCCAGGACAGCCCTTTAGGTTTGGTAGGGGACCGGCCTCTAGGATTCTGTCCTTACTGGGCTCCAGTCTTAAAGCACACAGCCCTGAACTCAAGGCAGGAGATTTGCATCCTCACGGCTCTGCCACCCACTCACGGGATAACTGTACCAATCTCTCGCCAGTTCACTTCCTCACCATGCACTTTCCTTTGATCCTGGGGAGAGAGGGGAGAGGTGTCTGGTGGGAGAAAACCTCGAGGCTGTTTCACATGGACCTTGTCAGGCTGCTCCCTAACCCGTTGCCAAAATACCAGGTGCCAGACCCTGCTAGAAAGGAGGACCTAGTCAGAAGCCTCTTTCCTTGTGGGGTGTTTTGCTGTGAGAATTCTCATGCCCACCCTTCCTAGTGTTCTGCCAGCCTCTTGGTTTTGCCCCCAGCACTTCTGCAACACGTGAGATGCCACAGTTGGGTGTTGGGGGGGTCAGTAAAGCATAATGAAGTCACAGTGAAATCATTTACATTCCCACATGCGTACAAGCCCGCCCGTCCTGCCCGCTTTGCGTGGGTTTGTGAAGGGATTTTGGAACAGTGTCAGCTTACATAGGTACTATAATAATTACAGAACCATGATTGACTGCGTTACTTCATTTATATGAAGAACACAAGACCTGAGACCAAATTATGGGAAAAAAAATTTTTTAAGCTGTTGCTGCTGGCTAAGGCCATCAAGACTATACTGACACCCAGCCCCTGTCATCCCCGCCTTGGTTCTCTGATATCAGGGAAAATTATGAACCCCAGCACCTGGAACCCTGAAGAATTTACCAGGAGTAAATGGCTTTCATGTATTTGCGTTGTTTGCTTTTTCTTATGTGATCTCACTTTTTATGTAATTAAGACCTAAATAGTAGTAGCTCATGGCCTAATAGTAGGATCTCTGTTGCCTCATAAAGGTTCCTTGGAGATGAGGCTGAATAATTACGAACCTCACCTGCTCTGCGTGTGGGAGTGGTAAGGACCAGGTGAGCGTCCTCCATAAATGGAGCATAGGGTATGGGATTAAAGCATGAGAAGGGAGATTGTCTTCTGTGCCTGGTTTCTTCAGCTGTTTCTCAATCCATTACGTGCCAGTGTGTACAGAGAAAATGGGTGGGATAGTAAGGCCACAGCCCTAACAGCTCAACAAGGCAATTCTCATTTTGGTCAGTAATGATGCTCCAGTTAACCAGCTGGGCTTTAATACCAGTCAGCCATTGTCCTGGACATATACACATACGGAATAAATAAAAGTAACACCGGCAGCCATGTTCCCTGGTTTCTAGAACTTTCCATGTTATTCACTTCCCAAGGCTTCAGGTTCCAGATAGTTCTGAACGTCATACATACAAAGACATTGGAGTACAAAGTAGTTTTCCATGAAGCTGGTCATGGTTAGCAGAGCCAAGAGTGGAACAGATGGCATACTGAGGTAAAATCTGTGCCAGTGGTTTGCAGAAGACACTCCTAATGGGCAGACATTTCTGATCTAAGTTCTAAGCAAATTTGTGCTGGGTGAAATACAGCCTCAAAGGATCATCTTTCCTATCTCATACGAATTATGGGAGCTGATAAAATTCTGGAGGTAACAGAACAAATTTGTTCTAACAGAACAGTGACTTTACTCACTGATTTACCTGTGTTGCTGCAGTAAGCGAGAAACCGTCCAGAGAGTTCTACATGAGGAAAAGTGAGAGACTGGTCCAGTTCGTTGGAACATCAAATAGTTCTTTTATTGCCGATCCCCCAGCAAAGTTTCCTATGCTGACACTAAATCTCTGCTTGCGTAGAAAATACTTGATTTTCTGAGGTTCATGGAGGGGCGTGCTCTCCCCTAAACCTGAGCACGAGCAGAACTGCAGTTTGCAGCCGAAGGGCCTATGCAAGAACCTCAGTGACCAAGAGACCATACAGCTGAACAGGGGCGGGTGCTGGGGCGCAGATTACCCTTAAGGGCTTCCCTGTAGAATTTCGTAAGTAGTAGAACACTGGTGTTCTTGAATACCGTACCAAATTCAAGTTTCTGGAGACTAAAGAGGCAGGATTTTAAAGATAAGATTTGGAGGAAGCTATGAAGTACTCTAAATTAATCAGCAACTCAAGGACATTGGTAGATTGTTGGAAATGATGAAGTCACATGCTAATAAAGTTATGAAATTAAAATGATAACATTTGAGGTTTTGGCCATTAGTTTAGGACTAACCAAGGAATATTCAGCCTCTTCTGTATCCCACTTACCAAAGAGAAATAAATGGAAAGAGATCGAGGCAGAATATATTTTTATTATCCGGAACTTAGGCCTCAAAGTCCAGAGCAGAATCTAGTGAAGTCCGACGAACCCCGTGGGGAGTTCATTCAGTAGATTACCAGTAAAGTGCTAGAACCAAAGCAAAATACAAAATGCCTCTTTCTCCAGAGCCCAACCCAACTGAAGGATCTAACAGAACGTGAATTGTTTTCACTGAGCAGCAAGATGGTCAAGAAAACAGCCCACTGAGTCCTGCAAAGTTGGCAGAGACCATTCGCTCCAAGCCTCCCATGGCAGAGCAGTGACCTCCAGATTGCCCCCCACTTAGCATGAGGAAAATAAGCCAGTGTGTACACCTTTCTAAGCCTTTTTGATTCACCAAACTCCCAAGAAGGACAGCAACCCAGATGAGAGTTAATCTGACCCTGTGGTGGTTTGGGAGAACAAAAGCTGTACGGAGAAATACTGAATTATTATATGCCATGCACATGAATAATTTGGTAGTCTTCCACACAGATATTTTTTAGTTTTACCTGCAACATCTCCCTCAGCTGACCAAAGTATTTCTGCCAGGCACAGTAACTTACCCTGAGAGAAATATATAATTTTTTTTCTGTCTCCTTAAATTTCTAGTGATATGGGCCAACTGGCCCATTAATCTGATTTGTGGGAGAGGAACAGACTAAAAGCCGAAAAATGGGAGCCCTCTCCATGTACTCACTAATCTGTTTTGGCAGAATTCAATATTCTCAAACTAGAGCACAACTCCTTGTAGGTGGAATAACTTGATTCCTCCTTGGGGAAGCCCTGAGAAGCAGGCAAGGACAAGTTTTGATCTCTCTTTAGATATCAGTCGTTGTAAATTATCCTTAATAACAAGAAGAAACAAAGAATTCTTGTCAGGGCAGCAAAAGTAAGGATATCCTATAATGAACAGTTCCTGTTCTTTCTGTGTATGCTCATGGAAGTTTCAGGTAAAAAGGAAGGAGAGGGAATGCAATTTGATTTTTTTAAAAAAGAGCACAAACTAGACTATTTGGTAATCCGTAGGACAGGGGCTCTTCAGTGGAAACTGGGAGCTAAAGAACAGAGCTTATATAAGGACTTCCAGAAGCAGAAGTAATAGGTAGCTGGAGCAGAAAGACCCAATCCTCCGCAAAGGTGTATGACAAGTAACAATCTTCGTTTAAATAGAATATAAATCTTAGTAATGATCCGGGCAGAATATGACAAGGCTTCAAAAGGCCATTTGTACAGGAAGATAATTGGAACTGTAAATTCCCAGGATTTCCTGTAAGACTACTGCTCTGGGCTCTTTTATCTGTGATTCCTCCATTAGTTGTACATCTTACGATCCCTTAGAAGAGTCTGAGGGACTACTTATCAAGGGACGATCTCAGAAAGGGGGGCTACAGCAACTGCTTGGACCTTCGGTTCATTTACTGAATCTCTGAAAAGCTCTACCAAGAAGCAGTACAAGGCTAAGAGCTGGGGAGCAGTTGGAAGAAAGCACCCAAACAGTGACGAGTTAACCATGAGCCAGGAAACATCAATACAAAAGCAAAAAACTGATGCAGAAACAAAGGAAAAAGATCTCTGCTTTCTTCTTTAACTCTGAGGAGATATTCTAAAAGGCCCTCTTCTACAACAAAACTCTATTTTGGATAAACTACTAGAGAACAGAAAGAGTATGTAAATTGGGGTAGGGTGCTCAGAATTTGAGTGTGTTAGCATTCATGAATTGTTCAGGACAAAAGCTATAAGATGTTGGTTAACTTTGGATAAATATTAAGTGTGCACTATTAAATTATTACATTAAATTATTAAATTAAGTATGCACTGTGCAGTATCAAGGATACTCATAAAAAAATGGAGTAAGTAATATTCTGAATAGTGGAGGGAAAATTAGAAAAATTTTTAAAAACAAAAGTAGGGAAGTAACTCATTTTGCCCAAAGAAAGGCAAAAAATAAGCCTGTAAAGGTGGGACAAATAGAACTAGAATTTGCAGAAAGCCCAAATATGTGGAGAAAACAGGAAAAATATTGGTTAAATAAAAGAGATTATTAAGGTGGGCTCAAAAGTCAAAGCAATAGGCTATATACCAGAGATACACAAAAATATAAGAACAGTGAAAAAAGTAAAAGAATGGGGGCGCCTGGGTGGCACAGCGGTTAAGCGTCTGCCTTCGGCTCAGGGCGTGATCCCGGCGTTATGGGATCGAGCCCCACATCGGGCTCCTCCGCTGGGAGCCTGCTTCTTCCTCTCCCACTCCCCCTGCTTGTGTTCCCTCTCTCTCTGGCTGTCTCTATCTCTGTCAAATAAATAAATAAAATCTTAAAAAAAAAAAAGTAAAAGAATGAAAAGAATATACCAAGAGAATACAGACGTAAAGAAGCTAAGGGAATTATTTTAATACTGACAAGAGTTTTTTTTATATAAAAAGCATAATGAGAAGTAAGGCATCTACATAGTTAAAAGCGTAATCCACCAGCAAAGTACAACAGGTCTAGATTTCTCTGTGCTTAATGAAGTAGCCTCAGATTATACGCCAAAAATTGGTAGAATTACATAGGAGAATTGACAAGTCCATGACCTGAGTGTTCTACTTAAATACACCTCCCCCAGTTATTAATAGATTGAGCAAATGGAAAAACCAGTGAGAATACGTATTTGTACAACACAATTGTATAATGATGGGGGGTAAAAATCCATGCCTCACAATTATAGAATATATGTTCTCAAACAGAGATAAAACACTTGAAATAATTACTATAGAGTGCAATAAAGTAAGTCTCAACAGATAACAAGTGAACATAGACAATGTTCTCTGACCGCAATATATTTTATTCGAAAACCTGAGACAACAAGAATTGTAAGTTACTATGTTTGGAGACTTTAAAATGTCCACATAAAAAACTCTTGCATTAAATAACTCTTGTATAAAAGAAGAGATCACATACAGACTTACTAACACTTAGAACTAAAACAAAATGTAAATATTGTTAATACATGTGGAATGCAGTGAAAATGGTATTTAGAAGTTTACAAGAGAGGGGGCACCTGGGTGGCACAGCGGTTAAGCGTCTGCCTTCGGCTCAGGGTGTGATCTCGGCGATCCGGGATCGAGCCCCACATCAGGCTCTTCTGCTATGAGCCTGCTTCTTCCTCTCCCACTCCCCCTGCTTGTGTTCCCCTCTCTCGCTGGCTGTCTCTATCTCTGTCAAATAAATAAAATAAAATCTTTAAAAAAAAAAAAAGAAGTTTACAAGAGAGGAAAAGCTAAAAAATTAATGAACTAAATTATCAACTTAAGAATTTTTAAATTATTATTATTATTTTTTAAGATTTTATTTATTAATTTGACAGAGAGAGACAGCCAGAGAGAGAGGAAACACAAGCATGGGGAGTGGGAGAGGAAGAAGCAGGCTTCCAGCGGAGGAGCCTGATGTGGGGCTCGATCCCAGAACGCCGGGATCACACCCTGAACCAAAGGCAGACACCCAACGACTGTGCCACCCAGGAGCCCCATGAATTTTTAAATTTTTTAAAAATTTATTTATTTAAAGTAAGCTTCACACCCATTGTGGGGCTTGAACTCAGAAACCTGAGATCAAGGGTCACACACTCCACCACTGAGCCAGCCAGGGGCCCCTCAACTTAAGAATTTTTTTTTAAGATTTTATGTATTTATTTGACACAGAGAGAGCACAAGCAGGCAGAGCAGCAGGCAGAGGGAGAGGAAGAAGCAGACTCCCCGCTGAGAGAGCCCCCAATGACGTGGGGCTCGGAACCCAGGACCCTGAGATCATGACCTGAGCCGAACACAGACGCTTAACCAACTGAGCCACACAGGCGCCCCATGAGAATTTTTTATGTAAAAGAATGAAAGAACATAGAAAGGAGATAACTACAGAAAGTAATGACCAAAAAAGTACATTAGCAAAGTAAAAAAGCTGGTTCTATGAAAAGATGACTAAAACCTCTGGCAATATTGATTAAGAGAGGGAAATATAGAAATACAGTAAATAATAAGCTACAGAAGATAAACGTGTAGTAAATATAAATCTATACTGATTGATATGAAAATAGGGTCTTATGAGTATCAAGTACTTGTCAATAATGCATAAGATGGAGAGAGTAGATGTAGTCAAAATGTTCGAGGTTCTAGCGTTCCTGGGAAAGTGGTGAAGTACTGGGGTTTTTTTGACAGTAATAAAGGATCTATGTTGTGATCTCTGGGGTAATCACGAAAAGAATAGTAAAGGCATCCTTAACTGACAAGTTAATAGAGGGAAAATAATGAACTTATAAAAGATTAATGCAAATGAAGGCAACAAGAGAATAAAAAGGTAGATCAAGTAGCTAAAAGGCCAAATATATAAATACTACTTTAAATATAATGGATTAAATGTCCCCCATGAAAGACCAAGCCAACATCATATACACACAAACACAGAGACATACCTTAAAGACGAGCAGAAAGCTGAACATAAAAAGCTTGTCCCTGGAGAATGGGTATAGCCAGGAAGGGAATAAAAATGACCATCTTTATCACAGTACTGGAGGCAGAAAGAACACACTATGAGAGACCCGTTCTGAGCCTAAGAAGAAGAAGAACGGGTTTGAGGGGAAAGGAACGGGATAGGAGGAGCAAGGGACGGGGAACAGAATGAACAAAGAGTCACATGCTCTCTCAGTTTGTAGTCCCTTCCAGTCAGTTACCACTCATTTGTTGAGTATAATCTGATGTATGCTGGGTGCTTAATATAACTTACTCATGAAAACGTGGTACAGGTATTTTTATTCTTATTTCACAGATTCAAAAAACCAAGTCTGAAAGGAGCAAAGCTGCCGTTCAAAATCAGGACTGTGACTCCAAAGCCAGTCATTTTCTTTGCATGAGCCTGCTGTCTAGAGTCGAGCGGAGGAGAAGGGACGCACATGTCAAAAGAAGGAAGAAGAAAGCCAGTAAAAGATGTTGGTATTTGCGTTGGGCAAATATTGCCACACAATAACACAAAACTTTCGTGGCTTTCAACAATAAGCATGAATTGGGCTTATGCATCTGCAGATAGCCTCGACTTCCAGAAGCTGATCTTGTCTGGGTTTGGGAGTGTGGCTTTGCTTCTCCCCGGGGATCTGTGGGGCAGCAGGGGCAGCAGGGGCTCCACGTCTTTCAGTCCTCTCCTGGGCCCAGTGCTGCCAGCCTTGATATAGGACTCCTATAGTGATGGCAAAGGTGTGAGAAAGGACACCCAACCCCCAAGTGCATGCCATGCCTAATGTCTCAAGTTGACTCACGTTCATTGGTGAAAGCACGCCACGTGGCAGAGCCCAAAGTCAAAGGGTGGAAGCTCTCACTATGTCTTTAGTGGGAGGCTGGTAAGTTATACGGCAAAGGGTTTGGACATAAAGGAGAAAAAAATGAGTCAATAATGTACCGTACCATTTTCCAAGCAAGAATCACAATTTAGTTTTTTTAAGGACTTGACATCCATGCCGATTTGGAAAATGCCTATTTTTATATAAGTCTTCTAAGACTAGCCCTCTTCTTTACACAAAAATACATAAATCATTTTTGCCTATCACTTTCCTTGCAAGCTGATAATGGGGAATGGGATTAGACACTTTTATCAATCATCAACAGGGTGATCAAAATGCTCTATGTAACTTTTATAGAAAAATCCAGAGCAAACTGGGGGAGGGGGAATGAGGTAGAGGGTGCAAAGATGAATAAAACACAACCTGCACGGACGGCTGCGGGGAGCTAGGTGACAGGTGACATCATTACTCACAACAGAAACACAGGAAAAGGAAATACATTAGAGAAGATACTCAGTTCAGGTTTTGCTGTATTGAGTGTGAGGGAACTCTAGGCTCTCCGGGAAGTAGAAACAGACCTGTTGTGAGAGGAAAAAGTCTGGAAAGGAGATACAGATTGGGGAGTGATCTGCAAAGAGGGATCAATTCAGGGCATGCTCCCGGATGAAAAAGAAAGAAGGTGTATACATCAAAAAGAAAAACTTGCTAAGGACAGAAATCTGGGCTTTTCCAACACTTGAGGAACAATGAGTGGAGGCACAAAACTACCTACCAAAGAAAAGTGGGGAAGAACAGTTGAAGAGGAGAATCAGAAGAGAGAAGTGTTGAAAAAAATCCAAAAGAGAAGAACATTGTAAAAGGAGGACGTAGTCTGTGCCATCCAATGTCATAGAGGACCCAAGCTAGATGACGACTAAAGCAGAACATTTGATTTCATGATTGGATCAATGTGACATGTGGGGTGAAAACTAGATAAGAAAGTAGAAGTGGAGAAGGAGACAAACTGTAGAATTTACAGGATTTACGGTGGATGTGAGACTTGAGAAAAAGACAAGTTAAAGAACAGTCTAAGTACATGAGTGCATGGGGGAAAGTAGACCATTGACTAAGATGGGAAGACTAGTAGGTAAACAACATCTTGCCAGGAATACGAGGAGTATGGTTAGACATGGTAAGTTTGAGATGTCTACTGTAGACAGGCTAGTGGAGGTGTTGCATAAGCCGCTAGATAGAAGAGTCTGGAGAATAGAATAATAATATCCACCCATTCTTTAGACATTTATTGGGCGTCTGCTCTGTGCCAGCCATTGTGTAAGGTACAGCAACTCATTACTAAGAGCTTTGCTTCCAAGGAACTCATGAACTGGTGGGAAAGACTAGCCTCTAACCTGATATATGAGGTGTGCTAAGTAGATCGGTATCACAGAAAGGTGGGTGGGGAGGAAGAGATGATTCCATCAAGACAGAGGCAGAACAGGGCAGTGGTAAAGAGCATGGACTCTGGATAAATGGACCTAGATAAGGACCTAGATTTGAGTCCCACCTCCATCATTTATTAGCGCTATGACCTGGGCATGTAAGTTACTTAACATCTCTAAGGTTTCTCATATGTAAACTAGGGATATTAATAGAAGCCAGTATTCCCATTAGTTGTCATTATTAACCCAAATTGCTTCATGATTGGACCTGTGGCCAGCCAGGCTGCTCGGCGTGAGACAATGTCTGTGTATCAGCAAAGCCCTGGCCATGTTTTCGCAATGACCTCCCTCTGATTTTTTCTACCATTTCTAGGATCAACGAGAAAAGCCCTTTGGCTCCTCAAGACCATTGTGATTTTCTCTGTCATTTAGAATTCCAGAAGCCTCTGAGGGTGAAGATGTTACTTCAAATCTATTTTCCCTATGGTACAAAATACACTGAGGAAAAAAAAAATATCTCTTTCTCTATATAGATAGATAGAGATATCTATATGTATCTTGACTCAGATTCATTTAACGTATCCACCCAAAGCTGCCAGAAAGTTATATAATGAGAACCAAATGATAGCCCTATAATAACCAGTAGTATCACCTTCAAGTATCTTGAAATTTGAAGCCGATGGGGTTTTGGAATATAGGTGAGGTTCAGGGGGGTGAGGTCCGGAGTCCACGACGAAGAAGGAATTCTTGAGACATCTTTGGTGCAAAATGGTGGTTTATTAAATCACGGGGAAAGGACCCGTGGGCAGAAAGAGCTGCTGCCCTGGGGTTATGAGGGGTGGCTGATTATATACTATGGGGTTGGGGGAGGTAAGGATAAAGGGAGATTTTGAGAAAGAACTTTCATATGTTAAAGAAGACTCACAGGATACCGGAGGCCTTGCCATTGTCAAGTTAAGGTTGTGTTTCCCTCTAGTAAGGCATTAACATGAAGATAGTTGGGAGCTTCCTGGAGGAACATTACAATCTGCCCACTTCAAGCATCTGTAATGGGCTGCAGGCTGTAAGGACGTTTAATTGTATTTACATTCCCTTCTGGAAGCTAGACCATTGTTAGAAATGCTATGTTCTTGTAAATTGCTTTGACTTTTGTAAACTCAGGGACACTCCTGTCTTGCAGGATTGTGATCTCTGTAAGTTAACTATTTGTTTTTCCTTTAGGGCAGCCGGGAGTGCCTGAGGAGTGTCACATAGATCCCATGGGGAGGGGGTGTGGGGTGTCAGCTTCTGCTTTGTCCTCAGCTTGCTTTTGGTTCCCTCACCAAAGCCATCCTATAAAATTTAATAATATGAACTCTTTCCATTTTTAAGTAAAGTTCTTTTACCACAGATAAATTAAGTTCCTCCCAAATAACCTTAGTTTTGTCTTTTTCCACAAGGAAAACCAAGTATCCCAGCTATGTGTTGAGTCTTTCCATTCCAGTCCCTGCCCAGTTACCTTCTCCATCCATGGGTCAGAAGCTGTCTGCTGTTTAGGACCCAAAGTGGCTCCAAACCATGTCTCTCATTCATCAGACTCTCCCAGGAACCCCCAGTTAAAGGACTAAAGGATTGTCCCGGCACCAGCCCCACACCCACAAAGTTTAGAAAACTCAAGGACATCTCAGAACCAATGTGACATCGGGAGTACTGCCAACTCCATCGAACAGTCATGTCTCCCAACAAAAACTGTTCTTAATCCGTATTATCTTCTAAATTCACATTGCTCTTTCCAGCAGTTTTCCAGCTATTTCTATGGCTATGTCCAGATGCAAATAATGCCAGATTTAAGCAACTAAAGGGAAGGGGAGAAAAAGAGTAATAAAGACTATGGTTTTAGCTTCTGTGGAGTACCAATCAATCCAAGTCCATCATTTACACTGAGAGAGAAATCTTCCCTTAAGAAGCTTCTTATGTCCTAGGGGAAAATCCATCTGTTACGCAAACCATCTCCCCTCTCAAAGAATGGCTTTTGGAAATTCTTCTCTTGCATGATTTGGAAGTTCCTGGGTTTTCTCTGAGTAATCCCTTCATTTCACACCACGCTGTGTTTTTCCAGTTTCTTAATTTCCCTTCCTAGTTCCCATTGAATTCCTGCAGATCTGGCTTCCCACTGGGGAATTCTTTGGAGAGGTAGTGAGGACCTCTACCTTGACTGACAGCTTCCTCTTCCCTGTGTTCCAGAGTCAAGACAAGCTAAGTTCATAGGCTTGTACCCCTGCCCCACCCAAATCCCAGTCTCCTACTCTTATCTCTGTATTTTTTCAATTTCAGAAAATCCTAAATCTTTCCTAGCCCTGCGATGCTGCTGGTGGTTCTTTCCAAAGAAAAACAATAGGTTGGAAACTTGCTTATCCGCTGTGATTGGGATCCGTAACTTTTTGGGGGGTGGGGGGGCGGGATCAGTAACTTGTCAGTTAACCTACAAAGCTGACAAGTCATTTTAAAAAGATACATTGGTACTATACATTTCATTTTAATTTCAAACGTGTACATCTGTGTTTACCCCCCCCCCCCTTTTTTTTATTGCATGGTGTAGTCTGAATTTAAATCTAGATCCATTATTTACCACTTATGTGACTCTGGACTAATGAGAGCAAACACTTCTGTAGCACTTATTATGCACCAGTCAATTTCCTCAGTGCTTTACTATGTTCACTAATTTACTCTTTATAAGAACCCTACTGTATTCGTTTTCTAGGGATGCCCTAACAATTAACATAAACTGAGTGGCTTCAAACAACAGAAATTTATTCCCCCAAAGTTCTAGGGGCTAGAAGTCCAAAATCAAGGTATCAGCAAAGCCAGGCTCCCTCTGAAGGGAAGAATCCTTTCTTGTTTCTTCCTAGATTTTGGTGGTTGCTGGCAATCCTTGGCGTTTTTTGGCTTATAGCTGCGTCACTCCAATTCTGCCTTCCACTTCTCTGTGTGTGTCTGCATGTCTCCAAACTCTCTCTCCTTATCAGGACATCAGTAATTGGATTTAGGGCCCATCCTATTCCAGTAGGACCTCATCTCGACCACATCTGCAAAGGTCCCATTTCCAAATGGGAAATGCAAAGGTCCCATTTCCAAATGTACCAGGGAACAGGACTTCAACAAATCTTTTGGGGGATTCGAATCATACACCTAAGAAGAAAGAATAGCTGATTATATAATTTCACAAATAAGGAAGTTGAGGCACAAAGAAGTTAAATAACTTGCGTAAGGTCACACAGTTAGAGATTAGTAGAACCAACATTTAAATCCAGGCTCCAATTCGGCTCACAATTCTTTCTCTTCACCACTATGTAGTCTCCCTCTAGACAGAAGATGGAGCCTGGGAGTAGTGCGCGCTGTGCCTGGCACTACCCAACCAAACCCTGAACTCTGAGCTGCCTTGAGGCTAGCAACGGAATCCAAATCCAAGTGTCTCTGCTTCCCCGCAGACCTGAGGTTGCACTTGCAAAGAATGACCACTAGAGGTCGACACCCAATGTTGGAGTCTCTCCACAGAGACTCCAGATCTGCAAAACCGTTAGGTGGAAAGAAATAGGAATATGTTTGGGATCTCAAATTTTTAAGAGCGCTCTACTGCTGCCTGAAATTTTAAAGAGATATCTGTACAAAAACTGGGCTGCCTGTGACCACCTAGATCTGTGGTCCTCAAGCTTTCATATGCTGTCAAGCTGAGAGGTAATATATTCATTCGCCTTCTGGCATTCTGACTTTAGCGATCTAAACAGGTAAGTAAAAGTGACCAGGGTGCCTAAGGAATTCAGTACAAAATTACATCACGATGCCCGTGGACCTTTTTCCTTATTACACCAAAAATGGTTAGTCCTCCCCAGAAACAAAAAGAAGGTGGGGTAAAGAATGGGGAGGGAGTTGTGAGTAAAGCCAGTACCCCCAAATCTATCATTCTTCTCAAAAGTGACCGGCTACCATCTACTTAAGGCAGAAACCTGTGATTTGTCCCAGACTCTCTCCTTTCCCTCCCTGTATCCCATTAGTGATGCTCATTCTATTTTTTTATGTAAATTCAATTAGCCAACATATAGGACATCATTAGTTTTTGATATAATGTTCAATGATACATTAGTTGTGTATAACAGTGCTCATCACATCACGTGCCCTCCTTCATGTTCACCCCCCAGTTACCCCATCCCCCTGTGGTGCGAATTCTAAATTACCTTCACTGACTCTGTCTATGCCTTCCTCTCATTTCCCCTCCTCCCTCTCCCCCACTGCAATGGTTCATCATGTAGGTTATCACAACGGCCTTCTGACATATTCCACTGCTCCCCACGTTGCCCCTCCTTAACTCATCCTCGGCATGATTGCCAGCAAACGTTCTAAATATCAAATCGCATCCTATTACTTCTATCCTATCTGATTGCCCAGGAGCTCCTCAGCACATTCCAGATGGAATACAAACACCTTAGCGTTGCAGGCAGGCTCTTCACGGCCGCAGCTCCTTCTGTGCAGCCCCCCCCCCCCGCCCCACTCAGTCCATGGCTCACTTTTACCTACTCTTGTCCTCTAATTCCTTTTTATTTTGAAAACTCGACTCATGGTTCGCATCTTCCAAGAAGTGTGCTCTTAGTTTCCCTTTTTGAACAGTGCCCTGTGATCATCTGTCCAGTTTTCTCTTGGTTTTGTCTGCCCAACCCTGACCACAATTCCTGATACGGAATAGCGGAATAGAATTTTGCCACTTCCCCTGCACCTCAGTACGCTTCAAGGAAAAGCATTTTTTACCTGAGACCATCTTGTTCTATGTGTAATCTTCATAAAGACTGGAGTCTCACATGGCCCACTGTCTGCAGGGATTTACGTTGGCAGGACAAACATATGTAAATCCAGAATCCTTGAAAAGCAGTATGTACTTTCACTATAAGTTTTCGTACAGCAGTCAGGTTTTGGACCACACACCTTTGGGTGGTTTGTACCTAAACAGTGCCTGGTACCTGGTAAGTGCTCAATAAATATATTGTTGAAGAATGAATGAATGAATGGACAAATACCTATTTTAGGTATTTATACAGTACTTCACTCTGATTTCTTATGTTTCTCCCTTACTTACCTATAAGCTCCTCAGGTCTCTTGAATACGCTTCGGAGTATGTCCCGGCACCCACCGCAGGGCTAGAGCATGGTAAACACTGATCGTTGCATCTATAAATATCACACTCAGCTTTTCGAAATGTAGTCACACCAAGAAAAAAGTTCCCCAAGTCCAAACTCTAAACAGATTTGAAAAAAATGAAAGTACACATGGCAAATCAAAAAGAACACTCATGCAGGGGCACTGCAAAAAATAATTTTAAAAAATCGTATATAAGGGAAAGTTCAAATAGAATGCCTAATGAACTGTCTGCAGGGAGTTTTGCATTCCTCCATTTCTCATTCATTCCTATGGACACCAGATGGCGACATTTTATCATGATTGACTGAATCTTGGCCATTTGCTCATTTATTCAGCAAATGCATAGTGGGAGGCTTATGCCGGGCGCCAAGAATTCATAAATGAATGACATGTAGACTTTGATATCAAAAAGTATAAAATATTGGGAGAGTAGATAGCTATACAGATCATTAAAAAGTACAATAGTGGGGCACATGGGTGACTCAGTTGGTTAAGCATCTGACTCCTGATTTCGTCTCAGGTCATGATCTTGGCGTCATGGGATCAAACCCATGTTTGATCCATGCTCAGCGCAGAGTCTGCTTGAGATTTTCTCTCCCCTTCCCTCTGCCCCAGTGTGTGCTCTCTAAATAAATAGCTACATAAATAAATAAATAAATAATAAATAAAATCTTTATTAAAAAGTGCAATAGTGATGATATAAAATAATAGCTAACATTTTTTTAAGGGATGAAAGATCTAAAAAGACACATCATAAGCAAGAATTTCCAAATGGACAAAACGCACACAAAAGTGATCAACGTTATTAGTCATCAGGAAATGCCAGTTACAAGCTCTGTGAGATACTATTGTATCCCCTCTTACGATGACTAAAATGGAAAGGACTCAGAAAACCCAGTGATGATGAGGCTGTGGGGCCCCTGGAAATCCAACACACTGCTGTGGGGGATGGAAACTGGCACAGCTTTCAGAGGATTGCTTGGTATATCGACCAACCTTGCGACCCAGCAATTCCACTTCTGGGTCTATACCAACAGAAACGAGTGCTTACGTACACCAGAGCCATGCACAAGTATATTCATAGCAGATTATTTGTAATAGCAAGAAATGGAAACAGCTCAATGTTGATCAATAGTACAGCATATAATCATGGTCTATACATACTATATTCAATAAATGGAATATTATACAGCAATGAAGAACAAAATAACGCTACTTATGGCAACATGGATCGATATCCCTAAATATAATGTTAACTGAAAGAAGCCAGACCCTAAAGAGCTATATGATGATATTTATGTGAAGTTCAAGAACAGGAAAAAAAATTTTTTTTTAAGATTTTATTTATTTATTCATTCGACAGAGATAGAGACAGCCAGCGAGAGAGGGAACACAAGCAGGGGGAGTGGGAGAGGAAGAAGCAGCCTCATAGCAGAGGAGCCTGATGTGGGGCTCGATCCCATAACGCTGGGATCACGCCCTGAGCCGAAGGCAGACGCTTAACCGCTGTGCCACCCAGGCGCCCCAGGAAAAAAAAATTTTTTTAAGCTTTATTTGAGATGTATTTATTTGAGAGAGAGGGGGAGAGAGGAGGGGTCAGAGGGAGAAGGAGACAGAGAATCTCAAGCAGACCCCCCACTGAGCACAGAGCCCTATATGGGGTTTCATCTCAAGACCCTGAGATCATGACCTGAGCCCGAAATTAGGAGTCAGACACTTAACTGACTGAGCCACTCAGGCACCCCTCTCTCTTTCTTTCTTTTTCAAGTAGGCTCCATGCCCAGCACAGATCCCAACGTGGGGCTTGAATTCATGACCCTGAGATCAAGACCTGAGCTGAGATCAAGAGGCAGTCACTCAACCGACTGAGCCCCCCAGGCGCCCCCAGAACAGGAAAAACTAATCTGTGATAATAAAGGTTAGAATATGGGTTACTTGGTGGAGCAAGTAGTTATTGATGGGAAGGGGACAAAAGTGAGCCTTCTGTTGTGCTAGGAGTATTCCATGTCTTGATGTAGGGATTGCCACGTAGGGACACACAGATGTAAACATGTACAGAGCCAGGAAAAATAATGTACAGAGCTACGTAAGATTTTTGCACTTCACCACATGTAAGGTATTTCTCAATGCACTAGTAAATAAAAACGAAGCAACGGCTAACATCATTGAATGTTTATTAGATGCAAGACATTTTGTGGATAATGTACAGTCTCACTTAGTCATCACAATAATTCTTTTCCTCCCAGCTCTGTTAATACATAATTAACATACAACATTGTGTGATTTAAAGCGTACCAGGTCATGATTTGATACATGTATATGTTGCAAAATGATTACCACAATATGTTAGTAAACTCATCCATCATCTCACAGTTACCTTGTGTGTGTGTGTGTGTTGAGAACATTTAGATCTATTCTCTTGGCAACTTTCTTTTTTTTAAGATTTTATTTATTTGAGAGAGAGAGAGACAGCATGATTTGGGGGGAATGCAGAAGGAAAAGGAGAAGCAGACTCCCCCCTGAGCAGGCAGCTTGACCCGGGGCTTGATCCCAGAACTCTGAGATCACAACCCCAGCCAAAGGCAGACACTTAACCAACTGAGCTACTCAGGCAACCTGCATATTTTTAAATTTTTTTAATTAAAAAAAAAATTTTTTTTAAGATTTTATTTATTTATTTGACAGAGATAGAGACAGCCAGCGAGAGAGGGAACACAAGCAGGGGGAGTGGGAGAGAAAGAAGCAGGCTCATAGTGGAGGAGCCGGATGTGGGGCTCGATCCCATAACGCCAGGATCACGCCCTGAGCCGAAGGCAGACGCTTAACCGCTGTGCCACCCAGGCGCCCCTAATTTTTAAAATTTTTAAAAAGATTTTATTTATTTATTTGAGAGAAAGAAGGAGCACAAGCAGGAGGAGGGGCAGGCAGAGGGACCGGGAGAAGCAGGCTCCCCACTGAGCAGGGTGTCTAACATGGGACTCAATCCCTTGACCCTGGTATCATGACCTGAGCCGAAGCAGATGCTTAAGTGACTGAGCCACCCAGGCGCCCCTCATCTTTTTTTAAAAAAGATTTATTTTATTGATTATTTTAGAGAGAGCAAGTGAGGGGAATGGGCAGAGGGAGAGGGAGAAGGAGAATCTCAAGCAAACTTTCCAGTGAGCACAGAGACTGATGTGGGACTCAATCTCATGACCCTGAGATCACGACCTGAGCTGAAATCAAGAGTTAGAGAATTAACTGATTGAGCCACCCAAGCACCCCGGGGAGTTTATACACTTTGACCACCTTCACCCATTTTCCCCATCTCCCCCCTCCTCCCTGCCCTAGGCAACCACTAATCTACTCTCTGTTTCTATGAGTCTGGTTTCTTTTTAGATTAGACATGTAAGTGAGATCACACGGCATGTATCTTTCTCTGTCTGACTTATTTTACAGAGTATGATGCCCTCAAGGTTCATCCATGTTGTTGCTAATGGTGGATTTCCTTCCTTTTTATGGCTGAATAGTACTCTATTGTATGTGTGTGTCACATTTTGTATCATATATCTGTCTCACATTTTCTTTTTTTTTTTTTAAGATTTTATTTATTTATGTGATAGAGAGACAGCCAGTGAGAGAGGGAACACAGCAGGGGAGTGGGAGAGGAAGAAGCAGGCTCCCAGTGGAGGAGCCTGATGTGGGACTCGATCCCGGAACGCCGGGATCACGCCCTGAGCCGAAGGCAGACGCTTAAAGACTGTGCTACCCAGGCGCCCCTGTCTCACATTTTCTTTAGTCATTCATCCATTGACAGACATCTAGATTGTTTCCATGTCTCGGCTGTTGTGAATAATGCTGCAATGAACATGGGAGTGAAGATACTTCTTCAAGATACTGATTTCATTTTTATCCCACAACTGAAGTGGACGTACACTCAGAAATGCAACAGTGGATCATATGGTAGTCCAATATTTAATTTTTTGAGGAACCTCCATACTATTTCCCACAGTCGTTCTATCAACTTACATTCTCACCAACAGTGCATGAGGGTTCCGTTTTCTCCACATTCTCACCAGCACTTGTTATTTCTTGCCTTTTTGAGGTTAGCCATTGTGACAGGTGTGAGGTGAAATCTTGTTGTGGTTTCGATTTGCTTCTCCCTAACGATTAGAGTCATCACAGGAATTCTGAATCTAATTACTACCCCAGTTTACAGATCGGGAAGTTGAGGTTTAGAGAGCTAAGTAACGTACCCAGATGCACAAAATGGGCCAGTGGCAGAAGAACCTAGATCAGTCTGGTCATGAAGTCCAAGCTCTTCCTTAATTATTTCCCCATCTTACAAGTCCCAGTTGGAGTGATGAATACTGTCTTATGGGGAAGTAGGTTATCAAAGACTTCAAAGAAAAGGATGACACACTTTGAACCAAACAAATGAACCAAAATGTTATCCGTCTCCTTGCTTTCTAGTAGAACTATGGAATTCTGAATTTGAAGGAGGTGTAGAGATCGCCTCATCTAGTCCAATCCTTTATTTTATTTGTAAAGGAAATAAAGCTCCGAGTGCCAACAAGACTGACTTAAGGCTAGCAAACAACAGAGCTAGGGTCAACTGGAGAATAGCTACCCTTCACCAGAGAGGAGGAGTAATTGCCCATGGCCACCCAGAAGTCAGTGAAAGAGCCAGTATCTGAATCCAGCCAGTGTGACTACAGAGCCTGTTCTCTTAATCACTGTGCCAGTGTCCTGACTCCCAGCCCCATGCCCCATGCGCTGCCCCAGCCTGCCTCCCTCCACCACGCTGAAATGTCAGTACAGCAGGAGAGACTGGAGTAGCTGTGGGCAGCGGGAGCTGGAGAGGCAGACAGGCAGACTGGCATGCTTGCCGTGTCAAATTGGGCCAAATCCAAGTGCAAACAAATTGGCCAGGTAATTGGGAATTGCTGGCCAAAGTCAACTTCAGGCAGAAAGAAAGCAGCGTGGGGAAACCACCTAATTCAAACCAAGGGATCGTTTCAAGACTTGAATTTAGACCAGGAGGAGGAGAAAAAAAAAAAAAAAGCTCGCTTTCAACGAAGTTCAATTAAGGCAAAAAAATCCAGTTTGGATCGAATTGGTGAGTCTGTCTCAGCCCAGGGTCCGATGCTTTTCTAGCCAAGGCACCTCGGCTCGGAGTCCACCGTTCACCCCTGCCCCCCCCCCACTCCATCTGTGCCCCCCCCTTCCCCAGCTGGAGTTCCTCCTAGATTTTCCTGGGACTTCCGCCATCATCGCCCACTTTTCCATGTTCCATTCCCTGTATCAGTGGTCTAGGAGCTGAGGGTCTTTGTTGTGGTACAGCTGGCTTTGTTGAGCCTTCTCTGCATTGTCAGACCACTGTGACGGCTGTGACAAATACCACAGACTCGGTGGCTTGAAACAACAGCAATTTATTCTGTCCTAGTTCTCTAGACCCAAAGTCCAAAACCAGTGTCACTGGGCCAAAGTCACCCTGTTAGCACAGTGGCACTCCCTCTGGGGGCGCTGGGGGACACTCTGCAGCTGGCCTCTCCCACCCGTAGGTGACCCCTGGCCTGTGTGGCTTGTGGCTGCTTCGCCCCAGTGTCTGCCCCCATTTCACGAGACCTACCCTGTGTGTGTCATCTGCCTTGATCTCTGTCTTACAAAGACCCACCTGGAATAATCTCATTACAAGACCCTGTATTTAATCACATCTATGACCACAGAAAATCGTATCCACTCTTTTTCCAAAGAAGGGAATATTTACACGTTCCGGGGGTTAGGACTTAATCTCCTTGGGTGGCCCTTATTCAGCCTACTAGTTGTCAAGCTGCAGATAGATTTTTACAAACAAAGAAAACCTCTCTAACAATCCACTAAAAATATCACTGTCGAGAAGTCCTATCTTAAACCCTCTTCAATCTGGCCTTTTCCCCCTCACCGTCCTCTGGAAACACCTTTGACGAGGCTGCCGAATCCCATGGTCATGTCTCAGCTCTTATGCCGTTCTCCCTGCATTTGACACAGGAGAGCACTTCCTCCTAGAAGCGACCCTCCTCCACCCCCTCTTCCTCTCCCAGCTACTTCTTTTCAGTCTTCTTCCCTGTTTCACCATCTCATACAAGTTCTGAGCATCAGTATGCCCATGGCTCAGTCCTTGGACCTCTTTCCATCCTTACCCGCTCTTACCCTCTGAGCAGTATAATCCAGCCCCCCCAGATGAAGTCACCAATATACTGGTGATCCCCAACCTTACGTCCCCATCCCAGTCTCTCCTGTAAACATCCAACTATTTTTTAAGGTTTTTTTTTTCAGTAATCTCACCCAACATGGGGCTCGAACTCACAACCCCAAGATCAGGAGTTGCACGCTCTTCCAATTGAGCCAGCCGGGCGCCCCCTTAACATTCGACTTTAATAAAGAACAGCTTACTTGGGGCGCCTGGGTGGCACAGCAGTTAAGCGTCTGCCTTCGGCTCAGGGCATGATCCTGGCGTTCTGGGATCGAGCCCCACATCAGACTCTTCTGCTATGAGCCTGCTTCTTTCTCTCCCACTCCCCCTGCTTGCATTCCCTCTCTCGCTGGCTGTCTCTATCTCTGTCGAATAAATAAATAAAATCTTAAAAAAAAAAAAAAAGAACAGCTTACTTAACATCTCCATTTGAATGTCTAACAGGGATCTCAACCCTGACATGTCCCAAACCGAGCTCCTTATTGCACTCCCGTCCCCAAACCTGCTGTTTTCCCAGGGTGCCCCATCTCAGCAGAAGAATCCATTTGCCTCGTTACTCAGCCCCCAAATCCTGGGGTCTTCTTTGGCCTCTCTTTCTCACCTCTCTTTCTACCAGCCCGTCTAGCAGCAAATGTTGCTAGTTCCATCTTGTAAAGTTCCCCGAATCCTACTATTGCTTGACCTTGACCACTGACACTTTGTCTAAGCCACCGTCACTTTGTGCCCAGATGGTCACAATAGCATCCTAACTGGTCTCCCTGCTTTCCCTCCTGCCTCCTTACAATCTGTCAAACCATGGAGATTATTTTAAACCCACATCCCATCATGTATTGCCCTTCTTGAAATGCTCCAGTAGCTTCTCATTATATTTAAGATAAAACCCAAAGTCCTGCCTATGGTCCTCAATGCTTCTCCAACTTCATACCTTATTGTTTCTGACCTTGCCCCTTGGACTCCAGGGGGTTCCTACTGTTCTTCAAACAGACCATCCTCATTCCTGCCTCAGGACCTTGCACTCTCTGTTCCCTCTCCTAGATGACTTTTCTCGGATATTTGCCCAGCTTGCTCCTTGACTGCATCCACGTCTCTGTTCAGTTGTCATTCCCTCAGGGAGACCTCTCCTGGCGCGCCACCTAACAGCATTTCTGTTACTCCCTACCAGCCCCATGGCATAATTGATTCTCTTTAAGACACCTGTCACTACCTCACATTATAATATGTATTAACTTGTCCAATGGATTCATTTCTTTTTTTTTTTAAGATTTTATTTATTTATTCGACAGAGATAGAGACAGCCAGCGAGAGAGGGAACACAAGCAGGGGGAGTGGGAGAGGAAGAAGCAGGCTCATAGCAGAAGAGCCTGATGTGGGGCTCGATCCCAGAACGCCGGGATCACGCCCTGAGCCGAAGGCAGATGCTTAACCACTATGCCACCCAGGCGCCCCACCAATGGATTCATTTCTATCTCCTCCACTAAAACATTGGCTTTCAGAGAACAGAAACCGTGTCTATTTTTGCTCATGGCAAGATCTCTAGTGCCTAGAGGAGTGCTTGACATAGAATAGGAACATGTTAGATATTTTTTGAATGAACGAATGAATGATGAATGAATACTTTAAAGATTTTGGAGGGCGGCTGGCTGGGAGAGAGAAGGTAAGCTCTTGGAAGGGACCTCCCTGCACTGTCCCCCAGCACCACGGCAGACTCTGATCCCCGGAGCTATGGTTCCACCCCCCCTCCCCCCAGCTCGAGCAGCCGGCCGGCTCCAGGGGCCTGTCAGCTCTGCAGAGGCCTCCACGCCCATCTCGGCTTCCTGACCAGCCTCCCAGGGGAAGTGGGCAGGCAGGCCACGAGGCAGAGAAACCTGCCTAGGAGAGCACAGCTCACAATGGACTCCTTGTGCTACAGCAAAGGCGATGCCATGCAAATGCTATGTGTTTCAAAAAAAATAAGAGTAACCTGGTGGGACTCTTTGTAAGTTCTCAGCAGCAAAAGCTTCACTTGATGTGCCACTTGGGGCAGCAGTTAAAAAGAGTGCCGCCACTCGTGAGTGCTGTCCCCATCCTTTTGGGGAGGGGGAGGGCTGGGTGGGTCACAGGCCCCAACAGAATGCGGCCTTCCACGTGCACACTGCTCCCACCTCCACCCCACCCCCAGGGAAAATCGGCACTGGCCTGGTGGCCGGGAGAAACCCACATACGGTACAGAAGCAGTGTGACACAATGAACAGGTGAACTTTTAGAGGCAAGCCTCAGTTTGAATTCCCAGTGTGTACTACTAACTTTGTATTCTTGGAGAAGTGACGTACTGAGCCTCGGTTTCCCTCATCCATAAAATCAAAATCAAAATCGTGCCTCTCTCTTGGGGCCCATGTGAGGGTAGGATGGTCTGGCCCAGCGGTGGGTCTCCGTGACTGGTAGTCAGCGGGTAGGAAAGCACAGAGGGTAAGGGGGAGGAAAGTGGGAATGGCTAGGACACGGAGGTCCCCTGACACCACTGGCCCTGGGGTGTGGCCAGCCTCTCTGTGGAAGCCAGAGAATCACAGAAGGGTGTGGTTGCAGGAGATTTTGCAGTCATTAAAACAAATAAGTGAACAAAACCTTACATTTTACAAAAAGGGAAATGGGCCTGCAGAAAGGGGTTGATTTGCCCAAAGTCACGCAACACACAGCCGGTTTGTAACAAAGCCAGAGCTGGTACCCAGATCTCAGCCATTGGTCTCACCCTCTTACCAGAGCTTCTGAGTGTTTCCAACAGCCTGGGTGATTCGTGAACCCGCCTGCCCCCTGACTCCCGGGCCTCAAACCACACAGCAGGCCCAGGCACTAGAGCCGATGGACTCGGCCACAGCCTCGCCAGTCCACCAGGCCCGCCGGGCTCTCTGCTGCCTTCACCCCGTCCCCATTCTCTAATCTTCCTTCCTTCTGACCCCACACTCCCAGCTCCCCATCCCTCCCAGCCAAGAGGCCCACTGGCCTGTTGCGGAGGAGACATTTCCTGGAGGGGAGGGGAGGGGAAGCGCAAGGTCACTCCGAGGATCCCCGTGCTCCTGTGGCAGCTAAAGCCCTGCAGCTGACATGCTTCCCAGGCCAGGCCTTGGCAGAGCCTCTCATTCCTTTCCTATCCCTGTAGCCTTTCTGTAGGCTGTTGGTGAGGCCATATTGCCAAAGTTTCCGTTCATTAAAAATGAAGGCAAAATCCCCAGCTCTCTTAGATCAAAGGCCACGTGGCTGTCTGCCCCCCTCATCTCTCTGTTCCTTCTCCTTCAAACATTCTTGGAAATATCATCCCTGCTGTTGAGCCCTTCAAATAACAGTATCATGCCGCACCAGGGCTCAAGTCTTTAGCTGCCCTTTACTAGTTTCCTCATGACTCCGTGACTCAGTTGCCTCATCTGTCAAGCAGGGCTAGTAGGATTAGCTGTCTCCTAGGGTTATTGTGAGATTGTGAAGTGATACCTGTAAAGCACTTATAGAAATGTCTGGAACAAAGTAAACCCTCAATAAATATTGTCTGTGAGTATTATTATCAAAATTATTATTACCATGAAAATTAACCTCTCGCACTTCAAACAGGAATTTACCTGGAACTCCAACAGCCCCATTACATGTATTTCTCCCTCTTTCTGTCTGTAACTAAGTATATGTTAGTGCCTTACCTGAGGCGATCCTCTTCCCTGTCAGTTGTCTCGTCTACTGGCCTGCTGCAGGGAGAAGCTTCCGGCTGGGCCGGGACCAGACCTCTCCTGCCAAACGGATCTAATCCCATGTGACTTGTACTGCTGTTAATTGAAATAGCATCATCGAGTAAACGGTAAATAATACCATCACCCTTATTCTGATGACCTGTCTGTGCGACCTTATATTACGTTTACTATAAGAAATCGTCCATTTTTCTAAGTCAAAAACAGTCCATTTTCAGCACTTTCATATGGTTCAGTCTTATAAGAGTAACAATAATTGTAATAAAAAATAATAGCACCCAATGTGTATTTAATGCTACCATCTGCCAGGTACTGTCCTTTTCATTTCACAGGGATTATGCCATTTCATGTCTGTGGCCTTACGAGGTGTGTGCCATTATTGTCCCCAAATGTCAGAAGAGGAGACTGAGGCACCGAGAAGTTTAGTAAACGTCCTCATGTAACATAGCTAATGACAGGATGCAAACTCAGGGGTTTACTTCTGAGCTCACACACCCAGCCAATACTCTACTGCTAGGCTTTCTGAACCCAGGACTCTGCCTCGTTCTTATAAATTCATCCTTCGAGCCTCAAGGATTGGAGCTCTCTCTTTGATACCCACCTGGTAGATAGGCTCCTACCACCTGATGAGAAAATGCTCTGCTTCTGCCTTTCGTCTGCTTGAGTCCCTGAGTCTGGCTTCCTCTTAGTTTCTCTATCACTGTGTTCTGTCTGTCTGTCCAAGGAACACTTACCCATTATTCATGTTGGACCTTCCTGATGAAAGGGCTTTATTTACTTAGTGGCTCCCATCATGTACGCTGTCTGTTAATCAGGGGCTGGGCTCCACATACCACTCAGTACCTGCTCCTTCACTCCGGCCAAGTCTTCCGGTCTTCCTCCTCGGTCCCTTCCCCATTCCTAGGAGGGGGTCTAACGTCACTTCCGTGCTCACCTGCTCTGTCATTCCCGTGGTCTCAGGCATTCGTACGCAGCCCTACTCAGGCATATGATACCGCAGGGGAGAATCCCCGGGGTACAGAGTGCATGAGCCTGGTCCCTGCGTGCAAAAGCCTTGCAGGCTCATTGGCAGACAGAATATAGAAAAAGAAATGCACAGTAGTGCATACCGAGTGAAGATTAAGTGGCACGAACATTTATTATGCACGAAAGGCCCAGCATTAGGAAGAGAGTGAAGAATCGTGATCAGGATACAGTCCAAACCATGCCTGCCTGACATCTGCACCAAGCCCAGTTTCCCAGTATTAAAGGGCGCCCAGCAGGGGCCCAGAGGGAGCCCACCTAAAAGGCCAGGGTGGCAGAGTGGCTCTGCGAAGCGTCCCTTCACCTCCAGCCCTCTCCGTGTGAGGGCAGTAGTGGAATCTCGTTCCTACGCCTCGCTAGACATATCCTAAGCCTTTCATCCACAAATCAGAAGTCCACTAAGCATAATTTAAATTCTCCCCAGTGCCTCGCCTGGCAGGGCCACAGTAAATTGCAGCCTGAAAGCCGCATTTGCTTTTTTTGTTGAGACCCACACAAACCATACATTTCCTGACAATTCTTTTCCAGCCTCCCTTCTGCGAGCGGAACAGGCCTCATTTATCTGCAGCCATTAAGTCTGTCCACAGGCAGGTATCAGGCGTGACCAAGAAATCAATACGAGCCAGTGAAACAAGATATTTCCTCCCTGTTTTGTTGTCTAAATGAGGAAAGCTTCCAGCGGTGACCAGGGAGCAGCCGGCTGCTCAGTGCCCTTTCCCTCTCTCCATGCGGGACAGACGCAGGAATTCTTTTCTGCCAGGAATGTGCGCCAGTGCGAAATTCAAGGACTTTAATAGTATGATGAAGCCAGTCTAAAATATCCTTCCCATCTTGGAAGCTATCACAGAATGCGTTCTGGCAAAGGGGTAGGAAAGAGGGACCAGAGAGTCATCGGGTGGCGATGTCTGAGATGTTCAGGCTCTCTATGTCCAGACAGCACCACCCACATTCCCCTCTAAAATTCTCAGACACCTTTATTTCCAAACCCCATCCTAAAGACTTGTATACATGTATACAGATACAGTAGGACTTGTTTACTCCATCCTGCTTTTATTCATCTAAGGTAATTTATTATTGATGACATTTTTTCTGAGCCTCTGTTGTTCAATAAGGTTTTGGAACTCAGCAGCTTTGTAACCAAAGAGTGGGCTCCATTCACCATCGACCGGTAGAGGAAGACACTGGGTGAGTTTGGGGAGGACGGCAACAGGTAAGGGACTCATCTCGGTCTGCCCCGGCAGCCATGACAAAATACCATACACCGGGCGGCTTAAACCACAGACATTTATCTTCTCCCAGTGCTGGAGGCTAGAAGTCCAAGATCAAGATGCCAACATGGTTGATTTCTGGGGAGAGCTCTCATCTTGGGTTACAGATGGCCACTTCTCGCTGTGTGCTCACTTGACCTCTTCATTGCAAAGGAGAGAGAGCATGTAAGCCAGCAGCTCTGGTGTCTCTTGTATAAGGACAGTAATATCACCATGAGAGCCCCACCTTTATGACTTTGTCTAAACCTATTCCCTCCCAAAGGCTGCATCTCTAAACCCCTCACCACATTAGGGCTTCAGTGCAGAATGGGGGGTAAGAGGGTGGGACACAATTCAGTCCATAGCAGCATCGTACCACAGTGCTCTCAGTTACTATACGAACTATCTTTTTCTTTTTAATGTTTTTTTATTTTATTATGTTAGTCACCACACAGTACATCCCCGGTACTATACGAACTATCTTGATCAGGAACTGAGGGTTCATTGGATGCACGACCACAGATTTCTGTGATGGCTTCTCCTGTGTTTTCTTAGGCAGCTATGGGTGGTGTGATGTGATGTAGTTTCTGTGTTGTGGTAGGAGCTGCACTGGACTTGCAGTTAAAAGACAAGGTTTTCAATCATCTCACTCCCATGTGGATGGCTACTATCAAAAATACAGAAAAGAGGGGCGCCTGGGGGGCTCAGTTGGTTAAGCGTCCAACTCTTGGTTTTGACGCAGGTCATGATCTCAGGGTTGTTGAGATTGAGAACCGCATTGGGCTTCCCGCTCAGTGCAGTCTGCTTGGGATTCTCTCTCCCTCTCCCTCTGCCCCTCCCCCTACTCTCTCTTTCTGTCTCTCTAAAATCAATCAGTCAATCAACCTTTAAAAAAATACAGAAAATACTAAGTGTTGGTAAGGATGCAGAGGAACTGAAACACTCATGCACTCTCGGTGGGATTGTTCGATGGTGCAACTACCATAAAAAACAGTTATGGGGGTTTCTCAAAAAATCAAAAATAGAACTACCAGCAATTCCACTTCTGGGTATAATACATACAAAATAATTGAAAGCAGAATCTTGAAGAGATATTTGAACACCCATGTTCATAGCAGCATTATTCACAATAGCCAAGAGGTAGAAGCAGCCCAAGTGTCCACCAATGGTTGAATGATGGATTAACAAAATGTTCGTCTGCTTCTATACATATGGTGAAATATTATTCACCCTTAGAAGGAAATCTTGTCACAGGCTATACCATGAAAGAACCTGGAGGACATTAGGCTAAGTGAAACAAGCCAGTCACAAAAAGCAAACAATTCCACTACCTGAAGGAGTCAAATTCATAGAAACAGGAAGTAGAGTGGTGGTTTCCGGGGGAGGTGGGGAGGAGAAAATGGGGAGTTTTTGTTTAGTGGATACAGAGTTTCTGTTTTGCAAGATGAGGAAGTTTTGGAGATGATTGTACAACAATGTGAATATACTTGAAACTATTGAACTGAACGCTTAAAATTGTTAAGATGGTGGATTTTATGTTATGTGCTTTTTACCACAATTACACACACACACACACACACACACACACACACACAGGTTTTAAGTCCAATCAAACAGGTACTAGCAATAAGAGAGTCATTTAAAACTTTCTAAGCTTCGGTTCCTTCTTCTGTAAAATGGGGGTGAAGTGTCCATCTCTGAGTTAGGATGAAATCAGAGAGATTAGGGCAAACACATGAGGATAAAAGTATACGGGAGGGTTGTGGACAATTAAGTGCGATAGTGACGTAGTGTGCTAGTATTCATGCTGTTGGAAATCGCTCTGCCATGATTTTAGTTGTATTAAATGAGTTAGTTACCTAGAAGTGTTTTAATTTGGGCTCCTGTAAGGAACCTTCCACGATGTAGGCTCAGGAACTGCCCGCCCTATCAATTCCCAGGTTTGGAAAATTGAGTTTAAATGAAATTTCAAGATTGACAACATATTACCGCAGCAGAAGAAAACACAACAAATTACTTAGGTCTAAAAGCATTCAACTAGGATTTGTAAATGGTAACCTGGACTCATTAATGATTTCTATTTGTTAGGGAATGGTCAAGAGGACTGGTTTTGTGTGATTCAGACTCCCACTGCTACTCAGGAAAGTGTAAGCCAGCAAAATCCATTTGTGGGCTGTGAGACACTTAATGCTCCTTTGTACTAATGTCTTATCAAGAAAAAAGTTCGTTTACAAAGAGGATGGCAGGAATCAGGAAGTAGCACATAGTTTTACTAACCTGTCTGTCCGTCTTCAAGAAGCTCTGCTCCCAGGTCCCTGGGTTTTGGATCAAAGATGGGGACCGAACGTCAGCTCCCTGCTGCCCACTCAGACTAAAAAGCCAAGGTCCTTTCTCCTTGGTTCTCCTACTAGCAGAACTCAGTTCTCCTTTGGGCGTCTTCAAAAGAGGCTAGAAAAATATGCTAAGAGAGGCTTTTTGCATTCCTTCATTCCCAGACTGCTCCCAGAGGGAATTGTCACACCACCAGCAGATGTCTGCTCAGACTGTCCTGCTGCTCTGGGGGTCTTTGAGGAGGGTCAGCACTGGGGTGGGTTCTTGAGGCTATGTGACAAGGGGATAACACGTCTCCAGTGCCATTACCTCTCACAGATCTTGACAACACAAGGGAGCCATGAGCAGAGACAGGGCTATCCCCAACGAGTATGTAATATGTTTTAGAAGTTGACTATAATTTTTGAGTTGCTAGTTCTTTTAGAAAGCTGATTGGGTGGATGTAATTTAAAAGAGCTTTTCTCTCTTTGTTTAGGACCATATGTCTCGGTGTGTGAGAGGCCCAATTGAAAGTACTTTTGCTATTTCCCCAAGAAAGTCTTGTATTTTCATTCCAGTTCATGTCCTAGCAGTCTGCCTGTTATGTCAAGAATCCTAAAGCAGGGGCATCCGGATGGCTCAGTGGGTTAAGCATCTGCCTTTGGCTCACTTCATGATCTCAGATCCTAGGATTGAGTGAGCCCCATGTCTGACTCTCCCTCTGCCCCCCCCCCCCCCGCTCGTGCACTCTCTCTCTCAAATAAATAAATGAATAAATAAAATCTTAAAAAAAAAAAAAAAGAATCCTGAAGCTGACAGACCAGTGACGTACCCTGTCAAAATACACAGACACATACAACCACACACCCAGACCTCAGGAGAAGGTGAGCTCAGCGAGGAAAGGGATTTTGGTGTGTTTGGTGTGCTGCTTTATTCCCACCACTTGGAAGAGTTCTGAGCAGAGTGGTGTTCAGTAACTATTTTTCAGATGAACAGATGAGCACTTGCTGCGTACGCACTTGCACACAAACTCACAGAATTAGGAAGAACAGAGCAACCAGCGTCTCGGGCCAGGGAAACATACGCATGCCGCCTATGACGGAAGATGGCCAATTTCTCCAATACGATGGTGAGGTCGAACACATCTACACTGGAAAGAAAATATGTGATGACACTGGGCTTAAATCCAGACACCATGTCCAGAACAGCTAAGAATGTATTTAGTTCAGGGACTCTTAAAATTGGAGAAAACAGCATGTAAGTAATGGGAACTATAAAAACAACTGATGTGGTGCTTTGAGCAGCCAAAGGATGTCAAAATCTTAAAAATTAATCGTATCATGATTATGGACATCAGGTCTCAGGGTCTGATTACTTCTTTATTAATTTCTTTCTTAGACTTAATTTACGAAGATTATATCTGACTTGACAGTTAATTTGGGACCTTAATATGAGTCCTGGTAAAATGACACACTTCAGATTTTCAAAAAACAGTTGCTAGCACATTCCACTTTTCGAAGAATCTCTACATGCATTATCTAATTTCAAATATCTATGCAAAGACTGAGGAAGACCAAATTTCTGAAGTCCAGAAAGCCTGAGAGATCATCCAGTTTATATTTTTCCTTTTTCTCTGCAACTTGCCTTTAGTTACTAATCTCGACTGTCTGTGGCTTCCCTTTAGCACAGACTGAGGTAAATGGAGACAACGTAGAACTGGGATTTATTACCCTCTAGGTCATTGAAATTTGAGTTCTGGATATGTATGCTCCCTAGTACTTGTGAAGCCTGTGATGGTTCAGAATATACAGGAAAGTGAAAATCAGGGAAGGTAGCAAGAGCTCCAAATACTTCCTTCCCCAAAGCCAGGCACAGACAGCTTTGCATAGAAGGCCAATGAGAAAGTGTGTGTGCACGCACACGTGTGCACGTGTGTATTTTGCAGGAGGCATCAGACTTTGGAGTCAAATGTTCAGAGTTTAGATACTGCCACCCCAGCACCAACATCTCCCCCAGGCTGTCACACTGCTCATTCTCAACCCTGGCTACACATCAGAAAAATCTTATTACTCCATGTGCCCACTTCGGAGATTCTCATTAGTTTGATCTGGGTGGGGTCCAGGCATCAGCATTTTTCAGAGCTATCCAGATAATTATTAATATATTAATATTATTAATATATTGTTATATTAACATACAGCTGGAGTTGAGAACTACTGGATCACTCATTGTAGCAGGTTAGATTGAAACTGGAATTTACCATTGATGGAGTTGTTTGATCTTGAACCTGTGAGGTTTATAAATATCATCTTATGGGTTTTAGAAAAGAAAAAAAGGCTTTGAGTTATATATAGTGAATTAAACATGAGTTTCTCTGCATTCCCTCCTGAGTTTTCACTGAAATGAGAATACATGTTATAAACCCACAGGACAGATAGAACAGAGAGGAGAACAGCCCAGATGAGAGATATCAACAAAGTTTGGGGAAATGGAATGTAAACAGAAGAATAGAAGCTGACTTTGTGGAGCTAGGAAAAGCTAAAGCCTAAGTGTTTGCAGAGGGGGAGGTTGAGAGAGTCAAGCTGATTTGTGTTCGAGAATCCTTGAAAGGCTCAGAAATTGAAGGCCCCAGCTACAGAGATGGGAAGGGGGGGTAAGACTGAAAACAGGACGGCCAGCTACCTTGACAGTCTGTATAATGGGCAGTGATCCCCCAAGTCTTCCCAACATGAGATGCCAGGTGACTCCCCTCCCTCTATTGTAGAAGGAGCTAGATTATTCCCTGGAAGAACCAAGTCAAGAGTCTTCAGACAGGATAGAGAGGAAACGCTGCCCTGGAAAGAGGAGACTGAGGGAGACTCCATAATCACCTTTGGGCATCCAGCCCCTTCCCACCTCTCCGCCTCGAGAATGCTGACAGCCAAACAAATTCTCCCCAGGCAAAGAACTGGAAAATCTTTCTTTGGAGAAACTGAAAAACCTTGAGAAAAAAACAAAAAACTCTGAAAAATGGTGTTTAGAATACCCACAGTCAGAATGACTGTTTCTCTGCCACATTCCTACAGAGTGAAGGCAATGATTTGACAAGCCACACCGATTATTCCTAAGATTCCATTCAGCTTTCTAGAGCCTCTCTCTGAATGGATAATGAAGGATCTCCAGATCCTTGAAGAAAGCATCTATCCAGTGGGGTGTTGGGGGTGGGGGGAAGGAGAGAGAGAGAGAAAGAAGAAATGGAAATCAATGCAAAAAGAGACAACAAAGATATTAAATTTGTAACTGATATTCTCAGAGAGAAGAGAGGATACTGCAGCAAGAACAGAAGGCTGTAAAAAAAAAAAAAAAACCCTCTAAGAACAAAAAGTTCACAGGAAATAAAAATCTGGTAGCTTTGGTAGCTAGTCTCCAAAGACGGACCCCAAGGAACCATGTTTCCCAATATCCATGCCCTTGCATAATCCCCTCCCACATGGAATCCCTTTGGTTTCGTGATACTCTAACCAATAAAATGGGACAAAAGTGATGTAATGTCCACTTTTGGCCTAAGCCTTAGGACTCTAGACGCTTCTGCTTTTATGATTTTGGAAGCCCTGAGCCGTCGTAAAAGAAGTCTGGGTACCCCACTGGAGAGACCACAGGGAGAGCTCACGAGGAGAGAGAAAGGTCCTGAGACTACATGAAGAATGAGAGGCCCTGCCCTCCCAGGGTCCTAGCTGAGCCTCGTCCTGCCATCTGGCCAAAGCAGGTGCATGAATGAAGCTGTGTTGGAGATTCCAGCCCCATCTGCCACATGAGAGGGAGACCACACGAGAGAGCCCAAGTAAAACAGATGAGCCCCAGTCAACCCACAGAATCATGAAAAATAATAAAATAGCTGTTGTTTTAAGTTACAGATGGTGTGTTATGCAACTAATGATATCTAAAATAATTGCCAGAATAAAATGATGAATCTGAATGGCATCAGACTTCTTAACAACAGCCCCGAAAGCTAGAAGACAGCGGAGCAGTAGCTTGAAAAGCCGGGGGGTGGGGGGTGGGGGGGGGAGGATGGTGGGGGGGTGCATTGTTTCAATCTACAGTTCTACACTCAGTAAAATTAGCAATCAAACATAAGGTTGGATTAAAGAAGATTTCTTGCAAGGCCTCAAAAAATTTGCAACTTATGCAACCCTTCTCAAGAAACTATTGTCAGATGTGACTCAGTAGAATGAAGGATTAAACCAGAAGTTCTCACCTGGGGGCAATTTGCCCCCCCCCCAGGGATATTTAGCAATGTCGGGAGACATTTGGGTTGTGGAGGAAAGTGGTGTTGCTGGCATCTAGTAGGTTGAGGTCGGGGATGTTGTTAAATAGTCTGTAATAGCAGGACAGCCCTCCACAACAAGGAATTACCTGGCCCCAAAGGTCAATAGTGCACAGGCTGAGAAACCCTGGATTAAACCAAGAGAGAAGACATGATATCAGGGAATAAGATTTTCAACACAGCAGATCTGCAAAGTGAAGTCCCAAGACCGTGGGTGTCTTATAGGCTTAGAGAACAGCCAGTCCAAATTGGAAAGGGATCGTAAAGGATTCCAGCAGGAACACAGAGATATATCCAGGAGAAAAAAAGAGAAGGACGGAACTAGAATAATACCTGATTATTTGACTATTCTGGGCAGAGTTTTGGGTGGAGAATTTATAGTTCTTTTGAGTGGGAAGATTAAGTGATAGGGTCATGAAAAAGTAAAAAATGTAAAAATGAGGCAATTACTAACTTCACAAGAAATGAAAAATTGTACAAGAAAGGAAATATAATTATATTCTCTCGGCTCAGCAAGTTGGTCTTATATGGCAGTAATAAGGTAATCATAAATTAATGACAATAGCAGACACATAAATGGCTTATTATAGCACCGTTCTAACTGCTTGACCTATATTTACTCATTGAACCTCACAAAACTTTTGCAAGGTAGCTACTATTATTATCCCCAGCAAAGGCACAGAATAATTAAGCAATTTGCCTGAGATTGCACAGCTGTAAGTAGTAGAAACAGGATTTGAACCTAGGAAGTCTGGTTCCAAGAATTTTAACATTTTTCTACTATCCTAGGCTGTTTACTCATTAAACAAATTTTTAAAATGTGATATTCATCTTATATGCAGGGGTATGGCTGGGCAACAAGCAACTGTCTGTTCTCCAGCAGTTACTAAATGTCTGGAATATTGCTTCTAGAACCAGAGTAGAAGGACAGAGAGGGGGAATTATAGTGTGAATGTGTGAATAAACCCTCATCCACTGTAATAGGATTACTGAGATATATATATACACAAGTCTAAAACTCAGAAGTAAAGATATAGCAGCGCAAGCATGTTGTTTTGATATATGGAAGAAAATATCAGAGGAACAGCTAAGAGATTAAAGTGGTTGCCCTGAGGGGATGGGACTTAGGAGCAGAGAAGGAAAAGGAGGGGAGAGCTTTTATAAGCCTTGTAGTACTATTTGGCTTTAAAATTATGTATATTTATTACTTTGATAAAAAATAAAATCCATTTAAAAATTAAACTGTCATTTGTTGAAGATTGTTGAGACTTGTCCTGCCTGGAAACAGAGACATAATCCAATGATTCTTTAAATGGCCTTCTGGGCTAAGGACCATGGAAATAGGAATATTCCGTCTCAGGGAATGGCCTAAATTGCTTTTTCATATGTAGGACAGGAAGATCATTCGAAGTAGAGGCACTGGTCTCGAGCCACTTAAGACTCTCAGTGATTCATTGGTGGCTCCTCTATGACAGAGCAAGTGTGATATCCAGAGGAATGCCTTTCTGGAGAGAAACATGAGGTATCTCAGGTGAGAAGGGGTCCCTGCTGAAGGAAGAGAAAGGCTGATAACCTCCATCCCTGGGTACAAAAGACGAAGGTAAGTTGTACCAAAGGAAGATTGTATGAGAAAGTCACTTAACATTTTGAATGAAGACTAAGGACAAACCTTAGGAGACTGAGATTTCTTGAAATGTACCCAGCTCTGACTTCTTTTTAAACCCCTTTCTCTTGCTTTGCAACGGCCCCAGACTCCCCTTCTGCACGACCTAATATCCCCTTGGCCCCACCATCTTGGAGGCCTTGGACCACCTGCTCCAGTCCTACTCATTGTAACAACCAATTGGACTATACTGAGCAACTTTGTGTGGGGACATGTTAACAGCATCTTGCCTCATGCCTGGGCTGTACCACTTCGCTTTTGTCCATGAGATTCTTGTCTATAGTGGGGTGAGAAACAGCCAGACCCGTCGGGTACTTGCACATGAGCTGCTCAGAAGTGCAGGGGAAATTAACCCTGTATGGCAAACTGACCAATGAATGATGGACATCGGTGGGTAATTCTCTCTTCCTGAAACTGTCCTGAAAAACAATCACGTGTAGCTAAGAAGATTCTGTGAAATCAAGTATTTCTTCCTGCTTCATGTCAAGTGGTGATGAACTCTTGTGTTGCTTCTCCCTGATCCCCTCACCTCCCTTTCCCTCACTCCCACTTCCCGTGACTGTACAGCCTAACCAAGTAACAGCCCACATGCCATGTCCCAAGATCTGCTTTCTGCGAAGCCCAGATTTCAGACTTCGAAAAATGGTAAAGGCCTCACCTAATATAAAATAGATCACCTGAACAGTCCTACAACTATAGAAGAGATTGAAACTGTAATTTGAAAACTTCCAAAATAGAACTCTTTAGGCCCAGATGGCTTGTTGGAGAATTCTACCAAACATTAAAAAAAAGAATAGCATCAATTCTATGCAATCTCTTCCAGAAACTAGAAGAAGGGGAAGTACTTCTCACCTTACTTAATGAGGCTACTATTACTCTAATATCAAAATCAAACAAATAGAGTAAAAAACAAAAACAGAACTTCAGGTTTATATTTCTCATTAACTTAGATGCAAAAATACTTTTTAGTAATGTTATCATATTGAACCCAGCAATATATAAAAAGGATTATATACCACAACCAAGTGGAGTAAGGGCTAGAATTATGAGCTAGGCTGACTCAATATTTGACAATCAGTCAATTGATGCAGAAAAGGAATTTGACAAAACTCAATTAGTGATAAAAACTCTTAGAAAATTAAGGATAGAGGGGCGCCTGGGTGGCTCAGTCGTTAGGTGCCTGCCTTCAGCCCGGGGCGTGATCCTGGAGCCTGGGATCAAGCCCCACATCCGGCTCCCTGCTCCGCTAGGAGCCTGCTTCTTCCTCTCCCACTCCCCCTGCTTGTGTTCCCTCTCTCGCTGGCTGTCTCTCTCTCTGTCAAATTAATAAATAAAATCTTTTAAAAAAAAGAAAATTAAGGATAGAGGGTAACTTCCTTAACTTAATAAAAAGCACCTATAAAAATTAGTAGTTAACTTCATACTTAATAATGATAATCTGAATCCTTCTAAGATTAGGAATAAAGCAAGGATGTCCACTCTCACTACTCCCATTCCACTTAGGAGTAGAAGTTCTAGTCAGAGCAATAAGTCAAGAAAAGGAAATAAAAGGCATACCAATTGGAAAGGAAGAAAAAAAAAACTGTCCAAATTTGCAAGTGATATGATGAGAAAAGCCCAAGGAATCAACAAGAAAATTCTCAGAACTAATGAGTGAGTTCAGCAAGCTTGCAGGATACATGATCAATGGCAAAAACCATTGTATTCCTATATGTGGAAAACAAAAACGAAAAACCCAATACCATTTATAATTACCCTTCAGTTATCCCTCAAAATGAAATACCTAGGTGTAAATCTAGTAAAACACATATAGATCTATATGCTAAAAAACACAAAATGCTGGGGCACCTGATTGGTTCAGTTGGAAGAGCATGCCACTCTTGATCTCAGGGTTGTAAGTTCAAGCTCCACATTGATGGTAGAGACCACCAAAAAAAATTTTTTTTAAAAAACACAAAATGCTAATGAAAGAAATCAAAGATCTAAATAAATGGAGAAATGTTTAAAAGTGAGAAGACTCAATATAGTGAAGATGTCAATTATTCCCAGACTGACCTATAGATTTAATGTACTTCCTGTTAAAGTCCAAGCAGGAATTTTTATAGACATAGACAAGCTTATTATAAAATTTATATGAAAAGGCAAAGGAATAGAATAGCTTAAATAATTTTGGAAAAGAAAAAAAGGAGGAGGAACCACTGTACCTGATGCTTAGACATTCTGTAGTGACAGTAATCAAGATCGTGTAGTATTGTTGGGGGAATAGACATGCAGATCAATAGAACAGAATAAAGAACCCAGAAAAGGACCAACACAAATATGCCCAACTTATTGCTACAAGATGCAAAAGCAATTCAATGGAGGAAGGATAGTCTTTTCAACAAATGGTGATGGAACAATTATAATTAGACATCCATGGGCAAAAATAATAAATCTTGACACAAACCTCCCACCATATAAAAAAATTAATTCAAAATGCATCACAGATTTGAATGTAGTGTGAATCTATAAAACTTTTAGAAGAAATGACGGAGAAAATCTTTGGAGGCAGAGACTTACTAGACACGACACCAAAAGCACAATACATAAAACGAAAATGTGATAACTTGGACCTCATCGGAATTAAAAAATTTTGCCTTATGAAAAACCTCATTAAACGGATTAAAATAAAATCTTCCACCAGGAGAAAATATTTGTAAACCATTTATCTGACAAAGGCTCGTGTCTAGACTATAGAAAGAGCTCTTGAAAATCAACATTAAAAAACAAACAAAACAATTATAAAACATGCAGAAGACATGAGCTTTTACCTGGAAGGAGATAAAGATGGCAAATAAGCACACGAAAAGTTGTTCAGCGTCCCAGCCATTAGCAAACCAAATCACAACGAGGTATCAGTACGCATCTCCTAGAACAGCTAAAATAAATAATAGTGGCAACGCTAAAGCTGGCAAGCATGTAGAGAAACTGGATCCCTCATAGCTTGCTGGTGGGAGGGAAAATGTTACAACCACTCCAGAAAACAGTTTGGCAGTTTCTTATAAAACCGAACATGCAATTACCATATGACCAAGCAATTCCACTCTTGGGCATCTATCCCAGAGAAATGAAAACTTAGCTTCACGCAAAAACCTACATGAATGTTCATAGCAGCTTTCTTCATAATAGAAGAATACTGGTAACAACCTAAAAGTCTTCCTTGAGAGAATGGTTGAACAAACTGTGAAATATCCATACGACTGCATACCACTTGTCAAGAAAAAGAAATGAACTATTAATACGTGCAACACGCAGACAGACTTCGAGGGGATTATGCTTACTGAAAAAAGTCAATATCAAAAAATTATACGTATGACACCATTAGTAGAATAGAAAATTCTAGAAATGGCAAAAAAAAAAAAAAAACCAGAGCTAGCAAACAGATTAACAGTTGCTAGGGGACAGGGATGATGGGAGTAGAGTGGGATGAGGGGCTGGTGTTCATACAGAGATGTAGCACGAGAATGGTCTTTTGTGGTGATGGAATAGTTCTGGATCTTAGCTGTAGGGGTGGTTATACAAATCCATACGTGGAATTAACTGGCTTGGAACTACACACACACAAACATGTAAATGAATGCAAATTTTTTAAGTGGTGAAAACGGAATAAGATGTATAGGCTACTAAACACTGAAGTACCAATGTCAACTTCTGGCTTTGATATACCATAACTGCATAAGATGTCACCATTGGAGGCTGCCCAAAGAGAGCCCAGGACTATTTGTCTATAACTCTTTCAAAACTAAGTGTCAAAAAAAAAAAAAAGGGAAACTTAAAAAAAATGAAAAATAAAAATATATTTTAAAAAAATGGCCTACCTCCTTAACATTTTAAAGGCCTTCTCGGTCTGTTAAAACAGACTAAAATAACTATAAGAGAGCCTTTCCTTTCTGCTGAAGACAGATGTGGTCATGGAAAGAAAGCCCAACAGGGAAGCAATAAATAAAGCGAACCAGAGGTAAATAGGCCAAATCTCTAGAACAGACAGGAGAAAAAGAATATGCCTCAAGCAAAGAAGTGAGCTACAGAGTTTAAATTAGAAGGATGCTGTGTGTTCACTGACACCCAAGCATGAAAGAAGTAACAGTGACAGACGGGCTGAAGCAAATCTGGGTTTGAGGCGTTGGAGGGGGAGGAGAGCATCTCTGCGAGGCGGGATGGAGGGTAACACAGAGTCTGTGCTTTGGGTGCAGCAGGGAGGAACGTCCAGCCTTGTGAGCGCTGATTGTTTGGGACTGAATCGATCCCTTGTTGATGAGACCTGCAGCCCCTTCCTGCTTCCACAGCGGGAGCTCTGCCTGCCTCCTCCGTTCTTCCCTCCGCCTAAACCCAAGGCATATTAATAATAGTCATCATCACAACCTACATTGCATAGGACCTTTCCATTGCTGCAAAAACGTTCCATATCTTTGACCTCATTTGAGCCTCACCGTTCATCTGTAAGGTGGTCAGAGAAGGTGTTTAGGGTAAGGTAAGACTATTAAGAAAGCCAGAGGTTTCATGGATGCATGTGGATACGGTGCTGTTTTGGGTCTCTGGGCTGTGACAATCAGCTCTGAAATTGGAATTATGGCCACTCTTTTCCTACTGGACCATGTCAATTCCCGGGACACACACTTTCCCAGGATGATGTGCAGGGAGTGAGAAATTCAGAAAGAAAAGCTACCAGCAAAATTCAGCCTCGTAGAAAGACCTCTGCTTTTCAAGGAGCCATAATAAAAGAAAAAAACCCATCAGTTCCTTACTTCATGGGGTTCATTTTTCTTAAGAAAAGAAAGGAAAATATATAAATTTCACCCTGACTGGTTTTACGTTTTCAGGTAATTCCTGCGTCTTAGTCATACATGGGTCTTGGATTAATCAGAATTTATTTTTATCTTCCAACCTTCCGGCTGAAGCTTAGAATGCTGTTCTTTGCTTGCTGGGTGAGGTTGCCATAGAAACTCTTTCAGGGGAAGCAGTGTCTCTCTTCACAATGTTGTGACTGCACGCAGGGACTAAAGCAGACCAGCCACTCCCCGACGGAGAGTACTCTGGGGCTCCAAAAGTGTTCCATCTCCCCTAATCCAAGATCCCTATGCCCTGAGATGTGAAGTGTTTCCCGATCAATGTCCTAGTACACACCCACAAAAATATCCTTTGCCTCCTGAGGCCTCATCTTCATTAGCCCCCCCGCCCTTGGAGAATGGCTGCAGAGCCCTGATATGAATTAGGAGCCCTAGTGGGAGCACTGCCATGCGGGAGCTGGCTCGCCCTGGTTCACAAGACTGATCTGTGCATTGCTCCCTTGTTCCATGTTCCGGGATATTCCATCAGTAGCTTGAAAATTAACCCCTGGTCAGAATATTAATGCCACAGAAATTGGTCAATCGTACAGATCAGGACTTTTTACTTTTCATGAGCTCGCTACTGAGAAACTATCTTTCTCAGAAACTCTAAGAAGCTTTAATATCTGATTCTGAATACTTTGTCTTCCAAAGGTTCATCAGTTACACGTATCTCTAGGTCCAAAAGAGATAAAAGTAGCTCAGATCTCCATAGGAGACTAGAACTCAGGTCTCGTCACCTTGTCCCACCCTTGTAACTTGGGTGTGCCTCTGTTATCACACTGAGGTTTTATTTCAAATGCTGTCAGCTTCATTCGACTATATCTCTTTAAGAGCAAAAATTCTTTCTTATACATCTTTATACCCCTAGTGCCCAGTATAGTGCTTGATATGCAGCAAGTGCTCAACAGATATTTGGTGCATGAGTTACTGAATGAATAAGTGTGTGTTAGAGCTGGAAGGGCCAAGAACTAATTGAACACAGTCATTATACTGGTAAGGAATGCCTCCCAGGAAAGTAACAGTGAATTGTCCAAAGACATAATCGTGTTAATTGTAGAGGTGAGATAGGAACTTAGCTGATACCTTCTAAAACTGTGCCACATTGTCCCCTGGTTCCAAATGTCCAGTACTTGTGACAAATACCACATTTGATTCATAGCCTCAGCCTTTTCCTCTGAACATTACTTCTTATAATCTTGTTACACGAGGAGCCCCCTGCACTAGAATTTCTCCATCTTTGTCTGGATGCTTCCACCATCTCTAGGTAAGGTAGGACTACTCCTACTCCAGTAAGGTATGACTATAAGGGAAGGAGCTCCAGGACATTTCTATCAGACCATAGTGCCCTACTCTCTTCCTCCCTTCGCTTCCTGTTTTTCCCCCTCTCTCTCCTTTCCTTCCCACCCCTAGTCCTGGATAGCCTTCTTTACTTGAAGATTCATATGATTCATAAATCGTATCTTGAGTTTTTTCCCTACAAATCCTTAATGTAAAATTCTAAATCTCATCAATGCTGTAGATAGACAGGAAGACATCACATACAACAAACAGTGAGAAAGAAAATCACATTAATAGATTTGTTTTAATGTCATCTTTGCAAATGTCAATATTCCTAATATGGTGTCTCAAGAAATGCTTCTTTTCTCCCCTGCTTCCTTCCCTATGACCTTGATCTAAAGCTCTTCTTTCTCTCTTCCTCCTCTTTCTTGTTCTCCTCCTCCTTCTCCTCTTCCACTTCCTTCATCTTCTTCATAAAATAAAATGTAAATATTAAAAGTACGAAGTAATGTGCTGAGTGCCCAACGGGATATAAGTTTATCGAAATTCTAGTATGTTTGGGGTAGTTTTTACTAACAGGTACTGAAAAAAAAAAAGCTTTTGCCTGATCTATAGCTGCATACTAGGTTCTTGATGACATATTAATTTGCTCTGGTAAAGAAACCACAACTGAAACAGCAGCTGCTGCTGGGGTCACCATGTGATGGATGGAGTGTCCAGTAATCCACCATCATTTTTCAAGATTCAGCTGTTTTCTGTGCCAGTGAAGAAAGTCAGCCATCAAAGCAAACTGTTAGAGCTACCCCCAGTCATTCAAGCTAAAACATGGAATACAGAATCTCTGGTCAGTGCACCCATATCAATAAATCCACCCTGATCCAACCATTCTCAGACATACCCCTCAGATTGTTTTTCAATGGAAATTGTCAAAATCTTGCAATTTGCATATGTATGGTATCTTCTCAATGATCACGCTTGTACCTGGTCCCCAGGGTCTGCCAGAACTTGTGTTTAGATCTCTAAGCAGAGATGTAGAAGCAACAAGAAGTGGGAAAGATGAGTCTTGAGGAGGATCAGTGCTCCCCCACAAGACAGTGGCCTCTGGAGTGGTCGTTAAAGCTTCCTCACGCAAGGTAAGCTAACTCCCTCAGACAGGGGAGGCAAGGCTATTTCCACAAGGAAAAACAGGGTCGGCAGAATTTTTGGCTTTAAGGATCCGTTTTATCAGAATCTACCCATTTTTCCCAGCCCAGTTTCGGGGGTCTCTGGTCTTCCAGAAGAGACTCTGTGAGGCTGTGAATGCAATTTGTGTTGTAACTCAGCCTTTGAAGAATTCAACTTCACATATGGTTTTCAGAAATCTCAATCTCCAGGCTCAGGGGATAAAGGTTTATTTCAAGTAAGTTACAGCAACTCTCTGGTTCTTTATCTGGACCTTGAGCTGTGAATTTAAACCCTGATCTCACTATTTTCCTTCTCCAAGGCCTCCAGTGGACTTTGAAAGAAACCATGTAACACCACAGTGCTTTACTTACACTTAACAGTTCCATGGCAACATCTTCTTTTTTTTTTTTTTTAAAGATTTTATTTATTTATTTGACAGAGATAGAGACAGGCAGCGAAAGAGGGAACACAAGCAGGGGGAGTGGGAGAGGAAGAAGCAGGCTCATAGCGGAGGAGCCCGATGTGGGACTCGATCCCAGAACGCCGGTATCACGCCCTGAGCCGAAGGCAGACGCTTAACCGCTGTGCTACCCAGGCGGCCCTATGGCTACATCTTCTTGATCATTCAGAGCCTTTCCTTCTGTAAACGCTTTGCTGCAGGTAACAACAGTGATAACCAACTAATTACTTTGTCGTTATTTGTCCTTGACTACTAGTTACCAGTGATGACATAGTCATTGATGCCTTTAAATTGAGCGAGATCAGAGAAGCAATTCAAATTCTCATCCTTCAAGTTCTTTTTGTCTGGAACTACACTTGATTCCAAAAAAGCAACAGTCAGAGAAAGAGAACTACAGTGAGTATTAGGGATATGAGAGATTTGTTTTAAGGATTGGATCTCTTTTAGACCATAAACTTTATTATAGGAATTAGACGCAAAAGTGGAGGAGCTGAGGAAGCGAAGTTCTGGAAGGGAGAGCTGGAGAACAACAAACAAAGAGTCACTCAGCAGTCTTCCTGAAACACTGATACAGGTGGACAAGATGGGGCTTGCAGGGAATTCTGGGAAGCAATCATATGGAGACGTTAAAGTGGGACACAAAGGGGAGACTTCAGGAGACGTCTAGGGGAAGCCATTGTCCTTAGTCCCTGCCTCAGTAGGTACACAGCTAAGCCTAGGGCTGCTGTCTGGAAGACAAGCTGGATACGGAGCAGAGGAGAGAAAGAAGGCATCACTGTGTCCCTAAGACGCCTCTGTGTCCATCTATGACACACTTCTGTGAGAATGGCTATCGCTTCACTTTGGCCTTCCAAAGCCCATTCAAGTTCTGGTTTTGGCTAACTCCATACACGGTAGGGAATTCTGAGAAATATAGTTCCCGGTTTGACCAAGTTGATACAGCATAACTGAACATAGCCTTCTAGGCGTGTGCAGGTGGAAGCGAGTAACGATAAGTGCAAACCCAGAGCAGAACGTACAAATACACAAAGAACCGTGTATAACCTGCAAGACGAACAATCATGTAATGGTAATTGCACTGTGGTCAACTTTTATCCGTCAGGCTGATGCTGAGAGGTGTTAAAAGCTGGGAATTGAAAAGAAGGGAATTATCACTTTGCTCCCTTTTTATTCTGACAGACTATTAAGTTAAATGTTTCCCTCCTCTATATTTTAAATATTTATTAATCAAAAAGCAAAGACAATGGAAAGTTACAACTCACTAATCCTCCAAAGAATCTACTCTCAGGGGATATATTCACTAAACTTGTCATTCTAATCCTGTTGTCTATTAAAATCCATGGCTCTTTTTAGTGTAAAAAAAATTAATATTAAGAAATTTTCTTTTTTTTTTTTTAAGATTTTATTTATTTATTTGACAGAGAGACAGCCAGTGAGAGAGGGAACACAAGCAGGGGGAGTGGGAGAGGAAGAAGCAGGCTCCCAGCGGAGGAGCCTGATGCGGGGCTCGATCCCAGCCCTGGAATCACACCCTGAGCCAAAGGCAGACGCTTAACGACTGAGCCACCCAGGCGCCCCAGAAATCTTCTTTATTTAATTTATTAAAACCTTGTCCTGGAGCTTCCTTTTTGGGTCAATGTCAGTAAATCTTCACAGAATCAGGGATAGGTGGATAAACTAAATTCCTTGTCATTGTCCCTTCTACTCTTCATTGTATAATTTTACTAATGACATGAAATTTTTTCATTGCTATTTCTTAATACGCACAGGCTGGGTGATTTTAAGTGACATCTGGAAAAATAGAACACAGTCCTAACAATTTGTGTCAATAAGCAATTTTGAAATTTACAAGGCACTTTAAAATGTTTTCACATTTGGGTCTCAGAACAATCCAATGAAGTGAGCTAGGCAGATGTCATATCAGCACATTTATAGGCATGGAAACTTGGTCTCTGTGTTTTTAAACAACTTGCTGTTGCCAGAGCTCTTTTAGTTCATCATGCTTGAGCTAACAGAACTTACGCAACTGATCACGGTTACTGGGTCAGATGCTTTTCTTTTTCTCCAGGAGTGAGGATGGATTGCTCCACTTCATCCATACTTTATCACCTGCTAGTTTGTACGGTCAACACACACATTTTGCGTTAGCACTGAAAAGAGAATGTGCTTTGGTGAGAGAAAAACCTGGATTTGAAAAATGGTTCCATCCCTTACTAGGTTTATGGCTGTGGACAAGCTATTTAATCTCTCCGAGCTTCAATTTTTCCATTTTAAAAATGGAAATAATTTTTACAAGCTTGTGAAGTTGACATTATATAATGCACATTGTCAGAATGCCTGACGCCATGCCAGGCACATAGCAGCGGCTCGGCCAACGCCATTTTTCATCTACAAATCCTTCTTCCTCGAGGCTGAGGGCAGTTCTACACAAAACCCCTCCTAATTAACCTCTCTCTCATTTTCCCAATTTCACTGTACCCAAACCACGCAGAGCCCTACTTAATTGTTCTCAAATTGCTTCACAGTGATCTGCTCTTCTTCATTCATTCAACAAATATGCAGCGAGTGCCAACTACTTTCAGAAACTGTATTAAACTCTGGATATAAAACAGTGAAGAAAACAGACGTGTTTCTGCCCTCGAGGGGCTCACAATCAAGCAGGAAGCAGAGCTCATACCAGTAAACACACCGGTGGATATGTGGTAACAAAGGATGATAAATGTTGTAAATGTAAGACCACGTTGCAGGGTGGAAGACTGAGTTGAGCTTGGGGACGGCAAAAAACGTTCTCCTTGGAGTGACATTTAAGCAGAGACATGAGGAATGAGGAAAAAACCAATCATGTAAAAATGAAAAATTAGCATTTTCTAGACAGAGAAGAGTGGATATGGAGACCCTGAATGGGGGAGGAAAACACTAGAAAATCAGCATGGCTGGAGCACAGGGGATGAACAGAGTGTGGCCTGAAGCCAGGTCAGGAGGCAGGCAGGGGCCAGACCACACGGAGCCTTTGATCTCAGTTGGCCTCTCCTAGAAGATTTTGAGTACTCACAGTTTATTTAGGAGGTTGGGGAGTGGGCAAGTGAGACAGGGAGACAAGGAAGGCAATAAAGGTGTGTTACTGAACAGATCACCACTGGGAGAGCCTGGATCTCCACGCTCTGAGATTCTCCGAGACACAGTATATGGAACACCCACCCAGGACACCAGGAAGTTGGGCTCTTTATCAATCAGATTCCTATGCTCCTTATGGCATTAATTCTCCGGCACTCCCAGCTTGCCATGTGCAGTCTTACCACACTCATGGCCAGGAAAAGAAGCCCAGGAGCAGAAAGTTATAGATGTATACTGAAAACAGCCTTCAGTGTGTGCAGATGAGTGCTGAGTAGTTGGGGTGGGAGATGAAGGAAGCCATACTAGACCCATCATTTTCATTATAATGGGGAAATATGGGAGGATTTTCAAAGTTTAATCTGATAGAGTTTCGGTTAGTAGTTTTGTTGGTCAGGGTACATTGTTAAGATCCTTGAGAACAAAGAACATTCTTCACATTCTTTTAGCACTAGCCACAGTGATGACACAATGCTGTTTACATAGCAAGTACTAAATAAATATGTTTGATTCACTGTCCAAGGGTAAAAGTATTGGTGGATCCAACGTAACTGGACCACAAAAGATCAGATGAAAAGTTGTTTCATCAGTATGTTTGGCATCAGGTTTTATAAAATCTCTTAAAGTGGCCAAATGGCACATGGGACACCTTGGTATCCAGGGAGTCAACTATAATTTGGGCTATTCATAGGAAATATTTCAGAAAGAATTCAATCCCACTTTTAACCCTGAGAAGGGCAGAGTAATGTAGTGGTTGAAAATACTGATTTTGGAGTTGCAGCCAGATCACACAGGGCCTGGGCCATAACCCTCTTCAGCTACGAGCCCTTGAACCAATTACTTAACCTCGTTAGCCTCGGCCTCTTCATCTGTACAATGGACATAATATGAATTACATCACCTCGCAGGGTTAGTATAAAGGCAAGATAAAATAATATTCTATGTCCAGTATGTAATTAACATTCAATAAATGTTATCATTACTAATATTTTGACATTCCTTAGGGTTATTCTGATAGGTTTTCTGGAACACAGATAAAAATGTACTCTCAAGGGGCGCCTGGGTGGCACAGCGGTTGGGCGTCTGCCTTTGGCTCAGGGCGTGATCCCGGCGTTATGGGATCGAGCCCCACATCAGGCTCTTCCACTATGAGCCTGCTTCTTCCTCTCCCACTCCCCCTGCTTGTGTTCCCTCTCTCGCTGGCTGTCTCTATCTCTGTCGAATAAATAAATAAAATATTAAAAAAAAAAAATGTACTCTCAAGTTTAGGCCAAACATAGAGTCAGGAGGAGCCTCTGGTCTTCAAGCCTATACTTTAGGGGGGGGGAAAAAATCCCCAAACCCTCATTTCCAGTGGATATTTCTTCCCAGAAATAGACTTTCTCTCCAGGAATCAAGGGACATATTTGTAGAATGAACAGAAGCACGGGGGAGGCCGAATGTGGGCTCACACTCTCCTTGACCGGCCCTCTTGTCTGCCCGCTCCCTCTGTGCTGCTCTCTCCCTCCCCTTCCTGGAGAACTCAGAGGGAGATGCCTGGAACTGTGAAGTACCTTTATGTAAAAGGCCCCACCAGCTGGGACCACACTGGCCCGTGCCTTTGTATTCATCGTTTCCCATTTGCATTTTTTTCTGATTTCAAAGAGATATATTCTCCCCATAGAAATTCTGGAAAATGTATAAAACCATAAAATAGTAGGAAAATAAAGCTCTTTAAACCTCCTCTAGGATGTGATTGTATTCACCCAAGACATGCTAGCGGAATTTTTTCCAATAACCTTAGAGTCACAGGCTTTAAATTGCGTCTGACCTGAAAGTCTTTTATAGCTATCTTCCCTTCTTGCTCTGGTCTCTGTGAAAATACACACTTCTGAGTCACCATTCTCTGCCTCTGGGTGTAGGTGTCTATCCACTTTTGTGCCTCCACTTCCTGGAAGAGCATGGGCTGTCAAGAGAAGCAATGCCCAGATCCAGGCCAAAATGACATCAGTGCAGGGGGCAGCATGGAGGGGACAAACCCAGAGTGGGGCTGAGCTCAGGTGAGGAGTCCTCGCTCTGCAGGACCTTCTGTGGTTGTCTTCCCACTGCAGTAATGAATCCAGCCCAGGAAGGCAGCTCCAGCTCTGGCCTCGTCTAGCTGGAACAGATAACTCGTCCAAATGGAGAACAGGAGGTGACTTTTTAAGGGAATCTAAATAAGGCTCTCACACTCGGCAGCTGTTCAGAACGCCCGTCTTACCTCACGAGATGAAAATGATTTTATGCTGCCGGCGCCGGCACTGAAACTTCTAGGAAAGCTGCGGACCCGGTGCTGCTCATTCCACTGGGGGTGTCGAGTCAGCGGGGTCTGGCAGGTGAGGAGCCAAAGTTGGGGCTTCTCAAGTCCATGTCATGAAACCAAGTAGGTTACATCAGTTGGAAGTGGTTGCTCTGTCTCTGTCCTGCCAGCCAAGAAAAAGAAAGAAAAAAGAAAAGAGAGAGAGAAAAAAAAGAGTATGGGGAGGGGGGATACCTAAATTACCCCAGGAAGATATCTCTCTCCTTGATTCCTACTATCTGTTAAGCACTCAGGAAGTTCTTCCTCAGCTCAAACCCAAGTTTCTCTTATTCCCACTTAACCTCATGTCGTGTACGTTCCTCTGAGAGATGATGCTCCTTGGTACCGAGAAAGGTGGTAAAGGTGGTACCGGGGCCAGACAATCGTGAGCCTGAGCCCCATGTTCTCCACCTGTTAGCCATGTGACTTTGTGGACTTTGCCTTGCCTTGCTGCGCTTCGGGCTCCTTCTAGGTAAAATGGGCAGAATAACAACACCTGCCTATTAGGGTTGTTGTAAGGATTACATGGGATAATATATGTAATGCGCCACAATTACAAACTCAAAAAACATCAGTTATAAATAGAATATTAGCAGCAGACCCTGCCATGGCGTTGGCAATGTCTCTGCTACTGTGATCCAACTTTTAAGCTGAGGATGAATGAGATCCTTTAGTTTTCTTTTCTTCTTCCTTTTTTTTTTAAACCATCTTTTGTTTTTTATATCTCTTAGATTTCTTTTTTTAGCCACTTCCTGATAATTCGAAGTAGAAATTTAAAGGATGTAAAGCCTTTTGTTAATTTCCTTTAAAACTGAAAGCACCATCCCCTGCTTGGGAAGTCTCAGGAAAGTGCTGGAATCCTCTTCTCTCTTTTCACCGTGGTCCTGAAGATGAAGACAGGAGCAGTGGACCATGAGTGAGGAGACTTAAAAAAGAAGCAGCTTCTTTATTCCCAGTTTCTGCCTCAGCTACACACAGAAAGGAGCCAGGGGCACGTCTCTTTCCTTCTGCCTCAAAACAAGAGGCATCTTCTCTTCCCTCTGAGCCTTCCAGGCCCCCCAGGACCGCCGGCAATACACAGTTGCTTACTTATGGGGGTTACATTTACGCATCACACATGCCAGTTACAGAGGAACAATGGTGTTACTAAGAACTCAGCCTCGTCCTTTTATGAACAAATACTCCCCCAAATTTGACTTCCATGTTCTTCGCTTGTATTAACTGAGTCTTTTCTTACCCCCTTCCCCAGGCCCCAACAAACTAACTCTCTTGTAATTCTTTCAAAGGAGGCCCTATGCCCAATGTACTTCTACTCCCCCAGAAGAGATGCACTCCTTATCTCCGCTCCGCACTGCCATACCCAGGTGATTCAACTCTTCCTTTACAGAGTTCACAGAAGTCATTCTGTCACTCTCGTACCCTCCTCAAAGTTCTCCACCAGCTTCCCCATACTTTGCCCATCTTACTCAGTGGCTTCTTCATCTAAAGAATGGTTGTTCTCTCTTTTTGTCCTCACCGTCTCCTTCAGGAATGCCAACAATCCATGCTGATAACGCTCCTTGTGTTCTGGCATCACATACTCTTTTCCTTTCTTTTTAATTCCAGAGATGGGCAAACATTCACCAACTTTTAATACAGTCCAGCTGAACAGTTAGTGAGTTCAGGAAAGAATTGTTGACATACTGACCTGGATCTGAGCCTGAAATTTCTCCCCCTGCTTTGTTCCTTTGATTGCTATAAGTTTGTTTTTATTTTATTATTTTAAAAAAAATTCTGGGTGCAACATTTGCTTGTTAGAAAAATAATTCCAATTTTTGCAGAAGTATATAAATTGAAAAATTACATATTTCTGATCTCTTCAACTCCAGTGTCTTCCTTCTGCAATGTGCCAGGTCACTTAGCAGGACCTCCACAATACAGACTTGCTTTCTCTCCATGTGGCTCCGTGCCAGAGATGTCAATACCCCCAACATTCCCTCTGATGATGACCTCCTGCTCTTCCTTCTCTCTCAACTACCTGCGGTCCCTAACACTGCTTCTTAGTTTTCCTGTCAACACCAGTTACTCCCTGATTCTTATTTATTTATTTATTTATTTATTTATTTATTTATTTATTTTTACTCTTATTTTTTTTGAGAGAGAGCAGGCATACGTGCATGTGGAGGGTGGGACAGAGGAGAGGGAGAGAGAGAAAATCTCAAGCAGACCCTCTGCTGAGTGTAGAGCCCAACTCAGAGCTCGATCTCACAACCCTGAGACCATGACCTGAGCTGGAACAAGAGTCAGGTGCTTAACCGACTGAACCACCCAGGTGCCCTACTCCGCGATTCTTTATTCTTTTCTATCACATCTGTTGGCATTCAATGAACCATTTCACAAACATACTTCATTTCACTCCAGGATGTCTCAACAAACTTGAACTTCTCCTGTTCCACCTTGCCACTCTCCAGCCTTCAGGAATGGTTGGCAATGTTACTGGAGAAAGCCTTGAAGCCATTTGGAATGGATCCACCACAATCCATTCTTTGTTGGGTCTACTGATACTCACATCTGCTTTCATTCATTTTTTATTAATTAATCATCCCACTTCCTAGAGACTTTTCGATCTCTCTCTCTCATTCTCCTCAAGGTCCCAGTTCTGTCCAGCTTCCCACTTACAGCAAATAACTTTATTGCCTGTTTTACTGACATATAATCTCTCTCATTTGAGGTTAACTCCAGCCAGTGCTCTTGGTTCAAGCCCCTCCTCCTTGTTATGAAGCTCATGCATCAGCGATTGCCCTTTTCCTGCAAATTTGGTCTTTCCTTCTGAGTTGACTTCTAAGCTTTTGCTGATATGACCTTCCCAGAAAAATCCTTACTTATTCTAAAGTTTCCTATCAACACTTTCACTCCCACTATTAAATGTTTTGAAAATATAATCAAAACAATCTCATCCATTAGTTTTGTACCAACACTTCTTGCTCAACTTCTTCCATAGTATGTCCTCCTCTTGATCCTCAGCTGAAACTCCTCATAAGGTCATTAGTGATTTCCCGGTTACCAAGTCTCCCAGCCAATTTTCATCCCACTCAAGTCTCTGCTACAGCACTGACTGTCAGTATGGAACGTTCCCCCCCTTTCTCCCTGACACAGCCCTATTTTGATCTTCTACCACTTTGATCACTCTGTTTCCATCTCTGTTACTGGCCTGACTGCTTCCTCTACCCTCCTAAATTTAGGTACCCTTAGATCTCCTGTCACTTTAGAGTCTCTCTTTCAAATATCAGCCATTTCCATTACTTCAATTAGCACTCTATAAGAATGACTCTCCTATCTTAATCACTAAATCCATGATCTCTTCTGAAGACCAGATTTAAATTTCCCAGCAATCTATCAGAATCTGCAACACAAGGTATACCAAACACAATCCAGGGTCCATCCGTTTTTTCCCCAAATCACCACTGCTGCTATCTTTTTTTATAACTTTGGATGGCATCAAAGTTGTCTCCTCCTCCATGACTTGTGTGAACTTTCCTCCCTGCCCCACACTTGGTCATTTGCCAAATCCAATATATTATACCTTCACATTTTCTTCTGAAGCAGATCTCTCCCACTCACACTGCCCTACACCAGCTCCTTTTCCCTTCTGACTACAGTTACTGCAATCGTTTCTTCTATTTTTCCCATTCCAGGTCTTTTATTCTGCCAGATTAATTTTCCTAAACCCCATTTTATATCACCTCACTCTCATGCTTTAATATCTCCGTTGACTCTCAGTTATCTCTCAGACTAAGTCTAGACTCCTTAACAGGCATTAAAGCCTATTTTCTTAACATTTCCAGCATTATTTCTCTAAGTGTGTCCAGGGTTGAGATAAACCAAATCATTCACTTTCCCCATCTCAGGTCTGAAATTTTTCTGCTTCTAAGCTTTTGTTCATGTTCACCTGTCAAGAATGCCATGCTTTTCAATCACTTCCTGTTGAAATCTAATCTTTTCTTCAGAAAGGTTTTAAATGTACCTTTTTTTGTGTGGACCTTTTACTGTTTGAGGTGTAGCCGGCTTTTTACGTGATCCTCTATATCTTACTCTTACTCTGTTTTATAACATAACCATCTGTAAATGCGCCACCTTCTCACCCCTGATGTCTGAGCCTCACTATAGATTGTGTCTTTAATATTATTTTCCAAGAACTTTGCTGATATTTGCAGATTCAAAGATGAATTAAAATGTTCATAATTTCCATGGAAAATTCAAACTTTCCTTACCCAAAGGAAGCCTGTATTTATGTTTTTCATCCTCATTCCCCAATGCAGGTTTCTCATTCACCTGAAAGGTGAGTGAGTTCCTACTGTCACTCCTTTAAGGGTGGAGAACAAAAAGAAGGTGGGACCCTCTTTGACACCATGGCAAGGGAAAGTGTGTTCTCCAGTCCCCACATTGCAATTCAGAACGCAAATCTTTGCACTAGAGGGGAGAACACAGACTAGTGATGGAAACGGACCCCAGCGCACCCAGTTACATGGTTATTTGACAAATGCTGTGGTAGAAGTGTATGCTGTGGGAGAATGGAAGAAGAAACCCGAGGGCAGGATGAAAAGACTCCGGCAGCCACTCAGCTCAATCAGGTTTTCTCAGTGTGACTTCATTAATCATTCTGAAACGCAAAGTCCAGCACTGTGTCTTTCCCAAACACTCAGCATAGTCACATTCTCTTATAAGTACTTACAGAAATGCAATATTTTTAAAAAGCTATGTTATTGTTTCATATCGTCTGGATAGGGAGGCTCTTTCCTTTCTCCCTCCAAGTCCTGGAGTTGTTGTGTTGAGCTCCTCCTGGCAACACACAGCTGTTAGTGGAAACCTGAGTCCCACCATTAGTGGGAGTGGTGCATGAGGGACATCAAAGAATAGAAAACAGAATTGATGGTTCTGCTACATACAAGTTGAGTGGCCAAGTCACTGAACTTCTCTCTAATTAAGTTTCCAAAAAAAAAAAAAAAAGATAGCAATAGTACCTACTCCTTATTTATGAATTTATGAAGAAGGGGGGGAAATAGTACTTATTAAGTGTATGCTAAGAGGTGCCTGGCTGGCTCATTTGATAGAGCATTTGACTCTTGATCTCAGGGTTGTGAGTTCAAGCCCCAAACTGGGCATAGAGCTTACTTTAAAAAAAAAAAAAGTTTATGCTAAGGGCCAGGTGTTGCTCCCAGTGATTTATAAGTTTAATTCATTTAATCTTCATAAATAGCTACAGGGTAGTTAGTATTTTCATTGTTTTCATTTTGACAGAAGAAGCTAAGGTTCAGAAGAATTAAGTAACTTGTCCAAGGTACAGAAGTAACAAGTAGAGTATCCAGGATAAGCCTGTCTGATCCCAAAGATATCATTCTTTTCCATTGCTCCATTCGGCCAGTCCAAATCATGGCCTTACTTGAAAACGGCAGTGTTATTCAGTGATACATGCCCCAAATTAAGAATCAGGAGTGGGTTACCTGCATCTACAAGGCGAGCCTCTTAGAACACTCTTTAACCCCCAATCTACCATTTCCCTTCTTTGGGAAATTTTACACATCTACTCAAATGCACTCTTTCAAAACTTTCCCAGCTATCTCCCTGCTCCCCAGGCTCAAAGTATAATCTGCGACTTCATCTTCCAGGCTACCTATATGCAGTAACCACACAATTTAAGTTATTGTTTTAAAGCCACAGACTAATGCAATACCTAGCATAGAGTAAGCACTCAGTAAAAGTTTTGTAAATGAAAGAATAAGTGACTTTAACAGTATGCAAGTAATTTAATCTCTCTAGATATTAATTTTTTCCATCTTTAAAATAGATGACTAGTCTCTCGGATGTCACAGGTATATCATAAGAATTCAATGAAATATGCTGTGTTCATAAAAATAAAACTGTAAGATGAGGCCAAGCAGTTGTTCCTTTTGCAAAGAGAAAAAGAACCCCCCCCCCAACAAAACAGACCAGTTTTTCATTCATACTAATCCATGTGAGCTCTCTAAATGATAGGTGATTATAAGCCCTCTCCACTCTGGAAGAAAGAACGAAAAAAGAAGATGAAAGGAAGAAAGAGAGAGAGAGAAGAAAGAAAGGACTGGGTGTTATACGCAAGTAATGAATCATGGAACATTACATCAAAAACTAAGGATGTACTGTATGGTGACTAACATAACATAATAAAAAATTATTATTAAAAAAAAGAAAGGAAAGGAAGGAAGGAATTATATTGGCTTTTTTCTTGTCTACTTACTTAGATTCCATACTTTCCCATAATACTTGAAGCTTTGTGAGTGATAGGGTTATAACTACTTTTTCTTACATATAAATACACACAGACACGCAGAGCACTCACCTTAGGACTTCATGCTGCATAAGGAGTCATTAACTTTCTGATTGATTTGCACATGGAAGTGTCTTTTGATGGTGAAGATCTTACAGGAAGAAGTTAAGTCCTTAAGACTCTGAAGACAAAGAGCCTTGGGTTTGAGTCATAGTTCTGCCACATACTAATTGAATGAGCAAGTCGTTTAACTTCTCTTATATTTATTTCCTAAAAAAAAAAATGAGATAGAATAGTGTCTACTCCTTGAAATTGTGAGGATTAAATGAGTTAATCCATACAAAGTGTGTACGTAGCATTGTTCTGGGGCCAAAGCATGCTCTCAATTATTTTGATAATGATGAAGATAATGATGTTGGTGATGAAAATGATAACAAAGGTGTTGATAATCATGAAAAGTTGATTATTTCTCATCATGCTGAAGTCAACAGCTGGGTACATCTTTGTAAGGACTAAAGAAATAATCTAAACAGGAGCTTAACACCTCTTGGTTTTGTAAGACTTTACAAAGTCCAAAACACATGCACGCATTAGTTCACTTGTGCTTCCAGTAACTCTGGGAGGCAGACAAGTAGAGAGAGAAAATTGACTCAGAGTGGTCAAGTGAAAATGTCAGTACTATCCCAGTTGAAAGAAGCCTGAGACACGCCTCCTGTCCCCCACCTGGGGGTCATTTTGTGGTTTCTTTTTCTCCTTCTTCAATATTGTTTCTGATGAGCATTGAGTTATCCAGGGCTCAAGTGTTGCTCCTGCACCAGACATCGGAATAACCACAGTATTTCGTTCAGCAGCAAAGACAATAACGACACTTATTTCTCCAAAAGTCTTTTTCCTTCTGTCTACCCTAAGAGCCCCAGCCAGAAATGCATAAGAAATTATGCCAGACTAACAGCAGTACTTGAAATATAACTTTTCGTCTGGGAAGCTTGAAGTACCTCATCACCAATTATATTTTCTTTCTCCCCATTCAAATGTCCAGATTATTATAACTACCTATGCACAGCTTTCTCATGGATGTGTACCATGGGCTTCCTGAAGATTGGTTAAGATCAGTGACACTGGCTTCTCTTGCACACAGGGTGTGTTATGAGTGTTTGTGGGGCACTCCTTGATGTCAAGAGTGTGCTGGCTTCCCTGATCATTCAGATGAAATTCAATTCAATTCAACAAACATTTTTGGCTTCGTTTTACCTGCCAGGTTCTCTGCCATGTGCAGACCCAGGAAGGGATTGCATAGTCTGGTCATCATGTCACTATTTCCTGTCCTAATCCCAAACTTCCTTTTGCTGGTGACAGTAACCACACAGCTGGCAGTCAGATGAGGGAACAATCTGGGGGAGCCTGATATCTCCCAGTCCCACACGTGCTCTTCAGCCACAGTTTAAAATAAACATGTTTTTTTACTCTCCTTGTCCCATGGGCTATGCGCTATTTTTCAAAATCCATTTAGAATAGCAAAAGCAGGTCACTCGACTTGCCTACATTGGGCTCTGATTTCTGCATCTTGACTCTTAGCTCAGGTATGTGTTGATCTTGAAATGCATCAAGAAGGGGCCCATCTATAGCTCCCCTGTTCCTTCCATCCCCTACTTTTCAGTAGGTAATTTTGCCTCCTTTACTAAGATCCATAAGTGTGTCCTGAGGTCTCTCTCTACTTTATCTTTACTTAGTGTCACTGCCTCTACTGTTGTTTCTAATTTCCCCCCATAATCTTAGTGAAATGGGTTTCTTTCCTTAGGAAAAGTAACATCTCCATGCATATCTCAGATGCCATTCCTCTTTCCCTGTCAGAGTCATTCTTCACCCTCCACTTCAAAATCTCTAAATACCTCAGGCCCCATACACGTCTCTCCTCTTTCTCAATCTCTGAACACAATTGGCTGGAGTTCCCTCTAAAGAAGAGCATTTCTGATTGTCTCCCATTTCTCTGATTATTTTTTTTCTGTTCCCTCTGTTGATTATGGCCCGGGATCCTCACTCTTTCCACACTATCCTCACTCATTCATCTGTCCATTTATTCATTCATTCAGGATTCATAGAAGATCTAATAATCTGCCTGGCATGCAGCTGGGCCTAGGAGTACAGCAGCAAACAGAACAAAAGAGGCTCCTTTCATGAAGCTTACGTCCTGATAGGAGGAAACAGAAAATAAGCAAGTGCATTACATTTCAAATAAAACCATTTTGGATAGTAAGAGAAGATATAAAGAACAAGAAGCAGGATAATTACATAGAGAGTAGCTTCAGGTGGGGAAAGTGAGCCAGAAACCAGTTTAGAAAGCGTGACCAGGAGTGCCACTCTAAGGAGAAGTCATTTGAGGCAAGACCCTAATGATAAGAAACCAGCCACAGGATAAAGAGCATTCTGGGAAGAGGGCACATCTGGCACAAAGGCTCTATGATGGGAAAAAGCTTAATAAGTTTGTGGAATGGAACATAGTGAACAAGACGGGGAATGGTAGACACGAGTGTGAAGATCTAGGCAGGGCTCAGGGCAGGCCTTGTTAGTCATGGTGAGGAGTCTAGATTCTATTAAATACAATGAAATGCCATTGAAGGGCTTTAAGCAAGGAAGGTACATGATCTTGTAAATACAAATAGTGCTCTGGCTACTGTTTGTAGACTAGAATGGACGGTTGCATCATCAACTGAAGGGGAAGATGATCATTAGATTGGAAAAGGTTAAAAACAAAACAGTAAAAAAGTATTGAAGCCAAAGTGGCAGAAAGGAGGAAGGTATAACTTAAACAATTAAGCTGAGTTAAAAACTCTTAGAACAAAGCAGAATGTTACTTCAGGGAACTTAAGGTACTTGCAAAAGTGACAGAGAGTCACTGCCAAAAATCAAAGGAAATGTCAGAAAACTGAAAAGACCAAATGCTCCTATTTTCAATAGAAAAGAGAGTGTCACATGCAGACTAGAGGCAAATATACTGTTCCTAAAATCTCCTGTAAAATCCTCAAAGAGACTAAAATGGAACTGGTAAACATTTAGAAAAGAACATTGTGATTATTTCCTAATAGCACAAATGGATATAAAAAAAATCATGTAAAATTAAGCCAATTCCCACTGTGGTGGTGGTGGTTGTGGGGGTGGTGGTTGACAGATTTATCAGACTGAAAATATCCCAGTTGCTCTATGTATTTGGATAGGACTTTCAATAAAATCATAGAATTTCAAAGGTTGTTGGAACTTTATCAGTAATCTATTCCAAATTTCTAACCTATAGAAGATTCCCCCCCTCCCCACAACATCCCAGTAATTCTTTGGAGAGCAACTGCTTGAACATAACAAAAGGTAATTCGTACCACTTTGGAATTGTTTGAAATACATTGCTGAAAATCTATTTCCATGTAAATGTAAACCACTGATCCTACCTCTTTTCTCTGGACCATTATCAATGTAATTTTTCTCACATATACCTTTTGGGTTAAATTTTCAGGATGTGTCATGTTATAAATATGGAAAATAGAGAGATACATTTCAATATGTATTTGTGATTGAGCAATCATACCAAAAAGTCTAATTAGTAACTCATTGTCAAGCTAGAGTGAGGTCTCTAAAATCATGACTCTTCTTTTTTTTCCCCCTATTAAAAAAAAAAAAAAAACACCAAAAACCTATGTTTGGATCGGGTGATTGTCAAGCCTAGAGATAAAACAGAGCTGAAAAAGAGAACTATGTTGGTTGATTGACTCTGGATTCAGTAAGAGTATTAACAGGACGTGACAGCCGAAACTGATAAATTTTAACAGCAATAAATGTAGTTCCGTAATCATTTTCCCAAAATTTCCCATATAACCAAAAAATGACTCTGCAACAGTTCAAGTGAAAAATACTTGGGAATTTTAATTGGCCACAAGCTCATTATGAGTGAGATATGGCAGTAATGTATTTGAATAGATATACCCTCTAAAGCGAGTGTGGTCATGATTCCCCTGGATTTATACAGGTCAGACCACACAGGGAATGTCATTTCCTGTTCTAGATGTCACTTTGAGAATCATGCTGACAGACTAAAAATCCTCCTGAGAAAGTGACAAAAACAGTTTGAGGACCACTTAATGGAGTGTGGGAAGGGACGAGGAGTGTACAGAATTCCACTGAATGTAAAGAACTTCTTTAAACAACAGACGGGATGGGTGCCTGGGTGGCTTAGCCGGTTAAGCATCTGCCTTCAGCTCAGGTCATGATCTCAGGGTCCTGGGATGGAGTCCTATATCTGGCTCCCTGCTCAGCGGGAAGTGGGCTTCTCCCTCTACCCCTTCCCTCTGTTTGTGCACACGCTTTCTCTCTCTCTGTGTGTCTCTCTTTCAAATAAAAAAATCTTTAAAAAAAAAACAACAGAAGGGACAACCTTGGGAAGTAGTAAGCTCTATCACTAAAAATGGAGCCTATTCATCCAGAATGTTCTTGGGGGATTCATGAATTGGACAGGTTGAATTAAGCCAACTTTAACTTCTCTTCCAAGCTTAATATACTGTGCTTCAAGGGCTGGCCTTCAAAACAACATAGAGTTTATGGCCTGGTGGCTCCCTGCCCAGGAAGAAGATCCTATCTTGGAGACCTTCTGCTGTTCTGTCATATGTTAGGAAAGAGAATTTCCTGCCTATGGTTCGTTTACAGTCAGCTGTTACTCTCCGGTTGTTTTTTTGGAGTATCGGTGTCAAGCTTCCCCTTTTAGAAAGGGAGCAGGAGGGAACAAGAAGGGGGGAGGGGGAGATTTTTGTATTAATCTTTCATTTCGGTTCCAAGCATTCCTAATCTGTTATGTCAGTTTGAGTTTATAACAAATCTGAGTTTGAATTTAAAGTTTCAGGTTTCCCTTGCAGAGATGGCGGCGGGGGGGGGGGGGGGGGCGCTGCAACAGCGGCTAGGACAAGGGAGTGGCTAATAGTTGGAAGAAGCCAAACCACAATCTATCTGCTTTTAAACTAAAAAAAGAAAAGAAAAAAAGCGATTAGAGCAAGAGGGAGCTACCCCCACCCACAGCACCACTCTTGAGCTAACCTTTGGATCACCTCCCCGGATGAGGAGGTGAACATGGGAACAGGTGCACCTCACCCCTACCCCACTTCCCCTAACCAGGGATTATCTTGCTGCGTTCCTGTGACCGGAACTAATTAATCAAAGCTAGACAAAGAATAGATTGGGAGAACAGAAGGGGATGGGGTCGGGGGAGAAAAGCCCGGAGCTTCTCATGTACAGTGTACATTACAGATGACATCATTGCCTGAAAGAGATTCGGCCCTCCCCTTCCCGGAGCTGGAGAGAAGCATGCCTGTGCGGGAGCAGGAGCGGGGTTGCCTGGAGGGTGTGAATTGGTGCGAGGAGGTGTGCCGGTGCTGGGGAGAGGTGCGGGGATGTGAAAGGGAGACCTGGAGACAGCCAGCTAGCAGAGAAACCGCGAGGTCTGGAGGTGTTTGCGCGGCTCCAAGCTCCGCCCACCGCTCGGCCGAGGCGCTCTGCACTGGGAGGGGCACGCCTGTTTGGAGGTGGGGAGTGTGTGCACGAGGGGTGGGTCCGTGGTAGCGGTGGGGGTGGACAGCCGCCTGCGCATGTCAAGGCTGACTGAACATACGCGGTCAAGGGGGACCTGGAGAAGGGCAGTTGGCTACCCGCCACCCAGAGTCGGGGCCCCGGCACTATCTGGGGGCGAGCTCCGGGGAAGGGGCCCACCCTCCCTATCCCCTCCCCCTGAGATCGGCAGCGCGACAGGAGCTTCCGCCTCCTTCCCCGCCCCTCCGGACCTTCCCGGGGAGCAGAGGGCGGGTGTGGACGGTACCGAGGTGGAACGAATTTTGGAGCTCAGACGGGTGGCCCGGGTGGCTTCGGGCGTGGGGGGCACGCCCAGCTTGGAGAAGGCGGTGCAGGCGGATGAAGCCGAAGCTCGTGGGTCTTGGTGGATCCTGGTCTGAGAGTAGCTATTCCCAGGGGAGGTGAGAGGTGGATCAACATGGACCCCTTCGACAGCCCAGCCTCCTAAAGCCAGCCGTGCTGCTCTCTTCGGAGCTGAGCTGTCACCGAGGCTCAAGCAGGAGGAGCAGCTGAGCCGCTGGAATTTGTGAAGTTCCGGGGTGGGCGGGGAAGGTACTGTCCGTGGTGCTGAGCCGGATCCCAGCAACGGGCTCCAGGGAGAGCGCGCGAAGCTGCTGACGGCTCCCTCGAATTGGGGCGGTGCGCTAGGGTAGCTTGGTGCTGAAACCCCCGCCCGGAAAGCCTCCCCAGTCGCCGGCGCTTGACCCTTATTTCAGTCAGAAAGTCGCCCTCTTGGGGCAGTTCGTCCCAAAGGGTTTCCTCGAAAGTATCTGAGAGGGCTAGTTGTTGACCGAGGGAATCTCTCTGTTTAGCCCCGGAAGCCACCCGCCGGAAAAAAGATGCCTGCCTTCAACAGATTGTTTCCCCTGGTTTCCCTCGTGCTCGTCTTCTGGGGTAAGTACCAGCACCCTGCCATGCGAGACGCAGATAACAGTAATAATGCCAACAATAATAACACTTAATTCATGTCGTTTGTGACAGAAAGGAGCCCTGGTTGCCCTCCCTCTATGCTTGTCTGCCAGACATGGAGATCCATAGGGGTTCCGTGAGAGCTGGGATTTTGAGATTGGAAAAACACCTCCTCACTCCTGCTGCATTTTGGTGGTTTTTCCACCCCTCTTCCTGTTTCCTGTTAATTCCAAAGTATTTTTTTTTCCCTTTTCCTTTGCTGAAAGGGAATGCAGCCACGTTCATTATGAAAAATCTTGGTTACATTTACATTTCGTTTTTCAATGAGGAATCAGTCTGTCCTCAGAGTAATTCCCATGTCTTTTTTTTTAAAGCTGGTTGCACGCATTTTGAGAATGAAAACACTTTAGCTGTTGATCCATTTGTTTAATTCTAATAAGGAAAATAGGCTTCAGCCATTTGCAGCTATGTCTTTGATAAATAGGCACCTGGGCATTGCATCTTTTTTCTTTTTCATGAACATATGAAGCTAAGGTGCTTTGGCATTTGGAGAGCAATGTTTTTTGCTTTCAAAAATAAATAGGTTCTTGTTTGCTGTGAGGAAAATAAGGTGACCTTCTCCCTCCAAATAAGGAAGACCTTCGCTTGCAACAGTAAACCTAAGCAGAGTAGTGTCGGAGTGGGGTGTCTGCGTGTGTGTAGAGAGAGTTAATGAGTCTACGTGCTAACGTCTGAAAATGTGATTGAGAGAATGCTGTACTCTGTGGATGTATATGCCTCAGTGTTTGAATATGTGTGTTAGAGTATGTCTGAGCATGTTAGAATGGACATCTGAATGGATTGGTGAAGATGTGTGTGTGTGTGCGCACGCGCGCACACGCATGTGGTGGTTGTGTAGTTCTGGGCATCTCTGTCTTGCTGACTCTGATTAGATCCTCGGGTCACATATAGGTGCTCTTCATATGATCTTCTACATTCCCACCTTTTCCATGCTTTTACCTTCCTCTATGCTCAAAGTCAATAACCAGGATAATTAGAAGTGACCGTGCCCACCTGCTTTACTGAAACTAGGCATGTGGGATTATTCTCCCATGCTTGGCATGAGACCCATTCTGCCAGTGCAGTGGCAAATATGCTGATGGGAATTGCCTCTTTGCCTTAGTATCTCTTTATTAAGCCTTCAGGACTTACTGACTGCCAGCATTATCTGGATTTTGCATGTGACCAAAAGCAAAGCCAAGCTTCCTGTTGAACGAAATGCCTGATGAGACAGTCCGGGAAGGACAAAGAGGGAGAGTAATGCCAGTCCCAAGGGCAGACTCACTGCCATCCATCCCCAGTAGAGTAGACTAGACCTGAAGATGAAGCAGACATAATAGGTTGCCAATGATCTCACCTGCCTTGAAGATTTAAGGCTGGGATTTCCTCAGGGGAGGCTAAGAGTAGGGACATGAGATTTAGGAGAGGTTGGTCTGGCTGGATAAGAAAGCAGTGGGAGATGAAGTTGCAGAGAAGGGCTGGGGTACAATTCTACAGAGCCTTTCTTCCCAAAGTTTAATTTAAATTTTTAGCATCCCTGCCTGAATTCCAGTGGAGGGGATGAGCATACCATATTCCAAGCACCTCTTAGGACTTACAAAGCCTGGTTTGGAGTCTTAGCTCTGCCATTAGTTTGCTTTGTAACAACCTTAGAGCATCTGGTTCCTCATATGTAAAGTTTGGAAGTTGGGGCAGATAATGTCTAAGACTGAATAGTAAGGAGTATTTACAGAATATCGCTAAACTTGGCAGTGTCCACCCCTCTCCTCACCCCCACTCCCCACCCCACTCCAAAATAAAACCTTTGGAAGAAGTGTGCACATTGCACCCATCCTTGCTAATTCTCAGCTTCTTTACAACCAGAACATTGGTTCATGAAGCTTAAAAGCTGCAGATGGAAAGAGGGATGGTTTGGGAAACTTGGTCATCAGATGTAAGAGAAAGGGCTTCATTTCACAAATGCAATTTCATTTTATTTGAATGTAATTCTAGTATTGGAAACCACTTCGACTAGATACGTTCTCCCTTCCCAAGTTGATTTTTCACATGATGCAAATATGAAGGGAAAGAATCTTTTCCATTATATTATTTTCTGCATCTATTATAAAAACTTCCCTTATTTCCTTTAATAAAGTATATAATAATAATTTTTTAAAAACTCTACACTTGCCTAATGCTTTATAGTTTGCAAACCATTTTTTAATCTATTACTTGTTTTTGGTCACTGTATCAATCCTTGGGGGTTGGCAGGGGAAAATAGTATTATTTCCAACTTAGAGGTGAGAGAATGAGCTCAGGGAGAGGGAAGGACTTGTAGAGAATTCTTGTCTCCTGACCTCAGTCTTCTAGTACTTGTTCTAGCACTTGTTATGGACACATGTGCTGCTATGCAGTATTGCCATATAGGTATCTGTCCTCTCATCCTTTTTCTGAGCCACCACTTTTCCTCCTCTCTTCCAAGCCATTGCCTTTCCTAAGGGCCTCCTTTTAGCCTTTAGGCCCAGGTCTGCTCTCCCAGATGTCTGCCGTGTTGGGGAATGTTTTCCTCTCTTCCCCCAGCAGCCCATCTTGCTGCATTCCGTTCTTTCAAGGCTCTGCTAACTGACTGGCTAATTGGATAGAGAAATCATTTCAGGGTATTAATATCTACAGATAACTTCATTTATTACTCTCTTTCGGAAAGTATTTACATTCTAATCAAAGCCTTTATTATCTTAGCACAAAGGAAAGCATCCTAGAGCAAGCTCAGGAGGGGAAATATAGTAATGGCCAAAGAAGAAGATTTGGGGGTATTAGAGGAGTTGGTTCTATACACATTACTCTCCACCTCATAATAGATTGATACTATTCCTTAGTTAAATATAATTATTAGTAATAACATCATATCCTACCTTCTTAGAAGTTTCTTTATTATTACTATGGCAATTGAAGAAGAGACCGAAAGTGAAATGATTTGGCCAAGATTATCCTAGGAGTTTATTATTTACACTCAGCAATGGGGATTGAATACCTACCATATGTACAAGCTTTCTTGGATATCTAGAGGCTTTCATAGACAGGCAGTCTCCATGGGGTGGATAAACAGATTTCACCTCTTGATGGAGGGATGGAAGCAGCAAGTCATATTGCCAAGGGCAAGCAAAGAGGGATGACAGAATTTTGTGGCCATTTTGCAATGCACTATCCAGGACCTCATGAGCAGAATTCAAGGAGAAGGAGATCAGTAGCACTTGTTCTCTGATGATACCTGGGATTATTGTCATCTCAGGAGCAACTCAGGAAAAAGATAGACTGCCCTGCTATCCATTGTCATCTTCCTGACTGCATATATTCCGCCCTCCTTCCTTTAACTATAAATGAACTAACCGTGCTCCTATTTAAGACCAGTTCATCTAATTGTTCACTAAGTCATGTCACCTGTCACCTATTTGAGGATGTTGGTCCAGCAAATTATTCCTTTTCAAACCCCAACAACTCTACTACCACCTTCATCCAAGAAAAACCGTTGAGCCATCTCTCGATCTGATCGGTGTATCAGCCTCTTAACTATTCTCTTTGCTTCCACGCTTGTCCTTCCTCACCTCGCCAGTTGATTCTCAACATAGCAGTCAGATAATGTAATTTTGTGTAAATCATATCATTCTTCCCCTTGGAATACTCCAGTGCTCTCCAAGTCACTCTGAGCAAAAGTCAAAGTTCTAATTGCGGTCTACACGACCAGCTGTGATGTGGCCCTGGCTCGTGTGTCCTTCTTTCTCACTTTGTTCCCTGCGCTTTATTGTGCTCTTTGCTTTTGACAGACACTCCCACCGTAGGACCCTGGAAATGCTATTTCCTCTATTTTGGCACACTTCCACACAGTTATTCATGTATCTCCTTTCTTGCCCTCATTTCTTTCCTTCAGTGCCTACTCATTGTCACCCTCTCGATGAGGCTGTCTCCCATGTGTCTACGCTCCTCTACTCTGTTTTACTTTTTCTCATAGCGCTGATTATAATGTTATATTTCTTATTTTTTTCACCCTCCCCTGGACTGTAGACTCCATGAGAGCAGGGGTGGTTTCTGTTTTGTTCCTTGTTGTGTTGTCAGTGCCTAGAACAGTGCCTGGCACACAATAAGCACACACTATATTTGTTGAATAGGTGAACAAATGGATGAGGGGCAAATACCTTAACAAGTGATGTGTGTACAAAGCACATTCATATAAATCATTCCATAAATTTCATGATGACTCCATTAGATAGATGTTACTTTCAGCATTCTGCTGATGAATAAACTGAGTCTCAGGGGCTAAAGAGCAGATAAACCCAGGCCTTCAGTTGCCAAATACATCTTCATCCTAACTCTGTGTTTGTAACTGCATTCCTTGGTCCATTTTCCTATGCTGCTTTGAAGTCATCATCATTGAACTAACTTATCTTTACCATGTCTCATTAAATATGAATGCGCCCCAAGGCTGCCTGCTACGCAGAGTTCTTAATGCCCACTCTCTGCACCTCTCTTCATTCCCAAACTATTGCACAGACCACACCTTCTTCTCTTTTTTTTCAACCAGGTCAACAGTCAGGACTTCAAACACATCACATTCTGAAAGTGTTTCTGGTCAGTTCTCTCCAGATACAGACCCTCTCTCCATTAAAGCGATGGTCCATATGCAGAAGCAGGAGACCTTCTTACAGACTGTCAGCTAAGACAGCCCCAGCTTGCTTGAGAGTTTTAAAACCAATTAACTTTATTTTACATTGATGTTTTAAACTTCGTCATAGTGCTACTTGTTTGTTTGTTTGTTTGTTTGTTTTTAAAGAAAGGTAGACTGCCACATGCAGTGCCTCATTTGGACATGTCTGGAGTCTTGGAAAAACGTGACTATCCTATGTTCCTTTACAAATGGACTTGAGAGCTTGTTTGGAGGTTCTAGCAGGAGAGTGCAGCTACTCTATGCCCTTGAGCAAAGAACGGTCCTCTATAAGGTTGTCCTCTTCCACTGAGTGCACAGCTTTGGGAGGGACGCACATGGAGCAGTGAGAGAGGATGGGGACACCTGCCTAGCCAGCCAGATCAGCCCAATCAACCCTGGCGATCAATGGGGTGACAGATCCTAGTGCCACTTGTTTTTTAAACTCCGTGTTTAATAACGACATTTTTTGCCTTTGGAATCAGTCAAATGTAATTTATTTTTTGACTCAATTAGTTGGTCAATCTCATTTTAAGCTCTAAATAAAGTTTTCCTCTGCTTTTAGAATGAATGTCTGCCAATACAGAAACAGACTAACCATTTATAGTGTACTAACTTTTAAATATGTGTGTGTATCATTTCATTTTTTTAGGGGTTCCGTTTTTATTATTAATTCATGAGAAGGTAGTATCAGAAGGGGCCTTCAAAGTCCTGACATAAGAATCCTTCATGGTCACCCCCTTTTTTAATCTTCTCTACAATGAGGTGTAAACTCTTACCAAGTAGTTTTTTGCATTTGTAAACAGCTTCAGCACCAGAAAATTGTTATTTTTTTAAAATGAGCTAAACTTACTTTCTTGTAACTTTTGGAGTTGGACAGAATTCATTTTCTCTTCCACAGGCCAGCCTTCAAATATTTGAAGACAGATAAGTTCTGTGTCCAAGCCAGGCACCCCTCATCCTCCCATCTGTTTCTCCCCAGATTCTGTCCCTAGACCCTTCTCCAGCTTGCTCCCCTCTGGGCATGCACTGATTGAACAACTTTTTGCAAACTGTGACATCCTGAACTGACGATAATGGTCCAGATTTGTTCTGAACAGTATAGAGGCACCGTTTCTCCCTCGTTCGGCACATTGTACAGCTGTTAATGCAGCCCACATTTCCACTTGCTTTGTTGGCAGCCACATCCCACTTTTGACTCATTCTGAAAGTACAGTCTGATGTACTCAACTTTTTTATAGGTTACAAGTTTCTAGAGGGCAGGGACTGTAAGTCCAGACCTCCATGTGGCATGCAAGGTGTCCCCCGCATTCCGACATCTCTCCAGATTTTTAACTTTGTTTCTCTCCACTCCTCTGCAAAAAGCATCACTCCAGCCGAGTGGTCAGTTCACTGTCTTCCTCGCTGCTGCTCCATCCCCCACCAGGCATCAGAATTACCTACATTTTTTTCATAAAATTCAGATATAATGACATCTCTCCATGGCTTGCAAATATCTGACCCTTCATGTTGTCAAGGCCATACAAAGGTCCTCACAATGTGCTCCTAGCTCCCTTTCTACACCCCAGCCTCATCTTCCTTTTCTTTCTCTCTCCCCAGTCCAACCAGGAATAATTGGCCCTCCTCTGGGAACAGCACATCGCCAGCATAGCACTCATCGTGGCCCCATTTCATGATACTTAGGAGTATGTGTTCCCTGCTAGATTCTAGATGCCTTTAGGGTGTGGTTAGTGTTTGGTTCATCTTTGTGCCTCAGCCTAGCATCAGGCCTGGCATGGAGTAGATTTCAGTGAATGGTGGTTGAATGAAGGGGCGCATAGATGGTCAATGGATGGGGGGATATGTGCCCTGTTTCTCACCCGGACTCTAAGTCTTTGAGGGCAGGGCTCAGGGCTGCGCCGCGCCCTGACTGCATCCTGGGAGGCTTGCAGTGAACTCCGGGTCATCCGCGGCCCCCCTAGCCTACCCCCGTCTGCTCTGAGCGTGCACCCTTGGGGAGCACAGGTGAAGATGTACATACCCGGACACGCGATTTTCAAGTTTGTCTCACGAATCTTTCTTCTCTGTCTCTCCTCCCGCCCTCCTGCTCTCCAATCCTCTCTCCTGGTGCCCGCCTCCCCAACACCTGCCGTTCCCTCCCTGTCACCGGCCTCTCACCAGTCGGCGTCTGCCTCCCCGTGTGCGTGGAGGTTCCCTCGGAGACGGAGGCCGTGCAGGGCACCCCGATGAAGCTGCGCTGCATCTCCTGCATGAAGAGGGAGGAGGTGGAGGCCACCACGGTGGTGGAATGGTTCTACAGGCCCGAGGGCGGTAAAGATTTCCTTGTACGTCCGGCTGCTGACTCTGGCCTTTCTTTTGCTGGCCTCTGCTGTTGTGTGCTTGGCTCCCGAGAGTCTGGGGGAAGGAAGATCCAACACACACTGGCTCTTTCTTTTCAAAGCCCTGACAGCTCCCCAGCAGAGAACTGACAGCCCAGCCTCTGTGAAAGAAAGGCGCTTGGCCAGAGACAGGCGCTCCTGGTTACAAGCAGGGGAAGGGGGAGAAGAGAGATATAGCGCTTCGAGCCTGCTGCGCGCTGGTCACCCGATAAGGCCCTTCGCAGGTGTTTCTGTTTCATTTTCTGCACTGTCTTAGTGGATGGATTAAATTAGTAGAAACGTTGAAATGGCACTCCGCGCCATCATATGGAAGAGCGTAGGTGAGCTCATGGAACTCTCACAATCCCAGTGAGATAAGAATGACGGGGATGACCAAGCTGCTTTTCTTGGTTTTAAATTTAAATTCAATTAGCCAACTTATAGTACATCGTTTCAGATGTAGTGTTCAATAATTTATCAGTTGCATATAACACCCAGTGCTCATCACATCACGTGCCCTCCTAAATGCCCATCCCCCACTTACCCCATCCCCCCAGCCACCTCCCCCAAGCTGCTTTTCAACTGGTATACCCAGTATAGATGCAACCCTGAGTAAAATATTTAAATAGTTCTATAGTGGATATTTGCTGTGCCAAGCCCCCCAAGTGACCTCACCACCATCGGTCCCACTAGGAACCTCTGGACCTCCCCATGTTCTAGAAACTAAGGGATCACCCTGACAGAGCAGGGAGCTTCCAAGACCCCACCCTGTGCTGTAGCTAATGTCAGTTCTGATTGGTTAGTGCCGCTGTCAATATGGTCATTACACGCTTTGAATACCACCTTGGGGGTGACCGTTACGCACACTTTCACTGACTCTGGAACCTGGGTTTGAGTCTGATTCCACAACTTATGGGTTCTGTGCCCTGGGATAATTTGCTTCGCCCCTCTGGGCCTCAACGTCCTCATCTCTAAAATGGGCGTGCAAAGCATAGCTACCTCAGAGAATTGTTACCTTCAAAGTTGTTAGCTTTAATTTTTAATACATTTAGAATAGCCCTGGAATATAAGAAGCACGATATAAGTGTTTGCTAGAGAAAAGGTATAAGTACATAAGTGAGGCACCTGGGGCCCAAAGAAGTTAAATTAATAGAAGAGCTTAGATTCAAACCAGAGATACAAAGCTCTTTTTACTGCATTATCCCACCTCCGTGGAGGCGAGTTCCTTTTCTACAATGACTTAGTGGAGACAATAGCAGGGTTGAGTGTTTGTTCCAATTGGATGACAGCACTGGAACCAGTAGACTCCCCTGAAATCTCGGGGTTCACTCAGAGTTGACTGTGACAGAGGCTAGTCCCCAGGTTACAGGAACCTGGATGTCTGGGCCAGATGCGAAGGCCCCCATTGGCCTCAGGCCTGGTTGTATGCCAGCCACCAGCTCTGTTTCCAGGTCTCCCCAGAGTGAGTAGAAGTTGAATCTGAAGAAAGAAAAGAAACTTTAAAAGATTGTAGTGGACATACACAGCACTGCTGTCATCTAGAAATTTGTGTGACAAGGGCAGTGTTCCATATTTGTGCTGTCCCACACAGTAGCCACTGGCCACAGGTGGCCGCTGAGCACTGGAAATGTGTCTAGTGCAACAGAGGAACTAAATTTTACATTTTATTTAATTTTTAGTCATTTAATTTTTAATGTAAGTAGCCACCGTGCCAAATGCAGACTAGAATGGACAGCGCAGCTGTAGAGAATAAGAAGGTGGGGGTGTCTGAGAAAAGAAGCTTTGAGACCACTTTTCAGTTATAATTCAGCCCAAAGCGAAAGACCTGAGGGTGCATATCAGTTGGCAGCTCTCCCCATCTGTGACACTTTCTGCGTCCTGGGTCCCCTTCCGGTGACCTGGCCCAGACTGACCACATCCTCTCAGCGAGAACCAGATCAGAGAGTCAGGTTCTGAGGCCAAGGCTTTCAGAGTCTTCGTGACTCAGGAAGCTGCCCTTCTCGGTCTCTCTGCTCTGTTCTCTCACTGGCTGCTCATCTTACTCTCTCTTCTCTCCCTGGCTCCTTCCAATTCTTTCTTTCTCTCGATTTCTCCCCTCCTGGTCTCCTGTATGCTTCACTCACTTTAAAAAAAATTTTTTTTTAAAGATTTTATTTATTTGAGAGAAAGAGAGAGAGCATGAACGGGGCAGGAGGGGTAGGAGGGGCAGTGGGGGGGGCAGTGGAGCCCCACCCAGGGCTCATCCCAGGCCCCTGGGATCATGACCTGAGCCGAAGGCAGACGCTTAACCGACTGCGTCACCCAGGCATCCCCTTCACTTACCTTCTTTGGTTCTCTTCCTTTGCACCTCTTTTGTCCCGCCTGCCTTCTTTCTGCCTCCCGCTTCCTCTGTCTTTGCTGTGTCCATATGCCCCGATACCTGTTTACTTTTGCTCGTCTTTCCCTGCCTTTCTCTCTTCCCTGCCCCCCTCCAAGCCTCCCATCCTACTCCCACACTCGGGATCTCCTTGTAACACGGTCCCCTTTCTTCCTGTCCATGCACAATTCTGCTCCTTTGCTCTGCCCTGCCCCCATCGCGGCTCTCCTACCCTATTTTCTCTCCCTACTCTCTTTTGCTTCTCTACCTGCAGATCTATGAGTATCGGAATGGCCAGCAGGAAGTGGAGAGCCCCTTCCAAGGACGCCTGCAGTGGAATGGGAGCAAAGACTTGCAGGATGTGTCCATCACTGTGCTTAACGTCACTCTGAATGACTCTGGCCTCTACACCTGCAACGTGTCCCGGGAGTTTGCTTTTGAGGCACATCGCCCCTTTGTGAAGACTACACGGCTGATCCCCCTCCGAGTCACCGAGGAGGGTGAGGCTGGGGCACAGGGTGTCGAGGGTGCCCTGCTCTTAGGGGAGGGAGGATGGTGGGTTTCTACACAAGTGGGACCCTTACAGAGTGCAAAAATCAGTAGTGGTGATATCTAAAAATGTCACCATTGACTTGTCTTCCTTTCTCAGCCAGCTTCCCGCAAACTGCCTGACAGATTGCCTCCTCTCTGTGCCTTTCCTCAGAGCGGAAGGGCTCAGAGATGACAGCAGAATGACCTCTTCTTTCATCCCCTAACTGTCATCTTTAGAGAAGGAGGGCAGCCTCCATGAAGCCGAAAGCTGCCCCATCAGCTGCACCTGCTTCTCTGGCTTGTGTTGAATCCCTGACTCGATGGGCACAGGGACATCACATGAGGTTATCTAGAGGTCATCCAACCCTCCTGTATGTAACCCAGACATCCCGGAACCGGCGGTGCTCAAACTTCAGCAAGCCTCAAAATCCCCTGCCGGACTTCTTAAAATGCAGACTTTCTGATTCTGTAGATAGAGCCTCAGAATTTGCACGTCTAACGAATGGCCAGGAGATGCCCGAGCTGCTGGGGACCACACTTTGAGAACCACTGCTCTTCTGTCTCTCCCCTCCCCCACCCCACAATAATCAGACAAGCAACCCTCCTTCCCCATTCCCGGCATCTCCCATTACGTAACCTCATTCTCAACTGGGAGAAAGAACTTTCTAGTCTTTAGTTTAAAATCTTCAGATTTCCCACAGCTAGTTTCTTGTTGGGGGAGTGGGGGGAGGGAGTCCTTTCATCAACCCAACTCAAATGTTTCTGTTTTAATCCAGTCCAGGATCTTGAGGGCGAATGGCAGGGTAAGAGAGGTCATGATTTTGTCCCGATGTGGACAATAAGATTAAAACGGAAGGTAGGTCAGTTCTGAACGCGCAAAAGCACTCTCAGACCACTGGCATTTAGACCCGATGAGCCATTTTCCCCCTCTGAGCCCATCTCCTCTTGTGTACAACGAATGAGTTGGACGGGAAGCTCTCTAAGGTGTTTTTCTGTTTAGAAGTTCCATTATCCTCTCTGTTTACACACCTCTTCTCCCCGGGGAGAAGAGGCTGGCGCCCTCTACTGCTCACATCCAGGAACTGCTGGCTGGTGAGGGCCAGACACTAGGAAGGTGCCTGTCTCCACCCACTGCTCTCTCAGGCTTTTGCCTCCAGAGACCCTCAGGCCAGTGGAAAGTGTGGCAAAGCGGAACCAGTCGGCCTGCTGGGCACCAGAGCAAAGCTTGGGTAAGAATAGAAGGAAAACAAGTTTGTTATCAGAACCACAGATCCTCTTGGGATGCGAGGACTGGAAGGAAGCTTGGCTCTCATTTCATCCAGGTGTTCTGAACAAAGAGCAGGCGTCAGAATCGCCCAGGGGGCTTTTCTTCAGTGTAGACATCTCCGTACCACTCTTGTGGGTATGAGTTGGTAGGTTGGAGTGAGGTCTGGTGTCTGTCAGTAGAAATGACTCCCTGGGTGACTGACTGGAGGGTGCAGCTCTGGTGCCCCTCAGTTTGTGGTGGGGAGATCAGTGAAGGGCTTGCCTAGAGTCGTGAAGCAAATTAGCACCAGACACAGGACTACAGGCCAGATCTTTGGCCCACCAGGCTAGGTCTGTGTCCATTGCCTCTTTTCCTTTACCTCCATCCCACTCCCTGCTACTCTTTCTTTCTTCTCCTTTTTTCATAACTTTTCTTCCCTCCCTTCTCTTCCCCTTTCTCTTCCCCCTTCCCTTCCCTCTTCCCTTCCCTTCCTCTCCTCTCATTCTCTTCTTCTGTGACCCCGTGGCAGCCTCCGAGAATACCTCCCCCCGGATACTCACTGTTCTTAGAAGGCTCAGAGTTCCACGCTCCACCATGATACATCCCATGGCATCTGCTCCATTCTTATGGTCTCCCAGAATCTCTCTGGTTCTCTTTGTTCAAGCTGAAATTATCCCACCCTAAGCTCTGCCCTCCTGGCTCTAAGACAAAAATCTGAGGTCTCTTCACCTAGAAGGGACAAAAAATAGTGAGCATAGATACCTTCCCGTGCTCCTACTTCTGGGCTATTGCATTTAAAATGTGTGCTTTAGGACGAATACATCACAAGTCAGGTAGCGGCAGGCCCACAAAAAGACATTTGACGGGTATGGTGTTCTTCTGTGCCTCAAGCTGCATCTGTGACTTCCAGCTCCAGGAGGTCCAGCATCCAGGAGACCTGGATGATCGTGGAGCCTTTGGACTGCTTCTCTGAGCTGAGGGTCATGTCTGTGGCTCTTCTGGGCTTTCAATGAGCTAATGAGTAAGGGAGGCCTTACGGATGCCTGGGGCCTATGAATAACCAAGGACATGAATCTAATTTACTGGTAGGAGTTAGCAATGGGAGATGTGGCTACAACCTTCCTTCCCACTAGAAAGGAAGATCTATCAGGACATTTGCCATATGTCATGTTTTAATTGTCATTTTGGTTGGCCATGAAACAAAGATCAATTATTTATTTATATTCATTCATTCAACAAATACTTACTGAGTACTTCAAATATTCCGGGATTAGACAACAGGCTGAAAATTCAGAAATAAGTAAAATGTGTTCTTAATAACACACCACCGTTAGAGAAGAGAGAGACACACATGACAATACAACATGAGAGGTGTCACGATGGACGGATGAGGAAAGCGCGTGGGCTTTTCCTCCATGCACTCCTGGGAGAATGGTCGGGAGACTGAAACGCAGGAGGGGATACTGGGACAGAGGTAGCAGAGGGGGTTTCAGTACCATCGAGGAAGAGGAAAGGGGACGAATAAATGTCCACAGATCCCTAAAGACCACAGTGTATACGGGAAGTGAAGTTTTGCTGGTGCGCCAGATGGCAGTGAGGAGAAGAGGGCTGCACTGTGAATGGTCTCGTGCGCCGTGTTCACAGACTTTGGTCTTTGTCCTGAGGGCAGCATGGAACACGGAGGGTTCTAAGCATGTAAATGGCAGGATCAGAGTTGTGTTTCAGAAAGCCCAGTTAATACATGGAATGCTCCAATTCTCTTTTTGTTTGGGTTTGGGATGACCTGGAAGGAAGATGGACTGGGAAGGACCCTGTTTCCAATCCAGACTTGTAGAGAACAGGCCCAGATCACTGGGGGTGCTGACTGCACTGGCCGCGGACACGTTGCCCACGCTCTCTCCCTCTGCCACTGTAAGGTCGGAGGACATGGGTGGTTGAACTAGACACATGCCCCACATTCCTCTTCCCTCCTGTATGGACCGTCCCATCTCAGAAGACGTTCTTGAACACACTAGGTCATGTCATGGCGTGAGCTGTCACCCTTACCTTACATTTTAGGAAGATGAGTCTCAAATAGGGGAAATGACTTCACACAAAATTGGGACCCAGCTCTTCTATCTCACTCAGTCCCAGGACTCCTTCCACTGCTCTGTTATTTCGTGCACTCCTCATTCCTCCTCATCCCCCACTCCAGAAGAAAGTCGGGGAGAAAGCGGACAGACAGGAGCGTCAGAGGATATTAATTAAATCTCTCCGACGTCTTCTCGAGTTCCTTAGCCCCAGGGCTTATTTAAGCCACACTTAAAAATAGGTCTCATATATCCGTGAGCCAGTGACAGCGCTGGCTTTGTTGCGCGAGTCTATTCTGAGCCTCACTGTCCCCCTGCAGCTGGAGAGGACTTCACCTCGGTGGTCTCGGAGATCATGATGTACATTCTCCTGGTCTTCCTCACCTTGTGGCTGCTCATCGAGATGATATATTGCTACAGGAAGGTCTCAAAGGCCGAAGAGGCAGCCCAAGAAAACGCGTAAGTTCTAAGATGCCAAAATAATGCTAGTGGGCACCTTCGGGGTACTTGCTGTCACAGGTGAGGTGCTAAGCAATCGACACCATCCTCCGCTCTCCTCACAACAACATTTGACGTAAGCGGTATTGATATACCCATTTTACGGATGAGAAAACTGAGCCCGGAAGAGTTTGCCCAAGATTGTTATAAGAGGCAACACAAGGTTTTGATTCATGCCTCTTAATGGGTACTTTTAACCTCCGATGTAAAATAAAGCCCATAAGCTACCATCAGAATCCTATGAAATTAGCATTATTATGACCATCTTACAGACGTTGAAGCAGGCTTATAGGGGTTAAGTGGCTTGCTGAGGCCACACAGATAATGAGAGGAGAGGCTGGGATTTAGGCCTCTCGATTCCAAACGTTCGTGCTCTTTCTGTCGCGCTCAGCCATTTGGTGTACACTGTGGAGCCCAGCAGGCCATCGGAGCACTGCCTTTTCTTAGCTAAGGAGCTCCAAGCCACGCGTTCTTTGCCCTGGAGTCTGCAGCAACCGGATACCCAGAGTGGGGGCTCTCATTCTCCGACGTCCAGACTATACATTGGCCGTGTTCACCAAGGCCCTGGTCACTCGGGAGTGAGCGCATCCGAGAAATGATGGGGCCTGAGGGTCTAAGAGGCTGCTCTGGCCTGTTACTTGGGGAGAAGAGAGGACAGAACCCTCATAGGTTTACAAGGCTAGCAACATTGCTGAGGTGATATCCTAAAAACTGTAGGCAGATAAGATCACCTAAAAATGTATGATAAAGAAAGTATTTTGCATGATACCTATGATCTCAGGAAAGTAAGAATTACAACTGATATAAGGATAGAAAGTAGCGATATGCTGGGGGAGATTGTCATTCCTGGTGAAACCTAGGTGCTCGGATTTTCACACTTGGACAGAAAGTGCCAACAACTGGGCCTGCACAAAAAACAGAGCTGGAACCGTGGCCCCCGGCAGAGCCAGGATCCTCCAAAAGCCTCAACACGTACCAGGGACAGATCAGAAGATCAGTCTGCCAGCCTGGGGAAAAACCCACGGAAACTTACCTACCTTGGCCTGACTCCCAAATAGAAACATAAAAGATTCTTGAGAATTCGTAACCACGAGCCTGCAGTCACAATGTTTGGGCTTTAAATTTAGCCTACCTACCTCATCCAGGAGCCTCTAAGCTGAGAAATTCAGTGAAAAACTTAGTCCCCAGACAGTGATGACCATGTGGGAGCAAATGGAAAACCATTCTGAAGGGACCCTCTCTCCGCTGAGGCTTACCAGGATGCCCTCCATAGAGCTCTGCTGCCCCCTCTGCTGATTTCACTGATCCAAAGCTAAAAGCAACAGGCAAGAGAAGGAACAAACAGCAGGATTAAACCCCAGGAACTTCGGACACAAGAAGGACCTGGTGGAATTTAGAAAAGAAGTTCATTTCGAAGAGTTAAAGCATTAAGAGGAGGAGCCAAAAGCATGAGAAGAGAATAAGTTGCTAAGAAAAACAAACAGGCAGATTTTATTTTTTTAAAGATTTCATTTATTTATTTGACAGAGAGAGAGCACAAGGAGGCAGAGGGGCAGGCAGAGGGAAAGGGAGAAGCAGGCTTCCCGCTGAGCAGGGAGCCGGATGCGGACCTCGATCCCAGGACCTGAGCTGAAGGCAGATGCTTATCTGACTGAGCCACCCAGGCGCCCCACAAACAGGCTGATTCTCAATAGGGATCTAAGAAATCTGGAGATGAAAAAAAAAGTCAATGAAATTTAAAACTTGATGGAGGGACTCACCGGGAGATTAGACATGGACAAGCAGGACATACACGTAAGGAAGTTATCCGGAAGGAAGCACAGAGATCTAAAAAGAGGGACTATCACAATGAAACACGCAGAAAGAAAATGAGACGATCCATTAGAATAGAACAGACAGAATGGAGGAGAAATAATATTCAGAGATCCAGTGGCTGAGGGAAGACCCCTCAGATCCAGGAAGCACGACCTGTCCTGAGCAGGATAAATACTGAACCAGAACACCAGTCATCTCTAAACTGATAAAGGGCCGCTACTCAGATTACCTCCAGCAAATTCCAGCTGTGTTGGAACTGCCTATAATATTAGAAACATGTCTCCCTGCTTCTGTTCAATATTAACTTGCAGATCCTAGGGAGTGTACTAATCAAATAAAAAGAAAAAAAAGCATAGCAATTGTGAGGGAAGACACCAAAGTATCATGATTCACACCCAATATAATTATCTATCGTGGGTTGGCAGCATCCTCTGGAGTTTCCCTGGTGTGATCAGAGGTCAGGGAGAGACGGAAGGAAGAGGCGGGCCACTCCAGATGGGTAGGTGGCAGGTTGAACAAGGCAGGGAAGGTACTTACAAGGCTTTTCTTGGGCAGCCACAAGACAAGCCTGCCACAATCTTAAAGGTTTGTGTAGAGGCCTTAACTAGGTTCAGACATGCATATTGCCCAGATAGTCTCAACACCACATCACTGTCTTAAGACGGTGTCCCTGGCGCAGCTTCTGGGACTGGGGAAGGCAGGTGGAATGCACACTCCAAGGAAAGCGAGGGAGGGGCGTGGGGGGACTTGACTGCTGGAGTCCAGCTCAGAGGTCACCCAGCAGCCACAACCTCCCCATGACCTCCTCTACCGCCTACATAGAAAATCCAAGGGAATCTATGGACAAACCATTAGAGCAAATGAGGACATTCTACAAGATTGTAGATACAAATCGAAACATAAAAGTATAAAAACCACCTATAGTCCAGCCACAAACATTTAGAAAAACATTGAAATAGTTAAAACATTTGAAAAAATTTCCATTACAGTAGCAACAAACACGCTCCAGTACCTGGGAATACATTTGATAAAAATGTGCGAGACCTTTAAGGAAAAAATTACAAAACTTTACTGAAAGACTTAAGACCTAAATAAATGGGAGAAGAAAACCTCACTGAGGCAAACATGGCAATTCTCTTTGAAATTAATCTGTAAATTCAATGACATTTACATCAAAGTCCCTATTGGATTGTTCAAGGAACTCAATTAGCAGATTTTAAAAGTCACATGGAACACCAAAGGGCCAAAACCAGTCCAAACCAAGCAATGGCTACATAGTGACTATTTTCTACACAGGGTCTCTGTTGTATATTATTCTTTGGTTTTCCTTCTTGGTTGGCAACGCTTCCGACCATTCTTAGCTCATGAGCTGTGGTTCGCCTATTTCAAAGAAAGAAAAATATTTATTGAAGATGGCTGGTAGGACTTTTCCTATCCGATATGAAGACTTTTTACAGAGCTATTGGAGTAAAGAGTTTGTCCATCCTGACATAGGCATACGGCACAAAGAGAGCAAAACCGAGAGCCCCCCTCCAAATAGATCAAGAAAAAAAGATTCCCCATCTCTCACACTAAACAAATAAATTGTAAGTGGATTTAAAGACAAGGTAAAATGTATAACTTGAAAGTCCAGTCAAGGGAAATAGAAGACACTGTCTTCATTACCTTAGGATAGAGAGGATTTCTTAAAATACAAAAGGCACAGAGAGGAAAGAAGGATAATTTTCATGACACTATCTATGAAAATCAATTGTTCATTACAAGACTCCATAAGCAAAGTTTAGAGACAGACAACAAACTGGGAGGAGATATTTTCAAGACGTGAAACCATCAAAGAAAAATCCAGGGGCGCCTGGGTGGCTCAGTCAGTTAAGCAGCTGACTCTTGATTTCAGCTCGGGTCATGATCTCAGGGTCCTGGGATTGAGCCCCGTGCCGAGTTCCATACTCAGCGGGGAGATTCGTTCAGGATTCTTCTCTCCCTCTGCACCGCCCCCCAAATAAATAAAGAAAACTTTAAAAAAAGAAAAGAAAAATCCATGAGAAAAAGACAGGTATCTCAGAAGGAAAACTGGCAAAGCAAATCAACGGTCAAATTACAGAAGCAGAAACCCAAATCACCTAAAAACTTATGAAAAGATGTACAATGTCAGCAGAAATCAGGGAAATGGATATTAAAACAACTATAAAATATAATTTCACACCCAGCAGCGTGGCCAACATTTTAGCATGACAATAGGAAGTCCTGAGACCCACGTGGATAAATGGGAAGATTCACGCATTGCTAGTGGAAGGAAAAAAAATACAAACAACGCCTAGTGCTCTAGTCCCCGCTAAAAGGGCCATTCTGGTTTTCTCTTGGGAACCACAGGCAGAAGGAGATGCAGAGCTGTTCTGCAGACGTCCTTGTTCCTGTGCCCCCACTCCTTCCCTTTTCTTGGGTTCCCACTGCTGGGTACGAAAGTACTGATTCTCTTCCCCCGTCTGCCCTCCTGCAGGTCCGACTACCTTGCCATCCCATCGGAGAACAAAGAGAGTTCCGCGGTACCAGTGGAGGAATAGGGGGTGTGCCTGAAGTGACGTGCAGGGAAGGGCCGGGGAAGGTGCCTCAGGACGGCAGCTCGTGCAAGTGACTCTGTCCATCCACACCCATGTGACTTTAAATCTGCCCCCTTAGATTTTTACCCTACCCAGAGTCCCCCCGCTCAGGGTACCACTTTAAGTTGATGATGCCCAGGTCACAGAGCTGTAGGTCAAGCCCTTTAGAAGGTGAATTGCTTGGCCTCAGTGCTGAAGCAACTTGAACTTCTTTCCCACCGTGACAAGTCATTCCCCCACTCCCTCCTTTGTAAGGATTGTGGATTTGGTCAGAGTCTTTGACTGGGCTGGACTGGGCCTGGCTGGAAATTCTCAGTGAGTTGTTTTATCGTTGGTAGGTGGTCTGGACACTGAGGGACTGGATATTCCGGGTTCTGTGATGTCAACGGCGTCAGGAGGGTGCCCAGGGCCACATTGCTTCCCCTGTGCATCCATCCTTCTATTCATTCATAATACAACCGCTCACGTCTGAACTTTCCCCTCTGACTTCCTGACTCCATCAGACCTCTGCACACCTTAAGATTTTGCCAGAATGAGGAGCCAACATTTCTACATGGACTCAACCTCACCCTGTTCTAGCTTTCAGGCGAGGAGCACCCACGCCAACTGGACTTCTTCCCTGGGCTCCAAATGACCCTGTCCAAATGCTGGAGATGGCACATCCCTCTGTCCCTCACTGACTGGACCTGGCTCATCCTTCATTGCTGCAAGTGAATGGATGTCTTCACGGAAGGAAGCAGGAATGATTAATTCGGGTTAAAGCAAGAGTGTCATGAAGTGGGATTCCTTGAAGTCAGTTTTTTTCAAGTTCCTGGCCCACTTGACTAGAGCATCAGAGCAATGCATGCCTTTCTAGATTCTTCAGTGATAGAAAGTGTACGAAGCATGGACCAAAATGTTCTTGGAACTTGGAACTCTAGGGCTCAATCCCGATGGGTCTCTAAGGCCTAAGTTGGGCTCAGTCCTTCAAGAAGCCAAAGACAGAAGTGGCTCTTAAAAGTCATACAACATGTTCATAACCCTATTAGGGTACCGTGGATGCGTCCTCCAAGGCGAGCACCCACCTGAGATAGTTGGGAAGCATTATTTCCCTGGGGGCATTGGAACAGAAATTCCTAAGTTCTTCCTCTCTAAATTCCTGTAGATCAGTATTATTCCTCATTTTACAGGAGGCAACTGGGACTCAGAGCGGGCTCAGCTGAGTGAGAGACCTCAGAGGCTCAACTGGAGCACAGGAAGCCTTAGGGGCCGCCCAGTTGAGACTTCGGAGATGGGATAATTTTTTCTTAAAAAGACCTTGAAACTGAGCTTGGCCACGGCCATCGTTCACAAGCACAGGGGGTGCATTGCCTGGCTGAGGTTAACTCGGATAGAGTCAGGTAACTGGGAAGTGGCTGAAAGGCCCGGAGTAGACTGGGGTAGGACACGGGGTAGACTGGAAGAATTTCCTCAGTGAAGATGAAAAATCCTCCAGGAGGAAGTGGCATCTGGGAATGACATTTAAGCTAAGAAATGTGCTTTGTAGTCTCGGATGGATGACGCGTGAGTGAGTGAAGAGACGGGTGGGGCTAGGCGGCTTCCAAATATTTCACCTGTGAATCCATGATGTCTCGTTGTTGGGTTTTTTTCTGGATTTGAGGAGAGCAGAGGAACACTGAAAAAATTTTAGTCCGTATCTCGTTTCGTTTCAATTGAGTCACTGGTCCAAGTGTGATGTCCTCTGGCACCTAGTGAGGAGGAAGGGGAAGGCTGCTTTATGGGATAGGAGAGCATGTCGGTGGCGGGGCTCAGGCAGTGAGAGGTCCCTCAGATCCGGGGGAACTTATGAGGGAAAGAGCACACTTCACTGGCTCTGGGCCTCAGCTGACAAACTCGTTTTTCTTCAGCTCTTCCATCCTTGGGGGATCTACTTGAGACAAGCCCTTGCTCACATCCTCAAGAGTCCAATTTTATTGAAGAAAATACTTTTGGTAAACTCAAGACCTTTCTCATCGGTGATTCCCACACAATTCCTCTGAAAGGGGGGACAGAATTAGATTATTTTCCGTACTTTGTAATTAGGAAGATAGATAGGCGCAGATTCCTGTCCCGTGGCTGGTGGATGGCCGAGCTTACAGCAGAAGCAAGCGGCTCACTCCCGGCGCAGCCTCCTCTTGCTTCCAGGAGACAACGCAAATTCATCAGACCCGTAATCACGTAGTGTGCATGCCAGCCGCCTTGCTCCTTTTCAAAAAGCCCAACCCAGGTTATTTCCTGAGTGGTTTTTAATGAGCTCAATGGCACCTATCATTTTTCCCCTTCTTTATCTTTTACAAGGAATCTTCTCAATTCTTGTTTCTAACTTCTCCGCCCCTCTCATCCTTAACTCTGTCATTAGAGCAACACGGCTTACACGGTGCTTTCGTTTCCGCTTAGTTCTTCTCTACAGCTGGCCCTGTGTGGGGGGTATTACTGATACCTGTGTAACAAACGAGCACACTGAGGCTGTCGGAGGCTAAGCAGCTTTACCACATCCTACATCCGTGCAGCTGGTAAGTGGAGAGCTGGGGTCAGGTCTTCTTCGGACTCCTGGCCCAGTTCCCTTTCCACTCAGACCACAGCTGCTTCCCTCCCTCTCATTGCTGAATTTCCGTCCCCTCTTCGCCTCTCTTGCACATCCCGAGGTGTCGCACCTCTCTCGCCCCGACACCACTCGACTGCCCCTCCGCCACTTTGCTTCTTAGCAGGTGCTCGCGATGTGCTTTGAGACTCTATCTTGTTTTGGTTTTCCCTTTCTAGCTGGTTTGCACATTGCTATTTCTCCTGAACGGCAACTCAACTCCTTCCTGGGAGACTTGATCAGCACTACAAAACCTGTCATCCCCAACCTGCTTCAAATCCTCCCCATTCTGTTTCTCCCCATATTCCTAGAGGAGCCAGATCAAACGTGCATCGCTCTGGAAACTTCAGCTGGCATGTTGTTCTTATTAAAGGGCTTAGAAATGTCCTCAAGGGCTATTATTACTTTAGGAACCCCATCTGTTGTCCTGGTGCTGGGTGTGTCCCATGACTGATCCCTCAATAACACAATTCACTAAAGGCCAAGCCAGGCTGGGTCTGATTTTTCTTTTACTACTGCTGTAACAGCCAAGAACTGGATTGCTCAACTCAGTTGGCGTTGTAGACACCCTGCCCTGCTGACCTTTACTGCCAGCCCAGTCTTAAAGCACAGCCTCCTGCACGTTAATACTGTGACAGTCAGGCCTGCCCCTACCCCAACCTTTACTTTCAATCTGTTTAAAAGCGTTATCCTTTACTTCCTTCATCCCCCAACTTCCACACGCCCAGATTTCTGATTCTCTGAGTTTCTGCTTTCTCTTTCAATGCCCAACTAGACAGGTTAGTAGGAAAGGAATTTTTCAAAGCAGGAATATGCTGGAGAAACGTGTAGAGCAGAGAATGATTAAGAGACAGCAGTAGCTCCCTCCTCCCCCCACAGAACTGCTAGATCAAAGGGAAAGTGCACCCAACCCAGGATCTGTGCACCTGCCTGACATCAGGGGCAGAGGCTGTGTAACTGGCATGTCTGCAGGAAGATGCAAGAGCCAGACACATTCCGGAACAGATCTTGGTTCCCCTTTCCCCAGGTTAACATAGAAATGGAAAAATACAACAAAGAAGCTTTCCTCTCCCCTCCTTTTGTAAATGAAAGATCCCCAACTCAGTGAATTCACCCAGTCCCTGTGAGTGTATCTGAGGAGTACTGGTGTGTCCACGCACTGTGTCTCAAGCCCCAACCTGGAGCCTCTGTGTACCCCGTGGCTTCAGGTCTGAAAAATACCATCAGCCAAGCTCTTCCTATCTCTGCAAGTCCGCCGTGGTAGATACCTCGTCTTGCGCTATCTTACTTGAGTTTACAGTAGGACCCGTAGATAAGCACACGGAGCAAGTCTGAGCTGTGGAAGATCAGACTGCACCCCATATCCTGGGCCAGCCAAGCCTCAACGCTGGTAATACCCTTCTTCCCCCTGAACCACCACCCAGCAAGAGCGGCATCTGACAGCAGTGTGAGTGATGGAGGGGGGGGCTGCGTTAGCCCAAGCGCTTGTCGATTTGGGAAACACCATCAAACACAATTAGCGAACTCTGGCGGTCTTGCAACTAACTGCTGCATCTCTTTGCCACATCGTCACCTTCATACTGCTTCTTCTTGATTTTCCACAGCCCATCTTCTTCTGAACTCTAGAAATGTTCCTGATCACCCAAGCTCTCCACAACCTAATGCCAGTATGGAGTGTTTTTCAGGAAATACCCTGTTTGTGTCAATAAAGTGTCTCTAAACGCGGCCTGGTCTAGTTTGCTCAACTATGTGTATCTGCTATGTATACTATGGCTTCTCCCTCCCTCCCCAGCCTGCATCGACTCCTGAACTCGCCATCAGTGGGGGGTATTTTCCCAGAGAACGGAAAATGCATTTAACAGTCTAGAATTAAACAATGTAAAGGTGTGATCTTCCTTTCTCCTCCTAACCTTCCTAAATACAAAGGAACACAAGAGTCACCAGTCCTCCCTCCTGTCTGACACCAACTAAGTCTCCCATCACGTGGTAAAGGGATAACTCCAAGACAGACCCAGTGAGGGGAGGGGGCCAGACTCCCCGACCAGTCTAGGCTAGCAAGGAAATAAGGCAAAACTGTCTCTCAATGTCCACCTTCCTGGAAGTGCCAAGGCACAAAAGGGAAAAGTTAAATAACTTACCACTGGGATTCACAGCATGTAATATGCTCCTATAATAACAGCACTGCTTGGAGTTCCTGGGTGATGCAGTCGGTTGAGCATCCGACTCTTGGTTTTGGCTCAGGTCGTGATCTCAGGGTCATGAGATCGAGCCCCATGTTGGGCTGCACGCTCAGCATGGAGTCTGAGACTCTCTCCCTGTCCTGCTGATAAATCTTTTTAAAAAAAGTGCGGGGGGGGGGGGGGCGCCTGGGTAGCGCAGTCGTTAAGCGTCTGCCTTCGGCTCAGGGCGTGATCCCGGCGTTCTGGGATCGAGCCCCACATCGGGCTCCTCCGCTGGGAGCCTGCTTCTTCCTCTCCCACTCCCCCTCCTGTGTTCCCTCTCTCGCTGGCTGGCTGTCACATAAATAAATAAAATCTTTAAAAATAAATAAATAAAAAAATTAAAATAAAATAAAATTAAAAAAGTGCGGGCTAATAAGGAAATAATTATCTTACTATAGTACTAACCACTATATGAAGAAACACACACACACATTTTTATATTATCTCTAAAAAACTGAGGCTTAGAATAATGGATGGGTACCAAGGTCACACAGCTGGTGAAGAGTGATCCTGCAACCCGTACTCTGGTCTGATCCCACAACTTTTTATCCAGCTGACTTCATCAGGCTGCCTCCCTTCCCAGGAAAGGGCATCCTAGATGTTGGGCAGATGGCTGGGCACAGGTATATGTATGGGCATGCCTGCGTGTACACACACACACACACACACACACACACACACAGACGCACACACGCACGAGCGTCTTTGGGCCTTGCCCTCAATACAACTGGGAGGACCAAAAACATCAGGGATGATGAGCACTAATGAATCGGGCAATAAACACACACACCATTTATTATTGTAGTTCAATACTTTTTCTTTTAATTCATACTGTACTTCCATGGCTCTAGCTACTTTACATGAAGATTTGGCCGGGAAGCCGTGTATGGTTCTAGGTAATAGCAGTTAAGTTTTCAGACCTTGCGCACAGCGCCAGGCAAAGTACAGTTCTAGATCCAAATACACATGGCCAGACAACTCGACTGCAATCAACCTGTGTTCTTTCCCATATATGGCCCAGTGCAGGTGTTGGGGGCTGCTCCCTCTGCCTCGCCCCACTCCACCCCTTGTCAGGATTACCCAGGGGCCACTGTGGCCTCTGACCCATCTCTCCCCACCTTGGAGTCTAGGTTGAGTGGGGGGAAAAAGCACCATGGGTTTGGGAAGATGATCTGGTCCATGCAGAGAGTGGTCTGGCCCTAGAGTGCAGGATAGGGAAATGTGGGGAGCCACACTACCATTGGCAAAAATGGTTGCTTTTGTTACGCAATCTCAGCACGTGGCACCCGAGCCCAGGGCCAAGTCCCCAGACAGAGCCAGCTGTCTCGCCTGGAGCAGAGGCCACCATTTTGCTTCTGCAGCGTCTCACTGTGTTGAGAGAAGCAAGGGGGCCAAGGGGCAGAGATGACAGTATTCTTTATGCTTTCACATGTCGGGTAGATCGTCTGGCATCAGCTCCTCTTGGCAGGCAAGGTGCTTCTCGCTAGCAGCCAAGGCTCCAATCCGGGCTCCCAGGCCTGCTGAGGACCTCAAGTCACAACAGAAAACAACGCCCAAGACCCCTGAGCTGTCGCACAGAACACCAAGACAGGGAGCTGGCTGGGCCCGTCACAGCCATGGCTGGAGCAGAAGTGAGGTAACAAGGCTGGGCAGAGAGGTGGGAAGGGGCGCTCTCTACACCTTGTGCAAATTCCTGCTCCACATCGGGGAAGCAGGGGCGTTAAGAGACGGCCTTCCAGAAAAACGCTCCACTCGGACCCGAAACGCATCTTCTGGAAGAAAACATAGAGGTGGAGGGAGTGGGGCCAGCCTGCTGGAGGTTGGGGGATGAGGGTCAAGGATGTCAAGTGGTGGATGGGATGATTGTCCCACAGCCTAGAGACAAGGGGGTGGGGGAGGAGAGAGTCAGGAAGACAGGTTCTCAAGTTTCCTACTGGAGTGGGCAGGTGGGATTCAGGGGTGTAGGGAGGGAGATCACAGCCCTGCCACTGGCGGCCCTAGGGAGGAAGGGCTGGCTTTGGCCACCCTGCACTGCTAAAGCAGCAGCACAGTATGGCACAGAAAGCATCCTTCTGAGACCACAAACGTCCAGAAAGATTCTTCCCCTAGTCCTTTCTCCAAGATTTCACCCTAGAGATGCTGCCCGCAAATGATTTTAGACATGGTCCAAGCTTGGATCAGGGACAGGGACACAGAGAGAAGCCACTTCTAGCAAAGCATTCTTCTTGAAGTTTCTTGATCCCTCTCCCTCTTGGTGTAATCCAGGTTCTTAGGGGCAGTGCTCTAATCCAAGGATTTTAGCCAAAGCTTCACTATTAATCCAAACCCAACAAGGTTTGAACTGAGTCAAAAGAGAAGTGCTAGGGCCAGGAATGACTTCTCTCCAGTGTTTCTCCTAGCAAGGAGGAGGAAGGATGGATGATGAAAGTCTTCATAGCCTAGAGACAAAAGACGAGCTTAATCCTAGATGGTGACCTTCTTGCCATTGTCCTCCTTGTATAGCTTAGAGAAAGCCCTTCCCAAACTGAGACTAGGCCAACAAAGGAAGAAACGCCCTCCTAAGGTTAATACTGGGAAATACAACAAACCTGATCTCCCTACTCTCACTAGGCCTCCCTAGTCCTGCTGCTCATAAAAGAAGAAAATTTACCCCGGATTTCCCGGGAACCCTGATGCTGCCCTACTACTCACCTGAACACCAGGGAAGCTCTAGCCCAGATGGCTTGTCTTCTGGCCGAGTACCATCCAAGTCTGAGAAGGCCCTACCTTGCCAGTCTCTGACCCAGCCTCCAAGACAATGCCCACGCCAGAACCTATCTTAGAGACGGTCCAGCTCAGCCCCTCTCCTGTTACAAATGAGGATACTGCAGGTCAGAGAAGGGAAGTGACTTGTCCAAGAGCAGAGCCAGGACTCAGGCCCAGGTCTCCTAACTCAGCCCAGCGCTCTAACAGAGAACTTCAAAAGTTGCTGATCTTGCTGCCCTTGTCCCAGGGAGGTGAATGGGGGAAGAGAGAGGAGTGGCAGACATGAGTGGGTTCTCCGAGGCCAATCTTGTTAATTCCTTTCAGGAAGGTGCAGTGCAAGTATAGACCCTGTAGCTCTTCCCCACCTGGTTTAGAAACTCTGCAACACTTGAGTGCAAGCTCTCCAATGTGACCCCAGGAATCCTTGTAGAAAGATTCCCACATGACCAGAGTTCTTACATGAACAAAAGCAAAGCACAGGCTGGAAGAAATAACATAAAGGGTGGTAGTTCTGACGCTCCCAGGCGCAGATACAAGCCAAGCTGCAGGGCTTGAATTGCAACGTTATTTATCAGTTTCACTCCCAGACTTATCTCCAAGGGTGAGTTCCCTTTGACAGCCTACTGAATACAGGGTGGGCGGGGGGCTTTTGTTTGGGAGTGAATAGAGGTGTTGGGTTTTCTCCTGCTCTGAAGGTTTAAAACATTAGAACAGAGAGTGCCCACAAGAGATCCATGATTCTTAGTGATGAGGCAGGCCGAGGGCCCTTCCCCATGTGCACACACCATCTCCCGGGTTCAAACCCTCAGACGTCACAAGGGCTGCTCCGACATACTAAGCACCTCCCTCCCTGTAACCTACTCTTCCCTGGCATGGCCAAAGAGACAAAGTGAAAGCAGAATGACTCTGTGCAGCCAGGCCCACTTACATCACTTTACTTCCAGCATAGAACCCTTTGTAAGTCACCCCAAAGGTCCCACCATGGGACCATCAACAACTGGACGATTTAAATAAATATTTACTTATGTATGGAATAAATGAGATAATTTATCACTTCTGCTTTCAAAAGTTTCTGAGAATAATTTTGGCGTCTGGCTCCTGCAGCAGGAAAATTTCTAGCAGTCTGCACTGTTCCTCCTTCTCTGGCCCGGGACCCACGAGCCCTGACCCTCACCAGAGTGTCTCCTAGTCAAAGTCCTGGACAAGAATGAGTAGTGACCCACTGACCTGTGGGCACATCACACTGCACAGGGCTTAAAAGTCAACTCTAGCCCTCACATCTCCTTTCCTAGAGGAGGGATATCCATTCTAGCTGATTCCATGGAGCCTTCTCAGCCTACTCCCCTAAGGCATTGATCTTTTTGTCTTCTCATCCTGCTCTTAAGTGAATAATGAGGTTGTATTCTCAGATTGACTGAAAAGACAAAAACTTATCTTTAATTGCCAAAGGGGGATGCTCAGGCCATTCCTACAGAACAGGACTTGCTCTTCTTTGGGGCTAGGTCGGCGATAAAATCTTCCTTTCCTTTGGCCCCTTACATCAAGAGGCCCCCTAGGAGAACAAGCCATCTGGAAGAGTTCTCCTGGCCAAATTGGTATGATCCTTTCCTGACTGAGATCTGTGAGCTGCCTGGGGCTGGCAGGATTCCTCTGGTTGTGACATGGAGGAATAGCAGTTAAGTGAATGAGAAATGGTAATCGTGCCCAGAAGGGCCCTGCGAGGTCAGATAAATGCACGGGTCCTAATGAGCCACCTCTAAAATGGCCCTGGATGACTCACTTTCCTAACCAAAGGTCTTCTTTCTCCTCCTTAGTGATCTCATACCTCGCTGGGGCCAGAGACTGGAGAAGGCTTTGCCCCCTTTGCCGGAACTCCCACTCCCAAGTCTGAGGAACAGGATTTAGAATGGCTTCCACGTGGGGCAGAGACTCACTCTGGCCTTTTCTTGCACAAATGCATGCACCTTTGCCCAAAGCATTCCTTCCCAAAGCCTAGATTTTCTACCGTGTGCGGAGTGTCTTCACTGTCTCCCTTAACCTAAGTCAGTTCTTCCCTTAGAGTAAACAATGCTGGCAGCCAAGTGAGTGCTTGGATATCGGGGCTGACTACTCACACCGTGTTCTGTGTGAACCTATGATGCGATCCATACAATGCTAGGGCACTCCCTCCCTCCAACCCTAGCCATCCCTAGGACACCCTGATTAGTCCCAGAAATCAAAATGACAGCTCAAGTGAAGGAATTAGAGCCATAGGCCCAACTGGCTCATAACCACTTAAAAGGGGTTTAACAAGACCCAAAATGCTCCATCCTGGCTAATAAACAATGTGCTCTTAGGGCACAGAGAAAAAATAGGGTTTTAGGCACTAAAAAGTGACACTTCACCCAGATCCAGCCTGGGAGAAGACCAGAGAGAAGGGGGGGGGGTGGGAAAGGAAGGAATTCCCAGCCCTTATTGGGTCCACACCCTACAGGGGTTAGGGGTTAGGGGTGCAGGGGTGATGGAGGAGACACCATTCCGCACACACGTCCTCGGGAGCCTGCAGCTCAAGGCCCAATCCCACAGGGGCAGCCTTCCCAGCCTTCCAGCCCTCCCCCTAACTGGGGGGCGCATGGTCCATAGAAAGCGGGGGGAGGGGGGCTCAGGTGGCAGAGTTTAGATTGGGCTCTTGACCTCAATGCTTCCTGTTCATAAGAGAATACCTGGGGAAGCGTGGGGTAGGGAAGAAAAGATTCTCTTTTATTTTGGAAACAAATCAAGAGGGGATTCGGGAATGAAGCACCTTAAGCCCCTTGAGACTTCGAGACCCCAGGGTCTTCACAGGTGTAACTTTGGCTCAACAACACTTCCCTTCTCAGAGCCAGGAACGGCCAGCAAGGGGAAGGGTGGGGACGAGAGGGGGGTGGGGGGAGGAGGATCAGGGGAGGTCGGTGCTGAGAGGTGGTCCCTGCCCTCCTCGGCCCCTCCGCCGGCCACACAGGAGGCGGGCCCGCTCCTTCTCCCTGGTACATAGGCATTATCTCTTTTTAAAATCTGTATATAATATATATATATTTATATTCTGTATATATATATATTTATATATATCTATTTATATGGTCTATGTACATGTATTGCACGGGCCTCTTGCAGCCACCCCTGCTCCTGCCTTGTTAGTGATAGCGGTTCCTCTTCTCTTCGCTTTCTGAGGTGTAGTCGCGGGACCTGATGCCGTTCTGAAGATTGATGAGAGAGTCCTTCATCTGTAAGACAGGGAAGCCCACCCAGGCCCGGGTTTGTGCCCTCAGTGGGCTTCTCCGCCACGCCCGCCGAGGGCAGGTCCCCGAGCACACCAGAGAGTTCAAGGGAGCCGGGCTCCTACGACAAGGGGAATTCTCCTAGGATGTGGTCTCCAGCAGAAAGGTGACAGCCAATCTAGCACTGGGAACCCCTGAGGTGAGGTTTGCTATGTAGTCATTTGTGGCCCCTGGGTCACCGAATTAATCTCTCTCTCTCTCTCTCAGGGCACATGGGTGGCTCAGTCAGTGAAGCGTCTGCTTTTAGCTTGGGTCATGATCCCAGGGTCCTGGGATGGAGTCCCTGCATCGGGCTCCCTGCTCAGTGGGGAGTCTGCTTCTCCCTTTTCCTTCCCCCCTGCTCATGATCTCTCTCTCTCAAAAAAATAAAATCTTAAAAAAAAAAAAATTCTCTCAAAAAAGAAAAAAATTTCTCAAAGCTATAGGGAGCCACATGAGGCTGGCTTCTATGCATTCAGTGAGGTTTCCCCACGGAACCCGAACAGCCTGGACTCCCATCTGTGTGCATTCTGTCACTCTGCTGTCCCAGCCTGGGGCTCCGGTCTCTCTTGCCTATTCCAATCTCACCCTTCGTATGGCCCAGAACATGTCCGAACTTTTTCTGGCTTACCATCCTCTTTCCTACTCCTGGCTGCTGGTAAACCACTCACTGGGACCCCGCACTAGGGTCACTGTGAATTGTTCTGTTTCGTGCATGTGTAGACGGCGATACACGCCTTGGGTGCTGAGCAGAGAACTGACACCTGAGTAGGCTTCTAGCTGGACCCGTATCACAGAATTGACCTTGACTGAATTTCTTAACTCCATTAAGAAACAGGCACGCTAACATTGTTAGGTCATGGCAAGGACTCTCGATGGGGCAGAGTTGCAGCAGCAGAATCCTGACGGACCCGTCACAACACAACGCGCTAATATACTGTCTCTGAGTGAGCTGCTGTAGGACAGCACGACACAGTTAACATTTCACGGGCACCTGGTCAGGGATTCTGAAAACCTCTGTCTCTCTGCCTCACTACAGTTTTCTTCTTTCTCTCTGGTTCCCCCAAATACCCTCTGCTCCACAGGGATGCTCCAAAGGGTTTCAGAAGTGATTTTTAAAGGGGATGAAACGAAACACCTATCCTAACGCTTACAGAGTTGAGCCCACCATGCTAGAAATCTGACTGACCCACGCTCCAATGTAAGGGGGTCCATCCTGACACCAAATTCTGGAGTTGGAAGAGAACCGGGCCATCCAGTCCAACTGCCTCTTACGTAATTCGTAAGTTTCTTATCTGCCATCACCTGGTCACCCCTTGGGCACTTTCGGGGATAGAATCTCAGGCCTTCAGAGTAGCCCACTCCATTACGGGATAGCTTGACTTAAGTGGTCTGTTTTTGATGACTCAAAGCTCCCCTTCCCTGTAACTTCTAGCCCCTGGGGTTTCACAAGCAATCAATCTCTTCTTCTACCTGTGGGACCTCTATGTCTGAAGACCACCCTGTTTTCCTTGCCCCCATCTTTCCTTCTGAGCATGTCTTTAATTCTATCAACTCTTCTTGATATCACAGGGCTTCTGAGCCCCCCTCCCCTGCTAGGCCACTGACCCTTTTTGTTTAAAAAAAAAAAAAAAAATCCATGACTCCAAAGCTAAACATGATATTCTAAAAACACATTAAATTGGATCCTGATAGCCACATTAAAATCCTCTCTCCTCAATTTAGAGCTAAGACCACACTATGAATGGGAAATAAGATTTAATATTAATGAGTGCCTCCCCCGTGCCCTCAAATCCTGACAGCAATTTCGTGAAGTTATAATTCCCATTTTATAAATGAAGAAACTGTGACGTCACTACTATTAAATCCCTTGCTCAAAACTAGTCCATGGCAAGGCTGGGATTCCATCTCAAGTCTGGCTGACCACCAAACATAAAGAACTCCTTCGGAACAGGAATTTTAACGAACAGGACAAATCCGTGGGTCTCCTATCTTCTTAATTCTCTTGTAGAGCAAAGTACCTTCTTGCTGTCTTGGCTACAACGTGGTAGTTTTGTATAGAATGTTAACCTCTTCCCGGTAAAGGAGAGAAGCTCCCTCCTTTGATAAAACTAAACTTGTTATTGATTTTGCTCCAGGATCATTTTCTTAAATAGATGAATGAATGTAGTTTTTGGAAGGAACACAGGCACCTGTCCTAGAAGACGTCACGACAAGAGGGCGCAGTACGACAACCGTCTTCCCAGACTATCCGTGCAGCCTCTGAGGACGAGTGACGTGTTGGGGGTTGTGTGTTGGCCGTGTGTGTTGAGGGCGGGGTAGGGGTGGCATATAGCAAAAGGAACTTGAAAAATATGCCCTCTGGGAAGATAAATCTCTGTGAAAGGAGGTTCTCTCTTTCAATGCCTGTCAGATGGTCATGAGCGACCAAGGGGGAAAAAAAGAAAGCAGTCCTTCCACATAACCTACAGCTTTCTTGCTGCAAATTCATTGTTAGTGTCTGGAGGAGTACACCTGTGTTTCCAACCACGCATTCCAGGATGACTTTAAAATCAGAACAGTGGATGGCCCAGGGGAAGAATGAATGGGAGGGTGAGGTCCGGTGGGTGGTGATGGGGATGGGGATGGGGATGGGAGATCTCTCCCAGAGCACAGGGAAGGAGCCCATCTCCAGAAGATGAGGGCAAGGAGAGTAGCTGGGGACATCTCACCTGGTCAAGAAGCATCACCGAGGATTTGATGATCTCCCTCCATTTCTGGAGCTCTGTATCATGGTACTTTTGTTGGGACTCCAAGAGCTGGGCCCATTCTGTCTGAGATTGGGGTAACCTGTGGGGCAGAAGAAGGGGTACCCCGGCAGCTGGAGTTATGCTCAGTGGACTGTCCTGTGCTACCAGACCCCTAAAGGACAGAGAGTCACATCAGACTGCTTTGTCCTCTGCTCAGTGCCCCCAGTTCCCCCGTGCCCCAGGTCAGAAGCAGGCTAAAGCTACAGGGACAGTTTTCAGAGCTTGCCTATGGACTCCCACAGAGACTGGGTAGCAGGAGCTGGAGCACAGTACCAGGTGGGGGTAGGACGTGGAGGTGGTGGCCAAGGGAAGAGGCGAGGATTACCTTTCTTGGAGCCTCAGACCCTGCCAGGCAGTGAGGGTCTGGGTGGTGTATTCCAACATCCAGAGTTTGTAGAAAAGCATCATGTTAAGGATGACCAGCAGCACCAGACTAGGAAGAGACAAAGGGGACAACAGCAACAGGCATGAGATGTAATCTGAGAATGCACGCTCCCTCTCAAAGCCAGGGATCGCCCCCCCCCCCCCAGGCAGCTGCTGTCCTTAACCATTGGTCACCTGAAGCATGGCAGGGAGGGGGCGGAAGGATGCAGCTAGGGGGAAAGGGAGAGAGAGCGGCGCTCTCATCTGGAGGGGCCAGGATGCAGCGGAGGAGCCATGGAGAGGCGTGTGGGTGAAGGCACTGGGAAAGAGAGACACACAGAGGCCACCCAGACCCTGGGTGCCTGGGGGAAGAGGCAAGATGGAGAGGAAAAGAGATGAAGGGTAAACGAAGCAATCAGAGAGCCAGTACCTGAAACAGATCCTAATGGGAGCAAGGAGGAAAAATGGGGAGGAGGCAGAGGTTAGAACAGACCAGTGCGGGGACGGGGAGGGCTGCACTGAAACCAAGCCAGAGAGCAAGTGAGCCTGGGGGGAAGGGGGAAAGAAACACCAGAAGCGAGGACACGTGGACGAGGAGACCCAGCAAGCAAGGAGCAAGAGACAGCAGCTGCAAACAGATCTTAGTATGTCAAGGGTGACACAGGGAAGCCAGTCCTCCTACACAGCCGACCTGAGGCACGACAGAAGGGCGAAGCTGTGGACTATCGACCCGATCCCCCGACAGGTGTTAGCAGGACGCCCTAAAGCACAGGCTCGTCCTTAAGCCTGCCCAGACCTGCAGGGGTCATGAGCTTCCCCAGTCTGGGCCAGCACTGGTCAGAGACAGGGAGGTGGTAAGGAGGACGCAGGGGGCAGAGAGAGCCGCTGAGAGACTGGGGACGTTCCCTTCTCCTCTTGGCCTCAGTGGCTGCCAGGAGATCATTTTAGGACACAAGTTCATGGAGCAGAGAGAGGAAGACTTGGGGAGCAAAGGGATCTAGGGACACATGGAACTGGGTACAGTCCTGGCCCACTGCTCCAGGGCTCTTAATGTCTGATAAAGTTCCTTAGCTTCTCTGAACCCCTTCCTCAATAGGGACGGTTCCTGCCCTGCTGGGGCTGCGACGTGTGTAGGGTGAAGCAGTAGACGGAAAGCTCCCTGCACACAGAAGCCCCCCACCAACGGGCTGTTTTATCATGAAAGGAGGGGGTACAGGGACACACACAGGAAAAGGAAGACAGAATGAATATGGCAAAGGACCAACAAAGAACATCTTATGCTGTGCCTTTAACCTTCCAAAGCGTATGAGTGCGTGCGTGCGAGACACTGCGCTCTTCTCTGCGCTTCCAGCACAATGGAAGGCGATACTCCTGGAGCTGGCAGCTGCCAGTCCCTGACCCTACCCAGCTGTGCTCAGGGCTCTTTGACTTCTCCAGAACAATCTCTAAATTTAACGCTGACTTTCAAAGACACCGCCTTTAACTGTATCCGCATGCACCAGAGGACTGGACCGTCCACCTCGTCGGCGCGGGCTGCATGCATCTTAGCTCCTGCGTTTGGGTCTGTGCGCACCATCCTGCCTGTGCTCAGTGCAGGTCCAGGGACACCCCTGCAAGCTGTCTGAGGGAAGGGGCTGTGGTCCACACAGAGAACAGGGGAGGGCGGGGTCCGCGTCTGGGCAGCTCCCATGCCACTCACACACCTGCGCCCCCACATGCTCACGGTACACCCCCATCTCCAGGTAAGCGGGGGGTGGGGGGGGTGTCTGGCAGCAGGCTGAACCAAGCAGAAACTCTGTCCACACTTAGCCATCCCAGGAACTCCCTGCTCCCAGCGGTTCAGGGGCATCCCGGGAGGGCTCTGGGCTTCCACTGCGGACAGCTGTACCCTCCCATCCTACCCATGCATTTCTTCCCACTTCCTCTCTCCCTGTCCGGCATCCTTCTGGGAACTAAGTTACTGAGCCTAGTGTTTCAAAACAAGATGGCAATATTGTAAATTATTTACATTAATAGAAGCATATATTTCTGGATGGTAGTCATTGATTTCGTCTGGCTATCCTGCCAAAGTGTGGGCCCAGCAGTGCCCGGTCCTGGCGGCCGGCACGGAGCAGATACTCAGGACATCCCTCACAAGTGAACGAATGGGCTTCTAAGATGCTGTGTGGCGTCTAGCTTAGCATTTCCCCGGCAGTATAGTAATTCTGAATGTCCTGTCTTACCCACTTGGAACTGAGTTCCTAAGGGCATGAATGCGTTCTGTTCTCAATCCCGAAGGCCTAGCTTACAACAAATGCTAAATAAAACAGAGAAAAAGAAACCAAGAGGTAAGGAATGATGGACAGAGCAAGTGATCTGAAGAGAGAAACTAGAGGACAAAGAAAGGCCAGGGCCACAGTAAGGGGGGCTCATACGCCTGAGGTGCCAGCAGGCGGGGAGGGAAGGTGCTAGGGCAGGGGCGGGGGGGACAGCTGGGATCCCTTACACACAGCTGATAACCAGCAGCAGCTTGGACACGCTCTGTAGGTGGAAACCGTTAGGGGTGTCCTCGGGGATATGCCGTGTCTGCGTGGAACCTGTGGGGAGAATAAAGAGGCCATCACCATGGTGGCTCACGCATCCCCTGGCTGCTGTGACAGCGGTCACGCACAGAGCTTCATGGAATGACGGAGAACTGTCCGTGATGCTGTCACGACGAGATGACAGATACACCCAGCCCTCTGAAGTACAAGGGAAGCCCCTCAAGGGCAAGGTCATGGGCTGGATCAGGCAAAGTGGACATTCAAGTCACCGAGCAAACAAGAAGCTCAATGGCCTTATGTAGCTAGGACATGCGGGGTGGGGGACAAAGTGCTCTGCGGCGTAGCCATGGCAAAGGCAATCGCACTAGGCTGGGACCAGAGACCGCTTTCAGCTCGGGCTTTGTCCGTAACCAGGGACGTGACGTTGAGCAAGTCTCAACTGCTGTCGGAGGGTCAGTGTATTCACGTGGCCTACTAGTCAGAAATCCTCTCTGTAAGGGATGTAAGGGAGTGCTCTGGTTGAAGCTGGCGGGAGACACGGAAGGCTGGCACTCTCCTCTCCTGTCCCCATCCTGAGGGACGCCCAGGGGTGTGCCAAGCACAGCCTGAAAGACGCTGGAGTAGTGGTCTCTGAGGCTTCTTATGGCTACAGGCCGCCATGACTGAGCAAAGACATGAGGTGGTGCATGGCTGGATGGCAAGAGGGAGACACGTCAGGGGAGTCCACTGTCTGGGAGGGCAGGTCCTTGGTGGGCCTGTGGGGGCCACGTGAGCTCGGACTTCCTGACGTTTGTGTCAGGGGGGCGTCTCTGGCCTGAGCTGTGGCTTCTCCCCGGTGCATTTGCCAAAACCCTGGAAGCTGCCCATTTGAGTCTATCACAGTGGACACGGAGTTCAGCGAACTTCTGTTCAGCAGATCCCACATGTGGGCTCAGCAGGGACGGAGGAACGTCAAGGGCAAAGGGAAACAGGTAGAGGATCCGGAGGCTGAATAATGAGTTAGGGGCAAATTATATACGATCTATACCCAAGGACGCAGAATGAGTGCATCCGTGTAGGTCTTGGCACAGGCACGCAGCTCTAGCCCCGAGCCCCAAGCCGTGCCCCCCCACTGGCAGCGGGCACGCACCTGCCACGTGTTTGATCCTGTGGCCCACATCTTCATCAGTGGGTGTGGTGACGGGGCTCATCACCTCTTCCAGGTGAGGCACCCGCAGGTGGGCATGGGGACGCTTCCTCCTCCGCACTGTCGGGGCCTTGCTGGTCTTCTCTTTGGGAGACTGTCTGTGCATCTCAGCCAGGTAGGTGCTCTCTGTTTTGGTCAGCTCGCTCTCTGTCAGAGACAAAAGGCCACCTGCCTACACCTCTAGCTCCACACGCTGGCCTCCAGAAACAACTCTGTCTACTCCTAGCTGAGCTCTCTCACAGAGAACCATTTTCCCACACCGCACTCTGGGACGTTGACTGGGAGGGCAGGGGTCCCTCGGGGATGGCTACGAGCCTCAGAAGTACTGCTGGGACGCAGCCCCAGCCAAACCCCCCTTCTGGGTTTTGTCCAACATCATGTAGACATAGGTTCCCAACATCTGTACCCTCATGCAGACGGGGGGCACATCGCATGTCCTAATGGACGCATTCACAGGCTCATCCTTCCTTTCTGTAACTGAATGACCACCGGGGTGATGAGATGTGGAGGTCATGTGCCGGGATGGGGGGGGCACAGACCTCACAAAAGTTACAAGCATAGCCTCTTGGAAAATGCATGTGTTCACAGACCTGCCAAGTTCTGCATCCATCTCTGGGGCCACCTTAGGGCGCTCATGACACCCAATCACCATCTCGGTGTGGCCCCCATCTCCGTGCTTCCCACTCCCCAGAACGGTTGCCATTCCAGCTGAGCCGGTATCTGCTGTCGCACCAGCACCGATGGCTGCAGCCTTGCTTACCTAGGTGGCGGAAGTAGTCCTCCAGCCCACTCCAGAAGTTCTTCTCGATGAAAGTTTTCACCAACCCCCAGGGCTGTTTGCGATAGCGCAGCTCTGTGGAGACCCTGGGGACAAGCCAGAAATGAGATCAGCCACTTCCTGGGCAGCCCCTCCTCTGCTGGGACGGTCCCTTCACACCACACCCACTGTGCCACCTGAGCTCCCTGGACACATCTGGAGGTCAGTGCAGCTGGCGGTTGAGCCTCATTTTATAGAGGAGAAAATGGGAGTACTAGAATAAGGCCATCAGACCAAAGGCTAACACAACGGGGCTCTTGACTCCGGGCCCACAGGTCTTCATGAGGCCACGCTGCCTCCCCGAGATGGTGCCAGGTGGCCAGCCAGCCGTGGGGGTCCTTGTCTTCTTCTGCAGAGACTTGCAGGTCCAGACCAGGCTCTAGGGTTCCATCACTCCCACCTTTAGGAGAGCGATCTGCCACCGGCCCTGGCTCCTGCCTCTCCACCCCACGAGACCTTGCCAGCCTTGCTTTTTTCCAAGTATTCTCTCTCCCTGTCACAGGTCTCTCTGCTGCCCAGGCTGTCTGCAGACGAGTCCCTTCTTCCCCTCCACAGCCCGAAGTCACTGCTGCTCCCAGTTTATGCTCCCATTTTTAAGGCCGCCTGCCCCCTCTCCCCACTGTCCTCGGGGACCCTGTGGCCTGACATGAGCAAGCCAATGCTTGCGAGTCCCCTCACCCCCACCCCCATCCCGCCCAACAAGTGTTCACGGGATTACAGGCGGGCGCCCTTCTGGACAGGTTTATCTGAGGTCAACAAGCTGCCTCTGTGTGAACTGGACAGAAAAGACGTCTAATCAGAAGACTTCGAAAAAGCTGGAAGTGAGAAGCCTAGACACAGTGTGGGGGAAGATGGCGGGGGCAGGAGGGAGGAGAGAGGACGGAGGGAAATGGAAGGATGGAAGGAAGGAGGCGTAGATACTCAGCAGCATAGGCACCAAAAAAAATATTTTTTTTAAAGCAGAGAACGAGAATGATGCAGGCCCTGAGATGTGGGTGTTTGGAACTTCTCGATCCCCAAGAGGTCTCTCTGTAGCCTTTCACCAAACCCTCATGCCATTGCGACGGCATGAGCGAGGACACCCGTGCACACCAGGAACCTCCTGGGAACCCACGCAGGCCCTCCGGACGCGGCACCTGAGTCGACTCTTGTTCCGGGCCACGCGGGTGAGAGTGTAGCGATTGATGGTGTAGAAGTAGTCATGGTAGGGCACGTCGTGCGTGAGGACCTCGGCGTCTATCACGTAACATTCGCTCTCCTGGCTCGCCTTGTACATGGTCTGTGGGGAGAAGGGTCCGTGGGACAAAGCTGAAGAGAAGCAAGAGAGGAAAAGCACCGCCCTCCCTAGTCTCGGAAGGAGGACCCGGACCCAGTGGAAATGGCAGCACAGCACGGGTCCCCGCCCCAGGGCCCAACGACACCTGCTCCCAGAAACTTCTTCTTAGCTTCTACACTTAATCCTTCACGACAGGCCAGCGGCTCTTCCTGCCGCTCTTCCATGCCCCTACCCCCAGCTCACCTGCGTCTCCCTGACGGTGGCAGTTTTAGGAGCCAGAGGGTTGGTAAGGGTGATGGTGTAGAGGATGACTCGGCTCTGGTTTCCATTCTCTTCCTTCTTCCATGGATGGAAGATGATATCTGAGGGTGGAGAAGAGCCCCGGAATGAGGTAGGGAGAGAGGCATGCCCACGCCATCTCTGAATTTCCCCTTCGAGTGAACTCTTGACTGTACCGACGGCCGACTGGTCCCCATCAGGAAGCCAATGGGAGCCTGAGGGCCCCAGGAGAAGGGTGGGAGGAGGGGGAGTCAAAGCAGAAAGAGGCTCATTGTAGCATTGCTGAAATTCTACACAGGGCTCCAGAATGCTGATTGTTCCTGGGGCTGGGACAGGCGGTCTGGGGGCCACCTGCGGGGGTGTTGGCAACACTGGAGTCACTGTGACGAGGGCCTGGGATCCTTGGGAACAAGTCCTCTCCTCTAAGGCATGCCCTCCGACTGCCCTCTCCTCCTGGCAGAGGGCTACGCTGACGCTCTTTCACAGTCGGATGCCCAGCAGCTCTGCCCGGCCAGAGCCGCAGTCCCTGCTATTGGGGCAGAACAGGGGCAGGCGGATGAGACAGGAGTGAAGCAGAGACGCACAGAGTCCTGGATGTGAATCCTGGTTCGCGCCCTGCTTCGCTGCATGGCCCTGGGCAAGTGAGAACAGTCGGAGCTCTGGCTTCCTCATCGGTACCCCGGGGATTGCAGTGCTTGCGCAGGGGCAGATCCGAGGGTTACACAAGATGGGTGCCACGTGCTTGGCACGCCGGGGGTGCCTAGCAGTAAGGGCTCGCGGCTATTCTTTGTGAAGCCATGAGCCCAGGGCGGTCTTGCTCCCCAGTGAGCCTTCATGGCCACAGTGGGCGAGCATAAAGCAGCAGCGCTGGGGAAGATGTAGCGAGCAGGGCCCTGGGCGGGGGGGGGGGGGCGGGGGGGGGGGGAAAGGGTGGCCCGGGCCTTCGGGTGGCCTGGGGAAGAAGAGGACAAAGCGTGCCCCAGAGGAACTGACCGGAGAAGCGCCGCTGCTCCATGAAGTCCCGCTGGAAGGGCGAGTCGGTGAACAGCAGGTCATAGAGCTTGTCCACACTGAAGTTGAACACCTCGTTCACGTACTGCCGGCCGCTCAGGTCCTCATAGAAGGCCTGGACCTCCCCTGCACAGAAGAGGATGCGGAAGGAGGGAGTGAGGAAGGAGTGAGGAAGGAGAGTCTGGAGGCCCCAGGGACACCCCCAGGGCACTTCGGTGGCACCGCCACCAAGGGTCAAGGGCGGCCGGCGTGGGTAGTGGCTCACGACCTCACATCTGTCCGCCCCTCCTTTGCCAGCACGCACACAGCTCACTCCAGCCGGCATTCTGTTCAGCCTTCCTTGACAAAGACTACGGGAATGTACTGTTTGCTTTTACGTTTTCAATCTCCCTAAGGAAGCTGATTTCAGACGAAAATTTAAGCAGAGAAATGACTTCCTGAACCCAGAGTCTGGCGTACACACGGCATCGTGACCATGGTACGGGGCATTAAAGGGACGTGGATTCATCTGGAATGACCTGTTCACAGAATAGCTTCGAAGGCTGGGCTGGACTGCAAGCCGCACAAGGTCGGCTCCTGATCCTCTTCCATAAGGCAACCGGTCTCCCCCAGGACTTCAATGCCTGTCACTTTTCTCAGGCTTCTATCTGCTCCGGGAGAATGTGCCCCAGAGTACAGGTGTGTTGCTGAAACCCCAGCATTCCTCCCAAGCCCTCGGCACCCCGTAGTCCCTAATTACTGCACCCACAGAGGCTGGCATGTGGCCTCAAGTAAGATGCCGACATTCCTGGCGCCCCTGTAGCTCGGAAACATTGTACAGAGCCAGCGCCTGTGACCACACAGGATAAGCACTGTGTGAGTGCAGTGGGGGAACAGTCATGTCTGAGTGGATGTGCACGGCGCCCCCACTGTTGTGCAGTACCCAACCTGTGCAATCATTTGCACTGGGCCTGCATCCTACATGGGAGTGGGGAAACCGGCCAAAGGTGGGGAAACCACTCCAGGGGACCATCGGAGAGACTGTCCAAAGATGTTTAAATGAGCACTGTCCACATACGCACGCTAGTCCCAGCCTACCACCAAGTCAATGGATCAACTCATTTCATGAATACTGACAATTAGGCCTCTCGGGCCTGGAATGCCAAAGGCAATGCATGCCTGAGTCAGGTCCTAGAAACTGACCTGATGCAGGAGTGAAGTAAGAAATATTACCTAGAAATACTAGAGAGAAGGGCAGGTTCTAGAGTCCAACTCACTCGGCAACACCTTTTCTTGCAGCCTGGTCTAAAAACCCGATGCCGTTACTAAAGCAAATTTCTATTAAAATCGCATTATTTCCAGGAAGCAGCTGACTGGCACTTTCCTGTGGCATATAAACACTGCCTTGCTCTGCACCTCTATGAGAAACAGAGCTGCAAGGCAAGACTGGGTCAGCAGGGGGGACATTCAGTGGCCAGACTGGACGGCAGGACAAAGCATGATCCATCGAGTAAAGAAAGACAAATACGAAATGATAAGGATCCTGCAGTGGCTATCTGGAAAATGTCTGTATGCTAATGACAAAGGAACCCACCCTTCCACTGGAGACCCAGAGACTGACTGACTCCCTCCATACAGGGACATCCTGTTAGCCCTCAAATGGAGAGAGGAACGGCCACTCTGCATACCCACTTTCAAATGCCCACCTTCATCGTGCGTGTCAGAAGAGTCACTGAGCTCAGTGGGGATGTCCTCATTGTCATTGAAGTCCAGCGAAGGGGAGGTCACAGGCGCAATGATCTCAATCTTCTCCCCAATGATGTTGTCAATGGCAAGCTCCTTCTCCAAGGACCCATCGCCCTCCAGCACCTCCTCCTCCAGGGGCAGGCCATCAAACTGGGGTGGAGACAGAGAAGTCACCCAACAGGGCCAACCTGCTCTAGGTCTCTTCTCCAAGGGGAGGTTAGAGACCTGGCCTTGGGAGTCCTCATGTTCACAACACAGCTGCTCAGGAGCTGAGCTGAAGTCAGGCTCTAGGGCTTTTCCCCAGCTCTGCCGTGGAAGATGGGAGAACCTAGTAGAAGGTTCTGACCTTGTCCTGTTCACCATTACATAACACACCAGCCCCAGCAGGGAGCAGTTAGCACCTTCCATCTCAGCAACACTCCGAGAGCCACACTTCCCCCATGCTACCTGTTGACCTGCCTCTCACTAGCACTCGTCTGCTAAGAGGCTCAAAAGCTTTGTAAGCATTTTTTGATTTATTTTCCCCTTTGCCCTAGAAGAGAATAGAGACAAGCCTTTATATTTTTAAGACAACTTCAGAAATGGAAAATGGAGATTAGACCCCAGATGAATGATGTTTTCATTCTAAGGCCAGGTGGTCTGAGCCCTTAGCCACTGGAATTTGAGGCTCCCCTCTCTGGGAATCCTTTCCAAGAAACCCTGCCCATACTCCTGCCTGCCAGTGCACACCCAACACTTCCTTCATCAAGCTCCCATCCCCTCTGTAACCAAGTCTCAGAGAACAAAAGCGTTTCTTAACACATTTTTATCTCTTTTGCAAAGTCTAGCACAGTGGAGAAATAAATCGGGAGTGTATACACTAGGAACTCGAAAACTAATTGTCGAATGAGTGAACAGATAACAGGTCTATAGCCCTAGATTCACGTGCAATTTTGACCTCAGATCAAGGCAGTAAAAAACAACACAAAACAAAACCAAACCAAAACGAAAGAAAAGAAGAGAAAAGAAAAAAGACCTGGGATAGTTCTCCAGAGTGGGGCTGATCTGAAACAATCACACGATGAATTTGGAATGGTTTTCAATCTGCTCAGAAGCCAAACAAAATCTTGTATCCAAGGCACTGAGAACCCGGCTCCAGATCCTGAGACTACAGCATCAGAACAGAGAGCCCATCGGCTCCAGGATGCCTCCTTAAATAAACTGACCATAGGGTAACCAACCTCCCTTCTTCCCGTGACCCAGGCCAGGATCCTGTGGCGTGAACTCAGCTGGGAAACACTGGCCACCGGATGAGGGGTGGAGGAAGGTTTGTACCGCCCGTACCGAGACAGGGGCTTCGCTGCTTCCCGTGGAAGTCAGTGTGCTGTTGGTGATGGATTTCTTGGGTAGCTGGGGACTGGCGTCAGGCTTGGTCTCGATGCTGCTTTTGGATGAGCTGTCGTTCACTTCGTTCTCTTCCACGGGGATCTCCTCACAGTAGCTGAGAGAAGACACCACGAATACCTGTTAACCTCAGCTGCCAAGACCACCGACTATTCTAAGAACCTCACATCAGTCTATCCATCCCAAACTACGGGCTTTCTTGTTTCTTTGCTTTGAATGTGATCTTCCTCTCAAAACCACCCCCCTGGGGCGCCTGGGTGGCACAGCGGTTAAGCGTCTGCCTTCGGCTCAGGGCGTGATCCCGGTGTTATGGGATCGAGCCCCACGTCAGGCTCCTCCGCTATGAGCCTGCTTCTTCTCCCACTCCTCCTGCTTGTGTTCCCTCTCTCGCTGGCTGTCTCTCTGTCTAATAAATAAATAAAATCTTAAAAAAAAAAAAAAAAAAACCACCCCCCTGCTACATCGCTCTCCTAAAATTTTGTCCCCACCTCACACTCTCCATGTATGATTTCTGGCTCCGAAGTCACCTTTTCTATGCGCTCTCCTTAAATTTAACCCTATCCTATGACCCTATCCTATGACCATTATGTGTCTTAAACTATCTTTCTTCCACCGGCATCCTATCCCATCTCAACCTGACCACTGACAGCAACACCCGGGCTCTGAGCATACGCTGTATTACCCACAGTGATGAGGATGGGACCCTACACAAGTGCCCTTTGGTGACAATGCCCAGATTCGGGATCCTAACTAGTGAGCTTTTTTGCCTTGGACACCTGAAGGGGAACCCTCCCTGAGATAAAGGTGGGTGCCCTTCTAGGGACACTTCAGCCTCTCCCAAGGGAGAGATCATCCCGTCAATATCGGACTCACATTTTACCTATCACCCCACTTTTGAATGCATGACAACTCTGAGTAACACATGGCGTGCCTCCTGAAGACAAACAGACACAGAGATTAAGTGACACCATTACTGTCACTATTCAGTGCTCTTTCCTTGCTTCCCGCTGCTCTGCGCCTCACACACCACCACTCAGCTTCCACCTCCCTTCCCACCTCGACCATGCTTGTATGGCTTTGAGGTCCCATCCTTCTCAACCCATCTACAGCACAGGACACAGTGATGCTGAGCTCTCCTAGTGTTCCTCCTACCTGGCTGGATGTTCTTTCAGGATTTCTTTTGCTGCTTCTTCCTCTTCTTAAGTGCTCCCAGGACCAGTCCTTGAACTTCTTATGTTCATCCAGCCACTTGGCGGTCTCAGCTAATCTCCCGGCTACCCACTCATAGTTCCCAGGTTTATACACCTTGCCCAGACTTCCTGGATGAACTCCACACTCACATCCACAAATGTCTATGTGACACCTCCATTTGGCCAGCAGTCATCTCTAAACCCAACTTGCCTGATCTTCCCTCAAAATCTGGTCTACAGTGCTGTCCCTCTCGGTTTGGAACAGCTCTAGCCTCCCAGTTGGTAAATCCAAGAAAACCTTAAAGCCATCCTTGGTTCCTTTCCAATCTGTCAGCAAATCCTTCAAAACAGATCTGGTTCCACTTTCAAAATATACTAAGCAACGAACCACTGATTGCCGTTTCTATTGCTACCCTCCGGGCCCAAACCACCTTCACCTCTCCTCTAATGCATCTCAGTTATTCCACAGCCTCTTAGCCTGTCTGCCCTTGCTCCTCCCTGGTCTATTTTCAATCCAGGAGCCAGAGCAATCCCGTTCAAACGTTAAGTCAGATATTATCAATTACCAACTCAAAGCCTTCCCAGGGCTTCCCAGCACACTCGGAGTAAAATCCAATCATTGCGCTGGCCAAAGGCCTTCAGGGTCTGGCCCCTGACCTCACCTCTTCCCGCTTGCCTTTGTTCATTCTGCCCAGCCACTCACTGGCTATTCCCTCTGCCTGCCAAGGATCTCGCCGCAGGTGCGCTCACTTCCTTCAGGGACTCACTTAGACACTGCTCCCCAGGGAGGCAGTCACTACCATCCCAGTCCCTCTTGGAGAAGCTCCCTGGGCAGCTGCCCTCTGCGTTGCTCACCCCATCGTGTTGAAGTCGTCATCAGGGGGCACGTAGTCCTCATCGTCACTGGTAAGGCCCAACTCATTCCCGTAGCACTGGTGAACGAAGTGCCAGAGCTCCTTAGGGCACAGGGGCTGTGGGGGATAACAGAGGGACTCTGACCCTTCCTTCCTCAGGACCCCACTCTACACGGAGGCCCTGAGTTGAGCTGGACTCCCCTGGGGGTAGGAGAAGCTGGCCTCCATTCTCCCTTGCTGAACCAAGAGGAGAGCAACATCTCCTCCACTTCCTCTTTCCTCCTCCCAGGATCACAGCAAGACACCAATCTTTTGCCTAAAAATATGGCTTTCACAGCAATGTCCACAATAGCTAAATCATGGAAGGAGCCGAGATGCCCTTCAACAGATGACTGGATTAAGAAGTTGTGGTCCATATATACAATGGAATATTACTCAGCTATCAGAAAGAACGAATTTTCAACATTTGCTGCAACATGGACGGCACTGGAGGAAATAATGCTAAGTGAAATAAGTCAAGCAGAGAAAGACAACTATTATATGATTTCTCTCATCTATGGAACATAAGAACTAGGATGATCGGTAGGGGAAGAAAGGGATAAAGAAAGGGGGGGTAATCAGAAGGGGGAATGAAACATGAGAGACTATGGACTATGAAAAACAAACTGAGGGCCTCAGAGGGGAGGGGGGTGGGGGAATGGGATAGACCGGTGATGGGTAGTAAGGAGGGCACGTATTGCATGGTGCACTGGGTGTTATATGCAACTAATGAATCATCGAACTTTACATCGGAAACTGGGGATGTACTGTATGGTGACTAACATAATATAATAAAAAATCATTTAAAAAAAATATGGCTTTCAGCCAAGCCAGGAACCTGGCGCTGGTCCCACAGCTCAGGTTTGCGTAATGGGATCAACTGGTCCCTTAAGGATGGTGACTATCCATCTTTTGCTGCTATGGACGAGGTCAAGCATTAAGCGTGATAAATCCATGTGACTCTTGGAGCCACTGCGATCACAGAGCTTCTGATTCGGACGTGGTCCCTTGAGCCAGTCTCCCCAGCACACAGTGGCCACCGTGGAGACCACACCACATTCTCAGAGGTGAGGCAGCAGGGCCTGCCTGCGTGGCCAGTTAGTGTGAGGAGACTTCTGTTCTCAAATAGAATCTATTTGCCTCAGTTCTGCCTACACATTCCAGTTCCTTATTTCGCTGGGTGTGCCTACGTGCCCTTCTCAAAAGCCCTGTCCTAAGAAAAGTGAGCTCTCGTGGGGTTCGGATTTTCGGGAAAGAGGCAACAGAATGTGGAAAAATGGTGACTGTGGAAAAACAACGAGGGGAGGGACCATGGATGAGTCCTGAACTGGGAGGAGGGGTAGAAAGGTGGTAGGGTTAGGATGCAAAAAAGAGGGCAAGAGCCTTAAAGAAAAACAAAAGGAGTCAAAACACAAACATTTTACATCAAACTTAAAGAGTGTTTCCCATCAATAGATCTGATAAAGAATCTGAGAATTCTCTGAGCGCAGCCTTTCCAGGTGTGGCTGAGGAAGCAGGCGGTGCCAGGATGCCATGAGCCAGGGTTCTGGTCTTCCAACTAAGAGCTGCCCAGAACGGCATAGTGCAGGGCTCCCTCTGAGCCGGCAGGTGCTGCCCCTCACCGAGCCGGAGGGAGGATTCTCCTCCTTTCCCTGGGCCTCCTGCCTCTTATCTCTGGCCCTGACGTGGACCATTCACCCCGCCGGGGACACACTGGCCTCACTGCCTAACCACATCCTTCCCTTTGTCACAATTCCCCTTCTCCGCACACCCTTCCCTGACCCATGCACCGCGCTTGGCTTGTCTGACCGTAACCAGCACAAGGACAATCAGCAGACATCTGCTGTGTGAGAGCTTCTGTGTTATTCAGAAATGACAGTGGCTGTGAACTGAAGATCCGAATCTGTCAGCAGAGGTTCGAACACATTATCGTTTTACTATTACTGATGGCTAATAATGGCAGAAGATCACAGCACAAAGAAGTTACTTGGATTTGTGCCAGGGCTATAGGCCCTCACGTTAGAAGAAATTCTACGTAATAAACCTGCTCAGTTTACTTTAGATTGTTTACGGAGTCAAGATAAATACGTACGCAACATATATATAATTATAACCATCTAACTTTTCTATGACGTCTCTTTCCCTCGCTTGGGGGCTCTTTCCCAACATCCTCTGGCCTCTGAGTGGGAGTTCTCTAAGGAATGCGGCCATGGGTTCGCCCATATGTGTGTCCCCTCAGAGTCTTTCAGACACTCGAGTCATCAAATTGGTGGCTGTGTGAACTCTATTTACCTGTTTTCTGAATTTTTGATGCTCTGTCATCTGAGGGCTTGCTGACTGAGGAGGGAATGTCCAACCCAGGGTTAGCTAATTCCTGGAGATCGAAAACAACTCTCCGGAAAGTGCACCTTTCATTTATGACTGGCCAATCCACAGCCTAGACCCTCAACCACCTTCTTTCCTTACTCCTACAGTCCGGGCCAATATCACCTTGGCTTAGGTAGCCCAGGGACAGGCAACTAGAGGTAGTCCCTATGTCCCGAAGCCTGATGGATTATTCAAACTAGCCAATCCTAAACCCGGTTGCCCCGCTTACCCCGCCTCACCCATTCCCTCCTGCAAAAGCCACAGAAAAAGCTCTTGCCCACGCCTTCCCCTTGCGCTCTCTGCCTCCTGACGGACCCCCGTGATTCTGTAAGTGGTGACGGGCCTCTGCCTGCGCACCTGTGAGTAAACACCGTTCCTGCCTGCCAGCCCTTCCATCACTGTGGGTCTCACCAACCCGGGTACGTTTTAGGACCATGGAACAGAACTGCCTGAAGCCAATGAGGGCCCTGCCCCCGGCAGCAACGAGGCTGCTCACACGGCACCACCCGGGGGAGAATACGGAACACACCGCAAGTCTGGGGGACTTCCAGAACCTTGAGGACACGTGGGCTGCTCTGGAGCTAGCCCACGTCACAGGAAGAGCACTCTCTCCACGCGACCCGCCCCCCAGGGGAGAGAACATTCCAGGTGGATGTGCGTCCTGAGGCCAAAGGAAGGAAGGAGCTGGGCAGTACTGACCTTTTCAAGGAGTGCATTCTGCCAGAGCCGGAACATCATCATGTACGTCCTATCCCGGGCCCCAAATGAAGTGAAAAAGTGCTGGGTGGGAAGAGAAAACAGCAAGAAGTTATCTGGTAAGATTCTAAGACTCACAATATAATGGAGGGAGACAGGATGCTTCATCCTTTTAAGAAAAGCTACTGACTTCATCCCCAAATACTATGGATTCAGCTGTCCGTGACCATGACACCAAGGTACTCTAGTGATGGGGCCCAGTCCGTGGGGCCCAGGTACCTGGGACCTCCACGTCTCCACTGGCACTAAGTCCTTCAGTATTCACCCCTGCTTTCCATGGTCTTTCTCCCTCTGGTTGGAAGTTTTCATCTCCATAAAACAACCTTTTTCACCCACTGACTGGAACTGGGTTAACTGGTAAGCTGTGAACTAGACTTTGGGAAGGAGAAGACAAATCCACTAACCCACTCACTCTCTCATTCACTAATTCAACAAATACCTGAATACAGTACGTGCTGGGTACGATTTTACATATTTGGGGTACAATGGCAATCAAAACAGAGTTTCCTGTTCTTACTGTGCTTACACAGTAGCGGGGACCCTTTAGAACACGCGGGAAGGAAATGAAGGGGAACCAGATATTAGCGAACACAATCTAGGGGCTTCACAAACGCCGCCGCTTCGTGTAAACCACATGAAAGCCTTGGAAAATAAACCACCGCTAACGCGTAATAAAGAGAAACAGGTTGGTGGGATTTGGGGACTTCTGTAATCACAAAGCTGATTCGTGCCCGAAACAGAATTCAAACCAAAGACTAGCTGACCCCAAATCTCATGGCTGTTGCCACTGAACTGCTCAAGTCCAAGGGCTCTGTAGACCTGTGTTCAGCAGAGGCCTAGTCCACTCCTAGCCCTGAAGCTCTTAGTCTCCAGGCGCTGGTTAAAGGCCAAAGGTTTTCTCGGCCCTAAATGTTACCTACCACATTTCCCCCAGGCTGACGTGGATAATCCACTTCCTACCAGACTCTTCATCCCTCCTGATGAGCTATGCCGATACACAGTACATTTGCACAGCGCTTTACAACTTAGTGTTTTCAAATCCATGATGTCATTTCAAGCCCTTGTTATAGGAATGAATGGCTCCATGGCACACATGAGAAAACTAATGTGGAGAGAGGTTACATACCACACCCATGGTTATGGGACTCAATTCAAGTGCTCTGGCTCCAAGTCCAATGTATAGACCTTCCGTCCTCACCCCTGCTCAGACTCCAAACACCATGACCCAATGGAGGTGGTCCCTGCAATCTGCATCACCTTACCATCCCCCACCCCCATCCTCCTGGCTTCCATATTCATGCAGCTGAAGGACAGAAATACAGAAGTGGGGGGGCCGGGAATTGGGGTGGTGGGGAGTAGAAGGTCCAAGATTAGACTCCACTTACCTTTTCTGAGTCAGTGCAAACTTGAATGGCATTGGGAATGAGGCGGGCTGTTTTCTCTTTAGTCATGGAGCAGATGTCTTTCAAACGGACGGTCAGCTGGCAACCCCCCAGGGACAGAGGAGGGATAATAAGCAAGAAGAGACATTCACTGAGTCGGCCACGAGTGTTTATGTGGCACCGGTTCAGAGAGAGGAAATCAGATCTCAATCTACTTATTTCTAAACCTGGAAGGGACCCCCTTAGAGATCATCTGGTTTAGCTCCCTATTTCACAGAAGCCACACAGTGAGGTGGCAGCTGAGCCTCGCCTACAGCCCCACAGGTGTCTTGGCTGCTGGTCTCGGGAGGCTTCCTTCTCATGTCTACACAGTCTGGTCAATGTGCACAGACCACATCACTACTTGCCACTTACAGAAACACAGGACAATGACACTGGATGGAACCATAAGGTCACCAGTTTATCTCTTCCTGCTTTATTTTATAAGATGAGGAGGCAGAGAAAAAACAAAGGACTAGCCTGATAAGACACAGCTAACTAGGTGGAGAACCCAGATAATGTACAACCCGGCCCTGAGCGCCAAGGCCAATGCCCCTTTGACTCAACTGCTCTACCTTCTGCAGTGACTCCTGCCGAATCCTTACTTGCATTTGCCAAAAGCAACTGCTCTCACGCTCTCCTCCACACCCAAGAGGGAAGGAGGGAGGGGAAGACATGGCAGAGGAGCTCTCTCCCTCAAAACTCAGGCATGTGCTTTTATGAATTATGCAAAGGGGTGGGCAGAGCAGGAAGCCAACCACAGGGGGAGCGTGGGGGCAGCTTGCTCGGTGCTAGGCAAGGGGACAGCCCAGGGAGAAAGCCCCAGGGCCTTACCAGTGTTTCCCAGCGGAAGATGTTGCTGTAGAAGCAAATCCAATTTTCAGAGAGGTAGAGCCGGCCCTGAAGAAGAATGTCTCTCTGGAGTGCACACGAGTAATCTGTGGTAGGATGGGAGACAGAGATGCTCAGAGACAGGAAGCATCTCCAGCAAACCACTACCAATGAGGCACGCCATCCCTCCCACCAGCACTGCGGGAGCCCCGCTGCCTACCACTCACTAGGCGGGTGAGACACTTGAACTAGTGGCCAAGCGAGTCCCTAGCAGCTCATGTGACGTGACACGTGCTGCTGTCTAGAGGCAGAGGGACGGATAAGGCGGAGGAGGGGGCGAGAAAGTCAGAGGGAGAGAAGGCCAATAAAATTAACTAACACCCCTCCCTTCACTGCTGGGCCACCTGCAGAGGTTAAGAGTGGCAGTGACTCATTCCAGGTTGGGCTCTCTGTTGAGGCCACCGCACACGTGCTGCTCAACCCTGAGCCTCAACCACGGGGGTCAGTGCTCTGGACATCTGTCCACTCTCCCTGCTCCCAGACAGATGTTCTCACTTGGGCTGGCTCTTCGGTGGGGAACCTCAGGACACAAGCAGCCTGAGTGCTGTCCTTGGGACACCCAGACTTCCTTCCCGCTCCCACCCCCTGCTCCCAGGTCCCCCGGCTCACCAACAATGAGGCGCTCCGTGTCTGGAAGTTGCTTAAAGAGCTTTCTGAAGTCTTCATTTCTCTGCTTGTAAGTTGGGCTTAACACCTGCGTGACAATGACCGAGGTTAGCAGGATGTTCCCAGGTTCTGCAGGGATGGGGAGGAAAACGCAGGAAGAGCACCTGCTTGCAAATTTAAAAGACAAAGAGGAGGCTCTGTTATCCCACAGACCCTGAGCGGACTGGTGAGGCAAAGGGGGCTTTGGTATGTATGGAAAAACAACATGGAGAGAATCGGACACTCCAAAACGGTCTGTACCCAGTGTCCATTAATGACAAAATGTCAAACATACTAAGCAAGGTCCACAGTAGATCCCAAGAAGAGAAAGGAAGGAGGGACACCTCCAGGGAGCTTCCTGGGACCCACCACGAGAGCTACTGCTGTCCTGCCTTCTGCCAGCAGGAAGCACCACCTTGACAGCAAAACAGGGGCCCAGAAGGGCTCCCCCAGCCCCCTAGCAGGACCCAGAATATGATGGTACTCAGTACACTTCTCAGAAGCAGTGGCTATCGTGACTAACACAGTAAGTACTTGGCTGTGTATGAAATTCACGACTGGAAAAGAAAAATCACCAAATGTAAGACTATTACGATGTGACTTGTCAATCATATCTCAAATGAAATGGGCAGTGGGGGGGAGGGCGGGAAGAACTGCACCTTACCAAGACTGGATTTAGGGAAAAAAACTCATAAAGCTAGTATTAGAATCAGCACAGAAGTAGAGAATTTAAAAGCACATCTGGCAACTGGAAGCACCCAACCCTGATTCCCTCCCCACCCTCTACAAGACCATCTAACCCAACCCGTCCATTAGCGATGAGGAAATGAAGGCCAGAGGGGAGACCCCTGCCCAAGAGTCCCCAAGCTGGTCAGTGGCAGATTTCTGCATCCCCAGTCCTCTGCTCACCTCTCACCACGATCTGTGTTATGGACGACCCTGTGCCCACTTAGCTTTTTGGGTGCAGACCTATACCCATAAACTGTCTTAGGAAATCCTCCTTGGAAATTCCATCAGCCAGGGGGACAGAGAGGAAACCTGATCTTTCCAAGCTTACAATCTTAAAATTAAAAGAGAAGAAGAAGAAGTGTAGCCCGTGGATGAAAGGCACCCAAGGATGATACATGAAGACAAGTGCACATCCAGTAGGCCCATGCATCTCAACAGAGAAACATCTGTACTCCACCCAGGCGAGTCACGGACCGACCTCCTTATGCCGGGAGCGCACCGGATCATCCTGGTGATGGTGACAGAGAGGTCTTGGCCATTTACACCTTCTACCCACTTCCCAGGGAATCCACTGGCATATAGCTACAGGGACAATGGGATATGCTTTAGACAGCTGATTTCTGGCTTTCTGCAAAACTAAGTGGCCCACGACCAAGCTCGGGCTTTGGCCTGACCACATTCAGGGCACGCACTTGACTACCTGAGCTAAGTGGCCTGATGGCTTTTACGCTAGAGGAAACAGGAATATTCCAGGAAGTTGGAGGAGAGAGAATGGCATGACTTCAGTTTGGGGGAGGGTTTCCAGAAGAGAGAGAGACAGACAGAAGACAGTGCTTTCAACTACTCTGTCTACAGTTAATTTGAATTTTAAACTTCTGTTTTGGCTTGTTTATAAAATGAGCTATACTAGCAGTAGTCAATGTCCTGTTACCTTCCCCCAAGCAATGCTATGCTGTAGAACCCCAAACTTCAAAAATCACCTGCCATATGTTTGAACCAAGTATCAGGGCCACTGGGAGTGAGTATCTAGAAGCCAACCTATCCTCTGACTTCTACGGCTAGAAAAGACCTCCGAATACCACACTCCTCTGGCCCGTAGGTTAGTTCCAAACTGATACTGAGATATCCAACTGCCCCCTGGCCTTGCAGAACAGAGCCCACACACCTGACCACCTGATCATCAAGAAGTTCCTAATTAGGGGCAGCTGGTGGCTCAGTTGGTTAAGCATCTGCCTTCGGCTCAGGTCATGATCCCAAGGTCCCGGGATTGAGCCCGTCAGGCTCTCTGCTCAGCAGGGGCCTGCTTCTCCCTCTCCCTCTGCCCCTGCTCGTGCTCTCTCTCTTGCTCGCTCGCTCTCAAATAAAAATCTTAAAAAAAAAAAAAAAAGTAGTTCCTAATTATGTCTAACTGACCTTCTAGAGCTACAGTTGAGCAAATGTGAACTGAGTCAGTACCATGCACCAAGCATTGTCATCAGCCCTTCACGTACATCATTCCATTGGACCACAGATTGTTTTTATTATCCCATTTTATACACGAAGAAGCTGAGGTACAGAGAGGTTAAGCAACTTGTCCAAAGTTTGTGGTTACTAAGTAGGAGAGGAGAGCAGAGCCCCTGGTCTGGGTCACTGCTCAACGATGGCGCCTCCAGGTTTTGGTCCCAAGACGGAAACAGGGAAGCCCCGGCAGAGCTCACTCTCTGGCGAATGAGACGTTCACCTACTCTAGGGCCCCCACTAGTCTCTCATGCCCACAAGTGGTCTTTTTTCCCAGAGGGAGTAGTAAAAAAGCTTCAGTTTTTCAAGATGAAAAAGTTCTGGACATTGGACATTAAGTGTGACTTCACTTAACGCTACTGAACTGAGAAATACTTAGAAATACTTAAGATGGTTAAGTTTTATGTTCTTTACTAAAAATTTCTTTAAAAAAAGTATCAATCAGGCGAGTCTTCATATTTACCACATTCCACTATCAGCCCGAGGACAAGCCTACCAGATGGCCCCAAGCCCCCTCCAAGTGTAACCAGGCATCAGGCATCCAATTCTCCGAAGCCTGGAAGTCCTCCTCTTTCTCATGTGCTTTCCACACTGCTGCCTCGCCCCTGCATCTCTCGCCTCCACTGGGAACTCAGACGTTGACAGACGTGGAGGTGCATGGCATCTGGCCATCATCTCCAAACCAAACCTCTGGCAAATGGAAGGAGCTGTTCCTCTCCTCTCCTCCGAACAAAGCTGTAGCCGCGTGGAGAGAGAGGGCAACGCCAGCCCTGACCTCGGAACTCAGCCAGGTCTACCAAAACTGGCTTGAGTGCAGGGACTCCTTAACCCAGCCTTGCAAATAAATGCCCTGATTCTACCGGGCTGCCAATGTGGATGGCAGGCCAGCCTCTGCCTCCCAGACTCTAAAGAGGCACTGGGTTGACCTGCCCCCATATACTATTTTGATGCAAGAGACCCCGACCCTCTGGCCTCCCACCCCCGTGCTCTTAAAGCAATTTCCTCCAAAGGTGAGGCATGGCTCACCTACTTTAATTTAAAATGGTCAGAGGATTTTAGTTCAAGGACGGTCAGATGTGGAGCCCTCAGGCAGCAGGGCCGAGTGGGGGATTACAGGGGTGCGGCAGACCCATCACACGGGCCCAGAGAAGTTAGGATGTACACTCACGGCTGGGATCTCCTCAGATCCGTGCCAGCAGTAGAGTTCTGCACCAGCAGGTGTATCCGTAAACTTCCTCAGGTACCACTGCAAAGGCTGGCTGTCCGGCTCCAGCAGGAGGCTCCAGAGGACCCCAGACTCAGTCAAAGATTCCATCGCTCCCCACAGCTCCACCTCCCAGTGGAGCTCGGCTCCTGGAGCTCTGGCTCCTGACTGTCCTCTCAGGATGAAAACAGTCAGTCTTGTCGGGCTTCTGGCAGAGGGTCTATGTGACCCTGACTGGCCGCCTTTTCTCTCCCAGAGGTCTGTTCTGAGCACGAAACCTCACAAGGGGGAGGGTGTGGTCAGCATGGTTCTTGGGACAGGCTGGCCGGCCAGTCTCCCATGGCCAGGTTTGGCGTCGTCCCACTTTGGTTCCCACAAGGTGGCTGGTCTTCAGGCTGAGGGTGACCCAGAGGGGATGCGGTGAAGCCCCTCCTCCTGGTCAGTGCGGACAGCCACTCCCAGAGGCCAGCTGAGGCCAGAAGACACAAGACAACACGGCAGGTGCACAGGGATGGCTTGAGGGCTCCGGACAGCAGGCTCCTGGTGGACAAACTGCGCAGGACGAGGACAACCCCGCAGCCAGGTCCGGAGGTGCACCCAGCTGGTTACTCACACAAAGCTCATAGTTGGTCGGAAACTCCGGGGCGAGAATGAACTCCCAGCTCCGTCTGGCCCTTCCCATAAAGCAGCCCGTTCACCGTGCAATCTCTCCGCTGGGCGGGCACTGGTCCCTATGACTCACAGCCCTCTCCCAGGCAGAGCGGCCACCACTGGCTGTCGCAACAAGGCCTGCTCTCCCCCCCACCCCTGCACACACCCCTTTCCTTCCCCAGACCGTGCTCTCCTAGGCTGACCAGCAAACAACTTCTTTGTTACAGTCGCTCGTGGCAGGAGGGAGGCAGGGTGGGTGGGCGGGCAGGGCCAGAGCCCTACACATGCCTCAAGTTACAGGATCTGGGTGATGGTACTGGCCAACGTCCTCCAGTAACCTCCCGGCCTAGCCTGGCCTCCCCAGCAGATGTTTCCTGCAATGGAAAGTAGCTGGCCAGGGCTCCCAAGGGGGGAGGGGTGGGGGAGGTGCCAGGGGCATGGCTGCTATGATGGAATCTGAAATTGGAGATGCTAACAGCCAGGGACTTCTGGAGCACACTCCCGGCACTGACCCACCAGTCCACCAACTTCCCTGTGTGTAGCACCAGCAGGAGATTTGGAAGTTCGATTCCTCTCACGGCAGACATACTGGTGGGGAGAGGTTGGGCAGATCGCCTGGAGAAGTTGAGGTCACCAGCTCCGGGGACCCTGCCCTGCCTCCAGCACTAACAGGAGGGAGATCCAGGCCAAGAGGATTCCCAGGCAGCTCCTCAGACCTTGAGGGCCAAGTAGCAATGCTAAGAGCAGAGAATTTGGCCCCGGAGTCAGAAGGAAACAGCCGAACCCAGGGAAGCAGGGGAATGGGAGCCAGGCCAATGGGGCCAGGAAGGGCTCCAGACAGAGAAGCTGGGGCAGCGAACACACAGCACTGGGACTGGGAAGACACGGGTCCCCAGGAAAGTCAGACCTCTGAAACAAATGGGGCACCTGCCTTGCCCTCCACAGCTATGCCCACTGTGCGGCGAGCATCCCAAGCCTGCACGTGATGATGAATGGTGCCTCTGGCCTAGGAGTCTCTGAGATTTGAGCCAGCAGGACTCAAACATGAGAATACTTTAAAAGGACCTAATGAATGCATTAAAAACGGAGATTCTTGGGGCGCCTGGGTGGCACAGGCGGTGAAGCATCCCACTCTTGGTTTCGGCTCAGGTCATGATCTCAGGGTCGTGAGATGGAGCCCTGTGTCGGGCTCTGCACTCAGTGGGGCGTCTGCTGGAAGTTCTCCCCCTCTCTCTCCCTCTGCCCTTCCCCGCCTCTCTCTCTAAAAAATAAATAAATTGTTAAAGACCTCCGAATACCACACTCCTCTGGCCTGTAGGTTAGTTCCAAACTGATACTGAGATATCCAACTGCCCCCTGGCCTTGCAGAACAGAGCCCACACACCTGACCACCTGATCATCAAGAAGTTCCTAATTAGGGGCAGCTGGTGGCTCAGTTGGTTAAGCATCTGCCTTTGGCTCAGGAGATTCTTGACTCCCAAACCAAAGACTGTTTCCAAGGAACCCAGAGTCTCCCGGTTAAACGGTGTTAGAGAAAGTAGACAAAGAGTCAGAATTCTTCCCCAAACTCGTCTCTTTCTCTCTCTCATCATCTGCACACTGTGCACAGCCCCACGGCCTCCACCGTCACCCGTGCAGCGTGGTACCTCCATCAGACTATCGTCTTCCCCAGGAGGGATCTACGCCTCAAACAGTCTATCTTCTACAGCAGAGCATGATCTGCTATTCAGAAACTCTTTACCAAATGAACACATTCCTTACACACCTCTAAAACTGTTCCTATTCACAGTACGGCTGACGTGTGCACAGCCAGCCCGATCCCCACCTGTACGTGCATGGCCTCTCCGTACCCGATCCCTGCCAACACCCCAAACCATACATCCGAGCTGCTCTCTGCCCTGTGTATGGCAGCCCTATCCTTGGCAGTGTGATAAGCGACCCTGGCAGTTCCATTTTCCAGGGTGACCATAATACCTCTCTCCTGGGCCATACCAGACCCCAAGATCTAGGCAATATATAGACCCACGAAAGCTGGATCCTTACAGTTAATTCCCTGGAAACATTTACATACTGCTATGGGCCGAACAGGTGAGGCAGAGGCAGGACACACCCAGAGAGACAACCCCGGGGGAGGCAAGTCTCAGTGCTCAGCCTTTGTCTCCCACACCCCCCATGATCGAATGGGCTGGGCTGGGCTGGGCTGGGCAGGGCGGCAGGCAGCTTCGGGCCTGAGGAGAGGGAATTGACCCTGAGCTGAACATTAACTCGATGGCAAACACTGGGAGCTGGGACCAAGTGGTACCCCCTCCCTGGGTACAGCACGGGGGAGGGGAGAGGTGGAGGAACCCAGGGGAAAAACAGAGGGATTTTGGTGGAGTACTGGCCTCACCTGGGAAGGAATCAATTAAGACCCTCAAAGGGAATCCTGACCCTCCAAACAAAGCCAGGTAGGGAGTAGGGAGGAGTGGCATGCTGGGTAGGAGGAGGGCAATGTGCAAAGAAAGGAGAGAAATATAGGTGGGACAGTGTCATGCAGAAAGGCTAAGAGGGGAGTGGGATTGAGAGGGGGTCTCATCAGGAGAGATGGGACCATTCCAGAGAAGGTGAAGGATGCGGGTCAGGGAAGCAGAAGTCAGGAAGACTCTTCCAAGACCACGTAAGTAACAGCGGGGAGATGGGCAGAGCGTACGGCAGCACAGGCAGCCTCCCTGGAAAGAACAAGGGTGCAGGCAGCAAGTCCTGTCTCCGAATTTCCACTCTCTGTACTGTCCCCCTAAGGTCCCAATTTCATGCCCACAAAGCCTTTGTTCTCTTGCTCTCAATCTCATGCCTGCCAGACCTGCTTGGTCATCCCACAGGATTGGCACTATCCCTTCCTCCCCAACCAAAAAAGCCAGTATCCCCATCCCAGGGCATCGAGGAGGAGCTTGGGTGCTAAGTCTCTCCCAGCCACCAGGGCCTAGGCTTCTAACCTCTGACCTCAGACAAGCTGCTTCTCTGGGTTGCCGTGATGACTGACCACCCCCCGCCCAGGAAGGGGTGAAGCAGATGAGGACAGTTACCTGTGCCCATACAAGGTGAGGCACCAAGCAGGAGACCCGTGACTGCTTCATCCAAGATGCAAGCCTACCGCACCCAAAAGGGACCATCTTCGGGGGACAGAACACCCCCCTCCCATCCCCAACTTTGCCGCTGGCTCCCTACTGAAACGAAAGCCCTGTTTCTGCTTATCCCACCACTTCATGTGTATGGGGGCTGCACCTCCCAAGCCTGGGGCCTTAACGAATAAAGTTGGGATCGTCAAGTAAGTGGGGGGGGGGGGGATGTAAGGGGGCATAGATGTAATCAAGCCTGGGATGGCCTTAAGGCAGCTGTAGACTGCACTGCCTTCAAACCCCACTTTTTTTTTTTTTAAGATTTTATTTATTTATTTGACAGAGATAGAGACAGCCAGCGAGAAAGGCAACACAAGCAGGGGGAGTGGGAGAGGAAGAAGCAGGCTCATAGCAGAGGAGCCTGATGTGGGGCTCGATTCCATAATGCCAGGATCACGCCCTGAGCCGAAGGCAGATGCTTAACAACTGCGCCACCCAGGCGCCCCTCAAACCCCACTCTTGATCTGCATATCATACCCCTGGCTAGAGACCAGAAGCTCTCACGCCTCAGCCTTTCCACGTGTCCCTGGAGTCTAGCCGCTTCCCTCCACGGGTCTCACTGTTTAGGCCAAAGTGGTCTGCCATCATGGTGACCGCTCCTCCTTGGCTGGAGAGGTGAAAGTAAAATGTGGAACAATGAGATACCACCTCACACAGGTCAGAAGGGCTAAAATTAAGTCAGGAAATGACAGATGTTGGCGAGGTTGTGGAGAATGCGGAACCCTCTTATGCTGTTGGTGGGAATGCAAACTGGTGCAGCCACTCCGGAAAACAGTATGGAGGTTCCTCAAAAAGTTAAAAATAGAACTACCCTACGACCCAGCAATTGCACTACTAGGTATTTACCCCAAAGATACAAATGTAGTGATCTGAAGGGGCACCTGCACCCCAATGTTTATAGCATCAATGCCCAGAATAGCAAAACTGTGGAAAGAGCCCAGATGTCCATCGACAGATGATGGATAAAGAAGACATGGTATCTACATACAATGGAATATTACTCAGCCATCAGAAAGAATGAAATCTTGCCATTTGCAACAACATGGATGGAACCAGAGGGTACTACGCTAAGAGAAATAAGTCAGAGAGACAAATACCAAATGATTTCACTCCTGTGGAATTTAAGAGACAAAACAGATGGACATAGGGGAAGGGAAGGAAAAATAAAATTAGATGAAATCAGAGAGGGAGGCAAACCATAAGAGACTCTTAACTCTAGGAAACAAACCGAGGGATGCTGGAGGGGAGGTGGGAGGGGGTGGGATAACTGGGTGACAGGTATTAAGGAGGGCACGTGATGGAATGAGCACTGGGTGTTGTATGCAACTGATGAATCACTGAATTCTACCTCTGAAACTAACAATGCAGTATATGTTAGCTAAATTAAATTTAAATAAAAAAATTTAAAATAAATAAATTAATGAATATATATATCACAAATACCATATTTAAAAATATAGTGGAATAGTGGAATCTTGCCCCAGGAAATTACAGAAGTCTATTCATTATCACTATGTTTTGTATTATTCTGGCAAGAAAAAGAGATACAAGTATCAGAGGGAAAAAAAAAAGGAAAATGTGGAAGAGAGGCAAGTAAAGGAGGGGGCTGAGGAGCGGGCTGGGGAGCGGGCTGGGGAGGTGCTGGGTGGGCTTCCCATCAGACCCAAGCTACTCCAACAACCTGAGATGTTCTCTCAACGGTCAGCAGCTCTGCAAGGACACCCAGTCCGGAACCTGACCAGGGCATGTGTGACTGTCCTAGAGCTGGGATGACAAAGCCTTTGCCCATCCACACAACCGTGGCACCTCAGTCGACAGCCCAGCTGGAGCACCACCCTGAGTGTCAAAGAGGGCTGTCAGCAGCACTGAGAAGGGGAGACGGGGCAACACAGAGGCAAGGTGAGTGCCTTCTAGAAAACCTTGAATGTACTATTGGCGGGCAGTGCTGGGGAGCTGGGAGGGGGGCGGTTTGGACTGAAGTTTCCCGATGGGGCCTCTGCACACAAGAGCACAGGCTCATATACGACACATGGCAGGGGGGTGTCCAGCCACCCAAGGGCTCAGGTGCTGGGCGCATGGGGGCACCTCACGCCCGTGGGCATCGATTCACATGGCTCTGGGGAAATGCCCAGGTGGTAGCTTCCTGATGGGGCAGGACAACGGTGCCTAGAGGAATGGCCACGCTCAGGCCTGCGCCACGGATAAGCCCGCGGGGACCATCTGAGTGGGCAGGGACGGGGGTGATGCTTGCTGTGTGAAACAGGCAGCATCCTGCCTGCTTCCTCCAGACACTAGAAGATGGCAAGCCCAGAGCCAGGGCACAGTCTGGGCCTCAGGAAGAGAGCAGGGTTTTCACTAGAGGAGGAGCCTGGGGTTACCTGAAGCCAGCCTTTCTAGGGCTCCACCCGCTCCACCAGCTGCTGATTCCCTCCCGCTGTGGAAACACATGAAGACAAGTGGAAAGGGAAACCAGACACAGCCCTAATACCTGCAGCTCGGGCCGGCTGGAGGTCCCCCGTCACCTCTCGGCCTCCCAGAGTCTGCCTACCATCTCCCTGTCCCTCCACATCACTCCGTTCTGCAGCCTGTGCCTGCCCCCGTGTCAGGCCTCCACAGATGAAGCAGGGCAGGACCCGGGCAGATGGGAGGCAGACAAGCAGCCACGTCTGCCTGGCAACATGGACACAGAGCCAAGGGAAAGGCAGCCAGAAGAAGACATTTCTGGATGGGGCCCCTGGTGTCTGCAAGACGCCTCAGAGTGAGAGCACGTGGCCCAGAGAGGGGGCAGCCAGGGGGAGCGTGAAACACTGCTCAGCACAGAGTCCCTTGTGCACTCGACCTCTGTGAGTTAATGATTTGTGCCAAGTGGAGAGTCTGTCATGTTTCTGTAATTCACTTGGGGTGAGGGGGAGAAGGCTGGAGGAGACACTGACCATCTGTGAGTCCCAGCAAAGCCTAGGAGATGACATTACGTGGAGGCCCACTGTAAGAGACGTGCAGTCAGGGAGGAAGGGTCTCCAGCTGCAGGACTCCAGGCAGGAAGCGGGGCTCCAGCCACTCCTGGCTCCTCTGCCATCTCCTACTCATCTGTCGCAGGAGCCCGTGAGTTTCTGGGCCCCTGCGGTCGCTGGCATCCATTCCTATCCTTTACTCTGTGAAGGCTCAGGTGCCTGCTGTGATGTGCAAGGGGGGGATGGGGGGGCGGGGGGGGGGGGGGCTCTGAGGAAGCCAGGGAGGGGAAGGAAAACCTGCTGGCTGGCTGGCGGCAGAGAGGAAGGGAGAGCCAGCCAGAGAATGGAAATCAGAGAAAGGAGAGGAGGAGGAGCCAGAGACAAAAGGATAGGGAAGAAGTCAAGGAAAGGGAAAGTGAGCTGGAACAGAAAAGCCTGATTGAAAGAAAGACAGCGAGAAAAGAGAGGGGGGGCGGGGACTGCATGTCCAAATTTGGCTGTTTCGATGGTCTACCATGTCTGCAGCCACCTGTTTCCTGTTCCCTTTGGGGGCATGGGGCACTAATTGCGCAATACCGCTGAGAGCAGGGAGGTTTTGTCAGGCAAGGGATGCTGGAGGCCCCACATGGCTCCCAGGAAAGCGGCCCCCACTCTCCTCCCTCACAGAAGCAGCTTCTGTCGCCTCCAGGATGTGAGCTCTAAGCAGCGCGGGGGTTGAAGACCACAGTGGGTCCAAGGGGAAGGGCTGGGGAGTGTGGGAGTGTAGTCTGGCTTCTCCCCGACACAGGCCACCTCAGCCCACAGCTCGTCTCCGTCAGCCCGGCCCTCCAACCCTTGCCTTGGGTGTGCCAGGCTAGGTGGGCAGAGCCCCCCAGGGAGAGGCAGGCCCGCTGAGCAGCAAGAGGTCAGAAGCCCCAGGGCTAACTGGCATGTGCTTGGCTTTGGGGCATCACTGAAAATATCCCCCGACCTCACCCCACACGAACACACGATTCAGACTCAAGTCCCTACATTAAATGCAAGGCTCCTCCCCACCCCTGCGGTGTCCACGGCCTCCGTCACTCTCAGCCACCTTCTCCCCCACCTTCTGCATGCCCGGGAAACCCGCTGGAGTGCAGCCTGGTGCCAGCGGAGGCGGGGAGTGGTACCTGCATGATTAAGCAGACGCGAGTGTGGGGAATGGCAGACTCGGGCCAGGAATGACGGGGACCTGCCAGGCCCTCTGCAGTGCAGTCCCAGAGGGCAGAGTACAATGTGGCGGGGCTGGCTGAGACTTTGGTCAGCTGCTCTCCAGCGGAAAAGTTCAGAACGCTGCAGCCCAGTCTGTGTGATGGGGACTGTGGTCTTGGATGGACTGTTTCGTCCACAATACAATTTCTGGCTACAGAGCAGCTGGCTAAGCCGTCACCACCACAGACGACCCCTTCACCACAGACCCAAGAGCAGCGGATGTCTTCAAGAAGGCACATGCCCTTTGGGGCTGTGGAGGTGGGCCTTGGGGCAGAAGTCAAATTCCATTTCATGGGACGGCCTCTCTACTAGTGGGGAAAAGTCTTCTGGCTGCATTTCCCCCAAAACGTGTCGGCTAAGGGAAGGAGATTTGGGTTCTAAGTTCAGGCCCCAGGGCTGTCCCAGTCCCAGAATTCCGCCTGGTCTTTGGATGCCTCCCCCAGCAAGTCCCCTCCATTGGGGCTGGAGAGGCCCTGTCCAGGAGTATAAGGGAGGATAAGGAGGGCCATCCCTCCTTGGTCTCCCTGAATCAAATCCTCCTTCACCAGCGGTCCTGTCCTGCAGCAGGGGATAACCAGTGTGTCTGGTCTTTGAGGGAGGGGCCTGGCCAGAGGCCCCTCAACTGGCTCAAGCCCATGAGCCAGCCAAACTGCACTCCACACCTCTCCATTCTCCAACCACTCCCAACCCCCACCCACTTCCCACATACCCGACGAGAAGAGAAACAGAGATACTTACATTATACCAACTCTGGCTTTTCTGAAAGGACAAAATAAGAGAAGGTACCATTAGTCAGGGAAGAGATGGTGGGAATGGCCGGGGCATGCCCGGCTCCTGAGGGAAGGTTACACAGACAGCAGAGGGCGGGCAGGGAGGAGGAATCCCAATGCAGCTGAATGCTTCCCATGTGGCTGCTCGAGAGGGGTCCTCCTTTCTCAAGACAGCTCCAGAAAGGAGGCCCAGGGCAGGTCCATGCTGGAAGCCTCACCAAGGTCGGGCGGCAGGCAGCAGCAGCACCAGCCAGAGCTCAGCTGGAAGGGAGTTGGAGCCCCATCACAAGGTTCTCTGATGGGGGGAAAGGATGCGCTGCAGGCATCCAAGACCCAGTCCCCAGATGGGCCCTGACCAGAAGCAAAGTGCAGATAGAGACCAACCCAGCTTTCCGCCCCAGGTCAGCCCGTCTGCAGAAGGCAAGAGGGGACCCTTCGGGTCAAGGAAAAAAAGGGGCTGCCTGGAAACCTCCTCCAACTATGTTCTCGGGGAGCAGAGGAGTCCACTTCTCCTCGTACTAAACAGCTGGCTGATGACCGAGGTGACAAAGGCAGGGGAGTACTGGGGGCTCTGCCCTGGGAGGAAGCTAGAAACACATCATTGCTAATGGTGCCTCCCTGCTTTGAAGTGCTGGAATTCCGTTACCAACCAAATCAAGACTCTGCACCAGCTCCAGAATTCAGGTGCTCTCCATTCCCGGCCCTGGGCAAAGGTGACTCGTTTTCATGGCAACAGAGGGGTGGCTGAAATTGTGCTTTGTCTACCTCCAATCTCTATGGCCAGGAGTCCTTGATGCACACCCCACTTGAAAGACAGACAGACAGGCAGATAGGAACATACACACACACACATAGCTGCCTGGGCCCCATTCCTTAAGGCGCTGATCCAACAGTTTTGGATTGGAAATGGGGTATTTTCGGTTGTAAGAAGCTTGCCAAAGGTATAAGTGCAGCAAAAAATCACTATGTAGGGGAAAACCATGGCTGCATGTCAACAACTGTACACAGAGGTGTGGATTCTGGGCCCAACTGGCAGCCTTTATCCCCCTGCCTCGTCTAGGAGACCCTGACTTGTAAGGGAAAGAAAGGGCAGTCACAGTCTCAGAACGTCCACGGGGAGCATGTCCGGTGGGGGTGGAGGGCAGGTGACAAAAGTTCGGTCATGAGATCTCCCCCTTCGCCAGCTCTCCCACTCCACCAGAAGAACTCTCTAGATGCTCTCCATAGTCGTTTCCCAACAAAGGCTGTCACTATGGCCCACGTGCAAACCACATACTCGAACCATGGCCTTACCTTCTCCTCTAATCCACAGCTCTTCGCAGGTAAAGGGGCCAGATCCAAATACTTAAAACCAACTATTTCACTATTGAGGGAGCTACTGTCATGTGGGGATCCTGGACCTGGATCCAAAAATTAGCCTGCAAACATGTGGTGCAGGCTACCCGTACCTGGAGGAGAGTGGATGGGGCAGAGGCAGCGTCTGACCTGATCTGCACCTCGGGAGGTCTTCACTCCTGGAGCCTGCCTCTGAGATCACAGGGCATGAGGCTGTGCAGACACTCCTTAAACGCCAACTCCCAGCAGTGGACAGGCACTCTCTGGTGCTCCAGCCTCAACGGCTCCCCAGGTCCCTACATGTCATCTACCCAAAGCCAGGCCCTCAGACACCTGCTTCATAACTGAGAAAATGCTCTGTCACCTGCCCCCCAGCTCCTTACCCCACTGTCCCGGCCTTCCTGGAAGACCCTAGGAGGGAAAGGGCCAACAGGAACGAACTCGGGCTGGGTGTGGGGACCCAAGATCCTTTATGATTACTCCTGTGCGGTGTTCTCGCTCTTGCCCAAGGTACACAGAAGAGGTAGATTTTCCTTCTTCCCATACTGCCACACAGATATGTGTCCCTTCTCAATCTGTTAGAACAGCTTCAGAGTGATGAAGAGCCTCGACCAGGGAACCCATGTCCCATTTCTGTGTGATACCTCTGTGTAATACTTGCTCTTCTATAAAGGGGGGCAGGGGATAAGAATTTGTGTCCCCAAGTACTGAAATGTGAAATGTACCATCAAGAGCGAGGACTTCTGTCTTCCTCTTCAGTGTGAGACTCTACCCTAAGCAGTCATCTCCAGGCAGCTTCTTATCTGCCACCTCTGAGGGTACCCCTGAGGAAAATGCCCCCACTCCCTGATCCACAGGAGCTCCTGAGAATACCTACTGTGGGCATGGGTCTCTGAACTCTGACCAGCCTCCTGGAGGCAGATTTCACCCTCGTAGCTTTGCTCTCCCAGGGCTGAGTCCCCAGCTCGTGGAGGAGGGGAAACCAGAGAAGTCTACCGACCTCGGTGCGGCGAGAGCAGAAGTGTCCCCTGGCACGAGTTAGGCTTTCTGCCCCTGCAGGTTTCCTGAAATGCCCTTCCTTTGCAGAGAGGGCCAGAAGCACGGGAAACACAGAACTAGGTGGTGGGGGTGAAGGCTCCTCTGACAGGTTATGAATGGATTTGTCTAAAAAGGGGAGGAGGGAGTCAGGAAAAGTACTCAAAGACAGAGCTGCTGATGACAGGGAGCTGAGCAGAGCACATTTTTATGACCTCCTAGAAGGGGTCTCAAGAATAAGCACTAAAGGAATGCAAGGCCCCTGGAGAGAGACCCACATTCCCTACAGACATGTCCCCAGTGCAAAGGTTCCTGGAGTTGGGAAGATGGGGGCTGGGGGACCAGGGGAGGGGGAGAGAGGAGCTCTACTTAGAGGAGGTAGGCAATAAAAAGAGACTTCTTACTTTGATCAGGTTAAGTCTGTCGTACTGGGGAAAAAACCATAAAAATTAGGATTCAAAGACAAGGAAAAAGTCAAGGGGAAAGGAGGAGCAGAGCCACTGAGCCGGGGTGACACAGCCCACCCAGCCTGGGCTGGGGCGGGGCGAGGGGGGGGCTGACCCACTGGGGCCGGCCTAGAGCAGGAGCTCCTGGGAGCAGACAGCGGCCGCTGGTTCCCCCTAGTGGCCACAGGCCAGCACTAGAGAGCGGAAGCTGGGTGGTGGAAAAGGAAAGAAGCCTTGACATCTTCTAGCTCAATGCTCTGGGCAGGGCTGCACCCAGGAAGGGTCAGCCTAGGCGGTCTAGTTATAGATTCACAGACGAGGGGCCTTACGAATCCTCTAGCCCAAACCCTGAAGATTAACACAAGGAAATGGAGGCCCTGGGGCGGGAAGACGGACACAGCAGGACGCCTGGCTCCAGGGAGAAGGGGAAGCCCTCTCCAGCTTGCCTGGAAAACACAGGAGGTGTCCCCCTCTGTGAGGTGGACAGGCAGCAGGGAGGGAGGTAAGGCAGCCTGGCTGGGTAGCAACCACAGCTCTGGCTACCAGATCCCTCGCCGTGGATACGTCAACCTGAGACAAGGGTCCACCAGGGGAGGGGGTATCGCCACCTCACCTCTGCAGCTCTCCAAAACAGGGGACTCCAAGACTATGTGTCTGCCACCCTTGAGCTCCTCAAAGGGAAAATAACACCCAGCCCCCCACGACCCCCAGTCACCTCCCTCTTCAGCTCCTTATGAAAGGGGGACATGGCTAACTTTGAATTCACGCTCAGCTCTTAGGGCCTTCTTTATGCCTCATTTTGCCTCTCAGGGCCTCCGTCTGGCTCCGTGGACCAGCTCCCTGAAACACGCCCCTAACACCCCACTCAGAAAGGAGTTCCCCCAGCCTCTGACATGTAACCACCCCAGCTACACATGTGCTTCTAACAGGTTCGGTCTGTGGAAAATCTAGGCATGTGTCTTCTCTCCCTTCCTAGACTGTATGCTGCCTAGGGGCAGGAACCTGGTCTTTACACAAGACCTGCCATTCAGTAGGAGAGGTTTAAAAATTCTCATCACCGAGTGCTCACATCCACCCAGCACCTGATGGAAAGAGACACCGGCACCCCGTACGGATGGCCATCAGTAAGGTCTGCTGGGTTCACTGAGTGCCTTGCTACGCATGAGGTAAGAGGGTAAGTAGCTTGCAGCTTCACCTTAGGATGGAAAAGTCCGTGGGCAGAACCAGAGAGACAGAACAATTCAATGCGTGTGTCTGGCAACACGCATGCTCTCCCCAGCCAGAGGGGTGAGGGGCCGGGCTGGGGTGCCGGCCCCACAGAGAACTCCTCGCTCACACCAGCCAGAGCTCCTCTTCCCTTACCTACAGCGAGGAGCCACTGTGTCAAGTCCTCAGAAGCAGCTTTTAGCCTGAAGGTCACAGACTCTAGGATTAGCCCTGAAGTCTCTTGTTCTTCCCTCAGGAAAGAGAACAGCTGTTCGCCCTCCTCCTCCTCCCCAAAACACTTACAGAGGCTCAAGACTATTATTAAGTCATTCCTCTGCTTTTTCTTCTCCGGGCGACATCCTACCTCCTTTCCCCCGTGGGGATTATTTCCTGAGCCCCGCTGTTTTAAAATACCGATTGCTCACGCTGTACTCCCTCCAAGTTCTGCTCGGACCTCTGAAATCCCGGGGGCCCTGGGCAGACTGGCCTCCCTGACCTGGTCGCACTGCTATGGGGCCCGGCAGGGGCACCGTCAATGCCCACCAACCGCTAGATGCTAGCACCTTGCCCTTCTGGGAGAACAGTGCTGCTCTGATCACAATTCAGAGTGATCACCACAGGCCCCTGGGCTGGGCAGTGAGAGGAAGCGGTGAGGGGTACCCAGGCAGAGCAGCTGTCAGTAGGCAGGCGGAGCTCCTGAGGTCGATCTACTGCACCAGGGAACTCACCTATGGGCATTTGTGACCCTCACTTATCCTGTCTGGGGAATCAGGACTCACCCACTAAAGCAGGTATGAGGGGGTATCAGGACCTGAAGCCCCCCACTGGATGGGGCCTCCCTTCCTCAAAGCAACGGAAGTAAGCCCTGGCAGGACTCTGCTTCTAGATGGCTCCATGTAAGGAGGGAACAGATTCCCAGCCCAAGGCAGTGTTCGGGGAGCAGGCAGAGACAGGGGAGGATGGGGGACGGGTCTGTTCTCCGACTCTGGGTGCAACAGGAATGGTCCCTCAGTAACTTCAAGCCAGCCTGCCAGGGGGCAGTGGGGCCGGCCCTTCTGGGAAAGGGACCAAGCGAGACATGGGCCAGAGTGGGCGGGGGCGGAGGGAGGGGTGCGGAGCACTACAGACAATTCAACACCGGAGGGGAGACCAAAGACAGAGACAAAAGATGGCTTACTTTTGAGAGGCGCTTGTGAGACTAAGACCATGCATGCAAAGGAGGTATTTGGGAAATGGTGGGGAAGAAGAGGAAGAACAAGAAATCAAAAGACAAATCAGGTGGGAAGCCAGCTCCCGTGCCTCCCAGGGGCCCCTACCCCTCCCTAGGGCCTAGGAGTCCAACAGTAAGGAGCTTTTTGAAGGAACGTCTAGGCAAAGATATCTCCTGCTTCCCAAAGGACTGAGGAGGGGGATAAGAAAATCTTTGGGGACCCATCCACAGCCCAGGTCCCCCTGGGGCTTATGTTATGCTTCTCCTCAGGCAAAGGCCCAGATCCCCAGGTGGCAGCACCCTGGGAGGGACAGAGAGGTTCGATCACCGTCCTCCTGGCCAAATGAGTACCAAGTGGGTTATTACGAAAGGTACGGCAAAGAGACAGCCAGGGTGGGGGTTAAAAACACCACTCTTCCCAAGGACTCTCTTCCTGGCCCTATAGTTGTCCCAAATAATGTTCCCTTCTATCCCAAATTTGAAAAAGGAAGCTGGGCTAAACAAATGACCCCTCCTGGTCCCCAGAGCACCCTTTCTCCAAATCTCAAGGTCCAGGAGGCTCCCTAGCCCAAAGAGAGAGAACAGCCACTGTGGAAACATAATAAGTTCCCGGGGACACTGTGAGTCCTTAGCTGAGAAGATAACGTTAACTAGGGTCTCCCCGGCCTGTCCCACCCTCACCTCACTGACACAAGGGCCCTCGAGGAAGGGGCTCTCTCCCTCGCCGTCCCCCCAGCACTGGCTTTCCTGCAGCCATCTAACGAAGAATTAGAGAGTCCCCGGCAGGGTCCCGCTCACCTTGGAATTTTTGCCGCCACTCCGGCCAGACTGTGAGGAGCAGCTGCGCTGCACACCCTGCTCCGGCGTGGATGGGGACTTGTCCGAGGAGTGATCTGAGCCCTTCTCCACCATGGTGTCTCCGTCCGGGCTCTGCGGGGTTGGCGAGCGAGACCGTTTCCGGAGGATGGGGGAGCAGGCCGGCGTGCTGCGGTTTGAGTTACTGGCAGTGCTGCAGGGGCAGATGGAGAGAGGGAGTGGGGTGGGAAGGGAGGAGGAGGAAAGACAGGCAGTCAGTGATTGAAGGCCAAAGCCGGGTCCCAAGGAGCCAGCTCAGGGAGCCAGGGTTAGGGGCTGGGGAGAAACAGGGAGAAAAGGGCCCGGCTAGGAACTCATGGCACCGTAATACTGCTGCTGGCCAGGTGGGGGCAGTGGTGCCAACGGGAAATGGAAATGGGACTAGAAGGGGTAAGTAGGGCAATTAGACATTTAGCTATTCATCCATTCATCCAACCATCTGTCTGTCCATCCATCCAAATATTGTCAGAGTCCCTATTACATGCCAAAAACTGTCTAGGGAAAGCAGAATTTAAGAGCTGAAAGACTCATCAGAGATCATCTAATACCATGATTTTTTCTCATACAAATGCTGCAGACCCAGTTTCGACATTTTGTTTTGCAGATTATGTGCCCATAAAAATGGTCAAGAATAATCCTACTTTCCAAACAGTCACACGCATACTATTTCACTAGGTTCTTAAAACATTCCTCCACGGAGGTAGTAATGACAAGTGCCATAATCCCTATTTTTAAAATGAAGCCCTAGGCACGGCAGAGAGGAGCTAAAGTGTCCTCTGATTGCAGAGGCATTCGAAACAAAACCTGGGTCTTCTGACTTGCCAACTGATGCACACCGGAGTATTTCCTCATAAGCCATGCTGCTCTCCGCGTCCCCTGCCCAGGGCGAAGATGAACAGAGCAGAAGTTCTCGCCTTCCATAGTCCCCGCCACCCAACTGTGTTTACAACAAGTATCTTACACATCCCACGGTACCTGAACCCACTTACACCAAGGCTTATAAGCTGTATAAATATTTACTGCTGGAAACTGAGCTTGTGCTGTTGATGGAAGAGAAGGATAGAGGATGAAGGAAGAAGGGAGGAAAAGTGAATGCAGTGAAGTTCTAACAAGTGTTTGCTTTTGCGCTGAGAGGGTGGGGCAAGGGAAGACAAGGACAAGGTTAAGTGGGAAAGAGGAGAAATGGGAAGGAAAGCAAGGATGAGACTGCAAAGCCAAAGAAAGCACAAGAGTGGGTTTGGGGGTTAATGAGAAGCCCAGGGTTCTTCTCACCCACTCAGTGGTCAGAGAGCAGGGCCAGGCTTCGGGAACAGCCCAGATCTGAGGCTGTGAGGGCCTGTTCATCCCAGTCTTTCCTAAGGGAGCGCAGTGCAGGGTGGGGAACACGGTCATTTGCATGAGGATCGAGCTGTGACCTCAGGTGTCCCGTGGAACCCATTTGCAATGAAAACCATGCACCTTTCAGCAGAACCTTCCACCTGGGGATCCTCAGCAGAGAAGGAAGGAAGCCCAGAGCCCAAACCAGCAAGTGTGGGAACGAGGGAACAGTGGGGGGAGAGGGGTGCGAGGGCAGGGCTCTAACTTTTGAAGGAAAGTGAAACAAAGGAGGCCAGAGAAAAGGGAGACGATGTGACCAGAGAATGTGTGGAGACACATAAGGTAAGACCCGATATTTTGCTTCACCCTAAATCAGATTTCAGTTTTAGATCTCACTTATAATAATACCTGTGATTTAGAAAAAGAAGCTCTTCAAGTTCTCACCCCCTCTCCACCATCTTTATCCTTTGACCGCCCCACCCAACTCATTCACTATGCAAACTCTGGAGAGAGGAAATTATGTTCCTTTTCTTCAGTTGGAAAAGCAGAGCCTTGGAATGGTGGCAAGAAGATGGTGGGACACGGCCTCCAGGGGACACTCCGGAAGGGCAAACTCAGGTGCTCACCCTTCTGGGGTAGCTGCCTCTCTCTCGGGCCAATTTCAACCCACAGCCAAGTACTCCAAGGATTAAACTGTCTTCTAGGATTACATTGCTAGAAGAACAGCCAGGAACTCTACCCCTAACCTCAACGAGTTTGCTCACAGACATACCAGGGTGTGGATGACGCCCAGCACGGCCCGTCTCAGACACAACACACCCACAGCTTGGCTCCAGTCTTTCCCTTCAATAAGGGACATCTTGACACATGGTGATTCCAGGTGCAGGAATGAAAGGAGATCCCTTTATCCTTCTCCAAACTCTCCATCCCCACTGAGAACAGGCTGTTGAGGAGGGATTCGGTACAGGGTGGGCCTAAAATTCTAACGTGGAGGAGAGTCACTCCAACTGCCCCAAACAACATGTATCTCACACTTGATCAAAAGGTCCTTGAGATTCCCTCACCAACTAGTGGCCCCCTATCAGCTGACCTGATGCATGCCACCCAAGGAGACCTCAATTTTGGCTTTCCGTACATCCGTCAAAACATCAGTCAATACACTTATACTGTCATCTGTCCCTTTATTCTCTGTGCTTTTAAGGCTACTGATCATCTGTGCTGTTCCTGAAGATCTCCCCCTCCCCACCCCCGCTGCCCCAGATGCCACACACCCCTTTCTTCTATTAAGTCTTCCCGCCTCAGATGCTGGCTTCTCTCTTGCTAACTCAGCCTGAAGTGTGGTCCTTCCCTGAAGGTGAGTCCTTCACTGCCCACACCATCTCCTGCTTCACAGGACTTCAACTGTGCCTTGCAGCAGAAGACTCACTCTCCTACCTGCTTCCGGCTCTCATCACACTTGCTCACGTCAGCCGGGCAATCTGCTGCCGCGGGGCCACCCTCTCCAGTCCCATGTCTCACAAGCCCCTCAGACTGAAAGCCGAGCTTGCTGTCCTGAACCTCCTCTCGCTACTGCCCCTTCTCCACAGCATTATCATTCCCGGTCTCTCAGGCTGCAAATCCACGCCTTCCACCTCACCCCACAAAAAGCGAGTCGCTGGATCCCATCAATTCTATTCGCTGAAAGCTCTTTCACCCATCCTTCCTTCCCCTCCCCCCAGGGCCCCTTGCTGAGACTCTTCCAAAATAGTCTTCTAAGCAGCCTCTTTCAACTCCCTTTCCTCTCTTGTGCTCAGTCACACCTCTGGCATTCAATGTTCCTAAATACAAGCCGATACCATCTTTCTGCCCGCCCCATGAAAGTCTCAAATCCGCAGAATGGAATTCAAAGTTCTCGACTGAAAATCATTTTGACACTTACCTGTATTCCAATACTTTCTCTCTCCTTAGACAATCTTTGATAGTTCTCGTGTATAGTCCTATATATCTTCCCCTGGTTTTCTTAATGCGCACTCTCCTCCTCCTGCCTCCAGACTTCCATACCTACCACAACCTGTGTGTGGAGGGCCCTCCCCCCAACATCATATCTACCTCCTGGAGTCCTGTTCACCCTTTAAGATCCATCTCAAAGCCCACCTTCCTCAAAGAGCTTTTCGAAGTCTCCACCACTGAACGGACTAGCGCATTTACCATATTCTGCCTGGTGCACACTCTGGGAGGCACCCACCTCCGCACCTCCCACACGGCCCAGTGTGATGCTCTGTGAGTAGTATGGGCTCAGTAGATGTCCACTGAACAGAAGATCCTTCTAGTGCAAGTTTTAACAATCCTCGTGGCTTTCATAGTCCCCAGTATCATGAAAGCTCCCAAACGTGTGCCTTCAACCTGTTCACAAAAATAGCTGGAAGTTTCTGAATGTTTATGAGTTCCTGGCCTGGTGCCAAGTATTTATGACACGCTATCCTACTTCACTCCCCAGCCAACTGATGAAGTATGAACGGGTATTATTATCTGCCCTATTTTTCAGGTGATGAAAGTGAATTACTGACAGATTCAGTAACTCACCCAGAGTCACACAGACAGGTAAGTGGCAAGACTGAAATGCAGGCCTATCTGATGATAGAGCCTGTTCTCAGAACCAGCATCCAGTAATACTTCTTTGCTGGGTGAATAGATGGCAGGATGGATGGGGTGGCTAAGTGGATGGAAAGAAGGAAGGAATCTACTTCTTGCCTCCCGTTTTCAATCCAGTATCTGTGTGGCTACCAAAATGAACTTTCCAAAAAGTGATTTTGCCATTCCGACCATTCCCTCCCCTAGCTTAAGGCCCTCTATGGTTTCCTATCCCCTCAGAATAAAATCTGATTTCCAAATTATGGCATAGAAGTTCCTCCATGATCTTACTCCCAGCTACCCTGGAAAGCTCCATCATTGGCTACTCCTCCCAGCGGGCCCCCTGCCTCAGCCATCCAGGACTAATTACAGATCCTTGTGCCATGTTCTCTCAATTCCACATTTTGCATTGTCTCTCATTCTGAAAATACCATTTCCCCCTCCAAGCACCCTTCCAATATTTACCCTTCAAGACTAAACCCAATTACCCCCCCACCCCACCGCATCCCCATGCTCTAATCCTTCACTATAGAAGAAGACACCTTTGAAGCTGTCGTTCTAACTCAGTAAAATCACTATTAGATTTGCTACATATCTAATACTCTTCTAAGAGGCACCCCATTATCCAGGGAGCCTGGGTGGCTCGGTTGGTTAAGTGACCAACTCTTGATTTCAGCTCAGGTCATGATCTCAGGGTCATGAGATCGAGCCCTTGGGTCAGGCTCTGTGCTGAGTGTGGAGCCTGCTTAAGATTCTCTCTCTCCCTCTCTCTCTGCCTTTCCCCACCCCCATTATGCTCTCTCTAAAAAATAATAATAATAAATAAAAATAAAGGTAGCCCATTATCCTATAGACTTTGGATGTCCTGCTGAAGAAATAAAACTAATTCCCATGTATCTCATAACCCTACACTATTGTGCCATTTGGGCAAACTGTGGTGTGCTGTTAGTTGATCCCGCCACTATTATTAATAACAGTATTACATTAGGATTCAGAATCTTGGGAATTTAAAGCTAAAAAGGACCTCAGATTTGCTACAGAAAGGGAAGGAAGACGGGTACTGGAGGAACTACTGGACTATGACCCCCTTCCAGAATTTAGAATACATCCAGCTTGTCACTTCACATATAAGAGACCTAAGAAATAGGGAGGTTAATAAATGCCTGGCCAAAGTGATATGCCTTCATACCTGGATCTTCCGCTCCACAAACACTTACTGGGCACCTGGCATCATACCAGGCATTCAAGTCCACAACGGTGAGTAAGAAAGGATCCTTGTCCCTGGGACATTACCATCAGGAATCCAGACACGCATTTTTTTCTCCTTTTAACATAAGCCAGGAGGTGCGAGACTGGGAAGAGTCAAGGAATCTTATCTAGACTTGAGGGATTAGGAAAGGCTTCCTTAAGGATATGGCACTTGAGACTTGAGCTAGGATCTAAATACAGTGTTAGAGTTGGCCAGGTGAAGGGCATGGTTGTAGGAGGGAAGAGAATGTTCCCAGGCAAAACAAAACACAACAAACAAAACCCAGTATAAACAAAGGTATGAAAGCCTAAAACAGCATGGAATACACAAGAGCATTCAAGAAACTATGTGTCACTTCTAAGATTGCTCTAATCTTCAACTCACCCCAACAACAGGTCCACTGAGACCCCACCAGCCACTTTTAACCCACTCACTGCAGGGGGGCCCAGAGGTCATTCACTCACTTCCCATTTCTCCTATTTTAAGACCTCCGACAGAGACTTTTTCAGCCCTCTCCTGGTTACCGTGCCAACAAACAGTGCTTCCTTAAGTCTAACCACAATACGTCATACTGCATTTTAATCCTACTTCCTATGCTTAAGTCTGGGTGAAGTCCTTGAGAAACAGACATATGGAAAGAGGACAAAGTCTCTCTGGGCTCTCTGTAGCACCTCCCACCCTCACTTCAGACATGGGAGCCCACATCCTATGCTTTCTTTTCCCATCCTTATAGCCGGCATGGTCCTGTGGGCACCAGCAACCTTTGCCAGCAAGCCAGTTCCCTGAGCAGCCATCCGTACATTTTTCGGAACCCTGAGCGGAGCGGAATAGTTAGCTGGTGTTTCAGTGTTCCTCATTCAAGTTCACTTGCGTGCCTTCAGTGTAATCACTCCTGCCATAGAGATTGCAAGATCCATGCCTGTCGCTTTGCACCCAAGCCTCTACCTTCTGGGACGACAGCCACCCCTTTCCTACTCTCTAGCAAGTTCCACTGGCCTGGCTCATTCCCAATCAGATTCCTACTCGCCCTCCCCACACCTGGATCCTTCACATTCACTTTATCTTTTCCTCTAAGCCCAGCCCCGCAATGACCTGTCTGATCATTGCAATGTTCGGCTGGAACAGTTTCAGTGCCAGGGCAATGATAACTTCTTTTTCTTTTTTTCTTTTTGACCGCCTAATATATTCCAGGGAGCCCCAAACTAATAGAGCATTTAATTAGAAATTTAGAGAGCCAGTTTCAAACGAAACATTTGTTTGCTGAGGGCCTGCTTCGGCCATATGTCAGGATTAACTGCCCGTCTGTGGAGTTGTGTCGGCGGGCTCAGGTTTGAGTCCCAGCTCTGCCACTTGCCGTGTGACACTGGCCTCTGGGTCTCATTTTTCCATTTCGACAAATGAGGGATACCAATAGTTTATCACAGGACTGTGAACATCAAATGAAATAACATCAGTAAAATATTTAGTGCAGTGCCTGATATATCATAAATGCTCAGTAAATATGATAGAGCGGCTAGTGTTATTATTAAGAAGGCTTATGTTCCTCTCTGTAAAATGTGGGATAAATATCCTTGCCCTCTCTCCTCAGAGCATTATACGGACAAGCTTCAAATGCTACCAAGCATTACTTCCCATGAAGTGCAGAACCCCAGGCCTCTCCCACTCAATAAATGATAATTTCCAGGGGATCGTCTTAGGAATCTGCAGCCTAAACAGCCACCGAGTAGATTTTGTACTCTAAAATTTGAGAGGACTCCCGAACAAATTTCCTAAGTATTGAGGGATAAGTGACATAGCTGTCCCAGATGACAGAAACCCACTTACAGCTCTTTGAGTGAATCGGCTTTTCAGAGTCTACCAGGTCGGTGAACTCGCTGCAACAGAAAATGAGTTGAGTCTGTCACAGAAACTGGCAATGGAGAAGAATCTAGGGCCGACGGGGAGCAGGCATGGAGACGTGGTTCTCCAGGGAAGGCCACGCCTCAGCACCTGATGGGAGAGTGTCACCTTCTCTTGGTGTGGGGAGCCTGGCCGTTATCATTAGAGTCCACACCCACAACCATGTGACAAGCACCCTCCCTGCCTCCGTCCGCCTGAGTTAAAGCTGATTCTCATCTTTAGGGGTCCCCAATTCCCAGCAGACAACCATTCCGAGATCCAACTCTGCGCCTCCCATCCCCCTGCCGATTCTGAGCTTTCATCAGTAATCCTCCTCGGTTCTTTATATCAGCACTGCAAATATCCAGGAGAATTAGCCAGCTCCACTCTGAATTTTCCCATAGCACATGCTCAAGTGCCTGAGAAAGAAAGCCCAGGGGTATATTTGCCTAACACTGACATGAATTTACATGCTGCCTGCAAATGCCTCTGTGAACTCCGTCTCCCCAACTGGTTCCCAAGTCAGTTTACTAGGCCTCCCTGAAGCTGCTTCTTCTGCAATTGCTCTGTCTATTCCTGCCTGTCACTTAACCATGTCTCTGTACCCTCATAAAACCACAGCATGCTAAGTGGGAAGGGCAGACCCAACAGGAGCTTTGTAGAGGGGGAATATGGCCCAAATCACAAATCCCAGCAGAATCCCAAATGCCCCTTGGGTCCTTCTCCTCAGGGAGCAAAATACCAAGTCACTTAGAAAAAATAGATCTTCCCAGGCCTGCTTCACTCCTTGTTATAAGGTCCTGGAGTTCCTGATCTTGGCCCCCGCTTACCCATGAAGACAAACCCAGTCTCAGGTCCCCAAGGAACAACTGGTGTGGAGAAAGACTGGGAAGGGCTCATCCTGTCCAACCCTCTCACTGGCAGATGGGAAGCACAGGTCCAGGGAGAGGACAGGACTGTCCACCAGGGGGTTAACAGGTAGCAGGTTACCCCCACGCCCAAGCACAGAGGGCTCAACAGTGCAAGTCTCAGCGGCTCCCCCTGCCTCACCCTGCTTTTTAGGATAGCGGATGAGTAGGAAGTCTGAAAGGATGAGAAACGAACTACTGTTTCTCCTAAGAGGAGCTCCTCACGACCATGTATAGAACCCACCCTCTGTGGACCTATGACGTGGAATCTAACCTGGGGACAACTCTGCTATTGGGTCCAGTTCCTTCCTTTGTGGACCCAACTGTGCCTTTTGTGGCAAACTGTGATTACCTGGTTGAAGAACAAGGCCAGGAGGCGACTAAGAGACAGATGCTTTTTTGCTGGTTGCTGTTTTCGTTTTGTTTTGTTTTGTTTTGAATGGCGCAGAGGTTGTCTTCCTAACTTAGGCTACGGCAGAGTCTCCGCCTGGTCCCAGCCCGCCACACTTTGGTCTGGACCTGGCAGCGTGCTGCATTTCAGCAAAGGGCAACAAAGGACAGGGCTCCCGGGACACTGCCTTTCTTCCCTAACACAGTTCACACAATGGCTGCGGCAGAGCCCAACACAGAAGGGGCATCCCTCACCTGCTGCAAGAGCAAGATTCTGACAGAGATGAACATCTCCTTCCCTTTCCTCTGTTTGGGTAACTTGCTGAAATCCCCTGGGGGCTTTCCAAGCTGGGCCTTCAGGTGAAGGATACAGGGTGTTCGGGAACAGGTTCGGTCTGTAATTTGGAACCAAGAAGGTAGAACCAGACGGTTGCCAGGTCAGACTGCTGGCAGAGAAAACTCACAAAGGTAAGCCTGACAATTCTCCACGCTCGCTAACTACCCACTGGTCATCCACACGCTGACTCACAGGGTCCACCCTGGCCCAGGCCTTGCCCTCTCTCTGCACTCTGCCCCTCCTGAGTCCTCAGCTCTGGAGATATTTTATAGATAATTCAGGTCACTTCCTATGGCCAACGAGCTCCACTTACCCCTTCCTCCTTCCCTATCTTGTTCAAGTAACAATGGGAAGTTTAAAAAAAAATAAATTTGCTTACAAGGGAAATGAAAGGTGGCAGAGCCCATCCAAAAACATTTGCAAAACACTGAATCCCTAACACATTCTCACTAAAAATCTACCGAAGCCTGGAAGGAATGACTTGATGGGGAGGAACGTCCTAGCAGGGACTCCAGTTGTTCATTAATTTATGAACTGACCAGTTAATGTAAGCGCAAGGCCCATGGAAAGTCTTTGGCCAAGCGGAGAAAAGCAGACCTTCTATTACCTTTCTGCTGGTGTTCCCGGTCCAGGGAGGGGATGGGTGGAGAGAGCGCCAGGGACTGGGTAAAAGCTGTTTGCCTTTGCTCCTCCAGCCAAAGAGAAGAGATCCCTCATCACAAGGGCTGGAGCCTCCATCCATCCTACTCCCCCGCTCCCTGGCTTTCCTGCAGCTTCTGTTCAGCCCAGAGTTTGGAATTCAATCCAGGAACAGGCATGACAAACACTATTTTTCATTTCCATGGAGACCGAGGCCTGCAATAGAACCAGGACTCCATGCCTGAAATGCCAAAACAGCCTGACCCACTTTTCCCCCTTCCTACAAAAACAAAATAAGTTTGTTTGGGTCCTGCCAGAGCTCAGGGACAAGCCAGAGCTCCTGTTATCTCTATGGACATGTTGAAGAGGAAGGAATTAGAACAACCTTTGAAAACACGGATGATGCTACAGGAACTGTCAGGCATGAACCGCTTTACCCTAAAGGCTTTCAGACTGCAGGGAATCCATCCTGCGGCCTCGTCCTAACCTTCTGGAGGGAGAGGTTCACATCCCCTGAGAGATGTACTTAATGGCCAGCAACACTGCTCCTAGAATCCCAACTCAGGGAACTGTTTCCTCAACTTCCTCTTGTACCACTTTCTCCCTCACTGTCTTCTGGCTTCCTTGGACCCTTTTGTTCCGGAGACAAACCAAGTCTCCACCCCTGCTCCAAGATATCTGCACTTGTCGTTCCTTTTGCCTGGAAATCTTCAGATAGAGAGTTTAGAATTCTGGTTCCTTTTTAACCTCCAGAGTTCGAATGTCACCTCCCTAGAGCAGCCTGTCTTGAAGGACCACTTGCTGGGTCTAAAGTGGCTTTCCTGTCCCTAGGCAATCATTATCAGGGCCTGCCTTTCCCCCTTCCTGGCATTTAGGAGGAGCTGAATTTGTCTTTGTTGTTATTTTGACTTTTTTTTTTTTATTAAGAGTGAACACTCTGGTGGTGGGGGTGGAGGGCACCATGACCAGTGGCTAGACCACAGATTCACTGCACGAATAAAGGAATGAGTTCTATTTAAAGCCATTCAATCCACTGTTCAGCCACTCTGTTAGACATTTCTTTCTTAAGCCTGCCCCAAATCTGCCTTCTTATAACACCAGCCCACTGGTTCTTATTCTGACTTCTGGATCCCTGCAAACTGAAATATGACATCACTTCCAAGTTCTCTGCTGGCCTGGTCCCCTGTCCCTGAACATCAGTATACGCGTCTGAATTTAAATTCTGAGCTGTTCCGTGCTCTTGAGAAAATGGCTTTATCTTCCTGGGAGTCTGTGTCCCCTATCTGCCGAATGATCACAACTTACCTTACTAGGGTGAGGGGCGGAATCTTAAAAACCAAACACACAAACAAAGCTATTAGTGCCCCGCCAAAGTAAAGGTCTTCCTACAATTGCTCACAGAGTGAAAAAAGTGTTAAGAGAAGCAGGAAGTGAATTCCCAGTAAAGAAACCAAATCCAGTTTCTAAATTCTGTCCTCTCCTCGTGGCACAGACAGGGGGTGAGAATATCAGTTGTTGCTATGCACACCTTCAGCTAGTTCCTCCTTCCATGGGGCTGGGAAGCTAAGCATTTAGGATGGAGTGCAAGATGCTGTAAGTCATCACAGGAACTTACTGGGGTGGTACCACCTCCTTTCCCTGAGATTATGCACTACAGGACACACACCCACGCTGGGAGACGGTCCTGCTGGGTTCGTGGGCAGTGTTGCCTGAACTGATCTGCAGCAAGTCTGTCGTTTGGAAGGGAGCACAGTGGTCTCGTAATCCAACCGCCCCACCAAACAGAGGAATTCCCTCTGTGAAGCCCTGCTGACAGCCACCCAGCCTCCGGCTTCAGATCTCCAGTGCGAAAGCACTCACTGGATGGCCTGGACAAGCTCTAAAGGGATTTTTAGCACCATGGTCCTTATTTCTCCATGGTTCTTGGTGACCATTAGCCACCCAGCTCTCCCTGAGCTTCAGAGTCTTTGAAAATTAAGCTAACCCTGCTGGTTTGATGTCCGTGAACAAGCATTTTTCTGAACACCTACTATGTGCCCCCAACCCTGAGAAACCTATTATTCCCGAAGGCCCCACAGGGCAGTGACTGTGTCATGGTTCTATGTAGTTACACAAAGATTAAACACACAGTATCAAACATGACTATGGGCACACGGTAGGGACTTAATACTTTTAAATTTGACTCACTATCAGTCTCAGCCAAATCTAAGTACAATCCCACCCAAAGTATTCCAGAAGCCTCAGCACTCGCAAGAACGGGACCTTGTGAAAGCAGAAAGGTGCTAAGCTATCCCAGGAAGCCCCTTCCTTGAAAGAGATTTCCAATCCACTGGGAGGACACAAACCACTGGAACAAGGCAGGGAGGGGTTCAACTGAATAGAACTTCCTTTGCCCCTCAAGGGCCCCTCCCCCATCCGCAGCAAGAGAAATGTTGCTACTAAAACTGAAAGGAACTCGAGCAGGATCGATCCATCCATCATCCATCCATCCACCCATCCATCCATCTATCCAACCAACAAACAGCTGAGGAGACGACACTCCATGCCAGGTAATGTTCTATGCCTTAGGGATACAGGCTCTCCCTCAAGGAACGCACAATCGGGTGGGAGACGGACATGTAACGAACTAACACCATTACATGTCTGTCTCTCCCACCCAACACCATGTGATAAGAGCTACTTGGATTCAATCAAAACGGCTCCCCTCACTACCTGCCAACGGAGCCAGCCAGCCCTGACTCAGCCCCTTCCCTGTGTATGATCTGGTGACAAACCACTCCTGTCTGAGCTTTAGCTTTAATAATGCGAGAAGAATGAGTGTGGATGCCACCTAATCCCCGCAAAGACGTGAGGGGAGGATGACGAAGAGCATCTCAAGGATACACTGATGAGGGGTGTGTAGGGTGCAGGGGACTGAGAGTGAAGCAGCAGCATTTAGAGCACCCTTCCCTCCTCCCACGCCTCCCCAGCCTCGCTGGTAAAGCCAAGTGTGGCGAATCCTTTCCAGACCCCCATGGATTCAAGTCCAGTTGAGATTTACTTTTCTGCTGGAAACCAAACAAAAACAGGCTGAAGAACCACCATTACGTTAAAATCACAGAAATTTTAGAACAAAGACGACTGTAAGAGGTCAGCCAATATGCCTGGCTGCAGGCAGATAGACCTAAATCACCCAAGAGAGGCTTCGCTCTACTTGAAAATGTATTCAGGGTACAAAAGTCCAGGGCTCCCCTTTGTGATCCTTCTCATTGCCCTCTACTACCATCAGCAAGTTCCCAATGATTAAAAGAAAAGTCTGTTATAATGCATTTAATGCCGCTTTCTCCATTCCAGCTTTCCAGGACTCGAGGTCAATTCATTAGCTAGAACCCTTCCTCTGTTCCTATCCTCCTTTCTTTGGGTGGAATGATTCCAGTTCCTCAAAACTATTTTCAGAAGTTAAAAATCATTTCCCCTACAATCTCTCCACCAAATCTCTGTTTAGATTATACCTCAAGTGACAGAAAAGTCATTAATTTATGATGTCGTTCAGTTCACCTTTGGACAACTCTTTTTATTTTAAGCTCAAACTGTTTCCTGTGGCTTCCTACCAAAGGTCCTCTTTTCTACTCCCCTGACAGACACAGAATAATCTAATTCCTTTTTTTTTTTTTTAAAGATTTTATTTATTTATTCGACAGAGATAGAGACAGCCAGCGAGAGAGGGAACACAAGCAGGGGGAGTGGGAGAGGAAGAAGCAGGCTCATAGCAGAGGAGCCTGATGTGGGGCTCGATCCCATAACGCTGGGATCACGCCCTGAGCCGAAGGCAGACGCTCAACCGCTGTGCCACCCAGGCGCCCCAATCTAATTCCTTTTTTAAAAAATATTTTTTAAATTTATTTTTGAGAGAGAGAGCACGCTAGTATGTGGGTGCATGTGAGGGGAGGTGGGGCAGAGGGAGAGAGAATCTCAAGCTGACTCCCTGCTGAGTGCGGAGCCCAACCTCAGGCTTGATCCCAGGACCCCGAAATCTTGACCTGAGTCAAAATCAAGAGTTGGACACTGAACTGACTGAGCCACCCAGGTGCCCAATTCCTCTTATACGTGCAATCTGCACACAGCTCACTTGGTCCCTCAGCCCTTTCTTCTCCAGACCTCCCAATCCCTCCAGCATCCCTCGCCCAGCATGCCTATGGACCCCTCAGCCACTGGGCTCACTCTCCTCTGAATGAATCCCAGTTCATCCCAATCCCCCCTATACTCTGGAACCCAGAAATGTAATCCCACAAAGAAGTGCTCTGATGAGCTCAGAATAGAGCAGAACCACCACCCCATGTGCTTTTGAAAATGAGAATGCAAACATATATTTTTGGAATCGTCTTCTGAATCAGGAGATTCTGGAATTAGTCCCTGTTCTCTTACGCATCTCTGGCTACAGCCTATAGGCTAAGGAGAAAGTATGCATGCGTACTGTACGTATGCATATCCCTACAAGGAACACCCCACCCCCATTCCTTCCCCTAACCAGACAAACCCGAGTTCAGTGAGATGATGAAAAATCCATCCAGTTCTCACCCCCAATTCAGGCTATATCAGAATTCTGAATGTTTATATGAATATCTCCAGGCCAGATGCAAAACCAGACCTTAGAGATTTCTATTATCTGGAGATGTCAAGTCCTCAGCAAATGTTTTCCCTCCTCCTAGTCCACAAACATTTGTTCCTTGGACCCTTACAGCTTGACTCACAGATAAGCTGAAGTTTCACCGAACTGGCTGAGAACAATACTGTGAGGTTCCGAGGTCATTAGGAAAACCGAATCCAGCCCTGTCTTGCCCATAACCAGGAATCGAAGGGTGCATGTGTGCAAACACATGTACAGTGAGGGCTGCCTGCTCCCTTCACACCTTTCTAAGGAGGGCTGATCATCAGGACCTCCCAATCTGACTAATTTAGGGCCAGCAAACTATGACCTATATAGGCCAAATCCAGCACACGTTTTTATATGACCAACAAGCTAAGAATGGTTTTTACGTTTTTAAACTGTTGTGGGGGGGGAGAAGGTATCTTGTGACACGTGAAAATTATATCAAATGAAAATTTCCAAGTCCATAAATAAAGTTTTATTGGGAACTCAGCCACGTGCATTCGTTCATAGACTGTGTCTGCGGCTGCTTCTGCTGGACAAAGTAGACTTGAGTCGCTTCAACAGAGAACAGCATGGGCCACAGAGCCGAAAATATTTACTACCTGGCCCTTTCCAGAAACAGTTGGCCAACCCGTGGCCTGACCATGTATGACCTTGAAAAGGTCTTTTCTGTGAGCCTGCTTCTCTTTCGTCAAGTTGGGGAAGGGGGTATTTGTGTCCCACAAAGAACCTGTGCTTGATGACTTCACAAGTTGAGGGTAAAGGTCGCAGGCTTGCTCCCACCTGCAGCGGAAATGTGTAGGACCAGGAAAGAGAGGAGGTTTCTTCTAGGTAGCGTATAAAAGCTCTCTTTCCTTCGTTCTTTCCCAGTGGGGTACTACTTCCCATGGCTTTCACACTGACCCTCTTCTGCCTTGGGCAGCTACTCCAAAACATCCCTTTCTCCTTTCCCTTCTTCCAAGGCCAGCTTTTCCCACCCCGGTCCTAAACTTCTCTAACCTGTGGAGTGCCACTCAAGGCTAGCTGGGGAGAGAGGGAAGGCAGGAAGAAAGAGAAGCAAGGGGGTGTCCACAGAAGCACAGTCGGCTAGCAAGCATCAGAGAAGGTAAAGAGGCAAAGTTCCCTTTCCCCAGCCCTGGCGGAGAGCTTGGCTGAGTCCCAGGGAGACAGAAAGCTTCAAGTCCTCCCCCACCCCTCCACTTGCCTGAATCAAGCAAATAACTAACAATGCTAGGAGGTGTGGGGGAGTAAGGACCAGCCACTGGGTATCTATTTTCTGAAAACACATGGCAAATCTCTGAGCCAAATGCCGGCTAAGCCAAAGAATAAACAAACCCCTTTATTTCCCTGAGACAGGAGCTATCAACTTCCCCTCCAGGCCTCTCCTTCAGCTAGCCAGATCCATTGGTCCCATGGTCCTCTCGCTGTGGGAAAAGCAGCATCTGTCCATATGCGAGAGGGTGGTCTGCCTTATAACCCTCCAGCCTGCCTCCTTTCCCTAGCTAACCACTGCTCTGGTCACTGAGACCCCACCAGGGGCACCCCGGAGCTAAGTTGGTGGGTGGAGAACAGGAACACATGGCCTGTCCACACCTCCCCCAGAGGCTCCGGCCAGCTCTCCATGACGCACAGCTAATTCAATCCCCTGCCCTCTTTTCTCCAAGTTACAGGACCCTGAATAAGTGTTGCTGGCCAAGGGGACCCTCCTCCGCCCAGCCACCCCTCCACCAGGGCCCACCCCTCAGTGCTCCAAAGGTCTGCTGAAGCAGGGCCACTATGAAGGAGGGGAGGAAGGGGGGAAAAAAGAAAAAACCTAGGAAGGGAAAAGAATCTCTGCAGCATGATGTCATGCCGGCTGCTTTCAGATCCCCCAACACAGAACAGAAGCAAACAACATGGGCTCCGGATTTACTGTCTTGGAGGGTTTGTGTTCTCAGCAGCTCTGAGCAGCCTGCGCCAGCTGGAAAAAGCACGCGGCCAGACAGACAGGTCCTCCTCCTTACAGCCCCCGGGCCCGACCAGACCTCCCCCCCCCCCGGGGTGGGGGGGGAGCAGAGCCACCCCTCCCAAAAAAAAAAAAAAAAAAGCCCGGAGGAAACAAAGATAGACTGACACATACACACACACAAGCGTCAGTGAGCACTAACCTGGAAGCCATTAGGAACGGTAGTAGAGTGCAGTGCGGAGGAACTCATTCATTCATGCATTGGGCAGTGGGGGGCGGGGAGCGGGGGCCCTGAGGACGTCGGAGGGCACTCACCTCCATGCCCACCCCACAGCCCTGTGTCTAAGGGGGAAGGGAGTGGGGGCGGGGTGCTCATAAGCTTGGGGAGCTGCCTTTCTCTGCTGTTTCGCACCGCTCTGGAATTGTAAGCATGACCCCCCTTTATTTCCTCCCCCCTCCCGCCGCCGCTGTTACTTGGTGTGGTCGCGCAGCGTACAGAAGTCCCTCTCTCCCTCGCCCTTGCTCCCTTTCTCTCTCTCTCTCTGACTCCCTCACAGACAGCTGTTCTCCGGCCCCTGCACGCACGCGCACAGGCGCACACATGCATGCATGCACGCACGCACACACACACACACACACACACACACTCAGACACGCACCCCTCGCGCGCGCAGGCACACGCGCGTACACGCGCACGGGCGCGCACACACACACCCTGCCGCCTGCCGCTTTACATAATGCAACTCTTTGGTGCAGTCAGCTTGCCAGCTCTCAATTATTCATGGCAGTTTGGAGGACAGAGCCACTGGGGCGGCGAGCATTATTTCCTCTTCATCCCCAAATCTGACAAAACACAAGATGATGCTCCCAGGAGATTCTGCGCCCTTTGCTGCCACCAATTATTTCCCAGGTGTTGCCTATTAGGTCAACCTGTATCAAGGAGGTGACGCTAAATCAAAACACAGGCGCCTCGCTCAAAATAGAGCCTTGCCTCTTTCAAAGGATGACAGCTGTTCTCCCTGCCTGAGCCTTGGGAATAGAGGAGAGGAGGAAGGCAGCGCTGGAGACCATAATCTATGCAAGAAAATGGCTGAGGGCCTCTTCAGGGGAGCCTCTCCCAGAATTCCAAGACAGCAGGGCTGGTTCTTGCAGACAAGGAAAATAACACTCAAGTAAAGCACCTGCTATCATGACAAAGGAGGCTCATCTGAGTTTTCAAACTCCTAAGCTGAGCCTCTTAAAAAGCTTTTTCCTCCTGTCCATTCACTGAAATACAGTGATTTCAGTGGCACTGAAACAGCCCCTAGACAAGTGTTCTTTCAGACGAGAGGCAGTCTCTTCAACAAGGATATTAATGAATATTGTGAAAGTCATCCATGGCTTGCAAAGCACTTTCTATCACAAATCGAATTCATTTGATTTCCACAACACTCCTCCGTAAGGCCTCATTATGACCCCATTGAACGTAAGGAGGCTGAGCCCTGGAAGGTTGGATGGTCCCACAGCAAGAAAGGCTGAGCTGGGAATCCAGATCACCACACTGGAAATCCCATGAAAATCCACTAGCCCAACACCCCAAGCATGACCGTGAGCTTCTGGAGTCATCTTTTGATGGGAGTAGCAGGCAAAGCCCAACCGTGAGCCCAAACAACGAAAGGAATGATGATGGTTAGCTTCGTGTTTCTCAAACTTTAATCCCCTGAGGATCTTGTTAAACCACAGGTTCGGATGTGGAAGGTCTCAGGGAAGGCCCAAGGGTTGGCCTTTCTCATAGACTCCCAGGGGATGCCCATGTTGCCATTCCATGGGCCACAGTCTGAGTAGCAAAGGGTTAGTTTATGCATTCTCACTCTTCGGATGTTCCTAAAGGACAGAGTCCTGTCTGCCGTAGCTGCACAGGATAACTGGCTGAAGGTGAATACTAATTATAACCCATTGATGTCACCTTTGTCCTGGTCACCAGACGAATGCTGGGAGCTAATACTTCTTGGGCATCTGTTGGCAAAACATCCTACTCTGAGATTGCCAAGTCCTATAGGCTCAGGATGAAAGGTCTTTCCGGGATTGTTTCTGTCTGCAGCCTGTTGATAAAAGGCTTTGTGACAACTTCGTGGTATCCTGGAAGCAGAGAGGTTTGAGTGTCTGGCCTCCACTTCATTAGCCTAGAGGAAGTTCAGCTCCAAAGAAAGGTGTGCTGGCAATGCCCAGACACAAGGTCTGCCCCAACTCTACCCACCCCTACCTGTCTGGCTCACGTCCTGCCTCTTCTGAAACACCTTCCTCACTTTGGAACACCCAACTCCTTCCCCTCTTCTGTTACTCCATAGAAAGAGCTTGGACTTTGGAGTGGAATCGGCATACAAAGCTAAGTTTTGCTGCTTTCTGACTCTCTGACCCTGTGTAAGTCCATCTACCCCCGTCTCAGACTCGGCTTCTTCATCTGAAAAAGCCAATAGTATCTCTTTCCTCTTGTACACCGTTGAAAAAAATGAGGCAATAAAATAAATGCATGAAAAAGCACCCAAGAAAAGCTAGCATCTCCTCCACCCCTGTCCTTACAAAAGACAGTGCACAATCTTGAACTTAAATGGAGATTCTGTTCACTCTGTTGGCTTTCTCTCCCCAAGAAGATCGTAGGCTACTTCCTTCATGTCCCTGAAACATGTAGGAGTACCAGGTCAGCACAGGTATTCAGTAAATATCTTTGTACTGACTGTCCTGCTCTCTATTAAGACAGTAAACAAAGGGGTTGGTGGAGTCAACCAGCCAGTGCTCTCGTCTTGGCTTCCCCACTCACACACTATGTGACTTTGGACAAATCATACTCACTTTCTGGAGGCTTTCCTACTTCAACTATAAAATGCACAAACTCACCTTTCTTCTGAAACACCTCTACATTCCCCTATTGTGTTGGTACCTTCACGGCTTAGATTAATAGCGACGGGTTAAAAGGGCAGGCTAACAGATCCTGACTTCAAATGCTGCTTCTCTCAGTGACTGATTTTGTGACCTTTGAAAAGTTGGTCTCACTAAGCTTCAGGCTTCCTAATTTTGAGTCAAAAAATAACAGAATCTTACTGGACTGTGGGAGGATTAAGTGAGGTAAATACATTTAACAAGCTTTTCACTGTATCTGACACAGCACCAGTCCAATAAAGGAAAATATCATTATCATCAATATTGGTTAAAAACAATAGCTATTTAAAGAAAACCAAATAAACAATGAAAGGTCTCCTACTTTTGAAGCCTTCAACTGAGTCTAGACCTAAGAAAAATCTCAGTTCCTGGGGCACCTGGGTGGCTTGGTTGGTTGGGCATCTGCCTTCGGCTTGGGTCAGGATCCCAGGGTCCTGGGTAGAGCCCCATGTCGGGCTCTCTGCTCAACAGGGAGTCTGCTTCTCCCCCTCTCTCTGCCCCTCGCCCTGCTCATGCTCTCTCTCAAAGAAATAAATAAATTCTTCAAAAAAAAAAAAAAAAAAGGAAGGAAGAAAAATCTCAGTTCCTTAAGCTGCATGAGGTATGCACGGGTCATTCCCCCCCACCCCAAACCCATCACCTAAATCTTCTCTGCCAGCACCTCCCCAACTGGACCTCATTAAATAACAGGAAAGGTACAGAGCAGGCAGAGAATCTGGGCTATGTCTACTATGTTATAGAATGTAAGCCTTTCTTTCATGATTAGAAGCTTCTCACTTGAGCTACACAACACCAAAATGATCCTGATTAAAAAAAAAAAAAACAGAAATAGAGTACCTTCTAGGTGCAATGCACCTTGCTAATGACGTGAATGCTCTCTCTAATCCTGCCAACAATGTTACCAAAATCACCCCCATGTTTTCTGATGGGGTAACTAAGAGGCAGAGGGTTGACTGACTTTCTGATGGTATTTGATTAATAAGGAGTTGAGCACGTATCCAAAACCCTGGCTGCCTTGCCTGAGTCCACTCTTAACCACTGTGTCATGCGTGAAGAGAAGGTGCTACTGACGTGTCATTAGGAGGCCAGGGTCCTTCTTGTGCTAAATGTGTTTAACGGGTTTGCACTGCACCCTCGTCCTTTCTGGAAGTCCCAGCACAAACTCTGCAGAGCCTGAGTCTGAGAGATCCAAGTCCTGTGATTCTCACGGAGCAAACTGGGTTTCTGCAGATGGAACGAACGCCCCCAGACTCAACATCCGTCTTTTAACAGCTGAGCTCTTTGGCACCAAAATTCCCAAACTGCTTTTCTGTAAATGAATTTAGGAAATTGAGGTAAAAGTGGGGATCTTTTTCTGAATTAAACCTTTCCCTCAGAGATAGGGAAAACTGACATTAGTTTCTATTTTTGAAAGGAAACAAGGTTTTCTGAGCCCTGTGCAGCCTCGAAAGCACTTTCCTAACAGAACCCTGGAGGAATTGGGGGAAGAAATAGAAGTGGAGGTACACCTGCAAATCCAATCTAGTCCCATTCGATCACAGTCTATAAGAAGAAGGTTGGTGACCACACAGTATCTTGCTCACCTCAAGTGCTTAATAACTTGTTGACATGAATGGGAGACAAAGGGTAAGATCTTATTATACCTTTGAATCTATTCCCATCCAAAGAGAAAACAAAAAGATTTTTTTTATTTAGTAGGTACTTTCAAACATTTTCACTAAATCTTAATTTCTTGAACGACAGGCAAAAGTGAACTTGATTATATTACTATTATCATCCAAAATACACACAGGTGCTTTTATGAAGCATTAACATCTAGGAGATTTCTGAAGTGTTTGGTAAGTCAAGGAAGGAAAAGGAACAGAGATCTAACATTTACTGAGATGCTACCATGTGTTAGGCCCACATTTTATTTACTTACAAAACTTCTATTTAATCTGACGAAAAAACTAAGTATAAAAGCCAATCTTTACCCAAGGTCACACAGTATTTCTAAAATCTACGTTTTGGGGCACCTGGGTGCTCAGTCGTTTAAGCAGCTGCCTTCAGCTCAGATCATGATCCCAGGGTCCTGGGATCAAGCCCCACATTGGGTTCTCTGCTCAACGGGGAGCCTGCTTCTCCCTCTCCCTCTACCTGCCGCTCCCCCTGCTTGTGCTCGCTCGCTCTCTCTCTCTGACAAATAACACAATGCTTAAAAATAATAATAATAATAAAATCTACGTTTTCATGACACCATGCTACTTCCATAAATAAACACCTATGAAGTAAAAGGCACTTCAAAAATTACTGCATTTAACCATAACCAGCGATAATCATAATACTGCATGTAATCCTTGAAACAACACTGCAAGGTTAAGTTCCACTGTTCCTACTCAGGCCAGTGATCCATTTATCGCCCCTTAGGTCCAAATCCACCCTTCTCTGCCCTGCCTCACAGTGCCAGAGCTGTACCCTGTCAACTTCCACCAGCCTCACGGAGAGAGAACTTCCAGTTTACCTGCCTCGGAAGCTTCTGTGCCACACGCTGGGCCCCAAGCACACCCTCTCCAAAGACCTCGGGATCTCAGCCTTGCGTGGCCATCCCCCCAGGAAGTCTGTTCCTTGGCTGGATGTTCTGCCTTAACCTTAAGGGGGCAGCTGCTCCCTCCATCTGTTATCCCTGCGTTCTTTAGAGCCCTGTTACTTGTTAGTGATTCTTAATATTAAACCCTCCCTGCTCAACTCACCGACGTGCTTCCGATCTCCTGACTGATTGCTCACGGATAGACTGCCCCAGCGGTGGGTGAAAAGCAGCATCCTCACCCTCCAGTGATGCAGTAATAACAAAATGGCTAGAAGTACTCAGAGCATTCTACGAGCCAGACAGACACTTCATGGATTTAATATGTATTCCTTCCTTTGATCCTCACATCAACCCTACTTTACACATGAGGAAGGTGAGATACCTCGGGGTTTCAACAATTTCCTCAGGTCACAGAGACAACAGACAGAGGAGCCAGGATTCGTCCCCCAGCTCTCTGGCGCCAAGCCCGCTCTCCGCCATGCGGAAATGCTGCCTCTGTCAAGCGGCCGCAGCCAGTGAGGGACAGAGGGCCAAGGGAGTGTGAGTGGGGCAAACACACACAAGAGTCCTTCACAACATGTGCAAGAGAAAAAAGAAGTTATACTGTTAGCCAGAGAGGTCCACATATACCCAAAGAAATCAAAATATGAGAAGGGGCCATCATTAAAGGTCTTTCAAGTCAGTCTCTGTAGTGCACAGGAGTTGGGGTACCCTGGGCATCAGGTGCTCTGGAGACCCCACAGAAACAACTCCTTCCAGACGTAAATGCTCAGGGCATTGCCCATGTTTTATGGACCCTTCATGCGAGAGAACCGATAACCCGCACATGTCCACCCTGCCCTGAGTTCCCCAATCCAGACTCTAATCCTCAGATGCTGGGGGGGGGGGGGTGTCCGAAAGGGTATATTGATTGCCTCTGACCCAGCTGCAACCCAAGACATGTCATGAATACTGCATCTCTCACATGAGGAGCCGTGATGTCTGCGTGATTAAAACCTGAGGTGAGAGCTGGGGAGAAGGGAGTGAGGGCGCAGCTGGCTCTCACTCCGCGGTGAGGCTGCGCCGCCACCCGCCCAGCACCCACTCCTGGGCAGCGATTAAAGCCTTCCCGAGAGCCAACCAGGCTCTAGGCACCAGGACACAAAGACCCAGCCCCTAGCCGACTGGGGAAAGAACCTGCCAGGCTTAGGGTTCCCTCTACATACTAGGCCTAGCCCCTTTCACCATGCATGCCAACCCCCTTCTCCCAATTTCCTCGTAATCCCACATGAACAGAGCAATTAGCTTCTGAGTATCACCTTTTTCTTTTCTAAATGCTCCCAACCATCCATTCTAGGTTTTCAGCCAGGATCAACTGTAAATCCGCTCAATGGTCTATGCTGGTGGCCCCGCAACGCGGCTGCACTTTAGAATCACCTAGAAGCTTTTACACATTCCCAGGGCCCCCGTTCACCCCCCATACCAATTAAATCAGAATGTCTGATGGTGACAGTCAGGCATCAGTGTTTCTTAAAGATCTCCAAGTGACTGCCATGTACAGCAAAAGTTGAACCCTACCACTGGTCAATACGACTGTAACCGTAATTCTCTAGTAATGCAATACAGAAGTTACTTCTGAAAGTCTACTCTAATAATCTGTATTTCCTAGAAGTCAATTTTTTAAAAAAAATCTAAGACATTTTTCATCTCTTTTCATGTTTTCTCAAATAATCATCAGCCCTAATACTCATTGAGAACCATGTGCCAGATCTCATTCTAGGCACTTTATGAAGGGCACACTGGGTTATATCGCAGTTAATCTGATTACTCCAATTTCACAGAAGAGAAACTGAGCCAAAAAGATTATGAGCACATCTGCAAGTTTATTCGAGTACATCTGCAAGTTTATTCGGTACACCCAAGATGTCACTCATCAAGTACTAGAGACTGGAGCAAATTTAAGAAGGTCAAATTCTCCCATGTTCTTTTCTCTGATCCTTGAGGTTTTAATTCCACTCAATTACATTTGCTCTATTCTTCTGGTCTTGAAAATTGCTCTTTTTCAAAGAGAGGACAAGTCTGGGTAAGTGTGGCGATATTCTTCAGTGCAGTGGAACTTTCTCCTTCTCCTAGATGTGCAGAATTCGAGCTGGTGCTCAGTGGCCACAGCACGAATCTACACAAAGTGGCTGGCACTTAAAGGTATTCTGCCCCGGAGAGAGCACAAATCCCCACGTGGGGTCAGAACACTACGTCCTGTCTGTGGAAAGGTCCAGGCAAGGGACTGGATGGGGAGGAAAACACATTTGTCAGAGACAGAAAGATACAGAGCGCAAGCAGGGGGAACAGCAAGCAGAGGGAGAAGTAGACTCCCTGCCAAGCAGAGAGCCCAATATGGGACTCAATCCCAGGACCCCGGGATCATGACCTGAGACGAAGGCAGATGCTTAACCGACTGAGCCACCCAGGCGTCCGCTTTCTGGGCAGTTCTAACTGCCCAAGCAAGAAGTCCCTGAACCGGGGCACCTGGGTGGCTCAGTCGTTAAGCGTCTGTCTTTGGCTCAGGTCATGATCCCAGGGTCCTGGGATCGAGCCCCACATCGGGCTCCCTGCTCAGCGGGAAGCCTGCTTCTCCCTCTCCCACTCCCCCTGCTTGTGTTCCCTCTCTCATTGTCTCTCTCTCTCTGTCAAATAAATAAATAAAATCTTAAAAAAAAAGCCAACAACAACAAAACACGAGAGACTACCAGGAGGTGGCTACATGTGGGGCTGGAGACCTTTAAAAAGGTCACGTAACTAATCTAATTAATTATGCAAATTAAATAGTTTAACTTGGCCCACAATCCCAAGATTAAAAAAAGTTAACATGGAAGAGGATTAAAAAACAACACAAATCACTTCGTCCAATGTCCTTTCCACCACCCAAAGAGTCACCAAGTTCTGGACTTCAGCCAGCTACCCTCAGCCCCTCCACATGTGATTCTCTCTGTCAAAGGCAGATAACACCTGTTCTATAAAAGGGTGACTGTGAGGAAGAGAAGACAGAAGGTCAAGTGCAAGTCCAAAGGTCCTAGATGCATGCAGGAGTATCATCTGTAATGGTTACCTTGGTGTGCTGCTCCCCTCCAGAACCAGGCACTCACTTCCCCAGCTCTCTGGACTAAGAGCTGCTGGTGGGTCACAACCAAGCTCCTCTTTGGGAACTGCCCTTGACCAAAGAGAACAGCCTCACTGAAGGATAATGTCCCCTCCATGAAGACAGACCACACGTAATGGACAGTCCCTCTGTGAGAGGACGCGAAAACCTGTCCCTTTGCCTCCATTTGGGATAACCAGAGCTACTCCTGGAACTGGCCAAAGCCTCCTGCAAGTTCATCAAAGTTTTACTTCTTCCTCTGCCCAATCCTGATTCCCTCGCTCACTCACAGGTTTGTTCCCAAGAGTACTTTTCAGTAAAGTTCCTGCAAGGCAAATGTGTCTCTGCGTCTTTTCCGGGGTCTCTTTGCAACCTAAGACACACAAAGGAATGTATATGAATAGGGAAGAACGGAGGGACATGTTGCTGAAGTGTAACGAAAAGGCCAAATGTCAGACTCAGGAATTCAGTACAAATCTGGGATTTCTAGAGAGTTCTAGACCCCTGGGACAGGCAGATAACCATGCGAGGCCTTCTACCTCTGTCTGCTACAGGATTTTAAGAGAGACTAAGCCCCTCTCCAAATCACCTCTCTGCAGAGGTAAGTGAGCCCTCCTTAATCCCGGATTAAGGTCTTAAAGAGAGAAGCCTGCATGCTGGTGCCCCAGTTAAGATGTTGACATGTACTTAAGAAGAGATCCTGAGTCCCTCCTGCCACGGGCTGGAGGCTGGGGCCACATGACCATCCCCTCCACCTCCTGCCCACTATTCCTTCAGCCCTAGAGCACCAGGCAGCTCTGGTAGCTAATGCAGCACATCGTGAAAATCCCACTGCTAGGTCCCTGTGCAACACTGGGCACTGGCGAGAAGGATGGAAAGAATGCTACGACGGGGCAGAAGAGGTAGGGGGATCATCATGAGAGAAGGAGAAATACCAGTCCAAGCAATGGCTGTCCCCAGCTGGGGGTCTGTGGGGCATGCTAGAGAGGCTGCTGTGGCCTCCTGCCCACCCATATGTTCACGTGTCTCAGAAGTTGGGTTGGCCAATGGGCCCAGGCAGGACAGAAAACCCGGGTGGAAAGCAAACCATGAGAGCTCGTCCTTTAAGCATCCTGACCCAGCTCCTCCTCAAATCAACGCTGACTCTCCAGGAAGAAACTAAATGGGCTCTTATACAGGCACTGAGAGAACTTCCATGATCTCTCTTTCCATAGGATGGCACAGAAGTATGGCCTCCTGGAAGCTCTGTCCAGTGCCTGGCTTTCAGCAGAGGTACCCAACCTGCTTTGTGAGGCTACCAGACCCTGGTTGGGCTTATCCTCGGTGGACATTATTGTACCTACAGACATCTTTTCTTGATATCCATTTTCCCCAGACATGTCCAGCTGTGGCAGTTAGCCCCCTCGATCACCCTCTCCAAGGGTCCCGCGGGGCTGCTAATGCTATTGCTTCCAAGACGGATCTCCTAGAAGACAGGGACCCAATACACACTTGATTCTAGATGAGGACGATGCAGGCTCATGGAGGAGTGACCGACATGCCACAATCCAAAGCTCACTTTGAAAGAGCATCCACCTTCATGAGGTATGAAGCACCGAGATAACACTGGTGTGTGACCCTGAACGGGTCCTACCCTTTCTCTGGGCCTCTGTTTCCCCATCTGTTATAAGAAGGGGTTGGTGTAGATGACTCCCCCCAACTCATTTCCTGCTCTGAAGTCCATGATCAGTCTTCACCACCCACATCTCCAAGTACTAATAAGTAGCAAAAAGATGAGCTCTGTGACCACACAGAGAGAGAGAGGCAAGAAGAGAGGGTACTGCTGACCACAGCAGACAGCGCCAGCAACCCGGGCCACGAGTACCTGGGCTCTGGTCTCTTTCTACCTTCTCTCTTCTAATCACATCATTGCCTTGAACTAACTGCCTCTGCTCCTCCTACCTCTGCATCTCCAGAGCTAAAAAGCTATCTGAGTGGCTGTGCTGGGCAGCTGGAAGATACTTGTCTTTCTAAACTCAAAGCCAGACCTCATTAAAAAGTTTTGGGGGCGCCTGGGTGGCACAGCGGTTAAGCATCTGCCTTCGCCTGGGTGGCACAGCGGTTAAGCGTCTGCCTTCGGCTCAGGGCGTGATCCCGGCGTTATGGGATCGAGCCCCACATCAGGCTCTTCTGCTGTGAGCCTGCTTCTTCCTCTCCCACTCCCCCGCTTGTGTTCCCTCTCTCGCTGGCTGTCTCTATCTCTGTCAAATAAATAAAAATCTTTAATTAAAAAAAAAAAGTTTTGGCACTGCCCGACTCTTCTGGTCAAAACCTAAGAGGGGCTGGAAGGGAACAGGTATGGGCAAAAGAGATCAGAGTAAGGAGATTAAGTAGCTGACTGGCAAGCTGGGGACACTTACCACGTACAAATGCTAGGACATCCTGGCCGCACCGCACCCTCCAACCAAATCAAATCTCACCAAAATCTAACTCCCTTCTCACAGTCCACACTGGGGATCATTCAGCCATGCACCCCAGACGATGGAGCCTGCCTAACGTAAGAGGGACTGCAGAATAAGCCCCTGACCTTCTGGCAAGGACCTTTCTTCTACAAAGCTCGATGGAGTACGAAAGTCGAGTTACCAGTGGGCAAAGCCCGAAGTTCAGCATAGACCAGAAACTACAATGTGACTGTATGAATAATTAAAATAAACTTGCACCTCATCAACAGAAGCAAGGGAAAGAGGAAATAAACTTGCTGCAGTTAATACTGGTAGGAGTGTACTAAGAAATAGTACGAAGCTTTACAAGGTCTACTGTGCAGATAAATAAGACAGTGTGGGTCTGGAAACCCTGCCCTACACAAAATTGTAAAGTAATTAGATGTTTAGACTGAAGGACAAATGCCTTGGAGTAAGCAGGGTATCAAATATTTAAGAAGAGGAAGAGAAGAAAAAAGCCAAAGAAGAGGGGTAGCTGGGAGGCTCAGTTGGTTAAGCGTCTGCCTTCCGCTCAGGTCACAGTCCTGGGGTCCTGGGATGGAGCCCTGTACCTGGCTCCCTGCTCAGTGGAGAGTCTGCTTCTCCCCCTCCCTGTGACCCTCCCCCCTGCTCATGCTCTCGCTCTCACTCTCTTCCAAATGAATAAATTAAAAAATCTTTAAAAAAAGAAAGAAAGCCAAAGGAGGAAAGAACCTCATTTTTTATTTCTCCAAAGGGAAGTTATCAGATGGCATAACTGGGTTTGAAATACAAGGGAATATTCTACGAGTTTTGGCAGCCAAACGTTATAAGAGGCTGGCTCATAGGGGGCAAGCTCCTAGTCAAGAGGCTGGCTTCCCATCCCCATCTCCAGGAGGGTCCAGATGACCTTCCAAAACCTCCCCACTCGAGGCATCATCTCTGGTGGAGAGACACCCAGTCCTAGATGACACTCAGGGAGGCTCCAGTGTATGAACCAGTGCAGGACCTTCTGCTTTTTTGTACCAAAAACCACTAGGGATCCACATCTGTTTCTATTCTGTACATTCTCCTTCCCTAAATTGAGAGGTAAGGTCCTTCCCTCTACAGTTAGGGGCCAGAAATCCATCCACAGACTCCACCCAGCTTCAAAGCAGAAAGGCCTTTTGATCTCACCCAGCCCAGATTCCTACCCAAAGCAGTCAGTGATCTCCCCCGCAGCTTCTCTGAAGAGAAGACAAAGAAACCAATCGAACTTTTCCATTAGCCTCCAAAATGATGAATCAATATTCTTAAGTAATAGGGCAACGATAGCTAAATCCTTCTCCCAAGGGAGGTTGACAAAATTAGTCTCTCAATCCACCGAGGTCCTGTTCCTGCGTTATCACTGTGGGTTTCTGAGCCACCAAAGGTATCAAAATCCCCACCAAGAACAGAAATGGTCCTGTGAAGCTTCCTGGAAATCTCGTAAAATATGCCCAAGTGGGAGTGAGTGGATGCTAGGAAAAGTCTGCCCACTGCTGCGTTCCCTGTATGCTGACATTTGTAATCAAGATGGAAAATATCCATGACACATGCCCTGGAGGACTGGCTTTTTTTCTTCTAAATAATCTAGCATTTGACTCACCCAAAACCCTTGTATCAGGATCTATAAAATACCACTGCCTGTGAGTATGGCATCAGAACCCTGTGTTCACCCAGCGGCCCTAGGCCCGGCCTGCATGATTTCGCAGCACTCCCTGGGTGGCAGGTAGAAGAAAAAGAGCTCAATCCTCCCAGGCCGGGTATCTCCCTCCCAGCCTCCTCAACCTCATGCCATGTCCATAAGCAGCTGGATAAATCTGACTTCTGAATGCAAAGAAAAATGACAGAGCACGGGAACAGAAAGCAGCCCTGAGAGAGATACTAAACGTGGAAACCTCGAGTCCAACAGGATCGTTTTCAGAAAAGTAGTGGTTGAGCAAAACCTAAAAGTTATAATAAAAACTTGTTTGCATGCTAAACCCTAGGGCCCATTTTGGCTCCGGGCTGCTCCTGAAGGTAACGCCTCCCACGTACCCTTGGTTACACACCGCCACCGCCACCCCACCCCCGCCGAGCCACCACGGATGCTTCTGTCCATTCTTCTCCCTTGAGGTCAGGAAGGCTGTACAGAAGGTTCAGTTTAAGTCAGGGGATTGAGCTGGGTGTGGACGGTAATTATAATACCTTGTATTTATGTCTAGCTATTTCTGGCCTGCAGCTTGTTTTCCCTTCTGATTCCCTCTGAAGAGGTCAGTCAGCCTTATAGATGTGGCTTCTGGCCTCCTCCTGACAGCATTCCACAGCTCATCAACATCACCTCGCCTAGAGGTGGAAGCCAGGCAGGGATTTGTCTCCTCAGTCTATAAGCCAAGAGACGGGCAGGGCAAATGGTAGGGCCGCCTTCTCAGAGCAAGCCACGCAGACGCACGTCAGAGCTGCCGGTCACTGAGTGAGGCACACAGGCTGGCTTAGCCAGGGAAGATCTCCAACCTGGACCATCAGTTTACCAAAAAATAAAAATTAAAATCTGCCCTCTCCCCACACACTCTCTCTCTCCTTCTCTTTCTCTCTCTCTCAAATAAATCTTTAAAAAATAAAAATTTCACAAAAATGTATACAGTACTACCGATGTGCGAATTCTATTGCAAAAACTTCATAAACATCAACTGTTAATTCTCATAACCACCCCATACAGTAGGTATTAAATTATCCCTATTTCACAGGTAAGGAAACTGAGGCACAGAGAGGTGGAGAAACTTACCCAAGGTCATAGAGATAGTAGCTGGTGGGGCCAGGCTTCAAACCCAGTGGACCAGCACCAGGGTACCTGCTCTTAACCACTAACGAGAGGCCCCCATGCTCAAACTGACGGGCCCCAGGCGGACAGCGTGATTCCGTCTGTCCCCACATGATTCTGATGGCCAGTCGGGTCTGGCAATTCCTAAGTGAGTGGCTCTCAAACGACGGTGGGCTTGCTGAGAATCAGGTTCCTAGGCCCCAGAAGTTCTGGAATTGGAACCTAGAATGTACAGTTTTAACGAGCACCTAAGATGCTTCCAGGGCAGGTGATTCACAAAAGGCAACTGGGAGAAAACCAGGCCTATCCCTTGGCCCCACTCACCTGGGACAAGTAAACAACTCCCTGGGGCACCTCGCTGCGGCCTGCAGACGCCATTCATTCTCTGCTGCAGCGGGTGCCCTGGGGGAGGGGGAGCCCGTGGCTGTATGAGGGCTGTTCTGTTCTTTAGCCTTGGTGACAAGACTGCCTTCTGATGGTGGAGGAGGAGGGGAGGGTGGGTGACCGAGGAGAGCTCACCGTCCCTCCACACTGGATAGGCCGCACATCAGAGGGGGACACGCAGTGGGTAACGGGAAAAGGAAAAAAAAAAAAAAAAAAAAAAAAGGCTGGGCGGCTTGGGCCCCGATCTCCCATTGCCAGAACAATGGCCTCTTCAAATCCCTGGCATCTGAACTGGCAGTCGGCCACCAGGAAAGAAAAGAGCTCGCTGTCCCTTTAAGGACGCCCTCTCTCCACAAAGGTCAGAAATGCCAGCTCAGCCTGCCCAGCGGCTGCCGTTTTGCCACTTTGGTGCCCCGGGGCCCAGGGCCATGCTCCCCCTTCCAGCTGGTTCTCTGGGCACCTGCTGTCTTCTGAAAAAGGCAGAGCACCTGGGGGACAGCTGCTGCTCCAATGAGGTTCAGGGATCCAACCGGCAGGAGCGGCTGATGTGGAGGAAACCCAAGACCTCATCTGCTTCTCCAAATCATTCCCCCGGGAGAGTCAGTCCCAAGAAAGTGGGGCTTCGGGGCCAAGGTCAGAAGCATGACTGCAGGAGGAGGGATGGGGTCAGAAAGAAAACTAACTGAGGAACGGACGCTCCAAGAGAAACATGGTATTTCGTCCAGAATAGCAAAGACTGATGGATGAAGGATCCAGAAATCACAAAGAGATGGGGGTAGGGAGTAGAGCTTGGGGGGAAAGGGGGGGACTGCAGCAGGAAATGCAGGGTAGTGGTAGAGCAAGGGCTTTCCTCCCTCAGACTGCGTTCGAATGCTGCCACTTTATATAACCCAGGCACCTTCCCTAACTTCCCTGGGCTCTGATTTATTTACTGAACACTAACTACTAGAAACTAATAACGTCTGTGATTAGGGTACTAGCCACTTCATGTGGGTCTCACAGGCAGCTCAGATAGTCAGAGTACATGCTCAAGAAGGCTGAATCCTAGACCACACCACTGCTTCTAACGAGTCAGCTTGCAAATAGATGCCATGAGGAAACGGGGCATTCACAGAGCAAAGTGCACGTGTTGGTGCAAATCATGATTTTCCCGGAAAGACAACTCAGTCTATTCATAATATAAAGCAGGGGTCGGCAAACTTTCTGGAAAGGCCCAGATATATTATAATATTATAACATATTAGGCTTTGCAGACCATAGGGTTTCTGCTATAAGTACCGAACTCTTATTTCTATAGGATTAAAGCAGCTGTAGACATATAAACGAAAGAACATGGTTGTGTCCCAATAAAACTTTATTTACAGGGGCACCTGGGTGGCTCAGTCAGTTAAGCATCCAACTCTTGGTCTCTGCTCAGGTTATGATCTCAGGGTCGTGAAATCGAGCCCTGTGTTGGGCTCTGCACTCAGTGAGGAGTCAGCTTGTCCCTCTCCCTCTGCTCCCCTTCCTGCTTGCACTCTCTCTCTCAAATAAGTGAATAAAATCTTTAAAAAAAAAAAAAAACAACCCTTTATTTACAAAAAGAGGCAGCAGGCTGATGGATAGCATTAGTGGTGGAAATAGTGCAAGCCTATGGGGGACTGGAATCAAAGATATGGAGGCAGAAACCTATCTTGCTCTTCTACTCTGGGACTGTATTATACCCATCGACTTGATTTCCAAGGAAAGCTTCTGGCTAACACCAGCCCACTGCGATGACTCCTGCTGGTTTCTTCAGCATCCACGTCCAGACTTTGTTTGGCATCTCTGTGACCTTCCAAGACGTCTTTTTCTTGTTCTGCACTTCTTCTCTTCCTTGAGATTGGGAGCTTAGAAGGGGCAGGGTTTCATTCCTCAGCAAAGTCAGCGAGTTACCGACCCAAAGGCCACCCCTTGAGTGTCCTCCTCAGGGTCCCTCATGGCAAAATGTCCACACCTGACCCAGCTTCCCAGGCCACCGCAGGTTGGGGTCCTTCAAGTTTGTCCGTCGTCCTGAACAGCTATGCCTCTCAGGGAAGCCATGCATATTGTTCATTCATTCACAGATTCATTTAAATAGGGGAGTGCCTACTGTGTGTGGGTAAACCTTAGAAAACACCAACTTCACCTCCGCCTTGAGTGGCACTGGAGAAAGTCTGCTATGATACGTCCTCTCAGAAGGCCGCCCTCGTCCTCACTTCCTGCTCCCTGCTGTCTTCCTACCCCAGAGCCCAAGCACTTCAAAAATAACTTTCTCAACTGTACTAACAACTTTTATCATGACAATTTCTAACTGGCACTAAAAACAGGGAGGATAAGAAAAGCTGAGAATGAGGAAACAGATCAAAAGCAAAGGAGGTAGAAAGAAAAGCAAAAAGAAAAAAAAATCACTATTTCACATTAAAAAAAAATACTGCCTGCTTATATCGTTCTAACTGCATAAAACGACCTCATTCCAGAAATCCCTCCTAATACATCCCAACCTTCCTTCAAAGCTCTGCTCCCCATGCACCTTCTCCGGGGAGACTTCCCTGATAAACTCCTCCAAACCTTGAACGCTACAGCATCCCCTAGAATTCTCCAACACGGCTCACTCTTGCTTATGTACCTAACGCATGGTGTATGATAGCCTATGGGCTCTGTCCTAACCCCTTGTAATGCCACCTGCTCAAAACTCACGGGATAACTTCTCCTTCTCCCACATTCCCCACAGCATACTGTGCTTGGCCGGTGCTCTCCCGACATGATTACTTGGCCAAGACTCTGCATAGATGGAAGAGCTGCTGCTGTCTCACAATATCCTCAGTGACCTGTTATCACTGTTCACACCACCGTTCATTCATTCGTTCATTCACTCACTCACTCCTTCATTCAGCGAAACACATGTGGAATGTTCATGCACCATCGTGCCATAGACTGTCCTATATCCCATGTGCAAACTCATTTAAACATCAGACCAGCCTAGTATTAACATGTAACTGGCAAGAGAGGTGATTTCAGAAGGGATTATGGCAAATGTGGTGACTGATGGGAAGTGGAAGATTATCATACTCTGGAAGAGAGGGACTCATCTACCTGGCGCTGTGCTGCTGGCAAAATGGTGAGACCGATCACATTCCCCTCTAGGCCCATGACTTGTAACATACAATTTTATATCAAAATGGACCAATGTATTAAATACAAAGGACGTGAAGAAAGCAGAGGTGAATGCGTATATGGCTATGGTTGGGAGGAACTTTCTATGAATAATGCCAAACCCAGAAACCATGGAGGGCAAGAGTGATTAACTGGATCACATTCAAACAAACACCCTTCTGTGTGCCGAAAACAGCCTGAAGTTAAAAGACACACGATCCAGGGAAAATTTCTAACACGCATGACTAAGGGTTAACAACCTTATTATACTGGAGTCCAGAACAATGAAAAAGACAAACACCTCAACAGGAAGGTGGGCAGAGAACAAAAAAGGCATTTCACAGGAGAAATATAAATGGGTAATAAGGAAATTAAAAGCATGTCACCAATGATCAAAGAGATGCAAATGAACGTAACTCCGAGATACCACTTGTGGAGTATCAGATGGGCAAAGACTAAAAAGAATGGTAATGCCAAGGCAGGCAAGGACAAGGGGAGGAACTTGCTGGTGGGTGTGTAAACTGGAACAACCTTTCCAAAGGGCAACTTGGCACTCGTCATTAAAAGCCGTTGACCTAGAAATCTGGCTTCTAGGTATTTATCTGAAGAATGTTAGCACGTTATTTTTAATCTCAGTGTCGAAAAGGAAAATGGACAAATACATCTTTGCAATGCTATCCCTGAAACATAATTACAGAAATTGATACGTATTATTAGAGAGAGATAGGTGCTATTAAAGGATTTCAGAACAGTGTACAGAATGAATTATTTTTAAGTTTCATCTATCTTTACCTTTATTTGTAGAGTTTATATAGAAAAAAAATAGCTCGAAGGATATAAACCAAAATGTTAATAGTGATTATCATTGAGGGACAGTATTATGACTGACTTCTTTTTCACTTTATATTTTCTGATTTTTCTATAATACCCAGAGACAATGGGTGCTGCAAAAAAACCCCAAAAACCAAAAAACCAAAAACCAAAAACACATATATTCAAATAAGTTAAAACTACCGACAATTTTTTTTCTCAAAAATGTTCTTTATCTTTTTGTCAAAAAAGTTCTTTAATTCTGATTTTCAGAAGACAAGTAGTATGTAAAAGAACTCTGAAAAGCAAAAGGACTATACAAATCCAAGAGGGCAATCAGTTATCCAGCATATATTTTTTTGAGCACCCACTATGTGTAAATCCTTGTAGAAAGTACCAGAAAATAAAACAAAAATTGGAATGCCTCTCTCTTCTCAGAAAAGATTTAATATGTTACAAAAGACAGAATGACATTTAATCCAAGACCGAAATTATGGGGCTCCAAGCAAAGTGCACAGAGAATGGAAAAGGACTAATTAATTCCTATCTGGGGATGAGATAAATCTGGGATTGACTTCTTCGAGAAGGTGAAAATAAAGATAATTCTGTAAGGATAAATGGGAGAAGCATAAGCAAAGGGACAGCATAACCAAAAACTGCAGGGACATGAAAAGGTATGTGTGTGACATGCTTTACAAAGGGAAAGTGTGTCGGGATGGCAGGGCAGAGAGCCCATGGAAACCTGGAGTGATAATGAGGCTGGACGCTCACGAGGGAGCGAGAATGGGGAAGGCCTTGAGTGCCATAGCCAGGGTGTCACCTGTTATTTTGTAGGTTACTAGGAGCCAAGTTCAGTTTTTTGAAGAAGGGTTGGAAATCAGACCTGTAGGATGGCTGAATGATCAATGGACCCACATGTTCCAAGAGATGAGATTATTCAGCCATAATAAAGGAATGAAGTGCTAATACCCGCTACTACTTACATGGATCTTGAAAACATTATACAAAGTGAAAGAAGCCAGTCACAAAAGTCCACATAGATTTAGGATCCCATTTGTGAAAGTCCAGAACAGGAGAATCTACATCTACAGAGACAGAAAGCAGATCAGTAGTTGCCTAGGTAGGGCTGGGATGGGAGGGTTGTGGGGGGGTGGGGGGTGTCTTGGCTAAAAGGAACTCACAGAGCTTCTTTCTGAGACTGACTGTGGTGATGGTTGCATACATTGTGAATATACTAAAACCCACTGAACTGTACACTTTAAATGAGGTAGTTGTGTGGCATGTGAATTGTATCTTAAGAAAGTTAAAAAAAAAAAAAGAAAAAGAAGGAGGAGAAGGAGGAGGAAGAGGAGAGACCAGCCAGGTGGCTACTGCAATAGACCAAGCAAGACACGGCAGGTTATGAATTCAGACAGTGGCAGTAAGCCACATGGGAAAGGGCAAAGGACAAACCAGAGACTCTGCAAAAAGAGAACTCACCATGTGGACAATGAGGAAGAACAAGGAAAAAAACAGCTCAAAGCTTCCAAAGTGAATGACTAGGACAGAAGGACAGGAAGAGAAGTTTGTTGGGGAGACTATTACAGATGTGCTTCCCGTGCAGTGAGCTCAGGCAGTGAGGAAACACAGAGAGAGGTGTGGACCTGGAGTGAACAGTCCTTCTCCTTGCATGGGTGGCAAGAGGTCTTTTGTGACTGGGGACAATTACTAATTCTATTTAGTACAAACGACTAGCATCAAAGTGGTCCCTAACTGATGCCTAGAAATATACATCAGAGAATATAGCCAGAGAAAGAAGTTAAGACTTGCAGTAAACAAGAAAAACCAGGGCATCTGAATGGCTTAGTCAGTGAAGCATCCAACTCTTGGTTTCAGCTCAGGTTGTGATCTCAGGGCCATGAGACCAAGCCCTGCATCTGACTCTGTGCTCAGTGCAGAGTCTGCTTGAGATCTTTCTCTCCCTCTCCCTTGGCCCCTCCCCCACTCTAAAATAAATAAATAAATCTCAACCCCAAAAAAAGAAGAAAAAAGAAAAATCAATTCTATAGTTGCATATACAACAGTCTCAGCATTTAACAGAGCAGAGTCCTGCTCTGAGTCCAGATTTTTGTAAAAAGGAGGGCGCAGTCACTGCTGCTATAAACGTAATGGTTCGTACAAAGACTGCTCGACAGCTGAATGGCAGTGGTTAGCACCTCTTACCAGTACGCGTCACGAGAGCACAAATTGACTTTGCCTGTTTATATCAAAGAAGGCAAGAAAATGAAATAGAAAACACTTGGCTTATGAAATCAGAGGGCTTTAAAAAAGTCATTTGAACAAGTCAGAGTCAACAGAGGCTAAATACATAAATACATTTTTAAAAGGTACACTTCAGACCAAAAAGATGGTGAAAAAAAATTAATAATAATGTGCAGAGCCAAGCAGGGCAGATCACCTTCAAAAGCCCAAAGGTCAGAGTTCCCAAAATTTGCATCTTAAGGTTTGTTAAGTTGAGCCTCTGGAAAACAAAGGGGTTTTGCATGTCATGTCATAATGCCACCGGATATCAATTATGACCATCCAGTAAGGCATAAAAAGTTGAGGTCGCTGCAGGAAAGCTATTATGAAACAGTAAGGTTCCCAGTCTCAGGAGAATGGGTCCAAAAAAAGATCTTAACTGGAAGATAAATCTATTTGCACTACAGCAGGAGAGGTATGCAAGTCCCTCTGTGGAATTTTCCTGTAACAGGCAGTGCTGGTGAGACCCTACAGAGAGAAGGGAGTCCAGGTCTGGCTCCCCTACTCCTTGAGGCAATCCCCACCCCCACCCTCGGGCCCGTACCAGTTCCAGTCATCTTCCTGTTTCTACCACCAGCCGAGTGGGTGCTCCAGAAATGTCCGCGTAAACAGATGAATAAACAATTAAAAAGAGGACGAAGAGAATCCAGTGGGAACTTAAGGATAATATGAAAGGGTCCTATACTCCAGAGATCTTCAGCCCTGAAATCCATGGGGATCCGGAAAGAGATAAAATCTCTGCTCTAATCTCAACTGTCATCTCAGCGATGAGGACACTGGTGCCTTGCCAAAGGCCACACGCTCAGTGAGGGGTAGAACAAGTTCCAGGTTCCTTAAGTGACCAAGCGACCATATCCATGGGGGAGGGAAGACAGGAGAGTTTCAGCAACGAGACTAAAATATATGATTTGGGAGGCTGTTAAGTTGAAAGGAGTAAAACTGACTGATAGTGGCCTAAGACTATCCTTTCCCGGCTACTCCGGGGAAGATACTGATCAGAGTTCTCTGTATCTATCTAGGGCATGAGTAACAATTGTGGATTTTAAGTATGCGGGGAGCAAGGCTATGACCACGCTCTCCCTAAACAGTGTCAAACATAAGACAATGAAAATGGTAATAGTGGTGTCACATTTGTAAGGTGGCTACAACATGATGCCAGGCCTCCTCCTGAGCACATTCTGGGGACTTATCTCCATTAATCCTCCCAATCCTTATAACAGCCCTTGAAGGCAGGAGTGATTAGCCCCATTTTATAGATGAGAAAATCAAGGCTTGACAGAGCAGGTAACTTGCCTAGCTGGCATCACGCAACTAGAAAGGAGCAGAACCACCCACACCTGTCTCTTAGGGTCCCCCACCGAGCTGAAGGGAGGGAGCTTCCCCCTTCTCCCGCCCAGTGATGGGGCAGCCATCCTTGTCAGCGTTAGAACAAAGAGGCGCTGCCTGAGAAGCCTAACCTACTCCTCCACGGGGAAGAGCCCTTCGCCCAACTCAGGAGCCCCGGCAGTGCTCAGCTCCCAAGATCTGCATTTTCTGGGGCTTGTCCTCCCAGCCTTTGAATGTTTTCATAAATCTTATCAAACAGACAAACTGAAGGGCTTTCAAATATTTAAGTACAGCTACAGTGCTTCACTGGATGGTGAACCATGTTTCACTCTCTTTTAAGCTGTACAGATACATTATATACTTTCTTTTAGATGCAGGATACATTTCACAAATTTTTTTCAAGTTTTTTTTAAGGTTTTTTGTTTTTTTTTTAAATAAACCCTGACCCAGACCCAAGTGAAGCCACCAGATCAGCAATGACTAGGGACATGGCTCAGCATGGGGGTGAGTACACTGCAAAACTATTCTCCTGTATGATCACCTGATCCAGAGAGCACCACTCCCCAGAAAGACTGCCCCACCCCCACGGCAAACCCTTTCTGAATTGTTAAGTTTAAAGCTCCAACCTTCTACCAAATAAACACTCCTTTTCTCCTGAAGTCAAGGACTAGAGCGTACAGGTTAAGGGCACAGGCTTTAGAAGCAGACATTCTCAGTCTCATCCCAGTTCTGCCATGGGCTCTTGGGTCTGTTACTTAAACCTCTTTGAGACTCAGTTTCCTGATAAATACCACCTTTCCCGTAGATTTGTGTGAGGGTTACATGAGATAAGGAAGGAAGGCAGGCAGGCAGGCTGGCTTGCTCACAGAAACACTGTTGTAATTTGTAACCCTATTCTTCTTGCCTGCTTCCAAACCAGGCACTTATTCTCCAGTTCTCCCCCCCAGAACATCTTGCCCTCAAGCTGCAAAACGCACTGCCATCCTCTCTGGCCATCCTGAGCCCGAGGGCTTCACAGCTGAGTCCCGTAACCCCACACGCCCTTGCCTCACCTGTAAGGCTGTCTGTACGTGAAAACTGTCTTACCGTGTGAACTCCACGCACCCCTCTGTTCTGACCAGACCACGCAGCTCTCCCCCCCCCCCAACCAGGGCCTCACTTTGGTTTCTGTTGTCTAGCTCTTGCTTCTTCCCTGCCTGAGAGAGCTCCCCTCAACTCTCTTGAAATCTCAGTGGCTTCCATCCTTCAAGGACCAACCCACATCCCACCTCCTCAATTCAAGCCCTTCTCCATTTATCTGCTCTCCTCCTCTCTGTTCTTGCCCACCTCTGTAGTTACGATTTGTATTCATTAAATGCCTTCATAAATTACCTTGACAAATTCCTCTAACTTTTCATGGGTATTTGTCTTCTCTCTTCTCACGGGCAAAGACCTGTCTTCCAATTGCTTTATAACTGCAGTGGTGAAGAGTGTGAACTCTGCAGTCAGACTGCCAGCTCGAACACTTTTGGGCTCTGTGACCTTGGGGTAATTACTTAACCCCTCTGTGCTTCGGCTTACTACTCGGTAAAATCTACACCATAATAATATATAGCTCAAAAACTTCTAGGAATTAATATATAGAAAACATTTAAGATATATGTGATATAGCAAGCTGTCATGTTAAGTATTAGCTACTACACTGATAGCCTTATCATCAGGATCACTATTACAGTGCTTAGAATGTGACAAAGTAACCAGTAAAAACATATCACTTTGTTGCATTTGAGAGGCATCTTTATCTGTCTAAATAAACCAGGGGGCAGCAACTTTGTCTAGCACTAGATAATAAATATTTTACCTTTGTGGGCCACAGGTCTCTGTCGCAACTGCTCCGCCCTGACCCCGTTACCACGAAAGCAGCCACAGACGCTGCCATCCACAAATGAGTGTGGCTGTATACCAGTAAAACTTTACTTAAGGGCACTGAAACCTTAATTTCATATAATTTTCACATGTCAATGAAATATTACTCTTCTCTTGATTTTTCTCAACCATTTAAAAATGTAAAAACCAAAAGCAACAAAACATACTTCACTTGCAATCTGTATAAAAACAGGCAGCAAGCTGAACTTGGCCTGCGGCGTTTGTGTGCTGACCCCTGGCCTTAGGTTGCACAACGTCTTCCATGACATCTCAAATCAAGACCTTTATTCTACAGGCAGCAAGAAAACCGCCATCGCGTCTTAAAAAGGCAAGTGGGCCCGTGGCCACTCTTCCAGAAAAGCAGCTATGGTCCCCATGACGGGTGCTCAATGAGACTCTTGGTTCTCCTCTCCTTTGCCCTTCAGAAGCTTCCTGGTTCCCAGACTTCCTGCGGTCAGGCAGGGCCACGTGGCTAGCCGGGGATCGTGCTGAAGGGCAATGACAGCATGCTTGCTTCCAAGGAGAAGTCCTGAAGGGCCAGGCTCTCCTGACCTCTATGGTGACTATGGAGGAGGTACCAGAAAACTCCACAGCCTGCATCACTGGGCCACCCGCCGTGCCTCACAGAGGTCTTCTCCAGAGCCTCCAGGGTACCTGCAGTGCTCAAGAGCTAACCTACTATGAGTGAAGCTACTGACTTTGTGCGTGGAGGGGGGGCAGCAGTTGCTATCATAGCATAACCTAGCCTATCCAGTTTAATTTAATGTCTTTCTGCAAATATAAACCAAAGAACAGAGTTAAGGATAAATACACATAAAAACATCTTGCAATAGCTAGTTAACCCATCCTTTCACCGTAACTCATTTAGGAAACAAATACCCAGTCTTCTGGACAAGGGATTAGAAGCATTCTTCTCCACGTTCTTTCATGAGAAACCCTAAATCATCTCTTCCAGCAATAAAATTCAATGGCAGTAAGTCTCCTAATGGCCAGGAGGAAGGGTTTTGAGCCAGAACAGAGAACCTCAAGCACAGTGGTACCCCTTATGTGTGAGTGATCCATTCAAAGACCCCCAGTGGACACCCGCAACCACAGGTAGTATCAAACCCTATATATACATACACACACACACACACACACACACACACACACACACAGAGGCACGTGCACGCGCACACACACACTATCCTTTCTCCAATACATACAAACCTATGATAAAGTTTAATTAATAAATTAAGCACAGTAAGACATTCACAGTAATAAGAAAGAGAACAATTATACTGTCATAAAAGTTGTATGAATGTGGTCTTTCTCTCTCTTTCTCTGTCAAAGTATCTTATTTTACTGTACTCACCCTTCTTGTGATGATATGAGATGATAAAATGCCTATGTGATGAGATGAAATCAAGTGAATGACGGAGGCGTCATGGCGTAGTGTCAGGCTACTATTGACCCACTGAGGATCTATCAGAAGGAGGAGTACCTGTCTCCACCCCACAGCTGGCCGTGGGTAACTGAAACCTCAGGAAAGCAAAACCACAGATAAGCGGGGGGACTGCCACACTCGTAATCTGATTTGTTTTGACACAATCTCTGCCAACCATCTCACATTCTAATACAGTAAATTTCTTTCTTCTTAAAATAATAAGGATGGTGACCAGAACCACCACAAAAAATCATGGTTACAGCTGCTCATCTCAAGCCAGGGGCAGCTCCCAGGGAAAGGTCTGTCCTTTAAAAAAAAAAAAAAAAATCTGTAAAGTCAGAAGACCCGGTCAGTGCCCTGAGCCGTCCTGATCACTCATGGGATTTCAATGCTTAGATGACCAGCACTCAGTGCCCTGGATTTAACAGACCATGGGAAAACTCCCCATTCCCATCCCACCAAATCATACAGTCAATCTCACACTTGCTAGCAAGAGGGTGTGCCCGCTGGGCGATGTTTGTAAATGAGTATTTAATACTTCCAAATGAAGGTTCAGTGTTTCCTGCTGGCTAAAGAAGTACACCAAGAGTCCACATCACAAGCCACCGCTCTCTAAGGGCTGCAGCCTTTCTCTAAACCACCAGTGAAAAGGAAGCTGAGAGCCCAACTAATCTGCCCAGCACTGTCATTTAATCCCCCTTTCGAAACAGCTACCACCCAAGGCAAACAGAAGTCACCTAGCAAGGCCACACGGCAGGTGAGGAGGTGGTTACAAGGTGCAGATTCACAAGCTGGCCCTCAGAATCTCAAGCTACCGACGGACCCCGACCTTCACTGCAGCTCACCTTCTGGTAAACTTAGTCTGAATAACCGCGAAGCCTGGCTCTAAAGGAGGCCATACACAGGCCTTCCTCCTCCTCCTCTAGAGAAAATCTCTCACGAAAAACCTCGGAACATAAATGTCTGACCAGATCTGGACACTCCAGAGACTGAAATTCCAAACTTTTTCCTTATGTCTAATTTAAAGCCTCGCTTGCAACCTCACCCATTTCTTCCTTCACGGGCCGAAACCAGAGCTGAAGAAGCAAAGCGTTCTTTTTGTTAACAGATTTGAAGGGGGGGGTGGGGAAGCATACTAGACAATTGACCTTTGGTAGCTAATGAAATATGGCGGACCACAACGCTCCATGAAACATGGAGGAATGCAAAAATGAATCCTGTCCCAGCTACTGCGGAGGACATAAGCGAGCAGGTTCCTTTACACAGCACTCATATTCTTAAATAAACAGTGTGAAAGTAGCACGAATGCTCACTCACCCACTCAAACACAAAGAGAAGCTCAAAATTCCTCTCCTCTGTGGACCACGGCCTGGCCACAGAAATGCCTCCCCTTCCATGTGTCAAGAACTATGCTCTCTTTACTCTTGTTTTCCCGGAATGGGATTCTTGCAGCACACGGACTTTCCTGAAGGTTTGCCGGAGCCTCCAGGCTCTGTGGAGACTGCACCCACCAACCCCAGCAGATGTGAGGACCAGGGACACAAGGACAGAGAAGCAAGACAGATGTCACCACAGTCTGCCAAGTCCTATGGTGACCAAAATGATCTGTCCACGGAGCAGCCCCACGAAACTGGAGATCTTCTTGGCGTTTGAGGTTCTGAAGCCCTACAGGAATTAGGGATATCTTTACATCACACCCCCCCCCCAAATGAAGAAATAACCACATAGAACCTAAGGAGGACTGAACTGTTCTCTGATTTTTTTATTCTTTATTTTTTAAAGATTTTATTTATTTATTTGTCAGAGAGTGGGAGCGAGCGGCACAAGCGAGAGGAGCATCAAGCAGAGGGAGAGGCAGGCTCCCTGCGGGGCTCGATCCCAAGACCCTGGATCATGACCTGAGCCAAAGGCAGACGCTTAACCAACTGAGCCACCCAGGCGCCCCTGAATTGTTCTTTTAAAACATCACATGGCTTCCAAATTGCGTGTGTTCCACGGCTCTGCTTTGGCAGAGTCCTATGTGTTTGCAAGTGTCACCTCCTCTGTCTCTCCTCCACCGCTGCCCTTACCTTGCACACCAAGTTATAGGGAGACAATCACAGGATCATCTTTTGAGAGAGTCTAAAGCCCCTGACAAAGGGGAGGCTGAATAACGGGAGGATTTCTCTCTCGCCATCCAGCCACTTGTCAATCACAGACACGTACCTTGATCAGCTTCACCCAAAAGCATCCCGTGATAACCTCTTAACACCCTGAGGTGGGGTGTTAGCATTGTACAAAGTACAGCCTCTACTTACCTAACACTGGCCAGCCTTCACACCCCCACTCAAGGGCCAACGATTCCAGGAAGCATCTTTGCTACCCAGCTGAAACAAATTCCAGCCTCCTCTGAATTTCTAGAGTGCTTGTTGTTCATTGCATGTATCTGTCCCTTAGCATTTACTGACTGGTTTTGTAGAATGTGGGGTGTGTGTGTATAAAGGGGTTGGGTCTCATTCTACCTGTGAAGCTACCAATCCTTAGAAGTCAGAGGCAATGCCCTTTACATTTTTTAACCCCTGCTATGCCTAAGCACAGGACTGTGAAAATAATCATGACTTGGTCAACATTTGTAGATTGTAGGGATAGATGAAGAGCTGATGTGTAGACCTTGACCCTGCCATCTGGGAAAGCAGGTCTAACGCAGACACACCTTGCTGCTGCTGGTGTAGTCGCAAAACTGAATAGTCAAGTATGATTGAGTGCACCCTATCCTCTTCACTAACTAGTTGCAGGAATTTAGTCAAAACCTTTTAGCACTCTGTACTTCAGCTTCCCTAGCTCTGAAATGGAGATGTCAGCCGCTTGATGGACCTGGAGTAAGGATCGATTAAGATAATGCATTTCCTTACACTTTTTAAAGTCTAACTAACAAAATAAACATAAGGCAAAGAGACCACAAAGTGGGGTAAAAACCCAAAAAGCCAGTACACGGTATTGTTATATACTGAGGAAAGTACACTACAGAACGGCAACCAAGAACAGGTGAATCACAAGGGAAAACTACCCACAAACCCCATGCCTGATTGTACACCCGCTCTGTGTCTCAGTTTGCTTGCTCTGTAAAATGAGGCTCTTGAGCACAATGCCGTGAGCTCTACAGGACTTAGCACCTGTAAAGTGCTTAATGTGGTCCTTCACACGTGGTAGGCACTCAGTACATGTTAGTTGCCATTATTACTGTTATTATCAGCATTATCGTCATTTTTATTTACTTATTTTTTTAAGTAGGCTCCATGCTGGGCATGGCTCAAACTCCATGCAGGGCTCGAACTCACGACCATGAGATCAAGACCTGAGCCGAGATCAACACACCCTTGCCCGACTGAGCCACCCAGGCATCCCATAGCCATCATTTTTTTATGCCACTAACACACAGTAGACGTTCCAGAAATGTTTCTAGAAATGACTCAAACAACTAGGAAGTTAGTTAATTCCATCCTCCTCCATATGCAGATAATGTTACCCAGAACAAGGCAGCCAATATATTTGGTCACCTTGTTCCTACCAGGTCTCCCTGCTGACAGAGGAGAAGAGTAAGCTGACATGGGATACCACCAAAGGGAGCCGCATTCAAGCCCAAATGTTCACAACACAAATGCAAGGCTGGCCCCTGGGCCAAAATGGATCAATATATCTACACCTAATGAAATAGTGAATCATAGGCTCTAACACTATCTAGGCAGACATCAGTGGCAAAACCTCCCCAACCTTCTAATATTTTATTTGGCTGAAAGGGACAAAGTTACTCCAGTTGTACAGTTCCCAGCATAAAACTGTTCTGTTGAAATGCATCAAGAGCTACTCAAGGCAGATTTTTAAAGGCACCTCTCTCTGCATGTCCCTGAGGGACCAACCCAGGCTGAGCAGGAAGCATTCTGTGTTAAAGTGATGTCTCATCGTCAGAGACAGCCAAGCACCCCTCAGTCCCAACCTGGGCGTGCTGACAGCAGGGGCAGGGAAGGACACTGAGTGATTTCCGACGATGAGTCCAGTGTCCCCACTCACCAGCAGGACTTGGGCCTTTCCTGCAGGCCTCGCCCAAGTTACAGGCCCAGCTTGGCTCTGCTGAGGAATAAAGGGGCACCTCTAAATGCTGCTGACTGGGCCCGGGATTCCCAGGGATAACAGACTCTGCTAATGCCTTCCAACCCTGAAGGAAGAAGGAACCGGGCCCCAAGAAAGCAGGGATGGCACTGCAGTACCTGTCCCTCCTTTCCTCGGCCCCAGAGGGGGGGTTTCCAGCACAAGAGCCAAACAGAAGAGCGAGTGATACCAAACCTTGAAGAGAAGAAACTACAGGCTGGGGGTGGGGGTCACTGATGGTTGCCATTCCTCAGGACCTCACAGTCTTTAAGAGTTAAGCTCACAAGAACTAGCTCCTCCCTTTCCTTTCCCCAAAGTGGCTTTTCAAAACCCACTAAGGGATCCTCTTGCCTAAAGGAGGAGGGCTGGACTAGATTAATTCTGTCAGACTTTAACCTAGGGTGGATAGGGGTTTCTGGAAAGATAGATGTAACCCAGAGCCAGGCTAGGACTCCATGCATTAAACTGCTCAATACCTACCCTGACTCCGGAAATCCACCTCCAAGCCAGAGAGATCACTTCCCATGGTCCCACCATGGACTGCGGGGGTGGATGGCTCCCCCGCCGCAAGGAAGGCAGGGCACATCCCTGCAGGGAACTTTCCCAAACTCTCCTCCTCCCACCCTCCGCTGCCCTCAAGGAGAGAAAGCGCCCTCCCCAGCCCAGAGCGCCTCCCCCTCCTCTGAGCAGCACACGCCACCCTGCAGGGAGTGCCAGATTCCCTGAGATGACAAAGTTTCCCAGGCAAAATCTCCAGTTTCTCAACCAGATAAAAAGCCAATTCACCCACCCACCTGATTCAAAGGAAAAAAGGGAGAGGTGAGGGTTTTATTTTTAAAATGGAAGGTAAAAATACTCTGACTACGTCTGTGGCCACCACACAGCTACCTCATACATCAAGCAAGAAGAGGCTTTCATGTCCCAACATTAGGCCTAGGAAGAGGCGCCGACAAAACCCCAAGGTCTGTGTGTGTGCCTGTGGTCGGCATGGCGGTGGGGCCATCCACTCTGCTTCGGACGCCAGGCATGCCAGAGGTTGGAACCTGGCCCTCTGACTGTCTCCTCAGAGAGAAGCCTCTAGGAGATCACAGCCTGCCTCCCAGGATGAGGGTGCCCTAAGGAGCAGGGTGAGCGAGGCCCCTGGGGATGGCTGTTGGGCTGGGGAGGGTACCACTGCACCCACCCCCGGCCTGACACGACCCATAGGCCCTGGTGAAAGGGACCCTTCTCTACCAAGTTCCCTTGGTGCACAGGCCCCTCAAAGTTGGAGACTCTTTCCAGCCGCACTTTCTCTCCACAGCACCCCCCCCCACTTCCACCAAACCCCTCCCCCAGGAAGATGCTGGTAGAAAATACTGCAGCGGCGCAGAAGCGGGGGTGAGCCAGAGAGGCCAACCCAACTTTGTAGAGTGTGTGGCCCCCCTCCTGACCCCTCGATGGCCGTCTGGGGGGACAGGCCTGTGTGATGGAGACCTCTTGAGGATGTCGAGGTGCCGGGGGGACATGGTCAAGGACGGGGTTGAAGAAAGAGGATGAAGAGGAAGGTGCCTTATCCCTCCTCTACTTACCAGGAGAGCTTGAATCCTTTCATTAGTACAGGCACGATAATCCACTGACCGTGTCCTTAGCATCCCCGTGACAGCTCCGGAGGTCCCAGGACATATTTGAAAAGATGACGAAGTCCCCAAAGAACAGAATCCCATGTAATGTGACTTGAACACAGAGAGAGAAAGAAGACAGAGAAAGCGAGAGAGAGCAAGCGCCAGCCAGAAGGACCCCTGCGCGCTGGGCTCGGAGGCCAAGGGCAGCTTCTGATGGGGACGGGCAATGCTGCCCAGGCTGCAAAACAAGCCCGGAGTGGCTGTCAACAGGCAGGCTGGCCGGCCACCCACCCACCCTCACCTCCCGCCGGCTCAGAGCAGCCTCGGGGAAAGGACCCAAGGAGAGCCCGGCAGGAGAGCGAGAAGCGAGCAGAACCTGCACCTCTCTTCCCCCAGGCGGCGGCTCCCGCAGCTCCATATAATCTCCTCATCAATGCAGTACCCAAGCAAAGCACTGCCAGCCACTTCCGCCCATTTAAAGACACAGCACATGTTTTGTCCCGGGATGGGACAGAAAGTCAGGGAGAGGGTGGGTGAGTGGGTGAGCAACGTGATGCCCGGGCAAGGAAGAGGAGAGGGACAGGAATAGCGGGAGGACAGGCACTTCCCTAACATCCAGCCAAGGGTTAAAATGCCACACCCCGGGGGGCGGCCCCCCCGCTGACCCCAGGTAACGTCAGGAATCCAAAGCCCAGCAGACCTGAAAGGCTGGGGGGTTTAGTGCCTAGGTGTCCAAAGGCGAGCTGCTCAAGGCCACCTTAAGTAGAATTCTCTCACCCTTTCCCCAGCAAGGCGGGGCGAGCTCGGCGGTGAGATCCCAAGCCGTTCACAGCACGCAGAACACACAGTTCTCTTCCCCTGCTGGGGAAAGTGCTTTGCCACCACTTCTGGGGCGTGTGGTGAGGCAGCAACTTATGGTGGCCCAGCAGCGCCCCCCGTCACCTGGTGCCGAGGATCCTTTTAAGGTGGCTGCAAGGGCCCGGTGCTGAACCAAAACAATGTTTTATCAGGGCTACAGGGCTCTAAGGAGACTCAGACCTGGCAGAGCATCAAAGGGAGGAGGCACTGAGATTTTCAACTTCAACCAGAACATACAATTCGCTCTTAAAATCCTCCAAGCTGGGCCCACTGTGTTCCATCCCCAACAACGTCCCTGGTTGTCTGTCTGATTCTTTTTTTTTTTTTTTTTTTTTTTTTTTGTCCTCCCCTAGATTATGGACTATCTGGGTCAGTAATGTGGATGGGTGAGAACAAACAAAGAGGAGATTAATTATGAAATAGCAACCTTCAACTGAACCATATTAAGCCTTTACCCTGACACTTGCCTCAAAGCAATCATCTATAGACATCCGTACGTGTTATATGCACATCGTCTATACCTGACCCTCCAAGGTGATACTCTTAAGAAAAACTGCAGTGCAAGATCCCCACTGGTAATACTCACTGTACTTGCAATTACTTGTTTATTACCCGCCTTCCTCTTTTTAGATGGTAAACTCCATGAAGGCAGGCACCCTGTATCATGTTCAGCTCCATCCCCACCCCTGCCACTGACTTAGGAGGGCTTACATACAGTACATACTATTCGCAAGTGGTTAACTGAAGTGGCCTTATTTGAACCTAACTAGAACACTGCAGTCTCCCTCCAGTGTCCAGATGGCCCAGCAGAAACACTCTTTGAGGGATCCAGAGCTTTAAGAGAGGTCCTCCCAAAGCAGCCTGGGGCTGTGGACTTTCCCTCCATCCACAGTCCCCAGGCTAGACAACACTGAAATGCTTTCGAGACTCCTGAACACATCTTTAGTTATGAACCTGCAGCAGAGATACTGTAGGGATGCACAAGTTCTCCTTTACAACCTAGGTGATTCATTCAAAGGGCCTCCTGGGACCTGTGATCCCAGCCCCGAGACAAACGGCACTTAGAGTACTCTAGGCAGATGATCCTCTCATCCTGCCCCACCACCTGCTCTGATCACAGGTAACACATAAAACCTGCATCAAAGTTTTCCAATATTTCATCAGGATGCACATTACGATAATGTTAAAATTCTTTAACTTTTACTCTTTACCTGTTTTTTTTTTTAATTTATTTAAACTCCCTTGCAACTATCCATAAGAATGTATTGGGAGCATATTATGTCAGGCGCCATGCTAAGCATTTTACTTGCACTGTCTCATTTAACTCTCACATCCATATTATGAAGCAATGACTATCGTTATTTTTCAGGTGGTGCTGTTGAAAACTCACAAGTGTAGCATCTAGATTTGCCTAATGCTAAAGAGCCAACGAGCTGCAAGCTTGAAACTTGAACTCAAGCATGTTCAACCCCAAAACCCAGTCTCTTAATCAGGATGTATGCTTATTAAAAAAAAAAAAAAAGTCTATCAGACAAGCTGACTGATAAGGGCTCACATGCTCCCAAGGCAAAAAGAATCCAGGTAACAGGCCAAAAAAAAAAAAAAAGGTGCTATATCAAGTGAGCTGCTTCTTTCTACTATGCTGATGAGTTAGCTTGCTTAGGTATCAGTGTATGGATGTGATGCAAAGAACATGAAAAGGAGAGCCTAGTGGGTTGAGAGGCAATCATCTGCCTCAAATTCCCCTTGGCTCTTTCGTGTTTCTTAAACCAGAGCTTTTCACAGAGCTCTGGAACCTGGCTCATTTTCATGGTTCATAAGAAAATCTTAAAACATGATCGAAATATGGCTTTAAAGAGCCATGGGATTGCTATCTTTCCTTGAAATAAATTAAAGAATAAGACCAAGCAAGATGAAGAGACATTCATCATTCAGTGTATTTCCCTCCTTGATCTTCTCACAGAGGGCAGACTGTTTTGTATGGTTTGGAACGTCTCCTGACCGGTAAACTGTCAGCACTGACATAATTCTAGATTACTCTGGGGGTGAATGCAAGGATTAAGGGTCAGGCAGGTGCTTCCGATTCTCCTGCTTCTGCCTGACTCTGCAATCTGGCTGCTCCTTGAGGTCTGTATCTCAGGACGGGCAAGAATTTATTTTTAAGATTTTATTTATTCATTTATTTGACAAAGAGAGAGACAGAGAGAGCACACGGGAGGAGGAGTAGAGGGAGAGGGACAAGCAGACTCTGCACTGAGCTCAGAGCCTGACGCAGGGCTCGATCTCATGACCCTGAGATCATGACCTGAGCTGAGACCAAAAGGCAGATGCTCAACCAGCTGAGCCACCCAGGCGCCCCATGGAAGGGCAAGAATTTTTAAGAAAAAAATGAAAGTCCAACAACTTCTATTTCTGGCAATATGGCAGACTAGATATGCTGATGGAACCTTCCTGCTAAAAACAACTAAAAATGCTGGATAAAATAAAACATTTAGAAAGGAGAAAAAAAAGAGGAAATTCTTTTAAAATGCTTGATGAGCTATCAAAACAGTAAGACATACTTAGAGGCCACAAATTTAGTGAGGGCAGAAACCCAGAAAATTAAAGAAAGCCTTATGGATATGGTTTCTAGAGAAGGCCCTTGTAGAACCTTTGAAACAGGGCCTTGGTTTTCTGGACCTCACAGAACACGGTAGACAGAGACAACGCCACAGGCCCACCAACGTGAGAAGGGAAAGGAGATCACCTCATAGAGGAGGCCCTGCTGGCTTACCCTTACCCTAAGAATGAGCCTAAAAGAAACTCCCACATGCATGCCCGTCTTCAACCTTGGCAGAGAACAACCATCTCCCCTGATAAATCATAATTACCAACTGATCCTCACACAGACGGCTGCCTGGGGAGTTCCTCAACAATTCACACACACACACACACACACACACACACACACACACACACACACAATGTCCAGAAAGGAGAAGGCTGAGGAAAGTCAACCACAGTAAACCTGTGAACATGTGATCATCAAAGCTGATCATAAAGGGGGAGAAAAGACAAGGTTTTTCTGGGAGAAAGCTTTTCGCAGCACATGGAACCAAAAAAGGAAGTGTTCACAGAATTTATATTAAAAAAAATTCTACAAATCAATAGAAAAAGAAAAACAATTAGAAAAATAGACAAGGGATTTGAATAAGCACTTTCAGGAGAGGAAGTGATCAATAAATATATAAAAAGGTGCTCAACCTCATTAGCACTCCGGAAAATGCAAGTCTAAAATGCCAATGAGATGTCATTTCATACCCATCTGATTGGTAAAAGTTAAAAAGTCTAATAATAAAAAGGTTGGAAAGGAGCTTGTAGACATGTATCGTGGTTCAACTATCTAAGCAAACCATCTGGTAGTACGTGGTAAAGTTGAAGAAATGCAGCCCCTAACAACTAATGGCTCTATTCCAGCAACTGAAGAAGCTCACATTAAGAGCTGTGCAGGAGAGGGGCGCCTGGGTAGCACAGCGGTTAAGCGTCTGCCTTCGGCTCAGGGCGTGATCCTGGCGTTCTGGGATCAAGCCCCACATCAGGCTCCTCCGCTATGAGCCTGCTTAAAAAAAAAAAAAAAAAAGAGATGTGCAGGAGAACCATCAGACAGCACCCTGTGTAATAACACGGTCTGCGGGAACAAACGCCAAGACCTGGAAACAAATGACTACCAACAGCAGAAAGGATAAATAACTGGGATTTTCTTAAAGTGCGAATAGCATATAACATTCAGAAAATTTATCAATTACTGTCATGTGCAACCAAGTGGATGAATCTCGGAAACGATGCTGAACAGAGAAAGCAAATCAGTGAAGAATGCAGGTATGATTCCATGCATGCGCAGCTAGAAAACAAACACGTAACATGATAGTTCGTATTCATATATTCAAGAGGTGCTCAACCTCATCTGTACTCAGACTATCCACATATTCTGTATAGTAGACAGCCTGTATCCATAAGATGAACAATCAAGCAAATGACCACCTCAGCGTTCAGAACGGTGGTCACCTCTAAAGACTGGGGAAGACAGAATCAGCAGGACAGGTAAGAATACCATGCTTATTGTTTCTTCTTTTTGTATGCTTTATACATAATGCTTTTTTTTTTTTTTTAAGATTTTGTTTATTTTCTTGAGAGAGAGAGAGAGAGAGAAAGCAAGCGAAAGAGAAAGAGAGAGAACTCGAGCGGGGAGGTGGGGCAGAGGGAGAAGGAGAAGCAGACTCCCTGCTGTGCGGGGAGCCCGATGTGGGGCTTGATCCCAGGACCCCAGGACCATGACCTGAGCCAAAGGCAGATGCTTAACAGACTGAGCCACCCAGGCGCCCCCATACTTAATGTTTCATAAATAATCTTTATAGCTATTCAATATTTAGCAAAAACAATTTAAAAATAAAGTAACTAGAAAACGCCTGACACCAATCTTCTCCTTTGGATCTTTGTGAGCAGAATGGACGAGACAGCAGGATGGTGGTGGGGAGGAGCTGACGGTGACAATTTGTGTTATCTGCATTTTCAAAAGCCTAAGTTCAAAAAATTGGCCTTCCCAGCCTCATGGATAATCTCAAGTGTGTTGTGTTTATAGATCTGATTAACGTAAGGTTTGAGTTGTATCACTCCAAACCTCTCGCTACAATACAATGGTTTCTTCCAAACTTTCCTGGGTTTGGAATGCAGGTTAGAAAAAGTACCTTTTTGATTTTAGCTGCTTTGACTTTCTCTTGGCCTCCTATGAGCCTGAAGGTCTCACCACCCTGGTACTGTTCCTTTCTCAAGCCAACAAAATCAGGATTGGTGCTTTTTGCCTCATCCGTAAGTAGGGACTCGTGGGAGGTCTTTGAACCAGAGCATACCACTAGGCAGATAGCTATGGCCTCGGCCAAGGGAAACCTGGCAGCTGTGAGCCCACGAACTCACCGGAGAGTTCAGCCCCCTGCCTCCCACCCATCAGAGGCTCTTTCCACCACCAGAAGCTCACGCCTCCTCGTGACCTTGGGAAGTCACAGGGAGCCTATGTGGAGCAGAAAATAGACAGTGGACATGATCCCTGAGGCTCCCCTTCTATCTCGAGTTTCTGGATTCTGCGCGTGCCTCCCAAGGAGAGGCGAGCCGCAGGACCGGGGCAGAGCTGCGTGCCTCCAGGAGCTGGCGAAACTGGGGCAGAGCAGTGCTGCAGTCACACGTTGGGGAATCAAAGCTCCAAGCTCAGGCAGGGGAGTCGTCAGGCGCTGAGAGTGTTATATTTAAGGAGCGTTTTGGAGGTCAGGAAGCCAGTGAGAAGAGCAGCGGGGGAGCAGCAGCCTCGGAAACACTCCATTTCAACAAGCCTCCTGGTCCTCCAGCCAGAACCCTCTTCCAAATCCCAAACTGCAGTCAATAGAGCCTGTGTGAGGGGACGGCAGATGGCCAGAGCAGCACCCGATCAGGTGCTCCCCACTTCCCTGTCCCCTCCCCCCCCTCGGCACTCTCCTTTCCCCACCCTCTGCCACTATTAGTCACTGGCTCTGGGGTGACAGTGTGGGCTGCAGGCATTGGCCTTGCCTTCTGGTCTGTTCATCTGTGTCAGGTCCCAGCTGGGAGCCTCCCCAGCCCGCCCCTCCCCTACTGTGGTGGGACCCATGTGCACACCCCTGCCCTCCAGCCCCACCAGTCCACTGTCAGGAGGACACGGGCGGGGAGGGGATGGGTGGCACGGGTCACAGAGCAGCAGAGGTCCAGAGGTTTGTGTGGAAAGCAAGCAGGGCTCTGTTCATTTTGGGTAGGTTTCCTTCCACCTCTATGACCCCAGGGATTCACTTAGGGTGTTAGAGTTAAACAAAAAATAAAAATAAAAAATGGACAGACTTACCCCCCCCAATCCTTCTCAGTCTGCTAATCCAGAATGTTCCTTCAGGCCACCAACAGGATGGGCAAGGGCAAAGCACAGCTCTAACCGCCTTCATCCCACCCCCAGCTGCTTCACCAGCCCAGCTGACTGGAGAGGGAGGAAGATAGGATGGAGGCAGCAGGTCCACTCTAGAGCGTAAGGTAGTCTCCCCTCCATTATGTCCTCTGATTCTCACAACGCCCTGGGCGAGGTATCATTAAGCCACATTTCACAGAGGAAAAGACTGAGGCTCAGGGAGGTCTGGTTCTCTTCCTACTGCTGGTGGCTGCCCCTAGCTACAAGATAAGGAGGTGCTGTGGTTGGTGAAAAGAGGAAAAGCAAAAAGGTGAAGCCCAGTGCTGGGTTCCACAAACTCCCTCACCTCACGCTAGCCTCAGAACCTCTCCTCAGCCAGGCCAGGACGAAACCACCTCTCTTGCTCACCTCAGTGGTGGAGCCCAGCTAACCTATGTCTCTCCCTGTCAAGGCAGCAGCTCTAGACATCCCTTCTCCATGGAAACTTCCCGGCTTCCTCGGCTCTCCTCTGTTTGGCAGCAGAAATCCCAAAGAGGAACCCCTCTCTCTAGCTTCCATCTCTCTCCCCTTCATCTCCCCAAATCTCTCCCCCGCTGCCTGAACACCTGCCCGGCAGCCTCAGTGCTGGCTTATTTGTACAGCTCCTTCCTTAGTGTGTTCCGGATCACAGCTCTTTCTGCTGCTAGACAGAAGGGTGGCCCCCAGGTGGTACAGGCCTCCTGTCAGGAAGGAGATACACACCTTAGAGAAACCCCACCAATCAGGAGAGAGGCCCTCACCTGATTTCACTCATTCTAATTACATGCATAACAAAAGAAAACATCTCTCCTGCCAGAAGAAACAAGGCAGATTTCTAACTACCCACCCTGATCCTTCCGGTTTATGCTCTGGAGAAAGTCAGGGTGACTGATGGTATCAGGGACCCAGAAGGGAGCTTATAAACTCAGGTTCTCTCAGGGGAGGGAGCACCCGTCCACCCACGGCCAGCTGCTCCTGCTCTCCTCCCACCAAATGGAAACTTCTCCCTTCTCATCTAAGTCACACATGAGGAGGACCTGTTAACAAACCAATGAACTGAGCGTTCACTCATCTTAACAGTGAAGGACTCCTGGCCAAGGACACAAGAATCTACTGTTGGCGAGAGACGGCTGGGTGATAGGACAAGCCTAGAACAATCACATTCGTAAAGGACTCGGGCCTGACACCAGCCCCGGAGATGTGAGTGCTGTGGTTTTTGCACAGGGATTCTGGAATTAGACGTGAGTTCAAATCCATGCTTAACAGCTGTGTGACCCTGAGCAAGTCAACTTCATTTCTCTACGCCTCAGCTCCATCTACACAAAGGTGATGACAACAAGCCATATGGTGGCTACGTTGTCAGTGACCTAAGCCGTGACATACTATCAAGTGCCCAGTACATTTTAACCACGATTAGGATGATTCCCCAACCGGTGTCCACAGACTACCATTACCCACTGCAAGAACCAGACTCCCATCTCTATGCCTGATCTATTTTCTCTCTTCTTTACCTACACGAAAGTTTCTGATTTTTCCCTATTCTGTGGGGGAGGCTTTCATATTTTTATTTTGTGGTATTTCTGCAACATCTGTCAGCCATTTATTTATTTTAAAGATTTTATTTATTTACTTGACAGAGAGAGGCAGCGAGAGAGGGAACACAAGCAGGGGGAGTGGGAGAGGAAGAAGCAGGCTTCCTACCGAGCAGGGAGCCCAACGTGGGGCTCGATCCCAGAACGCCGGGATCAATGACCTGAGCTGAAGGCAGACACTTAACGACTGAGCCACCCAGGTGCCCCTGTCAGCCATTTATTTACTCAACAATTACTGTACTTATTACTGACTGCCTACTATGTTCAGGACTCAGGCAAATCGGGATGATATTTCAACAATAAATCCAAGATCCTCCTTGATCTCCAGAAGCTTATCATCTAATAAGGAAGATAAGACATGGGCATTAAGTAGTTACATTAAGTAATTTTAACATAAAGTTTAAAGTAATAAGTCATGTAAGAGAAGCAGAGATAATCAGGATGCAGCCCTTCTGTTTACCAAAATGAACATAGGTTTGTCATCATTATGCCAATTTTTCAATCAACTAACAAGTCATGGTGAATATTCTCAACTAGCCTATGCAGAGTCTGTCTGGGACAATTATTTCCTGATTACTCTGGTCTTAACACAAAAAGAGTAGGCCAGAAAAAGGATCCAACATTTGTCACCATCCTTTATGGAAACAAGAACTTCCTATCTGCATGACAGGTGTCCAGAAATAATGCCTTCGGAACATACTGCTATTCTGACTGCCAACAAACACAGGTTTATTTGGACAGAGCAGACTGCGTCTAATGGGCTGGAATTTGAAGTTTCATTTCCTACCATTAGGACATTTTCTCATCAGAGCCTTAAGGCTGGGGAAAAAAATGTTCAAAGATATTTCAGGCCCCCATACCTACTATTTTCTCTAAACATCACAACCGATGTGAGAATGGCATCATCATGAGCTCATGTTCCATGCGCCTTATGACCAGAGCCACCCAGTAAGTGCACCTGTGTCCTCCATAAATATATTGAGCGTTTAGTTTCTGATAAGATGTCCCTTTAAATTTGTGTTAAGATGTTCTTTAAATGTAATCAGTGGTGGTGGGCATTTTATACGGTAGTTTTGTTCTCTTCTTTAAGTAAAACAACCATGTGGCAATTCTGTGTCAGTCCACCAGCTTCTTTCAAGTTCTCTACCACATCCCAGAATCTGACTCCCCCATGAGGAAGGGCTTCTGGCTTCTACGAGTTCACAGTCCGCTGTAAGGAACTACATTCTGCTGCCTCTGGACTGATGGGAAGGGGTATCTGAAAACCTCCCCCAGTCAACTCCCTTGTCTTTAGGCGGTCATCTGGGTCACAGAGGTTCCTAATCTAGGGGTTTTTATTGACATATAATTGTCATATAACATTATATTAGTTTCAGGTGTAGAACATAATGATGTGTTATTTGTATCCGTTGAGAGATTGCAAAAGGCCAAGTTAACATCTATCCCCACACATAGTTACATATCTTTTTTTCTCCTGATGACCAAATCTCTTGAATGCTTGGACAATGCCTTGGAGATACGGCTGAGCTCCCAAATCTACATGGACAGCTACTGCTACTCCCCTAACCTCAGACACAAATTCCCAATTGTTCCCGAACACCTTTGCCTGGATGTCCCACGGGCACCTCAAAGCCAGCCTGAATAAATGAAGCTTCTCACTGCCCCTCTGCACCTCCTTCTGATGCTGACCTCCTGGCGCCTTCTTCAATAAAGGGCACCACCATCTACCAGGTCACCTGGTCAGACACCCGGCATTCACCCCATGCTCCTCTCCACCTCCCACTGAACCAGGTACAAAGGCATGTCAATTCTAGCTCCCCAAGTGACTCGAGTTTGTGTCTCGCTTTCACTTTTATACCTGCTTTTCAATTCTCATTGTTTGGTTTGCAGGGGTACCTACCCTCCTCTCCAATTTGTGTGTTCACTCACCAAATATTTATTGAGCATCTATTATATACCAAGTAATATACTAGATGTTGGGGGATGGGGGTGGTTGTGGCTTAAAAAGCAGAAACACACTAGCACCCTACCCTTAAAAAGCTTATAGTCTAGTTGGGGAAGACAGATATATGTTAAAAAAAAACAAAACAAAAAACAAAACCCAAAAAGCAACAACAACAACAAACAACAAAGTCTCAGAGATGGCACCAAGTAAGGAACCAATCAATTATCTGTCTACCTCGTAGCCAAAAGAGTACGTTTTCAAAAGCAAATCTAATGATATCCTAAAATCTTTCCATTGTTCCCAATATTGACATAATCTCAGAAGTGTGTAAGGCTGTCATGGGACGTCAATTCCTGTGTCTAGTTTTATCATCTGCTCCTAAGGCCTGATCATGCCCAAGGGCTTGCAGTGACCTGGGCTTTGCCATGTTCATGCTGTCTCCTTCCTTGCCCCGCTACTGTTCAGGGAACAGCCATGGTGTGCCAGGCATGATCTCATTTAATCCTCACTACAATCCTGCAGGGTCTACGCCACCGCCCTCATTTACAAACACTGACACAGAGATGAGAGGCCAAGAGAATCTGCTCGAGTTCACAGAGGCAGAAGGTGGCGGTGCCAGCATTGGAACGCACATCTGTCCGACTCCGGTTCATAACATCACCCCTCTTCTCCTGCCCACTTGAGAACCTCCCACTGAAGCCTCGGGTCTCAGATCAAATGTGGCTTCCTTTAGAAAGCCCTCCTGCCTGCCCAGGCAACATCAAAGAGTTCTTCTGAGCTTCCCTGCTGACTCGAACTTCTGTTACAACCCCGATTACCTTGTACCATCATAATTTGTTTACTCATCTGTCTCCCCCAACAACCGTGAACAACTGCTCACAGTGATCGAGTGCACCATCCAACTAAAACCTCCCCACTGAACCTTCTGCCAGCATATAACTGGCATTTCATAAACATTCGTCGAGCGCCTGGATAGACACATGCCCACCACCTCTTTTCCCAAGGTTGAAACAAACTCACAGGGCACAATTTACCATCCGCATATCTTAACCCCGTCGTGTCAGGACACCAGACGGCCCCACTCTGAAACGGCAACCTTAAAAGGGGGGGGGGAGGTACTACCGTGGCAATGCAGTAACAGAGCCTCAAAATCCAGACTCCAGGAGATGAAGTCGTGCCCCCAACAGCCCTCCTCCAGGAGCCGAACACGGTCTAAATGGGTCGTGTTGTCATCAAGAGTGACCACACTTCCAAACCGAAAGCTATTTCATTCTGGGGTAACTGAACGCAACATATGTGGGGCTAAGGGAAAGCCTGGGAATAGTACCTCAGAACTAAAAGGGGAAAGGATAAAGTAAGAGGAATACATTTACATGTATTTAGAAATATATCCACGTAAAATGCTGTATTAAAGAAATGGCATCCAAGCTCTATGTAAATGACGCATGAATGGGTCACAGCATGAATTTTTAGTCAACAGTTCCACTGCATTGATACATTATTGGAGATTCGGTACCTCAGCCATAGTATGTAAGTTCTCTTTGTACCTGGCCTGCAAAAAGCAAACAGGTTCTTTATGGGAGTATCTTGATCAAGTCAAGTCTCTTAAACATTTCTGAGTTATAAACCTTCTAGAGATCTGATGAAAGCCATGGGTACTCTTCCCAGAAAAATGCAGAGAGATTGAAAATTCCACCTATAAATGATAGAGTCTTACAGACCCTCTCCTAAGGACCTTAATAATGGTTCATGGGCCCAGACTGAAGGCACCTAAACTCAACTCCCTCCGAAGGGTTTGGGGTAGAGAAGGTTAAAGAAAAAGAATCACTCTTCTGGGGTTAAATGGTATCTGTGTCCAATGACCGATCAGATTCACTCTTCAAGGTCCTGAAAGCAAGCTAGCCTCAGGAATGGTCCAGCTCCAAGGCCGGCTTGTCCACCTGAGTAAATAATCTGCAATCAGGACTAGCGGATGGTAAGGGCCTAAGCGAATGGAGCTGTCTCTGTTTCTACCGCTGTACACAGATGCAAACATAAACACACACCTCCTAACTAACTGTAGAGTACCTCCCCCGTCCCTCCAAACCACACCGTTCCCACAGCACTCACCACCACCAACCCTTGGGAGCCAACTGGTTGATACCAAACCACTCACAAGTTCAAGAGCCAGTTGACTAGCAGGTTCGTAAGAAGGAAGCCTGGTGAGAGACGACACTGGACATCACAGACAAGTAGTGCTACTCTGCACAGCAAACTGCTTGGAGCAAACTGTGTTGGGTCCAAACACAGTTGCGGGTGCCTGCTCCCATGGCTTGCCGCTGCACACCACCTAGGGGGTACAGCATGTTGCAGCATCCATGCTCAAAGTGGGTTCTCGAATGTTTGTTCAAGGAGGGAAGAGGAAGGGGAAGGGGGGCAGAGGAGGGAGGGAGTCTGGGGAGGCCTGTTAGCTAGTTGTGCTCTCCCTAGCTCCTTTCTTCAAAGAAAACAAAGCATTTGATGAATCTAAGCTGGTTAAAACAACAGCTGTGCATAATTTTCACCTCTGTGCAGACTAGAAGACGTAACCCAGAGAGGCTAAGTAACTTGGGTCACATCACACCGCATGTGGGAGTTAGGAGAAAGGGGCTGGGACCCCAGATCGGCAATTCGCAGAGACATGTCTTAACCACTAGAACATATTACTGCCCACAGCACCCTTGCTGCCTGGGCCTCCAACCTCATCCTCTCTTCCATATACGCATGGGGTACCCAAGCTGCTCCAGAAGTCTGAGCCTTGTCCAGTCTTGCGTCTCTGAGACAAAGGAGACCCTGCCATCTGACCAAAAAGGAAAGCCCCTCAAACGAAGGGCTGAGAAATTCTAGGACTATAGGTCTCTCCCTGCACACAGGGGCTGGGGTTGGGGCTAGGACCCCTCCTTGGATTCCCCCATCCACTGCCAAGGGCTCAAGTTCCTTGTTGGGGAAAACGCACAGAAAAACAAATTCCAAATCGCAAGCAGAATTCGGGAGGGATTAGAAACCTATCTCAGGAACGCCCTCTAGTGAGCCAGCAGGGTCCTGGCCACGAAGCACCGGGCACCATTCCCTAGAGGGGCCCAGACCCACACTTCCACTGGGGCATCAGATGAGTGGTGGGAGGGGACAGCAGCAGCATCTGCCACTCAGAAACCAACTCCTCGCCAATCCCAAGGCCACCGCCTGCTGCAGGATGAAAAGCAGTCTCTGCTCTCAAGACCGTCCAGCCCACACCGACCCCACCCATTCCTTATACAACAAGCAGACAGGAGAGAGAAGCAATAGAAGGTGGGAAGGAAGGATAGGGATGGCACTAACGGGTGAAGAGAGACAGGATACGGATAAACGAGAAACGAGGCGGAGCTAACAAGACAGACACAGAAGTCAGCCCAGACAGAGCTAGAGACCGCCCCCCACCCACCCACTCAGACTCCAGGGCACGTGAAGGTGAGGAGGACCCAGCCCTTCCTCCCCTCTCCTGAGGTCCTCATGCTCAGGTCGGTTCCCTCCACTCTGACACAGCCCCTGGACGCTCAGGAGTGGTGGGCCGAGGGACAGGAGGGGAGAGAAAAGTGAACCAAAGGCAGAACTTGCCAAGCGAAGCCACTTACGCACAGTGCGGCCGGCAGCATTTCCATCCTACCTTTGCTGTCGCCATATCAGCCGGCTCCATGATCTCTGCTTGGCCTAAGGAGCAGCGGCACCATCCAGAAAGAAAAGGCAGAGTCACAAATGTCCACCCAGAGAGAACAAACCACCCCTCTGGAAGGTCAGGGAAAATAAGACACCGATTTCTATTCCCTGGCCCCTTAGGATGTCCTCTACTAGGGGAGCGGGCGGGACAGGAAAGAGGCTTGGGGTCCCCAGCAAGTCAAGGGGCTGCCTGGGTTCCCACAGATGCTCACATCAGGCTGAGTCAGGGGGCGTCTCCCCCTTGCCTAGTACTTCTTCCCAGGAGGCAAGGGTGGGTCTCCCAGGGCTCCCCCTGCTGGGGGAGAGCGCACAGAGATGGAGGCCCTGCCCTCCCATCACCCCGCCAACTGGTACCCACAGGTCAGGAAGAGGGGAGCATGTGGGCAGAGTCCAGCTGGCGGGTGCTGAGCAAGTGCTGGGGGTAGCAGGTAGGGAGGAGGCTGGGGGCCGGTGCGGGCGGGTGTGAGAACCTCAAGAAGGGGGCGCAGGCCCTCAGATGGAAGCAGGAGGTGCTGTGCAAGGAGGCGCCGGAGCCATGGAGCCAGAGCTCTGCACAGCGAGGTCAAGAATGCAGAGGGAGAGGAATTTGCCGGGTGAAGCCACTCACCTTGCAATAACATTCAGACTGACTGAGGCCTACACAGGAGCCAGGAGCGGGCGGTTCACACCCCCCCACTCCACTCCCAGAGACTCACAGCCTCTGTCTAAAGGTACATGAGAGCAGCCGGCAGCCCGGCTGGATCTGCAGAGGCCCCTGGCTCTCTCGGAGCAGCCTGATTGGAGGAGCAGGATGACTTCATCCGGCCCCATTCATCACTGTAGGTTTCCTGCCCAGCAGGGACAGGCCGCTCTGCTTGCCGTGACTACAGCTTCCTCTCTGGCCCATTTTACTCTGGCAACCTGGGATAGGCTGTGTCAGCCAGAGGCCGCCATGGGAAAGGGATCAGAGCACTCCAGGCCCTAGAACGCACAGGGGAAGGGGCTGCTCACGTTTCGAGGAGAATGCAAAGCCTCTACTTAAATAAAACACGGCGTGCATATTCACTGTGTGCGCTGGCTGGTGCTGCCGCCAGCAGGAACACAATAAGGGCAACACTCCTCAACACCAGCAAGAGAGGAGCTTGTGTGCTCTCCTGAACCTCTGACCTTCCTGCCGAATCTTTAGAGACAGTCTCGCAATCAGAGAGAATAACCAATGGAAAAGCAGATCAGTATCATCACGCTCCCCCCCTCCCCCAGCTCCAGCTCCACCTCCACCAGCTGTTCCAATGTGCTACCCTGGCCTTGCTGTTAAGATTGCTGGATTCCTTGATGCTTACGGTTTCAGACCCGTAAAAGGGACCTTAAAGCTTTGGCTCCATTTTACAGATGAGAAAACGAAGACCCAGAAAAGAGTGAAAGGTTCGGGGTGCCTGGGTAGCTCAATGAGTTAAGCGTCTGCCTTTGGCTCAGGTCATGATCCTGGGGTCCTGGGATCAAGCCTGCTTGTCAGGCTCCCTGCTCAGCGGGGAGTCTGCTTCTCCCTCTGCCTGCCACTTCCCCTCCTTGTACTCTCTCTTTCAAATAAATAAATAAAATCTTAAAAAAAAAAAAATTGTGAAAGGGTCAAAGAAAGGCCTGCCAACAATCCTTTCCCAATTACTGATGGACTTACCCCTGAGAAAAGGGGAGACCCTGAGAGAAATAACATCCTTCGTTTATACCCCCGCCCCCCAATCCAGTTTCCAGAGTACAGGAAATTCAGCACAGCAAGGGTTAAGCAGAGAGATTAAAATGTAAGAGAATTTAAAAAGGAAGGCAATGAAGCTGTGATCACTCATCCATTCCAGCCTCCCTCTTCCCTCGTTCTTCTCTCTGACCCCGCTTCTGTTCAAGCCTGACTTCACAACTGAGCATTCAGGTAGACCAACAACACAGAGCAGGAAACAGTTTCCCAAAAGAATGACACCACCACCGAGTCTACCAGTTTCTACAGCCTTTGTGCGCCTGGTTTAATGACAGAACAATGAGAGTTACAGCTCCCATTTGCCTGGGGCTCCAGGGCATTTTCAAATCTGCTGCCTCATTTGATACTGTTAGGCAGGAACCGTGCGAGGTGAGCTGTTCTCCCTTTCAAAGATAATTAAACTGAGATTCAGAGGCTTGCAGTGACTCACCCAAGGTCACACAGTCAGCACAGCAGAGCTGGGATTCAAGCCTGGGTTCACTGACACCAAATCCCTTGCCACATCTCCCACCACTTCACTGTTTCCCCTTCAATCTGCTCCCAGCTCCTGCTCCCATTATCACAGACTCAGAGAATATAAAACTTCAATTAATTTAATATTTCCCTCTGGGACTCACCCCTCTTTTTTTGAAGATGGCAAATTGTAAGAAAATGCATTATCAGACACAAGGGAAAAAAATCCTGGGCATATCCAGAGGTTAGTGTATACGTTCAGCAAATCTCCTGTGTCCAGTGGAAACTGCTTTTAAAAAGAATCATCAGGGACTCCTGGGTGGCACAGCGGTTAAGCGTCTGCCTTCGGCTCAGGGCATGATCCTGGTGTTCCAGGATCGAGTCCCACATCGGGCTCCTCCGCTGGGAGCCTGCTTCTTCCTCTCCCACTCCCCTGCTTGTGTTCCCTCTCTCGCTGGCTGTCTCTCTGTCACATGAATAAATAAAATCTTTAAAAAAATAAATAAATAAATAATAAAAAAATAAAAAGAATCAGCAGGAACTCCTGGGTGGCACAGTCAGTTAAGCCTCTGACTCTTGGTTTCAGCTCTGGTCGTGATCTCAGGGTCCTGGGATCGAGCCCTGCATCAGGCTCTGTGCTCAGTGTGGAGTCTGCCTGAGATTCTCTCTCCCTCTCCTCCTGCCCCTCCCATTCATGCTCGCTCTCTCTCTCTCTCTAATAAATAAATCTTAAAAAAAAAAAGAATCAAAGATTCACTCACGTTCACTTTATTTAGGCAGCACAGTAGACCAAGATATCTGACCAAATCGGTCAACTCCGAAGATTAAAATGAAGGGGGAAAAAGATGCATCCCTGCTTCTAGCCTCCGTAAGCATGGAGTCTGTCTTGTCTGCCCTACCTATCGCATCTTACTCTATTAGCCAAGGGGCACAAAAGTTCCATAAAACCAAATGGAAAAGGATCAGAGTAAAAGTAGTAGAATATACCATTTAGGCCAATGGATTGGTTTTCTTCAACTCGCTGCCTCAAGGTCATAGATACAGTCAACCTGAAAAGGGTATGGGGCATCACTAGAATGGCGCTAGATGTATTCTATCGTACCCCCCACAAAAAAGCCAAAAGTGTGTGGGCTCTGCAGTTCCACACATGTCATCTCTGCTCAGAGGCCTGTAATGTTCCTTCTGGCTATCGCTCTGGCCTGCGGTCCTCTCTGTTCCTGGGCTGACAGTCAAATGCACAAACAGATGGAGAGCAGAAGGCAAGTACCCATGAAGGAGGATGTTCTGTTTCACCAAAATCATGCAGAAATCGGACCCATGTTCATAGGACTCCACCCAATCTTCCAAATGACCAAATACCTCAGTCTTCAATGGCATCCAACCGTCACAGAGCCCTGGACGGTGAACACAGCACAGTGTTTAGGAGGGCTGCCCAGCCAGAAGCAGCCATGTGTATTTTAATAAAGCAATTTATGTGTCCTGAACTCCAAGCAGCAGGGAGAGAGCTGTTAAGCTACAGAACAGACAAAGCAGAAGATGGGGCAGGGCAGGCGGTAGGGGATAATGCTTGGTTTCAATGAGAAAGGAAGGAAAGAGAATGTTCCAGGGTCCAAAGATAATTCCAAGAAGAAAGACAGAAAAGAGGACGACACTGGAAGGGAAAAAGGAAAGAAAACCTGATGTGGAGGATCTCATTAAGAAGCCACTGTACCCACACCTCTGCTAACCACAAAGGAATCTAAATAATTCCTCATAGAATAAATAACTCCTCTAGTCTACTCATTTGGTCTTTGAACTAGAGACCAGAAGCTTCTTCTGCAACTTCGTCTCATCCCATTTTGCCTAATATTTAGGTGAAAAGATAGAAAGACAGAGAGAGAAATGGATGGGACAGGGAGCTCTTTACAATATCATTTATCATTACATCATTTTCTCTCCAGGGGAATTATTCATACTAATTACTTTACCCTAGGTATTATACTCTAACTCCTTAATCACTGTACTTATGTAACAGGTTTAAAACCCAGATACCTGAAGAGAGGCTAGGATGAGTTCTGGCCGAGGATGGGTAAGGGTGTGAGGGGAAGTACAGCACCCAGTTCCCTCAAGACAGCTCAGAGGCTGGACACTGCACCTGCTTCTTTTAGGAAAAGCCTCCACCAAAGCTGCTGCCTACTGGTGGGAGGGGCTGCAAGGAAGCAAGCGAGACTGTTTCCAGCCTGGCCAGATCGCATCCCCCGGCTGCACCATGGGATATGTAGTTCTCTGTGCAAAGGGCAGGGGTGTGGCCATATCTGCATTGCTTATCAAGTGCAGCCTGATGGCTCTGCCTGTCCCGAGACCACCAACGCGGGTCAGGCACCTTTGCCAGAAAGGTACCATTCCTTCTCTCCGGAGTCTGACTTTAAACAGAAGAGATGGTGAAGAAACAGGGAGAGGTTCACGAACTACAGGAGCCCAGAAATACGAAGACCTTGAGAGGTCATTTGACGTCTTTGCTGGGTGTACAGAAGGTGATAGCTTCTCTCAAAAGGAGAGACAGAAAAAGAAAGAGGAAGGGAGAAAGAGAGGCAGACGAAGGGGAAAAGGGCAGTGTGTGTGTGTGTGTGCGTGTGTTCTCACGACCGTGCGTGTCTGATTCAAGGGCTGGAAGGTGACTTCTCATCTCTTTCGCTCGTTAACCAACACTGGAGAGAGGCAGCTGAGTGTGCTGCGAGCACGCCTCTCTAGCCATTCTGCTCAGGTCTGAATTCTGACTCAACTGCCCACCATCTGTGTGACCTCGGGCAAGTTACTTAGCCTCTCTGTGCCGCCATTCCTCAACTGTAAAACAGCGATGTTACTCAACTCATAGGCTGTATGAAGGCAGCATACATAAAGGGCTTAAAACTGTGTCTTAAGTGTTAGGTATTTTTTTCTTATTATTCAGTGGCTCGCCACTTTGTCTTCCCCTAATCCAGGTGACCCCTCCCCCAGAGCATGAAATTTTAAGTCCCCTGCAGAGCTGAAGATGGCAAAGGTAGAATGGATAGAAAACAAACTCACCTGCTTTTTTTAGATGAATAAAGACAAGAAGGGGGGGAGGGGACCAAGATGGTCATTAGAATAAGAAAAAGGGCAGAAAAGGAACAAAGACTAGAAATATAAGTGGACATTAAGGGGGACATATAGGGGAGTTTGTGGGGTAAAAAGCCATCAAAGAACAATAAAAGAGTCCAAACAAAAGTAAAGAAGGGGAGGAAAGATTCACAAAGAGAATCAGGGATGTTTATCGGGCTGAAGGTAGGAGCAAGGAGACTGAGCAATTGAAAACTCAAAGTGGAAAGTTCCACGAGGGGATGTGACTAAAGCATCTGGGAGGAGCTCTGGATGGACAGAAACTGCCCAGCATGAGGAAAACTAGAGAGATGGCAGCTAATGCCGCAAAGTTCAAGTCTGGAACCATCTTGGGAAGCAGGCCTGAGCCCTGGAGATCCTGGGTGCTGCAGTGCGGCTGGGCTGGAGGGGTTTCTCAAGCAGTCAGGACAGGAGGGAGTGAGGTGGGTGGTGAGGAGTAAGGTTCAGGTTCAAGGAGGAAAGGAAGTAGCCTTCGGGACGAGTCACCCACAAGACAGCACCCTCAGCTCTGAAGTCAAGAGGAGAGAGGCAGGCCTCTTTGAGCGCAAGTAACCCTGGGTAGACAAAGGGACAGTGCCAGCCCCTCAGCCTTGCTTAAGGAAGCTCCTATCTCATGCAACATTCTTGAGGGTCTTTGCTGGGACCAGACCCTTTGGCACCTAAGTTCCTCAGGGTAAAACAACAAGACAGGCAAAGGGGAGGCCTGCCCCCCTTAGCCACTAGCAATTCCTGAGACCTCACAAGCATCAGAGTATCAATGATATCCCCTCAATATCAGCCTCTAGAACTAGACAGGGCAGTGCTGCATAGCAGTTAAGATCTAGACCCAAGGCGCCTTGATTCAGGGTCCAGCGTTAGAGCTGTGTGCTCTTATGCAAGTTACAACACCTCTCTCGAAGCCTCAGTTTTTTAATCTATAAAATGGAGATAACAGTAATACTCTTTCATAGCAAAATGCTGACATTTAAATGAGAGCCCAGTGCCTGACACATACCAGGAACAGTCACTAAATGTTAACTAAAACAATGCTGTCTTCCTAATTACTCTCTTCAGGGCAGTCAGGGGTTGGGAACAATAGGAACTCCATGAGTTCCCCTAATCTCTCTCCATCTGCACTTGGTGCTCATGTGAGGCCAGGGCTGCTCTGGTTACACAAGCCCTTCCCTTCCCTACCGTCTCCAGGCCTAATGACACCGCCTCCAGCCAGCAGCTGGTCCCCGTGCTGTACTTTCAGATGACAGATTTGTGCAAGCATTTTGAAAATGAAAAGGGTCACCAATGCATAAGGCAGATCATGCTCACATCCATTCCCACCCCACCCCTCACCCCTGCTTTGGGGGTTTCCTCCTCACCTACACCAATACCTAGACCTACAGCCAGGCTAGAAAGCATTTCAGACCCTTTCATACAGCCATTCAGGGTGAGAATGTGTAAGAAGCCACAGGATTAACTGAGCAGGGGGTCCACAGGGAGGGGAGAGGGGGCGAAGAGCAAGGATACTGCTTGACCTTTTGGGGCACATGTAAATAGGCGCTGCACACATTTCCATGGTACGAACACACACTGTCCTGGGTGCTGCAGACGCAGATAAGGGTAGAAGTGTTAGGATGGAAGGTGTGAGGGCTGTCCGAATGCCACGGGGGCATCACTGGATGCAGGCCACTGGAGAGGCCCTCTAGCGACTACTGCTCAAGCTGAGGGAGAAAGCAGGCGGGACGCCAGACCAGGGTCACAGACCCCTGGACAGGGCAGCAAGCAGCAGCAGGCTCAGGGACTCCCGTGGGAGAGCGGCTGCAGCCCCCACTCTGAGCAGCTGCCAGGATGGGCCATGGGAAAGGTACGAGGGCAACTGAGGGACGGTCTCCGAGTCAGGATTGTTCTCCTCCCGTTCTCAGGTTTCTTCTAGGGAACTGGGACCGAGGTCGAAAGAACAGCTACAGATCTTGGCCAATTCTCAGGCCAAGGGCTGGGGAAGAGAGGCAAAGCCAACACACCCAAAGGGAAATGTGGAGGGGAATGCTTCCAGAGACTACTACCATCTCCAGACTGCTGTACGGTCCCCCCCAACCCCCCCCCCCTCAGGGATACAGGCTCTACCAGGGAGGGCTGTCTCAATCACATCAGAAAATAAAAACAGAGCATTAAGCTACAGAAGCTGGGTGGGGTGGGGAAGAAAAGAAGGACCGAGGGAATACAATGTCCAAGGAAGAACTCACGGGCCCCAGAAGAATCTGAGTAGAGGGTCTAAGACAAACATACAAACCCGTTTGCACAGCTCCTCTGGCCAGCAAGTCAGCCTTTTCATTGCCAGGTCCCTCCACCTAGTGTCCCGGTCCTATGAGGTGGGAGCTGTTGGGCCAGACAGTCCTGCCCTCCACGGTAGGGAGTGGAGTCCAGGCCACTCCCCCTGTCTCCTGCCTGCTGACTCACACCCACCCCACTACTTGAGGAGGGATCAGGTGGCCACTCTCTCCTCGCCAGCAAAGCCACTGCCAGCAGGGGGCGCTGGCAAGCCCAGTAGAGAAAGAAAGGGAAGGTAAAGAACTTTTGCAGCTCAGGCCAAAACCTAGAGGGCTTTCACCTGGTACCTGCAGAGAGGTCAGAGTGACCACAGCTCTGTTCTGCGGTTTAGACATAATAGTGAACAGAAAGAAAGCATCAGAAATGTACTGGAACTTTCCTGTAAGTAACCTGCTAGTTAAGAGCCTACGGCACTTCTCAAAATCAACAAGGCATAGGAAACATACTTAAAAAAAAAAAACCAAAAACCTATTTGGCTCTCAGGCATATTTAACTGAATCATTCAGAATCACTGGGGTCTATTCTCTCCTTGTCAATGTGTCTCCTGTTCCGTCTGGCCTGAAGCTTTACAACAGATCATCTTCACTAACAGACTCACTCACACACTCCTTATCTGGAGCTTCAGGTCCAGGAGACTGTTGAAGAAAGATCCACCCAACATAAGGAAAAGCTGAAGGTTCAGCACTGGGCCGCTCAAGTGTCCCAACCGCCGCATGGATGCTTTCTCAAGGGGAAGTCATAAAAGGCTGCAAATAAAAACCTGAGCTCTAGGGGCGCCTGGGCAGCTCAGTCGTTAAGCATCTGCCTTCGGCTCAGGGCGTGATCCCTGCGTTCTGGGATTGAGCCCCACATCAGGCTCCTCCGCTATGAGCCTGCTTCCTCCTCTCCCACTCCCCGCTTGTGTTCCCTCTCTCGCTGGCTGTCTCTATCTCTGTCAAATAAATAAATAAAATCTTTAAAAAAAAAAAAAAACCTGAGCTCTGGAACTGAAGCTCAGATCTGTCACTTACAAGGAATGATGGTGGAGAATCTAGGTTCTTACAGGCCTGTTATGATTTAAGTAAGAAAGGAAATGTAAAGCACAGTGCTGAACACATAACAGACTCTCAGAATAGCAGATTATTATTAGTCATAACAGATAACAACTGAGAAATTATACTGTGCCCACAAACTAAGTCCATAGACATTCCGTGTTCCCTTGGATTTGCTCATCACGTTCGTATACTTTCTGTAGTTTCCCATAACTCTAGGTTTCTTTACTGAAAGAAACCCCAATTAATTTCCTTAGCAGATTTCCCACTGCGGAAGTTATTCACAAAGAGGCAGATAACCACTTGATGTAAGTACTGAAGAAGAAATTCATAAATGAGGAAGGAGCGAAGAGTATTACCTCCTTAAATCCCTTCTTCAGGGCCACCTCTGCAGATCTATGTCCCACCCCCTTGTTTATAAGGACTAAGGACAACTGACCTACGCTCTTGGCCAGATGCGAGTCCACCCATTCATTGTTTAAGATGCCAAGAAAAGGAAACACGGGTGTTTCACTTCTAGAGGGAAAGGAGTTAAACAGAGACAAATGTTCACTCTGTGGATCCCCAAACAAGTCTGTCCTAGTGCCACATTAATAAACTCAGTGTTTCAGGCCCAGCCCTGAGTTTTCCTTCACGGACTCACCCATCCAGCTCACATACGGGAGGCACAAGGGAGCTCCTGTGTGTCTGGGGGCCAGGTGCGGAGGTGCTCAGACACCGGCCACTCCCTCAGCCCTTCCTCCAATCCCAGGACCATCTGGTTTCGAGGGGTTTCTCTGCATCTGGACGGGAGACTTTAACCTTCAGACTAGGGAATGGGCAAGACGCTGGGAGCCCAGCAGTGAGCTGCTTCTTGCTCACCCACCAGAGGATAAGAAGAAAAGAAGCACTGAGCAACCTGGAAAGCTGGTGACAGGTAAGATGAAATGATTAATTTAATTACATATCCCCAACCTGCCCACCTTTCTCCCTGCTGCAGAATGGGGATTCTTGGGCCATGCAGCGAGCAGGTGTAGAGAACAGAAGCGATGCACTGATACCACTGTCCCTGAGGGCGAGGTGTAAAAAGGTGCCCCGGGGCTGTCAGAGGCTCCCTAAAACTGATGCCACAGGCCAGGAATGGGATGCTGGGCTATCCCTGTTCCCATTACTATTTACTATTAAATTGTGTACTTGATGCTCACTAGAGCAGGGATAACAGGAGGCTTCAGACGACAGGGCATGTTTCTCAGACCGTGGTTCAAGACCACCTGAGTCAGAATTGTGTGGGATGTGTGTTAACTACGCAAGTTCCTAGGCCCAGCCTGGTCCACGGGGCTCAGAACTGGAGTCGGGGCCCAGGAATCTGCACACTGGATAAGCCCTGCATGCGATCCTGAAACCCATAAGGTCTCCCTGGTCTCCCAAGTAGTCTGCTCATGCTCAAGGGGCATGAACACTCACTGGAGCAATGCAGGAAGAAAGTATTAGAACTTACATATATTTACATTTCTTTTTATCTCATCCTTTTAAAAATTCTGCTTAATTATATAATAAGCAAAATATTTAGTACAGCAGTGCATGTATATAACATATATTCACGTGTGCATATATAGCTGTATATATATGTGTATATATATGTATTTATGTATGTGTATATACACATATGTGTGTGTTTGTGTATACTGGTGGAAATATATATATATATTGGTGGAACCAACTCAAAAATTTTGCAAGCAAGTTAAGAGTATCAACTTCTGGTACAATGACTTATTCATCCCCTAGAAGGGAAAGCAGAGCATGGTCTCTGCAAACAGGTGCTCTGAACTCACATTATTCGTCAGTAACATGTTGAAAAGAGAACTCAGGGATTCTAGCTTCCAAGTGCATCTCAAGACTGGATTTAAGAGGGAGGCAAAGGATGCTGTGCCGAGCAGGGCAAGCCGGAGGTGGAGTCTCTGCTTGAGCCCCTGAGTTGTTGTCACCCACTCGCATTCCTTCTCCACCCCGGCTGGCAGGCTGGTAGGAGGATGGGATTTCTCCCAGCAGGAGATGGGGAAGCTAGGGAAGGAGGTTTACCATCTGCCTGCCAGTTGTCCAAATCTAGATCCCAACTACGGCATCGGCCGAGATAGCATAGTTTACTGAGCTATAATTAATACCCCCCTTTCTCAGGCAGGAAAGGAGAAATGCTGGAGTAGGAGAAATGCAGAGCAGGTGATGGTTACACCTGCAGACAGTTCTGCTGACAGCCACAGAAGCAGCCAGGCCTGGCAGAGAGGAGCTGCGAACCGGGAACTCGGGGAGGGAGGGGAAGACAGGAGCGCCCACTTGCCTCTCTGCCCAGACCTAAATAAGGTTCTTTCCTCTCCTACACAAACGCCATGTGTGCGGTCTGTCCAAGACCACGCCATCCCCTAAGCATAGGTGTATGTGAATCCGAAAAGGAGAATACACCAAGGGCAGTCAGAAACCACTGACCACGACCATGAAAATGTCACAAAGACTGATAGATACAGAAGGGCTAGTCAGTGGCCCTCAATCTGGGGCACAGTCACAGAACCCCATGATCACGGAATGTGAGAGCTGGCAAAAAGCCTTAGACGGTGGGATGCCTGGGTGACCCAGTTGGTTAAGTGTCTGCCTTCAACTCAGGTCATGATCTCAGGGTCCTGGGATCGAGTCCCACATCGGGCTCCTTGCTCAGCAGGGAGCTTGCTTCTCCCTCTCCCTCTACCTGCCGCTCCCCCTGCTTGTGTGCTCTCTCTCACTGACAAATAAAATCTTTAAAAAAAAATAAAAAGGCAAAGAGCCTTAGACAGTTATTCATGTGCTCATTTACTCATTTCAACCATCTTTACTGAGCACCTAGCATGTATCGGGCACTGCGCTCTGCACGTACACACACGTAAATGCAGCAAAGACAGCCCCCTGCTCTCATGAAGTCTCAGGCCCTAGTGAGGAAGACCCAAAACCAGGTCACCAGATACATACAGTGACAGCACGCTTAGTGCTAAGACGGAAATCAGCTGGGAATCAGACCGGGGTTTACATGACTGGCCTGCCCTGGCCACCGTGGACTTGTTCGTGCCCTACCCTAACCAAGTTCTCCCACTGACCGACAGCTCTCCAGCAGCTCAAAACGCCCCTTCCACTTACTCACAGGCTTGGCCCCAGGCTACTGTTTGCTGACAAAAGCAACATCACTTATTGTGTGCCAGACACAGGGCTAAGACCGTCTCATTTTGATCCCCACAGCCTTCACAAAGTAGATACAATTGTCTCCGTTTTTTTTTTTTTTAAAGATTTTATTTATTAGAGAGAGCAAGCGAGAGCACAAGCAGGGGGAGCAGCAGAGGGAAAGGGAGAAGCAGGCTCCCCGCTGAGCAGGGAGCCCAACCTGGGGCTTGATCCCAGGACCCCGGGATCATGACCTGAGCCGAAAGCAGATGCTTCACTGACTGAGCCACCCTGGTGCCCCCCCCTCAACTGTCTCCATTCTTAAGGAAGGAAACATTCAGAGAGGACAGAATGATTCTGTGAGAGCACCATAGCCAGTAAGCGGCAGAGCCCGAGCTCAACCGAGGGTCACTGGGGCTTCACCGCGCTCCTGAGTTCCACAGAACCGCAGAGGGAAGCCGGCCTCCGCCACCAGCACCGCACCGTAGCATCGGGGGGAATCTCTTATTCTGCCATCATCTGTTGGGTGCCTGCTGTGTGCAAGGAACCGGGGTGGTCGGTACCTGAGGAGTCCCCTCCTAAGAGTAAGGACTCAGATTCTGTTCACCGCCCTCAAAACTTCTGCCGTGAGAACACCCCAGGGGCAACAACTCTTATCAACAGATGGCTAAACACTCATGGGAATCCATGCCTGGGGGTGTCTGTGCACGTGTGCGTACATCGGGTGTGACAGAGAAATCAAGATCCCTGGCAAATCAAGATCACGTCATCTACCACACCTCCAGCCCCAATCTACCTCTGAAATCTATTCGGTCTTTCACCACCTTCCCTCCACCTGTCCACCTTTCCTTCCCCTGACTGCTTGATTTCTCTTCACAAAAAAAACACCCAGACACCTGCCCATAAGCTTACGTGCCCCTCTCTCTACAAAACTCATCAGCCTCTGAGTTTCACTGTGCTCCTGTGGGCTGGACCGTCTTTTTCCTCCAGGAAACCTCCTCCCCTCTGCTTGTCACAAAGGCCAAGGGGCATGGTCACCAGGGAGCCCCAGACCACAGTTCTGCCAGCTAGGGGGCCCGCACTGGGAAAAAGCGCCCCACACCCCGTTTATCCTCAGACCTCCCCGGCAGCCTACTCAGGCAGCTCTGGAGTCCCCAGTGACTGCCTCTAAGAAGTGAACACAGGACGTCCATACCCCCGAGTACCTCACTCATAGGTTCCCTACCACCGGAAGGGAATTATCAACACCCCAAAGACACCAGGTAGCATACATCACTCTCCACGGCACCCTTCTCTTGGGACCTCCAAGTTCTTTACCAACTTAAGTAATTTACCACCAAAGAGGCAAATAACCATTCCTGGTCAGTTACGAAGAACCAGGAGAGCCTGTAACCTCTTGGGCAGACACACAGTGGGGCCCGTCAAGCATTCCACCCATTCCGACAAAGGGCCACACAGCCTCCTCACCTGGCTGCACCCCTCTATCCTTTATCTTCGGCCTCTTGCAACAGATCACTCCTTCTCCCTCGAGGACCCGTTCCCTGGCAAAGAACGACAATGGCCCCAAACATGTGAGCCAACCCCGAAAGCACTCCTGCCTCTGTGAAGAGCTCCAGGTCATCCCCAAGCAGCCCAACGGTCAACTGGTCATGCTCTCACCTCCAGGGGGGCCCCTGCCACCTACTTGGCTCGTAGAAAGGACAGCTTCTTCCTCAGGGAGGAGACGTGGTAGTGACAGGCCTGCTTGACAGCCGAGCTGCAGGAGACAGCCTCGGGGCGCAGATTCTGCACCATGCTGGGCTCAGGGGAGGGCCCGCCACATGGCAGCTGGGACCTCAAGGGCTGGGGGCTCACTGCCGAGCCGCCTGGACGGGCTGCCTCTGCAGCTCCTTCAGCGGGCGGCCGTACCTCCTACACACAAGCCCTCCCCACCCTGAGGTGCGATCCAAGACCCAGGCAGGTACAGGACCCGGGGCGGGAGAGCCTGAGGCTCCGTGCTACCAGGATCCCCTCTGGCTTCGGCCCAAGCCACAGCTCCAAACAGAGCCGTCCTCCATCCTTCCACCATCTGGCAGTGCTCTGGGCACTTGGTGAGTTTTCTCCTCTTCTTTGTCCTCAGACAGGGAGGCTGGAGCGATACCTGCATGTGATGTCAGCTGCGGGTGCGCCAGGGAGGGGGAGGGCCGGCGGGCACTGCTCCCAGAGGGTTTGCTACTGGGCTCCTTCCCCGTGCTGAGGGAGCTAACTGGAGAGGTCACCTGAGTGGCCACGGGGCCATGGGGAATTCGGGGGCCGGGCACGCAGCCGGAGCTAGAGTGCTCCGGAAATAGGCTATGTGGGGGCAACAGCTGAGATAGAAGCAGTAGAACAGAAAGCATCCTTCCTCCTACCAGGAGCCTCTCTATTCTGGTGGCTAGACCTGAGCTGAGATCAGCTGAGCCTGCAGCTCCGGAGGCTTGCCCTTTGGCCTCAAATTCCATCACCTTGGCTTCTCCATTTGTTCACTCATGAGTTCCACATGCATATGCCAAGCACTTACTCTGTGCCAGACAGAAGAGACACAGTCTCTGTCCTCCGGGGTCTCACGGGCTAGCGGGGAACAGAGAAGGCAACTGGACAGCACATACCATGAGGCCAGTGCGGGACAGAACGAACCACAGCCCACCACGCCTCCTCCCGCAAAGCGGGCTCAACAAAACGTGCCTTCCCTACCCCTCCTGGAAGAAACGAGGGTGAGCTCTCGTGAGACAGGTACGACGTGAACGCCGTTCAAGATAGTCAGAGAATAGGTGATGCGAGAATGATACCCAAAGCTCACACTATTCTCATTCCACCTCTTTTGATCTTAGGGATCATCCTAGTTCCCATTACGCGGAGAAAAGAGATCCGGCTGCTGTTCACCTCCTCACCTTCCCACCACGTGCCCTGTGAACTCACTTGCATCCACATCCATTTGGATCTGGTCAAGGCACCTGCGACGGAGATCTTTTCTTGCCACCTCCGAAACCTTGCTTCCTTATCTTCTGCAGGGGGCCCGAGCCAGCTGACCAAGTCGGAGTCCCAGAACCAACTCTGAAGACCTCCCTTCTCTCTCACACCAAATCCAATCTACCACCAAGTCCTGGACATTTTAATCCCCTTAAATGTATCTTGAATTCATTTACTTCTTTTCTTTCTTTTCTTTTTTTTTTTCCTCCACAACTACCATCCCGGGTCCAAGTCACCAATATCCCTTAACTGGACTCTGCTGCAACAGCCCCCGAGCTGCCCAAGCGGCTCTCTCTGCATCCACCCTTCCTCCACACGGCAATCTTCAGAATGCAAATCTGATACCGTCAGCTCCCTTCTTACAGACTTGCGGTGGCTTCTTGATGCTCTAGGCATAAGGCTCAAGCCCTTCTCATGGGCACCCAAGCTCCCGCCCGCCCGATCTCCTGTCATCTGCCTCACCTCACTGCCTCCCTTCCAGTCTTAGCTCAACCCCTCCACCCTCACCCCACCCCCTCTGTCCGGGTCCACAGAACCCTTCCTTTACCGCCCACATCCAGGTTTGTACTTTCTAAGTCACACCCTCAGTCGTGTTCATCCTGTCTCCTCAACGAGACTGGAGCCTCACTGAGTAACGACTGCACAACTGGTTGTTTGTTGAGTGCATGAATGAACCACGTCCTCTGTTCATATTCACACCCCTGACCTACCGGTTTTTACTTCAGATTTAAAAAGTGCTGTGTCACCCTATATTAAAACAAAATTTCTCTCTACTCACCCATGCCTTCTTCTCTAGGTATCATCTCTTCCTCCCAAGGAAATTCCTAGAATAAATTCTCCTTGCTCAATCTCTTCTTCCTCCCTTCACATACTCTCTTCTGAAACTGCTCAGTGGTTACCGGTGACCTCCGAATTGTCACTGCAGAAGATCCTGTTTAGTGGGGCACCCGGGTGACGCAGTCGGTTGAGCGTCCAACTCTAGGTCGCTCAGGTGACTCAGCCACGGTCTTGCAGTTGCGGGATGGAGCCCTGCGTTGGGCTCTGTGCTCAGTGAGAAGACTGCTTCAGATTCTCTCTCCCTCTCCCTCTCATTCACACACACTCTCTCTCTCAAATAAATAAAATCTTTAAAAAGAAAAAAAAGATCCTGTTTGTACTCATCTTACCTCTTTCCTCTTTGATTCTCCCTTCTTGAGTCTGTTATTTCCCTCTCCTACTTTTCCCACCTTCAGGGGGCAATCTTTTGCAAATTCCTTCCTCCTTTGCCTTCTGCTTACACTTTGCTGATCCTAAGACTCTTGCCTCAACTACATTCTCATTTCCAGACAAGTAATTTTAGTTCTGTCTCCTGAGCTGTAAACAGGTATAGCCAACTGGCTAGTGTATCTCTCCACCTACACGCTCGACATGCCTAAATTAAACTCACTACCACCCCTGCTCTTCAAATTCTTCCCCCTTTACACAATGTTTTAATAATAATGATATAATATTAATAACTATATACACACACACACACATAATACTAGCATATATATAATAGTAGCCATGTGCCAGGCACTATTCTATGCCAATTATCATAGACACACACATACACACTCCTCCCAATAAATCATGAGGCATGAATCATTATTATACCCATTTTATAGGTAAGGAGACTGGGGCACAGTGGTGAAGTGGTTTGCCCAGGATTATACATCATGCGCTCGGAAGCACCATCAGAAGGCAAGCACTTAGCCTCCGGACTACGCTGCCTTTTATTTGCTGCCCCTGCTAGAAAGCTTAGGTTCACACTAGATGCCCTCCTCAACCTCAGCTGTAAGCAACCTTTGTCAAAGTTGCTTAACAAATTTCTTCAACCAGTTCCTCCTTTTCTGTCCTCACTAGTATAATCCAGAAATGCATCCATTCGGTCTTGGCTTAAACATCACCAGGTCAGTAAGCTGTCCCTTCCCACCCAACTTGGTGTCATCCCAAAAAGCCCTGGTCTACTGTCTTTATAGCCACCACTCCTACTGGATGCTTTCTTATTCACTTGTTTGTTGGTATCTATTTCCACCCACTACAACGTAAGCACCATGAGAGGGGAGACAACAGTTACCCTGTTCATGGCTGCAGCCCCCAATGCCTGCAAGAGTAGCTAGCATATAGTATGTGCTCAATAAACACTTGTTAAATAGGGAACAGGTGGGTAAATAATTGTCAGGTTCCTTCCCTGTCTGCTTTCAATGCTAGCCCCTTAAATCCGTCTCTCCCACTAGGACCAAAATGACTTTTCTTGCAAGGGTCTCTGTAAGTGACCTGGGAACCCCCGTGCTCAGAATCTCTCCTTCATTTCTCCTCCCCTATAAAGAATACTACTCTGTCATGGCAGGCTGGTCACAGGCGTGATCAGGCACGTGCCTACCCGTGCAAAGATGACGGCTAGCCACTCACTAGCTCCCCGCCACCAGACACGATCGGCAGCGACGCTGAAGTATTTGAAGTCCCTGAACATGCCTGGCTTTCTCCCGCCTCCATGCTTATGTACACCTTGTTCCTCGCCTGGGAATGCTGCCCATGTGACAGACTCCTACTCATCTCGCAGCTCCCAGGGAAGCACAGCTCCTTCCGTGGAGCCTTTCTGGATTCCTCGGCCCCCTCCTTCCTCTCCCCTGCCCTCGCCCCAAGCACAGTAGCTGTGCTACTTTGGGACAAATTTGGTAGCGCCGCTGAGCCTCCGTTCCCTACACTCAAACATAAAGATAATAATAGCGCCGATCTGACAGGGTTGTTGAGAGGATTACACTTCAAAGCGTATGCAAGATTCATGGCACAGGGTCAGGCACCTTAAGTGACCAAAATCTTTAGTTTTATTACGTTACACGAAATTCTATGTCTGTGCCTTCATCTGTTTATCCTTAGTGTCCACATCTGACATTTTACAGGCGATCAACATTCTACGCGTTCTGTCTCGGCTTCCTCAAGGTCAACAGAGTACAGATCCGTTCAGAAAGAGTGAAATCACATGACATCACCCTCAGAGCACTAGCAACTACCACTGACGAAGCTCCTACTCAGTCGAGGGCACTTTACACATCTTACGTCATTGATTCCTCTCAAGGAAAGACTTCCACAAATGAGTAAACTGAGGCTGAGTAAAGGTGAGTAAACTGCTTTTAAAGATGCAGTTAATAAGGAAGAAGGGAATCAATCCTAAGACTGTTTGGACTTCAAGGCTTTTACTGTTTCTTTTTTTTTTTTAAAGATTTTATTTATTTATTCGACAGAGAGAGATAGCCAGCGAGAGAGGGAACACAAGCAGGGGGAGTGGGAGAGGAAGAAGCAGGCTCGTAGCGGAGGAGCCTGATGAGGGGCTCGATCCCAGGACCCTGGGATCACTCCCTGGGCCGAAGGCAGATGCTTAACGACTGAGCCACCCAGGCGCCCCGGCTTTCACTCTTTCTAGTACACCATGGCACCCACCACCAGTGAGCCTCTACACATCTATTTAATTTTTTTAAAGATTGATTTAGTTTAGAGAGAGAGTGCACACGTGTGCACACGAGCTGGGGGAGAGAGAGAGAGAGAGAGAGAGAGAGAGAAGCAGACTCCCCGTGGAGCATGGAGCCCAACACGGGGCTCAATCTCACGACCCTGAGATCATGACTTGAGCTGAAACCAAGGGTCAGACGCTCCACGGACTGAGTCACCCAGGCGCCCTGAGCCTCCACACATCTTGCAGCCTGGACTCCAGCAGGCTCCCCAGCATCTTGCAGACACGTAACGAAGGTGTGAGGCACACATACGTGCATGCAGGAATGGATTCGTGAGCGCTGGCAGCCCGGCCTCGGTGCCTGGTCACACCCCAGCCCTACCCGGGTCTCAATCCTGCTTCCACCAAAAGGCTTCCCTGTCAACCGGGATTGCGTTCTGTTGAAACTAACATTGTGTACATAAACCGTCCTCGGTGCAACAGCTCCTTTTTCCACAGCTCTGGCTTTGTTTGACAGTTCCTGCCATCGCGTGAATGTACTAAATAAAGACCTGGCAACGTGAGAAACCCTGACGATGGTCCATTTTGGGCTGAACCTGGGCGCCAGTGTCTTTTTTTTTTTTTTTTAAAGATTTTTATTTATTTATTTGAGAGAGACAGAGACAGCCAGCGAGAGAGGGAACACAAGCAGGGGGAGTGGGAGAGGAAGAAGCAGGCTCACAGCAGAGGAGCCCGATGTGGGGCTCGATCCCAGAACGCCGGGATCACGCCCTGAGCTGAAGGCAGACGCTTAACCGCTGTGCCACCCAGGCGCCCCGCGCCAGTGTCTTTTAAGTGTATCCCTGGCTTTACCTATAAGCATGAAAATGGATTCGTGCCCCATATTCAATTACACACACACAGAGAGACACACACCCTGACTTTGGAGAAGTTGGGTCTATTCCGCTTTCTACTGGAAACCTGAGGGGATTATTTCTATCTCTGAGATGGTCCTCATTTCCCAAAAAGCTGATTCTCTTCCTGAAATCAACTCTTCCTGCTGCACAGCTGCCCAGGAAACGATTACCACCCGCCCGCCCAACTGCCCCATTATGGTTCCCAGGGTTTCTCCTTCAGAAATCAACACTATCGTGAATGGGGAGGGAAATTCTCAGAAGCCCTTAGGTTTGGATGCCATACTGAGGCATCTCCCCCTTTGCTATCATGTGGGCATTTGTTAAACTACAAAAGGGTGCTAGTTTGTCTATAAATATTCTATCTATGCTGAAGGTTGTACAAGAAAAAGAAAAACCGGCGTTTTATTGAACCCACTGAAAGTGTACGTCATACTGAAGTATTAGAATTCTTATCTTTAAAACAGAAGAAATCAATGTTCATTTTTTTTCTTTTTCGCCTGCTCTATGAAACTGCCTTCATCCTCTCATTGACCACGTGGTTTGGAGAATTAGGAGCAACCACAGAAAAGGGTCTATGTTACCCACCCCCCACTTGACCATTTTCAATCCGTAATACGTGCTCTGCAGCCTCTCAGGACAGTTGCAAGAATAAATGAGATCACACAAAGGCCTCGCCTCCCTCGGAAATGCCATTACCAGCAGGGCGTGCTGTCCATCAAATGGAGGCCCTGAGCACGGAGCCAGACCCTCACCACTGCTGACGATCTCCCCGGGGTTTGGATCTCACGCTTGCCGCAGGCCAGGAGAACACAGACAACTTCCAAAACGCCCCAGATAGTCTCTTAATTGGGTAAAAACATATTAGAGGAAGGATTAGGGGCAGAGGGTCAAGGGTTTGCTCTGAACTGAGGCTGGTGATTAATGAGCACTCTGGGGATCTGTTCTCTCCAGAACCAACTGGAGGGAAGAGGAAAGACTTCATTCAGAATGGCCGCGGTGAACACGTACCAGTCCTCAGTTTCTGAGGCAAGGGGTCCGCAGGGACCACCAGGGGAAACGTACTCCTGATCAGAGCTTCATTCCCCATACTGCCCAAGGTGAGCTGATGCAAAATTATATCCACTGTCCACCATGAAGAGTTTGGGGGGCAATCAGGGGGCCAAGGATGGGAAGGACCAGCGAAGACATCTAGAGGACTCTTCTGGGCAGAGGTCTGGACTGGAGACCCTTTGCAATATTTCATTTGGTTGAGGAAGTGGGCAGAGAAGGAGCTAGAATAGAATGTATGTCAATATACAATCCCAAAGAGCGAACAAAAGGCAGGGCTCTCTCTCGTTGGCAAGCACTCATGTCCTAGAGTAAGAGCTAAAGTGGCCTTGGGAAAAAGGTAGAGTCGGCAGCTCACCACCTATTCTCTCTCTCCTAAGATGCCCCAAGCAGCTGAGGTAAAAGGCGTTGAGGAGCTGCTAGTCAGAGAGCTGACAGACGAGGACCAACTGAAGACATCAGGACCAGAAGCGGACAGCACACTTCAGGAGGCGTCTGACGCCCAAGCACAGGGAAGGGAGTTCTCCATGCCAAGGGAATTCCAGGGCCCCTTCTAATTTTGCGACTATGGCGGATGAATTCCAGAAAGCACTGAAAAGGGAGTGTAGGCCACTCAAGAGACAGACGGAACTGCCATCAGATCATAACTGATTAAGCATCTTGACAAGAATGATTAGTCTTTGCCCCTGGGGGCCCTTTGCCTCCTATCTGCTGTTTGAATTGATGAGCTGAACTGATACTTGAGAACTGGGGCAGAACTACACAACTTTATAATGTAAAGAGAAATGTACCAGGATTCCCGAGGCCCCACATTCTTGCCCAGGAGGGAATCCCTTATGACACACCATCTAGCTTTTGCTGGAACACTTCATAGAGGGGACTCTTCTACTTGGCAAGGCCTCCGCTCTAATCAGAGTTCCTCCTTATCCTGAGCCGAAAGCCTTCTCACTAGGACCTCTGGGCCTCTAGCTCTATTTCTTAGGCTTTCAGATACTTCAAGAGCGGTGGTATAGTCACTGCAAACCTTCTCTTTTCCAGGCTAAGCCACTTTCCTTCAACAGGTCCTTACAGTAATACATTACCATCCCGACCGTTCTTTCTGGACTCTTAAAACCAGTATCTATGTCCAAAGAACTGGACATGATACACCTGATATGGTCAAAGTAGTACGACCAGTGAGAGCTTTTTCTCTTTTTAATGAGCAAATTCAGACTTTCAAAAATTATTTGGTCTGTTTGTCATGTTACTGGCTCGTATTTTGCTGGTAAATAAAACCCCCAAGTTCTTTATCACGTGAAATCCTGTCAAGGTAGGCTCCTTGTGGTAATCGTACATTTAAGAAACTATTCTAGTGGGGACCTAGGTGGCTCAGTCGGTTAAGCGGCTGCCTTCAGCTCAGGTCATGATCCCAGGGTCCTGGGATTGAGCCCCACATCAGGCTCCCTGCCCAGTGGGGAGCCTGCTTCTCCCTCTCCTGCTCCCCCTGCTTGTGGTCTCTGTGTCAAATAAATAAATAAATATTTTTTTAAAAAGAAACTATTCTAATATAAATTTATAAATACATAATATAAATAGCACCTTTCCTTTAAAAAAAAATATTTGTTGTTTGCACCCACTGTTCCATCTGAAATACTCAAGCCTGAGTCTGTCACCCTCAGTCTTCTCTCTCTACTCCCCTTCAGCTGAGTGTCTGCCGTAAGTCTGATAAATGATGTAAAAGTACCTTCTCCTTCCTCATCCAGTTTGTTGACAAAAGCAGCAGACAGAGCTAGACCAAAAGCAGAGCCCTGTGGCATGCCAACGGAGACCTCCTTTTCGTGAGCACCGAAGTTTCGCTTGCACAACAGACCCTTCCGTCTACCACGTGCAGCCTCTCCATGGAGCAGAGGCCAGCCGGGCCCCACATCCTGAGTGCTGAACGAGTCAGACCTCGAATCCTCCAGCCAACGCTTTGGAGCCTCCTCGTGCTCCCTGCCCCCTGCCTGTCCACCCCCATTCACCTCTGACACCTACGACCCACTCCTATCCTGGCACTCCGCTGTCATCTGCTGTCACACAGGCAGTGCCAGGCCACACAGCTGCCCCCGGGGCACCATCCGCCCTGCACGCAGCCGCTAAGATGAGCCTCAAGCCAAGTCCACGCTCAGATCTTCCCAGAATCTCCGTTTGCCACAGATTGACTTTGCTCCTTGCCGAACACCAGAAGCCTTTAGAAGTGGTGCTCTCACTTCCTGGGTGAACATCCTGTCTCTAGGGCTGGTCTGAGCACAGAGGTCTGGCAGTCTCCTCCCTCCCTGCCCTCGCCCACAGTTCTCCCCTCCGGTGCTGGAAGGGTGATCGCACTCACCCATTTCACCCCATCCCCTCCCTCCTTGCTTGGCCTTACCTTTCCTCCCGTGCTCGAGGGCTCAGGAACCTGCTCGAATCATCGTCGTGGCTGCTCTGCTGGCTGCTCTGTTGGCTGCTGAAGAAAGACACAGGATATGAACCGTTAACTTCTTTCTCAACACTGGGGGAGGTCATCTAGACAAAGAAACCGGGTTACAAAATTTTGAAGATACAGTTCCCCCATGTGACTTTATACAGGGTGTACTGACAGGCAACAGACATGAGAAATGACACAAATGTGGTGCAAACTCCACCCATCACATCTGAGGCAGAAGAGCAAGATCCTGACCTGTTACCTTGATTTCTCCTTGGCTACATATTCTGTGAGCCAATGCCTCCAGCACTTTCTATACTCAGGGCTCTTACTTTGCAGGGCAGGGTAACAATCCCATCCTTCTTCAACGTCCCTGGAAACTCTCAAGAGGCAGGTACAGCCTGGGAGGCAGGGGAGAATTCCAGCAGGGAGAAAGATTTTGATGGGGGCAGAGGTCACCCGGCCTGCTTCTCTACCTCCTGGGAAGGCTGAAGAGGGTGAGGATAAAGGAGGGATTAGAGGGTAGCGTCCCTCCGCTCCTGAGCCCCTTGCAGGCAAGATGATTCTAGGCCTTGCCTTCAGTTCACAGAGCTCTTTAAAATGCTTTCGCGGAAGTTATGTGGAATTCACCCCTCTTTCATCTTACTTGGGAGGAAGAAAAGCTGTTCAGGCACCTTATGATGCTAACTGAACATGTGAACATATAATTTTTATTGTTATTCATTAACTAATCCAAGCATCTGATCAGAAGTCAACAAACTCTAGACCCCCCAGGCCAAAGCTGAAGCTGCCCGATGCTTTTTTCTCTTACAGCCCTTTGAGAATGATGTTTGCTTTTTTAAATGGTTGGGGGGGGGGGGAAGCCAAAACAAGAATAACATCTCATGACATGTGAGAATTGAATGAAATTCAAACTTCAGAGTCATGAATAAAGTTTTATTGGAACATGGCCACACCCACTCATTTACATATCATCTGTGGCTGCTGTGTTGCTACAATGGCAGAATGAATAATTAAGGCAGAGCTGAATAAGCAAGTCCTGAGATCATTAGACCCACAAAGCCTCAAATATTTATTATCTGGCCCCTTGCAGAAAAAGTTAGCAAACCCCTGCTTTGCAGAGAGTCTAATAATAAATTCCTATTACCATAAATGTTACTGTAACCCAGGCTCCCATATAACCCAACTATTTCCTTGTTCTGATGGACTGTTCAGGACAGAAGAATTCACTGATCTCCACAGAGTACATTCCTTAGACGAGACCCCGGCTAGGCTGAAACTCCGCACACTCTGGTAGGGTGAGAGCTTGCTCCCATGCCGGTACACTCTCCTCCAAAGTGGCCCAAGATTTTTTGTGGTCACAGCTGCAACCACGCTGTTAGGTTCTGTTCTTTCAGCAAGAAGGAAATGAACTTAGAAGCAATTTGTAACGAATTTTCAAATACACTAGAAATCAGAAGAGCACCAAACACAGCCAGCCTCGGATTGCCTGGCAGAACCGAAGTGTGTACACAAGTCCTTCCTCTTTCATTTACTCTACATGGAGTAAAAGCTACTTGTTCCCTGTGGAGTGGCTCCTCCTCGTATCCCACTTCGCGAGGTCTCAAAGACTTGCCTATTAAAAACTCTTCTCACAAAATGGTGCTACAGTGTTGCTGACCTGTGGGATTTCTTACACTGGGGCTAACTTGTTATAATGCATCAGGCACCATCTCCTACGGAACCTGGGATAGTACGGTAGGCAACCCACAGCTGACTGAACTCAAATTCCAAAGCAGACAGGGTGAGCATTACAAGAGGAATGCTGGTCTACACTACTGGCAGCACGCAACAGGTGAAGTGGAAGGGAAGGGATCTGGAGCGTAGTGTTTTACACTAACAGCCAATGGCACTCGACCAACCCAGAAGACCATGATCAGCATCACAGCCTCTTCAAAGAAGAGACTTGGCTTGACTCCATTTCATCTAGTTCCTCCTTCTCACCCTACCCTCTCTCTGGCAATCAAAACTTAAAGTTAAGCTAGTCAAGGGGCTCCCAGAATTAAATGACAATGTACCAGGTTTCAGAAAAATAATTCTGAGCTGCTATTAGCAAGCTGTCCCACTAGGTGGCACTGTTGACTTCCAAACCAGGACCAAAGCCAGCCAGCACTTCGGACACCCAAACTAGAACCAAACTTCTGATGCCCCCTTTTGGCCTGCCTTTGCTCAGGAAGCAGCTCAGGTGGTGGAGATGAAAGCGCCAATGGATCACCCTCAAACGGTTTATTGGTTCTAAATAACCTGCATGCACTTGACAAATATTTATGTAATGCCTTCCATGGGCACAACAAGAGGCAGCATCAGGCAACAATGAAGTCTGGACTCCGGAATATGCTGCCTGGGATTGAATCCGAGCTCCTCCACTCCCTAGTTAATCTGACTCCGAGCAAAAGATCTAACGTCATTTTCCTTTCCTACAAAATGCGAGGTACATGTTAATGATAGTTCTTACCTTATAAAGCTGTTACAAAGATTAAAGAATGAACATATGTGAAGTATGGAGAACAGTGCCTGGCATCTATGAACTACTGTGTGTAACTGCTATTATTATCATTATTATTATTTTTATTATGTGTAAGGCAGCATTTTGTGGGTCATGGACCATAAAGACATGAACCAGGTAAGGATCCTGCTCTCACGGTGCTTAGAATCTGGAAAGGAAGAGTCAATGTACTTAACATTTAAAAGTAGAAAATCGGGGATGCCTGGGTGGCTCAGTCGGTTAAGCATCTGCCTTCGGCTGACAGGATGATCCCAGGGTCCTGGGATGGAGCCCTGCATCAGGCTCCTTGCTCAGTGGGGAGCCTGCTTCTCCCTCTGCCTGCCACTCCCCCTGCTTGTGCTCTCTCTTGCTCTGATTTAAAAAAAAAGGGAGAAAACCATAACTCTTAGAAGGAAATACTAAATGTTCCAGAAACACAAAATACCAGGCCGGTAAGAGGAGTAAGAATGGCTGTCTCAACAAGGCTTTTAGCGCTGACACTTGAAATTCAGAGAGACTCAGGACAGAAGAACTGAGAAGAAAAGACATTCTAGGAGTGCGTGGGTGGCTCAGTCGGTTAAGCATCTGCCTTCAGCTCAGGTCATGATCCCAGGGTTCTGGGATCGAGTCCCACATCAGGCTCTCTGCTCAGTGGGGAATCTGCCCCTGTCCCTGCTCCTGTGTTCTATATCTCAAACAAATAAATAAAATCTTAAAAAACAAAAAAAAAGGAGAGACATTATATTTTAGCTCCATTTACCAAACATGCACCATGTACCAGACACTGTGCTAGGAGACGGGGACGTAAAGGAGGCCCAGAGAAGGCACAAGTATTTGCTGTGCAAATACTAGCCTAACACCGGAAGGACAGACGAGGTGCAGGGGGCAGACACTCCTATTGGGGGCGTGCAGGGAACACGCCAGAAAGGTGAACACAGAACAAGAGGGGCTGCATACAAATCCCTGGAGGCAACAGCCCTAGGGTGCAGAGGACCCCTCCTCCCCTATAGCTCCCAGGAGAGGCCTAGTCCTCTCTCCTCCCATTTTTGGAACTTGTTTTTCAACAGCCTTAAATAAGTAAGATGGCCGTCCAAGCATTCCTCCACTCGATCCCCAGGAAATAATGTTGTTGAGCAGAATTTCCAGAGGTCCAGAGGTTAGCTCACCCTCTCTCACATCAACTCTTTCAACTCTTCTCTTAAATGAGCCTTTTTAAACGATGCAGGCCACCTGGGCAGCTTGTCCTGCTCCCTAAATGAATCCACCAGTCTTCTGAGGTCATGAAAAAAGCAACCATCAGACTAGGGTGTCCATGGATATGGAATGCCAGAGGGTCAAGGGTCACATCCCCAACCACTCCGTTTTAATGAAGGCCTCGGTCAGCCTGGGTGTCCACTCTGGGCTTTCTGGCTTCAAGTCAGGAAGAACTTGGAGGAAGTCCAGCAGAGGGCACTAACAGATAAAAATGTCTGTTAGAAATGGCTAACAGACACATGAAAAAATGTTCAAAATCATTAGCCATCAGGGAAATTCAAATCAAAACCACACTGAGATACCTTACGCCAGATAGAATGGCAAAAATGGACAAGGCAAGAAACAACAAATGTTGGAGAGGATGTGGAGAAAGGGGATCCCTCTTACACTGTTGGTGGGAATGCAAGTTGGTACAGCCACTTTGGAAAACAGTGTGGAGGTCTCTCAAAAAGTTAAAAATAGAGCTACCCTATGACCCAGCAATTGCACTACTGGGTATTTACCCCAAAGATACGGACGTAGTGAAGAGAAGGGTCATACGCACCCCAATGTTCATGGCAGCATTGTCCACAATAGCTAAATTGTGGAAGGAGCCGAGATACCCTTCAACAGACGAATGGATAAAGAAGATGTGGTCCATATATACAATGGAATATTACTCTGCCATCAGAAAGAACGATTACCCAACATTTGCAGCAACATGGACGGGACTGGAGAAGATTATGCTATGTGAAATAGTCAAGCAGAGAAAGACAATTATCATATGGTTTCACTCATTTATGGAACATAAGAAATAGCCGGGAGATCGGCAGGCGAAGGAAGGGAAGAATGAAGGGGAGGTAAACAGAAGGGGGAATGAAGCATGAGAGACTATGGACTCTGGGAAACAAACTGAGGGCTTCAGAGGGGAGGGGGGGTGGGGGACTGCGCTACGCCGGTGACAGGTACTAAGGAGGGCAGGTACTGCATGGAGCACTGGGTGTCGTACGCAAACAATGAATCATGGAGCACTACATCAAAAACTAAGGATGTACTGTATGGTGACTAACATAACATAATAAAAAATTTTTTTTAAAAATTGAAGAAAAAAAAGTCTGTTAGAAAAACCTTAAAAAAAAAATCCGGGGCGCCTGGGTAGCTCAGTGGTTAAGCGTCTGCCTTTGGCTCAAGGCGTGATCCTGGCGTTACGGGATCAAGCCCCACGTCAGGCTCCTCCGCTATGAGCCTGCTTCTCCCTCTCCCACTCCCCCTGCTTGTGTTCCCTCTCTCGCTGGCTGTCTCTATCTCTGTCGAATAAATAAATAAAATATTAAAAAAAAATCCAACTCTGAGCAAGGATTTGATCTGGGCACTAGATGACTGAAAGTCCGCTGAACACCTCAAGAAAGGGAATTTGTACAGGCAACTGCTTGCAGTTCCCCCCTCAAGATGGCTAAAGAAGTAAACCCCTCCTACTGTAAATTCAAGCTTCAGATAAAATTCACCATGTCAATTAAATTTTGAAACACTAGGATGTGTGACTAAATAAAGTGGGGGAGGAGCTTCTCTCAATTCCAGAATATTCCGAAGGAAAACCAGCTGAAGCAAATCAGATCCCTAATCCTGGTTTCATTCTCCACCAGCAAGCTAGTGCTGGGAGCTTATCCTGGAAGGTCATGTGAAACCAGTTAACACTGGCACAAGCTGGGAAAAATACGTTGTCATCTGAGCCACAGCACATCTCGGAGGGCAGACAATCATACACTATGAGCCAGAAGCTCCACAGTGCGGGCTGGTAAATTCCCATGATTCCCCTGATCTCCTGTCCTCCCTCCCCCAACCCGGGACACTTGCAGAAAAGTCCAGGCTGAACCCATGAGACACCAGGAAGGTGTCCTTTTGTCCTCTGGAAAGTACAGCTTCCCTGCTAGGGAGGCTGCATTTGGTACTTTTCCTAAGTGGGTGTTTCATATGTAGAAACAGACAGCTCTTTCTCTTCCAGACAACACTTATCGGGGTCATGGCCTCCTAACCTGGGGCTGGGGCGGGGGGGGGGGGGGGCGAGAGGTTAGGGTATTGAGAGAGTCAGAGGATTCCAAGCAGGTATGGGGATGGACAAGCTGTTATTTCTAGAGCCTAATGGAAACCGTCCATTTACCCACACTAAGGCTGTGCAGACAATTTATCGAATTTCTTTGCTTTTGGTTGTCACCGGAGCAATCTAGAGCGTTATCTTATGTTAACGGGAAGCTTCAAAAGGCTCAGAGTGGCTTTGATTGATACAGGTCTTTGATTCATAAAAATGGGGAAATAAATTATTTTAGACAGTGAATGCAGTAGAAATGGCACGAACAGACCAACCTACGTGTTGGCCCGGGCTTTGTTTCTTATCGGCCCTCTACTTTAGCCAAGTCCCTTACCCTCTTTTAGCCTATGCCCCCAAAATTATAGAACCGTGTTAAGGAGTAAGTTGTGAGTAATCCGATCACAGTATCTGAGTTAAGGATTTAGAGTCCGGACGACACAAGTTCTAGTCCAGACTCTGCCACTTAGTGGGATGATATTGGGTAAAGGAACTTTCCTCAGCGTCAGCCATGGGTATACCACATACCTTAAACGATCGCAGTGAGGATGAGAAATAGTACAAACCGTCTACAGAAAGTGTCTAGGGCAGTAGCTGAGCTTTTGCGGACATGAATGGCGGACATCAACTGTATTCAACATTTGGTGAGTTTGGCAGATAAATATTTTGAAATGCCCAATGCGAGGGAAGAAGAGAAGAGACACTTGGGGTATTTTGAAAAGTCACTGACCTGAAAAGTAGGGTCACTGATGAGAGAAGGCTGCATGTTTGTGCTGAATTACAGCCACCTGTGAAATGGCTCTGGCATTTACCATTTCAGTGTTAAGGAGGAAAGGTGAACAGGGGGAAGAGAGACAGGTGGCGAAACAGCAGAGAACACAGGAGAATACTCTGTCATCTGGCAAATGAGTATGGGAAAGTCTAATAATAGAAAATAAGTAAACAGATGTGATTTGGGGCACGGCCAATAGCGGCCAGCTTTTTACACAACATACCTGAATAGTCTCAAACACTACTTGGAAAATAACACTCTCCGGGTGAAGACGGATCATTTGTCTACAAAGTTAGCAGAACGGCATCCATGTAATGGCTCCCATGGAAACCCGCAGCAGGGTGGGTAAGCCGGTCAAAGATTCAGGGATTCAGAATTTTTAGCTAAACATCCTTTAACTCGTTACAACACACTGATCCTTCTCTACTAAAGAACTCCCTCGCCTCTAAACATGCCCCTGGTTGTCTTTAAATGTACAAAAAAAGAAGAAAGCTCTCCCTCAACTCCTTTATTTTTCCTTCCTTTCCTCCGTGGCCGTGTTTTATTGGAGGAATACGCAACTTGGCACGCGCCAAATTTTCATCAAAGCCGCCATCAGAATAAGCTGGGAGCTTCGTCATGCAGACTCCTTGGCCCTTTCCCCAAACTTGCCATGCTAGAGTCTGAACATGTCCAGGAATGAGTATTTTGTATTTTTCTAAGTTTATTTTTTTTTATTTGTATGTATGTATGTATGTAATCTGTACACCCAACGTGGGGCTCGAACTCATGACCCCGAAATCGAGAGTTGCATGCTCTTCCGGCTGAGCCAGGCTGGTGCCCCCAGGAGTGTGTACTTTTTAAAAGCTTCCCAGTGATGCTGGTGGGCAACCAGGACTGAGACCCACTGGACTCCACACTCACTGCCTCTACTGCCTCAGTGACTTGTGGTTTGGCCACTGCAATCTGAACAGTACCTCCACCTCTCTTTGCTTTCATCCACCAGGACCTCCGTTACTGAGAGGTCAAGGACAGCTGTCCTGTCCTAACCTTATTTGACCACCCAGGCAGGCCTGACGCTGATGATTATTCCCATTCTCCAAACCTCACCCTTCCTGCCTTCTGTGGCACCACCCTCTCCTGGTTCTTGGGTTTTGTCCTGCTTCTGTTTTTCTCTTCTTTTTTACGAAGCTTCATGGACCCTTCCATTTCAGCCACTCATTTAATAAATTACCAAATATCCACTATGTACCAGGCACTGGGAATCTCGAGACCAAGTATAGAGTAGTAAACAAAACAGATGAGATTTCCATTCTCAGGTTTACATTCTGTTGGGTTCCTTCCTCTCCCAGCTTCATGCCAGGGGAACCTGACCTTCGTGAACCTCTAATTATCAAAATACTGCGCAATAATATGATATATTCATAGGAGATGATTTATAAACTCTCATCGGATTCTCAGATAGGCCTGTGACCCGTGGAAGAATCCACAGCAATGTCCGTGGGGAGTCTTATCCACACCCAAGCCTTCGGTTATGATGGATATCCTGATGACTCCCAAAGATAGCAGGGCAGAGGGCTGAGCGCTCACTAGTCACAGGTGGCTATTTTGTTTTTTAATTTATTTTTTATTTATTTATTTGACAGAGAGAGACAGCCAGCGAGAGAGGGAACACAAGCAGGGGGAGTGGGAGAGGAAGAAGCAGGCTCCTAGCGGAGAAGCCTGATGTGGGGCTCGATCCCAGAACGCTGGGATCACGCCCTGAGCCCAAGGCAGACGCTTAAGGACTGCGCCACCCAGGCGCCCCACAGGTGGCTATTTAAATTAATTAAAAATTCAGTTCCTTGGCCGTACTAGTTTTATTTCAAGTACTCAATAATTACGTGTGGCCATTTGCAGATACAGTGCAGATACAGAACACACCCATCATTACAGAAAGCTTTACTGGACAGCATAGAGGTTTCCAGATCAAACTCACCTGAGTCACTCAGAGCTGCCTATTTCCTTCTCTCTACATTCCTGTCACCTCACCTGTTAAGTTGTAAGTAACTTCAGACGACTGTTTTGAGGATTGAGCACGTTAACTGCTACATAAGGCACTTACCAGAAGGCTGGGCGAACAGTAAGCCCCCGAGAAATGTCAACAACACAATCATATGTTTGCACTGGTACTGAACTTTCTGGAGTCCAGCAGGAATCTCAAACTGAACACAGCCAGTCCTGAATTCACCATCTTTTTTCCCCTCTCCTGGCACCCCACAAGTAAGGATTCATTCAAGCTTAGTGTTAAAAAGAAAAAAACCCACAGGTCCAAAATGGTATCATGCAAACCATGTTCCAACCTCCCCGGAAACTGGAGTCTTAAGTACTCAGCCAGGAATTCTCCCAGTGGCACCAGTGCGGTAATGTCACCAGGACCTCTCCATCCCCCAAATCTGCATAAGACCCCCTTCTCCTGTCCCCTCAGGGAAAGTGACCCGACCTCAAACAACCCTTTCTTTTCTTCTGCTCATTGATTTCTCACCCCGCTCTCCTTCCCGAGGCAACCTTTCATCTGGTACAACCAACCCCTCAGAGCTCAAGCTCCTTGCTCCAGAGAATGCTGCTGGATTCATGAAGCCAATGCCATGGCCACGTTTTGGTTATGTTGTTTAGTATAGATGCTGACGAAGCAGGCACTCCGTCGATGTTTAACACCAGAGAGGCACCTCCGTATCACTCTCTCAGCAAGTGCTATCGATTCTGCCTCCTGATAACCCTCAAGGCCGGCCGGCTGCTCTCCATTCTCCATTCATCCCTCCTCCGCCACTGCCTAAGGTCAGGCTCTCATCACTCCTCGTGGGGATTACTTTAATAGGCTCCTAACTGCTCTTCCTGTTGCCAATCTGGCCCCACTCCAGTCTGTCCTGGACACTGACAGTCTTCCTGAAATGCAGGCTAGATCATGTCTCCTCTTCAGGCCTAACGTCCCGCCAAGACTTCCCATCATTTCAGAACCAAGTTCGAACTCCTTCGTTGAAAGAAAGAGAGAAAAAAAAGAAAAGAAAGAAAAGAAAAAAGAAAAGAAAAGAAAAGAAAAGAAAAAAGAAAAGAAAAGAAAAAGCAACCCGAATAAACTGGCCTGGTATATATACCCTTTTCTGGGCTCCCTTCTTTGCTCCGCTCATCCCACCCGGGGATTAAGCCTGAGGGCTGGAGCTTTAGACTAGCAGCATTCCAATCCTAACTCTTCCACTGACTCCATTTCGACCTCTATAAAACGGGGATGACAACGGTATCTTCTTCATGGGGACGCTGTGAAAATTAATAACCACAAAGACTTAGAAAGGGATCTGGCCTTGGGCTACTCAATACTACAGCTATGATGATCCTTCAAAAACAGCACCTTCTCAGGGGAATCTTCCTTGGCGACCCCGGCCCACACCGTGGTCTTACATCACCCTACCCTTTATCACAAAAATTCGCATCCTCCTTGGACAGAGTAATTAAGGATTCAGTTCCTGTATCTTCTGCCACAGTGTCACCTATTTAAGACCAAAGATCCTATCTTATTTCATGTCCACTGAACACGGCTACCACTCCAGAAAAATCTGAGCGCTCTCAAATCTGCACAGATTACACTCTCTCCCCAGATTACCCCACACCTCCAGATGTTCACCAACATGTTCAAAATGCCTGCGTTGAAAGCACCATAGGCCCTATTCAGTGTGTAAAGCAGGGTCTGTGACCTCAAGGAGTTTCCAAGGGATTGTGTTTCAGGCATTGGTGCTCCAGAGATAACAACCTGAATCAGATGTGTGTGAATCTTCCCAAGAAAGCAGCTCCTGTGAAGAAAACCTTCCGAATGCCCCCCCCCCCAACGTTAGGCTCCAACAGTCAGTTACCCAACATGATGAGGACGCGCTTCGTGACTGACAAGAGCCTCGATCCGGGGGTGCAGGAAAGAACGTCGTTCTCCAATTAGTCAGCAAGAGTAGAAAGTCAATAGAAAAACATTGTGAAGCCCAAGGATACATCTTTGTTTCTTTCTTTCTTTCTGAATTGCCTATGAGTTTCAATCAAATGTTCATGCCAGTCCTTGGCTCTCGGGAATACAAATCATCAAGTGTTGGCTGAGGAAAACATTAATTATTTTCTCTAATACCCTGTTCTGAGATATTTCCCACAAAGTATAAAGGTTCCCTGAAGATGAGGGAGCAGAAGGCTGGCTGAGGACAAAGTGTAAACTGATGTCCAGCAACCTCCCCCCACCCTCCACTCCAGGAAGCTCCCAACTATCTTCATGTTAATGCCTTGCTAGAGGGAAAACAACCTTAACTTGACAATGGCCAGGCCGCAGGCATCTTGTAAGTCCTCTTTAACACATGAAAACCCTTTTGAAACCTCCCTTTTCCTTACCACCCCCATCCCCATAGTATATAATCAGCCACCCCTCACTACCCCGGGGCAGCAGCTCTTTCTGCCCACTTCCTGTCTCCGAGCTTTAAGAAACCACCACTTTGCACCAAAGACGTCTCAAGAATTCCTTCCTGGTTGTCGGCTCCGGACTCCACGGACTCCACCCCACCGCACTTCACCTATATTCCAAAGCCACATCACCTGATCCACAATAAAATCCCAGACCTTTCGCTACACACAATTAAAATAATTACACTTACCCCATTATAGTTCCTACAATGGCTTCTGAAGAAAGGGGGCAAGAGAACTTTTGTCAGTTTAAATAGTCTTCGGTCATTCTTCAACTAGTTTCCGCACCCTAGTACGTACTTCCTTGGCCTCGAGTACTACTTTGCTTCACAGCAAAATCTAGGCCCTCTTAAGAGAATACAAACAAATTAACCAGGTCACTTAGTGGTAAACCTTTAATCAGTGGTATCGTGACCAAGCAAAATGCTTCCCAGAACCTGAAGTCTCTGACAACTGTAAAGACCCTAGGCAGGGGAGTCTCAAAGGCCAGCCCCTCCCCAACCCCTCAGTTCCCTGTGCCACCTCCCTGCCTTTAGGACATCCTTTGCTTCCTAATCTAGAGCCTTCACACTGGAGAACAATGTAGGAACATGCATACATTTCTCAACCCAGAAGTCATTCTGCCCACAGATAACTCCAAAACCTTACTTAAAAAAATTTTTTTAGTAGGGTACCTGATTGGCTCAGTCATAAGCATCTGCCTTCGGCTCAGGTCCTGATCCCAGGGTCCTGGGATTGAGTCCCATGTCAGGCTCCCTGCTCAGTGGGGAGCCTGCTTCTCCCTCTCCCTCTGCCCCTCCCACCACCCCCCACTTGTGTGAGTGCGCTCGCTCGCACTCTCTCTCTAGCGTGCATAAATGAATAATTTTTAGTAGTCTCTATACCCAATGTGGAGCTCCAACTCACAACCCTGAGATCAAGAGTCACATGCTCTACTGACTGAGATAGCCAGGCAATCCCCCAAAACTTTCTTTTTGACAGTCATCTTGACCCAGATTCCTTTGTCTAAACTGTTCAAAATGAGGAGTTAAAGTCCCTTCTCCCCTGATTCCCTCTCACAGAGACAAGTCCAGATACATACCCAGGACATGCAGGGGCAGAGGGAGAGAATCCCAGACAGACTCCACGCTGAGCACGAAGCCCAACGCGGGGCTCGATCTCACAACCCTGAGATCATGACCTGAGTCGAAATCAAGAGTTGGACGCCTAACCAACCGAGCCACCCAGGTACCGCTGTGTGTGTATGCACATGTGTGTGTTAATGAAAGGTACGTAACTACCCTTCAGAACTTCAGGTCAGCATCTAATAACATGCCTTAACTCTCTTCAGTCACTCTTAATCTAAAGCACTCTAAACTATGGTTTAGGTTCTCTTATTACAAAAGCATGTTATGTGGCTTCTATTAAGACTTTTGGAAATGCTAGAAACACCTAAAGGAACCTCTCCTTCCAAGAAACCACTGACTTCAGTAATCAATACGCAAACTGCTTGACCTCTTCTTGGATTCCCTTCTACCAAACTCTGAAAACTTGTTGCTAGAGTTCTGTCCACCTTCTCTTCTCTACACATTCTCCCCCAACGATCTCACCCAAATCCACGCCTTCGACAACCCACATGTCCCAATCCTGACTGTTCTACCAAGCACTAGGTTCCCTGAATCCAAATGCATATAAGACATCACCAAAACCCTACCTCCCTAGAGGCCTCTCAGACAGCATATCCAAAACTACCCCTGCTCTCTTCTCCACTCTCCTTCTCTCACCAAGTAACTCTTACTGGCCTTCCTTTTTCACCTGCCTGCATCTCCATCCAGCCACCTAGTTGTCCAAACAAGGAAACTCAGAAGCAGTTTTGGCAGTTCCCTCTCCTCCACTCCCTACCTCCAATCCGCCACTGAGTTTTGCTGCTCCTACCTCGAACACATCTTTTATACCCATCCCTCCTCTCTTTCTCTACTGTCCTGGCCCTGGACCAACGACCAGTACCAGACTGACTGTGTAAGAACTGCCTGGCAACTTTTTTTAAGATAGTGTCCCACTCCATCACTTTCCCTGGATTCTGATGCGGAGGGTCTGGGCTGGGGCCTGAAGGATTTTTAACACATGTCCCAGGTGTGCATACTACCAAAGTCCCTACCCTACTGAAATGGCCCCTAGAAGCACCTGGGTGGCTCAGAGGGTTAAGTGTCTAGCTCTTGATTTCAGCCCAGGTCATGATCTCAGGTTCGTGAGATCGAGCCCCCTGGCTCGTGGAGCCTGCTTAAGATTCTCCCTCCCTCTCCTCTGCCCCAACCCCCCACTACCACGCACATGTGCTCACACGCACGATAGATAGATAGATAGATAGATAGATAGATAGATAGATATTTGAAAAGGACCCTTGACTGAGCTGATAGGTGCTTAACCATCAGCTTCAGAGAGGAGGAAAGAGATGTGCATCATTTGCCGACTTCCGTGGTATAAATACTCCCAGCATGGTCAATTTCAAGCTAATGTCACAGCCGGGAGCCATGGGCACAACTGGCTGATGCAAGCCGGCCCCAGCCCACGAAGATGCCCAGATCACCCAGTGTTATCTTCTAGAACAGGTCTAAACGCCCCTCTTCCCAGGTTAAAGTCCTTTGGAGTTTTCCTCTGATGCCCTGCAATACAGTCCAAGTGCTTTGCCTCACACACAGGCCTTACAACATGAAACCAGTTTCCTCTTCCCAACTTCTCAACTTCCCCTACAGAGAGCTCCACCTAAGCCCCCAATGTCCGGCTTATGTAGAATCGCTTGTGTTCCCCCCGAAGAAACCGTGCACACTCATTCCTCCAAACCTTGCTCATATTGTCCTTCTGTTCCTCTACATGACCTCACACCTCAGTAACTGCATTTTCCCCTTGGCCCACTGAGCTCCATAGCACACAGAAGCCTGGGTAGCCCCTTCCCTCTGACATAGTCAAGGCCTCATTCATTCATTATTTTTCCCTCCTGGACCCAGAGCTCCATGCCCTTTGAGCCACAGAGCTCTGACGAATCCAAGCCTGAGCATGGGAGCTCTGCCCGTGCCTTGGGGATAACCTGTTGGCCACCTGAGGAAAAAAAAAAAAATCTCCTTTAGGGCGAACACTGGCTACTTTTTTCAGTGTATTCAAGAGACTGCATTCTCACGTGTTGTATTTAATACTAACAGTAAAGCTACGCATTTAAACAGTGTTTTCCAGTCTACAAAGTGCTTCCACGCACATTCTTTCACCTGATCTTTCCGACCTCATCAAGTAGGTAAAAATACATACCCTCTGATCCCCATTTTAAAGATGAAGAAAATAAGGGTTTACAGGGGTACATGACCTAAGAGCAACCAGAGGTAAGCTAAGGAAAAAGGGTTTCAGTACAGGTGTTCTGCCCCTGAATTCTCTGTTCTATCACCTCGAGTACAGGACAATGCTGGCCGTGGCGTCCACTTAAAACTGGGAAGGGGTGGGTGGCAGGAACCACCGACCTCGGGGATGAGTGAGGGAGATCTGAATTTCAGGCAGGGAAGGGAGCCTGGAAAGGGGGTGTTTATCGTGCTGCAATTGTCAACTCTGCCCTGCAGGAGGCAGCCCTCAGCCACAAAGCAAGAGTATCTGGGCAATCTAATGCAGCAAAGATATTGAGATGAGAAGTGACAAGACAATAGTATAATGCGTAGGGTTACGTACACAATGGTGTACACACGAAACTTAATATAACATTGTGGGTCAACTAAATTTAAAAAATTAAATAATTTCAAAAAATTAAATTAATTTCAAAAAATTAAAAAAAAAAAAAAAGAGGTGACAAGAGTTTGCCCCGACCAGTCAACAGGTGCTGATGTGAAATAGGATAGTTGGCCACATAATGGCACCTACCATGAGGTCACAAGGCCACAAGTGAAACCACAGAAATAAACAAGTTTTTGAACACCTTATGCCTAAGAGCAGAACTGTCTCAACAACCAGGGGCTGAAAAAAAGCCACAGGGCAGCCAAATGAGACAGAGCAATGTGTCCAGGGATAGGGCAGGACTTCCTAGAGCGAGAGCCAGGCCCGAGAGGACTTCTAGGAGACCTGGGAAGGGCTGGCCTGAAGCCGGATGGGAGCCTCTGGGGAACAGAGAGGCCAGTGCCATCCCCTGGAGGCATGAGGGCAGGACGGGGAGGGGTGGGCCAGCCCCAGAGCAGGAATGCGGGTGCCCTGAGCGCCTCTGCAAAGACCTAAGTTTAGGAAGCCATCCTGGTGGCCCCTGCCAACTTGGTTCTACCACCAGCTGAAGCAGAAGGAGCCTGATTTAGAGCCAACCTGGAATAGCTTGGGGCCCCTGATTCCCCAGAAACTGCTAGTGAACTCCCACAAGAGCAGTTTAGAAGCCCAAGGAAAAGGGGCAGGAGTCTCTTTGACTTCTTTAAAGACTAAGCCCAATTAAGAATAAATATGTTTTCAAGATGTTTTATGACTACAGCTTCCCAACTGGTAGCTAATTTTGTCGCCACCTGCCTCCCTCTAGTTAACCACAATCAAACCCCTTAAGCTGAAAGTGTAGGAGTGCCGAAGGTAACAAAGTAGGGAAGATACAGAAAGCCTTGTGTTGGGGCGCCTGGGTGGCTCAGTCGGTTACGCATCCACCTTGGGCTCAGGTCATGATCCCGGGGTCCTGGGATGGCACCCCACGTCCAACTTCCTGCTCAGCGGGGAGGCTGCTTCTCCCTCTCCCCTTGCCCCTCCCCCTCCTTGTGAGCACTCTCTCTCTCAACATCTATTTTTTTTTTAAGATTTTATTTATTTATTTGACAGAGAAACAGAGGGCACTTACAAGTGATGAAGGGTAACTGGAAGAAAGGCAAGCGGGGACAAGGAGGGCCCACCCCAAGAGGAAACCACCCTTAAAAGGATTTCACACCCACCCTGGAAGGAGTCCGCCCCCTCCCCCATAAGATAATAAAAGGCTGATTGGATGACAGGCGCAGGGAGGGTTAATCAGATTAAAATAGCCTGCCAACAAGCCCATAAAAATCCCTAGACTTAAGACACTCCAGTGGCAACCCTCTCAGGTCCCCCCCCCTTCTCAGGTGTTTTATACTATCACTTTGCTATTGCTCAATAAACCTTGCTTTGCTGCCTACCACTCTGTCTCGTCTACCAACAACGGCGGGCATCGACGGAGGAAAAAAATCCTACAACACAAGTTGGCAGAGCGGGAGAGAGAGGGAGAAGCAGGCTCCCTGATGAGCAGAAAGCCTGAGAGCCCAGTGCAGGGCTCCATCTCAGGACCCTGGGATCACGACCTGAGCCAAAGGCAGACCTTAACCAACTGAGCCACCCAGGTGCCCCTAAAATAAAATCTTAGAAAAGAAAAAGCCTTATGTCCTGCCCCAAAAAGCCAAGGGGAGAGGAGAGGTTGATGCATCTGGAAAGGAGGAGGAATTCTTGTGTCCTCAAGGGCAAAGGACACACAGTGGGGAAGAGGGGTACCAACCCAGAAACTATCACAGACAAACTGCCGGATACATGGATGGCCCATGCAGATCAAGGACAGACTGCAGACTGTGTTGTGTTCCAGAAAGAGTCCTTTTCAGCTTCCCTGACTCCCCCTTCCCTCTCCCACGCCTAGCCCCACCCCCCATCCAACTTCATTTGCCCTTCGCCTATGGGGAAAGACTGGTTTATGGTAAAACCGTTATCTTGGTTTTTTCCAACTACAAGAAATAACAAACAGTCCTAGCCAAGAACTTTGGTCATTTAGCACTCAGCAGAGAGCCCCTCAGGGGCCTGGGGAAGAAACAGCACTGACCAGACCTGGAGTCAGGACAGAGGAGTTAACAGCTCGGCACTGTATCTTCCGGGCCAAGCACCTGGACAACTTTCTGATAAGGTACATGGTCACGGGCACTCTGCATTAGCAAGAAGGCAACAGACACTGGGTAACTTAGAATACAGAACAAAAGGAAACAGAAGCTGAATAAGCCTCAAGTCATTTATTTTTGTTCTGAGAATGTTAATGAAACATACACACACACCACCCAACACGCTCCTGCCCTATATCCAATCGGCCCTCTTCAAGTTCAACTCTGGGATCCCCCCACGTGGAAGAGGGCAAGAGATTTTCATGGTCATAAAGTAGAAGGTTCATTGACTCAAGACTCATTCAAAGAACACTTCGAACGGTAGCCTACCAACAGGGAAAAGACGAGACAGCGAGTTTTGGGTGGGCCACGTACCGTACTAGAAGGCGGTGGAGGCAAAGCACCCTAAGACCCAGCCCTACCCTCAAGAATCTTCACGTATAAGTTTAGGAATGAAGCCTAAAGTATAAAGGGAAGTATGAATCACCAAAATGCTATATCACAGAGAAAGGCGAAACGGACATGTACTGAACGCCCACAATAAGCATTTTTCACATACGATCTCACTCAAAAGTCAGTATTCGAGGAAAATAACATGCTTCTTTTTTATTCCGACTCCATTCTGTCTGTTCTTGATTTCTCAATTTCTTTACATCGAGAACAACGGTGTGCCATTTCCTGTTGGCAAACACCCCCACCCGCCCTGACTCCATGGGCTGATTACTGTAACTGTAACTGTAACTGTAACTCATCTCCAACGTTGTGTTCCTTCTGACCTACACAGCGCCCCCTACAGCAACTTCCTATACACGCTTTTCCACGCTCATGGCCGGGCAGGCAACTAGGCTGGCGATGCCTAGAGCCCACAAGTGTGTTGTCTAAGTCCTCTGTGTAACTCTGCTTGGCTAAGAGCGTTATTTTTTTTGTTTTAAAGATTTCATTTATTTATTTGACAGAGAGAGAGAGAGAGAGAGCACAATAGGGGGGCAGCAGAGGGAGAGGGAGAAGCAGGCTCTCTGCTGACCAAGGAGCCCGACATGGGGCTTGATCCCAGGACCCTGGGATCATGACCTGAGCTGAAGGCAGACGCTCAACCGACTGAGCCACCCAGGTGCCCCACTGGCAAAGAGCATTAGATGATTATTCCCATGCCTCACTGGCGAAGGAGAACTGACTGAGAGTTGTGGGAGTTAGAGGGGCAAGCTCTGCTCCCATTTTCCAACAGCCCATCAGCAGAGCTGAAACTTAAGAGTATCCCACCTATACATACATCCCCTACGTGTTCTTATCATTCAGTGAGCTCCAGCCCTGTCTTTTCTGCTCTTTACTCACATTCAGTAGTAAATGGGGATGGGGTGCCCTATGAGGAGCAGGGAAAACCCCCAGGCTTTCGATGTTTCCTTGCCTAGGATACCACTGAACCTGGAGATCAAGAAACCGGTCCGCGATGGGCAGCCTCCATTCCTGAGCTCGGCTGACAGGCAGCCCCATTTTGAGGAGTTAAGCGGGGACTGGTGATGCCCCGTTGCCCCAAGAGGCCAAATATTCACCCAACGTGGGCTCAGATCATTTTTGGTTTCATCACACTCACTTTGATATTAAGGTTACCCAACTTTTTCACTTTCCTTTGATTTCCCGACTCCTCAAAATGGTGATCTCCACCAGCTGCATCTGTCTCTCTCTGCTCACATCCTCACTCAAGCTCCCATCTCAACTGCTTTACACAAACTATCTTATTATCAAACATCACCAAAGATCGGCCAGTGGCCTATTTCCTATCTCACTTCTTTCTGACATTTCTACAGCACTTGAAATGACTTCTCCTTCCTGGGGGATAAGATAATATTACTCTACCCTTGACTTAAATTTAATATTACTTAGTGAGATCATGTCTCTCATTCAAGAAGCATTTCTGGAGCACCTACTATGTACCAGGCTCCATGTGAGGGAACACCAAGACGAAGAGAAAAAAAATACATTCTGTCCGCAAGGAGTTCACTCTCTAATGAAGAGTCTTTCCATTGAGTAATGAGATTACACACAACAAGCTAACCTCTTCACGGAGGGTGGGATGGGAAAAGTGTCTATACAAAGGACACTACCCACGAATGAGACACAACACCTGGGGTTACATGGGACTCTGGAAGAGCTTCACGGAGGAGGAAGCATCTGAGAGGACATTTAAGACGAGTAAAAGGTTACTGGGCAGTTCATATTCCAAGCGGAGAAATCGGTACAAGCCTACAAAGACTTGGCGAGAGTTGTACACTCAGTCAAGGGCCTCAGGCTCACCCTGCTGGAGGAGAAGGCAGGGCCCCTTAGGCAAGAGATGAATGCAGGCAAGTAAGCAAAGCCCGCATCACAAAGGGCCCGTGCGTCCCAGAAGTGGGATTAAATTTCATCCTGTAGGTGATGAGGGAGGTACTGAAGACTTCTGGAGGGGGGCATGTTTGTTTATCGGAAGAAAACAGAGGAAGCCCTCTCACAACAGCAGAGAGGATGACGGCTCAAACTAAGGGAGTGGAACCCCTGAGGGAGAGATTTAGGAGGTGCCTGACTACAGGTGGTGGGAGAAGGCCAGGGAGAAATCTCGAATGCCCTGCTGTCTCTGCTTGCCCGCACCTGAAGGCAGTTCTGTCTTCTTCCCTGGCATCCTCACCACTCTAAGCACAGTGCAAAACACATGTGAGGCAAGGAATAAATACCAGCTGACCAGTTTAGTACTCCCACCTTCCTCGGCTAATGGTAAGGTAAGTCTACAGCAAGAATCTTCTGTGGGCCTTGGACCCAGCGTGAGAGCAGGAGGCTGCCAAGGTGGGCTATGGAAAGATTTGGGGACACCCCAGCTGGGTTCTACGTAGCAGCCATATGCACTCAACCTGGAGTCAGGCACAAAGTCATACTCCCGTGTATTAAAAATAAGAACATCGGAAAATAGAGCACCAGTTCAATAGAGCAGTAGCACTGGGACCGGGCTCTGAAGTCTGGGTCCAGCTCTGGCTCCGTCACGGATGGGACAGGACACAGCGCAGGGAACCTCATCATTCTGGACCTCACTATGCTTCTCCGTAAAATGAACTTAGCATGCCAGACCACCACAAAGGCCCCTCCGGCCTCACACGTGCAATGAAGCTCAGTAAGATTGTAAGGAAGATTTCCAGGAAAATCGGTTTGAAAGCTAAGCTACTGGCAGAGAAGGGCGTTGTGTGACCTGAACCAGGAGGGTGAGGTGGCCCTGGCTGGGCAGTGGGGGGAAAAGAAAGCACAGCAACGTGTGAACAACTGTAGCTTAGGTCCCCGGAAAGGCAATTCACAGGCGCAGAGACACATGGGACTTCCTGGCTCACTTCCTGCACTCTCTTTTTGATTCCTGCTTCCTTTTATTGTGACTGTGTCCACCTTATCATTTGATCAAAGCTTATAATTCTTGTAATAAAATCGTGGACCAACCTTTATACAAGAAGAGGCCTAAAAGATGATCTTGTCTCCTTTTCCCCCTTCCAGAACAGGAAACTAAAGGAAGAAGAGACGCGTATAAAGCCACATGAGTATTTAACAGCACTGCAAAAACTAAAACTCAAGTTGGCCCTACTCTGAGAGCAGAGCTTTGCCCACAACCTCACGCTGCCCTTCAACTAAAGGAATATTCAAACCCGGAGCGTGGGGAGAAAGTATCTTCCTTTCTTTCTCCGACCTTCGGTGCTCTTGCTCATGACACGGCTAACTGCTCGAAGCTGTTCATTCCACCGAATGTTCGTGACATGTGCTGCTGCTGAGTGTTTACTAAGCACCAGCTCTGTTCTAACCACTGGAGACATGGTCGCAGGCAGGGCCCCAGCTCTTAAGAACCTCACATTCTTGTGGTTTAGCAGCAGGGACGCAGAGGTGAGAGACGGATCATCAACACAGACAAAAACAAAACAAAACAAACAAAAAACCCATGGTAAGTTAAAAGTATTACAAAGATAATAAAATTGGGAAGTGAGGAGTCTCGAGAAAGCAAAAAAAATAAGTATGTTAAAGTCGCATCGATAAAAGGTGGCAGAGCTTGGACTCGAGTCCACACAGCTCACCACAGAGCATACAACTTCACCAACTGGGTTGTACTGAGTGACTTCGCGCAGCAATTTGCAAGACGAGTGCCCACAGGACTAAGGACCGACTGCATGGGAATATATATACTCAGAATATGCTTTTTGGAGTATTTTTATTTTGGAGTCTTTTTAATTTGGAAGGGAATTCAGAAGAAGGTTCTAATGAATTATGTTTTGATTTTAACGCATCCGAATGAATCTCTAGCTTGTCCTAATGGAAACATAGATTATAGTTGAATCAAATATTTTTCCTTTCACTCTATAGGTCTATCTACTGTGACAAAACAGACGTAAACATTCGCTTTCCTACTTTCCTAAACAGTAAAGACAGCTCTTACACTGTACATACTCAAAAGCACATTTATCGCTGATGTCAACGGGAATATGACATATCACAATCCTCTTACTAATATAAGGCTCAATGCTCATAAAATATGCAGATACAGCAAGTTAAAAGAGTCTCAAAATACAAGGATTGCATGCAGCTAGTTTCAAAATCACAGTCTCACCAAGACAGACTAAGCATTGCAGAGTACACGCAAAACCAATCGGAATCACATCTCAAAGACAGTCTTTATGTCTTACCTGGGCTCTTTTTTATAAGATCTTCTCATTTTTCTAAAAGTTCTCACTCGGCATCTTCTCCCTAGCACGAAGAGCATCCTCTCCCCTAATTACACCTCATATCAAAGAATGTCACTCCTTTCGAACTCAGAAGACAATCCATTCATTTAGTGCTCTCTGCGGGGCCTTATGGCAACACTGATTAAGCTGAAATCAAAGATTCATGAAGCCCTATCAGGGGAAACCCAGCACCGGGCAAGACAGGCGCAACGTCCCCTGGGTGGCTTATGAGTCCCCCTCCCTCTCCCATGAGAAGGGGGATCACAGGTTCCAGAAGGGCACCAGGAAATGCTAAGCAGACGACACAGGTGGCCTTTCCTCATCACACACAGCCCTAACCACCCTCTGGACCACTACTTTTTTTCCAGGTCTGCCAACCACAAATGACTCAGCAAAGGTGCCAGAATGACAAACAACCACAAGCCCCAGGGCCTGCCCTTCGGATGGGAGAAGCTTTGCACCATATGAAAATGACACCAATGTGAAAACACATCTTTCCCTTAAATGTAAAGGGATGAGAAAGAAGTTATCAGAAAGTGAGCACCTATCATGCATCAGGCACTTGGAGAGGTTCCTCACTTTTATTTCAACTCCACGCCAACCTACAAGGTGTGTATTATCATGACGCCCTCTTCATGCGGGAGGACACTGATGGTGCAAAACAGCCCGAGGGAAGAAAGTCTGCTCCAGGCTGGAATCTGACTCCAGGAAGCAGGCTGGAAATTGCTGGTAGAATTAAAGTCAAACGCAGCCACTGGGATGCTGGCGAGGAACAGCGTCGGCCTGTGCAGTGATCAAAAGGATTTTGCAAGCATGAACAGCCTTGGAAGGGGTAGAAACACATTCTAAGTCTCAGCTGTCCCTGGTCCCTCTCAAATTCACCATCAGTAGCCGCCTGTCACTCCGGATACTCTTCTCTCAGCTCCAGCTGGTCTTTGCCTGGACTCATCTAGAATGGGGCAGGCCAAGTCTCTCAGTCTCCTGGAGGTGGATGGATCTAACCTAACAGCTAACATCAAGACAAGTATCATATTCAATAAGCAAATTAAAATTTCTTGCTGATAAGAGTGGAGCCACCATCCTATGGCCAAAGACCACCTCACCTGCCCTAGGAATAACTAGGATTTAAAAAATACATAATACACACACAGAGATACATATATAATATTTTGTACATATTAAATATACAATGTATTTTTTTTTAAAGATTTTATTTATTTATTTGCCAGACAGAGCGGGCGCACAAGTAGGGGAAAGGGGTGGAGGGAGAGGGAGAAGCAGGCTTCCTGCTGAACAAGGAACCGGATGCAGGACTCAATCCCAGAACCCTGGGATCATGACCTGAGACAACGCTTAACCAACTGAGCCACCCACGTGTGCATCCCTCACAATATACTTGTTTTTAAAGGTTTGTTTACTTACTCATTCGTTCATTCTCTTGATACCCATCCACTGAACCTGGACAAGTATGTTTGGACTTATCTGCATGCTGTCAACTGTTTCTTACTAACTCTCTGAGGACACTACTGAGCTGATTAAGACAGTAAAAGTGAATTACTTCCAAATAGCACCTGTCATCCAGAGGGGCCCTAGGCTGGTAGGCAACTGGGGACAGATGCTCTAGGACTCTAGACTCTTCATGGCTATGACGACTAAAGTCAGAAATAGGCACAGATAATAATCCCAAAATGCCCAACTCTGGAATGCCTTGCATCGATGGTACGAGAAACAAAACAGAACTTTTATTTCCCCTGCCTATCTTCTGCTAGAGAAAGCCAAAGGGAAGTTCAGCAGGCCTGTGTTCTGCAGAAAAGAGAGGAGAAGCGGGCCAGGTTACCCCAGGCCCATGGCTGGGATTCCCCAGTCAGCAAAGCACAAGCCATCCTTGTCTATTCCGTGAAATGAATGAGGCCAGGCCCTAGGGTGACAATAACTTGCTTCTGCTCTCCTAAGACAAAACGTCCATCCAGCTCCATTTACAATTTACAATCTGCTAAAGAGTCAGGATTCCATCATTACGTAGCTGTACGGATGTGGGCATGTTGCAGAGTTTCAATTCTTAAGGGCCAAGTGGACACAGTCATTACCCCACAGGCTGCCAGAGCAAATGAAGGGATGGCCAAGCCATAAGCCTCTGACTGGAGGCCTGGTGTATGCCAGGAAGTGTGGTATGTGTGGGGGCAAATGCAAAGAATGTGCTGCCTTCCTGGAGCCCATGCCTGGTAATCACTTTGAAAAGGATAAAGTACTACCCAGATTCAGAGATCACGCTAAACTGCGATCGCCAGCATTGTCTTTCCTTGTGTCCACGTGGGCACCATTCTCTGCCGCTCTGCTTGGAAGCTCCAGTGGCAAGTGTCAGGGTCCCCTCTTTCCTCTGTACACCTGCCCACCCGCATGCCGGGCTCCAAGTTCCAGAGTTCAGACTCCGCACTCTGTGGTGCCCCAGAACCTGGCCTTCAAGGCCTGTTTTCAGGCTGTCACTACATTGCATGAAGAAGGGCCATATCTCCTGGTGGCCCTTCAGCTCCTGACTTCCACGAGAGCCGAGAAGGAAACACCAGGAGAACAAATGCCCTGACACCCGACAGCTGCAGAAGGAGCACCAGCTTCGAACCACCATCTCCCAAGGCCTTGGAAAATGTCAGAGCGGCAGGTGCATCTGCAGGCCGAAATGCCTACGCCCAAATACGTGAAGTCATCCTGCCCGTGGAGGGGGTCTGCTCCCAAGTTCAGCCCTCAGCTGCACCCCCATTCATCTCCCGCTGCAGAGCAGGGCGCAAGACATTACTTTCACAATTCCCGATTTCTGATTTTAGAACATGGGCGAATTCTCTTCCAGGGATGTGCCCAAGTCACTTGTTTTTAAATAGAAATTGCTATTGTGTTGTTCATTTCTTTACTGTCTCTCTCCCCGGGCAGAAACTATGTTGTTCACTAGAGTCTCTGGCGTCTAGAACACCACCTGCCACATCACATGTGGTCAATAAATATTTGGTGGATTAAATAGCGGGGTGGGGGGAGGAAGGATACATGTATTCCCAAATCTTTCTCTCCTGCAAGATGAACAACTGTTGCCCTGACCTGGAATCAGAAGGCCTGAAAAAGTATGGTTACCATGGCAACCACAGCTCCAAAATTCAAAACATCCTTCAAAACTGCCACAGGTCTTTGGTGGGAAAAGGGTTAGTTACTCCTCTTTGCAGACTGTGTACCTGGGCTCCGGGGTAACCATTTGCCAAAATACTGCTTCCGACCCGTTCTTGCTTTATGGAGCCTCATTTTGGGAAAGTCAACCACTACAGATGCCAAATTTAGCTCCTTGAATAGAAACCACCCTGAGAAGAACAGCGGTCTCTGATCTCTGGGCACCTACAGTCTGATGGAAAACACAGACAGCACAAAGAAATAAAAACACGAAAGAAACCAACAGGCGCAAAGCAAACAAGCCATTATGTAATCAACCAGATTTACATAAATGGGATATGGGGGGGGGGTAATTATCCAGCCTCAAGAGGACTTCTTGCTTTGCAAAATGATTTACACTAGAATTCCATGAAAATCAAGTTTCTGTACAGTCCTTCATCCATCTGATTATTTACTCCTTCCCTAAATACCTATTTACTGAGCTCCTACAATGTTCCATGCAAAGAGCTCAGCAGGCACTGAGCACTGAATAAAATAAACTATGCCCTCACAGCTTATGATCCAGTAAAGGATCGCAATGTGACCAAATAATTGCAATTTAGGAACATAATCACAAATCAGGACATGTAATAAACACCAGAGTCTGGGGACGCCTGGGTGGCTCAGTCAGTTAAGTGTCTGCTTTCAGCTCAGGTCATGATCCCAGGGCCCTGGGATCGAGCCCCATGTCGGGCTCCCTGCTCAGTGGGGAGCCGGCTTCTCCTTCTCCCTCTGCCTACCACTCCCCCTGCTTGTGCTCTCTCTCTCTCCGACAAATAAACAAAATCTTAAAATTAAATTAAAGAAAAATAAAAATACAATAAACACCAGAGTCTGGAAATATTTTCTGGAGGAAAGATCCAAAGAAGAAGAGAAGAAGGGCAGGGTGACAAGGTGGGTCAAGTTACCAAAGGGGAATTCCGCTGAAGAACAGTGTCTGTGGTGACCGGGAAAGGAGAGAAAGCTCCCCACTCAAGGCGCAGAGAGGCTACTCTGGCTGGAGGCACGGGCCTGGGAGCAGCAGCAGGAGGGGAGCGGGAGTGAGGTCATGAAGACCACTCTGGCTGCATCCAAGAATTAAAGGGCAGGGGGGCGCCTGGGTGGTGCAGTCGTTAAGCGGCTGCCTTTGGCTCAGGGCCTGATCCTTGTTTTCTGGGATCGAGCCCCACATCGGGCTCCTCCGCTAGGAGCCTGCTTCTTCCTCTCCCACTCCCCCTGCTTGTGTTCCCTCTCTCTGGCTGTCTCTCTCTGTCAAATAAATAAATAAATAAATCTTTAAAAAAAAAAAAAAAGAATTAAAGGGCAGGGCTTCGCGGGAGGCAGGGAGACCAGCTAGAAGGACACTCAGGGAACAGACACGGGAGAGATGGTGGCGTGGGGAGGAGCAATGGTGGTGGAGTCGGGAAGACGGACTTGAAGAACACCCTCCCAGGGCAGGGAAGCCTCGTGAAGTTGACCGGTCCCCATTCCCAATGCAAGGAACTGAGGGAGAGGCACTGGGCTGGAGGGAAGGACGGCCAGCTCAAGGACACCAAGGTGCGGTTCTGAAGAACATGCCCATGAAACGTCCGTTAGTCGCTCGTAGGTCTGAGCCTACGGCTCAGGAAAGAGAGGAGGTCCGAGGTATGTGAGAGTCCTCGCCACATAGAAAGAATTAAAGCCACCACTCAAGGGGATGAAACAGCCCTAGGACAGTGTGGAGACTGAGGAGGAGACCGAGCAGAGGGAGGGTGAAGGGAAAAGGAGAGGGAGAAATAAGAAACCTGGAGTCAGACCCTTAAGCAGACGGACAGTGAAGAGACAGACGGACAAGAGCAGCCCAAGAATTGTAAAATCTCATTTTTAGCACCTATCAGTAGATCGGAAAAGATGTCTCATAATTAATCAACGAAGTAACAAACCACTGTTTCAGCTTATGCTAACCAGAGGAGCAAACTCAGAGGCCTCGCAGACCACCAAAAAATCTCACTTTTACTACCTAAGAATAACCTTAGCATAACTCTTCAGACTCGTCTACTTAACCTGTCCTACAAGAGGAAGAAGAAATGCATACTCTCCATTTTACAGAGGAGAAAGTCATTGTGACCGGGAGAGAAGGAGTCACCCGTCCAGGACCACAGAGCGAGAAGATGCACTGAGCCCCAGCCCACAGCCCAGCTGCCTGGGATGGTCCCCCGAACTGGCGCTAGGGGGTTAGACCACCCGCAGACGAGGCCTGAGTGAGCTTCCTGTGTTGGCTGCTGAAGACAGGGCTCCATCCCACGCAGAACGGGCTCCCCAGACACGGGGTGGGCTGGAGGCCGAGGTGCGTGCAGGGTACCTGTCCTCCAGAGCCATCTCTGCCGCTGACCGACTCCCCGGCCTTGGACTTCCGTTTGTTCTGAGTTGAAATGACTCCACAAATCCCATTCACCATGAAGACTAGATTCTCCGGGAGACAGACGCTGAGCCAGAACCGTAGGGACTAACAGGTGTCAGCGGAGTACCAAGAAGTAAGACAACGCACTGGTGCCATTTAGGTCGTAGGATCCTCCTGCCCTCTCCCTTTCAGCTGACTTTTTCCTCAGACCTATTTTTTTTTTTTTCCTAAATGCTGTAGTCTGACTTCCATATTCTCCTGAAACTATCTTTTTCATGCTGCTCTCCACACAGGCCGGGAGCTCCTCGATGGAAGGGCCGTTTGCGTCCAGCCCTGTATCCCAAGCACCCAGCACAGCACCTGATTCCCTGGAAGTGTCCGATCAATGTTTCAACAGCTCTCTTGAGTTCTGTGATTTTTCAGTCTCATCTCTCTAACTACAAACAAAGAGCATGTCAACTCAGAGGCATTTAAGGAAGCAACCCAAGCATGGAAAAGGCATCTGAGATAGAGGAATCTTTCAGGGACGCTTGGAACTTCCCGAATGGGCAGGCCACTTTCTACTCTGGTCTTCCAACACATGTGGCTGCCAATCCCCCCAGTAAGTCCGCAGGGCCCCACAGCACCCGTGAGGTCCAGGTAATCACTACCACAAACATAGGGCTTCCCTCAGGATCTGCAAGCCACAGCACAAGTGACCACTAAGAATAAAGTCTCTGAAGGAATATTCTCAAAGGATGACGACTCTCTCATCCTCACTGAAGACAAAACTAGAGAACATGTGTTTGAACCTTACCACAGGGGCTTTCAGTCAGATCTGAAGAAGAACTTTCTTAGGAGCGGGCCTTGAAACACAGGAAGAGGTGACCAAGAGAGGTGGTACAATCCTCTTCTCTGAGGTCTTTTCTAAATTTTTCTATGAGGTCTTCACCTGTCAGGAAGATGTGGTTCATCACAGACAAAGACAGAGAAAACACATGTTGTCACCCAAGCTAAGGGCAAGCTGTTCCCTGGACAAGCTCCACCCTGTTCAGAGTAACCTTTATTACGGCCACTCCATCCAACCCTGAGAAGCAAACAAAAGGTCAGGAAGAGCTTCGGAGTGTAATGACCCAGCTAGAAGACAAACAGATGGCTGTGCGGAGTCAGACTGGCATTAATGCATAAGCTTGGTTATGGAAACCATGAGGACGAGGCTAAGTGGCATCTCTGATGAGCAGGCTCTTCCCCACCCCCTTATTTCACAGACTCACCTGTCCTTAACCTAGGGACTTAGATTTTGCCCTACCTTCTCCAGGAACAAGGTAACAGAAAAGCTGACGAAACGAAATGTCTATCACTTAATAAGGAAACCTGGATGATGGGTGGCTCAGTCAGCTGGGGCATCTGCTTTCGGCTCAGGTCATGATCTCGGGGTCCTGGGATGGAGCCCCGCATCAGGCTCCCTGCTACTCCCTCTCCTGCTCCCCCGCTTGTGTGCTCCATGTCAAATAAATAGATAAATAACATTTTAAAAATAAATAAAAAATAAAAAGGAAACCTGAATGAGAAAACAGAGTGGGTAGTAATGCACCAAATATGCTGCCAATGGCACAGAAAAATGATGAGCTGTGTCTTCCTCTTCCCCACTACCCCGAATTTTACGTTAACTAGCTGTTTTATCACACACACACAATAGCCACTGGCTTTTAGGACATAAAAATTTCTTTTTAAGAAGCTGGAAGATCCTTGCAGAGCCTCAAAAATGTGTCACTAAACCAACGGTCCACTATGTCTTTCTGTATTTTCCTAATTGTTGAGTCAAATCTTGCCAGGGTTACCATACTCCCCTTTCCCCCCACTAGGCCTCCAGGGCAAATTCTTTTTCCATAGTTGTGAAAGAAAGGGGAAAACCAAGTGGGTTGTTGTGTGTGTGTGTATATGTGTTTTTTTTCTTTAATTTCCCTCACTCAGCCCCCTCACTTCCTGACTACATTTGCTAACCAAGAAACAGCAAGACGAAAACCCTCTGTGGTCAGACCGAGTAGGTGAGAGGCAGCAGGCTGGGAACAGGCATTACTACAGTGATGTGCTGACACGGGGAGATCTCACGAAGCACAAAGACACTCCAGAGAAGTGACAGTCAGCAACGGGCCCAGACTTGAGGTCAGAGGCCTGAGTTCCCCAGCCATAACCCAGATCTGCCACCGTGATGTGCCTATCGCCTTATTTCCTTATCTCAGCTACAAATCGGGGTTGAACAACCAGAATCTCAACACGGAGTGTGTACAAAGGATGCAGAATGAAGGACTTCATACCATCGGACCAAAAACAATGTACGGGGGCTCCAATGGAAGAGCCACGGACTTCCTTCTCTCTCCCCTCCGCCACCACCGATCCGATCCTAGCTGAGCCACAGCCACCGCTCGCTGATGATTTGGATCTGTATTATTTGAATTGAAAATCCAGACACATAGTGTCTGGAAAACAGAGGAGAATATTTGACACCAGGACTATTTTTAGAAGGTGGCACGTGGCTGCTCAGAGTGGCGCGGGGCGGGGAGGTGGGTGGAGCCAGCCACTGCCTGACATCTCTTTGCTGTAGCTCGAAGCATCCCCCCGTCCTGTTCCCCTCTCCCATCTGAAGGCCCACATTGGATTTTCAGTGATACATCCTGGATGGAAGCTTCGCCATCTCCTCTGAGAGTAGGAAGATGCCTCAGGCACTGAAGTCACAGCACAAGACCTGGCAGACCCCCACCCCCGCCCCCACTCTCACGAGATGTGTAGAAGCTGTATCTTCCTTCACACCAGACACTATAGCCCCTTGGCACATCACCACACCAATGTGGGCTACGGAGGCAAGAACCCAAGAGGGCAAAAGCTCCAGAAAAAGCCCTCAGGCTGCAGAAAGCTCTTGTACACAGCGCATCCCGGCAACCACCCCAGGCTCTCAGGCCAGCTTGGTTCGGTGTCTAAACACCTGCTCCAGGGCCCAGTGGCTCATGCACGGAGGTCAGGAAGGAAATTCCCCACTGGCAGCTTACCCATTCAGATGCCTTAATGGAAAATAGTGTTACCCTAGAAGCAATTATCAGTGACCAGCCTAGCAACTGGTGGATGGAGAGGACTCCAGAGAAACTAACCGCACAGGGCAGAATCACCACCTGCTAATCTGCCCCAAGATCATCCCTGGCTCCTGCCTGACATGTAACTGGTGCCCCCGAGCACGTAACCACCATGGAAACTCTTAAAATACCAACTCCCACAGAGGACCCTGGCCAGTGTGAATCAGCCCATGGGGCTCCACCTCGACCTCCTCAGTTTCCACAAATTGTTAGAATCTGGAAACCACATCTCCAGCCAAAGGCGGGCTGCTTCTCATGGAGCAGTTTGCCCTGACCAGTCAGCATGGGCCCCCCACGCGGCGGTGCTTACCCACAAGCCCTAGAACTTACCCTCCAGAGCCCTTCCCATCCTGCTGACCTCATTCCTACCTTCTCTCACACCCCTCCCCTCCACATGTATGCTTTCTCAAACATGCAAGAGCCAATGATTTCCAGGCGCTGGAGAGATGGTAAAGTGTCCCTTATAGAGACCTCAGACTCGAACGGTTCAAATCTCACCCTTGCTTCTGTTTGACCAGGAGCGAGTTAATCTCTGAACTTCAGGTTTCTCAGCCATAAAACCCACGTGGGGGGTTTCTTGTGAGGATTAAATGGGATTGTGTATTGAAGGCGCTTAGCAGAAAACTTGGCACAAGTAAAATGCTTTCCCCGCCCTCAAGGATTTATGGGTCCAGGAGAGGTTGTCACTAGTTACACCTTACCCAGCACTGACTACTTACTTAATCTGCTGACAGACCACAGGTCTCTGCATTTGTTTTTGTTGTTTTGTGTTAAGAATGACAGTTCTCGGGCGCCTGGGTGGCTCAGTGGGTGAAGAGTCTGCCTTTGGCTCAGGTCATGATCCCTGGGTCCTGGGATGGAGCCCCACATCGGGCTCCCTGCTCCTGGGAAGTCTGCCACTACCTCTCCCTCTGCAGCTCCCCCCTGATGTGCGCGCATGCGCTCTCTCTCAAAAAAATAAAATCTTAAAAAAAAAAAGAACGCCATTTCTCTATTTCACACTCCCTGTGCTTCTCATACATGGCAGGGTGTGCACAGAGGTGATGGGTGGAACGTTTGGATGCACAGCTCACCGTGCTCCCCTGGAAATGGAGCTGAAACTGGAAGCAAGACTCTCCCTGAAGGTCAGAGGAAAGGGTTGGAGAATCAGGATAAATACGCCAATGACACCATTACCTGCCAACCCACACACCAGCTAGGCCGGCACCACCAGACGGAGAGGTGAGAGGTGCTGCCTGAGGTCAGATGTGTTGCCAACCAGAAATCCTGAGGCTCTAAGTTGAAAGGGCTCTAAGCAGCATGAGGGTGTTACACAGAAGAGGGGACAGAAGGGGCCATGGTGATACAAATAATGACAATACAGGGGACGCCCAGGGCGCAGAGAAGCAGAGAAGTGCTGCTATGTCCCCTGGAAAGACAGCCTACAGGTAGCCATCCACAGCTGCTCACTGGGCCCTGGTCAGCTTTCCCCCTCCCTCCAGTGAATGAGGACCAATACCATCCCACCAAACTGGCTCCATCCAATTTCTGACTTTTCACCAGAATCCGGCAGGTCAGAGAGTTTTGAACAATCACCACAACCAGTTATGGCCAAGGAATTTAGGGAGACATGCAGGTACTAATTCCAAAAGCTTGACCCATAAACTTCAGACTCCATTTTTCAGGGAGATCAGAAGGCAACACTCCAGTATTAAAAAAAAAAAAAGAAAAGAAAAGAAAAGAAAAAAAAGTGCCATCTTATGTTAAATGGTGGCTAAGACACCAATCCCCAGTCAGAGCACTGGAAGTGCAAGGCTCGGCCCCGCCACCCAGTTCACACACAGCAGCAAGAATTAGCTGCCTCAAATACCACTCTGCACATCTCTCCCAGGTTCTAGAACCTATGGAGGCTCCCCAGTGAGCTGAATCCTCTTTGTATATGGATCACATGGTCTATGGGATCTCAATGCATTGTTGTTGACTGACTGATAAACTGAAATTCCAACTCTTCAGCATAAATCAAGTCTGTCAGCCCGTCAGTTCATCACCCTATTCTCCACACCCCTCATGGAGACCACCCTTGGTCATCCATTACCACCTTCAAGCCAACATCCCCAAACTGCTTTCACCAACAAGCATCTGGCCTCCATTCAAAACTCTGCTCTGGGGGCGCCTGGGTGGCTCAGGGGAATCAGCCTGGTTGAGGTGGTTGAGTGGCCGGACTCTTGACTTCAGCTCAGGTCATGGTCTCAGGGTCCTGGGATCGAACCCCGCTTTGGGCTCCAAGCTCAGCGGGGAGTCTACTTGGGATTCCCTGTCTCCCTCTCCCTCTTCTCCCCACCCCGTGCTCACTCTCTCTCTCTCTCTCTTTCCTCTCTCTAGTGAATACATAAATCTTTAAAACAAAACAAACCCTCTACTCTCTGCAGTAAGTAGATGTGTGGCTGCCTAGGGCCAGGAGAAGAGGAAAAGGAGCACTGAGGGTGATATATGAAGAGTACGTACAGGTTTCCTTTTGGGGTCATGAAAATGCTCTAAAATGGACTGTGGTGAAAGCTGTGCATATCTGGGAATATGCTAAAAACCACTGAATTGTATACTTTAAAAATGACTGAATGGTATGGTCTGTAAATTATATCTCAATAAAGCTGTCATGGGGAAAAAAAACTTCAGCTCTGAACTCAACACCTCCAGGAAATTCTCCCTGACTTATGAATAAAGATACTTCCACTCAAAACAGTAGAGAAAAAAAGAATCATTCTTCCACTCATTTTTAATGTATTCACCAACAAAAACGTATTGATCACCATAAAAGGCCAAAGTACCGTGTTAGACAGTGAAGATACGAAGATGAACCAGACAAAACTGGGCGTGGATTATTTCACTACTGTACCCCAAGGCCCTTGGTTCCCCAAACCACAATGACTTTGACATCTTCTCCACTTCTTTCTTTCTAGGGTTAAAGGAGGAAAAGAAGCGGTCTCCTGATCCTCTTTGTGTTTAACTTTGTGCAGTTAAAATCCTCAGCCCCTTGCCCCCAACTGCAGCCTGAAAGGTGCTTTTCTCTCTGCGGAGAGGTAGATTCAGGAGGGGGAATGTGAAGACGATGGATATCATGCTGGGCCTGGTATGCTAGTACCCCCTGGCTGAACCAGGCCAGAGCAATTTTCCAATCCCCCCTGTCATGTGTGAGGAGTCCCAGGTGTCGCTCCAGGACACTTGAGTATGTGAGTTCATACTCTCAAGCAAACATCCACTCCATGCAAGACACTCAGAGAATACTGACAATAATCCTTCACCCGGACACGGCATTTTCATCTGTGGGAAACGTTTTCACGTGTAAGACTCCTGAGACATGTCTCCCCTTCCACAGATGGAGAAGGTAAATGAAGTGGGGTATCCAAGGTCCCACACCTACTAAATGACAAAACCGAAATTTAAACTTAAATCTCCTGGGGGCGCCTGGGTGGCTTAGTCAGTTAAGTGTCTGCCTTCGTCTCTGGTCATGATCCCAAGGTCCTGGGGTCCAGCCCCACATCAGGATCCCTGCTCAGCAGGGAGTCTGCTTCTCCCTCTCCCAGACCCTCTCCCCCACTCGTGCTCTCTCTCTCGCCATTTCTCTCTCTCTCAAATAAATAAAATCTTTAAAAATAAAAAAATTTAAAAAATTAAAAAAATAAAATCTCCTGGCTTTGATTCCAATATTCTTTCTGCTCTACTGCCCTCAAATGCCAGCTCCTTCTCAGGGAATCTTGCTGGGCATCCACAAGCTTCTACTCACTCGATTGCTTCTTTTCTCTCCAAGAAGCCTTCCACTTCTAAGACCTACACATGATGGGGTTTTGTCTTTGCCAAGATCCAGAGACATTCCAACAGGAGACAGTGAAACAATGGTTAAGAGTAGAGATCTGAGTCAGACCAATTGGGTTTGAATCCAGAGTCGGCCTTTACTCTACACATACACGCAAATTCTTCTAATCCAGCAAGCCGTCATTTAAAAGACCTGCCTGCGCCTACTCCTAGAAGGTGAAAATCCTTCCTGATTTTAAGAATATTGAAGATTCAATGGCACCCTTAGATAACTCTCCAAACCAAGAAAGTCTTCCTTAATTCCAACCAAATCCACCTCCACCCTCGCCCAGGCCAGCAATGCAAGACTCTTTTCCACATATTTTGTCCTCAATATGCATGGCAAATCCCCAAATCAAAACAGGGTCTCTGTTAGGGTCTCTCACACTTGAGGGTAAAGCTGACAAACCGTGATGAACTATTTTCATTCAAGATTAGCTCCTGGCTGGCTCAGCTGGTAGAGCTGGGTTGTGATTTCAAGCCCTACATGGGGCATAGGGATTACCTTAAAAAAAAGAAGAAGAAGAAAAAGGGGAGGAAGAGGAAGAAGAAATAAAAAAAGATTAGCTCCCACCAAGTTGCCCCTCTTCCCTCTACTCTGTGGAAAAGGCAGCAGGATGAGGTACCAGTCAGAAAGAGTTATTATCCTCAGGTCCAAAGTTCTACATCTGCACCTGAGAGGATAACCACTTCCAGTCAACAGAAAAGAGATCCCAGGAAGCTCAGCAGTACTCCACAGATTCCTCCTCCTCAGTATCCCCTCAAAGGCACAAGGTTCACCTTACTTCTTTTTTTCTCTTAAGTGTGGTTTTTTTTGTTTTTGTTTTTAGTAATCTCTGCACTCAGCATGGTGCTGGGACCCACAACCCTGAAGTGATCAAGAGCCACACACAGGCTCTTCCAATGGAGCCAGCAGGTGCCACCACCCTGCTTCTTTTGCCTTCGTCCATATTGTTCCCCTTTCCTGATCTCACACCCCTGACCTCATACTTTTCCTGCTGTTTTCTGCCACCTGTCTGTATTTGTCACAGTTTGAGACTCTCTCCCTTCCAGAAAACTTCATGTCTTCCAATGGTTCCACCTTCTCCATGGGAGTGAAACTCAGAGTCTTCATTGCTTATACAAGTCTCTGCCCATCCTCCTCCTCAAAGTTGGCCTGCCCCTTTTTCTACCCAGCCCTTCCTCCTCTCCCTCCAGGACCCCATCGACATTAGCTGGTACCTGACTGAGCTCAGGAGAACATTCAATAAATACTTGTTGAAGTGAATGTAATTGAACAGGCTGGGAGGAGTCCTGGGGAAGGTGACCAATCCTTCAGCTGCCCCACACAAGGCAACAAACCTCTGTTAAGAGACAGGGCCCTAGAGCCTAAAAGTAAATGAGCAGAGTCCACGGTATCAAAGAGCCAGTGAGGATCCCTCTCCCCTGAACCCGTCGGTGGGCTTGGATCCAGCACACCCCCCAGCCAAGGCTGGATGGAGCGGCCCTCTGGTTTTCTACACTGTGCAACAGGACAAAGAACTTCTCCCACTCCTCAGATGCCACACTAACCCAGGCAAAAAAGTAGCCAGCACAAATCAGCGTAGGGTAGAGCAGCTCTAGACGTCTGAAGATTCTCTCTAGTAGATGGGCCTGACTCAACAAGGAAACTCCAGCACGTCCTCTACACATGTGGGCCAGGACAGGCAAGCTGGTGTGGCCAAAAGAACATCAGAAAAGCTGAAGTGGGAGTTCGGCAATATGAGTGTAAGCGCAGGAGCCCCTGAACCTTTCTCACCTTGTAACCTCCAGGTCTTAAATAGGAATAACAGTAGTAGCTAACGCGGGGTTTTCGCGATACGTGGTCCTCACTGTACTGACCTGCTCATGGTAAGGGCCCAATGGGTATGAGCTGCCATGGTTTTATGATTCATTTTGCTACGAGGATGGAATGAGATGGAATGTAGCGGGAAGCCCCACATAGGTGCGTGACACAGGAGAAAGTCGCAGGCCGGGGGCCCCGGCTTGGGGAGGAGGGCGACACGCGTGGAAGCCAAAGTACCACCGGCCCTCCAGCGGGGCGCAGCAGTGCCCGAGGCCCACTCTGGCGAGGGCACCCCCGCTTTCCTCCGCGAGGTTCCGGCCAGGACGCCCCCGCGGAGGGCAGGAGAGGGGAAGGGGGAGCAGGCAGGGGCGGTGCAGGGACGTACCTGCTCTCACTGCACTCCTTCCGCTCCCTCACCCGGAGCCACTTGCGGAGGAGGAAGCGCTTGCGGCGAGGAGAAGCGCTGGGTGTGGAGCAGTTGGACCACGGGGTGTCCTCGTCGCTGGAGGGCGTGATCTCGATGGATGGCAGCTGCAGGAACTCCTTGCCCGGGGCCAGAACGCCGGGCAGGTCCCGGGTCAGCCCGGCCTCCAGGCTCTGCTCCTGCACGTTCTTCATGCGGCGCATCTTGAAGCGTCGGCGACGGAGCGTGGGGGTCGACGAGCTGGACCAGAGCGGGCTGCCCTCGGGCGCGCCCTGGGGCTCGGGCACCTGCAGGGCGGGCGGCTGCAGGTTCTCCAGCATGTTGGCCGCCGGCATGGGGGCCCGTGGCGGCCGCGCTCCCTCGGCGCCCTCCGCCAGCCGCCTCGCTCCCCACCCCTGGCCGCGGCGCGCTCGGCCCGCTCTCGTTGGGAAACGCTCGCCGCTCGAGCCGCGCGGAGGGCAAGTTCCTCTCCCGGAGCGCCGCGAGGCAGGCGCGCGCGGCCGCCGAGGCCGAACTTTCCGGTGCGCGCTCCCCTGGCCGTCGGCGCCGGCCCGCCCGGTCCGCCGCCCGCCACCGCCGCCCGGCCGCCCTCCTGGGGCTCCCGCGGCGCGCCCGCTTGTTTTTCTTCCGCGCTCTCCCCGGCCTGCTTGCGTCTTCGCCTTAGCGGGACTCGGCGGCGCGGGGCCCCAGGGGAGGGCTCGGCAAACTCTCAGCGGCTCAAGATCGGCCGACCGGGCTGGGGAGCCGGCGTGGCGCTGCAGGGAAGCGGAGAGCAGGAGGGAGATGGGGGGAGAGAGAGAGAGAGAGGAAGCGAGACACTGGATAAAAACAAAAAAGGAGGAGGGGGGAGCTAAGAGGGAGAGGAGGGGAGGTCATTTCTGTCCAGAAAGGGCATGCACAGGCAGCGACAGCTAGGGTAACTGTACGCGAAATCCCTTGGGGAGGGACTCTACCTCCGAGGAAGGGCTGCTCCAATCAGCCTAATGAAACAGGATCACAAACCAAACTTTCTCAAAGCAACGATTGGCCAGGCAGCTCTCATTAGTCTAACGCCCAACTTTTTCTTTGGGGGAAGTGGGGGAGGGGGGAAAGGGGAACGGAGGAATCAGGAATTCAGCCCTCACTCCCCAAGGCCACCCAAGACAGGGTTGAGGGAAAACTAGGGGGCTTTTCAGCAGGATGTCTTCTAAGAAAAGTGCTTTCTTTGAATTATTCGGGAATGCAGGTAGGTGCACAGTAAGTCTGGGCATGGTCAGAGGGCTACAGCAAGGTTCCTGGAGGCTGCTTCCAAAATGACAAGTTGAGAAGAGAGAACAGTTCGGTGAAATAAGCTGAGGACAGCAGACATGACATACCAAAGAAGGACAGACAATAGGATCTGAGAGACATAGGACACACAGGACCAGTAAGGAAAAGGGACTGATCCCTCTCCATTTTGAGCCACCCCGCCCATACCATAACCCCACCCCAAGCACAAAATGAAGTTACTGGGGAGGGTGAGCACCCAGAAGGCAAAGCATCCAGCAAAGCCTTCCTGGGAGTTATGTTCCTGGGGGATGACTCAATTCTGCTTCAACCTGCAAGGGGTATGGACTGGGTCACAAAAAAATCCAGTATGTCCCCAGGTCATGGAACCTAGAAAGTGAATCAGCCCTGGCAGTGTCTGAAGGTACGTATGCTGACCCACTCCCTCCCTAGACCCAAATACCTAGAGCCCTAAGAGCCTGGCCCGAGAACTGATCCACTTTATTGAGGCATTCTCCATTGGGACTAGGCATAAACCAGCCCAGCTTCTAGCACAGAGGCTATATGGTCCATTCACCTCCCTTCCAGCCTAGCACATATGCCTCTCCACTATTTGCCTCTCTACAAAGCAGAGACAGTAGCTTTCAAATAGACCAGGAGGAGCACAGAAGAATGCCACCGTTAAATCCACAATTCGACTCACCTGTTCTTCTCTGCCCCTCTCTAGGAGTCTAATTTCTAGTTAAGAGCTGATGCCCCAGCTTCCCTACCAGGGTGAAGGACACAGGAACATTTCATGAGTGTCCCAAAGCTGAGAAAAAAATCACAGTCCCAAAGACTTGCAAGAACCCACGGCAAGAAATTACGTCCCTGCAGGTCAGCAAGACATCAAGCATGACAACTGGCCATGGGGCCATTATGTCCCCGAAAGACCCACAGAGGGGAGCTCAAGGTATCAATGTGCAAGAGGCCAGGAAACTGAGGAAAGTCAGTTTTGCGCTGGGACAGAGCTACTGTGGCCAAAACGCCAAGGCCAGGCCCACCTGCAAATGACTCCCAAGATCATCAGCTGGTCTTATTTCTGACTCTCCACATCCGGCCACTGGCTCACTCAAAGGTGGTTTGGTATTACTCTATTTTAACTCCTGGACATGACATAGAAAGGAGAAACCCCTTCAGGTGTCAGGCCTGGCAAGGAGCCGAACACTTCTTCCGGCCCCAGGAATGCTGAGGGCGCTGGACAGGCAACTCCAAACTTCCGGATACGGAGTTAAGCCAAGGCACCAGAGTTGCTCACTGCCTTGGACTTATTCCAAGGATGCTCACTGCCTTGGACTTCCTCCAAGGACAAGGGCTTTGCAGGGGATCCGGTAACTTCCCATTGCAAGGAAACTGCCTGTGGAGGGGCCTGCTGAAGTAAGAAGCCAAACGAAACAAAGCAAACAAGCAAACAAACAAAGTGAGGATCCACAAGGCTGGGCTAACCGACTTGGTGGGTATTGGGGGGGAGAAAGATTCACAAGGGGAGCAGGCCCCTTGAAGTGTATCACCAGCACTCTGAATTTCAATGGATGCCTCTTAAAAGGAATTCAAGTCGCCAAGCTCCCTCTTCCCACACATTGCAGCCGCTTTTCCCACCCACAATAGGATTCTGAACCTAAAATCGAAAATCCTAGGAGATTTAATCTAAGCCTTGGGCCCAGCAGTAGTTGAGAACGATCATTTACATCTCACCTGGCCTGAGGGAAAACCTCCTCTAAACTAAATCTGAAATGGTTTCACTTGGCTGAGAAGCAGATACCCAGAGGACCTTGAGGCCCCCAGCACTGTCCCTGCTTACTTCCACCGGCGGCCCCTTCTCCCTTCTTTCCTTCAAGCCTTTATCCACTAAAACCCTGTTCAAAACACATCCTCCCATCCCCTCCACCACAGCTGTTTCTGTTTTATGTATTTTTTTTTTACCACAGCACCATCAAGTAAGATGATAAAAGGGAACCTGCTTTGAGAAATGAAAGCCCTTACGGTGGCGAGCCATCATTACTGTTAGGACAATAAGGGAGTTGAGGGAAGAACCAAGTTTCTCCTTAGATCCTCTTCAGTATCCTTTACACTTTTATAAAGGACTTTCATACATAATATTTTATCTTCCCAGCGACCTAGGAGTGAGGTAGAACTTTGTGCAAAGTCATAGATTAAAAAACAAACAAACAATAGTCAAAGACAAAGTCAGAACTTGAACCCAGGTCTTCTGAAGCCCGTTAGAGGCCACAGGAATCTCACCAGATGTATCAGCTCTGGAAAGCAGCAGGTCCCCTGTGGCACCTGAATTTTACTAGCCCTCACTTCAGCTGGGAATATCATGAAGCTATATGCGGCTACTGAATCCCGTCAGTCATTTTCAAGTGGGAAATGGAAGCACAAAATCTTAAAAAAAAAAAAGAAAAGAAAAGAAAACAATTTCCCAAAGCAGCTGGTGGCAGGGAGTCAGAATCTCAGTCCCTGCATTCCTCTCCCCGCCTTCCCCTACCCACCTCTGTCCCCACATTTGGCTCCCAGCAGACACTGTGGCTCTCTGGGAAGCTGACCTCGCCTCTGGCCTCCCAGACAGGTGGCAGGCCAGAACAACCTGGCCTCCCTTCCCCCACCCGCAGCCAGCCTCTGACTTTAAACGAAAGGAGCTCATATTACCAGGCGACTGTTGTTTATGCTCAGCTGTTCAGGCTCCCTTTTCCTGCAGACACAAGACACCCAACAGCTGTCTATTCCTTCTGCAGACCCACTAACTATAGTCCGGTTTGCAGCCAAAACTTCAGGAGGGAGCCTCAGTGAAAAATACTAGCTGTGAAGCTAGATTTCTCCTGGGTGCACATCCAAGAGAGGGTGAGCTTGTACAAGGGGCGGGCCCCCAAAGACCCCCCATCCCACTTGCCCCAGGGATGCCAAGGACAGGCAACTCGCAAGACCAGAGGCAGGACTGTCCCCTCCAGCACTGCTGCCACAAGCCAGAACATCCTAGCGCTCAAGCTTGGGACGTGGAGTCTGTCTCCTGCACAACATGAGAACAAGCAAACCCAAGGGTTCGGCCCTGCACAAGGGAAAGAAGCGGACAGCAGGGCACACGGAGTGGACCTTGTTACTACCAGAGAAGCTGGAAATCTGACAGAAATGTGAAGGATGCGGGGCGCCTGGGTGGCACAGCGGTTAAAGCGTCTGCCTTCGGCTCAGGGCATGATCCCGGCGTTATGGGATCGAGCCCCACATCAGGCTCCTCTGCTGTGAGCCTGCTTCTTCCTCTCCCACTCCCCCTGCTTGTGTTCCCTCTCTCGCTGGCTGTCTCTATCTCTGTCGAATAAATAAATAAAATCTTTAAAAAAAAAAAAAAAGAAAAAAAAAGAAATGTGAAGGATGCTGCGGCGCAGGGTTATTACCTATCTTCAAATACAAAGTGAAGGATGGCAGACCTTACTCTGTAGCTCTCCTTCTGTGGCAGAGCAAGACGAACTGAGGGTAGAGCTCCGTGTCGGGGATTCAGGTTGGATGACAAGTATGACCAAGGATGGATAGAATGGCTTTCTCTGGACATCTTTAAAGGTAACTGGAGCTCCGTGACAGGCAGTAGCAGGAAAAACATGATGTCTTTTTTTAACAAAATATTTTTTTATTTATTAGAGAGAGAGAGAGCACAAGAAGGGAGAACAGCAGGCAGAGGGAGAGGGAGAAGCAGGCCCCCTGCAGAGCACGGAGCCCCATATGGGGCTCGATTCCAGGATCCTGGGACCATGACCTGAACCAAAGGCAGACGCTCAACCCACTGAGCCACCCAGGCGCCCCAAAGAAATGATGTCTTAAAGGCCCAGTTCCCCACCCCATCCCCAGGGGTCTGTGAGGCCCCAGATTCTCTATCTTTAAAAAAAAGCATAAAACAAAGTCCATTTGAACTGATGCATGTCTGGCCCCAGGCATTTTGATTACTGGATACTAAACACCTCCCTGAAACCTATAAACAGCTTTAATATCTTGCATGGTGAAATAGAAAATCAGGGAGTAATCACTAGGGTGGTGATGGGACAAAGAGCCGGGAGTGGGGAGACAGGAGCAAGAGAAAGAAAGGACTGGAAAGAATAGGCTTCAACCCCTCCTGGTATCTCAGTTCTGTTCCTTTTACTAATCCCTACCTCATTTCCCCATGAAGGTGAGAGCTACAGAAGAAGTCAGAGGAAACTGCACGGGATCTGTGTGGTCAGGGGAGGGCAGAGCGTGCTGCCTGAACACAGTCTAAATAAAACCACAGTTGGCCAGCCACCATGTCCAGCATCTCCTTCTGAGGAAAAGGAAGAAAATGCCACGAGACTTGTATGGAGTCTCGGTCCCCTAGGACCAAGTGCTGGCGAGGCCTCTCAGCCACAGGGAGCCTCTCAGCCACAGGGAACGCACAGAGTGCTTCCGCTAGCCTTTGGCAGGAGCCAGGGTGAACAATGACGTCACCTCAGGGGAAGGACTGTCACCAGATAAGCCTCCCTGGTTTAATTGCTCATCAAAAGGCTTAGGAGTCAAAGAAGAATATTTTGCACAACAACATTTGGCTGCCCTGTGTTCTTGACACCAGGATACCAAGGCACAGACAGACATCATCTCTTGTCCTCTAAGCCTTACAAGGACAGTCTTTGTGCAAACCAAGGCCGGAAGAAACTTCCTGACGTCACACTATCTGTCTCCTTGCTGTCCTTGCAGGTGGCATGATCTGGGTATTCCAATGCTTTCCCTGGAAGCGCCAAAACCTATTGGCAATATAACCTAGTGATTAAGTGCACAGCCCCAAGGCCTGCTATCTGAGCTTTAAACCCCTTTCCACCACTTACTAGCTGTTTGATTTGGGGGTAGGTTACTTAACTTCTCTGTCTTGGCTTCCTCACCTGTAAAACCAAGGTAATTGATATCATCTCCCTCCTGGGTTGTGGTGAGCATTCGAGCAGTACTGGACACTTAGAACAGTGCTTGGCACATAGCAAGCAGTCTATAAATGTTAGTCTTTGTTGTGCTGAATTAAGTCCCCTTATCAAACCCTTCTGAGGAAGCATGACTATTCGTGTTGACTTTCAACTCAGTTTAATTGTACCAGTACTTGTTAAGCTAGAGCACTGTGTGAGGTTCCTTACTAAGTGCTAGGGATGTAGCAAGACGAGAAGACGTGGCTTGTGCAGAGCAAGGCAGAATTAATTTAGTGCAAAATATAAATGCAAACAAGGTTTGAGTGGGAAGATTGATAAATTTTAACTAGAGGGAAAGAGGGGGTCGAGGCAGGCTCTGAGGAGGAATTGGCACTTAAGACAAAGTATGAATTCCAATAGGAAAGAATAGGGCATTCTGGAATAAGGAGACAGTTGTAGTAAAGGCACTGAGGAGTCAAAACTCATGAAGGGTTTTTGAAAATAGGGAGAGATAAGTCAGGGCATATGGAAGGACACAGAGATGAGGACAAACAAGAATTAGATTGGTAAGTGTTCAATGTTTAGATTTTATTCTTTAAATAAAGAGATGCTAGTCAAGTTTTTTGGGGGGGCGGGGAGGAGGAGTGATATTATCAACCTGTATTTGAGGAACATCAATTCTAGTGACTAGGAGCAAACTATGGGACACACAGAGGCCAATCGGGAGACTATGATTCAATATTCCATATTTTCAGAACGTCGACTATATGCATGGCAAATCGTTCAGGTAAAAGATGGGGGGAAATCTGAAATAGGACAGTAGGAAAATGTGGTATAAGAAGAGGTAGGCAAGGAAAAGAAAAGCCCCATGAAAATCTATTCAGAGACCTAGGTTGGAAGAAAACCAAGAATGAGGGATGATTCGGAAGTCCTGAGAGGAGCCAACATTTATTGAATGCCTACTGCAAGCCAGGCACTGGGCTAACTGTTCATGCACAAAATCCCATTTAGCCCTCCTAGCCACCCTGAGAAATAGACATCAAAACTCCATTTTTAGGATGATGAGAGATTTTAAAAGGTGACTTGCCCAAGTTCACACAGCTAGCAAGGGGAAGACGAGCACACATTTAAACTAGGGTCTCTCTACTTTAAAACTCATGCTTTTTCAATTAAGCCACATTCAAGAAAAATAAATGATGCCAGATGCCATAATGAAGTCAGGCAGTAGGAATATTGAGATAATTCCATTAGCTTTTGTAACTGGGTCACTGGTGACCTCCAAGAGAACAACTGCAGTGGAGTGGCAAGAGAAGAAAGACTATTGCCAGAAGTTCAAGAGTAAGCAGAGAAGGAATAAATGGAGACTGCAAGGTTACACCACTTCTTCCAGAAATTAGTCAGTGAAAAGAGTGAGACATTGATTGATTGATTGATTGATTTTAGATTATATTTATTCATTTGTCAGAGAGAGAGAACACAAGCAGGGGGAGTGGCAGGCAGGGGGAGAAGCAGGTGCCCCACTGAGCAGGGAGCCCAATGTCGGACTTGATCCCTGGACCCTGGGATCATGACCTGAGCCAGAGGCAGATGCCCAACTGACTGAGATACCCAGACATCCCTCTATTTACTTTTTTAAAGATTTTTTTAATTTTTTTGAGAGTGAGAGAGAGAGCAAGCACAAGCCGAGACGGGGGCAGAGTGAGAGGGGAGAGAGAATCTCAAGCAGACTGCATGCTGAGCACGGAGCCCAGTGCACGGCTCAATCTCATGACCCTGAGATCATGACCTGAGTCAAAATCGAGTCAGATGCCTGTCTAACTGACTGAGTCACCTAGGTGCCCCAACATCTATTCGTTTTTAAATAGGCATTGAGCATCTACTGTGTTAAACACTCTTCCAGGACCTACAGCTGGATTGTGAAAAGCAGTGTGTGGGGGGGAGGACATTTAGGGCATAGGGATAATGAGTTTTTTTCCTTTTAATTTGTGTGTATTTGTGTTTTATTGTTGGTAGATGTTACGTTTCAGAGGAACAAAACGTGACCATGATTATGCCGTTTAAAACAGAGTTCTGTCTGTATCTGCTAAGAAAATTGAAGGTTGGTGGAGTACCTGGTAATCTAGCAAATCAATCAAAAAGTACTTAATACGCCCAGACTCTAAGCATACCATAATACTGGGTACTGTGAAGGGTTTCTGAAAAGTTTCTGCGAAACTATTCATTTATTCCTAAAAATAATTTTTGAATGCCTATCAATGATGACCCAGGGCTCACTGCTTCAAACCTTGGGAGGGGAGAGGAGAAAACCAATCCAAGAACTACAATTTGGTAAGAAAATCCACTTCAGTAGAGGCATAGGTCCAGTGCAATGTGAGCCCAGAGGAGAGAGGGCAATCTTCATGGAGGAGACAGTGTCTAACCAAGGTTGAAGGTCAGCAGAGGACTTTTCCAGGTAGAGGAAGGAGGTATGCTTCGGGACAGAGAGGCCACACATGCAAAGGCACTGAGGTGTAAAAGCGAGCATGGTGTATATATATACACACATTTTTTTTTTAAGATTTTATTTATTTATTTATTTATTTATTTATTTGAGAAAGAGAGAGAGAGAAGCAGACTCTGTGCTCAGTGCAAGCCTGACACAGGGCTTGATCCCACAACCCTGAGATCACAGACAACCTGAGCCGAAATCAACAGTGGGACACTTAACCAACGAAGCTACCCAGGTGCCCCGACAGCATGGTGTATTCTTGAAATCACAAAAGAACAGTTTGGATCATAATATTCAGCTGGGTGAGGGATGAGAGCAAGAGAATGTATCTACTGTAAGTCTTCCTTCATTCACCCACTCAAACATGTTCATCAAGCACACGGTGTTCTAGCTGCTAGAAAACAGGGGTGCAGGAAAGCAAGTCTGTGCCCTGAAGGAGTTTACATCCTGGGGATCACAAAGTTCCGGAGGGATGGAACGGAGATTTCCAAGAACTAACCCATCCCTTTATCTCCACTGTTTATTCTGTTCTAGATATTAGGAAACAGGCACAGAGAGGTTAAGGACTTTTACTGAAATTGCAGATCAAAAAAGCATAGCTTCACAGATAATAAACGGCTTTGCAAACAAAGACGCAGAAGCTTCACTCACTTGAAAAGAAGGGCTGCAAGGCTCTAGGAACTGATGCCTTTCAAGTGCTAACGCAACCACGGAAGGCTTTTATTTCTGACAGGAACTCTGGCCATTCCACCTTCTTTAAATCAGAAAATAGCCCCCTTTTCCAGACAAGCCAACCCAGATCCAGAGAGGTAGAGATGTTTGAGCACTTCCACATTGCTTCCAGGGTTGACCAGAACTGTGAGAACTAATACTTTGAGATACAAATGCTGAAATTGTAAAAATTGCTTAGTTCCGACAGGAAACAACAGCCATTTGCCAAGCATCAGGAGGGTGCTAGCCTTTACATACCATTTCACACAAAAAATCAGAATCGTTTTGTTATGACTCAGAAAAGGAGTTGAAGAAGGCTGGGCTCAGGGAAGGATTTGTAGTGGCAGCCCCCATAATCCGGCTTTGGACAACCATTCCCCCTGCACCATGAGTTGTTGATCTTTCTGCAAGGAATGCATCTGGAGGAACTGTAAATAATTAATTCCTGTAAAATTCTGCATTTACTGTGAGCTCTTGCCTTAACGAAAGTCACTCTGTCAGATGTTCCCACTTTTCAGGAATAGCCCTTTGCTTCCCTGGCTGTACTCTGCCCTCAAGCTGTCCCTAGTGACAGGCGTCGCCTGGGCTTGCATTCCCCCCTACCCTTCTTCTAAATTGCTGACACTCCGGACCACTGCCCTCACAATTCGCCTCAATTCAGTGACTGCACGGTATTTTAAATGCCCTGAAATTGGGATTTGGGGATTGGTTATGCTGGGTGAGCTCTAAAGTCTATTGTAGCTCTCAGAGTCTATGAACTAGAAAGGTCTACTTTGCTTTAAGCAATCCTAGTGTATGAAAACACAGATTTTTAAAATGTACATGTCAAAATGATGATTCATATCCTACAAATCATTTATTTTATAAAAGAATCCATTAAAATAGACTGTTTCTTTACATGTATGAACATTTTTTTCCATTAATAAATGAGTAAGGCGCACTCTGTGAGGAAGCCATCTGTTGAGTAACTTAATAGTGTCCAAATAAACTTTGAATGTTGAGTGACCTTGTTTCTCCCTATTTCCAGGAAAAGAAAGAGCCCCATTCCCCATAACCTCAACCACCCCCTTTGAAGTAATCTGGTACTTTTTGAAGACATATATTAACTCTGTCTGACAGTTGGAAAAAGTATGAGCAATAAAGCTTCCTAAGGTGATAGAATTATAGGTATGCAAGAAACATTAGATATTTAGTCCAATTTCATTAGATATTTGGTCTGTCCTTCCTCCATCCTGTCCCACCCAGGTTCCCAGATGAGAAACTGAGGCTCTGACAAGATAAATATTGGACAAGGTCACAAGGCTAGAATTAAGACTGCTTTTTGTAAATCAAACATCTTTTGGTCAGATTCTACATTTATTATTTTCAATGTAGATTTTGGAGGTAGCATTTTTACCTCTAAGAATTAAACAACAAGTCGCACTAAGGAGTCCAAATACTCATTCTGCTTTTGTCCCCACACATTCTGTGTGCACTTAATTCCCTCATAAGCCCACACACAGCAAGAAGTTAATGAAATACCTCGATAGAACTAATCCCAACATGTAAACGTGTTGATTTGCTCAAAAGATGTAATAGAATAGTTATTTGTTTTTGGAAAAGCCTCTTAGCTTTACACAAACAGAATTCCTTTATGTGGGGAGTTCCCCGAATGCACTTGAAATATTACTTGATTTATACACAACTTTGCAACACCATCACTTAATAAACGTACATCTGTAAATAATCAATTAATAGGTTCATACCCTTTTGGTTCAAAGCAAATATATGATAACAAGGACTTGAATCAAATGCAAAATAAATCAAGCATAGATTAGAAATGTTCCAGTGTCCTAAAAATTTTCCGATTCCCCTAGGATTTCTTGAGCCAGGCACTATCTTTTCCCACTTAAGTGTCCAAAAAAGCCAACGAGTTAAGCGCCCTTTTTTCCCTATTAGCAATAAAGACACTGAGGCCCAGAGAGATTAAGAATTTTAAGTGTCAAGATGTGATTCTCAGGTATTCTGAATCCAAAACCAGTGTTTTCTGCACTCTACCGTATTATTCCATTTTGACTTCTTTTTTTTTAAAGAATTTTTTATTTTTTAAAAATTTATTTATTTATTTATTTGACAGAGAGAGAGACAGAGAGCATACAAGCAGGGGGAGCGTCAGGCAGAGGGAGAGAGGAAGAAGCAGATTCCCCGCTGAGCAGGGAGCCCGATATAGGACTCAATTCCAGGACCCTGAGATCATGACCTGAGCTGAAGGCAGACGCTTAACCGACTGAGCCACCCAGGCGCCCCTCCATTTCATCTTCTTGTAAAATGTATTTTTCCAGCCACCAAACTTGGCTCTGTCATTTTTTAATGAAGCCTTTGATTTGATTTGCAATTTGGTCAACAAATTAATATTTGGGATTGCCATTCTGCAAACTGATCCACTTTGTTTCTCTGTTTAATTCAGTCAGTTTCTCTTCGTTCCCTAGCTAAAATATGCCACCAAGTCAATACCAGTTTACTTGGCAGTTCCTGTTGAATTCTCCATTTTTTAAAAATATTTTATTTATTTGTTTTGAGGCAGAGAGAGAGCACAAATGGGGAGGATGATCAAAGGGAGAGGGAGAGGCAGACAGCAGGGAGTCTGTTGCAGGGCTCAATCCCAGGACCTTGAGATCATGACCTGAGCCAAAGGCAGATGCTTAACCAACTGAGCCACCCTGGCGCCCCGAATTCTAAATATTTTTAAAAGAAATGCTATCCCAAATATTAAGCAGAACTCATTTTCTAGAAATACATATTTTTAAAAGTTTGTTTGTTAGTAATCTCTACATCCAGCGTGGGACTCCAACTCACAACCCCGAAATCAAGAGTCGCATTCTCTTCGGACTGAGCCAGAGAGGCAAGAAATATTTTTTTATGACATGTTCAGGCCACATAAGCAGTTTCTTGTTTGCAACCAATAACACCAGTCTAGCGCTAATTCCTCATTCGTACCCAACTGTCTCTGATACCTCTTACCTGTTAAGAAGTCTACCTGTAGATCTGAGGTGAGTCAGCAGAGTTCTCCAAGTGCTGGTGCCTAGAGGCTCCTATTACAGATTGTCTGCACAATGTTCCTATCTCCTCCAAGCCCACAGAGGAGACCGTGGGCTTCTTACAAATGGGGCAGCCCAAGGCTTACAACGAACAAGGAGCTTTCCACCTCCTGCTGAAATGGTAGCTTACTAAAACACCTTTACAAGTCACTTCTCTGCGGTCTTCAAGTTCTAATTTAGCTTCCAGAGGTAAATCTAACTTGTTTTCAGGATGTAGTAAGGCACTGACTTAAATCTTTCCAGCCAGAGCAAAGTCTCCATTCTTGAAGGCTTGTTCACGTGATCTCCTTCTGTGCAAGTTCACCCTTGTATCCTTGGACCTTGGAACCAGGACATTAAGCTCTATCTTCAGCATAATAAAATCTCCCCAGCTTAACTCAAGGAACAGCCAGTCAGCACTCAGTCCCACTGTCCTTGAGGCAGAGCTCCAGTAGGATACCAAAATCTAGGTTACTGCCCTGCCTCTTCCTCCCTCCCACCTCTACCCCTTACCCCCCCATCTACCTACACACACACACACACACACACACACACACACACACACACACCATTCTTTAAAAATTCCCCTACTTCCTTCGGTAACCAGACACAATCCAAAAATAAATGGTGAGTACCCCATCCCTGGAGGTGTTCAAGCAGAGACTGAACCGGCTGGGGACCGTCTCACATTGAGGTAGAGATCAGATATCCTTAGGGGGCATTTCCAGGTCTCAAGTTCAACCAGGTTCCTAGGTTCTGTAGCAAGTCTGTCCAGACTCTTGCTCTCCCCATTTTCCTTTTGTGGCTTCTTCTCTTTATTTTCTCCTTTGAGAATGTGCTCCATATTCATTTAAATCAATCCTTACTACTTTTTAAAAACCCTTGCAAGGTGCCTGGGTGGTACAGCCTGTGAAGTGACCAACTCTTGGTTTGGACTCATGTTGTGATCTCGGGGTCATGATCTCTGGGTCGTGGGATCGAGCCCCACATCAGGCTCCTCCACTGTGAGCCTGCTTCTTCCTCTCCCACTCCTCCTGCTTGTGTTCCCTCTCTCGCTGGCTGTCTCTATCTCTGTCAAATAAATAAATAAAATCTTAAAAAAAAAAAACAAAAACCTTGGAGCAGTTTACCCACTGCTTTTCAACACATCATTATCATCTTGTATCACAATTATTAATGTGCATTTCTCACCTCCCCTCAGACTGTAACTGCCATCTGGGCAAGATTTATGTCCCATTCATCTCTGTCAGCCTGTTACAGAGCTTACGGCCTCACACAGGGTATAGGCTCCATAAACGTGTGAATGAATAAATGATGGGGGGGGGTTGTAAGCGGGGAGGGCAGTGCAGGAGGTTTGAAGAAACCCAGGGCAATTAGTTTCTCAGCTTCCAATTCTCTGGAGATTGCCCCTCCACTGTAAACCCCTTCTGGAGAGGTGAAGGCTGAAGAACATCGTCAGTCTCAGCGCTGCAGGATCCCTAGGGACAGCTCCGAACAGGGTCATAATTTCCCTTAGACTATCACGTCACACTCACTACATCATAGAAGAGGTCTCAGGAGAAGTCACCTGGAACTATATTGCTCTTTGCCCAGAACATTCATTCCTGATTAACTAAAAGCTCGGGTTTCTTTGGACTATGGATCTTTGGGGAGCAATTAAAGAACAGAAAGAGAAAGCATTTGGAAACAGCTGCTTATCTATCCACTCTTAACACCCTGATTTGGATCTTAACCAATCCCCCTTCTCTTATTGGTGATGGCCTCCGTTTAACCATTCCTGAGAGAAGGGAATTCATCCTACGCTCTTTTGAAGATCTCCCAACTTCCCTCAGAAAACCCAGGCTGACTTGAGTTTGGGTTCTCCCCACACTCAAGAACATAACCATCCCCTTTCATCGTTTCCTGCCCGGAGGACGTCTGCCAATCCTGATTATAAGGCTGACGCGAAGCCATAATTTATTCTTCCCCAAATGTCTATTTCGTTTGAGTTTCAAAGCAGACAAACACCTTAGAGGAAGCCAAGCCCCATATTTCATAAATAAGACACCGGGCTCTAGAAGGGCCTACCCTGTGACTGCCTTTGTTAGCTTGTTTGCTAAGCTACGAAGGATGAAGTCGATCCATTAATTGCGGAAGAGCTGAACCCAGAAACGCATTACCACGACTTTTGAAAAAAACGAACTTTATCTTAAGAACAGTTTAAGATTTATAGAAGTTACCACACACACTTCTAAAAGCTAAACGACTTCATCCTTCCTGTGACTGTTGTACTAACAGCACCCTCACGTCTTACTTCAGGAGTAGAGCACGTTGTCAAAATATTTCGTTTTCCATTTTGTTGGCACTAAGTACTTTCTATGGGTAAGTGGTTGGCCCAGGTTCCAGAAACAATCTGCTTGTTTTCTGATGGGAAATGTTATAAAGAACAACTTATATACCCAGGTTCTATGCTGAAGGTAGGAAGAGAATTTGATTCAAATTAAATCAATGGCCAAGTACAATCATGGTAAGACTAGTTAACATTTATGGCATACTTACTAAGAATCAGGCACCTTCCCAATTAATCCTCAAATTGACCCAATGAATCAGCTGTTATCCTCATTTCCAGTGAGAAAAAATGAGGTATGGAGAGATCATTCAAAGACACACAGCTAGGGGTGCCTGGCTGGCTCAGGGGGTGAAGCACCTGACTCTTGATCTTGGGGTCATGAGTTTGAGCCCCACACTGGGTATAGAGATTACTTTAAAAATACATAAATAAATTTATTAAAAAAAAAAAAGACACATAGCTATCAGCAGCTGGGCTGGAGTTCAAACTAGACAATCTGATGTCAGAGTTTATACTCTCCCATCATTAGTTTGGTCCCCTCTGTGGTATGGGAGGGTCTTGGTCTTGGAAGTCAGCATAATGGTCCTAAGTTGGTATCTGGCTTGATAACTCATTCATACACTTATAGTACACAGTGACCACATGTGCCTTGTACATAAATTCTTAATACTCATCCCATGATCGGTTTGAAAAAAATATAAATACAGTATGTGCAGATGCAAATCTTGGACATATGAATTCCCAAAGCTGGCAGACATATTTGCATATCCTTGACATTTACAGATTTTTCAATTATTATCAAGCATGTAATACTCATTTATTTCCTCACTTGAGAAACAGTATAACCTAGCAATTAAGTACAAATAAGTATAAGGGCGCTGGAATGAGAACGTCTGTGTTCAAATCCTGGCTCCACCATGTACTAACTCAGTGCCTCAGTGGACCCATGTGCAGAATCAGCCCGAGTACCAGCTCAGGAGCTTGTTGACATGGTTAAGATGATAACACGTAGAGCACTCAGCACAGTCGCTAGCACACAGTAAATGCTAAGGGAAACCCATGACTGTTCTTTTTGTGCCAGCAGTCATGTGTACCAGCGTTGCGTGTTCATCACTATGTAGCAACGGACATCAGGTAGCAAGGGATGTCTGGTTGCACACACACATCATACACGCACCACCAAGCACTATGAAAATCTACTGTGTCTACACAGCGCCGCCCACGCTGCGTGCATGAAATCCACTGATCATTTCAGTAGCTTCTCACTCACACACTCACACGCACTCACACACACTCACAAACACACACACAACACACACACACAGAAAGATTGGTAAAGACTAAGGTCAACTTAAGAGCTTAAAATACAGGTTTATTTTAAGGCCTCTGCAGAAGGGGCGAAGTGGAAAAGAGTTAACAATTGGTACTGCTATGATCGTTATTGTTACCCTCACTCCTAGTATGAATAGAACCCGGCTGCCACGGTCTCCAATGTCTGTACTTGACATTTCTAAAGGAACCGGAGAACGCGCCATTGCTTCCTTACAATGGGAGTGGTTTTGCCATTCAATTATCATCTCCATCGCACTCAACAGAAGTTGAAAGATAGCATTTGGGTCTTCCATTCAAGCAGGGGATCTCTGTATCCCTTTCATTACAGGCGAAGCAACTGGTAAAGCTAATGCAATGTACTGTAACTAATGCCTCAGAGATGCCCAAAGCACAACATCCCTAATCCACTTTGAAGACTAACTGTATTCAGAATGCTAGGTTTTATATTAAGCTGTATGTTATAGTAAAATCAGCTACAGGGGAAAATCTTCTTTGAAACAGAGCTAAACAATTTTTATTTATTTCTAAAACTTACAAGAGCCTGGTGCAAGAGAAAAAAAAAACCCAAGAAACATCGGTAATAAGATACCAATTTAACCCTTGGCTGAGCTAGAGTAATGGTATCTATGTGGGTTTTGCACAAAGGCTATGTGGTATGCATGACATCTAGAACCCTCATGGGCATCAGGAGGCCAAGAAATAAGAGACTATTCTCACAAGGAACATTGGGTGCCTGGCTGGCTCAGTTGGTAGAGCATGCAACTCTTGATCTTAGGGTTGTGAGTTCAAGCCCCATGTTGAGCGTAGAGATTACTTTTATTTATTTATTTTTAAAGATTTTATTTATTTATTTGACAGAGATAGAGACAGCCAGCGAGAGAGGGAACACAAGCAGGGGGAGTGAGAGAGGAAGAAGCAGGCTCCCAACAGAGGAGCCTGATGCGGGGCTCGATCCCAGAACGCCGGGACCACGCCCTGAGCCGAAGGCAGACGCTCAACCGCTGTGCCACCCAGGCGCCCCAGAGATTACTTTTAAAAAAAACCTTTATATGAAACACTAAAAGTTAGTCACAAGGTCACTATTTTACCAATGAAATATGATGGCAGAGGTTTGTGGTTAAACAGTGACTAACAAGAAAAGAGGGGAATTCCACAAAAATCTCCAGAAAATCACTGATCCCTTTCCATGCTCCCAATGGAACAGTAAATTTGTTCTGAATTTCCGAAGAAAAGAATGGGATATGCAAACAGTCCCTAAGTTCTTGTGGAAGTTTCCAATGTCTCCGCTCCCATAAGTACGTTTACTGATGTTTGTTGATCTGTTCTCTATTCAAGACATGTCACCCCAGTACTGCCATTAATGCAATGAGGGAAATGCAGGAAAGATCAAAGCGGAGTGCCCCATAGCTCTCATTTTGACAGAATATGCTTTGCTACATTTCTCAGAGGGATGAAGGGAATAAAAAGGAATAATAATAAATAAGGAAGTGTCATTTCTCTCCTTTGCTGGTTTGGATGGCAGGAAACCACAGGTGCCCCACCTTCCAGCAGGGGTGAGAGCCCAGGTCTAGGTGAACTCAGGGCAGACAGTGAGATACTCAATGCTTCATTCCAGGCAGGTAATATGCAAGCTCAAGATGGATTCAATCCAGGGAAGCCTGGGTGGCTCAGTTGAGCACACAACTCTTGATTTCGGCCCAGGTCATGGTCTCGGGTTATGAGACTGAGCCCTGCATCAGGCTCCACACTCAGCAGGGAGTCTGCTGAAGATTCTCCCTCTCCCTCTGACTCTTGCCCCACTATGCTAGCACTTGTGCACACTCTCTCTCTCTTTCCAATAAATAAATCTTTTTTAAAAAGATAGAGTCAATCTAAAACCTGTACTTATAAGGGAAAAAGAGAGTGGATGCAGGTCTTTGAATTTCTTAGCTTACAAAACATACTCGAAGTTATGGGGAAAATAGCATCCAGGAGTAGGGCTTTCATACAACAGCACAGAGCTATTGGAAAGCAACATGCTTAAATGCGGTGAGAGTCCTATGCTAGAAACCTTTTAACCTTACAATCCTAAGACTTTTGTGATTTGGAAGAGGAAGGCTTTTGATTGTTGAACAGACCTGAGTACAAATCCTAGCTCTGTCATCACCGCTGTGTGACTTAGCCAAACTACTTACTTCTCTAGAGTTCCATTTATTCCTCTACAAAGAGGAAAAATACTACACACTTCATGGGTTGTGAAAATTAAGGGATACACTACAAGTAAAACGCCTGGCTAATAACAGACACTCAACACATTGCTTAGGTTTTGTTTCTTTTTTTAACAGTAATAATAATTATTTCTTATACAAGAGAGATTGTTTATTTAACAGTGAAAAGTTGGCAACAACAACAGACTAAGGAGATCATGGTATTTTCACTCAAAGGAGAAATGCAACTATTTAAAAATATAAACATACATCTACTATACATTTATTTTTTTTAAGTAATCTCTATACCCAACATGGGGCTTGAACTCACAACCCTGAGACCAAGAGTCAGATGCTCTACTGACTGAGCCAGCCAGGCACCTTTGTATACATGTGTACACATTTGCTGGAAGTGGAATGATTTGCACATACGCCAAAATTACAACACTTGTGTGTGTATAACATTCTAAGTTGTACTAAGTGGCATTATTATAGATGTTATTTGCTCATAATAATTGTTTTTAAGAGACTGTATTTTTAAAAAGATTTTTATTTATTTATTTGATAGAGAGAGCATGAGTGGGGCAGGGCAGAGGGAGAAGCAGACGCCCCACTGGGCAGGGAGCCTGATGTGGGGCTCCATCCTAGGACCCTGGGATCATGACCCGAGCCAAAAGCAGATGCCTAACTGACTGAGCCACCCAGGCGCCCCAAGAGATTCTATTTTTAATCTAAAAAAAGTCGAAATTAAATTCATTCCTTAATTTCAAATGAAAAAACCTAGAGCTGTGTAAATGGTCCCTTCTGAGTCTCTGGGGAAATATAACCTAAGCCAGTAACAGCAACCCCCCTCTTGCCACATCCAGCCTAAGGAGAAGTAGATCAGTTCCAGTGCTGACGTTATTTCTGGAGACCTACTCAGTGGGATTGCTAGAGGAAAACCACTGTCTTCCTTGTTTATTTCATCAAGAAATCTGTGACAGGTATTTGTTACACCTGCTGTACGCCAGACACCATCCTAGGTGGTAAGTCCATAAGGATCCTGCCCTGGATGAGCACATAATGTACTAAAAGAAGATAATAGGACCCTTGACCTCAGGGTCATGAGTTCAAGTCCCACGATGGGGATAGAGTTTACTTAAAAAATAAATAAATAAAATAAAACTCTAGAAGAAGAGAACCCGTTTGCATATCTACACAAAAGGTAGTGGGACGTGCTATGGGAGGTACACACACAGGGACTGCCTCCGTATGTCAGCAAACCACAGGGAGGCATGAAGATGGAGACGTGTCTCGTAGGTAAGAAACTTAAGTCTTGCCCGGAAACCACTCAGCAGTGAAGTGGCAGAGCAGGGGAACTTAAACATGCCCTCTGAGGACATCTCTGATTTCTTCCCTCGATCACTGCCTCCCTACATAAGGTGATCTGAAAGTTTTGTTGGCCAGCATCTTCTTTCTAGGTCTTCCTTGTCCTTCCTCAAACTCTGAGTAAGCATATGCGTCCCAGCTCTCAAGAACATCTTGAGATGGTTGGGACACCTGGGTGGCTTAGTCAGTTAAGCGTCTGCCTTTGGCTCAGGTCATGATCCCGGGGTCCTAGGATCGAGTCCCGCACTGGGCTCCTTGCTCAGCGGGGAGCCTGCCTCTGCCTGCCACTCCCCGATTGTGTGCTTTCTCTCTCTCTTTCTCTCCAACAAATAAATAAATAAAATCTTAAAAAAAAAAAAAAAAGAAGCAGCAGAGGAGCTGGTTACACTGTGTGTCACAGGGGTGGGTGTGGCGGCTCTGCCCTCAGAACCAGGGCTGGCAGCATGAGGTGACTGTGTCAGTGGAGACCTGGGGACCCACAGGCTTGAATCCCTGGTGGCCTGAGAGCCACATACGCAGCAGCTAAGGGACATCGGGGCACAGCTGATTTCCTCTGAAATATCTGTTTCTGCTCTGTCTCAGCAGGAGGCTGGAGTGGAGAGGTCTCCTTACACCGGGTCTTCCTCCCTCTGCCCCACCCTGACTCATTCATTCCATTTTCCTCCCCCAATTCTTTCTTTTCTCCTTTTCTAAGATTTCTCCCATTGTCCCTTTTCCCCATTCCTTCTTTTTTTAAAGATTTTCTTTTTTTAGAAGTAATCTCTACACCCACCTTGGGGCTCAAACCCACAACCCCAAGATCAAGAGTCGCACGCTCCACCAACTGAGCCACCCAGGTACCCCACCCACCCATTCTGCTTCTTTAAACTCCTTTTTCCTTGTCCCCAAAGCTTCTGTCCTGTGAATCCCAAGGGCCTGGTTCCAGACCTCCTACCCACAACCCTCCACCTCGGCCTGCCCGCCGGCCTCCCTGAGTTTATTAGAATCAGAGCTGTCCAGGAGAAGGTCAAAGAGGGAAAGGTAGGGATGGAGAACCCATTTCTAAAATCTGATCTTGTGACTCAGTAATTCTAACGTCCCAGTTCGAAGTGAACGGGAACTCAGTGAGGGTAAGTCAGGCACCTGTTCTGATCACTACAGGAAGGTGAAGAGGACACCCACTACCTTCGGGAAAAGAAGACTGTCACTTGTTCTAAAGCCTCTTATGTTTGCTCTTTGTTGCGGGTTTTGTTGTTTTTAGTTTGCTCTTTGTGAACTGGATTTTCAGGCCCCAACTCTGAGAGCAGAAACAAGGCCTCCTTCTTACAGGTACGTGTTTCTGGGAAGCCACGTTAGCTGCAGACAAATGTCGGCGAGTTTCAAGCCAGCAGGTTTCATATGTCTGCCAGGTGATTAGGCTGTGTTGTTGTAACTCAGCACCGAGAGGCCTGGACAATGGGCATATTTTTAAAACGGAAGGCAAGTGATTGACAGTAGCGAACTTATTCTCAGAAACTCCTGGGTGTTGGGGCAGAAAAGCCAGGCAAAACAGATAAGACCAGAAGTGCCCCCAGCTGAGAAATGCAAGTGTTCAGCAGTGTCCAGGGGGTGACAATGAGGGATTTCTGAGGTCAGATGACAGAGGCAGGGTTGCCCAAATAAAACCCTGCATCTGCAGAGCCCTTGCCATTCAAACACTTCCACACATTTGCATGGTACGATTTTTACAACACTTCGCTAAGGGGAGTAGAATGAGTATAATATTACTTTATTGAGGACAGAGTGGGGTCAGAGAAGTTATACAACTTGCATGGGTCCCAAAGGAAGAAGCAAAGGCAGGATTTTCAGCCAGGTGTGCCCTTTCTAAATTACCGTAATTACCAAAAGTGCTTGCCTGGTAGTTATGTGGTAAGACAATGACAGTGTGGGGCTCCAGGTTTTCTTAACCCCAGTTCAAAGATCTTTCCACCACCGAAAAGTGCCTCCATAAGCCAGTCATGTAATCGAATTTCTTTTTCTCTGGCTCTTGGTAAAGACGACTCTAATCAGTACTGCCTCTGGGCAAATACTAGATAAAATTAAAAGAGGACAAATGTTATGGACTCACTCAGTCCTTATCATATTACTTCTAGTCTTCTGAAACAATAAACACTGCACTTTATCTGCAGGTTACGGAGGCAGCAGTCTACTTCCAGCTGCAGTGGTCTTTTGAGCAGAAAGTACTTCTCATCTTCCCAGTCTGGCACAGGAGGGCACAAGAAACTCAAAACTGACAGCCTGGGCCAGCATTAGTGTTAGGAGGCAAGGTTATCCTGCATGAATTCATGCTCAACAATTAAGAGACAGTTCAAATCATTCCAGCAGAATCCCTGTACATCCCAGTGATCCCACTTAGTAAACAATGCTCACCCCCCGTCAGTGCCTTAGAGCACAGGTAATCTTGCCAAACTTGTAAAATCTGCCCTCTGGACAGCACCCCCTGGCTCAAAGGTTTGGAATGGGAGGAGTTGGTCCCAGAATTCTTTCCTCATTCCACTCTATCTTTTAGTAAGTAGTGAACTGTACCATGTCATCCATTTCCACGCTTAATTCATTCCAACTACTGTGAAAAATAAACCCTGATCCCTCCGTTGGAAAGTTATTCACATCTGGGTTCCAGTACTAGTTTTAACAACCTAGACTCCAGAAAAAATAAGAGAGGGGGTAGGGGGAACTAACAGCTGTGCAAACACCTAGCTGTAAAGACATAAAAAAGGAGCTAGCAAAACCCCAGTTGGGTTTCTACACTGGTGTGATGCCCCATAGTATTATTCCCTTCCATTTCACTTAGCTTTCTATTGGTAACACTCTTAGTATCCTGGCCTTTTCTGAGAACAGCCGGAAAAACGTAGGTCCAGAAAGACGGATCACTCCTGCAAATTCACACAGCAAAAGAGCAACTCCTGGCTTAGGACTCACCAGGACGCTATACCATCAGCTCCACACTGGTGCCCCAAAGTTAGGCTATTATACCAAAGGCATTAAAGGGCCACATTCCTAAGCTCTATATTCTCTCATTTGAAATCATCAAGATTATGATCCTAATACCTAGAGCCTTCACTTTCACTGTAAGGAAACAGCCTATTGTTTCCTTAGATTCAAGACCATGTGGAACCACTCTGGGGCAACAAGCCGTTTGCCTGCTGTCTACAGAAAATGTAGACTGTGAGCCCCTGGGGAGCAGAAGCTTTGTCTTGATGAAGGTTGGACTCGAGAGTCTAACTCAGTGCTTGGCATATAAACCGCACTCAGTAGATTAGATACCTGTGGATTCAGTGGATGCCGCTGCAGGTTTAATTTTGGGAGATGAGAGAGACAAGCGTCAGCTTATCAATCTGCTTGTAGCACTGGCATTCAGGAGCTGTGACTAGGCTCTCCCGCTCTACTTGCTTTGAAAAGGTCATTTTACCAGCCCTGTTTAAAACAGCCAGGCTAGAACCAGACACAAACGGAACTTCGCTGGCTGATGTGGAACAACAGGTTCTTAATGCCCTCTGGTGGCCAAGTTTATGTCAGCTTCCAAAGTCCTCACAGCCATCCCAAAGCTTTGAATTTAAGCATCCTGGTAGCCAAGCGTCTGCAGGTTTCATTGACCCATCCCCTCCAAACAAGGGGCTCCATGGTCTCTGGGCCAGAAGGATGCCACCCTGTTCCCGAAGTCCTCCAGGGAGGAGTCTCATCTCTGTACTGAGAGCAGATGGATATGTCAAGAAGCTAACATTGAAGCTTTTAAAGTGAACTGCCTTTCAGTGAACCCTCTGTGCTTTCAAGAGCTCCCAGGAAGGAAGACCATTCAAGGAAAATAATAATTTCTAGCCTGGAACATTCAGATTTCCGTTCTGGGGTTACTGGGTCAGGTTACCCTTCTGAGCATAAAAGGAGCCCTTTCAAACCTTATATTGCCAGCATGCCATGATTCTGTTTCTGCTTACAGAAGGACAGACTGAGGATCCAAACCAATGACTAAAAAAATGTTAACTATCTTCCCAAGCCCACAGAAGTTTTTTATTTGATTTTGTTTCATTTTAAATGTATGGTAAACGGAAAAAGACCCTGTAAACTGCAACAGAGATTTCTAAGGTAAGCACCACAGGGACAGGGATTTTTGTGTTTTATCCCACTGTTGACTCTCCAGTTTCTGGAACAGTGTCTGACACATGAATATATATTTGGTGAATGAAAGAATGAACTAAGCCTAGAGAGAAGGAGGTGCTTTTTAGTGGAAATTGTTGCATATTGGAGAGGATGTCATCTCTGCCCTTGAGAACCTTTGAGATCATCAGCTTGATCTCATTTGGTTTCATCCATTCACGTCACAAATGAGGAAAATGAAGGTCATAGAGGTTAGACAACTCACGATAGGTCACACAGCAATTTCATGGCAGAGCCTACAGGGAATCCAAGTCTTCACTCCTGACACTTGCTAAAAGAGCAATGATATTCAAAGTTTTGAGCTATGACGTACGCTGAGAAATACACTCTGAGCCAGTGCATGCACACACGCATGCGCACACACACACACACACACACACACGCACACCACTAGGGTTTCATGAAACACGTTCTCCCTGTAACAATGTACCCTGATCTACTGTCTATTTCATTTTTTATTAAATTCTGATCACGATTCACCAAATTCATTTCACAACTTAAAGTTTTTAAAAAATTCCACTATAGCATCTTGGCTACTATCCCCTCTGCTCTGTAGAAGGCTGAGGGCCTCCAGAATCTTCTGCCAAGGAAGAGAACTAGAGTGATCAGCTTCTTGGGACTCCTTGGCCCAAAGATCCCAATTTTATAACAGTACAGGCATATCTCCCACTGTCAAGTTTCATTTTGCTTCCAAGGGTGCGGTCCAAGCAACTCTCCTTTCCAACCAGGGTAACCACAATAGGGTGCTTCAGAACACAGACCAGGGCCATTGGCAGCAGCCTTGTCCTTGTCCTTGCCTGACTCTCTAACCACAAGTTAGCAAGCATTTCCATCCTTACATGAAGGAGCGTGTCCTTATCTCTCACTAGCCTTTCTTGCCATCACTTTCCCTCAGCTTGGAGGTAGGGGGGCAGGGGTGGGGGCAGCAGGAAGAAGAGAAGCAGGGAAGGGGGGAGAGCAGGACAAGTAGGTGGGTCTGAGAAGGTCATTGGCTACATAAGTAGGTGTGAACAGATGGATTGCTGAGTAATCTTTAGGAGGTAGGCAATCTTTCCACCCCCTCACTCACACACACAGTTACAAAATACTTTCCTTTTTCCTAACCCCATTTGATCCTTTTCTACCCCATCTCTCCCCCTCGACCTCTCTCTAAGTTAACACGGTGGGGAGATGGCTTCGCCACAATTTCCCTTCTAACAGATAGGTTGGGACTTTCTCCTCTGACTTCCCATTTTCCTGCTGAGAATCAGCAAGACATGATTCGGCAGGGGGTGGGGGTGCTTTGTGGCAGCCAAGGCTGAGAACTTCTCTATAGCAACCTGGGCACATTCTCACGGCTCCCTGACACCTGGCAGGATCGCCAGGGTTGGCAACTCTCCCCTCTCAGAAGCAGTTCACAAACTGCAGGCGGCCTGCTCCCTTGCCAGTGAGTCCCAACCAGGCTGCAGGGCACAGTAGTAAAGGCAAAAAGCCAGGAGGCATGTTGGACAATGCTTCAAGCACTTGTTGGCCATTTTGGATACTCTCAGAGACAGCTTTCAAGCCTAGAGTTCCACATCTACGGTTCTGCTCCTGAAAGGGGATGGTAACAATGCATTCGGGAAGCAGGAGAGCACTACCCTCACCCTAGCTCTGCCACCCACGGGCTGTGTGATGTTCAGTCAATTACTTTACCTCTCTGGCTCTCAGTTACCTCATTTTTAAAATGAGAGCATAGGTCTAAAATTGGACAAAAATTTTTTAAATGATTTTATTTATTTAGAGAGAGCGAGTGCAAGAGAGGAGAGAGAGAATCCCAAGCAGGCTCCATGCCCAGTTCAGACCCCGATGTGGGACTCAAGCTCACGACCCTGAGATCATGACCTGGGCCAAAATCAGGCGACGGACAGTTAACTGACCGAGCCACCAAGGCGCCCCTGAACAAAAATTAATTGCTCATTCTCAATGGTCCCTTCAATAGTTGAGGGAATTAAATCATTTATGTTGAAAACTGGCAAATAAGGGAAAAGACTCAAGCATTTGCCCTTTTTCTTCTATATCAGCTACAACACCAGATAATCAAATAGTTGTCAAAGGGAAGCACCTCTTTCGAAAAGATTTCCCAGAAATAAATGAAAAAGAAATGATGGAATATCACCATTCTGTAACACTCAATGGACTGATGAGTCGAGACTCTGAGCATCACCTTGCCACAAAAAGAGAGACAATCCGACATCACGTGCTTCCTGAAGGGAGAACACAACACCACCCACAATCCTGCCAGAAAGATCTATTTGGATCAGTCCTATTCAGAGCAAACTTCTGGGTCCAGCAACCGATCTGCAGGAAATAAAGAGTTCGCAGAACCTGGAGAATGTGCAAGAGTGTGCGTTACGAGTGTGCAAGCAGCACAACCCAGCCCGTGAGAAACTACAGGTCACATGCCTTGAGCTCTCAAAAAATAAAGTTTGAGGGAAAGAAACTGATGGAGAGTGAATATGGAGAAGAACAGAGACTTGTAAGACATGCTGATTTTTTTAAGCAGAAAAGACTATGCTAGATGTCGGGAGAGTTGCAGCCAGATGATAAACTACAAGGAGACACAAGGCAGCACTTACAACGAGAGCCAGGGGTGTGATTCCTTTGGGGAGGGGAGAGTGTGTGAGGGAATCAGGGTACACAGAGTCTGGAACAGCCAGCAGAGTCTCAAAGCTTCTTTGTCATTCCCTGTACCTGTATTTTATTTTATAATAAGGTAGTTTTTTTGTTTTTGTTTTTAATGAGAGAAGAGAAAAATCATCTTAAATTCCTTGCAGACCGAGAACATTTGGTTCTGGGATTCTAAATCTGAAAAGCTACAGGGACTGTCATGGTGAGGTTGATCGTGAGACCACTCTGTGGCAGGAGGGGGTGGGGAGAAAGTCTAAGTCTGTTCTGGCTGCTTGGCCTTGAGTCCTGACTACCACTTACTGACTAAGACACTGGGAAATTCGGTAAACCTCTTTCATCCCACTGTCCCCCTCTACTAAGCAGAGCTAATAGCTCCTGCCTTGTCCCTGTGACGATTAAGTAAGATAACTCCTCAGAGTTCTCAGTGTAGTGTCTAGCCCATAGGAAGTACTCACCACAAGTTGCTTAATAATAGTAATTATTATTACATTTTGATATCGATAATTTTATGCTTTTACATTTCATATTTATGGTATTTATAATAATTTAAATAGCAACAGTAAAAATTATCTGTAAATTATTGGGACACCCCCAATGTGAACAGAAGTAAACCAGAAGGCAGATTTCTCCTTCAAAAAAGGAACATGAGAATATGGCCCCTTTGGGACACACGTGACTGGGGTGGTTGTAGAGGTGTAGTTTCCGAAGCCTTCCGACAGGCTCTCCCCTGTGTGTGTGTGTGTGTGTGTGTGTGTGTGTGTGTGTGTCCCAGGGGACAGCGCCTTCTCCATTCAGTCCTCCTCCTCATTAAGCACTAAACCAGGTTTCCACCTCAAGCCATTCTCATCAAAAACTATTCTCATCAACTTAGTCTGGTGGCCTGCATGTCCTTGGTTCTGGTCTCCAGTTGGAGGGAACCTCAGGCCTCCACTTGTTGCCATTGATCACTGGAGCCACTCTGTGTGAGGAGGCCACCAGGACAAGGAAATGCCCAGGGAAGGCAGGAGAGCCCAGTGGCTAAGAACGTGAACTCTGCCTAGGGTTGATGACCCACACCCGCCCTGCCGTACCTATAAGGTTGAGGTTCTGAATGGACGCCAACAGCCTTTGGAACCTGCAAGGTACCACACCCATGTCAAGAGTCACTGGGATGTCTCTAGCAGAATGGCCAGATGTCTTCTGCTTTTTTGCCTTTAACTTCTTGGGAGGGCAGGGGAAGTTGAGGAATCCTGTGACATGTGGGGCTACAGCTCAGTGTCAGTCTTCCTTCAGGTTCTCGTTCAAACAGTTTCATCTTATCAATGTGACTTTGGGCAAGTCACTTAACCTCACTGTGCCCTCATTCCTTCATCTACAAAATGAAGATAAGAGAATCTACTTCATATGGTTGTCATGGAGATTAAATGAGTTAAAAAATACAAATTGTTTTCAACAATGCCTGGCACGTTGTCTGTTTAAAAAAAGCTCTGTCTTCAACCTTCTGGGTTCAGACACTAGCTCCTTCCCTTATTAGCTCAGCAACCTTGGAGAAGTGTCTTTGCCTCTCAACATCACTACCTTTTCAACTATCGAAGGGGGATAATAAGAGCACCTAGTTTGTTGGATTGGCAGGAATATGAAGCAGGGTAATGCAAATAAAAATTCTGGCTTAAACAAAATATTTAATAAAGACTAGCTGTTATTGCCCCCATAACACCAGACAAGGCGCGAAGTTTTGCTTTCTTCCTCTCTGTCCAAAGGAGAGGAAAATGCACAGAATACTCCAGTAGGATACTGGGTAGACATTCTCTGAGGCACAGTCCTTATCTCCAGGCACTGAGATACTCTTGTAGACCATGAAGTAGACCACTCTTGTAGACCCCACCCTGGGGGGCAAGGACAGGCAGGTTTCTCTGAATCTATCACATCTCCAGGGGCAGCAGAGCAGTGGGGTGTGTGGCATGGCCCTTTTAAGCCACAGGAAATGGAGATGGATAAAGAAAGGGAGGACGAAGGAGCAACAAAGAAGAGAAAAGCTTTCCTCTCCACCATAACTAGGTATATTCGCCAACTTTTCCAAAGAATGACCAAGCCATTAGAACTGAGAAGTAGCAGCTAGGCCCACTGCCTAACAGTGTGTAACAGGATTCTCAGAGTTTGTGCTTCTGGTTGCCCTTTCTCTATGAAACTTCAATTGATTCTCTCAGCATTTCAGCAGGACGCAAACATTTTGGATGAGAAACACTATTTCACAGATGGACATTAGCCAGAAGAGCTAAAGAAACTTACCCAAGATCATGAGCAACTTGGGTCGACCTGGGTCTCTTCACCACCGAACCAGGGCTCTTTGGTTGAGCACAGGGGTTCTCACCCTTGGCTACCTGTTGGAATCACCCAAGCACATTTAAAAAGCACTAACGCCTGGGTTCACCCACAGAGATTCGGATTTATTTGGTCTAAGGTGCAGCCTGGACATTGGAATTTCCAAACAATTTTCAGCTGTCTCTACTGTTCAGCCAAGGTTGAAAATCACTACTTGAACGTATTTGACTCCTTGCATAAGAAATAAAACCCACATTTCACCTAGGGAAACTCAGATATTTCCTTTGTCCTTCTGAGTAAGGCAGGCAAATAAGGGAAAGAAACAGTGTAAAAGCTAACCTCTCTTCCTTGAGAAAACATTCCAGGTGTCATTTGGCTATATGCTGGGCGGTGTGTGTGTGTGTGTGTGTGTGTGTGTGTGTGTGTATGTATCTGAAGAATTCAAAGCAGAGAAAGGTCCACCGTTTTCCTCTATACACTTCCAAAATTTTACTGTTTAATTTTATTGTGTTTTAGCTGAAAAGGAAAACCATTTTGAATAGAAAAACCCTTCCTTAGTATGAAAATCAAGATTATCTCTCCAAAAATTTTCTTTTCAGAACTTGTTTCATTAAACTAAACTTTATTAAGGACCTACAATAGTCAATGGTTCACACAACATTTATTGAGATTTTGCTAAATAAGTAGAACATAGCCCTATACTTAAGGGATATAAACTTGTAGAAGGGACAGGAAAGGTACACAAATAACTACAAGAGAAAAATTACGCTAAGTGCATGGAAGTACTTTGAACAGTTCTTAGCACACAGAAAGCATTCAGTAATTACATGGGAAAAGAAGGAAAGAAGAGAGGTAGGAAGAAAAAAGGGAAGAATGGAAAGGTAAACAAGAAAGAACTGGGAGGGGGGTGTTGGAGATGAAAGATCACAATGTGTTGGGAGGAGGCTGCAACTGTAGCCTTGAAGAAGAACTTGGAAGTGGAGAGGCAATTTCATTTGGAGGGAACAGCATACACAAAGGAATGTGTGAAATCCTGACTATGTCTGGGATTGCTCATGACCTTGGGTAAGTTTCTTTAGCTCTTCTGGCTAAATGGTATCATTGGACAGAGCAGAAGGAATAACAGTGCTGATAATAAAAGAGAAACGATAAAAGAGAAAGTTGTTGCCAGTATAAGAAAAGGGACAGAATAATATCCTAATTCTTAATTGGTAGGCAACTGGATGATCATAATTTCGGTTTTTCTCATGACAGTATTAATTTACATCTTTGGTTCATGCATAATTGCTAAGAACACCCTTTTTCACTCTCAGAGGTGCTATAGTTTGGATAATAAATTATATGATCATCTTAGTAGCAAGAAACCTTTAAACTCTTTTTAAAAATCAGAGAATAAGGAAGTAAGACATTACGGAATTGCCTTTTACCAAGACTCATCAGGCAGTTCTATGGGATTTGTACCCACAGGGTAAGAAATCAGAGATGGAAAGATCTTTCAGATGCTATAGCTCTACTCTGGGCCAAAGTAAAGAGAGTCTCCACTGAGGTGACAACCAGATGTGGTAGGCAGCCTGTGAACTAGCCCCAGTGTTCCCTACTTCATGGTATTCAACTCTGTGTAGTCCCCTCCCACACTGAATGGGGTGACCTGCGTGCACCCAGTAGGATATTACAGAAAAGGCAGGGTGTGACTTCTGAGGCCAGCATCATATAAGATGCTATGACTTCCTCCTTCCTCTTTTTTTGGATCACTTGGTCTGGGAGAAGCCAGCTGATGTGTTTTAAGGACCCTCAAACAGCACCAAGGAAAAGTGGATATGGTAAGGAACTGACACCTATCATCTCCAACACAAATATGTCAGCCCTGTGAGTGCGCCATCTTGGAACTGAGTCCTCCGGTCCCAGTCAACACTTCAGACGACTGCAGCCCCAGCTGCCATCTGAGCACAATCTCATGAGAGATCCTAAGCCAGAACCATCCACCAAGCTTCTCCTGCATTCCTGACCCACAGAAACTGTGGGAGATAAAAATAATATAAATATAAAAATAATATGTTTTTTGCAAATAAAAAACATAGGGTATTAAGGAGGGCACATATTGCATGGAGCACTGGGTGTTATACGTAAACAATGAATCATGGAACACTGTATCAAAAATTAATGATGTACTATATGGTCACTAACATATCATAATAAAAAAATATGTTTTTACTTGCTAGGTTTTGGTTAATTTGTTACACAGCAACAAATAGTAGACCATAGAAATAAAAAAGAAAGATAAAAATGAATTGCATATAGAAATCCAGAGTAACTGGTATGTGGGTTCTCCTCCCAGTTCCTCCCCTAATTAACTGGGTAATATTGGTAAAATTACTTAATATAGGAATCTTGGTTTCCTCATCTGCAAAGTACACAGGCCTGACTAATGATCTTCGATATCCCTTGTAGCACCTAAATTAAATGATTCCATTATTCTAAAAGCACACTTATTAGTCATAAAGCAGGGTTTAGAAATTATCACATTATCTGGAGGGCTCTCTGCATTTTTGGCCTCATCCTGTTCAGTGATCTTATCAATGACTGCATTGAAGATACAAAAGGCATTCTTGTCAAAACTGAAGATGATGTAAAACTTACAGGGAAAACAATCACAGTGGTTGAGGCAAAATGCTTAAAAATCTTTAAATTCTGGAACAATAAGCCAAGTATAACAGGACAAAATATAACAGAATCAGAGCCTGTGAAGGTCTGAAAATTTATCTCTAGGAGCATAAATGTGTGTGGTAGAATATTCACTATAGTTCAGTAATGTGAACTGGTTGCCAAGGAATGAATTCTGCCTTTCTTAAACTGGATTCATGAATTCAATCAGCGACCACCCAGGCACTGTGCTAGGCCTTAGAGCTAAAGCAATGACAAAGATACAGACCAAGGCTACATTTCTAAAATTACAGAACCTAAAACTACGGGAGAGGAGAATCCCATTTGCATCCTTGCTTGGTCAGATCATCTATGGGTGTTAGCCACAATTCCACTGATCTATAGACAAACCAGAGTTAGGTCTGAGATGAGTTAGCAGAATGGATATGGATCTCAAAGTAATCTGAATCAACCAACCTTCACTAAGTGGCTGCTCTGTGTCTTGTCCACAGACAGTATGTTCAGAGAGAAGAAAAGATGGCTTAGGACAGAATCTTGCTGAATACCAATACCTAAAGGACAGACGGAAGAAGAGGATCCACAAAGAGGCTGAGTCGGAGTTGCAAGAGATGTAGGAGAAAAATCTGGAAGCTGAAACAAAAAGGCATTTCAAAGGTCCGGTGCTTGCCTCCTCTCCTTCCAATCTCCTCTCCCACCCTTCTAACTTGCTCACTCTGACCCGAAAGACATGGCTTTTCTGGTCATTCCTCAGACCCCACTTGTTCTAACTCTGGGTCCTTCATTTGTCTGTTTGCACTGGTTGGCCTGCTTTTCCCCGAGGTCCAAGAACGAGCCAGTCCCTCCTTTCATTCGGATCTCAGCTCAGATGCCATCTCCTCAGAGAGGACTTCTCTGATCACCCAGCTAAAATAACCCTGTTCCTTACCCTGATCCATTTCTCCTCTAAAAATTTATCACTCACTCGTCCCCTAACATTTTATACATTCACTTGCTCCTTTATTGATTACCTCCTCCTCCCCCAACTCGCCGGCCCCATATACACTCACTGATTCCACCTGCCTTTTACTGGTGAACCCACACCACACAGTACCATGTCTGGTGCATTGCAGGTGCTTTGTAAATATCTGATAAAAGCATTAATTAAATACAATCAAGATGCCAAGGAGGACTTCAGTAATCTTGACAAGACTAATTCCAGTGAGGGAGCAGAGAGATACATAAAGAACAACAGAATAAACAAGGACTGAGAAAGCAGGAGGGGATGAGATCCAAAATACTGATGGTGGAATTAGCCTTGAATAGGAGACAGGAACCTGAAGAGGGGAGGAGGAGAGAGAAGGAGAGCTGCAGGTGAGCTCCTAGGAAGGAGGTTAAGAAGTTGAAGGATTTCTTATCTAATGACTTCTATTTTATTTTTAAGCAGTGCTAAAGATTCATCAGCTGAAAGGAAGGAGGGCAAGTGGTAGGACTATGGGTTTTAGGAAACTGGAGTAAAAGAGATTTGAAATAACCACTGTAAGAAAAGCCAGGTTGCAAGGTGGGAGCTAAGGTACTGGGAAGAAAGTGGCTGGAGTAGAGGCTCCTAGAATGAAGTGGGATGGAGAAGAAAGTCAAGTCAAGAGGGAGTTTATGGATGGGGTCATGGTGATCAGTCACAAGACTGGACTATCTAGAGTCGAAGAACAATGGAATGCCACCTTCCATCAACAACCAGTTAGAGGGACAGGGAAATCTACCCTACACAAGAAATGAGTCATGGAGGTCTGGGAGAGAAAAAAAGCACCTGTTTTCAAAAAATCACCACGGAAAAATTCTATTGGACATATATTCTGTATGGGACTAAAGCTAATAGGTAGAAATTATGAAGCTTTTAACCGCCCCCCCCCCAAATGCTAAGAAGCATAGCAGTCATAAAAAGGTAAAAGCTGTCTTTTGGGAAGGGGATACCCATTTCTAAAGGTGTTCCAGGACAGACTGGGATATTACAGGGGAGGGAGGATCCAAGGAGAGCAGGTGGTGCCTACAGGATACTAGGCACTCCTCAGCATTTCAGCATTGCCTCAGAGCAGGCAGGAGGTGAGGAAGGGGGCCAAACAGATGGAACACAGGGGCTCTTTCCCACTTCAGCCAGAGAAAATCTACATATATTTGTATGTGATTGGACTTCTGCTTAACATTTTGTTTAAAGTGTTTTTGTATAAAGAAATAAATACTAAAAACCATTAGAGTAGGTGGTTCTTAAGGTACCTTCCAAGCCACAGGGCTTATTTTTTTTTTTAATGAATTGATCTGAACATAGCTATTTTTATTTTACTTACTTATTTATTAATTTATTTATTTTAGAGAGGGTGAGAAAGAGAGAGAGGTGAGAGATGGGGGAGGGAAGGGCTAAGGGAGAGGGAAGAGAATCCTAAGCAGGTTCCACGCCCAGTGTGGAGCTTGACCTGGGGCTCCATCTCACGACCCCGAGATCAGGACCTGAGCCAAAATCAAGAGTCGGATGCTTAACTGACTGAGCCACCCAGGCACCCTGAACAAGTTTACTCTTAAAATAAACTTTTTAAAAGATAGTACCCAGAGTTCTTACATGCTTTATACATACATATATACATACATATCTATATATACACCATTTATGCTTACAGACTTATACCCACTTTCCCCTATTAACCTTGTACATCTATATGGTCTGTCACAATTATTGAACCAACATTAATACATTATTATTAATTAAAAATCCATCCTTCATTCAGGGTTCTTTGATTTCAATCTAATATCCTTTCACCATTACAGGATCCCATCTAGGCTACCATTTTACATTTATTTATTATGTCTCCCTAGGTTCTTAGATGTTCCTTGATTGACAGTTTCTTAGACATTCCTTATTTTTGATGACCTTAAGAGTACTGATCAGATATATTACAGAATGGGATCTTTTTCTGATATTTTTCTTATGATTAGACTGGTTGCTATGGGTTTGAAGGAGGAAGACCATAGAGGAAGTCCCATTCTCAATACATCATACCATTAGCATTGACGTTGACCCTGATCATCTGGCAGAGGTAGTATTTGTCAGGTTTCTCCACTGTAAAGTTATAATTTCCCCCTTTTCCATACTAACCATAGATTTTGTTTTTGTTCTGTATATAATCTGCATTTCTGGGACTGATATTTCAAAGAAAAAATGTTAAGCATTGTGATGGTTAATTTTATCTGCCAACTTCACTGAACTAAGCGGTGCCCAAATAGCTGGTAAAATATATTTCTGGGTGTGAGGCTGCTTCTGGAAGAAGTCAGCATTGCAATCGGTAGACCAAGTTAAAATCACCCTTTCCAATGTGGGTGGGCATCTTCCAATCCACTGATGGCCTGAATAGAAAAAGGCATACACAGTAAGGGAGAATTTGCTCTTTGCCTGCACTGGGGCATCCATCTTCAACTGCCCTTGGACACTGGCATACCTGGTTCTCAGGACTTTGAACTTGGCTGGGACTTACACCACTGGCCCCCTGGTTTTCATGCCTTCAGACTAGGACTGAATTACACCATAGGCTTTCCTGGTTCTCTAGCTTGTAGATGGCAGAACTATCTGCAAACCAGGCCTGAGTCTTTTCTTCCTCTATCAAATCATTACAGGGAACTCCCCAAGGTTATAAGTGCAGGCTAGGAGAGAAAAGGCAGGAACGGGGACTATGGGCATTTGGGTCACTCCTTCATGTAACTTGCTTGTGCCTTAGGGGCTGCTCGGACCCAATCACATATATACCACCACTTCCATATGATGATGAACGCTGCTGTGCACACCGAACTTTAAGGCTTCATGGGTCAGATAACACCCAGTTCATGCTGGGTAGCTCAAACCTTACGGTATCTTGGTGGCCCATAGTTAAGTGTTTAGTTTAACTAAGGTCCAGTAGATGGCCAAGAGCTATTCTCAAAAGGAGGGCAGTTATCTGCAGAGGGTGGCAGGGCCTTGCTCCAAAGTTCTGTAAGGCATGTGCTGCATTTGACCTGTAGGTGCCTGCCAGGGGCTCCAAACAGTATCCCAGTCTGCCACTGCCACCTTATATACCACTGGACGTGTTGATCGGATGGCCCCGGGGCAGAGCAGCTTGCCGAGCAGCCTCGAACTGTTGCAGAGACTTTCTTTTGTTCGGGGCCCCACTCAAAATTAGCAGCCTTCCCAGTCACTTGGTAAATGGGCCAAAGTAGCACACCCGAATGAGGAATACCTACAAAATCCAAAGAAGCCCATGACGCATTGTGCTTCCTTCTGATAGGAGGAACCTGACACAAACAACCTACCCTTGACCTTAGAAGAGAGATCTCAACATGCCCTATCCTGGTAATGATTTCGGTCTTAATTCATTGAGGCTGCTCTAATAAAACTACCATAGGCTGGGTGGCTTATAAACAACAGAAATTTATTTCTCATAGTTCTGGAGCCTGGGAAGTCCAAGACGAAGGCACCTGCAGATTCAGGGTCTAGGGAGGGCCCACTTCCTAGATTCGCACATGGCTGGCTCTCTTCTCCCTGTGTCCCCACATGTTGGAAAGGGCCAAGGAGCTCTGTGGGTCTTTTAATCCCATCCATAAAGGCTTTGCTTTCGTGACCGGCCCTCCTCCCAAGGATCCCACCTCTAAACACCATTACCCTGGGGATTCGGTTTCCACTCATGAATTTGGGGAGGACACAAGTATTCAGTCTGCGGCACCAGGTCCAAGCAGAGTAAGCTCGTGCTTGTTTATATGCAAACTGGGGCCAGCAAACAAAAACTCTAAGACCTCTGGGGATGCCAGGGTCTAGATCCAAGAAGTCCAGGAATCTGCCACCTCCCTTGTTTTGTGGAACTGTAAGAGGAAGTCAGAAACTGGATTGGGTGGTGTGTCCTTTGAGAAGCCTTTAAAACCTGCTCACCTTGGCACAAGAGCCCACGCTTCCAGGAATCTTTCATTTGCTACGCAAAGAATGCTAATTCAGTGACTTTGGGGAGTTTTTGTTCCTCCTTTCCTTCTAAATGCAGTCTGTCTGTGATGATAAACAGTAGGCCTCACGTATATGTGTGTAGGCCTGTGTGTCAGAAAACACACTGCCTTTCTGGAGCGTGTGACAATCCACTGTGAGCCGTGACTCCACAAGAAGACTGTGCCAAATTAGTCCTTTTCTGAAAAATCTTTCTGGGGATACTTCACATCCAGAGCCATTACTCACAAAACCAGATGATGCATCTTCAAATGCCAGCCTCTTGGAATTCAACAGCTTTACTTACCCCAACTGGGGTGATCTGTAATTCTCGGGAGGCTCAGAGATTGTCTCTGGCCACTGCAACCTTTCTTACCCCACCTGCCTCCCAAAAGGAACCCAAACACTAAACACCTCTACCAAAAGGCCCTTCAAGCATTCAACAAATGGTTACGATCTTGGTCCAGCAGAAACTCAACAGTGCATGGTGCGCTCATCGTACATACAAGAGACTAGGCAGTCTTTCCTATTTCCCCCACACAAACCCAAGACGGGCTGATGTGACCACCCTCTTGTTACAGTTGAGTCCAGAAGGCTTAAAGGATCTGCTAAACATATCCCAGCCAATGAAAGGGGTTTGTCTGGTGAATATGCCCTGGCTGGCTGCTGTTACCTCCCAACTACTGAGGCCAGCAGAAACAGGGCAGCTTTCTGTTTTTTGAAAATTGTGAGTCACATTAAAAGTGAAATTCTAAGAATCTGGAGTTGGAAGAAATTGAATGCCTTGAAAATACAAAGAGAGGGATTTCCTTTGGGATGGAGACCCCTAGATTCCAACCAGGGATCTCCTATATAGAGTGCTGGAAGTTATCCCTACAAATGAGTCTGAAACTCTTTAGGAATAATGGAGAAACCGTGACAGATGGAAGGCAGATAGGGAAAAGAAAATATGTTTACAAAACTTAATTTCATCCTCATAACAACCCTAAGAAGTTGGTATTAGGATCTTACTCTACAGATGGAAAAACTTGGATATACAGGGGTTTAATAACTTGCTCAAGGTCAACAGCTAGGTCAAAAACTAGAATTCCAACTCAGATCTGTCAAATTTCAAAGCCTATATAATTTTCTGATATTCCAGGATGTCTTCTGACAGAGTCAGATAAAGACACTGCGATAGTATGTTCCCAGACCCACTCTGGCCACTCTACAAAGCACAATGGTGAAGACCAGGAAGGAACCAAAAAAGGCAGGTGCTGGAAGAGGTGTACTATAATTGCACATGTATATACACATACAGTGATACAGCCAAGGACCTGTGACCTCCACCATCCAATGGGACTCATCCCCTGACCCCAAGTAAAGGGTTTTTCGGTTAAAGATGTACTTAAATTCAACTGTGCAAGGCTTAAAATTTGACTTGATGAGGATGAAGATGGCATGGCCTTTGCCTTCCAGAAACTTGCAGTCTAAGGAGGGAAACAGAGGTATAAACCACCAAGTGACCACACTAGGAGGCAGAATGGGAGTACAGCAGGATACATGATTCACTCAGGCTTGGGAGGCTGGGGAAGTCCTCTAGGTAAACAGCATTGGATCTGGGTCCTGAAGCATAAAGATTTCCATGGGCAGTGGAGGCAGGAAGGTTCCTCCAGAACAGAAGGAAAGAAAGAAGAAAGGCATGAAGGAATGAAGGGGAGCCAAGAAGAGGGTGAAGAGGCTGGAAGCCATGGTAAAGAATTCAAACTGCATTTGGCAGGCAACAGAAAACTGAGAAAGGTGTGAGGGGGGTGTGGGTTGAGAGGCACAGGTGAAGAACAACAGGGATCAGTGATGAGGAGGCGAACGCAGCGATCAAGATAAAGTAAACGAGAGCCTGAGCTACAGCAGTGACTGAGAGAGAATCGTTGCAGAAAGGAAATGGTCAGAATTTGGTCACTGGCTAGACTAAGGGAAGGAAGGGTAAAGATGAAGGTAACTCAGTTTCTATTCTGGATGACTAGAACAGAGATAATACAAATGAAGAATCACAGAGAGTGAAGAAGCTTTTGGAGAATGAAGAAAGAGAAGATAATTTCGGGTCAGACAAACTGAATCTGAGGTGCTGGTAAGTCAATCATGTGACAATTATGCACTGACTGGAAACATGAACCAATAAAGGGGTCTGCAAATTATGACCTGGAGCAGCATGTTTTTATAAATAAAGTTTTACTGGAACACAGCTACATCTGTCAGTTTATTGTCTATGGCTGCTTTCGCTCTATAATGGCCAAGTTGAGTCCTTGTAACGGAGACCACGTGGCCTGAAAGCCTGAAATAGTTACTATCAAGCCCTTTAAGAAAAAATTTGCTGGCCCTTGATCTACAGTCTGAAAACAGAAGTCAGAAATGTTTATCTTGTGAGTATGTAGTTGAGAAAAAGGCTAAGAAAGAAATGAGGGAGGAATATTATAATCTATTCCCCTTTCAACTAGTATTTGTCGACCACTCCCTCTACGTCAAGTACTGGGACACTAGGTTCACTGGCAGCAATAACACAGTAAACAAGACAGACAAGGTCCCCACCCTCCTGAGCTTCGCTAGAAGCAACAGGAGGAAACAATCAGATAACAACCAGTTATTAGCAACATCTATATCTTGAGGATGAGAAAGCAAAGAGAAGTGAGGGGCGGGGGAAAATCTTGAGCAGGAATACTGAGCTAGGAAACCAAGAAAGAGGACCCCAGTGCAGAGGCCAAAGATGAAGTACACCAGTGCTGAAACCAAGAGACAGATGTGACTGGCAATGTCAAATGCTGCGAAGTAGGGTGAGCTCTAGGAAGAAGCCATTGGCATCTGGGAGTCAGAGACTTCGGAGATAATTTCTGGCACAATGGTGGAAAACAAACTCGTTTGTAGGTGTTAAAAAATCAAGGGGCAGTGAATAACTTGGGAAAAGGAGTGTACACTGATTTTTATGAGAAAATCAAAACAGTAGGAGAACAACAGCCAAGATATTGCAAATCAGAGGGCTATTAGGGTTGAGAGACAGATCTTTTTTAACATCAGGAAGATATAAGTATCCTAAGAGGAAAGAACCACTAGAGAGCAGGAGATGGAAAAGTTAGGAAAGAGGAAATAATTCATTACCCAGAGCACTAGTAGAGGATTTACTGGGGACTGAGCAGGAGCCAACCCTCTAGTGGGAGATATAGATACTTCTGTAGATAGAGACAAGGAGTCTTTCAATCTTATATCAGCTATGATGTTTAAAATACAACCTACCTTTTAGAACTTGGGAGTTTACTAACTTGTCCAAGTTTCACATTTAGTAAGTAGCAGGGCTGGGATTTCAAGCTAACATTATTTAGTTCCAGAACCCATGTACTTGCCACTTAATGAAGATGTCACAATTTGGAAGTAAGGTTCCTCCTCGCTGAAGAGGGAAAGAAAAAGAATGTGTGGGGAAAAAAAAAAAAGAGAGAGAGAGAGAGATTCTGAAGTAGAAAATATTGTTAAGGGCAAATCCAGGTGAGCCTGAGCTAACCTGAGTGTTCTCAGAAAACAATCTTACCTTACCTGCAGTTACACATTCAACTCTGGCCATGTGCTGGATATTTTCCATTTGCCCACCACACCTACTCTCCATGACTCTCCATCTTGCTCATAAGGCTGACCCTCATGAACAACGTAACTGGCTCACCTTCCCTCTGGCGTCTGGCTGGGTCCCGCTGAGGGAGGCAGTGGCTGGAGATGGATGGGAGGGCAAAAGGAGAATGGGGACATAGATTGATGGCTGGGGTCTCCTTGCCATATCAACGCAGACTGACTACACCCTTGTACCAAAGGCCACAGCTCCGGTCAGGCAGCCCTCTCCTACAGCTGTTGCCAACATGCTTTTCTGGTTTCCCCTAGCTCACCCACACCGCCATTAAACTCTCTCCTGCTACCCTGTCCAAGTGCACCATCTGTGTCCTGCCAAGCCCCAACAAGCTACGTGGTCACATATGTTCCAGGATGCTTTTTCACAATGCATAACATAGTCATTCCCACATGCATGCATTTCCCCCACAAACTTAAACAGCACATTCATGTATGTACATCAACCAACAGCAAGGTCTTCAGAATGAAAAAAATTGAGTCATTTTTCACAACATGAAAGAGTTCTAAGCTGAACCTTGACAGTATCAGTTTAAACCTCAAATCCAAAATAACTTAAGAATCAACGATGCTTGATCATGAACCTCAGTGTTCTCAGCTCTTCTAAAAATGCCCTAAAGAGATAAATCCTGGATCTAACTGACCCAGGTTCAGAAGTGCAGAGAAATGCACCACATCTGAAGCTACAATTCAGTTCAAGTTCAAAGCTCTTTCTAGTTCTGGTCTTGAAAGAGAAGCTAAGCCAAACTTTTTGTTCTGATTCACACTCTGTGATAAAAACTTAATTTAAAATATTAATTTGCTTTTCAAAAGAGTGATGAAAAAAAATGTATGCCCTCAGAATTGCTGTTTTCCTGTCTTCTCACCCCTTCAACAACACACCGTAGTCTTCTACCGATGTCATTCACCTACTCTGGGAAGGTGAAACCACCAAAGTTTTCGTGTTAATGTGTAGCTTCTTTCTCGGGCTCTGAGCTAGTGCTGCTAGGTGTTGGTCAGACTCTTCTGCCCTGGGGATGGCACCCTCCACAGCATGGGTAAGCAGAGCAGGGAGTGCGGAGTCCTGACACTAGTATTTCACCTGCCCGAGGTCGCCAGTCTTCGCTTGAGACTTCAAGACAGTAACTACCTCAGTCTTTCTTTCTACCTGGGATCCTGCTGACTTAGTTTGTAAAACAACGGGTTTAAAATAAATCAGTAGTTTGCATTTTTTTCAACTGTGGGGGTTGCTTTTTATCATTAAAGAAATAGTGTAGTCCCAAGGGTTGGTGGCTATGTTTATATATATCTGGCCCACAGGGAATGCTCGGTGTACACACGACTTCTTGGAGTCTTTGTAGTAACTCTATAGCCCATACACATTAGCCAAATGTTAGCCTCTGTGGACTCCAACGTCCCCTTGAGTTTCAGAATGGTGGTTGTCTTGTGAATGCTGAAGACCTGATATTCATATAAAGACCTGGCATGTGAGAATCTCAACATCTTCCCACCCCGGAGTTGGCCCAGACCACTAAAAGGAATGGCCTAAACTCTCAGGGGTATAAATACTTATTTAGAACCGACACCTAATCTACTCAAGAATCGGGGGTCAGGTTTTCCTATTTTGGACCTCAGATCTAACCAAAGCTCAGATTTGAAGCCCAAGGCAGAGATCTTAGAGGGAAGCACTAAAGATACTCTGTAGGCAAGGATTATCTGGTATCGAGGAAGAAGCCCCATCACAGGCCACAGTTCACACACCCACCCCCGGATTAGCCCTAGATCTCTGGGAGGTCGGTAGGTACGAAGGATCTACCTAAATAGCTCCCACTTAAAATATCTCACTTAAAAAAAAACTCTCTATGGCATGGGACTAGATTCTTAATTACAGTTCAAGGTAGGATTAATCCAGGTGTCCCAAAGCCCCAAATCTCCTTTAAGATGTCCAGAATAGCTCTGTCTACACAAGGAAAGACACCTAGGTCAGTTAGCTTAAGTGTTAGATTAAACACAGTGCCATCCAGAGGCACAGGGATGGCTGCGATCAGCTCCAGAAGCCCTTCCATCTCTGTCCAACACCATGAGCGTGATGGTGGTGATCTGGAACCCTACTCTTCTGACCAGGACTTGCCTCATGACACATGCGAAACACACCAGACTCAAGTTTTCCCTGAAGCTGCCAGACAACCACACAGCAGCAGCCTCCTCCCTAAGCTGTAACTCTCAGGGCCATTGTCACCACCATCTGTTCAGTCCTAAGACACAGAATCTGGGGCTCCTAATGCATCTTACAAAAACAGGTCCAAGAGCTGCCCACGGAAGGGTTGGGGAGGGAGTGGGAGAGACAGACACTCCCAGAGCTGCACGGAAATGAGCAAAGCTTGATCGTCTCACCCCTGTTCAAAAGTCCCCTACCTCTGGCCAGGAGTTTCCATGGAAACCTCGTAAGTTCTATCTATAGGAAGAGAAAAAAATTAAAAAGAAGCATCCTGAGGTATGTATGAATTAGCTCCAAGGAAGGCAGGCAGAGGAGGAGGGAGTGGGGGCTCATGTGGGAAGAAACAGAGCTGATCATTATCCTGATACATAAAAAAAAAAAAAAAAAAAAAAAAAAAAGGCCCAGTGAAAACCCAGCTGCCTACAGCCACAGGATCTGGAGGGAGGTGGGGTGGACAGACAGGCATGAGGCACTAGGGGCTTTGAGCATGTGGAAGCAACTGTAAGGGAGAGGGGGAACCTTGAGTCAACTCATGAAAGGATTTCAGGCCAAAGGTGCTTTTACCTCAGGCCACCTGCAAAGAGTCATTTAGTCTATCACTCATATTGCTATGTCTGAACACCTCAAAAACCAAGTCTTCAGAGAATAATAAAGTCTCTGGAGAGATCTAGTACATCTTTGTCTTAACAAAGCTGCACCCCTTTGGGTCCCCTGTAAGGAAAGACTCCACTAAACTCTTTTTCTTCTAATTTGATTTCAAGATGAAGTTTGAGTGAGGAGGGAGGGAGTTTCTGAGTCTTAAATGTCATGCAATTTGCTTTTTTAAAAATAGACCATGAGGATCAAAGAACTAAATGTAAGAGCTAAAGCTATAAAACACAGCCATAAATCTTTGTGCCCTTGAATTAGACAATGGCTTCTTAGATATGACACCAAAAGCACAAGCTATAAAAGACAAATAAATTGGATATCATCAAAATTAAAAACTTTTGCGCTTCAAAGGAAGCACCCTCAGGAAGTAAAAAGACAACCCAAAGAACTGAAGGAAATTTTTATAAATTGTATGTCTGGTAAAGAACTTGTATTTAGAATATATAAAGAACTTCTACAACCCAATAATGTAGATGAGGTTTTTAGACAAGAGACTAGGGCAATAGAAACTTAATCAAGGCAAAAAGGCCCACAGTGACCCCAACCCCCTGCCTGAATACAAACAGGCCTCTTAAGCAGCCTACCTCAAAATATCCAGAGGCCCGAACTAACCAATGCACTTCTTACAATCAGGCACAGTTGCCAAAAAAAGGGGAAATTCCATACATCCCCATACCTCCTCACCTTCCCCCTTTAAATACGGCCCCCACCTATAGCCCCATCACAGACAGTCTCTGCTTTGCCATCCTGCCCACCGCTCTATTGTATTCAAGAAACTTCCATCTCCTCTGTTCTGCCTCAGGTGAATCCTTTCACTGCCCAAGTCGGTGGTTTCCACTCAACTGGGTCGCCCCACATTTGGCGATCCCCATCCGATGGGGAGAGACACCACATATAATAAAAAGAGAAAAGAAATGGGAGAAGGATCTGAATTGACATTTCTCCAAAAACGACATACAAATGGCCAGCAAGTGTATTAGAAGATACTTAACATCACTACCAATCAGAGAAATACAAATCAACACACCATGAGATACCACTTTACACCCAGCAGGATGGTTAGAGTAAAAATGATGATAACAAGTATTAGTAGGGGTGTGGAGGAACTGGAATGCTTCTACAGTGCTGGTGGGAATAAGAAATGGTGTAGCCATTTTGGAAAACAGTCTAGCACTTCCTCAAGAGGTTTTACATAGTAACCACACGATCCAGCAATTCCACTCCAAGGTATACACCCACGAGAAATGAAAACGTATATCCACACAGACACTTGCGCTCACAGCCACATTTACGATAGCCAATAAGTAGGAACAACCCAAATGTTCATCAACTGATGTTTACATAAACCAAATGTGGCATAAGCATGCGATGGAATATTATTTAGCCATAAGAAGGAATGAAGTACAGACATGCATTACAGCACGCATGAACCTTGAAAATACTATGAAAAGTGAAAGAAAGAAGCTAGTCACAAAAGACAATGTATTGTATGATTCCACTTATAAGAAATGCCTAGAATAAGCATATCCATAGGGAAGGAAAGTAAATTAGTGGTTGTCTAGGGCTGGGAAAACTGGAGGGAATCAGGAAATGACTGTTAACAGATATGGGGCTTCTTTTGGGGGTGATAAAATGGTCTAAAATGGAATGTGGTGCTGGCTGCACAACTCAGTGATAGATTAAAAAAAACACCAGATTCTATACTTTAAATGGGTTGATTGTATGATCTTTGTGTTATAACTCAGTAAAACTGTTATCAAGAAATAGGCCACGTGGGGCGCCTGGGTGGCACAGCGGTTAAGCGTCTGCCTTCGGCTCAGGGCGTGATCCCGGCGTTATGGGATCGAGCCCCACATCAGGCTCCTCCGCTATGAGCCTGCTTCTTCCTCTCCCACTCCCCCTGCTTGTGTTCCCTCTCTCGCTGGCTGTCTCTATCTCTGTCGAATAAATAAATAAAATATTAAAAAAAAAAAAAAGAAAAAGAAATAGGCCACGAAAGCCTAAAACAGGGGCACCTGGGTGGCTCAGTCCCTTAAGCGTCTGCCTCTGTCTCAGGTCATGATCTCGGGGTCCGGAAATCAAGCCCCAAGTCAGGCTGAGAAGCAGGCTGCCCATTGAGCAGGGAGCCCGAACTGGAGCTCAAACCCAGGACCCTGGCATCACGACTTGAGCTGAAGGCAGCTGCTTAACCGACTGAGCCACCCAGGTGCCCCAAATAAAATCATTTTTTAAAAAAAGCCTATAACATACCAATCCTGTCTTTATTCAAAGTTTTGATATTTTGTTCACCGTGGACTTTTTCACACTGCTATTATTTCAAAAAATATATTGCATTAATGTATTACTTACCTTGATTAAGGAGCTATGAGCCACCTCCTTAGATTTTGTGCCTGAGGCAAGTGCTTCACGGGCATCACCCTGGGGAGGGCCCTGGCAGTGGGCATGGTAACAAAGATAGCCTCATTTAAAAAGCCTAAACGGATACGCCCTCCCCCTCCCAGGGATCTGTTGGAGGCATCCTCCCACATTCCTCAGCTCCCTCCTCCTCTCTACCCAACCTGAGTTGTCAGTTGCAAACTCCACCATGAACTCTCTGATGCTGTTCAGCTGCTCCTTCACACACACTTCCTCCCACTGGCTTCACATGTGCGTGCATGCCTGTGTGTGTGAATACGTGTGCACGTGTGTGTAATTATGAATAAAAAAGATGATGTAAAACTAACAGTGGGCAACTACTCCAATTTTCAAAATATGAAAAGAAAAGAAAGCAGATTCTACAAATTATAGACTGGTGAACGGAAATGGATCTCTAGCGGAATTACAGAACGGTATTATAATTTCACAAGGTGATTTTATAAACATTCGAGAAGCAAAGTGGTTACCAAAAGCAGCCAGCAAAGTTTCACTAAAACCAAGGAATGTCAAAGGAACTTCACTGCCTTTTTTGATAGTTCTTAGATTATGATAAAAGATAAGAGGATTGCTAAACAGTATCTTGAGTATAGCAATGCATCTAATAGCATCTTCATATGATTGTGAACAGGATAAAGAAATGTAGGCAAAATGATGGTATATTAGGAAAAGTTGTAGTTCTCTGATGGTACACAAAGTTAGTTTGCTATAGCAAACTCAATTTATGTTAACAGACTAAAGCAGCTGTAAAAAAAAAAAAAGGTCTAAATTGATCTTGGGCTACATCCAAATTCACATGTCTGCAAAGAGGGCTAGACTACTTTTCAACTGACTTCAGTTCTGGGGTTCCGCTTTCCAGGGGGACACTAACCAACTGAAGCACTTACAGAGGAGAACAGTGTGGCAAGAATACAGAATCAAAAGATTACAAAAGATTATGAAAAAGTCGAGGTTGGATATTTAGCATACAGTAGTAAAGCCATAAGGGAAACACGATGACCTCTTTTAAATATTGGAAGGAAGGAAGGCAAGCAAGCAAGAGAGAGAGAAAGAGGAAAAACTTAATCAACTTAATGTAACCAGAAGGACAGAATTAAAGCCAGGCAATAAAAGTTATTATCAAAACAAAACAAAAAAAATTCAGCTTAACAAAAAGCCCTTCCCACGGGTGTCCCACAGTCAAAGGGGCTGCCTTGTGTTAAATAATCAGATGTGGTTGGAGTTCTTGGCTTATGGGTCCCTTCCTAAGTAGAGATAACTATGAATCTGTGTTTTTTCTCTTTTCTCCAGCCTAATCTTTTCTACCCTTTCTGCTGTGGTGAGTACTTGGAAGATGTGCTTAACCTTCAACAATAAGCTTTAACAATAACCCACTGTTTGACCTTATTCCATCCCTCCTCTAACCCTGCTCCCCAGCCTGCCTTCCTCCCACCTTTCTTCCTTGCCTCCATCTTCCCTTGCTCCTCCTTAGGCTGACACAGTATAATTCTTTATGCTCTTTCCACAATCTCCACCACAACTGGGTTATGTGAGAGAAATAGTAGGAAAAGAGAAGAGAGTAACAGGAAAGAGGACTGAACTCAGGAAGCGTGTTGTGTCTGTTATGCTCTGATGTTGAAGCCCCATTGCTTGCTTGCTCTGGGACACATGCATGTTCACTGAACTGACTGAACTCGGTTCATGTGAATTAGCCCCAGAAGTGTCCATATACACTGTTATCTTGCTGCAAAACACTCAGTGCTTGCAACATATGCAAGGTCTGTTTTCCCTGCTGTACCTGTAAGTTCCAAAGGCCAGACCATGACAGCTTGGTCTCTGCTGTATCCCCACAGGGGCACTCAAGAGACAGTAATTAATGAATAGTAATTATATGAATAAGCATTTCTCTTATTTCCCCCATATATTCCAGACTGATGAAGATTCTGCCGATAAAGTCCTGCTTAAGACCAAACATTAGACAATGCACAGAACTTAAGAGCTAGTAGAGAGGTCAGAAAACACCTAGCCTAACCCCTTTACCTGACAGATGAGTAAACTGAGGCCCAGAGTAATGAAATATTCAGTTAGGAAGCAACAGAGCTGGGAATCAAAACCAGTTCTTCCAGTTTCTGGGAGACAGAACGTCATAGGAATAAAACAAAACAAAACGAAACAAAAAGCAACAGGTTTTGGAGTCAAATGAAACTGGGTTCTAATGCCACGTCTTCCTCTTACTAACTCCATGATCTTGGGCAAGTTAATCAGTGTCTCCAAGCCTTAGTGTCTTAGAAGTAAATGGGAAAGATCATATCTTCAACCACGTCACTAGCACAGAGGATATGCTCACTGAGTGGTAGTTTTGATAACTATTGCCAAGACCAGCGCTCTGTCCACTACAGCGCATGGGTCCTTGGCTCTGTGCCCGTAGGAAAAGAAACACAGCCACGCTAATGCGGGCATGGGGAGTGGAACAACCAAACACTGGGGATCTGCCATGTGCTATGCTCTTCTCCATACTCAGCCTAAAACACACAGGAGCCACATACAAAGTGACAGAGCAAGTGGCATTCACACAGATGCCCTCTTTCTCCTGAGAGGGCGTGATCATGGAAGGCAGTCCATTTCATTGGACTTGAATATCTTTTGTGAGTCTTTTCTTTGGAGATCTATAAACTTTCTCAGGCTCCTGCTTTGGGGCCTTCCATATAGAGAATACCAGAGAGCAGAGAGCCCTTGGCACTTCGAAGTGTATATTATCTCCCAGCTATTCTGGATGGTACTTGAGGGCAGAGGGCGAGGGAGCATGTCCGGTTCACAGGCTGGTCACTGTGGGAGCTTCACAGAAGCCAGGAGCTAATAAACAGTGTGGTGATGATTCACCATTCCCGTAGAACTTGCTTCCTTGCCTCCTCGTCTGCAGACCTGGCTCCAGCTTCCTTGGAAACACAGTCCCCCTCTCCTCTTTCTTGATGGCATTACTTCTGAGATGTCACACATGAGACACCCCTTGACTCAGTTCCTCCATGTGAAACTTCCCTTTTTCCTGTGCTCAGCACACACACTGCCCTCTTAGTCTAAAGTTTTGTGGACCCAGAACATCTCATCAGACTGGAGGTTGATCATTCAATAGCATGAGTGAGAGAAATTCTGGAATTAATTTGGCTGCCAATGTTTTGAGGCATTTATCTTTGGATTTTTATAACAGCTATCATCCTGGTGCGAGGTGCACAAACAAGACAGAAGAGGTGCTTCCCAGGATAAATAAGCCTAAAGGAAATGAACGCAATAATCTTGTCTTCCTGGATCTATTTATTTGACTGTCAGAGGAATTCAGGAGCTGAAGAGGAATGGTTGAGGTAGGGTTTGTTTGTCAAAGCAGACACTTTGTTCTTTTAGAGCAGTTCTTGGGAATAATTCAAGAAGGTAGGGCTGGATGAGAGGGGAAAAGGATAATGCTGATTAATGTAAATGAATTCCTTGTAAACTTTGTGGGTTTAATGAAGACTTGCAGAGCTGAACCAGAAGAATCATGAACTACAATTCAACATGCGTTCTTTAGTTAACTAGCTATTACTGAGTTTCCAAAATTCCATGGCAGTTCTAAAAACTGCACTACTTGGGATCACAGAGTGAGCAGGAAAAACAGCCCAGACATAATCCCTGTGAGAGGAAAGAATTCAGATTCCAAGGCCTTGGTTCAAGTGCTACCCAGCCCCAACCAAGAAAGTTCCTGTTCCTTGAACAGCCTCCAGATAAAAAGGCAAGGTTTGGACAAAGAGAAACAAAAACGAGAATTGTGCCTGTGGTCATGAATGAGAGAGATGGTCTTTTCACCTAAGATGCTTCCTGCCGGGGAAGAATGCGACTACAGTGATCCTTATCTCACTCCTGCCCACCAGGATTCCAATTCTTCTCAAGACTTCTGATCACATGCTAAGAATTTTCCTATTGTCTACATCAGGACTCAAAGGCCACACCATAAAAGTGGCACGCTGGAAAACCTCCAGTGCCCCCATCTCTATTCAAATAGAGAAAATGGAAAACAATGTATAGTGACAACAATGGGAATGAGGTGGTACATCTTGTTCTTGTGAAGACTACTCATCAATATTCATTTACTCAACACATTTTTATGAGCTCTAACTCTGTAAATAAAGCAGAACCAAAATTGTACACACTCCCTGATTACAAGCATGCAAAAGCAGCATTATTTCCAGGCTAAAACTACAAGAGATTATACCCTGGTTATATTAGGGAGGTAGGATTGTAGGTGATTGTCCATTTTTTTCTAAGTATTTTTGTAATGCTGCCATATCGCTTTGTTATTTTTTTCAAGTTTAGAAATAGAGCAGTAGATGGATATGGCAGAGGTGTTCTCTTTTTCCTTCTGACATGCTGGCTAGGGGAGAGGGGCTGGAGACAGAACATACTCCAGCAAGAGCGTATGAAGGCATGGGGTAGGGGAGGGGTGTAGGAGGTAGGGAGGGGTTGGCTGTAGGCCAAACACTGATCGCTGACGTGTATGCATGAGGCAGACCAGCCAGACAACTCCACAAAGCACTGCTGAGGAGGGCACAGTGACGACAACTGACCTTGAATCTGTAAAACCCAATCTTCAGGCGACTTGTGGCCCACGCCTGGGTTGTTGACACTTCATACCAAGCTAGAAGCGTGCACACCTCTCTTCCCTTACACTATTGTAAACTGTTCCGCACAGAGAACATAAGCTACTTGAGGAATGACATGGTTCTTATCCTTCTACTGTCACCTCCTAAACCCCATCCTGGATATCCCCTGACAGTGGCTAGCATAATTCCAGGACTGGAATAAATAATGATTGATTGATTGATTGATTATGAGGCATGTAAAGAGGGAAAAGAGAAGTTAATTCCATGGCAGAAAGGTGGATTTTGTCAATTTTCACCAACCAACCTGGGGATGAGCCAGACATCTACTGGTTCAGCAGGGAGAAGGCCCTTATGACACCCAGGCCACAAACAATGCTAATGGCACAAGCCCCAGTGCTCTTCCTCTTCTGGCTTTTTCTCTTCTAAAAGCTACAACACATGCTGACTGTTTTGCTTTGAGTTGGGTACTTTGCCTCCTTCACTGCCTGGCATAGAATATTATTCACCAGAAGGCAGTCCAATCTCTACACCTGCTAGAGATAAATGTGGGTGATGTATACTATTGGTTGGCTAACTCAACACTCAAGTCAAATGCCTTTTTTTTCTTTGCCCTTCCTTATTATGGAAGCTAGAAAGAATAAATATTTTGTTCCTGCCTCCTCTGTAGCCAGTGATGGCTCCTTCTACATCTGGCCCATGAGATATGAAGAAAAGTGTACTGGAAAGGTTCTGGGAGAGCCTGTGCCTTCTTGAAAGGGGGCAGACACTGTTGGTACCACCACATTCCCCTTCTGTCCACCTTGAACATGATCATGATACCTGAGCAGTAACAGCCTTCTCATGACCATGAAGTAACAGCATGAGGATCAAAAGCAAAAATGAGGGGGCTCAAAAATGAGCCTGGGTCCTTCACTGCATGGTCAGGTGTCTAAACCAATGCCACATACCAGCCTGCTCTAGATTCCTCCTTGCATGAAAAATATCATCACATATTTAAGCGGCTATTAGTTTGGTTTCCACCAAATTGAAGCCAGAAACATTTTTAATTGAATCACTCTCTTGACTCAATCATTTGCAACCATACTAGATCTGCACATAAAGATGATTATGACATTACCCTGCTTAAATTCTTCACAGCTTCCCACTGTCTTTGGAACAAAGTGTAAGTATCTCAGCATAGCATGTAAGGTCCCTGATACCCTCACCCAGGGCACCTACCTAGGCACATCTCCTTCTTCAAGCCGTCCCTCTTACTTTATACTCTGATAACTCCAAAATAACTTAATGTTCTCTATAAAAACCATACTTTCTTCGGCCGTGACTTTGCATAGACTTTCTCTGCCTGCTCTCACTTATCCTTCAAAATATAATTGCTTAAGCATCACCTCCTCCAGGAAGCTTTTCTCCACACTCCCAGGCAGGGCTGCGTGCACCTCTTTCATTACAAAAGCACCTGGCCATACTTCTGTCTTTGCCCTAATCACGTTAGACATAAAGTGTCCATTTGCAAATGGGACTTCTTCCCTCATAGAGTGAACATCTCTGACAGCAAGGCCTATAACTTTTCTCTGCAACCCTAACACTTAACATAGTCTCTGGCACATAGTAGCTGCTCTGTAGGTAAATGCTGAAATACATTGTGTTTCAATATGTGTATATAGCAGCTCTTCCTGCCTATGGGTCCTGTCTCCCATGCACTTGCTTAGCTGGGAGTCTGCTTCTCCCTCTCCCTCTGCCCCTCCCCCCATTCGTGTTCTCTCTCTCTCTCTCTCTCTCCTCAAGTAAATAAAATAAAATAAAATAAAAATCAATGTGTATACACACACGTGCATGTGCATACACATATGTTACTGGGTGGATGAATCTTTGTGTCAAATTTCCTTTCTTTCTTTCTTTCTTTCTTTCTTTCTTTCTTTCTTTCTTTCTTTCTTTTATTCATTCATTCATTCATTCATTCATTCATTCATTCATCCATACAAAACAGAAAGGCTTCAGTAATCCAAAAGTCCCAGGTCACAAGGATGGAAAACTAAAGAAAAACAGTCAGATAGACAGAAATGTAAGGGGTTGCAAACCAGCTCAACCAGAAACCCATCTGTTTGAGAAAAGAGAAGCTCCAGCAATATACTGACAATCACCGACACCCAGTCACCACAATAGCAGACAGGTACACGGATGATAAAGGCTTATGGTTTAAGGATAGAGAACTCAGTGGGGAGTATGGAAAGGACGTAATAACTGTGCCAATACAATCATCCAGTGTTTGAAAGTTCTACCCATCCAGTTATTGTTAGAACACAACGCCACAAAATCCCAGTGGACAGGAAGAGTTCCCTTGGTTATATCCTTCATTTCCAATGTCTTCAATTTCTTCCTCTGTCCATGTCCTAGAGCTTCAAATATGTTTTGCCCATTTTGAGGGAAAAAAAATCCCAAACTTTGATCGATTCTGTGCCCCTGCTGTTATTATCTTCTCTTTTGGCTGAACTGAACTTATAAAACGAGCAGTCTCTACTGCTGTGACGATCATCTCTATATCCTGCAATAAGGTTATTGTCCCCAGCACACCACTGAAATGTGTTCTCTACCATCACTGATAGACCAATCATCCAATTTCAAAAGCATCAAATCTCTCTTAGTCTGTAATCTCATCTCTTCTTTAACACCCACAACCCCTTTCCCTCTGTACTTTCTTCACACTCTCCTTCTGGGCATCGGAGACACGACAGCAGCCTAACTCCCCAATCTGTCCTTCTTTGACTTTCCTTCTTCCCTTGGTCCCTAAACACGGGCATTCTCCAAACAGATAAATAGATGTCTTCGTCAGAGGAATGCCCACCCTCCAATGTGGAGTCCAGAAAAACCTGGGGCAGGGGGACAGGACAGAGATAACTAGTTTGGAACTTCTTCAGAGAAGGTTTTGAAATCCACCTATAGCCCCCAGACTAATGATTGTAAACTTTGTGTCTACAAGATAAGGTCCCAGCTCCTGAACTTGGTATCGGTAACGCTCTACTCTACCTTTTCAACCTCATCTCTTATTCTTCCCCTACAGAATACCTCCATGTAGTAGACATATTCAAATATCTGTTGACCAAACAGATGAGTACACGAATACCTCATTCCTGGGTAACTCTACCCACCCCCACCACCCTTCACCCTTCACCCTTCAACAATATAACGTGCCTTGTACTTGCTCATTTTTAGGGTTTGCTCATATCACTTTCCTCATGTGAAATGCTTTTCCTCTTGATTTTCCAGCTATGTAAATCTTGTCCACTGCTCAAGAACAGGCCCAGTGTGAATCTCACCTTCTTCAAGACCTCTTCCTTACTAAATATATCACTACGTTCCACATATTGAGCATTTAGTGTATTGTTAATTATTTTTAAAATGTATTTAGTGAATTGTTAATTATTTTTAAAATGACTTCTTGCCCAACCACATTTGCAGCCACGAGGGAATGGGAAGTATCTTATGCCTCTTTGTACCCCCACCCCCATAAACCTAATAAAGTAGCTTAGATAAGGAGATGCCTGGTAAATAGTTTCTGACAGCTTGGTTTCATGTAACATAGCCGTATTGGAAGATCAGGCTTGAAATCAGAGCTCTTAACACTAGTAAAATAACGCTGAAAGGTCACTGTTCCCTAAGCCTTGGTTTCCTTATCTGTAAAATTGAGAAATTAATAATACTGACTCATGGTGGTGGTATGAGCTAAGTGAGATCATGAACGTACTGTGCTTAGGACAGAGTTTGGCACATGGGAGAAGTTTCAGTAAAAGACGACAGATAATGATGATGAAGATGATGTGATTCTTCGGATAGAGATTAGGCCTGGTGAAATGAATATCTTTTACTGGAAGCCTAGGACTACTCTGAAGGAAGCTCACTCATGGAAAGGACACTGGGGAAGACAGATGCCATCACACCCTACCTGAGCTACAGCAACCCAGCAACAGAACCTTAAAACAGCTCATTTTGGGGCATGCTTCTTCCGCATCTGTCATCTCATGATCTGAGCAGTAAGCACAGAGTGAGAGCCCATTAGCTTTACACTGGGGTGATTTAGAAATACGAGCAGAGGGTCACTGTCTGTTGCTTTGCAATAATTTAACCAAATGGCAGATAAGTGCACCACGAGGCTATTATCAAAACAAAACATGAAGGTTGTCATGCCTGTGGGGTCAGTGATCTGAAGGATGCCAAGACTGTTTTTAACTTGCCCTTCCTGCGTTAGACGTGAGCTAGGCTGCTCTCTAGCTTTTATTCCAAACATAGTAAATCTGTGGTAAGAAATCTCTGGACCTTAATGATACCCATGTTTGAGAGATGGCTCCTTGAAACTCTGGACTGTGGTTTCAGTTAAAAGTTCAACAGAGACAGTGGTTGATTATGGGGGAGGAAGGTGGCTGTAAGTAGTAGAGTCATGTTTACTTTGCATTACCATTTTTTATCTCCAAGACTCAACAGCAAAACGGCCTACCTTGGAAGATGTGATTTGGTTTGACTGTGGCAGGGGAGAATCGGACAGACAAAACACAGAATTACTGAATGATGATTTAAGAACAGACGGCAACAACAACACAGATAACATAGGGACAATCCAAATGACAACATAGTTTAACATTTTGGAAGCAGGTATAGCATTTGAACAGACCAGGAAAATAGTGTTAGCATAGGGACCACTGACACAGTGAGACACCTACACATCTCCCACTTCTCTTCGCGGCTAGCACGGCTGAGCACACACTCAGTAAAGCTATTAACATGGATGACTACATGGCTGTTAACGGATATTTTGTCCAGATGGGATTCTCCCTGGGGAAAGCAAAATCAGAGAGCAAAATAATCAGCAAATAAGAAATAATTCTCCACAATGACCATGACTTCTGTACACCTTAACTCTCAGGGACCTCAAGCTCTGGCAAAAAGAGCCTGTATGATTTCTGTCTGGGCTCTACAATATAATTTATCAACTCATGTTCCACAGAGTCAGAGACAAGAAACTAGGAAATTTTCTCAGAGGACTTCCATAATTTTCTTTTTTTTTTTTTTTTTTAAGATTTTGTTCATTTATTTGAGAGAGAGAGAAGGAGAGGGAGAGAGAGAGGGAGAGCAAGCAGGGGGAGGGGCAGAGACAGAGGGACAAGCAGACTTCACACTTAGCGTGGAGCCCCACATGGGCCTTGATCTCATTACCCTGAGATCATGACTTGAGCCAAAATCAAGAGTCAGATGCCTAACCAACTGAGCCATCCCAGTGCCTCAACTTCTGTAATATTCTTATGAGCAGCTTCATTGGTTCCCAGCCATTTTCTTATGGATGGTCAAATGATCTTCTCCCATCTACATAGGTAAGAGATTTACCATGGAGATTCCCTTCTTCCTAAGCATGTTTTTTGCCCTTTTCCAGTATGCCTGTCCTGTGGAGTGACAAAAATCCCAGAGTTAGGGGTACTTGCTTAGTACCAGCTTCTGCAACCCTAGGCATCTTTTTTTTTTTTTTTTAGTTTTATTTATTTATTTGACAGAGAGAGAGAGAGAGCACAAGCAGGGGGGAACAGGAGAGGGAGAAGCAGGCTCCCCGCTGAGCAGTGAGCCTGATGTGGGGCTGGATCCCAGGACCCTGAGATCACGACCTGAGCCAAAGGCAGATGCTTAACCAACTGAGCCACTCAGGCGTCCCAACACTAGGCATCTAAGCCACCAAAGTGATCAATAAGGCCCAGAGCAGTGACATGGGAGTGCTTCCACTTCTTCCAAAAGGCCAAACGCTGGCTCAGGTTTCCCTGCTAGGGCAGGCCACACACAGAGTCTGTGTCATACCTTAGCAGGCCAGAAGCCAGGTGACCAGTGACTGGCAGTCAGGGAAATCCATGCCCACATTATGGTAAATTCATCCACACCATCAAATCTTCTACCTATAAGATCAGGTAAACCCTAATGTCGCTCTGTGTGGTTCTATCCTCTCAGCTGTACAAGAAACCAATTATGTTTTAGAAAGGGTCAGTTCTCAATACCAACTCAAATCTTTGCCTGTTAGGGGCACCTGGGTGGCTCACTCAGTTAAGTGTCCGACTCTTGGTTTTAGCTCAGGTCATGATCTTGGGGTCATGAGACTGAGCCCTACATCAGGCTCCACACTCAGTGCAGAGTCTGCTTGGGATTCTCTCTCTCCCTCTGTCCCTCCCCCTGCACATGCGTGCTTTCCCTCTCTCTCTCTAAAATAAAAATGAATAAATAAAATCTTTAAAACCCAAATCTTTGCCTGTTAACAGAGGATGACATGTTATAAACAATCAGAAGATCAATTTTTATTTGCACATGAGTTTTAAATGTGTACTGGTAAAGCAAAGTTTACCCATTCAAATTACTCTCCCTTATGCACACACCCACCATACAATGAAGGAAGGGTGCAATCGATTCAGCCCCTCAGTTCATCCAGCGGGTACGAAATAAAAACCTTACAAGAGGGGCGCCTGGGTGGCACAGCGGTTGGGCGTCTGCCTTCGGCTCAGGGCGTGATCCCGGCGTTACGGGATTGAGCCCCACGTCAGGCTCCTCCACTATGAGCCTGCTTCTTCCTCTCCCACTCCCCCTGCTTGTGTTCCCTCTCTCGCTGGCTGTCTCTATCTCTGTCAAATAAATAAATAAAATCTTTAAAAAAAAAAAAAAACAAACCTTACAAGATAACAGGGCAAACTGAGGACCAGAGAACTTTACATCCTGCCCCCACAAGCTGTCACCTAAGTGGAACACCATTCAACTCAAAATATCACCTCAAAATATTCTCCTCCAGCAACTGAAGATTAAATTGCTAACACAAATTCTATCTCAAGAAGTGAGGGGGGCGGGGGTGCTAGTCCCAGATCTGCCACCAACGAAATGTATGGACTTAGATAATTGATTTTTCTCTGGGCTTCATTTTCCTCACCTGTAAAAGGTTAAATGAGATGATTCTAGGCCCCTAAACAGCCAAGAATCCATAAAAGTGAAACTACAGAAGGCAACAGACATCTTAATTCTTAATATTTCTTATACAGAGCTCACCATAAAGCTAAGTAATGACTGAATCATTAGAAGGCCACATTGACAGATTATTGCCTGGGTAATTGTGTTTGCTGTCTACACTAAAGCCCTGCATTTGATCCGCCACTGTAACAGCCTTGGAGAAAACCAGAACTGGCTGTAAGGAAGGACAGCAGACTGACCTAGAAAAGATGTTTTAAAAACCTTGCTTCAGTGCTCTGTAATTGAGGTGAACAAACAAACAGGCAGTTAAAACACAGCTGAAACATTTTTTCCTGACTTCTAAAGCTTTTTTCTTTCTTTCTTTTTGGATGACACCAGTTGTTCACAGATACCTAGAGATTGTGTTTTTTGGGGTTTTATGTGCAGAACAGAGACGTGCAGTTGCACCAAACTACAGACGTTGTAATGATCCAGCCAACAATACCTAGAAACAGGGAGCCTGAGGCTGAGTCTGGGGGTGGGAGGTGGGGGGCGGGTGGAGACCGAGCATCCAGATAAGACAAACCATAGAGAACTCTAACAGGAACAAGTCAGAAAGGGCCAGACAGGCAGGGCTCATCACCTGCTGGAGCTGTTCCCTCAATAACAAAAAGATCCTTTGTCCGCCTCAGCAGGCCCATCATACGCTTAGCTTAGCTTCTGGTGACAACACTGGGAGGAAACATGTGGCCCAGTGGTGAATCAACCCTTCTGATATGCCAGATTGGATGAAAATGGAAGCCATTATGTTACCTGGCTGGAATGGTGTGTGGGGAATGGCCCAGAAAATTCACTTTTTGAACCTTAAAGTTCATGAACTGAGAAACAGAAAATGTTTTCTGGAAGGGATACATTTATTTTAAGCTACTGATGACATAAAATAAAATAAAATAAAATAAAATAAAATAAAATAAAATAAAATAATAAAGCCCATTAAAACAAAACAAAACATCTGTGGCTTCGACTTTCAAAAGTACCAGATGGAAAAAGCCTACAGTCACATGTTTTAGATATTCTTCAAAATACCTGTTGATTGGGCTCTGCGCCTGGTGGACGCAGACACAAGGAGTCATCTAGCACAGCACTCTGTTCCCAGTGAGGCCACACCTAACTCACCCCAGCAAATGGATGGGGATCATCCAAGGTGCAATTTCACAGCCCTTCTTGGTCACCCACCCAACAACAAACAACTCCATCTTTTGATAATACAAATAAGACAATGCCAATTTAAAGCAGGGGGTCACTGACAAGCATCCTGCTTGAAACCACCTTCTACCCCGATGTCAACCCCAGAATCTCAAAGAGAGAACCTCTGACATCTTCACAATCTCAACCTCCCTTAAATCCCTTCTCTGTCTTCTCCCAGTTTATCTGCCCCCTTCTGGCTTTACTCTCCTTGAAGTCCCTTTCCTCAAGTCTCAACAGCACTCTCAAGGCCTCATGGTTTTGCCAACCCCATGTGATGCATCTCCTCCCCAAGAGAACCCCAACCAGCTGCTCACTCTGCCCGGCTCCAGGGAGGCGGAGGATGGAGGCAACGACGCCTCCGCAGAGTATGTTTTCCAGCTTCAACAGGTGTCAGCTCTATAGGGAAATCTTTCTGCTTGTCCAAAGTCAGTAATTTTGACACTCTGAAAGTTTTCCATTCTTCTTTACCTCACTTTCTACTCTACTCTCAGAAGATGATTTCACCTCTTCTTCACAGAGGAAGTAAAAGTTACTACTTGAAGCTACTGTCAGTGGTTCTTCACACCTGCACTTCTGAAAGTAACACCTTTTGCTGATTTCCAATCTCCTCCAAAGAAAGGGGCGTTCTTCCTCTCCCCTTGCAAGGTTTTAATGAAAATGAAATAAATCAATAAACATAAAATACCTAGCACGATGCTTGGCAGGTATAAATACTGGTACCCTTCCATTCTTCCCTCTACAAATTTAATCCCCCCTTGTTTTTTGCCAGATTCTGTTACCTTCTGAGTTCTTTTTTTTTTTTTAAGCTTCTGAGTTCTTAAGAACTCTGCTCTCTTAGCTGTCTCTTCTCTTCCTATTATCTTCAATCCCTCCCTTTCTATCTAGCAGTTTCCTTTTTATTGAAAAGCATATTCAAGTGACTCCCCTCTTCTTAAAAATCTTTTCATTCTTACTTCTAGGTTGTCATGTCCTCCTCTTACTCAAATATTGAGAACAGTGCTCCAGAACTCTCTGTTGCCTTCAAGTCCTATGCTCTGGGCAATGTTACTATATTGCTCTCATCCCCTTTTCCTTCATAATTTCATTGTGAAAAAATTTCCCAATTTTTGCTAACTTTACAAATGAAACTCGTTATAGCTCTACTCCAATCGCTTCTTTTCAATTCTCATTCTGCTCAAATTTTGCTCTCTTTACCTTCACTTTCAACTATGCTTCCTTTCTGGTATTTCACATCTCAGTTTATGACCAATGGCCCCATTCAGAGGACATCCAGCAAGAACGTTACTGATCTATGGCTCTTACTCTTCCCTCCCTCAGCCTCCACCATCCACCTGCTACTACCTCTTAAGAACTCCTTTTTAAACTAATTCTCAAAGCTGGATATTCCTTTCCAACCTTCCTGCCCGATTTCAGACCCCCATCAAATCCCACCTGGACTACTCAGCAGCCCCTCTACAGCACCTGGTCTTTGGATTCTCCCTGTTTCTGTTAACCCTCCGCGTGGCTACTGGCTACTTTCCTAAAAAACCAAATCTGTTCTTGCCCTCCTGTTGAAAAAAGTCTCGGCTCCCAGTCGCTTCTGTTAAGTACAAGCTGTATAAAGTGGACCGTCACGATCTGACTCCAGCTCGCTGCTCCAGGCTCGCTGCCTCACCTTCTAGAAGGTTTTGTCCCTCTCCATCTGGAATGTGGCTACTCGCCCGTTAAAACCCAGCTCAAATATAACCTTTTCTGAACAAGCTTTCTCAGACTGATTGACCTGGGCTGTTCTGCTCACTGCTCTGGACTTGGTGTTACCACGCCACCTTATTCTTACCTCTTTAGGGCCGTTAACAAGTTGTCTTTGACTCATCTACTCCATCCTCCTTACTAGAAACCATGAGCTCTTTGAAGAAAGAATCATCTTATGCAACTCTGCATCCTCAATATTCAACTGGTTTCTTGTTTGACGGGCATTTCTTGCAAGAATATAAGAGGGGATGTGGTTAAAAAAAATATGACAGAAACAAACAAGAACAGAATAAAATTGGGGTAAGAACATATTACATCCTATCCACAGCTGGTAGAGACACCGCAGTAGAAAAGAACAAGAGATAAGAACATTTCATCAGTGCCCTGCAAAACCTACATTCCAATCCATCAACTCATTTCCCTCCACTGCTCACAGAGGAATGAACGCCACAAAAAGTGCAAATATCTGGATTCTTTGCTCTCCTATTTCGGTCTTGTTTGTACCACTTTTTATCCTCTCCCAAGGTCAGTTCTCAAAACTTGATCGCAGCACCATGATTTTAATGCAGGTATACAAGAGAGCCCAAAAGCTCAAACCTTAAATTAAATTTGGCTGTTGCTAAGAGAGATCAGGCTTCAGGTAGAAGAATTGAAATCTAGCACTAGCACTGAACTCCGGTTCCTATGCCACCTAGACATGTTAAGAATGATCATATTTTGGGGCGCCTGGGTGGCACAGCGGTTAAGCGTCTGCCTTCAGCTCAGGGCGTGATCCCGGCGTTATGGGATCGAGCCCCACATCGGGCTCCTCTGCTATGAGCCTGCTTCTTCCTCTCCCACTCCCCCTGCTTGTGTTCCCTCTCTTGCTGGCTGTCTCTCTCTGTCGAATAAATAAATAAAATCTTTAAAAAAAAAAAAAAAGAATGATCATATTTTAGGAGAAAAAAAAAGAATAGATGAAATTAATTTTTAAAACTCAGTTTTATAAATCCTCTCCTCTCATCCATGTTTGGGCAAACACTCTAAGAACACACACCTACGGTCCCTGCTAACTTGTTCCTGCTTCTTGACAAGCCAAAATATATCATTCAGCTTGGGTTGGTCTAACTGCTAAATAAAGCCATCAGCACAGTCTGATTTACCTGAGTTTGCGCTTTTTCAGACAAATAGCAGGAAGCTCATGCACGTAAAACACCAGCCAGGACCAGAAATTAACACTCTCTATTGACTGTTGCCAACTGAGTTCAAATGGAGGGAATGGCCTCAGCCAACATGAAGAAAGATCTCAAAAGACAGATTTTCAGGGATTTGAATCCTAAGGGACTTGCCTCAGCTCTCTTTCGGAAGTGCCAGTTTCCCTCAAATTCTCCTATACTTTCTTTGTCTTACAGAAATTTGTTTAGCCACTGGTTCCACTGGAACAGGCTAGGGGGCAGGATTCTTCCTTCAAGGTAATCTACAAGAGAAGGAGGGACATCGCAGTTATAAGGAGTAGGTATAATGCCAACTTTCATTCAGCATTTCTTTGACTTAAATGTCAAGAAAATTTGGCAGTGATTTACATACCAAAACATAAAAGGAAGGCAGGAAGCACCAAAGAAAGTAATAGTCTACTTCTTTGTTCTAAAGTCCTTTAATTAGGTCTGCATAGGTATCTATATTTTAAGAAATCTTTTTGTGTTCCAGCTACAAGGAGACACTTGTATACCCCTTACCCACAGAAATAAAGACCTAATGACAGATCATGGGAGAGGCTATGGAAAAAAAGAGGACATTGAAAATTTAGGGTGGAATCCACAAGAGAAAGAATGGGATCCTAGTATTCAAGAACAGTATTTAAGAATAGATCACAGTATTTAAAAATAGAACATTGGTTTAGGTTCTAACTCTACCACTTCCTGCTGTGATCTTGGACATTGTGTCTGTACGTCCTGTGCTCTGCAACTATAAAATGCAGATAATAATAATTCTGCATAACAAAGAGGTCTATGCTCAGTACCATATAATACCAATGGTATTTCAGCAGTAATAAAAATAATAATAATGAAGGGTTCAAGATGCTTTTTAACTGTCCATACTGCTATGAGATGGCTAACTATGTCATCCTCACCAGGAAGGGGGAAACTTTTGGATAAAGACTTTGTGTAAGCTCTCTACTTCCAAACAAGCTGAAAAGTTCATTCTGGGGATTCATTTAAATAAAGACTTAAGAATAAAGAGGCTCAGAGTCCAAGTATAGAAGTCTGGGGACAACATATGACCAAGCAATGATGGGGACGTTCACTTCTGCCTCCAGTGGCTATGGGACGGAACTGTGCAATCGTGCATCATTGGGCTGAGAGACCTGAGTGATGGACAGAGGCTTTACACCTGGGAGGCCATCCTTTGAACTTGACAGTAGTAAAGGTAAGTCCTGACTTGGTTTATCTTTTTTCCCTGTTTCTCCTAGATGCATAAGAGTTTCCTTGGCTACAAAGCCATGCCATACAAACTGCCTGAACCAGATAGCCAGGAAGAAAGAACGCGGAGAGAAAACACACACGGATGCTCCACTGGAGGGAAGGGAAGGAAATTGGCTTCTGCGTCTGTCTTAATAGACTGTCAATCCTTCATTTCCTTGGGCCTTGGAACATACACCCATATGGCTCATGTCAATGCTTTCAATCGCTCTCTGCGTCAGAGACGGAGATACCTTTTTATAGTCACTGCAGGGAATATTCTCTGACTAGTAAGCCTGTTTGGTTCTGGAGGGAACGATCAGCCTCTACAAGGCTAGCCAGCAGAAAGAAGAGCTCCTTCTGAGTCACTCTGTCCGATCCATTGCTCTTTTTGAAGTCAGAACTGATTCAACAGCAGTCTTGCTATCCAGCCTCTATTGCTGGATTTGTCAAAACAGCACTGTAGAGGTTAACAGGTGGAGAATCAGATAAACATTCAATGTTCGTGGCAAAGAGCCCACAAACACCAATATGTGCACGGCAGTGACAAGCCTTTTGAAGAGTCTTGCATTTTTACATCTACCCAACCAACCTTGTCTTATTAATTGGTCCCCTTAACAGGCGTTGTTTTTCTTTACTCCAAAAGAATGGTTATGTGCCAGGGGCATGCATTTAATTGCTACTATATCTCCTGGGACTTAAGGAACTAAGTCCATGTCTAAACCAACAAAACAGTATCTGCTCTGAGTTCTAACCACGTACAAGATGTACAGCGTCCTTTTCTTGCTGCCTAAGCACTGTAACACCAGCACACATGAACTTCCCTGAGCAGGCCAACAAAGAGGGTGAGTGCCCAGACTCTAAGCAGGGCTTCCACTCGGGGCAAGTTCAGCCAAAGTGAACACTTTCTTTTGCATTTAGTGAGATCTCCAGGGAGAAATGGACCAAGAAGTCTCACAAAGGCTGGAATCAAACCCAGGGCCAAAAAAAAAAAAAAAAAAAAAAAAAAAAAAAAGGATGAGAGAGGAAATGCTAAGCTCCTCCAGAATCCAGTTACCTGGAATTCTTCCTGCTAACAAGCCCAACCAAGCCAGAGAACAAGGTTCCTTTCTGGCTTCTGCCCACCCTCATCAAAGCAGCTCTTCATAGGCTGTTATCAAAGCCCGACTTCTCTGGAGGATGCCTTCTTATCTGATTAAATGAAATATTATGCTAAATATTCAGCCACGCCGGCACTGGCTGTGTGGGTGTGCTGGATAAAATCTTCATGAACACGCCATCACAGGGTCATTTGTTTAATTTCAATTCTGCAAAATGTAAAAATAGAGGGAGCTGCCATGGAGGGTTGAGGCTTGACAGCTTCCATGAGAAGGCTCCAGGAGCACAAAACCATGCTGCTCGGCCGGATCGCTGGCTTTCTTCCTCTGCCAGAGGAAAACGGGAAGAGAATGAAGCTGCAAGCAAGGTACTGCCTTCACTTCTCTTCTCTCTTCTCCTTTCACCTTCTCTTGCACTTAGTCTCTGCATTCCCTTCTACTCCATCAGCTTCCTCTCTCTGCTGCCCTGCCCTGCCCTGCCCTCCCCTCCGGCATCATTTTTATTCTTTTTCTCCTTCCCCAGGGACCTGTTTGCCCCAACAGCCTCGCCTGGGCCAAGCTCGCCTTCTGGAGCAGCTGATTCCAGGCTCCCCAGGTCTCACAGACTTTTCTAGGAATTGCTCTTCTGTCCCATTCCCATTTCTATCCCCTACCCCTTCCCCAGGTCCCAGACACTGAAAATGTGACGATGAGATTTCTGAGATCAATTAGATTAAGTGGGAGATGAGTTGTAGGGACTGCTTTTCTTCACGCCCCTTCATCTAGCCAAATACGTTTATTACTCCTTGAGCTCTACAACTCCTGGCAGGGGTCAGGGTGGGCAGACAGGTGGTAACTCCCTGGACTTGTGTTTTGGACAAATCAATTTTTAATTTTTTGAAGTTTTTTAAAAAAAATAAATGCTCAAGTTTCACTCTCCATTTCTGATCTCTGAAGCCCACAGCCACCTCCGCATTGGCCTTACTACAATTGAGGCTCAGAAAGGGAAAATTTGTTTTACCAGGGATTCCAGGGCTGGGCCAAAAGCCCACGTGGGTGCTGAGGGTGGAGAGATGTTTCCCGCTTCATGCCTATTGGGGTCAGAAAGGTCCCACTATTTGACCTAGTTTCAAACCAAAGCATTTGGATTGTTTCTATTAATATGGCCATTAATATGCTGATGGAACTACCCATTCAGCTCATTCACTATGCCTAGAATGGTCTTCTGGCCTGTGGTGCCCCTACTGTGAATGACCAGTGACTTTCTCTGAAGACACAACTTCATGGTTGGCTTGAGGAAAGCCTAACAGAAAAGGCAGTCAGCAGACCACTAACTCCCAGATTCATCGTCAATCCACTCTAGACAAGAACTTACATTCCCATTATCATTCCCATCTTACGGATCTATACTTGAGTCCACTGCCAAGCACTCTCCTCTCCAAAGAACTCGATTGCCACACACACCAAATAAGGCTTCAGTAAATGAAGGTGACCCTCCTAACAGCATTAGCTTACTCAGGATCCCATTTCCTAACACACACACACACCCCTTTGCTGTAACCCTCCTGCCTCTTATCGGCAATGTTAATTCCTTGTGCAGATGGGCAATGCATACCCACCGCGTACAAAGCACAGTGGATACTAGGGCATCTCTTAGAAGCCAGAGCCTTGTATGCACCAAAATAAAGGGTATATGGAACCCCGGCACTTAAAAGATACATGCAGTGTTTCTGCTTTGGGCACATTAGGGTTTTGGATCAAATCAAGGAAATGATGATTTTAGCACACAATTTGAAGAGTAATCATGCCTAGGCAGAAAATGAAATGTACCAATTCACAGATGCAAAAGGGGGAAAGGAGAGAGAGAAAGAAAAGATCCTGATCAGGCTGAAAGAACAATGAAAATCAAAACAGTATAAACTGTAGCAGGCACCCCTAAGAGATAGCAACCCCTCAGCAGGACAAGTGGAATGGGTGATCATTCATCGCAGAATTGTAAATAGCAGCCCAAAGAGCCACACTCCGCCTGGTAAAAGCAGCAGGCGGTGGGACCAGAGCAGTGAAAACCCCTCCGGAGTGCACCTGCAGCCCTGGGGCTGGTGGTTCAGATTCAAGTGTACAGACTACAGATGTGTCTGATGGGGAAGCCCGGTCAGGGAACACAGTGAGCTCATCTGCAAAGACATGAAAGGACTGCTAAGGTCCAAAAGCAAAGGCTGGAATAAGGTGGTGGCAGGGACCACCTTTATAACACAATCACCTTATAAAGATGTGATTCTTTTTCCTTTTATTTTTTTAAAGATTTATTTGAGAGAGAGAGAGCACACAGAGAGAGAAGGAGAAGCAGACTCCCCACTGAGCAGGAAGTCTGAAGTGGGGCTCAATCCCAGAACTCTGGGATCACGACCTGAGCCGAAGGCAGACGCTTAACCAACTGAGCCACCCAGGCGCCCTAGAGATGTGATTTCATTCAAGGCCTGTGATCCTTGAATACATCTGGACAAGAAATCGAGCAAGGCACTCATATTTGGCGACAGTGTCAAATTGGGGTGCTATAGCAATACCCCAGTTTGGCTACATAATGGATCGGTTGCTCATACCAGTTTCCTTCCAACACTAACACCAAAGCCCAACCCCAAATCTCCACAACCAAACAGCCTTTGTGTGTGGACCAGGGAAACCAGAACTTCCACGTAAACCTTGGGGACCTGGTCTCCTGAATACTGATGATGGTGATGACACCCAGCAGAGCTCTTGGCCCAAGTTGCAAGCTGAGGACAAGATCTGCTGGGCAAGTTACAAAGTAAATGCACCAAGGGGTGGGGGGAGGAGGGTTCAGGCAAACATGGGTGACCTCACCAGCAGCCTCACTGCACACTGTCAAAGGCAGGCGGTTTGTTTTGAGTATGGGGCGGGGGGAGGCACAGCTAGGGACACCAGGTATAAGCCAGAGAGACGTGATCTTCAAGTAAGGAACAAAGGCAGAGGCACCGCTGAAGAGGGAATAAATGCTAACCTCACCCAGAGCATAAGACTGAACGGCTCACACAGGAGACATGTTTGTATGTTGCCCTCTAACCTTCTAAATGATGTTGAATGAAAAAGGTCAGGTCACACCACAACAACAGTCTGGATGCCTCTCTCTGATGTGCCTGCTCTATGGTGAGCCTCAAGATCAGAGTAGGGGCTGAGTAGGACTTTGGGGTGGGGGATAGAAAGGCAGATTTCCCACTTGTTTCCAATATTGGCTTCCTGAGCTCAAAGAGAGAGCCCCAGTTGAAATACGCCCCTCTTGAAAAGCCCCTAGGCAGAGAGCTCCTCCTCCATAAAACACTCTTTGTATCTCTGAGAGGTGATGTGCCCACATAAGCCCTGGCAGAGGAGACAGCTCAGCCCCCTGCACAAATTTCTTTATCGTCTTCCAGAGTAGTGGGAGTTTTACATCTGCTACTGTCATGAAAACATTTTATTATTTTTTTTACAAGTCTTCTTTTTTTTTTTTTTTTTTAACTTCCTTGGATAAAGCTAGGGCTCTTCCAAGTGGATGTGATGTGCACAATCTTTCCACCCCCTTCAGTTCTGCTCACCCCCCACAACTGCTCCAGGCCCACCAGAACTCAGCCTGGGGGCGCACTATCAGGTGCTTGTTCATATGTGGCCTTGGAGCAATGTGGCCTGCTAAAGGACTCCCCGAGGAATGAAGTTTCTCCAGGCAGGAGGCTGGCTGATGGGTGCAAACAAGTTGTTAGGGCTCTAACAACTTCATGCTAATGACCACAACTTCTCATCTCCTCATCTATTCCAGAAGACTAAATCCATTTCTTCTGGAATGGGACTCCGTGCACCACTAGGTCCAAAGCAGGAGTTCCTCCAATTACTAGACCTTCCACCTCTATTCTAGGAGGAAATTAGGAAAAGCAGAACCTCTCCCTAGTCTCACTAGGCATCTTCAGGTAAACCCCATGATGTCCACTTTGTCTTTCTCCCAAATCGTGGACTTTTACAACATAAGGAAATAGCCATAAAATTGATGTGGGTAGCTTGGTGGGGGGAGGGGAGCACCACTCGAACAGGGAAAGCCAGTGCCCCCAGTAGGAACTTTTGCCAGAAAGCTGGAGAGGTGACTTGATCTCCCTACCACAGCCCTGCCCTCACCACTTGCCTAAGCACATCTCTGGAACTGAATGGAGAAAGAAGCCAGCTTAGCCATCTCTGGAAAATCGTGAGAGAGATAGTCTATCCCAGTGGTCTCCTGGGGACACCAGCTCTCAGGAGGGGACACCACAGCCAGGCCACAATCCATGTTAATAGCTTTACTGTGCCCTCCGGTAACTTCGAGGCTGTACTCAAGATTCAGAGAACAAACAGCACCCCTCACCCCCACGCCAATGTTTCCACAGCCTCCAGGTTCCCCTGGCTTCCCCATCCTCACTCCGGCATCCAGGTGTGGTCCTCCCAGGGCTGAGGAAGGTCGAGAGAAGTTCTTACCTGGGTCTGCTGGGAGAGACACTCATGGGGCCCGCCGGTCGGGGCGCCCCGGCTGCTGCCTGCTGCTCACCGCATCTCCCGGGGAGCCCGGTTTTGCAAAGAGGAAAGCCAGTCCCATCTGGAGCAGAGAGGAGGAGTGGAACCCGAAGACGCAAAGAGCGGAGGAGCCAAGCCCGGGTGGGGGCCGCAGCGCAGCTCCCCGAGGGGCTCAGGGCTCGGGCACCGTGGGCGCAGGGACGGCGATCTGTGTCCTGGAGGGGCGGGGTGGGAGGGTACAGGGGTGGGAGGCAGGCGGACGACTCCCCGGGGTCCGAGGCTCCCACTGGCTCCTCGCCCGCTGTCACCGCAGCGTGTCCCCACGGTCTATATATGCATTGCCCCCTCCCTGCCTCTGCGCTCCTCCCCGTGTCGTCCCAACTCTACCTCTGTGGTTTCCGCTGGAGGCTCAGTCCCCTCTCCCTCGCGTCCCCCCTCCTCTCCCTCCTTCCCTCACCCTCCCTCTCCGGGTGCAGCCTGCTGCCTGGATTCTCCCGGTGTTGTCTTCGCTCAGACATTTAGCACTGCAGTGCAACTCGGGGACACACAACCAGCCGGGTCCTTTAAAACCAACCGCTTCCTTTAAAATCAGACCATCAAGTTTAGTGCGGAAACCACACCAGAAGCCTGGCTGCCTGGCGGCTAGGAGGGGATATTGGCCCATCTGGAAACCAGATCTCCCTGTTTCAGCAGAGCTGTGAGAATGGATGCAAGGAAGGCGAGTGGCATAGATCAGCGTGAGTCCACAGGTGACCTGCAGGGTCTTCGGGATGGGGTGGAATCTGAGTTGAGAGTGTCCAAATCTGAGCACTACAAAGGGTAGAACCGGAGGAGTCACTGGGTTTAAAGTGCTCATTTTGCAGAGAAAACCGATGCTCAGAGAGGTGCATTGACTGGTCCAGGATCACACAGCTAGCTGAGAAGGAGACCTGAGTTATCGGATTGTCAGGACACCCAAGTTTCCAAGCCTAAAGATGAATACTCCACACGGAGTGGCCCAGGAGGTAGCCTGTCAGTCTTCTTCATTCACTCTTGTCTCCTGCACCCATGTTCCTGGGAGGTCACCTGAGCCCATCAAGGAAAAATAATCAGCCAGTTTACAAGTTTACCAGTCTACTCTACCCAGAACCACTTCTTAAACCCTCCCTGCTTCCAGGAAGGCTGTGAAGACTGAAAAACCCCAAAGGCACAGCAATACTGAGGTCAACCCAAGGGGAAAGAACAAATCCTTGCTTATTGCTATCTTCCAGAAATCCAGCTAACAGAATCTGCTTGACGAAATTCCCATCTTCCACTTCCCATATTCCTCCTTCCTCTCTATCCTTCCCGGCATTCTGACCACTCTCTGACACAGAAAATTTCATATTACCCTCAAAAGAGAACACATTTTTCCCCGTGTGCTTCTTACATTGAAACTAAAATACTACCTCGTAGTGTCAACCTGTATCAAAGGGCTTTCTTACCAGAAGACCTGGGGCGGGGGGCGGGGGAAGGATTGTCATAGCCTTAATTCCCATCCCAGTAGATGTTATTATCACTGGCGGTATCTTCCCACTCACAGGTGTCTGGCTTTGGGCATTTCATTTTTTTTTTTAAAGATTTTTATTTATTTATTTGACAGAGATAGAGACAGCCAGCGAGAGAGGAAACACAAGCAGGGGGAGTGGGAGAGGAAGAAGCAGGCTCATAGCGGAGGAGCCTCATGTGGGGCTCGATCCCGTAGCGCCGGGATCATGCCCTGAGCCGAAGGCAGACGCTTAACCGCTATGCCACCCAGGCGCCCCGGGCATTTCATTTTTTTAAAAAATTTTATTTATTTTTGCAAGAGAGAGAGAGAGAGAGAGAGAGAGAGAGAGAAAGCACGAGTAAGGGGGAGGGGCAAAGGGAGAAGCAGGCTCCCCATTGAGCAGGGAGCCCAATGTGGGACTCAATCCCAGGACCCTGGGATCATGACCTGAGCCGAAGACAGACGCTTAACTGTCTGAGCCACCCAGGCACCCCAGGCATTTCATAACCCTAATGACAGAGCTCACCGCAAACTGCTCCTCAGGACAATGGTATCAAGGGCCCCTTCCTGCTGGGTAGGTTCCAACATTTTGCACTCTTATACTCTCTTTTGGGAAGTTATGATACCTACTTCACACCATGTGCTTAAAGTAACAGAGAATGAGGAGACCTACCCTGGAGTCACACCATAAATCAGGAACAGGTCATTTGTCCAGTGTGGTCATCAAAAAGCAGGGAGCAGAGTAGGAGTTTGAACCCTGAAGTAGGCCCCCCAGCCCCACCCTTCACCAGCTCTGTCAACTCGAACAAGGTATTTAACCTCTCTAAGCCTGAGTTGCCCTGAATGAAAAACGGAGACACCCTGCCCTGGATGTCAATGAGATCCAAAGGCAGACTGTTTGGAACATGGAATGCGAAACATTTTAGCTGTTACTCATACTGTCTGTCCACACTGCTCTTCTGGGCCAGGGCACCCACTTAAAGACCTCGTACTTACGCTTACTGGCTGGGTAACCCTGACCAAGTTGCTTAATCTCTCCATTCTTCTCTCATAATCCAACCTACCTTAATCTCGAAAATGTGGATGATAATAGGTCCTTCATAGGACTGTTTAGAGGATTAACTAAAATAATACATTTGAAACAACTAGCATGGTTCCCGATACATAATGAACCACTAAAATACGTTAGTTCCAACTTCCTCATCTCTAGTTACCCTATGTGTGAGCAAGTTACTTATCTCTTCTAATAGAAGCCTCACAGGGTTGCAAAGATTAACATAACATCTGTAAATTATCTGGGAGGTAGCAAATGGTGAATATATGCTAATTACCTTCCATCCCTTTCGAAACTGCTCAAAATTCATTTTTACCTGAAAGTATTCCCACCATATCTCAATCACTCATGATCTCATTCATCCTTTCCTTAAGATCCTGTAATACCAGTTTGTTTCATTTGCATGTATTTACATCTTTTTCCCATTCCCTCATTTATTTAGTGAAAATGTATTAAATACTTATGTGCTGTCAGGCACTGTGCTGCTCTATTCTGATGTGCATGTATTTCTTTTATATTGATGTTCAATCCTCAGTAGCTACAAATGTGTGTGTGTGTGTGTGTATGTGCACGTAGTGTGTGTGTAAGTAGGCTCCACGCCCAACATCGGATTCAAACTCACAACCATGAGATCAAGAGTTGCATGCTCTATCAACTGAGGCAGCCAGGTGCCTCTAGTTTTCCACGTGTTTTAACCTTTTACCACCTCCTGCAAACATAGCCATAGCCATAGATTCACTGAGCTAGAAGGAGACCCAGAGATTCTATCAGACACTGTTTTTATTTTAGAGCCCAGAGAGGATAATCGACTTACACTCACTACTAAAGCTAAAATGGTGGTGATTTCTTACGTCCTTATCTATTGTTCTTTGAACTATGCAAACATTTCTTGCCACCTGTTCCATGGAACACTAGTTCCTTGGAATGTTCACAGGCGGCACTCCAACAAAGGGTTCTATGGCCAAGTGCGTTTGAGAAATAATGGATTCAGCAAAGTAAACCACGTTTGATTTTGGATTTTTTTGGTTTTTTTACTGCAAGACTTTTCAGAGCCTTTCTTATGTTTATGAACACTGTGAATTTACAAGAGAGGGATATAGCACGCTTCACTCGTTAAATGCATTCAATCAGGAAACACTTTCCCATAGAACATTTGGGAACTTACTGATCTAAGACATAGATTTAGGGAACAACAGTGCTACACCCTGGAAACGCAACAAAGTAATGTGCCTGCTCAGTTTGTGTGACCCCCAGAAAGGTGATAACTCATGACAGGCATTCAGTGAGTCCTCTTTAAGAGTTTTAAGAGTGGTAGTGGCAGGGTAGTCATAGCACTTAGTTGTCAATGGACAGCTTTGGTGATACAGCAGAGTTCAGTTAAATCCAAAAGTGCGATCCTTCTTTCCTCTCTCCTCGTGCAGTGTTAAGTCTGTGACAGTCATCCCCACAACTGCTCTGCTCCCTCAGAGTTGGGAGGAAACAAATAGTAAGTACTCTTTGAGCAAGCTCAGAAGGGAGCAAAAAAGGGATATTAATCATTAATATTTTTTTTAAAAAAAGCTTTCTTAATTGACCAGTTGCTAAATGCTGAGCACTGTGCTAGGTGATATGTTTATGTTTATATTCATTATCTATCTATATTCTGTCTGTATCCTTATAATCACTTGAAGAGGAAAATATCCACCTCCCCATTTTGAAAATAAAAAAGCTAGAGCTCAGAAAGTTTATGGGGCAAGAAGCCAAATTAATTCAATGACAAAAATGACAACTACTAGTTTTCCTATAGTCATTTCAGTCCTAGAGGACCACAGGGATATTGTGTACTAGAACACACTTTATAGGACATAGTTTTCTCTTTCATGAGAGAGGCAATTAGAACAAATGTTGATTAATGCCCAATTAAGTAAGAAATGGAGCCAAGAAAATTCCTTTCTCAGTTGTCTCCCCCAAGGGTCCATGCACTGGGCTCTGTCAGCTAGAATATGTGAAAGACACAGGACTCCTGTTAGTGCATGAAAAGGAGCCACGTTTATTGTTGTCATCATTTCACAGGATATGTAAGTCAAGCCATTATGCTGTACCCCTTAAACTTATACAGTGCTAGATGTCAATTATATCTCAGTAAAACTGAAAAAATTAACAAAAGGAACTATGGTATCAACTGATCGGAGAGGACACTTTGTATACACAATGAAATGAAGACCTAATTTTCTCCCCAGCTCTAGTAGGAACAGGCATGTGGAACCAGGACAGTTGTTTAATTCTTTCCCTCTCTAACCCAAAATATCTGTGAAAATTAATAAAGAGAAACCTCACTGAAGTAAACTCCAGATTCTAGAAAGGGAAGCCTGGACTATTCAATGTCAACTACAAGAATTGTCAATTACAGACCCCAACAGAAGAAAAGACAATAGAAAAGAATCATCAATTGCAAGCCCCAACAAGGGAAGATGTACATTGCATCTCCTACAAGAGATCCAGTATCCTTGCAACTCAGCTAGTGAGAAACCATCATCTCCCTGACCTCTTACTTTTCTCCAGTGGACTTTCCTGCAGAACAACCCCTCCCAACTTCCTCCTTCTCTATAAAATAACATTCCTCTACTTTGCTGGACTTGCCTATGGTTTTTGCAGTAGCTTGCTTGTTATGAATTGCAATGATCTGTTATTCCTGAATAAACACATTTTCCCAGTAAAATAACGGACAATTTTATTTTTAAGGACACCATATCCTTTTGGACTCCACACTCACCTCACCCTTCATCCCACACCTGGGGTGAACATGAGACTCCTTCCAAACTAAACCTTCCTAAGAACTATAGTTCATTCCTCCCTACCTGTCCCAGATGGGGGCAAGTCAAAGCACCAGACACCCTTTGGTAGCAGCCACAGGATGAGAAAAGGGCTGAATTGCCCCCTTCAAGAGGTCAGAACCCTAAGGGCAGTCGTGGTCACCTCTACCTCCTGGCCAGAAACACAGTGAGGCTCTTTTTTTTTTTTTTTTTTTTTTTCCAAGGGGATTTGGAATGAAACCAAGCTAATAAGAGAGTAAAGGCAAGAGGAAAGAAGAGAGCAAAGCTTTGTTATTTCCCCCAGGCAAAATATACCAAGAAGCTTCTGTGATATAAATTATATTTACAGAGCTGAGACTGGAGAAGAGAGAAGGTGGACATTAGGGTGGTTTTGTCATCAGAGGATTCTACTGTGTTTGTCCTCAGAAATATCTGCTGTGTGGCTGTGCAGATGTGCTAAGGGGCTGGGGTGGGGTCGGTGGGTAAAACATCGGTATTGTATACCAACTGTTACAATATATCAGATATTGTAGGAAGTGCTAGCAATTCAAAATTCCCTGTAATTCTCACACTACCCTGATGAAGTTAAATTTAGTCACCCCCCCCCCACTTTATAGAAGAGAAAGCGGGTTTTTGTTTTTTGTTTTGTTTTGAGACAGAGCTAGAGAGAGAGAGAGAGAGAGAGAGAGCTCACACATGTAGGAGGGGAGGGGCATAGGGAGAAGCAGACTCCCCACAATGCAGTGATGCAGGGCTCAATCTCAGGACCCCAAGATCATGACATGAGCCGAAGGCAGATGCTTAACCAACTGAGCCACTCAGGTGCCCGAGAAAGCTAAGTCTTAACAAAGGTTCAGTAACTTGTCCAAAACCACACAGTTAAGTATTTAATGTGGGAACCTAATCTTTTATCTGTGACAAATAATAATCCCAACGGTCTCACATCTGAATGTAGCATTTCAACATATTCTTTTAGGATCGCACACAGTCCTTAAGATAGATCAAACACTTCTCCCAATTTGGATGAGGAAACTAAGGCTCAGAGGTAACCCTATTCCAAACAGGTAGAAAATGACACAGGTCTGGAATCTAAGACTTAACTCTACCACTCAGTCACTCTAGCAAAATATGCACTTTCTGAATTTTGAAATTCTGATGCTTTCAAGAATCAGAAAACATGTCACTTACTTGAAGAATGCCCCTGAAAAATTCCCATGGCCCAACCAGTCACTGCAAAGGGCAAATGTTAGGGGGGAAAAAAACCCAAAAGGCATAGAAGGCCAGAAGAGTCCCTGGGATTTCCAGTCACTGTGCAGGGGATCCGGGAGCTGGAGTCCCTCTGCCTCTGCCTCTCATAGATTTCAGGCCAAACTTTTAGGTTTTCCTGTGTAGAAAAGCTTCCTATTAAAGCTTAATGATGGTAATAATAAAAGCAGATCCTCATAGGCACACCTCTGGGGCAGGCTCCACTTCAGACCACTGCAGTAAAGCAAATATTGCAATAAAGTGAGTCAACTGAATTTTTTGGTTTCCCAGCGCATATAAAAGTTGTATTTATGCTAAACCATAGTCCATTCAGTATGCAATAGCATTGTATCTAAGAAAATAATAATAATAATGCCCATACCTTAATTTTAAAATACTTCATTGCTAAAAATAGGCTAACCACCATCTGAGCTTCCAGGGAGCCATAATCACGCATCACAGATCACCATAACAAATACACTACTATGGAGAAGTTTGAAATATTGAGAGAATTACCAAAATGTGACACAGAGACAGGAAGTGAGCAAATGCCTTTGAAAAATGGCGCCCATAGACTTGCTTGCTGCACCCGGGCCACAAACCTTCAATTTCTAAAAAAGCACAAAAAAAGGAGGTACGCCGTAGTTAATGTTATAAATTTGAGGCACTGTTAGAAGTGAGACAGGGGACCATGTGAACAAGCTCCAAGTGAAAAACATTACACACCAGGGGCGCTTACCACTGGCTATCATTGCTAACCCGCTGCTCTTACAGAGCAGAACCAGGACGCGGCCAGGATACGCCCTGGCTACAAGAGGCTCATAAAACAGAGGACGCCGGCTCCAAAAAGCGCCAATGAGAGCTTGCGATGCCCGCCAATGTCGACCAATCAGGATGAAGCCTTTCTAACCAATCAGAATGAGACCCTTCCAACCAATCAGGATGAAACACTCCCCTCATTAGCACATTGGACGAGAGCGGGAACCTGCGTGGGAGTTCTATGGAAGCAGGTTCAGCCTCTGACGGTGCCGGCTCTTGCTTCAGTTCAGGTTGTATCCGTGCCTTTGGCTTTTGGGTTCTTCCCAGTTCCTTTCCTTGTCGAGCCTAGAAACTGGTCGCCCGTAACAGAAGTAGTTTACTTTTTTCTACTCATTTAATTAGGAGTCATGGAATGAGATAGGTACCATTATCTCCTTTGGTAGTTGAGAATGAAGCGCCACGAGGTGAAGTAATGTGCCCAAGACGACCTAGCTAGTCAGGGCAGGGCAAGGATTTAAGCCCAGGGAGTCTGCTGCCAGAGTCCAAGTGCGAGAGAGCTGGTGGCTAGCCAGGGTGTTGTTAGCTGCTCTGGCAAGTTCTGTGGGCACCAGCTTACTGAATAGTTAGACCCCAGGGTAAGCGCCTGCATCTGAGGGAAGGATGCTCTGGGACCATCATTTCCCTTCCTTCAACCTGGCCTTTGCCCACAGGCCCTTAGCTAATTTCTCTGCCTATCTCCCTGCCAGTGTCACCAGCTGACCCTTGTCAGCCCATTACAAAGAGAAGCCAGATTGGCTGGGGGAAGGGTGCCAAGCAGGGGACTTCTCTTCCCCTCCTCCTGGGAGCACCCATCTGGTCTGCGTCACCTGCTGATCTGTTCTCTGAGAAGCTTGCTTTCAGGTGAGGACAGTGGGATTTGGTCCCGTGAACCACACCTGTTAATCCAGTTGGGCCTTTTCTCCTGACTGTTGGCATCACCCTAACCTGCGGGATCTATTGTTGGCATTGAAACAAGGCTTTACCAGGAGTCCAGACACAGAGAGGGCGAGGTGCTTCCAGACTTTTCTTTTAGGGAGCACATTTGACCTCAGGGATTAGAATGACTTCCTCTACTCTTTCCCCACTGGGTGTTGTGACATGTTGTTGAGGAATAGAGGCAAAAGGATATGGGTGGGATATGGATGAGTGGCAGCCTGAGGTGGTAGATAAATACAAGCATAAGCCTCAGGAAGCCCAATTTCAAGTCCAAAGTTCACTGGAAATAAGCTGTTTGAACTTAGGATCATTATTTCCCTTCTTTAGGCCTTTTCTCATTTATAAAATGAGAGCATTGGATTAGATGGACCCTAGGAGATTTCTTCCACATTGCTAGAAATGGAAATATTCCTCCAAGGGGTGCTTTTCCAAGGAGAGAATAGGGAAAGAGCCCAAGGTGGCTCCCTATTCCCTCAGTTCCTCCCCTGGTACAGCTCCTAATGTCTCTAAAACACAGAACTCCCGTTCTCTGGGACTCCACCCCTTGGGGTGACACACTGGGCACTTGTGCAGGCTACTGGGCCAAAGTTTCTTTTCTTTTTTTTTTTTTAAAGATTTTATTTATTTATCCGACAGAGATAGAGACAGCCAGCGAGAGAGGAAACACAAGCAGGGGGAGTGGGAGAGGAAGAAGCAGGCTCCCAGTGGAGGAGCCTGATGTGGGGCTCGATCCCACAACGCCGGGATCACGCCCTGAGCCGAAGGCAGACGCTTAACCGCTGTGCCACCCAGGCGCCCCATGGGCCAAAGTTTCTGACCCTGGAGAGAGAACTCCTGAGCTCCTCTTGACTCAAAGTCTGGGTTCTAAGAAGTATCCTGTCCTGGGCTCACATATTCTCTCAGCTGCCACTAGCTGCCGATCTTATGGTTAGCTCTTTAATTGCTTCTGACTCTGCTTTCCTTTTTTTTTTTTTTCTTTTTTAAAATATTGACAGAGCAAGCACAAGCGTGGTGAGGGGCAGAGGGAGAAACAGGCTCCCCACTGAGCAAGGAGCCCAATGTGGGACTCGATCCCAGGACCTTGGGATCATGACCTGAGCCAAAGGCAGATGCCCAGCCGACTGAGCCACCCAGGCATCCCTCTGCTTTCCTCTTTTAATTAATACAAAGAAAAAAAAAAAAACAATGAACCCGTATGGGGTGCCAGGCAATTAGCTAATCAAATATGGTTAGGGGCACCTGGGTGGCACAGCGGTTAAGCGTCTGCCTTCGGCTCAGGGCATGATCCCGGCGTTGTGGGATCGAGCCCCACATCAGGCTCTTCCGCTAGGAGCCTGCTTCTTCCTCTCCCACTCCCCCTGCTTGTGTTCCCGCTCTCGCTGGCTGTCTCTATCTCTGTCAAATAAATAAATAAAATCTTTAAAAAAAAAAAAAAAGAAATATGGTTAATAAGCTTTGGAACATGAAGTGTCTCACAGAGAAAATATACTACTTCTCAACCGTGTCAGGCTCTATTCCTGACAGTCAGTGGCTACTGAGAACACAGCTGGTTAGAGACTTTATTTTTAAAAGACTTTCCCTGGCTCTAATTTCCCCTAGTCTGAAGAAAATAAGACAAGGCCAAAAAAGAAACCAAGTCGGAACATGTGAGGGGAAAAGCAGAATTAGGAGGCCAACCTGGGATCTTGGGTTGTACTATAAATCTTTGAAGTGGGTGCTGGGTCTTGATTAGATGGCTTTGAACAGCACTAAGTACAGCACACACACCCACAGGCAATCACTGAAGCCGTTCAGCAGTGATGACTGACGCTGAAATGCCCTGTCCTTTGTTAAAGTCCCCTGCCACCAGTCATTCCACCTACTGTTAGGGGCTAGCAGAATTGGTTTGGCTGCAGGACATTCCAAAAAAAGTCTAGGACCCAAAAGTTAAGTCGTCTGCCAGGAATGGGGCCTGTGCTTGGGGAGAGGCACAGCAGCACATAATGAGAAAAGCCCATCCAGGCAGATGGCACATGGCATGTGGAGAGGACGGTGACAGATACTAGGCAGGGATCCAAGCAGGGAGGTCCCCAAACAGAATATGAAAGGTAGAGTACAATGGTACAGGCAATGTGGTGGTGTGCAGTCAGCAACAGGGAGGTCTAGGGGGGGTGCCCAGCTTCTGGATCCCACTCCCAAATGGACTAGTGAGAACAAAGAGGGGTCCTGTCCCCAAGGAGCTGGGTACTGGGCAACTTACAAGGTCAGGACCATTTATAGATGAGAAAACCCAAGAGTAAGGTTACGTCACCAGCATGTGGCAGAGCTGGGATGCAAACTCAGGTGGCCGGGATCCAGACCTTTTTTTTTTTTCCTTAAGATTTTATTGTTTGAGAGAGAGCACAAGCGAGCATGAGCAATGGGGAGAGGGAGAGGAAGCCTCCCCACTGATCACGGAGCCTCCCCACGGATCAGGGAGCCTGATGTGAGGCTCGATCCCAGCACCCAGGGATCATGACCTCAGCCAAAGGCAGATGCTTAACCGACTGAGCCACGCAGGTGTTCCACGATCCATGTCTTCACACCTGTTTCCTCTGAGCGCTAAGCTCCATCTGCCTGTTCAGGCAGGTAAGGGGCCAGGTAGGAACCCAGGAGGTCATTGCAGAGTCAGTCCTCGAAATTGCTTACAGACTGACTATAAACCACCATGTGAAGGGCCTTTCCTGTGGGTCCTACAGAGTTGGGAGACACAGAAGAACCAGGAAGGGAAACCCCAATTCCGTGAAGAGGCCCTAAGGAGAGCCTGCAGTCACTGTCCTACAGGTCACGTGTCCAGGCTCAGACAGACCCAACTCAGAATGCTGAAATAAATACTGAAAGTAATCAGACCCATATCGGTAATTCTGGGAAATGGTGGGAAAGTGAAAGACCAAAGCCCTGAATTCCATTGTAGTTTCCAGAAAAGCAGAGACTGGAGAATCCCTAACAGAGCGCTAGGAGAGATGATGAAATAACTGAACGCTACCATAGCAGAGTCCAACTGGAGTCCTTAAGAATCAGTCGTGCCAACATAAATGAACTTACCGTTCGGACAGGCATACCACGGACATCAGAGTACGCTTATTAAATCCTTGTGTACATCATTCATTCATTGAGACTCTGCCACCTGGGATAACGTGAGTTAACAAGACAATTAAATATCTTCTCTTTCAGGGGCACCTGGGTGGCTCAGGCTCAGGTCATGATCCCAGGGTCCTGGGATCTGGGATTCACTGGGCTCCCTGCTTAGCGGGGAGCCTGCTTCTCCCTCTCCGTCTCCCTCTGTCCCTCCCCCTTCCTCTGCTCGCGCACATGCACACGCTCTCTCGTGCGTGCACACTCTTTCAAATAAATACAATCTTTTAAAAAAGATAAATATTTTCTCTCTGAGTCTACTGGGAAGAATCTGAAAATAAGCATGTAAACACTTTCAGATAAGGGTAAGTATTAAGAAAAAAAAATGAAGCACAGCCCTGAACTTGCCAGAAGGGTGGGGGAAGGCTCCTCTCGAGGTCTACCCGAGCTGAGCCGGGATGCGGAGCCAGACTTGGAAATCCAGGGGAAGCTGTTTGAGGAAGAGAAAATGCAAGTGCAAAGTTGAAGAGCTGGAGCCAGTTCAGCCAGTTTCAGAAACTGGAAGGAGACCTCCTATCTGTCCTACAGCTGGGAGGGAAGGGAGAGTCAGGGGAGCGAGCTGGGGAAGTGGGCAGCTCTGCACAGCTTCGTAGACTGGGGGGTGGGAGTTGGGATTTCTTTGGTCTTCAGTGAAATTCGGGAAGCGGTTGAAGAATGTTAGCAGCAGAAAGGCAGGATTCAAATTACTTTTTAAGAAGGTGGCTCTGGCTGCTCTGGGGAGAGCAGCTAGGGAGTGGAAGAGCTGATGCGGGGAAACCGGTTAGAAACCTTATGCATTTGTTCAGGGGAGCAAACTTGGTGGCTCCTGCAAGAGTGGCCCCAGGAGAGAAGGCACAGTGCATCAGATTCACAATCCATTTTGGAGAGGTCGATGATACCTTCAGTTTTCAAGCAAATATAATTTATTTTTAATTTTTATAGTTATTAAAAAAACGAACAAACAACTGGAGCACCCTGGGGTCAGATTCTAAAGGAGCCCTGCTAGACCTTTGGCCTTGGCCTTCTCCTATTTGTTGATACCATAGGACTCTCTTTAGGGTATAACTCAAGACAATCCCTTCTGATTTAGTATCTTTCCTCTAACACCACATTTGCCTCCCATTTTTATGAACTACCTTCTCAGGCAGCTCTGACGGGAGGCAACACACATACTTTGCAGCCCATCTCTAACCACCTCTGGCCAGGGTGATGGGGGGTCCGGAGGGCCGAGTGTATAATGACCATGGCTGAGGGGACTCTAGCACCAGGTGAGGATTCTTGTCTCTGGCCTTTTCACCATGCTTAGAGTCTAACAGATCATTCCCCAGGCTTCCAAGCCACAGATTTGGTTGGCCCACTCCTTCTTAGACTGTGTACTGTTTGCATATGCTATCTCTTTCTTCCTGCGCTACCCACAAAAGCAGGAAGGATGCATGTGACTCTTGTTAACTGAGCTAAAAAATGTGGCTATCACTAGGCCCACACAGAGTGGAGCCAGTTGCTGCAGTGAGTAGAAGGGCTTCCAGAAGATTCTGAGGGGATCCTTTTCCTTTGAATATGCCTGTGAAAGAGGAAAAAGAGAGTTTCAACAGGGAGGGAAAAACTTTGAAGTCCGAAGATTATTAAAATGGCCAGGCTCCTGCCAAGAGACTCGCTTCTAATCTTATGGGAGCTCCCAGTCACTGAGTCCATGCTAGAAACCGATTTCTCTTGCTGAGGATATAGCGTATTTTACACCCTCCAAAGGAGCAATTTACTCTGGAGACATAGAGTCATGTATGATGATAATCCCAGCAGACGAATGGAGGAAGACAGCAATAATAGATTATCACTGGTAAAAGAGCAGAAAGGAAGTAAAAGCTTGCGGCATCTCGGGAGCACCAGCTGCTTAATAATAAAGGAAATGATAACATGATTCTTTGGCTGGGCTGCAGAAATATCTTTTAGTTACAGGTGTCAAAGCCCGAGTGTCTGGCCTTGCTTTATTACGGTCATTTAGTATGCTGTTGGTGTCTCTGCTCCCAGCACAAGCATTTTTCCCTGACACCAGAAGCACAAGGCTTGCTCTCTTTGAATCCCCAAAGTCCCCCAATCCTGAGACCCAATTTCCTCGTCCATTCTCTCCTAACCCAAGATTGTCTGGTCTTTTTGCTATAGAGAGAAAGGGAACTTTCTTTCCAGGAAGGCTTAAATAATTGCATCTGTGTTCATTGAACTATTAAGCCCTCTTCTGTCTGAGGGCTGGGGTGGGGAATACAATTATCAAAAATGATGATGTTAAGAATACAGTTTTCTTTTTAATTGAATTCTCTTTTCTGTTCATTAGCCTCAAGAGTGTCAAGAAGTCAGACAGCTCCCTGAAGGAATTTGCAATCCAGTAAGAAGGGTGAGATGAACACAGGATTAAAGGCAAGTATGAAATAAATGGAATGAAAACAAGGGATCTTTGGGCAACGAACAAACCAACCCATCCAGCTGGGGAGAAGAGAAAGGTCGGGGGAGTTTTCCTGAAGTTGATGGCATTTGAGGTGGGTCTTGGGAATTTTGTTTGTGGCGGGGAGCAGTAGCAGAAAGCTGGGTGAGCAAACGGGGCCCAGATGGGACTGGAGAAATTTTCTCAGCTATAGAGCCTGAGCTGTTTAAGGACACCTGGGCAGTCCCACCCAGTGTCTACAGATCAAGCAAACTTAGCTGTAATTCAGAAAAAAGAATTGACACCAGGAAAGTATTCTCTTTCCTGGACACAGAAGTGTGAAATTCTAGACGGCCAGCTAAGACTACTGGGGAAAAGTAAGCTGCATTATGATTCTAAGAGATCTGTTCATTTTCAGAAACTAATCAGGGTTATAGGAATTAGAATCCCATCTACGGAGGAAGAGAGTTGGGAGGAGCAGAGCATGGTAAGAGTCCCTGTCAGGTCGGCAGGGTTTGGGAACAGCATTCTAATCTTGAAGAGATTATGGGCATGATGTAGGCTAATAGGCTAACTTCAGAACTGGGGGTCAGGTCCAAAGCTAGAGTCCCATTCTGGGGCCTGAAACTAAGTGGGGAATCCAAATAGCTTTCCTCAGAGATGTCAGCATCCAAACTCAGCCTGATCACATCAGATACTCATTTCTGTGTAGTAATATGTCTCAGTGCCAAGCCTCACCAGATGGTGAGACTGAGCTACTGACATTTTTTCTGCCCTGAGCAGGCACTAGGGTTTTTGTATCTGCAGGCAATACCCTGTGTCAGGGATGAGAAAAGCAGGGGGAAAGGGGACCAGCAGACTTCCTTTTCTGGCATATCTGATTGTGTGCTCCAAGGGGCACCTGCTACAGAACCGCAAAGCCTGGGTAAGATATGATTTAAAACATTACCAGTCTCACAAGAGAAAAGACATAAGAGACAAGAAAAAAGAGAGAGCACGAGAACAAGAAAGAGAGAGGTCAAGCCAGATCTGTTGGAGGGTGGATAGCGGTGCTGCCAGGATGCTGAGTTTTGGGCCAGCCTTCAGGGGAAGGAAAGGAAGTGTGGAGCTCCACCATGAATTGAAGCCCTCAGGGGAGAGCAAGGAGGGTATAAGAAGTGGGGGCAAGTTCACTGGCATAGTCCCAGATCAGATGTACCCCCTACTTACTGTCAAAAGCAAAAGCAAATCTCTGCAAGGAAATTCTCCACCCCTAATTTAAGCTCCCTGATGTTCCACCTATTATGACAATGAGCTCACAAACATCACTAAACATAAAATGTGAGCCACTGAGAGTTGGCAGATATAACATACAATGAATTTAGAATTCTTTGGATTAAGATATGAGATCTGTCAGATATAGAATATAGAGCAGCTATGCAAATGTGAATATTATCTACATACACAATCATGTCTTCTGTGAATAAAGACAGTTTTAGTTCTTCCTTTTCCTTCTAGATGCTTCCTTTTTTTTTTCTTGTGCTTCAAGAAACTTTTGATCACTCTTAGTATAACTCCTAATTGTACAGATGCATCTGAACTCTAGAGAGGTAATATTTCAAGTCTCTCTTTTTTTAAGACCTTAATTATTTATCTGACACAGATAGACACGGACAGACAGCACAAGCAGGGGAGTGGCAGGCAGAGGGAGAGGGGAAAGCAGACTCCCCATGGAGCAGGGAGCCGGATGCGGGGCTCGATCCCAGGACTCCAGGACCATGACCTGAGCCCAGGACAGATGCCCAACCGATTGAGCCACCCAGGCGCCCTTCCTGTCTCTCTCTCTTTCTCTTTTTAAGCATCTGAAAGACCCAAACTGAGAGTCTAACAAAGCTAACAGAACCTACCAGAGGTAGCACTTTTAGGCTGGTATATCAGTTATCCACTGTTTTAATAATGGTCTGTGAAAAAAAAAATCTTAAAATCTCAGTAGCATATGACAGTCAACGCATAGCTCATGAGTCTGTGGGGTTTATGTGATCTAGGCTGACTTCACTTGCGTGTCATCAGCCAGCTGCAGGTTGGCGTGGTCACCCTACTTATCTTGGCTGGACACCCTCTAATGCATGGTGTCGGCTGGCTGGTGGCTGATCTGGGGCTCGGTTGGCATGACTGCGGTGAATAAACTCTGTTCTATGTGTCTCTCACCCTCTACCAGGCTAGCCAGGTCACAATCTTCTCCTGGTAATGACAGAAAGCAAGAGTAGTAAATGGAAATGCACAAGCAACTTTCAATGAGCTTTTGAAAAGTTTGCTAATATCTCATTGGTCAAAGCCATGCCAAACCCAGAGTCAGAGGGGGAGGACTCTATGAAGTCACAGGAGAAAGGACATAGATACAGGGAGGCCTGAAGAATTGGAACCATTAATACAGTCATTAATGGTTAGAGCCAAGGGGTTGGTACACATGATAGCAAGGCAATACCATGTATCTTTGCCCACAAGGCAATTAACATTTGTATTTTACCTCCTCTGGTAGAGTGACCAGTAAAGTCCACTAGTAATTCTTTCCCAAATTGCTGTGCAAGATCTGAGAACTTTTTTTTTTTTTTTAAGATTTTATTTATTTATTTGACAGAGATAGAGACAGCCAGCGAGAGAGGGAACACAAGCAGGGGGAGTGGGAGAGGAAGAAGCAGGCTCATAGCAGAGGAGCCTGATGTGGGGCTCGATCCCAGAATGCCGGGATCACGCCCTGAGCCGAAGGCAGACGCTTAACCGCTGTGCCACCCAGGCGCCCCAAGATCTGAGAACTTCTTAAGAGTAGAGAGTGACGAGTAGGTACTGTGTGGACAGTTAGATCTATCTAATTTTCAAGAAATCTTCAAAGGCAGAGGAGACCCGGCAATCCTGAGGGAGTCATTACATAAATGGATTCCAATGTCCAGAATATCATATATTAATTGGAGTCTTCCTGGTTCCAAACGATAGAAATCAAAGTGAAACTGGTTTAAGCAGAAAAGAAACTTTATAGCTTCCATAACTGAAAAATCTGGGAATATGTCAGGTTTCAGACACAGCAGGAGCCAAAGCCTCAAATAATGACATTGTGACTCAGTCTCTCTTTATCTCTGGGCCCCGATTATCTCTGTCTGTCTTCATGCTCAGGCAAGCTGTCTCCATGTGATGGCTGCCAGCAGCTCGAAGCTTACAGCTGCCACTGTAACAATGCCATGTAAAGAGAGCTTCATTTTCCTTCTAATTCTAATAAAGCTCTAAAGTTGACCTCATTATTCTGACTCGTATTATCTCCCCAACCCTGAATCTATTACCTAATCCCAGGGAATGGAAAATGGGTACTGGCCAGTCCCCCCTTGGACTCACACTTTAGAGAACTCTGCATATCACAAACACACACACCACAGAGTTACTTGAGAACAGTCCATCACTGTTCTCAACACTGGCCCTGCACATCCCATAACCCTAAACATCCATTCCTGGGACTAACACCAGCCAGGCACAAGGAAATTTTCTCACATATCTTAACCTGTGTCCTCAAAACAAAAGAAAAACCTCATTAAGAATGCTAAGTTTTGGAGGCACCTGGGTGGCTCGGTTGGTTGGGCGTCTGCCTTCAGCTCAGGTCCTGATCCCAGGGTTCTGAGTTCGAGCCCTGCATTGGGCTCCCTGCTCAGTGGGAAGCCTGCTTCCCCTCTCCCACTGCCTTCACCCTCCCCTGCTTATACTTGCTCTCTCTCACTCTCTCTGTCACATGAATAAATCTTTAAAAAATATAAAAATTTAAAAATTAAAAGAATGCTAAGTTTTGTAGGTTATGCTGCCCCTGACATCGGAGATAGTTAATACTGTGGAGTAAGCCAAGGATTTCAGTGGCAGAATTACTTAGGTAATAGGACAAGCACTTGGGCAATTTCCTGTTTTATTATTTTATGAATCGTCATGTTCTTCCTCTTACATAGTATGAATTCTGAAATATTTTTCCCACTAGCGCTAATTACCCACTTTCTTATTTCTCTTTGTCTTTCCTTTAATGGTTCCATAGATAACTCACAAATGAACTTCACAACCACAAGCCTGTGGCTAACAACATTTTATAATATGAAATGATTCATACTACTCTTAATATTTATATAGACCTGGATAGAGCTATAAATATAAATGTAGCATGCATAAAGTATGATATTAAATCTTTACACAGGCAGCTGGATGGTCACTGAACACTAGAGTTGTGGGTATTTTTATTTCTTGTAAGAAATGCTAATAAGATGTATACAAAATCTGCCCCCCCAAGTTAAAATTTCAGCTTTGTTTAAACAATTTTTACTGCAAATTAGAATTTATGTTTGGTCTTTTAATTTTTTTTTTAAAGATTTTATTTATTTGAGAGAGAGAGAGAGAGAACATGAGCAGGTCCGGGATGGGGGATGGCCAGAGGGAGAGGGAGAAGCAGGCTCCCCGCTGAGCAGTGAGCGCCAGGGCTTGGGCTGGATCCCAGGACCCTGAGATCATGACCTGAGCTGAAGACTGACGCTTAACCAACTGAGCCACCCAGGCACCCCTGGTCTTTCAATTTTAAGATAATTTTGACTATTTTAGAAGAAAAACTAGCATTTCTGAAAAAAATATGAAAATAATTTTATTTTTGTTATATATTTTATTTATAGTTTCTGGATAAGCATTAAATTTTATGAATTTTTACTAAAATTCTATTTTATTTCTAATTCCTTTAGAACAGGGGTTGACAAGCTATACAGACTACTACCTACCTGGGTTTGTAAATAAAGTTTTATTGGCACACATCCATGCTCATCAATGTATGTATTGTCTAGAGTTGCTTTCACTGTACAATAACAGAGTACAGTTGTTGAGACTGAGACTACACATAAGGCTAAAATATTTACTATCTTGCCCTTTAAGAAAAAGTTTGGTGATCCCTGTTTTAGATTATCATCAATGGAACACAAATTATATGAAAACATTAATTATGCTAACATAATTAGTGATTGTTCTAGGAGGAAAACAGGACAAATATATTTTGTAGAATAAACATATAATAATTTAGGAAATATGTAATTTACTGTGCATCTGCGCATTTCCAGTCCTTCAACATCACACCCAGACATGTGTAAATATAATTAAATTCTGTTGCATATGATTTTTTTGCTGACTTTTAGTCTTTTAAAAAAACCACAGTTTTGGGGCACCAGGGTGGTTCAGTCGGTCAAGCATGGGACTCTTGGTTTCAGCTCAGGTGGTGATCTCAGGGTCATTAGATCGAGCCCCCCCCCCCCCGCCCCCCACCAGGTTCCACAAACAGCATGGAATCTACTTAAGACTCTCTCCTTCTCCCTCTGCCCCTTCCCCCCTAAAATAAATAAAAATAAATCTTTTTTTAAAAACCCACAATTATACACAAAATTAAAAATTTGGGCATTCTGGAAGTAAAATCATAGAACATATTTTATGTAACAATTTGCTCAACTTATAACTTCAAATACCTAGGTATATAGAACGGGGTGCCTCCATTTTAATACTTGTTCCTGGGTCTACGAAAGTTAGAAACAGGACTAGGGAGAAGTTATGGGTTCCCTAAAGGTGAACCAAGACGTTAGAAATAGGAGGGATGGGGAGAGAAAAATCAGATTACAAACAACGGATGTCAATGAGAGCTGACAGTTTGCCAACAGGAGCAGCTCTATCAAATGCTACTGTTCTCTGATTCCAGAACAGGGATTCATGGGCAGGGAGGAAAATATTAGAATAATATTAGAAGTAGTAGATATTGACTAAATATTATGTATTTGTATTAGATTCGATAAAATGTTAGAAAATATTAGAATAAGCAAGCTATCTCGTGACGTTCCTGGTCAGTGAAGTGTTTGATCCGAAGCTCGATGGCCATGTCAAGGATCCTGCGGAAGGGTTCCTGCATTAAAAAGAAGACTAGGCTATGTTAGTTTAGTTAACAAATATTTGTTGGCAGCTGTTGTGTCCCAGGCTCTGCCCTAGGCCCCAAGGTTTGGATAACTGTATGATTCCAATAACCAGCTGAAAAATGCTAGGGACAAACAGACAAGTTCCCACTGCTGCAAATGCACATAGTGCAGACATATCTTAGCAGGCAGTCTAGCTCTGCTATTAAGAAAGCTCTGGGTCTATTTTTATATCAGACACACACACACACACACACACACACACACACACACACACACACTCAGAAGCCATCACTGCAGGAGATAATCTGGGAAGTTACCCGAGGACAGTCTATGGCCTTGACAGTTCAACTTCAGAAGGAAGAATTAAGCAATCTTTGCAACACAGATCCCCCAGATTTAATTTTATTTCATCTAATCAGTCCACCAAAGGCAAAAGGTGAAATTCTAACAAATTAAATTAAAATGCAGTCTAAGCCGCTCTAAAAAGCAAAGTTCAAAACCAATTTTTCTCTGATTTCCTCTTTGAACCTGGAAGTTAAGAGGTCTGTAGAGGGAAAAGGATGCATCCTCTTTGATCAAAGTTATCAAGTCAATTTATTCTGTTTCTAAAGGAATTAATGGCAGGAGAAGAGACAACGGCGTTTTATCTTACTGTACAGGGAAAAAACGGGGCTTCGTTTTCATTCCTCGTGAATCTCTGGAGCCAGACTGAGGCAAATGATAATGGCCAGCATAGTCTGTAGGATTGGAAGGCTCTGTTTCTCTCCTTTCCTGCCATTGCCTCCTTTCCATAAAATTACACCTTTGTTTTCTATCAGTCTGTCTAAAGCTGGAGAACACTACTAAAATCTATGTATTTCCTCTAAGTCAGTCATACTGCAGCTACCTGCTAACTGAAGATTTCTTTCATTCATTCATTCATTTGTTCGTTCATTCATTCATTTTTTAGAGAGCGCGAGGGGGTAGGCAGAGGGGGAGGGAGAGAGAGAATGCTCAGCATAGGGCCCCACGCAGGGCTCAATCTCACGACCCTGAGATGGTAACCTGAGGTGAAATCAGGAGTCAAAGGCTTAACCAACTGAGTCACCCAGGTGCCCCAACTAAGTTAAGATTTTTAAAACCCTAAGGAGCCTTAGAGATCCTCCTGAAAACGTCTTCAGTGCCCAGAAAAGTTACATAAATGGGCCCCGAACTTCTCGGTAACAGTAAAAAGAATCTGTAACGCAGATGTCTCAACTTTTCATTTAAACACTCTTTCAGCTCTGCCATTCACTAGGATACCCTGGTCCTTTGAAAGGTTGGAGAAATAGTCTTGGTAATCCATAATACATGAAGTCCACTTTGGACTCCATTGTCTCTTAAATACTGGCTTGGTGCCCAGACCATCCACAGAATTCTTTTGGGAACTGTTGGCTTTGTGTCCTGACTCTGACACTTTTTGGTTGTCGATCAAGGGCTGATCCCTCACCCTTTTAGACCTCAATTGAATTGTCCCTAACGTAGAGATAATCACAAAAGCACCTTGTAGGATTGGTTAAGGATTTTATTGTTTAAGATAAAACACGTAAAGTGCTTCACCAACTGTGAGGAAGTGCGCAGAGGTCAGGTGTAATTATCGCTGGGGCTGCTGTAAGGCACAGTGTTTCTCCAAGATATTTCCTGGGTAGGTTTTCCACATGCCGTAACCTGTGCTCTTTCTTCTCATTCCTTCCGCATATCAGGCACCATTCTATGTCATGGAGCTTCAAAAATGAATGAGAGGAAATGCAGGCCATCCAGAATTCCACGGACTAGTAGCTGGTATGTAAATCGTCACGGTCGATCCGAATGCTATGGCGCACGGAGGGTGAACTTATGCCGAGATCCTTGGGAAGGCTGCATAGCGTGTGTGTCGTTTGGACGGTTTTGAATCAAAAGTGGAAGTTCTGCAGACAGGAGAAGGAAGAGAAAAGAGTGCAAATTGGGGGCATTTGGGTGGTTGCAATGGATTTGCATGTTTACACAAAGACAAGTAGCCTAGAAATGGCCACTATGTAACCTAGAACAACAACAATAACAACTAGAGCTATTTTCTAGAATGACTTCTAAACTCTTCATTTTTTACCCACACTTATAAACGGCACAATGACCCTTCGAGGTATATAGCATTACCTAAAGATTACAGTTAAGAAAACAAAGGCTCAGAGAGGTTAAGTAACTTGCCTAAGATCACAGAGCTGGTAAACAGGGAAATCAGGCTGTGAACTTGGGTCCCAGTGCTTTTATTCCATGTACCACACTGCTTCTCATAAACGGGGAGGGGAGGGTTTCAAGAGATGACTGGAAATGTAGGCAAGTGACAGAGTTTGCAGAATATGGAATACCAAAGCCAGGGAGCATGGGTTTATTCTATAAGTTGTGCGAATCTCTGAAAGAATGTTAAAGAGGTGTTAAAAAAAAAATCAGTCTGGGGTGCCTGGCTCGCTCAGTTGGTTGATCATCTGACTCTTGATTTCGGCTTAGGCCATGATCTCAGGGTTGTGAGATTGAGCCCCTCATCAGGCTCTGCGCTGGGCTTGAAGTCTGCTTAAAATTCTCTCTCTCTGCCTCTCCCACCCCATGCTGGCACACTCTCGCTTTCTCTCTAAAAAAAAATGGAAATCAGTTGATGGTAGCGTATAGGATGGATGGGACAAGGAAGAGAATAGAAACAGGAAAATCAGTTAAAAAAAGTATTACAAAGATCCTGGCAAGAGAAAATAAAGACCGGTTGAAACTAGGTGTTCATCTGCTCACTCATGCATATGTGGGTGCAGATCACTGTTTCATTAAATAAGGACTTTTACTATCTCAGAAAGGCCCCAGGTTCATCTAAAGCCCTAGTATCTTTCCTTCTCTCTGCTCCAGTCTATAGCCACCCTACTATGGGTTCCCCTGGTAGACTCCAAATGACTACCAGCGGCAGTTAGAGGTCTGCATGCTTCCTTGTTCACATCCTACCAGAGAGAGGAGTCTCTCCTCACAAACCTCCAGCCGGCCTGGGTCAGCTCAGATAACGGGAGTGGGTAACTACTGTGGGTGGAAGCAGGCATCGATTGGCTTAAGAAGAATCGGGATTCTCCTCTGGATCTGGGCAGGATAAGTTCCCCTGTGCCTTGTACGACAGAGGTAGCTCCTGGAACCAAATTACAGCTTTTTTAGGAAAGGGGAATGGGGAGCTGATACCAAATGGACAACAAGTAGCGGCCATTACTGCCATCCAGCTTTGGGCGTGGATACTTGAAGCAAATGACTTTCCAGACATGTCTGTCCCCAAACCAGTCTGCCTGAGGACATGCCCGTGGTCAAGGCCTTAGACCAGCCCCTTCTCAACTCCCCTTTCTCAAAGGCTCTTCTCCCACTTGACGAGAAAGCCATATCCCCACCTATTCCAAATATTACCATAGTGCTTTGTCTCAGGAAAAATTTTCTGGGGTGCCAAGAAAAAGAGGAGTATTTAAAATATTGCAGTTGATTATAATGATGAGGTAAGAAGTACTGTCGCATGTCAGGTGGTTTCCAGTTTTTTGACATTCAGAGGAGACCTACTGGGGTTATCACATGTTAGATCACTAAATATACTTTTTAAAGGATAGGTTGCAGTTCTGTTTTTGATATATAAATTAGAAACAGCAAGATAGGAATGGAATTGGTGCTGAACCCCATTTTATTCTAATAATATGTTAAACCATAGATAAATGAACTGATTGGGGAAAACAATAAAAGTCCCATCTGTCTCATTAAGTGATGCCTTTCCAATAAAATAATGTACCTTTTATGTTTAATTTAAAAGGTCAGTATACTTACATTTTTGTTGATTATGTATTAATAACAATTCTCATAATAACTTTTTCAACACTTAGATATTTATGGCATCAAACTTTTTTTTTCAACTTCAATTTATATTTTTGATTCGGAGAAATATGAAGGGTGAGCAGTAAAGATTTCCAAGCATTAAAATGGGGAAAGTTAAATGGGAATCATAAGGTCAAGGAGAAAATATACAACATTTTTAACCATTAAAGTGTTGGGGGGCGGGGAGAGGGTGGAGGGACTTGGAGAAAGGTGGTCAAAAGGCACACATTTCCAGTAAGATAAGTGAGTACTAGTACAACATGACTACAGCTAACACACCTGTAGGGTATATAGGAAACTTTTGAGAGTAAATCCTTTACACAGAAAATCTTTTGCTTAAGTCACTAAGTCTGTGGTAGAGCTGGTGGTGGGCGGGACCCCCTGAGGTGGTGGGCTCACTCATTATTGGTGAATTCAAAACGTAAGAGCAGGGGCGCCTGGGTGGCGCAGTCATTAGGCCTCTGCCTTCGGCTCAGGGTGTGATCCCAGCCTTCTCAGGTCGAGCCCCACATCAGGCTCCTCCGCTGGGAGCCTGCTTCTTCCTCTCCCACTCCCCCTGCTTGTGTTCTCTCTCTCGCTGGCTGTCTCTGTCAAGTAAATAAATAAAATCTTTAAAATAAATAAATAAATAAATAAATAAAACATAAGAGCAGGACTTAAAATGGGAAGGGTAAGGCAGGGTCATTCAAAGGTTAATTACCTAAACAACCCAGGATAAAGTAAAAAGAGTAAATTCTGAGTTCTCATTACAAGGAGAAACATTTTTCTTCTTCTTTTTTCTTTTCATTTGTTTTTATTGTATCTGTGTGAGAAGATGGATGTTAGCTGCACCTGTTGTGGTAACCATTCTATAATATAGGTAAATCCATCATGCTGTGTGCCTTAAACCTTTACAGTGAGGTGTGTCGATTATTTCTCAGTAAAACTGGAAAAAGTTCATTCATGGATTTTCAAATGAATGATTCTGAGTATCAAATTGGCCATTGAGATTCCATTGGGTAAATTTTTAAAATGCTATAATAGTTTTAAGTGTTGATCCTTACACTATGTTAAAAACTGTATCTCTTGAAATATATAAGCTTATAACAAAAAAATTCTAGATGTCGAGGCACCTGGGTGGCTCAGTTAGTTAAGTGTCTGCCTTTGGCTCGGGTCATGATCTCAGGGTCCTGCGATTGAGCCCTGCATTGGGCTCCTTGCTCAGCAGGAAGCCTGCTTCTCCCTCTCCCTCTGCCTGCTGCTCCCCCTGCTTATGCTCTCTCTCTGCCAAATAAATAAATAAAATCTTTAAAAAAAATTCTAGATGTCAGCTTAAAAATGTGAAGGATGCCATGTAGTATTTCCAAATTATTTTAGAGATACAAATCAAAAATGCTAATCACCACCTGTTTATGGGAGACAACCAAGTTGGGTCTGAGAGCAGCAGGCTTGTCACAGTGCTGGGCTGGTCACTCATACAGTTCCATGTTAGTTGTGCTGGTTTTGATGTTCCTATAACATCCAAGTCAAGATGTCTCTTAGGCGATTGGAATTCAGCAAAGGAATCTGGACTAGAAATATATTATTTGGGGATCATACAGGTACAGAGACTGGTCAAATCAAAGGCATATTTGTCAATATCAAGAGAAAGTATAACAATGGAGAAAAGCACCAGAATCATGTTTTGGGAAGTAACACTGGCAAAGGAAACAAGAGAGATCAAAGAAGTAGGAAGTGAGTACGAAGAACAAAAACCAAAAGGAAAGCTTTTAAAAGGAAGTAGTAGACAATAGTCCTAAAAGAGGTCCAATAAGATAAAATCTCTAAAGTATCCATTGGACTAGGCAATTAGGAAGTCAGCAGTGACCTTAGTGATGTCAGTTGCAGTGGATGGTAGAACAGAGGCCTGATGACACTGGCTGGGGGCGGGGGCAGGGCACCAAGCAAGACAGATGAATCTGAGACTCTGAATATGAATGAAAGAAATAAAGTCAGAAAAGGGAGCCAAGTGATTTTTCTCCCGGCCGGGAGGTAAGGACAACAGTGCAGCTTTCTGACAGTTGAACTTACTAAAATGATTAATTCGGTTTCAGCAATTTGGGGATTGAGAAGATCCAAGTTTAAGTGAGAAATGGAGATCTAAAATAAAAAGAACTTAGTGCTCCATCTGTGAACACAATTCATTGTATTTTGACTCCTGCATATAAGTTATTCGTTAGGATATGAAGATGCAAGAGGTAAATAAGATGTTCTTTGCTTCCGGGAATCACCTTCACAGATGTGTTGGGGTCTGAAATGGATAAGGAACAAAATCACGGTAGCAACTGGGAGTTCTGGCCTCGAGATGCATTAGAGAAGGGGAGTGGTCGGAGAAGTAGAAAGAAATCAGAAGAGCAAAGCAACTCAAAAGCCAAAGAAACATGAGGTGTCAAGAAGGTGGTGGAATAGAATGCTGCAGAAAGCAATAGATTGGGAACAAGGAAAAACTCCCCGGATGTGGTTATTAGAAAGTAATTGACAATCTCTGTGAATGAAATTTCAGTGCAGCTACAGAGGTGCAGAAACAAGCAGATGGAGGAGAGGTGGGGGATATTGGTAGACTTACTCGGAGAAGCTTCCTGGTGACTTTTCTATCCCAAAGACTCCTTTTGGGGCACTTGTGTTATGCTTGGTGTATGAATGGCAGTGTAGAGATATTGCACATTTAGTAAATTAAGCTCCCAAGACTTTAATGTCTTGGAAAATGAGACTTGCTTCGCAAGTCACAGTCATATTACAGTTATGGACTCAGTAACAGTGTGAATTTCACCATAATAATAGTACTTATCTCACCACTTAAGGCAAAAAGGATACTTTCTAGCTCAGAGACATTTTCTAATCATTAGTTAAGCAAGTCTCCTTTCTTGTGTGCACCTTCCTAAATGATCGGATTAAGCTTTTATTCTTCTCCCTAGAGAGCTAATCAAATGTGTGGTAGAGCCACTTAGAACCACATTGTAAATTTATTTTCTTCCTTACTTCTCCCTCCTTGGCTATAAAAATTTGGTACCCATCCAGAACAAAACAAAACAAAACAAAAAGAACAAAAAACCCACCACACTTCACTAGCAAGAACAAGGATTCTATTTTCTTTCTTTCTTTTTTTTTTTTAAGATTTTATTTATTTATTCGACAGAGATACAGACAGCCAGCGAGAGAGGGAACACAAGCAGGGGGAGTGGGAGACGAAGAAGCAGGCTCATAACGGAAGAGCCTGATGTGGGGCTCGAACCCAGAACGCCGGGATCACGCCCTGAGCCGAAGGCAGACGCTTAACCGCTGTGCCACCCAGGCGCCCCAAGGATTCTATTTTCATTATGAAGTCATTAACCCTACACTCAGAGCATCTAGTACATGGGGTGAGCCTGGTACCCTGTATTTTGGCAGCAGGTGATAGGAGGAAGTCAAGTCTGCCTTCCAGATGCTCACAGTTTGAGTGTTGGTGGGGGCCCCGGAATAAGGGCATGTTTCTATGAAATGGTAATGATCAGAACCCAATGTGGTTCTTCCTACTATAGATATTGAGGACTTGCAGTTGAGTGGAAGAGCATAGACTCTCATGCTTGAAGGACTTCAAATTATAGTTCATCTAACTCCCTGTCCCATATTTGTATCCACACCCCCCCCCCCAACATTTCTGCTAAGTGACATTTCTGCTAGTGAATTCATTAGCTCCTGAGGACGGCTCTGACTCTTAGTAAGTTCTTCCTTACAAGGAGTCAAAGTAAGGACAATGCTCCTGTATTGTCATTGGTCCCAGTTCTCCCCAATCTGGCCACTCAGAGCAAATGTTGTCCCAGATATTTGGAGGTAGTTTCATTGAGTCTTCTCTTTTCCTTCAGCTTCTACTCGTGAGTTTGGCTCTAAGCCCTCCACTGCCCTAGCTGCTCTGTCTGTACTGTTTTCTATCCTTCTGAACTATCCCCCTGACACAGAATGCAATTCCGATTCCTGGGCTGCCCTGGGAAGGGGATGGAGGAAGCTGTTGTCTTTTCCCACTTTTGAGGTTCAACAACCCTGTGCCACCCCAGAGAACATCCATTTAGGTTACACATGACATTCGTGCTCTCCACGTCATTCCTGCCTCCCAGCCTTCAGATGTCTTCCTCTTTGTTATGGAACGTATCTGTTTCCCTGCTTGATCTTAAAGGCTTTTTCTCATCTTTTCCGATTGGATTCATTAGGCATTATTTTACTTTCCACTCTAACAGACACTCATCCCTTGGGTCAATCTGGTCTTGTTAATATATCTCAAACATATCACACCTGTGCACGTCCCACTCTGTGCGTGTTCTCATGCTGTTCCCTATCTGAAATGCTCTTCCCCTTGCCCTTTTAAATTCCCTCTATCTTTTAAGACCCAACTCAAATACTACCTCCCTGATCCAGCCTTCTTATGTTACTTCATCTTGAATTATCTTCTATTTTCCTGAATGTTTTTATCCCTCAGAAGCAGATAGAGCAGGACTCAGCTTACACCTCATGAGTACAAAACATCTTGCTCATTCGTCCTGTATTATTCACTGTAAACTATAGCATAAGTATTATACTCAGAGCAAAACATGGACCACATTTTAAAATCCACTTTGTTTTGTCCACTGGTTAAGGACTGAATGTTTGTGTGTCTACCCCCCCCCCCCCCACCCAGTTCATATGTTGAAATCCCAGCCCCTAATGTGATGGTATCAGGAGCTGGGGCCTCTAGGGAGGGGATTAGGTCATGAGGGTGGGGTCCCTATGATTGGGATTAGGGCCTTACAAAAGCAACCCAAGAGCTCTTTCACCCTCTTTCCACCATGTGAGGGTACAGCGAGAGGGCAGCCTGCTGCTGGGTTCTCACCCGAGCACACCTGTGCTGGCATGCTGATCTTGGACTTTTAGCCTCCAGAACTATGCGAAGTCCATGTTTGTCGTTGAAGCCACGCAGTATAGAGTACTTTGTCCCAGCAGCCCGAGCAGAGTAAAACACTGGTGTGTGGCCAGCACCTGGAGCAGCGCCTGGCACATAGTGGGCACTCAATAACTGTTGAATTAATGAATGAAGACATGAAAAGTGCTTCCATGCTTGCTGATTGATTGAGTGTCCTGGATTGGACAGATGATTAACCAGAGTGGAGACTAAATGGCCGAGTACAGGAATATCATTCTTAAAAATCAAACAGTACTCCACATCCTTGGGTCTGATCCAGATTTGCGGAAGGAGAGGGAAGAGGTAGAGGAAGAGGTGGGCTGTCAGCAGAGAGAAAGTCACCAAGTTCTCAGCGGAGTAAGATTATGTAGGGAGTTCTGACTCATCTCTGGAAATCATCAGCAGCGTTTCAGCACTCCCTAAAAACTGCGGCCCCCGGATAAGCTTTGAGGCAATTTTGGCTCCTTTCTTGTCTTCCCTCCGTTGATACGAGGGAGTTCATTTTGCAGACTGTGCTGTAGTTATTTGGCGTTCAGGATATGACAGGGTATCCGTCCTGTATCCGGTCACCTTCATCTTCACGTTTCTTCGGAGCCTAGGAAACTATTGGAGGCAGGAGAAATGGAAGCAGGGGGAAAAAAGGATTCAAGGAGTGATATAAACTCTGATGTACCACCTGAATTATTTTCTTCACCCACCTCGTCTGCTCCCCAGATACCCGGGATTTGACACACAATATACTTTATGTGTAAGACATAATAATAAAAGTGCCGTAAAACCTAATGGCTAACACAAAAGCAACCATTTTTTGGTTCATGATTCTGCAATTTGGGCAAGTCTCAGCAGGGACTTTTCGTTTCTGCTACCCCCGGTGTTACTTGGGACAGCTTGACTGAGACCAGAGGCTTCACTGGCTGGCAGCTGGCTGAGCCTCTCTCAAGCAGAGTGATTGGTTGGACTTCTTTCTACATAGTGGCTGGCTTCAAGGAGAGAGGTGAAGCCTCACAGCGTTTAAAGGTGTAAACCCAGAACTCACGCAGTATCACTTCTGCCATGATCTATTGATCAAAGCAAGTCCCCAGACTAGGGTAGAGGGCAGGAGAGGGGAAAACTCTGCCTCCTGATGGGAGGGTGTCAGAGTCACATTCCAAAGGACATGTAGGACGGGAGAGATTTTTCTGATCATCTTTGATATAGTTAACAGTCATTTTTATATCCATCTGTTTCTCCAATAGACTACTTCCCTAGGGTCAAATCCCTGTTCGTATTCATCTTATGGCTCTCAGAGTGCCCTCGCCCCCAGAATCTCCGTCAGTCCGGGAACTACGGTTCCCTCAGAATCATCTCTTCCTTGGAGCGCTCCCTGATCCTCCAAATGGAAATGAATTTTGCATCCCCTGAATGGGAATTTTCCTTTCGTTTCTTCCCTCACATTCTGAAAATTATAGGTCATACAATGCTGGAGCTGCTAGGAAATGAAATCATCTGGTCCCATAGCCTTCATTTATAAATATGGAGAAATTCAGACCAGATGGACAAAGCAACTTGACGAAGGTCACATAGCTGGAGTTGCACCCCAAGACTTCCTCGTCTTCCAGTTGTACCATGTTTTGCACCCTGACCAGCCTACCACATGAGTGCTAAGCCCAAGTTCCAATACGAAAAAGGGATGATGGAGGAGTAAAGCAGAAAGGCTGTGGTGTCAGATTCTCAGAAGGGACCTTCAATAAGAGGACACCAGCTGCAGAGAGTGGGTGGGCTTAAGCTCATAGAATGTGGCTGCTGTAAGTTTTGCATGGGTCACATGGTATTTGTTAAAAGAAAAATATTTAAAGAAGTTGCCAACATTAAAAAAAAGTGTTCATATCAAAATCCAGATGATCAGCTTCGTTGGGAAAACAACTGGACCCTCTGGCCACACTAGGCCTGCCTGTGAGCCTGACAACTGTCCGCTGGAGCCATATGGTGGCTGCCCTGTGAAATGTGGCCATAGTCTCCCAGGTCCCTGGTTTAAGGAAAGTTCGGCCCGCTCTCCTCTCTTGTGTTAGCGGCATAGCTAATGGAGGCATGTGGGTGCGTGGCTCCTGCCTTAGAAGAAAGCATTGGAAAATCACACAAACATCTTCTTTTGTATGGTGATTATTTGCCTGCGTGTTCCATCTCCCTACAAATCATAAGCTCCCTAAGGGCATGTCTTAGAAGACTTTGATAGAAATAATATTTGTTTAGCACTGCATTCCTCCCAAATAGCAGTTATGTACATGATCACACGTAGTACTCCCGAACTTAGTGATGTAGATCTTACTGTGTTTGTTTACCTTCTTCTAAATTCTTCTATCCGATGAGGAGACGGAATTAGGTTGATCCCCGAGATGAGCCAGCCATCAAATGTGGAGCTGGGTGTGGAGGACATCTGGTATTAATTTTCCTTCGGGAAGCTTTCCCTTTCCCTCACAGCCCTGTGGTTTGGACGAGGCTGATCCCATGGGAATTCGACTCTGGCCTGTCCAATAAGAGTTCTGATTACCCCTAACCTCAGTGATTGGTTTACGTGAATATGGGACCCAAGCTGGGCCAATCAGAGCTAATGAGTACCAGTCCTAGGACTTTTTCTGAAACTCTTCTTGCGTTAAGTTGATCACTTTCAGATTAGACCAGCCTCCCCGTTCTTCAGACTTCCATGGGCAAGTGACAAGAGTGTCCTAGGAGCTCCCCAGTTCTGCAAAAGATTACCCCATCTCTAGCTTCCAAACCATCACTGACAGGAGTAAATAAAATAGGCTGTAAACTCTGTCTGCTCCTGAAAAATCCTCTCACCTCCCTGCCTTCCAGCCCTCACTGACCTACCACACATTGCCTTGGGACCACCAGGACCTACCAATATACACATTATCTGGAGACTGACCTAGTCTCCACAAAAGTACAGGGCTCCCTGATCATCCCACGTTCCCAGGACGCTAATCCTCATACTTCTTCATGGGCAGTGAGGCGCGTGCACAGCCCTCATAGTCTTTATCCCCTTTTCCTCTAGTTTTGTTTTCCATAGGATTTGTGTTCTGAATGTATACAGTTGCTTATTTCTTGTCCCCCCCCCCCACAAACTTATTGCGATATCATTGACACGTCACATTGTGTAAGCTTAAGGTGTAGGAAGTGTTTATTTGATACACTTCTAGGTTGCAAAATGATCACCAGCATAGCCTCAACTGACACCTGCATCATGTGACATAATTACCATTTCTTTTTTGTGATGAGAACATTCAAGATTTATTAGCAAAGTTACTTATTTCTTTCACGTTTTTCTCCCTATTAGAATGTAAGCCTTGTGAGGAAAGGGACCTTTCCCGTTTGACTCCCTGCTTAGAACAGTGAGTTCTAAGGATTTGGAACGGTGTCTGGGACAAGGGAGGAGTTCCATGAACATTGTGTTGTTCAATGAATGTTACCCAGCAGGGATAAGCCCGCCCGAGAAAGAAAAACCACAAAAAAAGCAAATGCAGGGGGAAGGAAAGAAAAATATTCCCACTACATTTGTTTAAACCCCGTGTTTTAGTTTGTGAGGGCTGCCATAAAAAAATATTATGGCTTAAACAACAAAAATTTATTTTCTCACAGTTCTGGAGGTTGGAAGTCCAAGATCAGAGTGCCAGCACGGCTGAGCTCAGTGAGAGCTCTCTGCCTGGCCTGCGGACAGCCATCTTGTCCCCGGATCCTCATATTGCCTTTCCTCCATGTCTGGGCATGTGCGTGTGGAGAGCTCTCTCTTCCTCTTCTCACAAAAGCACCAATCCTGTCAGATTAGGACTCCACCCTCATGACCTAATGTAACCTTTTTTTTTTTTTAAAGATTTTATTTTATTTTATTCGACAGAGATAGAGACAGCCAGCAAGAGAGGGAACACAAGCAGGGGGAGTGGGAGACGAAGAAGCAGGCTCCTAGTGGAGGAGCCTGATGTGGGGCTCGGTCCCAGAACGCCGGGATCACGCCCTGAGCCGAAGGCAGACGCTTAACCGCTGTGCCACCCAGGCGCCCCCTAATGTAACCTTAATTACCTCCTAAAAGCCTTATTTCCAAATACAACTACATTGGGTATTAGGGCTTTGTCACATGAATTTGGGGGGGGGGGGACACAATTCTGTCTCTAGCACCTTGACCCTGGATATGCCTTAAACTTTTCAGTTATTTATGAAGCAATAAATTCTTCTGTTTATGTCATACCTTAAGCCAGGTTGAGTTCGGTTTCTGAAGTTGCATTCAAAGGAAGCCCAACCATGGGGCGCCTGGCTGGTTCAGTCAGTGGAACATGTGACTCTTGATCTTGGGGTTGTAAGTTCAAGCCCCATGTTGGGTGTAGAAATTATTTAAAAATAAAATCTTTACTGAGGCCCCTGGGTGGCTCAGTTGGTTAAGCAGCTGCCTTCAGCTCAGGTCATGATCTCAGGGTCTTGGGATCAAGCCCCGCATTAGGCTCCCTGCTCAGCGGGGAGCCTGCTCCTCCCTCTCCCTCTGCTGCTCCCCCTGCTTGCGCTCTCTGGCTCTCTCTCTGTCAAATAAATAAAATCTTTTTTAAAAAATCTTTAAAAGTAAGATAAATAAAAGAAGCCTAACCACTCCACAACAAAAAACACCTCAATTAAGAAATGGTCAAAGGACTAAAATAGACATTTCTCTAAAAAGATAGACAAATGGCCAATAAGCACATGAGAAGATGCTTAACATCACTAGTTGTTAGGGAAATGCAAGTCAAAACTACAGTGAGCTACTACTTCACACGCACCAGGATGGCTATTGTGAGAAAACAAACAGAAAACAGGCTATTATTGGAATAATGATGTAATGTTGATGAGGTTGTGGAGAAATTGGAACACTTGCGCATGGCTGGTAGCAATATAAAATGGTGCAGCTGCTGTGGAAAATGGTATGATGATTCCTCAAAAAACTAAAAACAATTACCACATGATCCCGTCCTTCTGCTTCTGGATATGTATCCAAAAGAAATGAAAGCAGAGCCTCAAGTAGATACTTGTACACCCCTGTTCATAGTTGCATTATTCATAATAGCCAAAATGTGGGAGCAGCCCAAGTGTCCATTAACAGATGAATGGATAGGGGTGCCTGGGTGGCTCAGGTGGTCAAGCATCTGACTCTTGATTTCAGCTCAGGTCAGGATATCAAGGTCGTGAGATCAAGCCCTGTGTTGGACTGCATGCTGGGCGTGGATCCTGCTTGAGATTCTGTCTCTCCTGGTCCCTCTGCCACTCCCCCAACACATACTGTCTCTAAAAATAAAAATAAGAACAGATGAATGGATAAATGTGCACAGGCTACAGCATGGGTGAACTATGAAGACATTATACCAGTGAAATAAGCCAGTCACAAAATGGCAAGTACTCTGCGATTCTTCTTACATAAGACTCCTGGGGTAAGAAAATTCATAAGGACAGAAGGTAGAATGGTGGTTGCCAAGGGTTGGGAGGGAGGGAGAAATGGGCAGTTGGTATTTAATGGGTACAGAGTTCAGAAAAATGAGAAAGTTCTGGAGATGGATGGTGGTGATGGTTGCACAACGTTGTGGCTATGCCAGTGAACTGTATACGTAAGAATATGTTTAAAATGGCATATATTATGTTATACATATTTTGCCATCACAGAAAGAAAGATAACCCAAGCACTGGATCTCAAACCTAAATCTTTAAGCTCCAAATCTGTTTTTACATCCCTGGGTCTCCTTCCATCACTTATGCTATCCACCTCAGATGCCCTACACATCATCTGTGCTCAATACAAATCAGGTGAATAAGTGAATTAATATGTAAATGAATGAATGCACTAACATTTGTTTGTTTAAAGAGAGAGCATGTGTCATGTGAGCAGGGGGGGAGGGGTGGGGAGAGAATCCTAAGCAAGCTCCACGCTCAGTGCAGAGCCTGACACGGGGCTCCATCTCATGACCCTGAGATCATGACCTGAACCAAATCAAGAGTCTGATGCTTAACCAACTGAGCCGCCTGGGCGCTCCACTAACATTTATTTTTGGTTAACATGACATCGCAATGACATGACATAATCATCTCCTGGCAAAAAGCCAACATTTTAATTGGGGGTCCTTAACAGTTTGGAAAGTATCACGAAAGTTCAACACAACCTCTTATTTCAGGAAACCTGGAGGCTCTGTCCCTACCCATTCACACTTCCCTGTTCAGCACATGAGAGTTTGTTTTCTCTGTGAGAGTTTGTATATTTTAAGTGTGACCTTTGGGGAGAAACACCTTCAAGGCAGGAGCACTTTCCTTTGTACTGTTGACAGTTGCTCATTCAGAGAGCTTCTATGCCCAGCTGCTCCCTCAGAGCCTCAGGGTGGACATGGCAGCTGGAGAAAGGAGACATGACTTTGAGACAAGCCCTAAGCTTTCATTCACTCCTTCACCAAGCCCTGGTGAGGTTTACATTCTAGATGTCTTCAACCTTCTCCGTCCTTATTGCCACCACCCTGAGGACAGCCATTGCCATCTGTCCTCTGACTGTCCTCTGACTACTTGCAGGAGCCTGCTAACTGCTATCCTTATTTCCCACATTGTCCCCCACATCTGGGTCCATCCCCCACAGAGCAGCTGGGCTATTTTCCAGATCATCAATCTGATTGCATTCTACCCTGGTTTAAACCTTAAATGACTTCCTACTATGGAACGACAAAGAGAAAACCTCCTGACTTGTCCTACTTGGCCCTCGTATGCTCTGGCACCTGTGTAAATGTTCAAGCCCCATACGGAACCACCTCCCGGATCTTCCCTGGGCTCCAGCCGGATGCTCTCGGTCTTCTGTTCCGGAGATGCACCAATCTTTCCACCACAAAATCTTTGTGTACCCTAGCACTCCCCGCCCCACCCCGTTCAACTCTTATTTCTTCATCAGCTCTTGATACAATCGTCTTTTTCTGCACAAAATCTTCCCTGATCTCCCACATTCCAGCCAGGCTTGGTCAGTATCCTTTGTAATAAGCTGTCATGGTTCAGTATTCTTTTCCCTCAGGGCACTACTGTCAGCTAGTAATTACACATTCCCTGAAAGTGCTATTTGATCAACAACTAGCTTCTGCAATGCACAGATTCTAAGCTCCCTAAAAACAAAGACTATGTTTGCTTTTGCCCATCACCGATTCACCATCATCTAGCACCACGCCTGGTGTATAATAGTTGCTCAATAAACATGTATGGGAAAAAAGGAAAGGAGGGAAAGAAGTAAAACAACGGGGTCCCCATCTGGAATGTTCGGACACCATCCAACCGTATATATGTACAGCCCCGGTATGAGTTTGATGTAACACTAGAGCTCAGCAGAGTTCCAGGTTTCATCTTGGTTTTGTGGGGGCTCAGTCAAGTTGCCAAAAGTCTCTCACTTTGGGTTTCATCCATTTATTTCAGCAGACAGAGGTAGAATTCCTACTAAGTGCAAGGTGTTATTAGAAAACTGCTTCTCGGGATGCCTGGGTGTGTTGGTAGCGCACACAACTCTTGATCTCAGGGTTGTGAGTTCAAGTCCCACGTTGGGGCTAAGGCTTAAGTAAAGAAAAAATGCTTCTCACCTGAAGGGGGTGCCTTCTGTAGAGGGCGATAGAATTTTAAGGGGGAGTCTTGCTCAGAGGACAAAGAAAGCCACAACTAATGTGATGGGCACATGTTGGGTGTGTGAGTGAGTGAGCGGGCAGAAAGTGATACAGAGATGAACCAGACAGTTCATGACGTCAAAACACTTACTCTCAGATGTGGGAAAGACATGGGGCTAGAACTATACCACAAGGCAGTTTGCTAGAATAGAGACGAGAGGTGCATACGGAGCACAGAGAAGGAGTGATTAATTCCAGCTTGGGGAAGAGGGGAGAGGGTTTGTTGGTAACTTCAGACCTCAGCCTGGAAGGATAGACCTGAGGGACAGCCACTTGGCCTTCTTTCCAAGAAAGATGCTGAGAGCTAAGTAGTTAAAGTGCAGGAGGCCCTTTGAAGCCTTTCACCGGAGGCTCTGTGAGGATCAAGTACAGCAGACCCTTGAACGACACAAGTTTGTACCAAATGGGTCCACTTCTGTGTGGATTTTTCATACTCAGTACTAAGTGTATTTTCTCTTCCTTGTATTTTTTTTAATGACATTTTCTTGTCTCTAGCTTCCTTTATTGTAAGAATACAGTGTATAATACTATAGTCTACAAAATTTGTTAGTTGACTGTTTATGTTGTCAGTAAGGCTTCTCTGGTCAATGGCAGGCTATGAGAAGTAAGTTTTGGGGGAGTCAAAAGTTTCATGCGGGGGGCGCCTGGGTGGCACAGCGGTTAAGCATCTGCCTTCGGCTCAGGGCGTGATCCCGGCGTTCTGGGATCGAGCCCCACATCAGGTTCCTCCGCTATGAGCCTGCTTCTTCGTCTCCCACTCCCCTTGCTTGTGTTCCCTCTCTCGCTGGCTGTCTCTATCTCTGTCGAATAAATTAAAAAAAAAAAAGTTTCATGAGGATTTTTGACTACACAAAGGGTCAGCACACCTAACAACCCATGTTATTCAAGCGTTAACTGTCCTGTCTCTTGACAGCAGATAATTCTGATATATTCAACGACACAGCGGCTGTGCTCGGCAGACCAGTGATATTATTCCTGTGAACTGAACGAATATAAGCTTTTCCCTTCACTCCACAAAAAGGTCTCGATTTAACAGCATAATCAGTTTGTGGGAGAAAATATTGCAGCCGCCAGCGGGGGATTAGCTTGGGAGAGGTTGACTCACATCTAAAACTAACCGGTGATTTCTGCCCTATTTCTGTTCTTACCGAGCCAACCAAATGTCTGGCACTGTGAGTTTATCAGTTCAGTTTGACCCCTAGAGAAACACATAAACAAGGGCTAGTCTTTCTAGAACAAGATATGGGGAAGCAGTAAACAGAGATGGTGTTAGACAGACATGGAATGCCTGGTCTCTCTGGCGGGAGCAGAACACACTGCGAATGACGGTTAGCTCTTACTGGGTTCTGGGCAGTAGTCTAAATGCTCTGTATGGATTGCATCATTGGCTCATGGAACCTGAGATAGACAGTCATTGCCATCCACATTTTGTAGAGGACAGAGCTGAAGCACAGAGGGGCTATGTAATTTGTCCAAGGTCACATAATGGTGGGATTTGAACTCATGACCCATGCTCTTGACCACCATATTTAGACTGCCTCTCATCCATACAGCTGAAAGCAAGGACATTGGAGCCAGGCAAACCTGACCATAACAACGTTTTTGTCACTTTCTACCTGTGTGATCTTGGGCCTATTATCTAATGTTTCAGGGGCATTCGCATTGTAATAAGCCCCAGAGCCTTAAACTTGGGAAATGACTCTCATTGGGAAGAATGTGCCATCTCAACCTGCTAGTTGGCTGCCCTCCCCGTGTCCCCAGACCCCCAGTTGAGCCACCGAGCTCATCTCCCGCATGCTTGACCAGTTCTGAGTAAGGGTGTGCCTGTTTCAACAGGCTGAGTGGTGCCAAATGGAGGCCAAGTCTTGGACTCCTCAGGCCTTTGTTCTGACCCAGTTTCCAGAGCTCTAATGGGGGCCCCCGAACACCTGTGTTGCTGTCTTACTTTTCCCCTCCTGTGGTTCTTCTGTCCTGCTAACGGAATACTGGACCTTGCCCTCTTAATCCAGATTCCCCCATGCACTTTGATTTATGTGACTAGGCTTCTGCTCTGACACCTTCCAAGTTCTGGTGTATGCGCTGGGCCCTGCCTCGCACTTACTGGTCCCTTTTCCCAGCTCAAAAGAGGAGTATTGCTCCTTAGATGACCCTAGGAGCTTGCCCTCTGCCCCCTTGAACAGGCCTCTTGATTAGCTGCTTGCCTGACTTGTGCAACCACCACCACTATCTAATTCCAGAATATTTTAGTCTCCTTATAAAGAAGCTCCAGAGGACATTAAATCTGAAAAGCCAGCCGGAAGGCTGGAAGGGACAGGGCTCAGCGTGGCACAGCAGGTGACATGGAGCTTCACACGTGAGCAGTGAGAGGTGTGCAGAAGCTGGTGGCGGTGTGCAGGGCATCCTGCCCCCAAGTACGGCACCTTGGCATACTGAATATTTCAAGCTGGAGGAATTTGAGAAATTCCAGGTACAGGAGGGATTTTCTGACTTTCTTCGGAAGCAGATCGTAAGATCCTCATGTGAGAGGCTCCCTTCCTGTCCGCAGAGGAAAGAGCAACCCTACCTCTGAAGATGATCGATGCTGAAAGGAATCTGAGTGAACAGGCCTCGCTCTCTTCCCTTGTTTACTGCTCAGCTCTGACTGCTTCTTGCAAGATCACATTTTCCCACGACTCTCCAGTCTTCACCAAACCTACCACAAATGCTTAGGCTTAACCGCCCAAAGAACAAAAACCAAAAGAACAACATCACACTCCTCCCTGGTCATTCTCCATCTCCCTCCCTCCACCCCCGGCAACCACTAATTTACTTTCTATCACTGTGGATTTGCCCATTCTGGACATTTTGTATAAGCAACGTAATCATATAATGATCATGCAATCATACAATATTTGTCCTTTGGCATACTGTTCTCTCTTCGTCTCTGACTTAGCATCATGGTTTGAAAGGCCATCATGTCATAACACGAATCAGTATATTGTTCCTTTTTATGGCTGCATAATAGTCCATCGTGTAAATAAACCACATTTTGTTCATATGTTCACCAGTTGGATGTTTGGGCTGCTTCTGCTTTGGGGCTATTATGAATAATAGTTCTACGGACATTTGTGTACAAATTTTTCTGTATACGCTTTCAGTTCTACCAAGGAGTGGAGTTGCTAGATGTATGGTAACTCTATGTTTAACTTTTTAAAGAATTTCCAAGCTGTATTCCAAAATGACATTTTACATTCTCACCAGTGATGTATGGGAGTTCCAATTTTCCACATCCTCGTCCACACTTATTATTGTCCTGCTCAGTATTTTTTGGTTCCGCTGGCAGGGGGTGTTTTCCTGAAGAGGGTGACTCCTTGAATAAAATAGTTAAGCATTTGGCTTTGATGCTAGAGCCCTAAGTCTGGGTCTGCTCTGCCATGTAAGGTACTAAGGCAGGTATGTTTTCTGAGCAAGTTTTTTTAAAATCTTCTTAACCCTCAGTTTTTTCATCTGTTAAATGGGAATAATAGTGTCGTCGGACTAATTAAATGGGACAATGCATGTCAGACCCTTAGGATAATACCTATAAAGCCCTACCTCAATAAATAAAGTTGTCATTATTACCATCTATCTTCCTTTGCCCACATGTCTAGACCTCTGGTCAGTGGGTCATTATGCTGGTCATGTACGGGGTAGCAAATATGTATGGAGAGTCCATCAAGCGCCAGGCACTGTTTAAAGGAGCTGGGATTAGAGTGCTATACAAGTAAGAGACCCACAGCTAGGAAGCTAATGTCCTACTAGGGCAAGGGCCATGATAAATATGAAAATTTAAAAATAAGGAAGATAATCATAGGGACTAGAAGAGCCTTGATAAAATAAAATAGGATAGTGTAATAGTGAACAGGGTGGGGGTCAGCAGGTGCGGCCAGGGCAAGGGCCTTGGAGGAGGGACACCACAGTGCAGGGCTGACTGGAGAAGGGGAGGCAGCCACACACAGGCCTGGGGAAGAGAGTTCACACCGACAGACCCTCAGACACAGAATCCCTGTGACAAACAGCTTAGAGGGGCTGAAAGAAGTGAGGGGAAGGAGAGGGGGCAGCAGTAGCTCCCAGCAAGCCTGGGACCCTGGAGAAGAGCCAGCAGGAGCCAAAGAGCTGCCCAGGCCCCGTGCTGGTGACAGCACTGTGCTGACAGTGGGGCCCCAGAGAAGGATGTCCGTGAAACTGGGCCAGACCCCAAGTGTGATATTTGGCAGGAGTTCTGGATACTAAATGTTCTCCGTAGTTGGCAGGAGTCAAAGGAAGTCTCACTGGACAGCTTCAGCCTGGCAGGCCTCCTCTCCGAACACCACTGTCACTCGCTCCTGGCAAGTCCTGTCCTCGTTTGGATTTCTTTCTATCTGACACCGAGCCCTCGATCCCACATCTGCTGCTGGTGTATCCACAGTAGGGCAACTGTGTGTGTTGATACAGGTGCTTGCACTTCAGAAAGTTCAGACAAGAAAGCCTGGACTCTTTCTTCTCTGCCTCTTGGGGAACGTTCTGGATGAGGCTGGTGGGGTTGAACACTCATCCTGTGATGCCACAACGTCCGAACACAAGCACCGAGGAGGTGTCATAGAAAGTCCAGCTCACAGCGCATTAGCTGGCCTGAGTGCTGCCTGCCACTGCTCTGTGGCCATCCACATGGCAACCAGGGGACTCCGGGAGCGTCGGTGTGCCGCTAGGGGCAAGGCTTTCAAATGGGCATGCGTGTGTTTGCACTCTGGGCTCTCCCACTTCCTAGCTCTCTGGCCATGAGCAAGTTTCTTCAACACTCTAAGCTTCAACTTCCCCATTTGTGAGACAGACACAAAACCAATGTCATAGTGACAGCAAGTATGTGGCACATAGAGAGCTGACCTTCGAGCCAGGCACTTAGTCAGCCCTCAATTAGTGTCACTTATCATCATTTATTATCATTATTTTTGTTCCTCCTCCTGCTACGATGATTTTAAGAGCCTCCACCTAGAAAGGGTCGTCGTGTTTTGAAAGGAAGTGCCGAGGTTGACGGTGTCCCAAGAAGAGCAATGATTAAAATGATAAGAATTTGAAGATTTGAAGGAAAAGTTTGCATGGGGAGGGTGAGGTTGAACGAAAGAGGGTTATTAAACAGTTTTCAAGTATGAAAATTGAAGAGCTGTGAAATGGGGAGGGGGACAAAACTAATATTTTCTTGGCGTAATCTACCATATGCCAAATCCCGGACTGGGGCCTTTACATTTATGATTGCATTTAATCCCCACTGCAACCTTCTGAGATGGTGGTTTTTATTCCTATTTGACAGATGAGGAAACTCTGAGGCTGAGAGACCAAAGGCAAACACTATGTGATGTGCTGATGTCTGCTTGACTTTGATACCAGTGGTCCTTTCTCTATACCATAACGCAATAAAGCCCCAGCTAAACCTGTCTGGTTATTCTAGAGATCGTGAGCTCCACAGATCCAAGTATATTTCCCCAAATGTTACAGTTGCACAGTGGAGCAACTAGTCCGGCCCAGGAGACAGCTGTGAGCACGGAGGCAGAATATTGGAATGAGAAAGTCTCTTTGTGTAGCAAGAACACACTTCCAGCAGAGTGCAGAGCAGGAGGACTCCTTCTCCTAAGGTTGAGAAAGTCCTCAGGGAGGGGAGAAGGAAGTCAGAGGCCTTTTCCAGAAGAGGAGTTTCAGACAAGGCTCTTTGGGGTTGTCTGCTGGAAAGGCATGGGAAAGGCACCTCTTCAGCTGGGGCTAAGGAATGGCATGGGGGTGGGAAGGCACGTGCTTCATTCAGGAAAAGACTTAGGCCACCTGGACTAAAGGGGTAGAGGAGCTGGAGAAGGAGAGTGACACCTGAAGGCAGGATGCTTTGCACAAGCTATAGATTTTAGATTCTGTCCTGGAAGCAGCAGGGAGACACTGAAGGCTCTTCAGTAGGTGACCAGACGTGTGTTGTAGGACATTACCTCTGTAAAGGATGCAGCAGGGAAAGGGTGAAGCCATGATGTCAGGTTCTTCTAATTTACTCTGCAGTGCGCCTGCCTTTGGGACCCACAGGGCCCTTTTAGTAGGCAGGAAAAGGGGCATTTCAAGGACGCTGCTGAATCTGGTCCTTCAAAGAGCATCCCACTCCATGACATCTGTCCTGGTCTTCTCAGGTCCCTGATCAGGAAGGCTGCTGGGGCAGTGGCAGCACCATCAATCTTCATTTCTACTGCAGCAAAAAGCAAAGAAGGCTTTCTGAACATTCCTTTACTTTCGAAACAGTCTCTAGCTGAGATAGCAGCATTTCCAGGGCAGACAAAAGTGGTTGTCTCCAACAGAAGTCTCCAGAATAGGACAACCATCCAGGGCCTTCCCCCAGGACAGGCAGGGTGAGCAGCATGGTTTGGGGCAGGGGATGAGGCTCAGGCCTCTGCCCATCCATCTGTTCATTCATTCATTCATTCACAACTGCTCATTGAATGCCTGCTTGTGGCAGGCCTTGTGCTACATGCTGGACATGCCAAGGTGAAAAAGGTAAGATTCCTACCTTCAATAAGGTCACAGTGTAGAGTGGAAGTTGGAAAAGTAAACACAAAACTATGACAAAATGGGAAAGGCATAATAATGGAGATTCTCAAGGATCACTTAGGAGTAACTAGTTCAAACTCTCAGGGAGGTAGATTAAATATCAGAGACCTTCTTGTAAAGATCTTATTTAGTGAGCATGTAATAAAGTGCCAGGTTCTGGGCTGGGTATCAGCTGCATCAGGAAGAATGAGTAGCCATATAATGAGGAGGTAAAGCGAATGGTATGTGTGGCAGAGAGAAAGGGCATGACCCATCATGGAACCTACAAGTAGTCTATAAGGCTTAGATTAGAATGAAAGAGAAAAGGTTTAGCATGGAATAGAGAGAGATGGAGCTGGAGAGGTGACAAGTGTGTAATTACAATGGGTCTTCTATGCGATGCTGGAGAGTTTGAACAGCCAGTAAACTATTTTAAGAAGGAGATCTCATGACAGGGCACTCTGACTACAGTGAAATGGTCAGAGGATCACATGATATGTTACAGAGATAAGTTCAGAACATGGTTCAGAAAGCTCTTTTGAACTTCAGTGCTGAAACTGTAGGTGGGGAGAACTAAGTAGAATTAACATGGGGTAAACTATTGAATCCCTGAACGACGGCAAGGCCAGTAGGGATGGAGAGGAGGGGACTAACGGGGGGATAGTTGGGAAGGAGAAAGAACTGGCAGGGCTTGGTGACCACTTGGAGTGAGGGAGAGAGGAGAATCAAGAGTGAGCCTCACGATGTCGGCCTGCAACCGGGTATACAAAAGAAGGCAGTAGATGGCTGGATTGGTCCAGAGACTGGGATTTTGTTGAGAAGACTGGCATGACAAAGGAGAAGAAGTGAGGATCATTGCAAGATGCTTACGAAGCAAGATATTATGGTTTCAAGACGCGTTGGAGGAGGAAATGAAGAAAGGATTGATTGATCACTGAAAACAGAGGCAAAGGGCCAATGAAGTAGGGCAGTAGGTGCAGCAGGAGTAAAGGAGTTCGAGAAATGGAAGGATAGGAAACTGGTGGGATCGAGGATATTCGAGTAAAGGTTGGAGATGAAACCTTTCCAGGGTGTGGCCATCCGTGTGAGTGGCTCCAGTGGAATGGACCGGACTACTGGACAGGTTCCCCTTGTGGACAGAGAAGTCAGGATGATGGCAGGCTTTGGGGTCTAAAGGGCAGACTTTGAGCCAGGTACTAAGGTCCTCCGTGAAGCAGGCAGATGAAAGCTACAAAAGCAGGTAGACTATGTGGGCTTCTAAGGAGCAAGGTTTGTAGGATTGAGAAAGTGTGGTTTGGAAGCAGAACTGGGAAACTGCAAGTTTGCTTGTTGGGCGGGCCCTGGGCTTCATCCAGAGGAGGGAGAGAATGGGCTTGGTCACAAGGAGGCAAATGGTGGTGAAGCTGAGCCCTCACGTAGGAGCTGGTTTCAGTTCAAACCAGGAAGGGGGCAAGGTGAGGATGTGGGGAAGTTTATGTACTGTGCTGTAGTGTTCCAGAAGTCCTAGAGGAGGAAGAGGAGGAGTCGCGGGAGAGGAGGCCCAAGTGGAGTGAGAGCTGTTTGGGGCTTGTGACTGGTGCTGCCATCTTTACAGTCATCCTGGTCTCTCCCCCTCACCCCTGCATCCAACTAGTAACCATAGCCTGTTGATTCTGATTCATAAGAAGCTCTTGGGTCTCTCCTCGTCCTTCCTTTTCCACTGCCCAAGCCCTAAACAGGGCTCTTGTGGACCACTGTGGTGCCTCCCTTTTGGCCCCTCTGTCTCCTACCTAGTTATCTTTCCCCATCACCTCCCACTTTCTACCCCCTCCATCCTCCACATAACTGACAGAGTGTTCTTTTTTATCCACAAATCTGAACCCATTATCCCACCACTCAGCATTCCTCAATGGTCCCTCAATTGTTAATAAGACACAATCTGTCCCATTTGTTTGGCTTCCAGAGTCATTCATAATTGGTCTCCTGCTGATCTGTCCCATGTCATGCTCCACTGCTCCCCACCCCCTCCAGAACAGTATGCTCTAGTAATACTCAATTATTTATAGCTCTCAGAACATGTTACTATATTCGCGCATGTTTCCAGCTTCTGCACATTCCATTTCATCTGCCTACACAGTATTCCCACTTGCCACACCTTGCCCCTGACAGAGCCCACTCCTGAATCCACTCACAGACGTACTTCTTCCTCTGTGAGTTTGTCCTTCACTCCTCTGTAGAGCCTAGGGGACCCTTTCCTTAAAGTCCCCCTAAACTTTGCACAACACACCAGGAAAGCAAGTACGCAATTATACTGTTCTAAATGTAACTATTCACCTTCCTACTTGACATTAAGTTCTCTTTAGAGGAAAACATTATCGTTTTTAAAGATATATATATATGTGTGTGCGTGTGTGTATAAAATTATATATAATATATAAAAATTATATTTTTAAATTTTTTACAGCAGTCTTAGGTTCCCATATGTCCCCTTGCCCCACCCATGCAGAGCCTCCTCATTGTCAGCATCCTCCCCACAGTGGGACGTTGTTAAAACCGATGAAACTACATTGACATCATTATCATCCGAAGTTTATAGCTTACATTAGGGATCACTCTCGGTGTTGTACAATCCATGGCCTTGGACAAGCGTATAATGACATACATCCACCATGATAGTATCATACAAAGTATTTTTACTGCCCAGAAAATCCTCTGTGCTCTGCCTATTCATCCCTCCCTCCCCACTAACCCCTGGCAACCACTTATTTTTTTAACGTCTCCATAGTTTTGTCTTTTCCAGAAGATCATACCGCATGTAGTCCTTGCAGAGACATTGTCTTTTAATGCTCACAGTCGGTGCCTGTCACATTGCTTGGCACGTAGTAGGTGCAGACTATCTACAGAATCAATGGTTGACTTAGCAGATGTGTGTTTAGGGACAGGACCGCACTGACCTGAGGCATGGTGTCTGTAATTAGGCTCTACGCTCCAAAACAAGCTCAGGTCTGGGCTGTCCGGAAGCTAGTAGACTGTCTGATTCAGTTCATCTCCAGACCTCGTCCCCAGGGCTAGCATATATTTTTTATATGATGGGGACTCAACAGATATGGAATGAGGACATAGTCCCTGACCTCAAAAGGTATACAGTAGACCAAGTAAGTAGACCAAGTCTCTGCAGCCATGCTGTTCCATCCTCCCACTCTTCAGTTGTCCACTAAGAAGTCCTAAGGACCACAATCACTAGTTCTTTCATTCATTTATTCAACAAAGCTGTCACAGGTCAAGCACTGTGTTCTGCTTATTAACTGGAAACTTCTGGAAGGGCAAGGCTGTGGTTAGATGGCCAGTGCTCTACTGCACAGGCTGAGACCTTTCCCGCAAAGCATCCCATGCCTAAACCTTGGGGCTCCAGGGTGTTTTCCTTGCCCCTGCCTGGCTGACTATTCCAGCTCCCCAGGCCTTCTCCCCGGGGAGTCCTGTTGTACTCCAGTCAGAACCAGATTGTTTGGCATTAATTGCTCTCTAATTGTTTCAAGTGTGCTATTTTTATCTCCGGAGTACTTTGCACTCTCCTTGCAAACTGCCTGGTCTTTGAGTTTCTCATTGCCACTGTGCCCCCAGCGCCCAGTAAAAGCTTGCTGATTGATTTTCTGTGAGCTGTAATTATTTCCAAGGCTGCCCTGGGACACAGATCTCTCCTGAAAGGGTGGCTGCTTCTACCCCCTGCAATTCCCTCTCCACTCCCAGCACCTCCCACTGGTTGCCCCTTTCATGGGTGTCCCTAGAGCCTGTTTCTCCTTCTCTCCGTCTCCGCCACCGAGGTTCTCTTTTTCTGCCAGTCCTCTTTTTGCATAAGGGCTCTCTTGGCAAGAAACGTTATTCTCATCGGCTGCCTCACGATCTATTTTTATCTCTCCACGCAAAGTATTAAACACTTCTGGGACCTGCTGGAGTGAATGAAGATTCCACTTTGAATTTTTGTGTTTTCAGTTTTCTTATCTCAAGACACAGCAAGGAAAGGAATCTTGGGGGAAAGATGAAGCTGAGGTGATGTTAAGTGGGAAGAGAGACTTCTTTCTAGAAGGGTAAGCCATGATTGCTGCCAGGTGGGGTGGGGAGGGGCAATCACCAATCACCAAGGCTCGCAGCTCCCTGTTAGTCTCAGAAAGAAGACAGGTGTAGGGACAGCGCAGAGTTTTGCTTCAAAAGTGCTTCTTAGAGTTCAGAGAACCTCAGAAGATTTTCTGAGAATTGCCAGTGTGGCTCTCCAGACTGTCTGAACCTGCCTTGCCTACCCCCAAAGGAGACTGAATTATGGGATCTCTGATGTCTCTTGGGCCTTAGGGAGGGCTTTATCTGACCTCTCTCCAGGTACAAGTTCTTGGGCAGACTCTGAGCCATTCAGATTGACCAGGGAACACTCAGATGTAGGAGGCCACTAATTCTATTGACGAGAGGGATAGTGGTGATAATTATTTTTCAAGTCGATCCGACAAGATTTATTTGCTGCCTAGCATGCTGGTGGCAGAGCATGAGGGTTAGTTAAAAGGCTGGGTTTGGCTCCGCATTAACCTGAGTTTAAATCATAGCTGTAGCATTTCCTGTAGGAGTTCAGGCAGGCTCCTCACACTCTCTGAACCTCAGGTTTTATCATAGATAAATGTGCATAATACTACCACGTCATGGGTTATTATGAGGATTATTGCGACAGGGAACCACTTAGTGCAATGCCTGGTACATAGTAAGTCCTCCATTGGTAGCTCACAATATTATTATCCCAAGGGCAACAAACTAACCAGGCTCCATCCCAGTGCTCATCCATATCCTTTGGGAACCCTGAGCTAAGTCATCTAAATAGTGAGACAGGGACCATGGGAACAAGCCCCAGATGAAAAACTTTGCACACCTGGGTGCTTTCTGTTGACCGTTACTGTTACACCTCTTCTTAACGACCAGAACCAAGATGAGGTTCCTCCACAGGCCTGATTTAAAACAGAAGACCTGGGCTCCAAAGAACCAATGAGCTGCCCGAGTTGCCTGCCCATAGTCAGGACAAGGCCCTGCTGACCAATCAGGATGAAGCCCTCCCCCCTTCCCTTATTGGTATGTTGGACCTAGTGGGAACGGGAAGTGCGACCTTGTGTATATAAGCGGGGGCTCGCTTCCATTCCTGGAGGCAGTCTGACTGCTACTCTCTGTCAGTGCTTTGCCTCCCTTCAGCTCGAGCTGTACCTCTGATAGAATTCTTGTCTGTGCCTTTCACCTTTGGGTCCAGCTCTGTTTCTCTTCTTGCCGTACTCAAGAACCTGACTCCAGAACCAATAGCAACTAATCTTGTGGACTTTTGCTGTGTGTTAGGAGCATTTAGGAAGAATGCAGGATATGGGGCGCCTGGGTGGCTCAGCCGTTAAGTGTCTGCCTTCGGCTCAGGTCCTGATCCCAGGGTCCTGGGATGGAGCCCTGCATCAGGCTCTCTGCTCAGCAGGAAGCCTGCTTCTCCCTCTCACACTCCCCTTGCTTGTGTTCTCTCTTTCGCTGTCTCTGTTAAATAAATCCTAAAAAAAAAAAATCTTAAAAAAAAACCCTTGCAGAGCTGGTTTTGGCGGTGGGAATTCACTAGGCTTTTTCTGTGAATATAGTTTCACCCTATTCAACAAAATATCTCTGCCATAAAATATACCCCGCCCCCGCCCCACCTCCTTGTCAATTAATGTGGTGATCTAGGTTGTTTATCCCTCGTTTGGTGACCGATGATGTAGTGCAGGTGTAAAGCAAATGATCAGGGGCACCTGGGTGGCTCGGTTAAGCATAGGACTCCTGATTTTAGCTCAGGTCGTGATCTTAGGGTGGTGAGATGGAGCAGGGGTCATGCTCCATGGGGAGTCTAAGATTCTCTCCCTCTGCCCCTCTCCCTCCTCAAACTCTAATAAGTAAATCCTAAAAAAAACAAAACAAAACAAAACCCCCTGAAGATGGAAATCCCTGGATTCAAACAATGCCTCCATCATATACCAGTATGCTAGTTAGCATTGCTAAGAGAGCTTTGGTTTCCTCGGGTGCAAAACGGGGCAATAAGAATACGTGAGTAACACACCGTGCAGGAAGAACCCTCAGCCCAGTTCCTAGCCCGTAGTGATTGTGCGGTAGATGGTGGTGGTGTAGTTGGAGGGTGATGGTAACTGATGACGTTGCTTCCTTACTGGGGCACCTGCTCTGTTTTGCCCCTTCTTTGAAAATGGTGCTCCTCTTCCACCCAGCACTTAAAGCTGAGTTCATGCCAGCCTAGACTTGAACCCACCTTTGTCTGCAAACGACCGCCTTAGAGCACTTCGTGCTACTGTGTCTTCATCAGCTAAGCTGGGCCCGGAAGCACTCAAAAACCTGGCAAAACTCCGTCTGGCTGACTTGGCACCACAGGAAAAAAAGCGTGTCAAACACTTCTTTCCCCCAAAGGCTGCAGCCACTGCGTTTCACAATGCAGAGCCGACACCAGGCTCCCAGACAAGTTCCTAATTAACGACACATAAACAGTGTCTTTCAAATGTGCATATGTTATTCTCTGTCCAACTAATTAATTGCACTAAACACTTCGTAGTTTAAGGTGGAGCCTGATTTATCAGAAAACTCCATTAGAACCAGTCCAGATTCCGAGCTCAGAAGATGCAAAAGTTCTGATCCAGGTTCCACTGAGCTGCTGGAGTCTATGCAGCCCCTGACCCTCTCTAAGCCTCTCTGTAAGTAGAGCCACACAGACTTTCTACTTCTTAAGACTGTTACAGGTGAGCCAGTCATGGGGCGCCTGGGTGGCTCAGCTGGTTAAGCGTCTGCCTCGGCTCTGGTCATGATCTCGGGGTCCTGGGATCCAGCCCGGAGTGGGGCTCCCTGCTCAGTGGGGACCCTGCTTCTCCCTCTGCCCCTCCCACTTGTGCTCTCCCCTTCTCTTGCTCTCAAAATCTTAAAAAACAAAAACAGTCTTGCTCATCTCTGGGAAAGTAGAGACCTACACCAAGGCACATAGTAATTAACTCCTGGCCTTTGCTGTAACCCTGTTTTCTAGGCAAGAAGGGTGGTCAACCTTGCGCAAAAATTGTGTGTGCATGTGCGTGCCTTCTGGGGTGTGGGCTTTACACACACAACCTTATGTGATCCCCATGACCATTCCTACCCACGAGGAAAATCTCCTTCAAGGAGCTCCCAAGGGGCTCATCCAGCTTGTGAATGGCTGAGCCACACTGTGAATCCAGGTTGATCCAATTTAAAACACCCATTATTCATTCTCCTTGCTCTCTCATGCAAAATATACTCCTTGTATAGTCTTCCTTTCACCCTGTCTCTTCTGGTTCCCTCTCCTCCCTCCTCCTGTCCCCGTACCTCACCACCCTGCCCTCTGTTAAAATATACTTTCATCTGGCACATCCTTTGAGGACCCGGCAGCAACCCTTCAGTGAGGTCTTGTCAACCTGATGGAATATTCCTTGCCAGTTTGTCAGCTTAAGGCCGCCATTCTCCCTCCTCCCACCCCCAGTAATTTAATTATTCTAATAAGAGCCTTCTGGAAAGAATATGGTACTCTCCAATCACACTAGGGATTACCTGCTTGCTCCCCCTCCCCCAGGAGTTGCCCTGAGCAACCAGGCTGATGGAAGTTGCGTGATCATGGGAGCAAAGCCAGAAGGTTCACTGGGTACCCAGATTATTGCGATTAATATAGCACAGGGTTATAAAGTGAGGGGGACAGGCAGCAGAGACGGGGAAATGATGTAGGCAAAGCCATGATGAAATAAGTTTATCATGTGTTCGAGCTGGAGGGCTGGCTCTACTTGGACAGAACAGAGGGATCGGGGGAAAACCGATGTCCCTCCTCTCGGAAAGCCTACGTTCCCTCCTTTCCCTTGCTCTCTAAAGCCTTTCTGGTCACAGAGGCAGTTCTTGTGGCACTGAGTTGCAGGTGGCTGCTAAGCTGTCAATTTGATTTCCCACCAGGTTCCGGACAGGGAAGGGGTCGCCGACAGGGCCTCATCTGGATCAGTTGCAAGAGGATGTTTATTGCACATTATTACATTCAGGACTCTTCCAAGACTGCATAGCAGATCGCGGCCGGGGGCACAGGGAGGGTGCCCATCATCTCGGCTGCTCCTCACTTGTTTTCTCTCCCTGGGACTCTCACACATGCTCACACTTGACTACAGAAATTGGGAGCAGGTGGACAGTAGTTCATTGTTGTTAGACCCCAGAGAGAGACAAAGGTCTGGAAAAAGTGATACTATGCTTTCTAAATTTAGCAAGACATGGTTGTTGCCCCTTTCTGCCTGTCTGCTAGAGCTGTGGCTCTGTCCCTGTCTGCCCCCTTCCCACTCACACCCGAGGTCTGCAGTGGGGCCCTTCTAGAGATGGCTGTTCTCGGATGCTCTCCGCGCCGGGCAGCATTAGTCTGGGGAGATGTTCTGAACAGTCCTGGATATTCAAGACCTCCCACTTTCCTGAGGAGGCTATAACCTTGAAGATTTAATTAAAATTGGGTCACTCGTCTCTGTTCCCTACGTGGCAGAAAAGCCAGCGTCCCTGTGATGTCACTGGAGATTCGGTCTCTGGATCCTGCTTATGCTGAATTTTTCGTCTCTTCTCTGCTCCCTCCTGAGTTTGCTGACCTCTTTCCTTAGATCACCTCCACTGGACACCCCCAGGTCTTGCCATCTCATCACTGCCGAATGGCTGCCATGTCCAGGTGCTCTGTTGAGGCAAGAGAGAAGTAAAGCTACGATAGCACAGTAACTGACATAAGCCTGAACATTAGATATTCCTGTTTTTATAATTCCCTTGAGCCATTTCTGTCGCTAGAGGAGCATTACTGATCACCTGTCTCATTTTCTTAGTCACCAACATCTTGCATTGCTGCTGGACCTCTTCCCCTTCAACAGCTCTCTCTCCCTTCCTCATTTGCCCCACCCCCAAAAATCCCTGTACCTTTTTAGGCAGAATAATTTAGCTACCTCTTGCCCCTCTCTCAGCCATGTGCCAAGTCCTGAGAGATGTTTTTTTCACAACCCAAAATGATCCAGCAAGGTGTTCTGCTAAACCCATTCTAATTTTTCATTTCGATGAATTAAAATTCAAAATTCAGTCCTTTAGTGGCTCTAGCCACATTTCAAGGGCTTCATAGCCACATGTGGCTAGTGGCTACTGTGTCGGGCAATGTAGATAGCAGAAAGTTCCATTGGGCTGCCCTGCAGCTGAGCCAAGACCAACCCCCACCCCCAGGAGAGGGTTTCACTGGCTATCAGACTAACCCTTTCCTTGCTGAGCTCGTTAATGTGTACTGAGACCTTTCACTGTGTGAGGTACTTCTCACGTGTTTTGTGTAATCCTTATAACAGTTCTCTCACGTGAGTAGCATTTTCCTCGTTGCATGCAGGAGGAGCCTGAATTTCCCAAAGCCAGGGCAGCTGGCCTGTTTCTTTCCTCTGAGCCCAGTGCTTAGGGGGAGTGGTGGAAAGATAACAGAAAGTAACTGGGGGCCAGACTGGGAGAGAAAAACGGGAAAGTCAACCCCATTGCCTATTTTTAATCTTAAGACTTTTCTTACTCTTAGGGTTCAGCCCCAAAATGGGGTTACTGGAAAGGAAGCTCAAAGACTATTTTTCCAGGGGACGGAGTTTTTACCTTGCTTTGATGCCATTGCTTGTGGCAGCTGGGCAGGCAGAAACAACGTTTGGAGGGAGAGATCAGAGCCCTCCTTTGAGGGAAATCAGCAGTGACGGGAAGCTGAGGTGGTTACAGAGCTGGTGATTCCTCCCCCACACCAGCTGCTCGCAATGCTTCCTTCTGCTCTTTGCTCCACAGAGCAGCCTTCCAGGTCAGAGCCACCCCCTCCTGCTTGGGAGAACCGGTGTTTCTGTAGGTTGAGGCCGGTGCTGACCCAGTTCCATCAGCTCCCTGGGGAGGCCTGGGTTCGATGATGGCGCCATCTGCTGGCCCTTTCTCTTGCTGCAGCCGCTACTAGGTTCCTTCCTGACACTGACGCAGTGGTTCTCAGAGTTTGGTCCCTGGACTCACCTGTATCAGCTGGAATGTGCTAGAGCTGCAAATTCTCGGGCTCTGCTTACTGAATCAAAAAGTAGATTGATCCCCAGCTGCTCGTGTTTTAACAAGCCCCTCAAGTAATCCTGATGCACACCGAAGCTTGGGAGTCACTGATTTAGGAGACCCAACTTTATCATTTATTCATTTCTCAAGTCAGCCATTATCAATGAGCCTCTTCTAGGCAAACATGACCCCTCACCCACATAGAATGTAGAATTGCTTGCTGTACCCTCACATCTCTGTATAATGGAGGAAAGGAAGCGTTAGGACTACCCTGTTTTCGAGATAAGGAAGAAGTGAGAACAGGAGACTGGCCCAGGACCACACACCTGGTAAATAGCAAGGTTGGCTTCCGGGCTCAGGTCTTTGCATGTCAAACCCTGGGCTAGTCACCAAACCACACTTCACCAACTTTTCCACGAGTTGGGGGGTGGAGGAGGTGGGAAGGGAGAAACCTCCCCAAATCATACACCACTGAAACTCGTCACACTGCCTAAGCTTGCCAGCAATGCTCATGGAGGGTTAGATATCCATTTTAGGAGGCTAGCAGATAGGCTGTCTGATTCTCACATTGCTCTCACCTGCCACCTAGCCGGTCCCTCCCCACCTCTTCCGTGGACCATACAAAGGGTTCCTGGGTAGGTTGTGGTGGGAGGGAAGGGGGAGCAGGGGAAGACTTACATGGACTACTTGGGTCCTGCCTGAGGGGCACAGCTTCAGGGCCTCCTAGGAAGGCAGGAGTTTACCTTGACTGTTTAATTGGGGATTTAGAGGGAGAGACAGTGGGACCAAACAGAAGCAAAAAAAAAAAAAAAAAAAATGCTGGAAGGAAGAAGAGGTAAGAACAGAAGGCAAACCCAGGCTCCTCTTTTACCATTTAACAAATTCTGAAGCAGCCCTTCGTGCCCACGACAGGCACAGCAAACAGTCGTGGAACACTTGTTATGAGCAGGGCATCGCACGGTCAGCCCCCTGCCTACAAGGGACACACTTTTTCAGGGGAGGAGACACATGGCTTAAAAGGTTTAGATACTCCGGGTTTAAAATTTCCTTGGCCATAAAAATATGTTCATAAATAGCAGTATTTTTTGTAATAAGAACATTTATTGAGCACCTAACTAAGTGCTAGTCAGGGTTCCAGGCCTGAAATGGGACCAGGGTGGCCGAGTGAGTTACCACCACTTTGAAAAGTCCCACTTCTCGTCTTCAGTTCTGCAGGCCTGGGAATTGGATTTTATTAGTTTCCTCTCTGTTTATCTGCTCATACGTTTCAGATTCACAGGGAAATATATTAAGCAGAATGGCAATACGTCCATCTACCGTCATGATTATGACATTCGTGAGTCAGTTCTTCTTTCCTTATGAGAATCTGTGGGCATGTCACTTGTGGGCATGGAATGAAAGCAAGGGGCATGGGATGGAGGGATTGGGGCAAGTCAGAGCCTGATAATCTCTCAACTTCGGCATTGGAAACATACCTGGACAGCTCAGAACACTGGCCTGGAGGCTCACATGAAGGGCTCAGGGCACCCTCTGCCTGGATCAAGGCTGGAGACACATCAGCCCTGGTATGGCTGTCCATACTCTTATCTGTTTCCTCGCAGGATTTTAGTCAGGCTGCAATGCATGTCGTCTCATTTCAGCTTTCGTCTCAAGGCTCTCTGGTCCCTTTGACTGGTGGTGTTTTGCCGCACTCCCGGGATTATGTTCACAACTGTCTCTCAAGGTAGTTTTGCCGGTAGTAGATAACCTCAGTTTCATGTATATTGTGCTGACTTTGAAGTTGTTCTATCAGGAAGATGGCCTTTTCCTAACCACAATCCTCAATGCCAAGGCTGCTCTTGGAGCCGGCTGGCCCACAAGACAGCCCAGGCATCTGATCTCCACCCCCCACTTCTCGACCTCTTGTGTTCTCCCCTGTCTTTACTTCCAACACACACAGGGAGATCCAGAACAAAACACAGGCGGAGTCTTTGAACCACCTGCTTACTCCTCTGTTTCTCCCAAGAGTGTTTCTTCCTTATTCATCTTTATGTCCCCAGAAGCTAGAATAGTGGCTAATACTGGTTACAAATTAATAAATCAGTAGGTGTCTGTTAGATGAATGGAAAGGGTCCTGGTCTGTGATTGATACATTTTAAGTCTCAAATTGTTTCAACACCATCACTAACTTTGGGATCTGTGACTAATCCCTCGATGGCTTTGTTCTCGGTTTCCCCAGACATAAAGTAGGAGAATCATCCCTCCTCCCTTCCTGCTTCAAAAGGACATTAGGCAGGTGCTTGATCATTGCCAGAGACTGGACTTCCTCCAAATGATATAAGTTATCTGTCACTTTTTCCATCCTAAGAAAGGCAACAAGGCATAAAAGCTTCTGGGCATTAAATATGTTTTCCATTTCCATCACGTCCGTCTTCCGTTGTTTCAAAACACAGGAAGACACAACTTGTCCCACCAAGCTCTCGGGAATAATAAGATGATGTCTGTAAAGTATTTGATGGCTCCTGAAGTTGCTGCTGGGGAATTTGCACCACTGTTTTGGTTAGCAATTGATTCCGTGCGCATGGTTTCAATACTCAGGAAAGCATTTTCAAAATATAGGGATTAGGACTGAAAAAGAGCTGTGGAAGGAAATGGTTGTTTCTAGAATTTAGTGATTTGTGGCTTTGGGTCAAGGAAGCCCTGGTGCTCGCTGAGATCATGGGTTCTTCACTGAAGACCAAGTCAAACTTCATGATGCCAGGCCCCTGGGCAAACAGTCTAGGGCCTTGGGCCCCTGCTCCTTCTTGCCCCATGGATAAGCACCCCCCCCAAGGGTGGTTGTCCTCTGGGGACATTGACTGGTCAGCCCTGCATGATGCAGATGATCCTGGCTTCTCTCAGTTCTCACCGGAGGCTCTGTGTGTTCCTCGCTCCGGCCAGCAACATGTGCACTCTTTTCACACCGGGAACCTCAGCTCTGAAGAACTCGAAAAGTATAATCAGCTGTTCAGATTTTCAAAGGACAGACGTAATAGGCAAAAATCCATTTCGAAGCCCGGGGCTCAAGTGAATAGAGGTAATAAAGTGAGGACAGTTTATAATCACTAATCCTCTCCTTGAAGCATTGCTTGGTGATCTCTCTTGATAATCTCCCTTTCCACCTCTCGCCCCTGTGTCCATGTTCCCAGCCCCCTCCACCCTCCTTGACTAGAACACATAAAGAAATATTTTTCTTATTTAATGAGTCTTTTTGAATAAAGTTGCATAATCTTAATTTTAAAAGCAGGAGAGTTGAGCATTTTGCATTGCCTAAAGGAAAACCGAGTTGTTTTTCACTTTTATTTGGGGGGGGGGAGGGAGTGTAGGGGGAGGGAAAGGGTTGACTGTGTGGGTAGGGAAATAATCCCCTAGCCTTGACATGAGTCTAAACTTTTCTCCTTGACTTGCAAAATTTTTCCCAAGTCAGTGCCACCCTATGTGAGCAACTGTATTTCCATCCAAGGATGCTGGTTTCTAGCCAGAAGAGCCTCCCTAGGGACCTTGACTTTCTGTACCAGTGACCTCCTGAAGGACAGGCATGGATTCTGATACCGCAGGCTGGGCCACTTACCAAATCATTCAGTCTCTTTGAGCTGCAGTTTCCTTATCTGTAGCTCCATGTCTGACCCGCCCAACTCACAGGCAGTGAGAGGATACGATTATAAAGTAAAAAGCTGCAGATACCTGGAACGGTGGGGTGGGGGGGGGCATTAAGTTCTGTGTGAATGGACAATGCTTTATTGCCTGACTTCCAGAACGAGTTTTTCCAATTTCCCGATCAACCAGATCCCATTCATTCCTCGGTAATCACTATCGATTCCTACTTTTTTTTCTTTTTTTATTAAGGAAAAAATTAAGCACCTACAACGGCAGAGAGAATAGCATAATGAACTCCGGGTTTCCATCTCACCCAGCTTCCGAGATTGTACCCTATGGACAATCTTGTTTCACTTACACTCTTGCCTGCCCCCTGATTATTTGTGGTGGTGGTGGAGGAAGCTCAGATAAAAGATAAATATATATACTTTTTTTTTTTTTAAGATTTTATTTATTCATTTGACAGAAATAGAGACAGCCAGCGAGAGAGGGAACACAAGCAGGGGGAGTGGGAGAGGAAGAAGTAGTCTCATAGTGGAGGAGTCTGATGTGGGGCCCGATCCCATAACGCCAGGATCACGCCCTGAGCTGAAGGCAGACGCTTAACCGCTGTGCCACCCAGGTGCCCCAAATATATAAATATATTTCTAATATATATATATTTAAACTTGGTTTCTTGGGATCAAGATTCAAACAAGTTTCACCCATGCTTTCGATTGATACGTCTCACTGGTCTCTCTTGTCTACGAGTCACCTCTGTCCTTATTTTCCTTGCAACATATTTGCTGAAGAAGCCCAACTCAAGCTCCATGGAACCCACCACGTTTTGGATTTCATTGGTGGCATCTTGATGCTGTTATTTAATCTTTTCCTGTTTTCCCTGTATTTCTTATAAACTGGTCATTAGATCCTGAGGCTAGACCAGATTCGATTTGGGTTTTTTGGTATGAATGTTGGTGGCAGGGTTGGATACTTCCTACTGCGCACCACGGGAGGCAGGCACGTGACATGTGGTGTTCGTATTGGGGGGAGACGTTCGTACTGTGGGGATGTTCACCAGCGTTCACCAGTGGAGTCACGATGCGCCACCTGCTGAGTCTGTTACATGATGAAGCCCCCCAGCTGCTCCTCACCTAACAGTTTCAGCTGCCACTGATGACTGTGCTGGTTTTGTAATGCGCCAGCATGGCCAGGCAGGACTAGCTTTCCTGTGTGTTTCTGGTTAGGGTGGGACACAAGGGAAATTGCGGTGAGGGGTGGCCGGTGAACGGAAGCAGGACCCATTATCATCTCCCACCCATGTGGCTTGTCCATGAGCTCCCCCTATTGCCAGGGGACCGCAGCCACGCCTGCCACGTGTCCACCCCACCCGGTACTCTTTCAGCCTTTCCACCACGGGGGCTAGTGTGTGTGTGAGCCCCAGGACAAACACCCGTGCCGTCAACGTCAGCGACAAGAATTGCCGTGGGTTTCAGGCCCTGTTCCGGGACTCTCCTGCAACTTACCTCCATCCTCCCTTTCCAACTGCCTGCCCCGTAGACTTCAAGCTTAAGCCCCAGATTGGACCCATTTTTCATTAGCAGTTGCAAAATGGTTATATTCTAGTTGTAGCATTTTTTGTGCTGAAATTTTCAGTTGGAATTCCTGAGTTGTAGCCTCAACAGTTAGAGCAGGAAGCTTGTTTCTTTCCTTTCCATTTTCTGCTTCACCAGTTTTCAAAATGAGTTGGTTCCTAAGCATCTTCCAAAAGTAATCACTTAGTTCTCTTTGCTTACTTTTTTACGTATCATTTTGAACTCACAGATTTTAATATATTTGACGTGGCATTGTATCATTACTACTATAATGTTCACATTATCTCATCTTTGGCCAGTGGGAGCTCGTTCAAGTGGGTTCTTAGATCTTTTTGACACAACCCCTGTGGTCTCTGACAACTTCTTTGCCCTCCTGTCCAACAGAATGTTCCGGGCTGCCCTTTGATGTTTCCTGTCCCAGCCTTGAAATCAGCATTTATCCAAGAAGGCATAGTTCCTTTTAGTTAGAAATCCAATTTAGAGAACACAATATGGGTATAGGGAAGCTCATTATTTTAGGGTTAGTCATGGTTTCCAGACCTTTGTAGTGAACAGAGCAATGAAATAATGTTTGGTGGTTTTTTTTTTTTTTTTAAAGAAAGCCGATCATATGTTCTTTTCAAATCAAATTTAAGGTTATAGGATTTTCCATTTGATTCATTCAATCTTATATTTATATCTCTCCCCTTCTGCTGAATGTCTCAGATCCTAACTATATTAACATAATTATTTATTTTATATATCCTAGTATATATGCACACTTAATAGTTTTAGAATAATACTAATGTAGGATATATAGTACATACAGTATATAGAAAGAATATAATATATATTCTGAAATATATATATATCTATGTACTTGACAATTTCATCATGAAGATACTGATGTTATAATTACTGAAAACAGCTTAAGATTTCTTTACTGTTCTTTTTATCTCTTGGATATATTCTTCTAGGATTGTGCAAATTCTGTTCTGAAATACTTGAAATAATTACTATCTATCTCTGTGTTTCTTTTTTCTTTTAAGTAAGCTCCATGCCCAACGTGGGGCTTGAACTCACAACCCCAAGACCAAGAGTCATGTGCTCCACCAACTAAGCCAGCCAGGTGCCCCTATCTATCTCTGTGTTTAAACTATCAACTTGGTATACATTTAAATTCTTTTCTTTCATTTTACTCTCAACGTTTAGGGATTGTATTTATGTTCCTGAATTTCCTTTTATAATCATGTAAGACATTACTATGGCTCCAAATTCAAATGTATAAAATTAGATACTGTGTTGATTTAAAATATGTCCACAAATTCTTTAACGCATCCTGTAAAAGAAAGGCCCAAGCCACGCTCCCCTTGAGTATCAGTATCTTGCTTCTAACAAAGGTAAGATATAAATGGCAGTGTGTGACTTCTAAGACTAGCTCATAAGAAGTAGTACAGTTTCCCCTGTTCTTTTTGGGTAACTTGCGTTGGAGGACACCAGCTTCCACGCGATGAGGAGGATCAAGGAACCCTATGCAGAGATGAGGTCCAGGTGGGGAGAACTTGAACTCCTGCCAACAACCACTGTGCGGGTGGATCCTCTAACCCAGTCAAACCTTTGGTGACGGAAACTGACCAACATCTTCACTGTCCTCTCTTTTGAAATAGCGTGAACCATAGCCACCCAAGCTGCTCCCGAATTCCCAACTTTCAGAATGTATGTGACAGAATTAAAATGTATTCTTATTTTAAACCACTTAGCTTCTGGAGTAATCTGTGATGTAGTAATTGACAACTAATACAGGTACATTCAGAGAAGTCTAGTTTCCATTCCTGTCTCTTCCATCTCCCTGAAGTTAACCAGTTTTTTTCCTTGCTAGTTTGTCCTTCCGCTGGTTTTTATTTAATAAATAGAAGCAAATAAGTACATATTTGTATTATCTACTGTTCTTAGATAAAACTTAATATATTACACACTCTTCTGAACCTTGCAGGGTTTTTAAAAAGAGTTTACTTGAGAGAGAGAGAGCACGAAAGAGCAAACATGAGCAGGGGGAGGGGCAGGGAGCTGGAGAAGCAGACTCCCCGCTGAGCAAGGAGCTGGACTGGGGGCTGGATCCCAGGACCCCGGGATCATGACCTGAGCTGAAGGCAGATGCTTAACCAACTGAGCCCCCAGGCACCCCTGAACCTTGCAGTTTTCAATGAACAATGTTTAGTGGAAAATATTCCAAAGCTGATTAGAGAGAGAGTTTTTCATTCTGTGTAACAGTTGATTAGTATTCCGTTCTGTGGATGAACTACAGATCAGCCAGCCTATTGGAGCTGTGCTGTTTCCAGTCTTCAGCATTGCAAACAGTGCATACGAGATAGGATGCATATGTGTTTTCACAGTTTTGCTGGTTTATCTTTGGAATCGGTTCTTAAGTGCACTCTTCTTGAAATTTTCCTATGACTTCAGCCCTCATGGCTCTCCCTTGTTCCTCCCTCCTGCTCCAGGGTTTATTCCATATAATTTAGCATGTATTTGTGCTTTATTTTGGAATTCTGATCTTCCCATGTGGATCTTAGTTCTGTACCTATGAGACTGTGCTATGGTAGCCCACGTAAGGCAGTCACAATGCCACCCTACTGCTGTCAGGAGATTGGGTTTAATGCGGAATTTGTGGGGATTAAAGATGTGACCTAGAAAGGGAGTGGGAGGGTGGTGATGAGGATCAGAGTACGCCAAAATGGGAAATTTTTTCAGTAGGTATTTCAACCATGAAGCAACTCTTCTTGAAAGAGATCAAAATGTTCCGTCCCACTCCTATCGTGATGACAAGCAAGGTAATGAAGATTACCTTGCAGATTAATGTGGAAGATTATTAAGATCTAAGATATGAAATAAAGAGATTAGAGAGAGAATCCTTGCTGGGCAAACCAGCAAAGCAGGCAGCAAATATCTCACCAAGCACAGTGGTTGGAAGTAAAATCTCTACAGAGATAGATTATATTTAAAATGAACATTAAAGGAACATATAGTTGGTTAAGCATCTACCTTTGGCTCAGGTCATGGTCTCAGGGTCCTGGGATGGAGCCCTGAGTCGGGCTCTCTGCTCAGTGGGGAGTCTCCTTGTCCCTCTGCCCCTCCCCCTACTCATGCTCTCTCTCCCCCTCTCTCTCAAATAAATAAACAAAATCTTTAAAAAATAAACATATAGAATCGGGGAAGCAAAGATTAAGAACCTATCACTGGACAGCAATTCTCTGAGGGTTGGTCATCCTGAACGTCTCAGAACAGAGGCACGTGGGGTGGAAGGACAAATAGGTACCAGCTTGTGAGCCAGGTCAGCTCGATCAACCCTGGTGACCAAACACCGGTTCAGTTCCCCAATCAGATCCCCTGTGCACCCAGGAGTGAGAACTTACAGTTATGGCTTGAAGAAGCAACAGCCCCAACATGGACTGGAAGGGTACGAACTACAGAACATTGAGAGAACTTGGAAAAAGCAAGGCAACAAAAAGAACAAATCAAGCCAAAATTTGTCTGGACCCCAGTGAATCTCAGCATGTTTGCAGGGTGGAGGGACTAGAACTTGCTGTTGGAGCCTCCCTATCCAGCCTAGGGTCTACAGTTGCTTCTATTTATCCCTAACTTCACTCTCTAGAAAGCTGCATCGAGTTCTCATTCAGGGTAGGGGCTGAGTTCTTTCTTGTTTTCATTTAGCCCTTAAATTTTGTTGTATATCTAATGAAGATGGGGTCTATTTCTGAGCAGATTCTGTTACTCACTGGGGGCAACAGCAAGGAGGCAGTGTCCCTTTGCAGGGTGGCTGAGAGGAGGTCACCACCTATTACACTTTTGCAGAAGAATGCTGACAAGCACATGCTACACAGATTTTCAACGAACCCCTGATACACTGATCAGATCCTTAGCTTCATGTTTTCATCACAATGTTGTGCTTATCCTTGCCTTTCTCCCTTGCCTTCATGTGAGTTAAATGTCAGTTTGCATAAACCTTTATTTAGGCAATAGAGGAGCTCCTTCCAAAATCACATATGAATCTACTCTTTATTATCTTAAAATATTTTTATACACAATGTGCAACTCACTGTTGCAAATGCACGCCTGTAATAGACATAATTCCTGCATTTTAGAAATTGATTATTTAGCCGGTGAGACCGAGTACATACACAAAGATAAAGACAATCCTCACTAAATGATTTCAGTAACCCAGGAGTTCACTCAGGGTGTTGCCTGCTGGAAACACCACTCAGGGCCTGGAGAGCTTGCTGAATGCTGAAGGGCCTGATGACAGATAAATGGAAAGGAGAGAGGAGGGTTTTTGGCAGGAAGGACTGTGTGAGCTAAATCAAGACACTGGTAAGGTGCCATGTTGATAATATTAGCTGTGGTGAGGAGGGCGGGGGTAGCATATCCCATCAGCAGTGAGGATTTTGCAGTGGGAGGGGAAGAGGGTGAAACTCGGAGGAAGACGAATAGGCAGCGATGTGTAGGATGGAATGGAAAGAGGGGACTGGAGGCAGGAGGGCTGATTCAATGTCTGTAAATAGAATCATCGTCTTAACACTAAGACTGAGAGCCCAAGGACAACTGATCATCTCAAAGAAGCTTCATCTTCATTTCCGATTAAATTTTAATACGACTTTAGCCTCAAGTGTCCATCCACACTCGACCTCCGTGTCTACATATCAATACTGGCGTGGAGCTGGGCTTTCTATTCCTGTGTATCAGTTAGGGGAGGAAATGTTTAAGAGCTAACTAATGGCTAGTTCATTGGTGTCTGGCAAATTTCAGGCTTGCCTGCTGGGACTGCTGAGAGTGGGCACACGTCCGCACACCCCGCCTGTGTACCGGGGATAGCCTGCCCTTCGTCCTGGGTTGCTTTCTGTGTGTGTTTCAGGAATGTGGGAGGCACGGACAGTAAAATATATTGAATGCCTTTGTAAGCGTGAGGTTTCTCACGTGTACCATCGCACTTCATTATCCCAGCCATCCCGTTTGTGGTAGTCGTCCCAATTTACAGATCAGAAAAATGAGACCTACAGAAGCAAAATGACTTGCTTAGAATTACAAGCTAATAAATGGCAAGGCCAATGTACGGACCCAGTTTGGGCTGATTGGAAGGCTGAAGTTCTTTCCTCCACCTCGCACTGTCACGCTTGAAGGAAAATTGTGGTAGATTTGGAGGGAGAAGGAGGGGTCATGGTGCAATGTTTGAAGTGAGAGTGGGTAATATATACTCGTTACTTACTGTTAAAGGGGAGGATTGTAAAATAGTGCAGCTCTAGCTCAGCTCTTCCTTGCCCTTAAGCTATAAAAATGGTCTGTTGCTGGGAGATGAGGGTTTTCCTCCATAGGGTTATTTGTTGAAAATTTTAAAAACGCTGTCACTAAATCACAATTACTGCTCATGCTATTAAGATTTTCTCCCTGGGGGCACCTGGGTGGCTCAGTCGGTAAAGGGTCTGCCTTCGGCTCAGGTCATGATCCCAGGGTCCTGGGATAGAGTCCTACTTCAGGCTTCCTGCTCAGTGGGGAGCCTGCTTCTCCCTCTCCCTCTGCCCCCACCCCCACCCCACTCATGTGATCGCATGCTCTCTCTCTCAAATTCTTTAAAAAAAAATTTTTTTTTCTGCCTGGGCAGAGGACCTGAACAGACATTTCTCCAAAGAAGACATCCAGATGGCCAACAGACACATGAAACCATGCTCACCATCACTCATCATCAGGGAAATACAAATCAAAACCACAATGAGCTATCACCTCACACCTGTCAGGATGGCTAAACCCAAGAAGACGAGAAACAAGTGTTGGCAAAGATGTGAAGAAAAAGGAGCTCTCGTGTGCTGTTGGTGGGAATGCAAACTGGTGCATCCACCCTGGAAAACAGTACAGAGGCTCCTCAAAAAATGGTAAATAAAACTATCATGCAGTCCAGTAATTTTACTACTGGGTGTCTACGCAAAGAAAACAAAACCACTAATTTGAAAAAGGTACATGCACCCCTATGTTTAGTGCAGCATTACCTGCCATAGCCGAGGTATGGAAGCAGCCCAAGTGTCCATCCATAGAGGAGTGGATAAAGATGTTTATGTATACCACGTAATATTGCTCAGCCATAAAAAAATGATATTTTTGCCATTTGCAACAGCAGGTATAATGCTAAGTGAAATAAGTCCGAGAAAGAAAAATACGATTTCACTCATGTGGAGTCCAAGAAACAAAACTAATGAACAACTAAAAAAGGAGACAAACAAAAAAACAGACTCTTAAATACGGAAAACAAACTGGTGGTTGCCAGAGGAGGGGAAGATGAGTGAAATAAAGGGGGTTAAAGAGCAAGCTTATCATGATGAGCACTGAGAAATGTGTAGACTTGAATCATTGTATATACACCTGAAACAAATGGAACTCTGTATGTTAATTATACTTCAATGATTTTTTTTTAATTAAAAAAAAGGATTTTCTACCTGGAAGGCCCCCATACCCTTAACTCATTCTTCAAAAGACTTTGGCTCAACACAGCCCCTCCTCTGAATCCTGTCTCAGTGCTTTTCACATCCAGGAACTCCCTGTTCTGTCTGCAGCACCTGGGCAGGGACTCAGTACTATCAGTTCTAAAAAGAGAATAATCTTCCTGCCAGCCTGTCCCAAGCTCACACGTTGTCCAGAGCCTCTTGATAAAGGTTTGCTAATTTTTCTCATCAGTTGACTTCTAGACAAACCGAGTAAAGGGACTGTGGATGAGTATCTGTGACTCTTTCTCCTCTTGTCTCTTTCCTCTCCTCCCTGACAGTCTTCTCCATCTTGACCATCCCTCTGTCCTCTCTTCCAGCGCCCTGACTCCATCCTGGAAACCCAAAGGAAGATTATGGCACCGACTGCTCTTGGCCACACTAGAGGGGTGGCCGTAGGCTTCTGTGCCTACTCTTGGTGGGTCATCCCCTCGAATGGGGCCCACAATAAAATATGCTGTATAATAGACTTATAAGAAATTGCCCAGGCCATTTGGATTGTCCCAGGTGGAAAATACATTAATTTTATAAGGGTTTTTTTCCATTTATTTCTGTTGTTGATAACATTTTAACCTCTTGGCATAACTTTGACATGTAGTATAGTGGACATGTATAGTTTTCCTTATCCATGCCAGAGAGCAATGAGAATAGTGCATCCCCTGGCCACCATCAGGGACATGCACGGACCCCCTCCAGGTCAATGAGTGTGACACTTGTGACTCTGTGAACTATTGGTAATGCAATATTGCTCTCTACCAGATGGTTCTAAGCTGGGTGGATATAAACCCAGAGTAGCCTGTGGCCATCCTGTCACCCTGTGGGAAGGACCTAACTGAGAAGAAATTTCGGAAAGAGGAAGGCACAACAAGAGATGTAGAGAGTCTCTTTTGCTTGAGACGTAGAGTCAACCATGCCTGAAGCTAGGTACTGCCTGGACTTTTCAGTTTGGAGAGCCAGTACATCTCCTTTGTTACTTAAGTTGGGTTCTTATCACCTGGAACAAGAAGTTCTTACAGTGCAGTTATGATGCTCATGAGATCCTGATCTCTCCAGTCAAAGCCTTCCTGCCCAGGAGAGAAGAAAGAGGGAAGAAAAAGGCGGATGGGAGCAAGAAACCTGGTCCTGTGCAATCATATGGTAATAAAAGATGATGCGCGCCTTGCGAGCCTGCATCCCCAGAGTCTAGCACAGTGTGTAAACAGAGTTAAATCTCAGAAAGTATTTACTGGTTGAATAAACTTGATTTATTCATAGTTTCTAAGCTTTGGCGTCAACTCAGCCTGCTCAAATCCTGACTATTATTTACTCACCATGATTTTGGCCAAGTGACTTCACCTTTCCGATTTTGATTTCCTTATCTGTCAGATGAGCACACTAATAATAGTACCGACTTCACATGTTGTTGGGAAAATGGAAGAAGGTCGCGCATGGTGCATATCACCTGGTAAATATGCAGTGATAGGCACCGGCTCTTGCTATTATCAAACAAACAACGATTGGGACCTAGACTGTCGCATATTAAAGTTTCTATAAAATGCTATCCGCTATAATGACATTTTAATGTGTATTGGTTTATTATATAACTTATATACCAGTTAACCCTGAGAAGTACCAAGGTTAGGAGCAGTTGAAAATTCTTGTACAACTTTTTTAAAAAAAGATTTTATGTGTTTATTTGAGAGAGAGAGAGGGAGCACAAGCAGGGGGCAGAGGGCGAGGGAGAAGCAGACTCCCCGCTGAGCAGAGAGCCTGACCTAGGCCTTGACCCCAGGACCCTGAGATCATGACCTGAGCCGAAGGCAGACGCTTCACCGACTGAGCCACCCAGATGCCCCCTGTATAATTTTCACCTCCCCCAAAACTTGACTACCAAAAGCCGGCTGTTGATGTGGAAGCATTGCCGATAACATAAACAGTCATTTAGCACATATTTTGTATGTTATATGTATTATATAGTATTCTTACAGTAAAGTAAGCTAGAGAGAGAACATGTATTTATCCAAAAAAATACTGTATTTATCGAAAAAAATCCCACATAAGTGGACTTGTGCAGTTCAAACGTAGTATAAGGGTCTACTGTCTAGCTGTGTGATCTTAGGCAAGTTACTTCTCTGAGCCCAGTTTACTTCCACTGAGCACGAGTCTACTACCGTGCATATTTGTGCTTGCATTAAATACCATAGGGCATATTAAAACGCCTACCTGGGAGGTGGTAGTTGGAACAGGCAGCCTGTAGTCTGAGCCTCAGCGACCCCCACCCTCTGGCATCCATGCCCTGGCTTAGTTCTTTCTCTTCACAAAAGCTACATTTGGCCAACAGACGTTCCCTGTTTCTTGTGGCCTGCTCTGCTTGCTCTCACCTTCTAACCTTTGCTCTCTACTCCCTTGGTTGGAGCCTGCTCCAACCCTTGCTCACCCACATTTTAGTAGCCTGGCAGCCCTTTTAACGCTCTCTTTCATGAAGGCTTTTCTGAATCTCCCCCCCCCCACACACCCCAATTCTGGCCTTTCTTCCTCTGTAATTTACAGCAAGTATTTATACCTTTCTTGTGCCATCTATATTTTTACGTTGTACCATATCAATTTTACTATACCTCATCTCCTAGAGTGTCCCAATTGCAGATTTCAAAAGTTAATGTCCATTCATCTTTGCAGTCTCTTCTATGCCTTGTGTACTGACTTAAACAATAATGGGTGCTCAGTAAGTATCAGTTGAGTAAATGATGCTGTGAGAAAGCATATGAATGAATGGAGGATCATGAAAATAATTAAATGTGTGTTCCTACTTCCTCCTCCTTGAATGATGATGTCTTCCATTGCCTTCAGCATACCCCCCTTAAGTCATATTTCCAGGATCCCAGCTTTCATTAGTGAATTCATGAACAACTGACCTCAAAGAAAATTCCAAATCAAAAAGGAGCATTTCTATCCAATTAGCAGTATAACCCTATTACAATTATAATGTTAAGGTATTTTACAAGTTATATTAATTGTGCATCCATCCATCCAGTCACTCATTTATCTGAAAAAATGTTTGTCAATGTTGGCAAGAATGCGGAGAAAAGGAAACCTTCTTACACTGTTGGTGGGAATGCAAACTGCTGCAGCCACTCTGGAAAACAGTATAGAGGTTCCTCAGAAAGTTAAAAATAGAACTACCTTATGACCCAGAAATTGTAGTACTGGGTATCTATCCAAAGAATACAAACGCAGTGATTTGAAGGGGCACATGGACCCCAATCTTTATAGCAGCAATGTCCACAATAGCCAAACTATGGAAAGAACCCAAATGTCCATCGACAGATGAATGGATGAAGAAGAGGTGGTACGTATATACAATGGAATATTACTCAGCCATCAAAAAGGATGAAATCTTGCCATTTGCAATGATGTGGCTGGAACTAGAGGGTATTATGCTAAGTGAAATAGGTCAGCCAGAGAAAGACAAATACCATATGATTTCACTCGTGTGGAATTAAAGAAACAAAACAGATGAATGTAGGAAAAGACAAGGAAAAAAATGAGATGAAAACAGAGAGGGAGGCAAACCATAAGAGACTCTTAACTCTAGGAAACAAACTGAGGGTTGCTGGAGGGGATTGGGAGTGAGGGATGGGGTAACAGGTGATGGGCATTAAGGAGGGCACGTGATGTAATGAGCACTGGGTGTTGTATGGAACTGATGAATCACTAAACTCTACCCTGAAACTAATAATACATTATATGTTAATTAAAGTGAATTTAAAAAAATTTTTAAATGTGTGTGTCACCTGAAAAGAACACCACAGACGGGGATAAAATAAACACGATTGTGTGATTCCTGCCTTCACAGTCCATCTGGTAAAACAGCAAACTAATGACCAGTTCACTAAGGCAAGGTGTTGGAGGACAGATCCCTGCAGAGACTGGAGTCCAGGAAGCCTGGCCTCCTTCAGACGGTACTGACCAAAACATTTCAAGCAAATGTACAGACAAAGGAATTAAAGTCTATTATGATTTGGAGGTTGACAATAATTTCAGGCACTGCCCTGAACTCAATGTTCATTTGCAATTTTCTGGATTTGACAAAAGCCTTCTCTTGCCTACTAGTAGACGGAGAATAATTAAAATGTCAGTAGAGCTGCTTCTGGATTTCCATGAAATTAATACCTGTGGTTCTGTATTTTCCTTGCCAACCTGCCCAGGTAAATCTGAGAAACCATTCCAAACCTATTCATGCCATAATAACACGGGTGTTATCAGGTGCCAAACACATGGGCATTATGGTGATGGGGTTGTGTTCCCACGAGGAAAACAAACCCTAGGGATCCATCCCTGACCCTGGATTCTGAAGCTGAGAGGTCCATTCCGCCCCCTCCACTTCTCAGTTGTCTGCAGGTTTCAGAGTACCCACCCTAGGCTAGAAAGAGACTAGAAATCATTTCATGTCACATGCTACAACCTGGATGAGCCTTGAGGACATTATGTTAATGAAAATAAGCCAGTCACAAACCGACAAATACTGTATGATTCCAGTTACATGAGGTACCTCGAGTTGTCAAATTCACAGAGACAGAAAGAAGAATGGTTGCCAGGGGCTGGGGAGGGAGGAATAGGAAGTTGTTATTTAAATGGGCACCAAGCCTCTGTTTTGCAAGATGAAAAGGCTCTGGAGAGTGGTTGCACGACAATGTGAATGTGTTTACTACCAAAATAATACACGGAAAAATGGATAAAATGCTAAATTTTCTTTTATGTGTGTTTTACCACAATTAAAAGAAAATCATTTCAACACCCCCTCTGCCTTCAAACTGGACAAAACTTTAATGTCCCCCAACAGATGGGAATTTCTTGTGTACTTAAAAAATCTGGGGAAAATACTCCATCTACTTCCAGCAAGCCTGCCTGCAGGGCCCTGGGTCCTCTTTTACGAGGAGTTTCATATTTAAACACACCAGAATACTGTTGGGGCAGTGTGAGCCTTTTTCCAAATTTTGCCCCTCAAAGACCCCCCAAAAAACAAAACACCCTAAACCTAAATTCACCAACTTTGGGCCCATTAGAAGGCAACTTTGGAGATCATTGTATGAAATCATTGTATGTTTCCTTTCTCTCTTCCTTTCTGCCAGGTGGAAGCAGGAATGGGATATTGAATATTGTGGTCGGACCAGGTCACACAACCATTAAAAAAAGAGGGAGTCGTGAATGACGGTTAATACTTACAGTCTGGCACTTAATGTGAGTACTTTTGCATATATTAACTCATTTGGTCCTTGTAACACTGCGAGGCAAGTATTCTTACTGCCACTCTTATTTTGTTGATGAAAAAATCTGGCAGAGAGGTGTTAAATAAATTACCCAAGATCATACTCCAGAAAGAGCTGGAACTGGGATTGAAGTTCACACAGTTCAGTCTTTACGATGATGCTCTGAACCCCCAGCCAGCACAGCCGCGACACCCCATCAGGTGGGGCTCCCATTCTGTGTCCTATGCTCTGGAGGACGCCCACCCCCACCGGGCTGCACCTCTTCCCACGGGGAGGGGCGTCTATGGGCCATAAAGCCGTGACCACCTGAACCCCATGCCAGGTGCCCTGACCCCAGTGTCCTCTTCCCAAAGGCCTCAGGGCCTGCACTGCGTTCTTTCTTGGTCATCCTTTGGGGGTGCTACTGCACGCCCAGGGTATGCGCTGCTGGAACCAAGTGGTGCCCAAGGAGTGACTGTCTGTGGCAAGTACAGATGGAGCCCGGATGTGTGGGCTCAGGCAGCCTCACGATGTAGGTCAGAATCAGAAGTGGAAAGAGAAGGGAGGGGCACCTGGGTGGCTCAGTCGGTGAATGTGTCTGCCTTTGGTTCAGGTCATGGTCTCAGGGTCCTGGGATTGAGCCCCATACTGGGTTCCCTGCTCTGCGGGGAGTCTGCTTCTCCCTTTCCCTCTGCCCCATCTCCCTGCTTGTGCTCTGTCTCTCAAATAAAGTCTTAAACAAAACAAAACAAAACAAAAAAGAGAAGGGAGAAGGCCACAGGCTGGGGTCAGCGACGGCCAGAATATCCCTGTGCCACCACGTTCTGGCACAGAACTCCAAGGAGTCGGAGAGCTCTAAATGTGTGCTAGGCCCTCTAGGACACCACTCTAAAGATTTGTGTGTTAAGGTAAGAGAATAGGACATATTTTATGTCACAGTTGGTTAGCTTGTTCCAAACTTCAGATATGCAGAGGCAAGTGTTCCTTTACTGACTGTCTTGCCCGGGGCCCGCAGAAGTTAGGGGTGGGCCTGCTCCCTGTTAATCTGCTTCTCGGTCGCGGCCAGCCCCTCTGGAGTACTCCCTATGTGTCAGGCACTGTCATGAGCCCTTGACATATCTTCCCATTTGGTCGTCATAACAACACAAGACAGACCTCCATTCTTCACGTGCAGGTGTGACGAGAAGCTGCACTATTGTGCCGTTTACTTCACCTGCCTTACCGCACAACAGGGCTGACCTACGAAACAAATAAATCAGTAACTCTCCCTTGGGGACTCTAAAATCCCTGAAAAACACCAAATCGGGAAAATTGTGGTCCTAATTAGATGACTTTCAGATTATCCACTGCATTATTTTCCTTCCCAACAAAATCAGCACCATTCAGGGCCAAATTCAAGCCACTCTGATAGAAGGTACCAACCTGGACGGCCATCCTTGAGAAGGATGTATGAAGTCCATTCCCCTCCAGTAGGTGTCATTCTGGGGACCCCGCTGCCTGGACGCAGGTGAGACTCGGTGCATCCTGAGTTTTCTAGAAGAGAGTTACTGCCCACATGATCTCATTTTAACCTCATGGTAACCTGTGATTAAGAAAGTTCAGGCACTCTTTGCTCACGTTACAAAAAAAAATAAAGAAATGGAAACTTGAATCTGTCACTGGAAAAACCAGGCCTGGGTCAACTTCTTATTCCCAAAATACCGCCCTCATGTTCGAAGAAAACCTTAGGACGATAGATGTTCATTTTGCCTACTGGGATGCCGTCACTCTTCCGCATACACGGAGTAAAAAGCCATTGCCCTTTTCCACAGGCATGTGTTAAAAAGGTAGTTACCAGGGGCGCCTGGGTGGCTCAGTCGGTTAAGCATCTGCCTTGGCTCAGGTCACGATCCCAGGGTTCTGGGATCAAGTTCCACGTCAGGTTCCCTGCCCAGCGGGGAGCCGGCTTCTCCCTTTCCTCCCTGCTTGCGGTCTCTCTCACTATCTCTGTCTGTCTCTCGTTCTCAAATAAAAAAAAAAAAAAGTAGTTAGCAAACCTATCAGCACATGGGTGCTAACTCAGAGCCCTGCTGGGGGATTAGGAACCGCAATGCATCTGCAAATCTAGGATTTCCTTTCCACCAATATGCGTGGGCTGTCAGGAGGCACCGAGCTGAGAGGAGCTGACTACCACACAATGATTAGCGCCACGGTTTCCTTCTGCCCATAGCTGTCACGAAGCCTAACAACCTGCTATAAGGAGAGTGATGTCTTCCCCTACAAGGGACTCTCCAGTTTCTCTCCGGTGCCCCAGGCATGGTCATTATGGGGATGGAGAGAGCCAGAGCCGCCAGAACGCAGCCCTATGTTCCAGCTCTCATTTAATTGGCTTTTTTTAGATACAAAGCCATCCGTGGAGTGAGGGTAGATGGGTGGTCTTTTCACAGACCCATTATCAATAACCACGTGCCAAGGCTGGCCTGCTTTGTCCTCTTACTTAAAAATAGGAAGAGGAGGAGGAGAGGTTGGGAGAGGGAAGGAGGGGCAAGGGCTATCTTGCTTTTCTTTTTTCCCTTAAGCTTGAATCTGAGCATTTGCCTCTGGCTTTCTGTCTCCAACCAAGCGAAAAATCGTTAAAAGTGAAACGAAAAGACAGCCTAACGACGGTAGTCAAATATTTCCAATTTGAAAATGATGCAAAGGCTAGGAATGGATGTAAGATTATAATTGGAGCAAAAATATTTGGGGTGTTGTTTGGGGCGCACAGTTTCTTGTGCCGGGTTGTGACAAGGCTCGGCCAGAGAGCCTGGAGCCTGCATCCACCTGGTACCCCCCTCCCCGGCCCCGGCCCATCTCTTATTTGCATTTCGTGCTTTCCATTTTGCACAGTAATTTGGTTAGCATCTTGGGTCAGGTTCCCCAGGAAACAGACCAGAGGGAGGCTAACCAGCATTGCTCTCAGATACAGCACCTGTAAAGGAGCAAGGGAAGCAGGAGAGGGGAGAGGAAGAGGCTGAGCCGCCATGCGGTAGCCCTAGGGACCACAGGCAGCGCCAGAGCTGGGATGTCCCTTCGCAGTTATCCTCAACTGGGACTCAGGGGGACTCAACTTCTGTAGCTCCATATAGACTTGACACTGGCGGGTGGCCTCCAGTAGGGGGAACATGACCTTGGGCCAGCAGTTCCCTGCAGCCAAGGGCAATTTCCAGAGAAGGAAAGAGGTACGAAAAAGTGGGGGGAATGAGTGCCTTGGGCCCGAAGGGGATCGGGGTAACCTACTGCATTATTAATTGCAGTCGCCTTTTCCTCTTCAGAATACAAGCTGATGGAAGCAGGCATCTTGTAGGTCTGTGCTGCATTTGTATCCCCAGTGCCCACAGCAGCAGTTGGCGCCTAATAGGTGCTCAATGGATGGTTGTCAAATATAGAATGAGTTCATGCTTTATTTCACAGACTTCTTTATTGTTTGCAACAAGGAGACAAACGTATTCATGCAAGACATTTTCCTAGAAATATTTACACGAATCTCTAAGGCCTAAGGATGTTCTCCTAGGTAACCATATTAAAATGATCCATTTAAGAAATTTACATTGACAGAATGCGATGATCCGATACACAGTCTGTGTTCAGTTTTCCAATTATCCTAGTAATGGACTTTCAGCTTTTTCTCTTTCTGTCCAGTCTAGAATCGCACCTTGCATTTAATGGTACTGTCGCTTTAGCATCTTTGAATCTGGAAAGTTCCTCAGCTTCCTTTTGTCTTTGATGACCTGGATATTTTTGAAGCACTCAGTCTAGTTGTTTTGTGCAGTGTCCCTCAATTCGGTTTTGTCTGATTGTTCCCTCGTGATGCATGCAGATTAAACATTTTCTTAAAAGGTTTTATTTATTTGTCAGAGCGAGCGAGCACAAGCAGGGGAAGTGGTAGGCAGAGGGAGAAGCAGGCTCCCCACTGAGCTGGGAGCCTGATGTGGGGCTCGATCCCAGGACTCCAGGATCATGACCTGAGCTGAAGGCAGACGCTTAACAGACTCAGCTGCCCAGGCGCCCCCAGGTTAAACATGTTTGATAAGAATACATGTATGTGATGCTGTGTTCTCGCGGATTACACTGGGAGGCAGATGAGGCTCTTTGTCCCCTTACTGGTCATGTTAAATTAGATGCTTTGGTTAAGGCAATGTCTGCCAGACTTACCTGTATTAAAAATATCCTTTTCTCTTTGTGTTTAATGATTGTGATGTGACACTCTGGGACTGTATGAGTATCCTGTTTCCCCAAAGTTGTTCTGCCAAGGACTTTAGCATCCACTGATGATTCCTGCTTAAATCAAGTGTTACCGTGATGACTACAAAATAATGTAACACTTTCGGACATAAAAATCTCTCACCTGGTTGGCAAATAGTACTTGTGGAATCTCTGTATTTAGAAATTCTACATGTTGGGGCACCTGGGTGGCACAGCGGTTAAGCGTCTGCCTTCAGCTCAGGGCGTGATCCCGGTGTTATGGGATCGAGCCCCATATCAGGCTCTTCCGCTAGGAGCCTGCTTCTTCCTCTCCCACTCCCCCTGCTTGTGTTCCCTTTTTCGCTGGCTGTCTCTATCTCTGTCAAATAAATAAATAAAATCTTTAAAAAAAAAATTCTACATGTTATATACAACGAATACATCAAGTGATATGTAAGTAAACATATAAAGACGGGTTGCTTTCTTAATTAAATTTTTAAAAAGGTTTTATTTGAAAGAGCGAGAGTGAGAGAGAGAGAGCATGGGGGGGGTCAGAGGGAGAAGCAGACTCCCCACTGAGCAGGGAGCCTGACAGGGGCTCGATTCTGGGACTCTGGGATCGTGACTTGAGCTGAAGGCAGACACTTATCCAACTGAGCCACCCAGGTGCTCCTTTATTAAATTTTTAAATGTAATTACATTTGAAATTAATTTTTGCCTTTTAAATGATATTTTTAAGTTTTTAACCAAGAATGTATAGCTTGAAAAGTAAATTCTTCTACAAGGCTTGTAAAGGAACCCAGCAATTGCCTGCCCCACTCCCCGCCACTCCCCATTCCCACTTCTCAAAGCCATTCACTTTAGGCTCTTTTAGCTACTTGTTTCCATGTTTCTATTTCTAGATAACTTACCTGCCCTGTTTCTTGATTTTCAGTTTTGGATATTTTCTATCGACTTCCCACTGGGGACACCACTGTTTGGTTATCTGGTACTCTTCCTTTACCCCCCACATAGAGGCATATATGCACACACAGCTCCTTCCTCATTGTTCTAGAGCCAAACAAAACATGCTTACAATCTTGATTAGATTCCAGTGCACTGTTCACACTGTGATGTGTTCACAGAGGTGTGCAGGGCACTGTGCTTCTATTTATCTATTTTTGGTACAATTTCAGTTTTGCTTGATTTCAATAATATTCTTGCTTCTTCCTCTGCATAGTTTTCTAACTTCCTGGCACTAATTCACTCCCAGACTCACAACCAGCCATATGACTCTCTTCTTATTGTATTCCTTTATATCAGGTCATGCATCAGTTTCCTGTTCGTCCTGGTGATGTAGCTTCGGGCTCCCCATCCTTCCTCTCTCTGTTGTATCCCCCATTTCCTAGATTCCATGTCTGTCTCTTTCTTGGTTTCTTCCCTTATTTTGGTGGAGAACATCCTCTAGTAGCTTTCTATGAGAGGCACACACGCTATAAATGTTTGGAGATCGGGCACAACTGTAACGTGCACGACTTTATTCCCTGATAGTTTTCCTGAATATAGAATTATAGGTTGGAAAGAATTTTGCTTTGTGATTTTTAAAGCATTGTGCTGATGTTTTCTTCCTTCCCGTGTTACTCTTGAGAATTCTAGTGCCCTCCGGATGGCTCATCTTTTACGTGTGAGCAGCTTTCCCACCAGGGAGCTTTTGCAATGTTCTCTTCCTCGCCAGTGTTCTGAAATTATACTCTGGTGTATCCTGCCGGGGGTCTTCTTTCACTCATTACACCAGGCACTCGGTGTAGAAACTCGTGACCTGCAATTCTGGGGAATTTTCTGGAAGTATTCCTTTGATCATTGTTTTCCCTCAGTTTTTCTCTTTCTACAATACTTGTCTGGAGCTAATCTTCTATTATTTCCCCCCTCTTTTCTCTGCCGTTTGCTACCTTTTGTTTTAAATGTTGCTCTAGCCTCTGAGGCTGTTCTTCAAGTTTATCTTTTAGTCCTTCTACTAAACTCCTCCATTTTTCAAATTTTCTTCTGCTCCTGCTTTGTTCTGTTTCCTCCAAGTTCTTCTCATTTGTATCAGTTCGCTATGAGCACAAGAGTGCTGCATAAGGGCACCCCCAACTCATTGGGTTGTATAGTAATAAGTACTTATTTCTCACTCGTGGGTCCTCATAGGGCAGGCCTGTGAGTCGGCTGTCATGTCTCTGGAGTATATGTTTCTCACTCTTCTGGGACTGAGCAGCTATCAAGGATACATTCTCATGTGGATGGTAAAAGCTTAAGAAGGCAAGCGCCAACATAAAAACCCGTTTCAATCCTTTGCTTACGTCACATCCACAAACATCTCATTGACCAAAGCAGATTACATGACCAAATCTAACACTTCGGATTTGGGCTGCACATTTGTCCACACTGGAAGGGAGAAGGGGTAAATATTTGCTGAATGATAAACCAAACTTTCCCATTATTCTTCCACATATTTGTTTGGGTTTCTGTCTTTCATGTTAGAAGCTTTCCTAAAATGGGGGCGCCTGGGTGGCACAGTCGTTAAGCGTCTGCCTTCGGCTCAGGGCGTGATCCCAGAGTTCTGGGATCAAGCCCCACATCAGGCTCCTCTGCTGGGAGCCTGCTTCTTCCTCTCCCACTCCCCCTGCTTGTGTTCTCTCTCTCACTGGCTGTCTCTGTCAAATAAATAAAATCCTAAAAAAAAAAAAAAAAAAAAAAAGCTTTCCTAAAATGTTTGGTTGAGCCCTGCCAGTTCTGCTCATTCAAAAGTGAGGCACAGAGGAAGCAAGGGACCAGCTTTATGGGAATGAGCTGGAGTTGCTGGCTGGTGAGCTGCATAGGATAATCTGGCTGGGTTGTTTCATGGGGGAGGACAACCACTGGTAAATACCAGGGGATCTTGTTCTTTGAGCAGCTCAGTTTCTAGAGAGAAATACCTTCCAATATTCTGCATAGGAAGTGTAACACTGGCTTTCAGCAATCTGGGAATCAAGTGGAAGAAGGGGGCCAGGGATCTCACTATTTTAGTAAGAACCCCCATTTTCAGCATGGTTCCCCTGCCTCAGCAAGGCCTGGTATCCCTGATCCCAGAATGTCTCTGGTTCAACCTCTTCAGAAAGTAGACTTTTAGGCATCTGCTTGTTGGTAGAGGGGAAGTCACCAGCATAGTGGAGTTGAGGTAGGAATTCAGGGTGTATCTGCTTCTTAGGTAGACTTTCAATAAATGCTCCCACTTCTAGATCACCTTGGACACCCCCCACCGAGAAGGACCTTTGTGCCAGCCATTTCTGAACATTCTAGAGCTCCATAGCATGAATGTCCTCACTCCTGGGCTTCTCCCACTGCAAACGTAAGATATAGCTTTACCTGATACATGACATCAGCCATCAGCTGTCCAGTTTCCAAACCTTTATTCTGTCCTGTCCTTTTCTATTCTTTTGTATTGTGGTTTTGTGCATTTTCATACTCTCACTGTTACTTTAGTTCTGGACAGAGGGACACTAACACGAGTGCTTAATCTACCACGGTTTACCAGAAGTTTCTCAAAGAATACTACTCAATGTAGTATTCTTTCACTAACCTATGTATCTAGACTATCTTTCCATAGCAAGTGTGGAGATGACTTTTTGCTTAATTATTGTTGTACACAACTCAATCAATCTTCTAATTATGGTCATTTGGATCATTTCTAGTCGTTTGTTATTAAAATAATGCTAGGTGGGGTGCTTGGTGGCTCGGTTAAGCGTCTGCCTTCGGCTCAGGTCACGATCTCAGGGTCCTGGATCAAGCCCTGCATTGCGGGGCTCCTTGCTCAGCAGGGAGTCTGCCTCTCCCTCTCTCCTTCCCCTCAGACTGTGCGCTTTCCCTCTCTCTCTCTCTCTCTCTCTCTCTCTCTCTCTCTCCTCAAATGAAAAAAATAAAAGCTTTAAAGAAAGTAAAATAACAGGGACACCTCGGTGGCTCAGTTGGTTAAGCGCCTGCCTTCGGCTCTGGTCATGATCCCAGGGTCCTGGGATCGGGTCCTACATCGGGCTCCTTGCTCAGCAGGGAGCCTGCTTCTCCCTCTGCCTGCCGCTCCCCCTGCTTGTGCTCTCTCTCTCTCTCTCTCTGACAAATAAAATCTTTAAAGAGAGAGAGAGAGAGAGAGAAAAATAAAAATAATTAAATAATGCTAGGTGAACATCTCTGTGAATATTGATGGATTTTTTCCCCCAGTGGATATTTATGAACAAAAGTTCCAAGTAGTGTAATTGCTGGATGGGAGTTTGAAGGCTCACTGCTTTTGGAAGCGCGCAGGGAACAGCAGGTATCTGGGTTCGTGCGGGCTCTGCCTGCACAGATCTGGTGTCCTAGGGACTGGGCCAGCCTGTTCTCACGAAACCTGATGCTGGGAACCAGCGGTCTCTTATTCATGATGCAGATGGAGCCCTTGGGTCAGGTTTAGAGCGGAGTATCGATCCCACGATTGTGCGCAAGGCAGTCAGTGATACACAGCTGAAGATGAGGCAGGCTCTGTGCTTCAGGAGTTTAAAATCTTTGGGGGTGATGAGAGAAACAGAGGCACTGAAGAGACACCAGCTGCACTTCCCTCTCCCTAAGCTGAGGTGAATAGGATGAGCCCCTGACAACCAACGTTTGCTCTGACTGTCTTGGTAGGCACCCCGGCCATGTTTCTTATGGAATAAATGGAAGAGAAGTGGGATAGTACCAACTGTCAAAGTCCTGATGAAGTCATGACTCCATAAGTCCCAAGTTTGGTGAAAGCCCCTGGGGTCGCTCCGAAATGACTGCCAGTCTCTCCTCCTCCTTTGCCCAGTAATACAGACCTCACACGTCAGTAATCTAGTTTGGGAGCCATCCCCACCTGGCCTGCCCCCTCCCTCTGTCCACTTTGCAGCTGTCTGGCTGATCCCTGATGCATCTACCATTGGGGAAGGAAAGTAGATGAGATTAACGTGTTTAAATCGGTGCTCCCAACAGTCAGGGCAGGAAAGAAGCGAAAAATCCTGGCTATGGCATTGAGTAAGAATTTCTTATTTGGGTATTTATTGCTTTTATTTCACTTCCAGAGTTGGTCACATGTCAAGTAGGGTTAAAATGCAAGGATAAAGCATAAACAAAGCCACAAAGCCAAAACAGAGAAGCTAACGTAGCATTTTCTTCTGTTTTGTTGACTCCTGCTCAGGTCTACTTCATCCCTTAAAGAGTTGATGATATATTGCTTGTGCCTTTTTTAACATATCGAGGCAATATATATCTATAATAGATTTAAAATAGAAATTGCTCCTAGTAATAGACACCCTTTACTGAGTATTTGCAAGAGCCAAATACGCATTATCTCATTTGGATGTCCTTAACTCCTTGTGGTGGATATTTTTATGACACCCATTTTTTACCCTCATTTTATAGATAAGGAAGTAAGCTAAGAGAAGTTACAGACATTATCCACGGTCACGAGGTAGTGAATCATGGGATTGGCGCCCAGCATTCTGACCCCTGAGCCCGTGCTGTTTCCTACAGTACTTGCTTTTATTTCTTCCAGTTACCTCCCAGTCTTACTGATGCATGATTAAATGCATGTATTTACAGTTGTATTTAAGTGTACAAAGTGTTTTGTACCCTGCTCTCTCTACTCCCACTTATTGTATCAGACATGTTTCTATGTCTCCCTCACAGGTATGATTGTAATTTACATTTTAATAGGCTTACAATAGTTCACTGAGTCATCATAGCATCATTTACCAAGCAATTTCCTTCTGTAGGAGTTTGATGTTTTCACTATTTTTGGTTAGCAGAGACAACACCGTAATGGACTTTGGGCTCTCTGCTTTTGCTTTAAAAAGGTACATCTCCTTAGGATAGATTCCTAGCACTGGGATTTGCCACATATTATCATATTGCTTTCCAAAGTGGTATACTAACTTACAGTACTGCCAGGAGTGAGTGAGTGGCCCAACTTCTCTGTATCCTCACTAGGATTAGCCTAATGGAGCACTTTCAAAGAGGAATATGAAATATATGGAGGGCTGTTACGATTGTTGTTGCAATGAAAATTATTACTGACAATCAGATTGTGCTTGGATCCCCTTCCCCTCATTTCTCTGTGGTTCCCTTCCCTGTCGCTTTAATAGCCTCATCTGAAGTCATAGTGATGAGTTTGGCCCATTATGGCACCCCGGCAACATGGATATGAACCGAAAAAGGTAATCCATTATTCAGATACCAACAGCTGGTGCTAAAAATCACTCCTTCTCCCGCCTTCACAATTCCCATATCCCTCTCACTTACGTTAACAACAACAACAAAAAAAATGGAAACATTTTGGCCCCTACCCCTCATTCCCTCCTCAGTTTCCCTAAGTTAAATAGTCTCCCTTCCGATGTTGACCCATCCTCTCCATTCCCAAAGCCACAAAACCAGTCCTGATCCTTGTCATCACTTGCCTGTGCACACGTTTTATTTTGTAAAGATTTTATTTTATTTTATTTTATTTTATTTTGAGAGAGGGAGACAGCAAGCACGAGCAGGGGGGAGGGGCAGACAGAGAGGGAGAAGCAGACTCCCCACTGAGCAGGGAGCCTGACTCAGGGCTTGATCCCAAAACCCTGAGATCACGGGCCGACACTTAACTGCCAAAGGCAGACATTTAACTGCCTGAGCCACTCAGGTACCCCCTGTGCACCAGTTTTATAACACGACTCCCTCCCCTAACCTTCCCCACACGCTGCTCCCCGTTAACCATCTTGAGGCACAGCCCCTGCTCACCCATGTCTCTGCCTCCAAGTTGGCCCCAGTTTCAGGGGCATCAGGAGTGGCCTCCAAGCTGGGTTATGTGGTGCCCCCCACGATGTACACCCTCTTCCTCCTTCCCAGCCTTGCTTCCTTCCACTTTCTCCATTTGCTCCCTACGTGCCCATCCGTCCTTGGGACCTGGTCTTTCTGGGTCTACAAGGTGCCTCACTGGACAGGTGCTTCATGCAGAAGCGGGGGCACCATTCCCCCAGCTATGTTGATTTATGTCAACTGCTCTGAATCACTCTTGGGCTGCGGGAACCTGAGAAAGTCTCTTACGCGTCTTTAAAGCCACCGTGAGCACGATAGCACAGGTTCTCAGCAGCTTTTCTGCCTGCAATCTTGCTGGCGCCCTTTCCCCATCTAGCCTGTGCGTGGCTGCTAGAATGATCTCTCTGACTGCAGACTGGGCCATGTCCCTGCCTATGCTTCCCGCTGTCTCTGTAGCATGTCATCTCGTGCCCTTGAGGAGCTGCTCCCTCTCTAGGCCTTCACGTTCATCATCCCAGAACTCCATCCTTCTTGCCCTGTCTCCAGCACTCTGCCCAGCCTTACCTCTTAAGGAGTCCCTCGATGGAGGTGCTGTAGACCTCCAGGCCCTCCGCAAGGCACTGGCCTCTGCCTGGAACACCTTCTCCGTCCTCCACCTTCCTGGGGAAGACTTCTCTTTCATGGCTTAAGCCAAATGCCTCCTCGGGAAAGTCTTGGAGGACCTTCACAGACAGAGTTAGGCATTAGTGAGTCCACGACACCATTGACTTATGTTTTATACTCACATTATGTTATACTGATTGATTGCAGTCTCCCCCCACTAGATAGAATCTCCTCTAGGGAAGGGACCATGTTTGATTCATTTTGGGTTTCCCGATGCCTGGCCTCATCTCTAGTATAGGTAGCTGCTTCTGGACGAAAGTGTAGCTAGAGCCCTGCCTCCTCTAAAAATCCCCAGGCCAATAACCTCGTGAAGAGTCCAACCATGTAGAATGGGAAGATCTAGCCTGGAACAGAAGTGGACCCTGACCCCTGAATCTTCTCTCTCCTGCCCCTATTAGGGAAAGGACTGGGCATTTCTCCAGGAGCCTCTTGGTTTTGGATAGAAGGGAGGAAGCAGGGGCTGCCCCATCACTGTGGAATGAGAGGTTTGGGGTTTTTCCTCCATCCCTCCAGGTCCACAGGTCTCCAAACTCGGGGAAAGGGAGAAATTAGTGGGTGGGCAGGAAATGATCAAAACTGGGAATTACTAACGGATTGTCTGCTTCCATGGGCTGCTCTTCAGTTTTGAAAACAAAGGTTTGCAGACCCGGGGAAAAGCATACATGTGGTGCCTCTGTTTCCCCAAAGCATTTAGCCACCTTACACCTGAACAAAACTACAGTTCTATGACTGGCAAAGAAGGGAGTCTGCCGGTTACCAGACGTTGTGCAGTTCCAAGCCCACACTGCACACTCTTCTGCGTGATGCTGGGCACCGGACACGGTAGCCTCACCTCTCCTTTGCCAGAGGATCCCTGTGAATTATGGCCAACAGGTCACTAGAGGGAGACTGGAAAGCAGGAGGAGGGAGGAGGCAGAAGCTGCTCCCATTCTTGTTTGCTTGTTGCTCCGACCAACATCACTGGGACAATGCTTCTTACCCACAGCAGCGCTAGCTTCAGGAGCTGCTGGTTCCAGTTTACAGATTCTCCACTCCTCCTGAACTAGCCCTGTGGTACCCTCAGGTGTGCCTGCACCAGTTTGCCGGGGGCTGGGGGTCATGCTTTTTCGGTCTTCTGATTGCTGCAACCAATTTCGCAAATGATCTCTGTTAAGATAACTGGTGTGGTTTCTCTTTTCCTGACTGGACCCTGACCAGTCCAGGAAGAACAGCTGTTGAGAAGTTTCTGCTAACGTCCGGCTCAATTACAATTTCAGAGTGACCTCTGATCATGGTGAATTATAATAATGATTACCATTTACTAATATCTTTGTATATCTTACACCATGTGACAAGACTTGAATGTATGATGAAAGACTGAATATACAGAAGGACGGTGGCTAGACCATACGTGACCACAGAACTCCTACCGGCCAGGACTCAGGCGCTGACTGCCCCTTTCCCTAATTTTTGCTCCTGCTTCCAACTCGGGACCAATCAGAGAAAGCCACATATGCTCCCCAAACCAATCACAGAAGAGGCCCCGCCTCTAGTCAGCCTGCCTCCCACTTCCCCATGGCAACAGCTCCAATCAGAGTGCCCCTGAAGCCTTCCCCTCTCTCCCTTCCCCTGCCTGCTTATGAGTCTCTACAAACCGAGGGATGGTGGCCGGCTCCCTTGCTATGGCAAGTTTTTTTTTTTTTGGGGGGGGGGTGATGTTCATTTATTTCCACAAATGATGTTATTTCTTTTCGGCATCCAGCGAGGCAGACATAATTACGTCAATTTTACAGATGAAGAAACTGGCACTCAGAGACGCCTAAGTATATAACAATTAGGCGACAGATCCGGAACCCAACCCGGGTAAATCTGACTCCCGGTCCTGAACTGGCCCTATCCTACCTCTATCACGGCACACCTCACCGAGTGCTTATTGTTTCCTGCTGTGATTGTATCTTCTCAAGGCTGTCTCCTGAGCAGTCTGTGCCTTTGTCAAAGTTAGGAGGTGTAACTTACAAATGTTGTATTCTCGGCCCTTACTCAAGGCAGGACACACAGTTGATGCCCTTCAATGTGATTCAGTAATAACGCTAAGGAAATGTCTCCGATTACCTTTCCCCAGACCGAGAAACCCTTTGAGAAGGAAATAAAATCAGCTGGTGAACGGTCTAGGATGTAATGAACTCTCGGTTTTCTTCCTGGGCTGTGGTGTAGACTGTGGACACGAATATGGAAGAAGGTAGAGCTGTCTGTGCATGGGTGGGGCTTACGAGCATTTATCAGTGGGACCAGGGATCTGAAAGAAGCAGGAGCCAAGGCATGCTCGTGTGGTACCTGCAGGAGGTCAAAACGAACAAAGTTGTCCACGTCCAAAAGCAGTCATCACCGTGAGTTAGATGTTAGCAGTTATGTGAGGTAGACGGTTGTCTCCTTCGTCTCCTCCCCACACACAGGGATCTTGTGTGCTGTTGTCAAAACAGCTGACTGAGCAAATACCCTATGATCTCACTCATGTGTGGACTTTAAGAAACAAAGCAGAGGATCATAGGGGAAGAGAAGGAAAAATAAGACGAAAACAGGGAGGGAGGCAAACCATAAGAGACTCCTAACTCTAGGAAACAAACTGAGGGCTGCTGGAGGGGAGGGGGGTGGGGGGATGGGGTCACTGGGTGATGGGCATTAAGGAAGCCAGGCGATGTACTGAGCATTGGGTGTTGCATGCAATTGATGAATCACTAAATTCTACCCCTGAAACTAATAATGCAGTATATGTTAAGTAAATTGAATTAAATTTAAAAAAAATTTTTTAAAGTTAAAACAACAGCAACACCTGTCCGAAGAACTGGAGAAGGCAGAGACCAAAAGCCCACCCCACCCCACCCCACCTCACCCTGTAATCAGAAATGCCAGGAGGATCCACAGACACCAGAGCCGGCCACTAGGTGGCACTAGTGCTGAGCTAATGGGCTCTGGCCTTCCGCCCACGCCTCTCAAAAGAGGCCACATTTAACAGAGGCCAGGGACAGCAGGTGAAGTAAAAACTGGAGCTGGAAATAAGGCTGCTCTTAAAATCCCACAGCGAGCCTTTTATGCGATTGTGATTTTTATCATTAATAGGGCATTTGCTCTACAGCAGAGGTCTGAATTAGCTGTGGTTTAAGAACCGAATCCTGCCTGATATTTGGACTACACTAAGCAAGGTCATGAGGGCTTTCAGAGAAATGACCTGAACAATCTCCCCCACGGGATTAATGTAAATAAGGTTTTCTTCGATTAGCATCGTTCTGCTGCCCGGGGCTTTCAAAATTACAGGATTTCTGAGGATCACAGTTTAATTGCATAATTATACAAAAATAATACTTAATAAAGAACCAAGCAAATAAAAATGACAGCAGCATTTCCCCAGCTATTAACAGCTACTGGAGGCAGCCTGACATGGGCAAAAGAATGGGTGTTGGAATTGAACTTGGGTACAGACTGTAGCTCTGCCTCTTCCCCACTGCACGTTCGGGCAGCTTCTTCAATCTCTCAGTGGCTGTTTCTTTATCTATTAAATTAGGATGGTAAGGTGCACATCATAGATGAGTGCAGCATCTGTAACTGTCTAGTACGATGCATGGCACATAGTAGGTGTGTAGTAAACCTAAACCCCTTCCCCTGTTCACCAAATGGCAGGGCTTTGCATCAATAATTCAAGTGGGTATGCTACCCTTTTCAAAGGATTTTATTCCTTTGAAAGCATTTCTCATCTACCATTCCATTTTGCCTCATAGGTTTTGAAACACAGCTACCGAGGGCAGATAGCTGCGTGGGATGGAGGGGTTTTGTTTAAAATGCAGATTAAGGATAAATGCGGACCTTCGCAGTCATGGTCTGTGCTAGCGCTGGCTTTCAAAATCCCTCCACTGTCCTGAAGATAGACTCTCTGCGGAGGCCGGAGAGGGTCAGTGTGACTGCCAGCACCTTTCCTGCCTCGGCTCCATCACCTCAGAAATGTGGAGATTGGATTGTGGGTTTGGTCTGGTTGCAGGTGGGCAAACTGGAAGGGCAGGGTGTGGTTTTGAAATCTCAGAAGCCTCTCTCAGATCTTCAGGAGGTCAGACTACAACACGATCTCTTACGCTCTCCTGAACGCACAGCCAGAAAGCCAGTTGGGAGCCAGGTGCTGAGGGTCTGGTGTGGAGGCACGGGGAGAAGCAATGGGCCGGATTTGCAGACGCGGGGTCAAGACCCAGCTCTGCTGTTCTTATATAATAAAGAATTTGTCTGGTCTTTGCCCCTGGTTCCTGGAACTGAGCCACTAAAATCCTTGGAGGGAGCCCCTTGGTTCACACCTGAGTTTATGGGGAGGAGATGGCTGTGGATGGAGGCCCATCAGCAGAGAGACCCACCCTATGACTATCAAGGTGGGGCTTGGAGCCTGGGCAGGAGTAGGGGGCTGGAGATTGACTTATCCATCTTGCCTGTATGATGAAAGCCCAGTACAAGCTCCGGACACAAGCTCAGGGAACTTGCTGGCTGGTGAACACATTGATGTGTCTGGAGGGCAATGTACTGGGAAGGAGCGGACCACGAGGAGAGGACCCGGAAGCTCTGCAGGCAGGACCCCCCCACCCAGACCTCGCCATTGGTTGGTCCTGGTTCATGTCCTTTAGGGTAAAACTATCATTGTATGTATAGAATTGTCCCTAGTTTTCAGGGTTGTCTAGCAACTTACTAAACCTAAGGGAGGTAAGGAGAATCCCCCAGATTGGTAGAAAGTTTGTCAGAAGTGGGGGGGGCCTGGAGCCCCCACCTGCAGCTGACATCAAGTGGGGGCCACCTGTGGGGACTGGGCCTTTCACTGGTGGGGTGTGCGCCTACACCAGGCGGTTAAGGCAGACTTGAACTGCAGTTTACCAGTTGGTATCAGAAGAGCTATTTACAGGTGCCTGGTCTCTGGCAAGTCACTCACCTCTGAGGCTTAGTTTCTTCATCTGTAAAGTGAGGTTGTCTGTGATGACTACTGTAACCAACTCACGACGAGACAGTATCAGTACAAGTGTGTGGTAAACTGCCTGGTGGTATACACACCTGTTCCTGTCCCTGTTCCTGCTGACTCACCCGGTGCCTCGAGGCACAGCTAGCCTCCCTGGACCTCAGAGTCCCTATCAGGGAGATGCACCCCTCTGTTCCTACAGCTCACTGAATTTTTACAAGGTGAAACTGAGTCATCCATGTAGGAAAGCTCTGAAAAATACTCCAGCAATTGCACTATTGGATATTTGTCCAAAGGATACAAACATAGTCATTCAAAAGGGCACGTGCACCCCAATGTTTATAGCAGCAATGTCCACAATAGCCAAACTATGGAAAGAGCCCAGATGTCCACTGACAGGTGACTGGATAACGAGGATGTGGTATCTATATAATGTAATGTTACTCGGCCATCAAAAATTGAAATCTTGTCATTTGCAATGACATGGAGGGGACTAAAGGGTATTATGCTAAGCAAAATAAGTCAGCTAGAGAAAGACAAATACCATGATCTCACTCAAATGTGCAATTTAAGAAACAAAACAGATGAACATAGGGGAAGGGGGGGAAATAAAATAAGAAAAAACAGAGAGGGAGGCAAACCATAAGACACTCTTAACTATAGGGAACAAACTGAGGGTTGCTAGAGGAGAGGTGGGTGAGGGCACGAGGTAACTGGGTGATGGGCATTAAGAAAGGCACGTGATGTAATGAGCACTGGGTGTTATATGCAACTGATGAATCACTAAATTCTACCCGTGAAACTAACAATATACTACATCTTAACTAAATTGAATTTAAATTTAAAAATTTTTAAAAATACTCCACAGTACCTTCAAAATCAAAGTTGCTGCCTTTTTTTCCCCCCTAATTTCTGAATGCATTACATAAAAACAGCTGAATTCATTGTTACTGAATTTTGAGTGTTTGGGGTAGTCAGACTTATAAAGGGGACCACCAGGTAATAAAAGAAATTCACCCAGAAAGCCCCAGTGACACCCGAAAGAGCTAGACAGTCATCCTCCTGAGGAACAGAAACTAAAGGACAAGAAGATGCTTTAGTGACTGCCGTACGCAGGGTCCCAAAGACATGGAAATGCCACATCAGGAGAAGCCAACCAGGGATTTTTGACAGGAGCCCTAAGAAGCGTAGACAGTTAAAAATTATGAGTGTTGATTTGCAGTGGATTTCCTTTTTGCATCATAATTAATGGTTCTTTCCAGTAACTCCAGGCATGCCAGCTAGTAGATAGATATGAATCTGTACAGTGATAGATTCAGATAAGTTACAGAAATCCAGACAAGAGATGTTTCGAAATTATGACACTCATGAATAAAGTCCTTTCCCTTCTCATTTCAGTTCAGTTCCTCTAATCAGCCAGGATGGGGGTAGGGAGGTGCTTTTCTTCTGTTCAAGAAAAAACAGAATTGAAACAGGCTAGTTTGTGCCCAAGTCTTGTGCTGGGACCTCAGCTTGTGCAAAGTGGAAATCCTCTCCTAAGCCCCACCAACCTGCTCCTCCCGTGGGAACATGGGTAAGTTCCCCATCCAAGTGGGATCTTAAAGGAGGCCACTGCCCTTTGCCCCCAGGAGAAACCTGGAGTTCACTCCCTACCCTGCCCCCAACTTCCAATCTGTTAACAAGATCTGTTCATTCTATCTTGTAAAATTATTTCTGAAATCCACTTCTCTTCCCCCAACCCTTGGCTCCGACCCTTGTTCAGGCCCAGAGGGTCTGAGACTGCAAGTGAACCTCCGGCTAGACCCAGATTTGTTCAGGAAATTGGAAAACTGAGACCGCAGTTTTGGGAAAGTGGGCATCAGTGACTTTAGCTTGAAATGATGAAGAAAGCAGAAGTTACCAATGTCCCCTGCTCTTGGCCAAACATGTCTGAGGGAAATAAGACTATGAATTCTTATGTGAGCCTCATATTTTGTACCAGTTCTATTCAGAGCAGTACAACCTTTGCTTTCTATCCAATTATCCCCAACTGCACTTCAGAGAATGTCACTACCCCTGGAGTTTGTCTGAGGCCATCAAAGTCCGGATTAGCGCTGACCTGGTGAAGGGCATGTAGGCTGTGGGAGAGCATGGGAGAGAGAGCACTGGCACCTGAGGCCGGCTGGCCGCCGTTGCCATGACAATGGTGGGACCTCAGGCTCCACCGGAGGTGTGAAATCTCCTGATTCTATTAACTATCTTGAATTTAAATTTAAAAATTAAAAAAATACTCCATAGTACCTTCAAAATCAAAGTTGCTGACTTTTGCCCCCTAATGTCTGAATGCAGTATATAAAAACAGCTGAATTCATTTTTACTGAATTTTCAGTGTTTGGGATAGTCAGACTTAAAAAGAGAACCACCAGGTAATAAAAGAAATTCACCCAAAAATCGCCAGCGACACCCGAAAGAGCTAGACAGTCATCCTCCTGAGGAACAGAAACTAAAGGACAACGAGATGTTTTAGTGAAGCATCTCCCAACTCTGGGGATGCCAGGCAGTCAATTTAAGGGTTGAACCCAACGTCTTTGCAATTACGGTGATTATCCGAGCAACTGGCTAGAGAGTCAAAATGGGGTCTTGGAGGAGCTCGGGTCTGAGGTATACTCTCAAAAAATCCACTCCCCCGTGAACACGAGTGAGAGGCTAGAAATAGGGGAGCGGAGAGTCTTCGGAAAGTACCAGAAGACAAATGACACAATGAGTACGAGAGAGTGAGAGCACAAGGATACAGCTGATTGGACCAAGATCCCACTTGGTCCCAACCATGGGGACATCCGTTTGTGCCCTCAAGTGGTCCACAAACCCGTCTTGAGCATCAAGTAGGTGCCACACCCTGAGCTAGACACTGGTGACACAGAACAGTATAATCTCTGTCCTTAAAGTGCTGCTGGGAGGACAAGAGACAAATGAAAAGGGGTTGAGAGTCTAGATGGGAGAGACAGGACCCATCAGTAGTTAAGTCCCCATATTTGGGAATGGCACCATAACTTGGTACTTTTCCGACAGGGATCCTCATAACATCGTAGTGAAATAGCTATGATATCCCCATTTTACAGATGAAACGACCTACCGTAAGAGGTTAAATTTCTTGCTTGTGCCCCACAGCGACTGCATGGCAGAGCTAGGTTTCAAACGAGGCTCTCCATTTCCAAACACCCCCCCTCCAACATATTGAAAATCCCCACTCAGTTTAATCCCATCTGTGCGGAGGCTCTGCCCAGGGAGACAGAAGACCAAAGCTATACACCAGGTGGAAAAAAAAAAAAAGGAAATTCTCTCCACAAAGTCTTAGAATGAGGAAAAGATCCCCAAGATAAGCATTTTAATGTAAAGAATGAAAGTGATGGAAGAATAAACCAGCCTTCCTCCGACAGGCAAGCCCTCCGTTCTGAAAGAAAACTGACCGCCAAATGGGCAAAGGGGAAATAAAAGAGAGAGAGACACTTAACTACAGAGAACAAACTGATGGTTCTCAAAGGGGGGTTTGGAGGGATGGGTGAAAGAAGTGAAGGGGATTAAGGAGCACACTTATCTTAAATCACTATATTGTACACTTGGAACCAACATAACACTGTATGTTAGCTGCACTGGAATTAAAATTAAAAACTTATTACAAAAAAAAAGAGGGGTGCCTGGATGGCTGAGTGGGTTAAGCATCAGACTCTTGGTTTTGGCTCAGGTCGTGATCTCAGAGTCCTGAGATCGAGCCCCAAGTCTGTGCTTGGTGCTCAGCGGGGAGTCAGCTTGAGATTCTCTTTCTGCCTCTCCCTCTGCCCCTTCCCCCAAAATAAACAAATCCTTAAAAAGAGCGAGAGAGAAAGCTGATCACATCTGTCCTCTGTGAAGCCTGAGCTACTTGCCAGCAACTGAACAGAAGTCTCCTAAAAACTGAACAAGCCATCCATCAGCTCCCCATATCAGATGCATTCCTTTCCAAAACCCAGGCTTGTGCCTAAACAGAAAGTACGTTGCTCAAGTCAAAATACTGTTCTATTTCTTGTCATCTGCTTTGAAGAGATGGGGATGCCAGCAAAGTGAGTTGTTCCGGTGATGAGATGAAAGATAACTATTTGCTATATAAATAAATACATTTTTTAAAAAACTAGTACTTAGGAAGACTCTCCCCAAAACAAAAAAGCTATAAATGACATTGAAAGGCAAATATCTGATTCCTCTTTTCTGCTCTAAATCTTCAGCTGTGAGTCCCACGAGCTCTTCCTCCACAATGTGTCCAAAGCTAACCCACTCCTTGCCACCCAACCCCTAGCACCTGTATCTAGGGCGTGGTCACATCTTCTGGGGACTGCTCCAGAATCCTCTCTGGTCTGCCTGCCCTGCCCCCTTGTGCTCCCTTACAGACCATTCGCCAGGGAGCAGCCAAAAGGACCTTTTAATAATGTAAACGAGATCATGTTACACCCATAATATCCTTTAATAGTTTCCAGTCACATCTAAAATGAGAATGAAATTTGCCACAGCCTCGCTCTCTCTCTCTCTCTGTCCCTATTGTTCTCTCCACTACAACTTCAACAGCCTTCGTTTAGATCTTCAGGAGCTGCGAGCCTCCTCAGATGGTACGGTATACACACTCCCCATTCCTTCTGTGCACAAAGATTTTTCCCAGCTCACACATTTCGGGTTCCTTCTTAGCATCAGTTTCCTGATTAAATGTCACCCACTCAGAGCAGCCTCTCCCTACAGCCCTACGAATGCAACAACGTCCTCCATCACTTGACAAAATCTAAAACTAATAATTTGCTTTCATGTTTCTCTTCCCTCCATGAAAGCAGAAACCCTATTTATCCTTTGGAAAGCACTAAATCCCCAGAATCTAGAACAGTACCTGACACATTGTAAGTGTGCTGAATGTTTGTTGAGTGAATGAATGAAAAAATACTGTAACTTGGATGGCAGACCCAGGGTTAATGACTCAAATATGTAAGAGCCTTTATTAATAAGCAAGAAAAAATATGAGTATGCCCCCAAAGGCTGCAGAAGCTCCCACCCAGGATCTAAAACAACATTCTCAGTCCAGACAATAATACTTAGATACAGTCTTTTTCTTGCTCTGCCATTAAAATTCAAGAAGGATGTGAAGCCAGAGGGAAAGGGTATTTGAGTCTGCAGGTGGGATTGATGATTAAAAAAAAAAAAGAAAAAGAGGTCGGGGTGCCTGGGTGGCTCAGTTGGTTAAGCATCTGCCTTCGGCTCAAGTCATAATCCTGGGGTCCTGGGATCGAGCCCCATGTCGGGCTCCATGCTCAGTGGGGAACCTGCTTCTCCCTCTGCCTGCTGCTCCCCCTGCTTGTGCTCTCTTTCTCAAATAATCTTTTTTTAAAAAGTATATTGAAAAAATAAAAACTCATATAGAAAAAAAATCTCAGTCGTGAAGCGTGGCACATGTATTGACAGCATCCCTCCAGTTGTGCCAAATGCTGTTTTGAACACCTGATTCCCCACAGCTGCAGTTGCGTCGTCCTGCTGATAACATTTGTATCTCCCCAAATCATGGGGTTGATGAAGGCCATGGAAACTCAGGGCAGAAGAAGGAGGAAGAGGGGAAAGGTCAGCCTTAGCATTTCACCAAATGACCCTGCGGAGTTTGAGTCAAGGAAGCAAATTACAGGGGCGCCTGGGGGCACAACGGTTAAGCGTCTGCCTTCGGCTCAGGGCGTGATTCCGGCGTTAAGGGATCGAGCCCCACATCAGGCTCCTCCGCTATGAGCCTGCTTCTTCCTCTCCCACTCCCCCTGCTTGTGTTCCCTCTTTCGCTGGCTGTCTCTATCTCTGTTGAATAAATAAATAAATAAATAATCTTAAAAAAAAAAAAAAAAGGAAGCAAATAACAGGCTCCCTGCGTCCAGCGGGATGCAGTGAGACGGGTTGCCCACAAGGGGGCAGAAGCCAACAAGTTGCGCGCTCGGCCCCATTGGGAGGCGGTGTAGCTGTAAGGGAGACTGTCATTGATTAGTTTCTGTGCCTGTTTTGCTATCATTTTGACCCCAAATACGGAAATGTTAGAACTGGGTGCCCGTAAAATAGCTCTTCAGACGAGGCTAAAAGCATCTAATGTGAAGTCTTTGATGACCTCCCTGCCCATCTCACACAAAACTCGAAGTCTTGTTGCAGACCCACAGGGAGGGGGGAAGATGACCTAGATTTCAAAATCATCTAAAGAGAAGGGTGGCTTCCCGTCCTAGTGACATCTAGCCCTGCCACCCTGCTCCCAAAGGAAGAAAGCTCCCCGCCCCCCTCCCCAAAAAAAAACCAAGGAAGCCCATTTGGAGGCTCCAGAATGGTGATTTTTGAAGACAGACTCAGGACCTCCTCATATCCTCAGATCTCCACAGACCACACTATTCACTCCCAAATCCCTGGTCCCTGAGGCTTAGCTTGACAAAGAAAGAGAACAAATACCGTCATCAGACACTGAAGACCAAATCTAAATAATTTAACTATTCTCCAATTCCATCGCCATGGCTTATTTCCTTTAGTTGTATTTGTGATCTTGATAAAGATTAACACTCCACCACACCACCAACACCACACACGCACACACGTGTACACACACACACACACCTTTTCCCTGGTCATAAACCCACAAACATACAATGCTGGCTTTTATCTAGAAGCAAAGGCTCTCAGACCTGTGTGCATCAGAATCACTGGGAAGCAGACTGCTGCCCGCCCCACCTTGAGTTTCTGATGCAGTAAAACCGAGGTGGGTGTTGATGCTGCTGGATGGGGAGCCACACTTTGAGAACCACTGTCATGATTACACAGAACAGAGGGATTTGTCTCTCTCTCTATTCGTTGCATTATCCTCAAGCACTAGAATGCTCAGAAACAAATACTTCCCAAATAAGGAAAAGAAACGAATGTTCACGGAGACTACTGTATGCCGGGGTGCTTTGCAGCCATCATCCTGTTTTATTTAATCCACACAAGTTCCTGGAAAGTAGGTACTATTATCCCCACTTTCAAATGAGAGAACAAAGATTCCAAGAGGTTATTTGCCCACGATCATCTCCCTAGCAAGTGTTACCTCATGGATTTGATCTGCCTTCCTGAGTTCATGCTGAATATTCTATCTCCCATGTGAAAAATAGATGCACGGAAATGAATAAGAGTAACAATAAGCAGTTTTGGGGGGAGCACCTGGGTGGCTCAGTTGATTAAGCAAGTGTCTAACCTCAGCTCAGGTCATGATCTCATGGGTTCTGGGACTGAGCCCCACGTTGGGCTCCGCGGTCAGCAGGGAGTCTGCTTCTCCCTCTCCACCCACCCCCGCTCATGCTCTCACTCTCTCTTTCTGTCTCAAATACATAAAGTCTTTTAAAAAGATAAGCATTTTTTTTAAGGCGAATAAGCAAGCGGTGTAGGAAAGCCTTGCAGACACAATTAGAATCAGAGGAGGCTCCCAGGTTGCCCCAGTGCCCGGGAAACAGACTGCTCTCGGGAGGGAGGGCAGACTAAGCAAAGAGCCCGCTGCTGTTTAGGACAAGATTGCTACTAGCAGCTATAACTGCTTCATAGACTAGAACACCACACGTTATGCAGAATAGAAAGTGGTTTCTATTTTTGCATTCGAAGAAGCGGTATTTGTATAAAAGGGTGTTGGGGATGTTTGTTAAAAAGCTTTCTACAGATCAGAAATCCCCAAGCTGGAGGTTTGATGAATTTCAAACGTAGAAAAACAAAATGTGAGGCAATGTTTAAATGCCTGAGAAACTGATTAACACCCCTCACAGCTTTTAGGTTTCTGCCTCAAAATGGAAGTGTTTGCTTCCTTAAAGCACTCCCTTTCGTTTTTTTTAGGGAAACATAAGCATTTTGATTCTGAGTGTGTGTGGGGGGGGTGCAGGGTCGGGGGAGAATTTCTATTCAAAGTAATCAATGTCAGGCAATCTACCCTTTGCATGAAACAATGTTGAGATCCAAGACAGACTCCTAGTTGCTATGTCTTGGAGTTAAACAGATTTTCATTAACAATAATCAGTGTGGGAAAAAATTGAATTTCAACATGTTAGGTGACACACAATTTAATTCAACCAACAAAGCCTCCTCTGCAGACAAGGCATTACCTTCAAGAAACTTGCGAGTTAAGCAGAATAGTATGGTAGACATGCTTATAATTAAAGGACACTGATGCTTGTGTCCTTTCAACATTCATGCATTGCGATCCTGACTCCCAGGGGGATGGTAGTTGGAGGTGGGGCCTTTGGGAGGTGATCAGGTCATGAGGGTGGAGCACCACGATGGGATTAGAGCCCTTCTAAGAAGAAGCATGGGAGCCGATTTTTCTCTCTGCCTCGTGAAGATACAATGAGAAGACGGCCACCGGAAGTGAGAACTCACCAGCCACCGGAACTGCCAGTGCCTTGATCTTGGACTTCCCAGCTTCCAGAGCTGTGAGACATGAGTGCTAGTCAAGCCCCCCAGTCTTGTTAAAACAGGCCAAACTGACAAAGACAGCAACCATGATCCAACTGGGCAGGAAAGAAGCACCCAAAACTGCTTCTTTCTTCGTGGTTCTTCCCACAAGTCTTTCTAGTCCCATCGGGGCTTTGTCTCTGTCCACTGCCACCCAAACTATATCCGCTCTTCTAATGGCCTTGTTGCCCCTGACTCTGGTCTACCCAACACACTGTCACTAGGTTACCCTCCTAAATTCAAGGCAGTTGGCTGTCCCTGCTCAATCTTTCTGCAGATCTTAGTTGCCTGCAAAGCTGAAGTGATCTGCAAACCACCATGCCAATGTTATCCCCTTTCAGTCCTCGACTCTGGTCAAGTCCATGCACACTCGCTGCCCCTGGACATACCACAGAGCTTCCCATGTAAAACCCAACAGCACTTACTGTAATACTATTTAATATGTGGCATATGCTATGTTGAGATATTACCTACTTTGGTGTGTCCGTCTCATGGCTCATCACAAGTTCTGAGAGTAGGAATTGTGTACTGTTTGTCCTTATATCCTCCGTACTCAGTGATGGGTACGCAGTAGGCCTTCAGTGCATCCAGCTGACTGTGACAAAGGCTTTCATTAATGATATCCGGTCTTGTTTACAATCCTCCATACTTAAGCCCATCCAAGATAAACCTGAATGGGCAGAGTCGTATCAGTATCTCTTGGAGTGAGATAAAATTAGAGTCAAGAGTTAAGACACCTAAAGACTTACCAATGGATGTATCTGCTCCCCCCTCCCCCACCCCAAGAGGATAACTGCCCTGCTCCTTCCAAAGTCAATGTCAAGTCACACAACAATATCACAGCTGGGTAAGCACCCTTTCAGTCTGCTTATATTTACTTCTTAAGTTAGGAGGGCGTGGCCCTCTACAAAGGGGACCAAACTGGGAATCATAGATGCTTTTTGGCGTAGAATTATCTGAAACACCTTTGACCAACTGGGTGTGAAAAGCCTTCTGACAACTCTACTAGACTCTTCAGACTAATTAGCAGTTTTTCATCAGGGACTTCAACTCAAATGTGCCTTCTGGTTATCAGGCTATTACTGTTATGTTGTCTCTTGATCTCCTTTTCTGGCTTCTTTTTTCTAACTTGAAAAATGGCAAAGTAAGATAGTTCATTTCCTCTGATCTCTAAACATAGTTTCTGGTTATTATTTAGAATTGGAAGCAATACATTAAAATAGCAGAATGTATATAAGTTGCAAAATGCTTTTCTCACTTCTCTCCTCACTACCCCTCCATTCACCACAGTGGCAGGTTAGCCATTCACTTCTGTTCAGGAGAAAAATTACAGTTAATTGTTAGTCTGAGAATGACACAGCACTGGCGACACGTATAGGCAGGTCCCACCAGCAAACGCCCCTCCCCAAGAACAGCTGCTTTTAATTTATTATTTATTGAAGAGCTGATGAGCCAGGGAAAACTTCAGCTGTGAATCAGTACTTTTTTCCTATAGTTGATTTCCAACTTGGCAAAATTAGAGAATCACTATCATGCCGGGTTCCTGGAATACAACGTAGTTGAATGATTCAAAAAGGAACTGCTTAGAATTACTGGCTCTGAGTAGTGTTGTAGGGGTCCTCAAGGATTTTCAGTGTTTTAAATTTAGTATTTCAGATTTAGATTATTTTAGATTTCAGAATTTTAGTATTTTGGGAGTTTCTTATTTTAGAAGTCTTGCTTTTACGTATTTCTGAAATCGTTGGAGGCAAACTCTCACTCACATGAGCATAATGAGCAGAGTCAGAGACTCAGCCCTCTCCTGCCACCCACTACTTCCGGTGCCTCAGCCTGTGTACTTTCCAAATTAGGAACTTACAAAATCTGCTAAAAACCATCGTGGCTGCCCTCTGCATTCCCATCCACTGCTTCATGCCCAAATCTGTATCCAGATAGGTAAGCCCTCCAACAGGTGACATAACAAGGAGCCTGAGTCTCCTTCCTCATGTCCCACCACTCCCTTTGTATCCCAAATAGTCCTATCTCCAGTCCCACTGACTTGTTTTCATCACTTTTGACAGTTGCTATAAGGCTAACAAGCAATTATTGATCACTTATTGTATCAGATGCTACACCAGACACATTCATACTTTGTCCATTTAGCCTTCGTGACAATGCCACAAAGTGTTTTACAAATAAGGAATGAAATTCAGAAACTTGTGACATCATAGTAAGGGTTGGGTTATCTGTGACTCCAAAACTTCAAGCCTTCCCACTACATATGTCCCCTCGCTCTCGGTGTATCTTCCGTGTTCAGTTTCTCCTCTAAGAATTCTACTCATGCTCAGGACCCAGAACTAACTCTGCTTGCCCCTGAAACCTTCTCCTTACTCTTCAGAAACATCACCCTCCTTGGAATTCATAGCATTTACTGATACTTCAGTATTCCTCATAGGATTGAATTTCTTGTGTTTTTCATGCACGTGTTTAGTATTTCTCCAATAGACTGAAAACTCCTTAAAGCAGGACTCACAAGTTGCTTGTAGTGTTTACTCAGTGCAATGCACAGAGTAGGTGCTGAATAATGATCTGTTAAGGAACATGACACTACTAGATGTGTCTAATACCATTCTTGCTACAGTCTGTTTCCTGCAATTGAACTAATTCAGGAAAACATCTAGCTAGCTTAAGAGAAAGCAGACAGATGCTTAACAAACAAATGGATTCTTTTGGGGAAGATAAAGGGAAAGAATCAGGTTTGGAGGTGGCTTAGAGGCTTATTCTATCTTTGATGATATCAAAATGGATAGAAAGTTAAAAGAGATCTTTGATGATCATAAAGGATAAAAAGCAGAAAGAGATCCATGATTATAATCAAATGCTAAATGGAGACTAGGACAAGAGCAATATGGCCATAGGATTGGCTAAGTCCTCCCAGGAAAGTGCCCATGATAAATGACTGTCTCCAAATGCATCATTCTCACCTGCCTCCAAACATATATTTAGTACCTACTCTGTACAGGACATCATGGGGGCTGCAAAGTGGTATTAGAGTCTGCTCGAAAAAGATCCCCAACTCAACCAGCAAGAGAGGACAAATACCTACATAGAAGAGCAAAAACACCAGGATAAATACACCAGCTACCAAATAAATGAAGTACATTGAAGGTCCGTGCCAGTGGAGCTCAGGGAGGGAAAGACTCTGTGGGTGTCATGTCAGGAAGGGCTTATGGGGAAGATGGAACTAGAGTTGTACCTTGCAGTAGAAGCAGGACAACCCAGGGAATGAGTGATGGGAAGAAAATTCCAAGCAAATGAGTGGCAGAGACTCACAATCCTTCTGAAGGCCACAGGAACACATGAAGCAGCCAGGTATAGAACATCCATGCTCAGCTGTTTATATTGCAGCCCTGTGTAATGGCCACCTGATTACATTGCCTTTGACCCCATCGCATTGAGGCAAAACAAAAACAATGAATGAAACAAATTTGTAGGTTACTAGTTTGTAATGAGGCAATATGTGCGTTGAGATTGGTGCTAGGGACCGTAGATGTAACAAGACAGATTTAAGACAAGGCCCTTGTCTTCAAAAAGCTAAATATCTACTTTGCAAGCAAGATGAACTCCTATGGAAAAGTTTAAGTGTACTTTAAAAACCTGTATTATCAGTGCCAAGTTATGTTCTTCTGCTGTATACCATAAGCATATTTTAAAGATGAAAAATATTAATATGGATGCAGGTGTTTAGTAGATGCAGAGTTACAGCAAATCCCCTGCGGTGCCTCATCAAAATGCAGCTTTAGGTTGGGCTGGGTTTGTCCCAATACCTACTTTCACAATCCAGTTTCCACCCGGCACTGAGAATCTCTTAAAAGTGTTTCAGAAATGTTCCGTTTCAACCTGAAGACTTCATGAAGGAGAACAATTTCAAGTCCAGGCAAGAGCCATCTGACTTGGCAGCTTGGAAAGTGGGAGAAGCCGATGACACCATTCTCCTTCCGTTTCTGCTGAGATCCGCCAAGTGAGAGACACCCAGCCAGTCTGCAGGATATTAAAAGCGATAGACACAGTCACCCTGTGAGGGACGTTGCGCCTCGCAGAACTGAGTCAGTGTATTATTCACGAGGCATCTTCAAATTTTTATGATTTCTAAAACCCACGAAACCCAGCCTATGGCAGAAGCGGCTGTGTTATGCTGCCATTTAAAAGTCTGCCTGAAATCATACATGTGTCTTATTTTAACAGTTCCCAAAATGTTACAGCAACACCGAATTCAGCTCTTGAGCTTCCTCAAGACTCCTCCCACACAATTCTCTTTCTTATCCCTGTGATCTGTAGAAATCCGACAGCCCAGCCAATGTCTCCACGATGAGTCAGGCTTGTAGGAACAGGATGCACGGGGCTCTTTCCCCCTGGGAGCACAGTGCCTCCCTGGTGGCGAGTTGACTTTCTCAGCTCCAGTGACCTCTGGAGAAGGAAATGATAAGCTCTTCCAGTGACTGACAGGCAAGCAGAACCAGCCAGAGAAGCCACAGGAATTCAGCCACTGAGGAGTCGGGTGGCCAGCGATGTGTGGTGTTCTCTTACTATATGAGGAGAGGCACAAGAGAACCGTGTCTCCATGGAAGAAACGAATCAATAATGAAGGAAGTCATGATTCTCTATAAACTAGATGCTGGGTTGAAATGGCAAAAGAGGCACCCATCACAACAAAAGGTACCATTTCTGAAGATGACTATGTTCCAGCCACTCTTTTAAGTGCTTTTCCTATATCACCTCATTTTGCCCTCACCAACCTCTGGAGGATGTGCTATTATCTTATTATCCTCATGGTACCGAGAAATAGAGAGATTCATTAGCTTGCTTGACTTGACTTATAAGAGGCAAAGGTAGGATTCGAACTGACACACTGTCACTCCGTAACCCAAGCTCTTTCAGGCAATGTTCTACAGCCAGATTTAGAAACCATTTAGGACATATACAGCGAAAGGAAACTACATATTCATTCATGGTCCCTTGAAGGCAGGGTTTGCAAAATGGCTTGCAATCTGTCAGAGGGCTGGCCAGTGGCTGGACCCAGGATTGGGGCACAGTGTGAGGACTGCTGTGAGGGTTGTCAGCCCAGAATTCACACCGAAGGACAAAGGAGGGGTTAGGTAAAGCTTCCTGGAGAAGGTACTGCTCAACTGAACTTTGAGGCTGACGTGTAAATTAGAATCGGAGAAGAAGCATATGGTAGATTGATGGTAAAAATGCCCACCATCCTTCATTCCTCCTTGCATCCTGGCCCCTGCAACTGCCATTGCAGCTCTTCTCATGCAAACGTTGTGTATTTCTCTGTGCCTCAAATCCTGTAACTTGCTTTGGCCAATAGTGTGCAGGGGAAATGATGCGTCACTTCCCAGCCATAGCCTCAAGGGCCTCTCATGTTTTTCTCTCTCTCTCTCTTGACCTTGGCCACTGACGAAGCCTGTGAAAAGCCTGGGCTAGCCCCCTAGGTGCTGACATACCACAAACTCCAGTCACCCTTGTCACCCCGGCCAACCTTCCGCAAACCATCAGACAGAAGAGTGAACCAGCAGAGACCAGCCAGCTCCCAGCCAAACCACCGGCTGGTTGCAGAGACCTGAGGGAGCTCAGTCAAGGTCAGCTAAGCCTGGCCCTGGTGAGCAGAGCTGCCCAGCTGACCTCTAGCCTCATGAGGACAAGTCAGAGTTTATTGCTGTATGTCACTGGGGTTTAGTGATTATTAGATAGGTGTATTACTGTAATAGAAGTAGGTAGGTCCTCTTTCATAAGACTAAAGCCAGTGTGATGCAAACTGTACTATAATCCTTCCACACTTTGTTTGCTTTAAAAAGAACATAGGATTCTTCCATTGGTCCAGGACTGGGTTTCTCAACCTTGACACTATTGACAGTTTGGGCCTGATCATTCTTGTAGGGGGACTGACTGTTCTGGGCCTCCTAGGATGTTTAACAGCATCTGTGGCCTCTACCCACTAAATGCCACTAATAATCCCAGTTGTGACAACCAAAATGTTTCCAGACTGCCAAATGTCCTCTAGGGGGCAAAATCACTTCCAGTTAAGAAACACTGGTCCAGAAACAGAGGCAAAGAAGTTTCATTACCCAATACCCAAAGTCCCCCCCCCCCCCCCCAACGACCTAGCAGTCTTTTCTCTAAGATAGTTCCAGGGGTAAACCAGCTCAGACCCCATAGGCACACAAGTGCCTTCCCTGGGAAGCTGTGGTGGTCTTGGACTGGCCAGAGCCAGGTGGGGCTCAACAGGGAGGCTTCTGGGAGCTGCTCCAGCGCATGGTAAAGCTTGTTCTAGGCACTCCTGCTGGCTCAGCAGGCTGAGTGTTGTCCATACAATGACATTCAAGAGAAAGGGAAACAAAAACACAGGCCAAGAGGCGGGAATCACAGGCCACCTTGTAGATCAGACCACTTGTGTCCAAAACTTTCTTCCAGTTTCCCTCTAAAACTCTTCTACCTAGTGTATTTTTTTTTCTAGCCTGTTGTGAAAAGGAGAAATTCATCATCACATTTCCATACATATCTGGATATTCAACACGAGGATTCCAATCGCTACTCTCCTCTATCAGAAGAGAGTTTCTTAATTTGGGGCTAATAAAGATGGTTAGCGTTTCTCCTATTCCAGAGCTAAAGTTTAAATCAACATCTCTGATCATCATTGTGCTTCCCAGGAGCTGATTCCACCTCATGAGAGAATGCCAGATCCAGGTCTGGGAAGAACTTGTCTTTTCTTAATAGCACAGCTGAAACAGCTCATTCACTGGTTCCAGAAGATGGAAGGCAGAGGAGGAAGAAAGCTGAGTATTTGCTCATTTCTTACTCACCCGCTGGCCCACGTTTGCTTTGATAAGCATATTTGAGACTTGGGTCCGTTGGGGCCTCCAGTAAATTGCCGATCTTCCCCAGGCTTCCACTTTCCTCTAAAAATACAAAATCGCCTCTTACTTTTCATACTGTACAGGAAAACTGACAGATACAGCACAAAAGAATACGTGTGTCCCAAATCTATGAAAAACAGAACATCCATTAAGAAAAAGGGCGAATCCAAGTTGAAGCTGTCCTGAATTCTAAATCTGAGCACCTCTCAGGCACCTCTGTCTCCCTGATTGTCTACTTTCCCAGTGGAACTGTGCCCAGTCATGCAGCTTAGGAGCTGCTCAGAAAAAAAAAAAAAAAAGGTGAAGTCATCGATTCTTGGCGTCTCAGTGTTGGATGCAGCCAGACTTTATGGAGATGAGCTATTAGTTCACTCTCTCCGTAATTCCGTTGTTATTTTTCCTGGAGGGCTTGGTGGTGATGGTCCAGCTTTGTGAACACATGAGCGTATTGGGGTGAAGAAGCGAGAAGAGGGTTTGAGAGTTCAGGTGAGGGTTTCCCCTAAGGTTGTTTCTGGGAATTCGCATCAAATCTAGATGTTAGATATGACAAATTAACCATAGCTTTCAACAAGTATGACTCTTTGGGCAGACTAGGAAATGCAAATATGGTCTCCACTAACCAATGCCAACGGAAGCTCCAGAATGCACCATCGGAGGGAGCCGAGAACTATCTGCAAGGCTAAGGTGACAACCTCAAGGTGCCCTGACCATCTGGGTCCATCTAGAATCAGCCCGTGATGCTCTAGACCACTTGATACCCAGCTGGGCCCACGTCCGTACAGAAGGCTACAGATATTAAACTGGAAAAGAAAAGGTAAAGCCAGCCAAAAGCCTGCTTCCTTGCCTCTGCAAACCTACGAATACATGGTGAAGAGAAATGCCCATCTCCATCGTTTACCGTGTCTTGCAGAAATCAGCGCTTTTTCATAAATTGTCTCGGTTGAACCTCAAAGCCCTGTAACATACATAGGAAAGACAGCATAACCCAGATTTTTAAATGAGGAAACTAAGGGTGTTGGAGGCCTGTCCCTTGACTGCAGGGCAAACACACAGAGGAATTAGAGGTGGAAGCCAGTTTTTCTGAGCGGAGACCTCGAGTTCTTCCATCCACGTTTGTTTCTCCCAGCAGACCTGGAGCATTCGAAAACATGGCCCCAGAGAGAAGTTTCATTGACCCTAGCCCCTTATAGCAACACCCCCCTTCCCTGCCCTCTTCTCCCCAAAACAGCCCCGAGTTTAGCACCAAGGCAGCAATCATCTCAGACATGGAATGCGAACGGGTTCTTGTTCCTTTTGTGTGAAGTCTTAGGTCCTCTTAGACTGCTGTGTTTCTCCAGGGATTGATGAACAGACGGTAAATGAGAGTGACAGCAGTTAACAAATCTGAGTGATGAAATGTGGTAAATGATACTAGTAACAGTTCACAGATCCTAACTAAAAGGTGCAGTAGACAGGTTTGCTGGCTACGGTTGGGGGTTGGGTTCTGTGGAGGGTGCCCAGCCCAGGGCAGGAGTGGGAGCTGAGGTCAGCCTGTGGCGCCCCTCACCAGCCTTGCCCCCTCGCACAGGGCCGTGTTGACCCATGGGAGGGGCACCTGTGTATCATTCCTCACCTCGATGGGCTGTGTTCCTGAAAGGTAGCCTCTGCCAAGAGGATGGCCTTTTCCCAAATCACACCGAGGTGCCCCATGGGCTAGTGGCAGCTAGGTTCTTTAGCTAAGTTCTCACATTTACCAGGACCCTGTGGGGTAGACAACATTATCACCATCATTTTACAGGTGAGGCAAACAAAGCTTTGGAGCGATTAAATGATTTGACCGAGTTCGTAAATAGAAGAGCGCCTCTGCCAAATCCCATGGGGGTCCCCATGCTCTCACGCTCCCTCCCCAGGGAAGTTGAGTTGACCTCTCCTCTGTGGCACGTTGAGACTATTCCCACACTGGCAAGGTGCCGTTGTAAGTAAGCTTCAGAAATTTAATTCAGAGAAGCAACCTCAAGATAATCATCAGAAAAACTGTTTCAATCCCTTGTGCTTACAGATCTGAGCCAAGATCCTCAGGCAACAAGTTTTCATAGGTGATAGGAGTTCACACTTTATCATTCCTATTTCCCAAGAAAACCAGGGAAACAAAACTAGTACTATTTTTCAGTGCAATGAGGAGTTGGGGCTAAGATTTTATTTAAAAAATCAAAAGGACCTGGAGAAACAGAATAAAGTCTGCCTTCCTGATCCCGAAGCGTTGATATGGCCAGAAATGCCCAGCCCTGCCCCTCAGGCCCTCTGGTCTCCTTCCTCCTCCATCTCCATAATTAAATATTCTTCCTCTTCAGCTGTTGTCACAGTAACAGCGTGGGTCACATGGCCGTCACTTTACAATCTGCTTATGGAGCCGCTTGTAATCCTCACTCCAAGGCATAGTGACAGCTCATTTAGAATCAATCAAACATTTATTAATAGAGAGAGAACCAAGGGGCACAGTCTCTTGATTGAAATTCTCTGGTCCTTGGCAAGGGCAAGAGCAGGGGGGTGGAAATAACTCTCAGGTGGAGGCCGGGGTAGGCCATATCGTGTCAAGGAAGGAGTCCTCTCTTGAAGGTCGAACCCATGAAGGTTCAAAGCCCGACCCTGGCTCAGTGTTCTAGGCAAGGAATGAAACCCGACTGAGTCTCCGTTTCTTTCAAGGTTTTGTTACGAGGCTCAAAGACAATGAAATCAATAAAGAAAATGTGCCACCCCCGGGAAGGACTTAATCAGTGGCAGCCATTATAAACGAGTGACTGGTAAAGACAGGAAGTGGACGGAACAAAAAGGAAATCATGATTTAAGGCTGACGCCTAAAGAAGTGGGATTATTTAACCCAGCAGCTACTTTCGAGCAGAAGTTCTTTTAAGCAGAGAGTAACAAGCAGTAGGAGGAGAAAACGAGGAAAGGCAGACTTGGAGAGAAGCTGCAAGGAGGAACTCATGAGGATAAATGAGCTCTGTGTTTTGTTTTGTTTTGTTTTGTTACCAGCAACATAACTAAGGGAACGTCTTGCAATATCTGTTGTTCTTTCGTCCGGTGTGTGATCTCATCTTTATGGCATAGGTGGTTCTGCTAGATGCCCAACCAACAGCAGTCTGCCCAGTGCCTGGTTTGCACGAAACCCTGGTTAAATAGTTGTTGAATAGGGGTGCCTGGGTGGTTCAGTCGGTTAAGCATCCAACTCTTGATTTCAGCTCAGGTCATGATCTCAGAGTCCTGGGTTCGAGCCCTGAGTCGAACCCCGTGTCAGCTCCATGGTCAGCGGGGAGTCTGCTTGAGATTCTCTACCTTTGTCCCTCCTGCCACTTGTGCTCTCTCTCTAAAATATATACATTTTAAAAAATCGTTGAATGAATGAATGAATGTAAAGCAAATTATTTAATGGACCCAATGATCCCATCAGAACACTTAGGCTTTATGAAAAAAGGGAGAAACTGATGCTAACACCCAATTTCTTCCCTCTATGTCCTAGTTTCTTACATCTAAATATGTTAAATATTCTTCCTGGCAAAGGCTTTTGGAAAAAAAAAAAAAGGCAGAAATGTCCAGATGGATCTGACATGGGTGACAATCCCCAGAAGTGAAAAAGCTCGAAGATTGATGAATAGACCTCCTCCCTCCAGGCTGAGCCAGGGGACTCTCATCCAACATTTTTCCATTTGATTATTTACAGCCAAAAAGATGCAGCTGACTGCAAAGTCTTCCAGCCTCCCGCCTCCTCTCGGCCAGCTCAAGTGGCTGACTTGAGTCAGGGCAGGCCGCTGTGGCTGGGGCTGTGCTGTGCGTGGCCACCGGGAGCAGAACTCCTCCCAATCCGTGACCTTATCCACGATCCGCTTTCTTCCTTTCTATGTCTTCTCTCCAGCCCCTTCCCCTCTTCCCTCCCTCTCTTTCCTCTTTACCTATTCCTTCCTTTTCCTCTCCTTTCTTATCTTCCTTTTCCTGTGCTCAGGGATTGTTATTCGACATCAGTGTTACTCAGGGCTAAAGAACAGGCTGCTTTTTCACTAAAATAAAGTTGCCTTGTCACCCTAGGTCCCTGAAGACTCCAACTGTAGGTCCACATTCAAGATCTGACATGACTAATCCATTTGAACTCCACAGCAGTGAGAACTAGAAATCCTTACATGAATTTGTCCTCCCCCAAGTCTATCCGAAGTCATCTTGTCTTCGCCCACCTTACCCAAGATGACCCCAGTCTTGCTCTCCCAAGGCTGTCATTATAGACCGCTGTCACAGAGTGCGTCAGCTGTTGCACCGTGGCGTCCGTACAGAAGGATTTTGATGACACCTGCTTCCAAGTCCATCCCTGAAGTGTGTGCCCTGCTCCTCCCTGGATTGTAGCTACTAGTGACTTCTTCCACAACTTGCCCGATAGAAATGTAGCTTATTAAACCTGACGCTCTTCTGCTCAATGCATCCAATGGCTTCCCATTTTCCATAAGATAAAGTCCTGGTGTTCTGTCACTTTGAACCCTCAAATACCTGGCCCCAATTCACCTGCCCAGGTGCACCTTTGCCTGATGAGTATGCTCCTTTCTACTGCTCCTACATTCACTGCATTTTCCTGCCTCCTTGCCTTGTCTTGCTTTTCCCTTTCCCACCTCCACCGATCCAACTTGGGGGCCCTCTTTCAAGGCCCTTCTTAAACACTCCTTCCTGGGCATCTGGCCCCGAAACATGAAATAATCACATTTTTTCTGCTTTCCTTGAGCTCAGGGGTGGTGATTACCTCATACTGCCCCATGTTACAGAGAGCAGCAGCTCACGTCGAGCTCAGGGCGGTTCCAGAGAGCTCACGGAAATTATCTTTACTCCTCACCGTGTACCCATTTTACAGATGAAGTGACAGGGATCCCACCCAAGGTTACAAAGCTGGTCAGTGAGGAGGCTGGGAATTCAAACCGGGTGTGCCGGACTCCAGATCTCTTTCCATTACATCAGGCTATCACAGAAGAGATGGGGGCCGGGCCCTCTTATTCACATCCATTCTTTCAAAGCACGAAGTCATCCGGGGCTTAGTTAAGAACGAAGGCAGCAGGTATCAATCACTTACTTTCAGCAACATCTACATATCTCATCTATGAGATTATAGACTTTTTAATATGTATGTGTGTGTCCCATAATTCTTTTTTTGCTATATGAGTAAGCTTTTTTTTCTTAAAGAAATGGACTTAAGTTATGTAGACACTTGTGCTTTCAGAGCTTACTTTCCTTGAGACCATCTAATTCTTACTAACTTTTTAAAAATACATAAGCTCAGGGGCGCCTGGCTGGCTCAGTTCGTGTAGCATGCGACTCTCTTTTTTTTTTTTTTTTTTTTTTTAGATTTTATTTATTTATTTGACAGAGAGAGAGAAAGAAAGAGAGCGTGAGTAGGGGGAAGGGCAGAGGGAGAAGGAGAAGCAGACTCTCCACCGAGTGCAGAGCCCGATGCGGGGCTTGATGCTAGGACCCTGAGATCATGACCTGAGCCAAAGTCAGACGGTTAACTGACTGAGCCACCCAGATGCCCCAGCATGTGACTCTTGGTCTCAGGGTTGCAAGTTCAAGCCCCATGTTGGCTGCAGAGATTACATACACACATACATACATACATACATACATACATACATAAACAAACAAACTTAAAAAAAATACATAAGCTCAGTTCTGGGGAGAATATGCCATCTGTCTAGAGACACATAACAAAATTGTGGCAGGGCCAGGATAAGAAGGCCGGTCTTGGACCCTGGCTGGGTGAATTGCCACTTGCCCACACTGGAGGTAGAGGTATTTTACGCATATCCCCTGAGCTAGTTGTCAACATATAATTCTGGACTCTTTCCAGGCTGGAGCGTTCAAGCCCAGGTCAGCAGAAGCCTGTGAGTTGCAGTGAGAAATTTCAGATCTGACACTTGCCAGTTCCCATCGAGCTCCGGGTGGGAAATGTCCCGGGTTTCGTCCATTTCTAATGTCAGATCCAGTGTAGCGGAAGAGATCACCTCCAGGTAAAGTCATTCAGAATAAAGGTTTGTCATTTTAGTGCCATTCACGGAGACAGATCATGGGCCACTCTGCTTCCCAGGGGGTGGGCTTGGGATGAAAGACAAAAGCCAGTTTTCCCTGCACCTCTGCCCTTTGCATCCCAGGGTAGTCAGGCAAATCCCCATGATGACAAAGCCCTTGACAGAGCTTCCTGGGGCTCAACCCCCAAGAACTCTAAACCCACGATTCTAGTCCTGGTTCTGTTGTTGCCTGGTTGTGTAACTTGGAACCACTCACCAGCCTCTCGTGTCCCCCTTTCCTCACCCATAAATGGGAATAAAGGCATTACATCACAGCTTGACTTTTGAAGACTAAACGAGAGCATCATGAAAGCACTTTGTAAACTATAGATGACTATAGACGCATAAAGTGCCAATTTTTCAGGTTAAATGAGGCTAATGCCTGACTTCCTGCAGGACACAAAATGCTGGGCAGTGGGGTGCTTAGTATCTAGAAACAGAGAAAATAGCCTGCTTTGTAGGTATCTGTTTAGATATGTCTCAAAGCACCCAGGAAACTTGTCATTCTTAGAGCCACCTGCTTTTCTTCATCCTCACAAAGAACAGAATGGGAGGAAATTGTCAGTCGTTCATTTATTCATTCCTTCAAGGAACATTTATTAACCACTGAAATGTAACAGGCATCACACTGAGCTAAGTGCTAGGAATACAGAAATTAATATCAAGTTATATGTATAAACATTTAGAAAAAAATCTGGAAGGATATCCAAAAGGTAGGTAGGTTCCTTCCTTCCTTCCTTCCTTCCTTCCTTCCTTCCTTCCTTCCTCCCTTCCTTCCTTCCTTCCTCTTTCCCTCCCTCCATTCCTTCCTCCCTTCCTATCTTCTTTCCTTCCTTTCCTTTCCTTTCCTTTCCTTTCCTTTCCTTTCCTTTCCTTTCCTTTCCTTCCTTCCTCATTAAGTAATTTCACAGAACTTTATGTCCTGGGTCAAGTACCTCAAACGTGGTCGGTTGTGGCTCAGCGGTGTCTGCTCTGTCATCCTGAGGCAGCTCCTGTAGCAGAGCCAAGACAAACACAAAATCATGACACTGACCCACAGAAACAGCCTAGCTCTGTCTTCCTTCGGGACCCTTTTTTATCTCTAAAGAAACTTTTCCAAATAGATTGAAGAATTCCCTTCATTTCTCTTTTGTCAGAATTGGGTCATGTGTCCATCCTAAATCACTGGTAGAGAGAACAGTCTCCCCAGTTCAGACCAGTGGTTCTCAAAGTGTGCTCCAGGGAACCCTTTGGGACCTCCCCCCGCCCAGCCCCTATCAGGTCTATGAGGTCCAAACTATGTTCATGATGATGTAAAGATTCTTCTGTGCCTTCTTTTATTCTCACTCTCTCACAAGTGTACAGAGAGTACAAAAAGTTTACAGTTATGAAACTACCACTTTTTGAGTTTTGGTTTAGTACCAGATCAGAATATCAACAAGTATCTAAACAGGGTATTAAATTAGTTTTCCTTTTTCTAACCATCTACTTAAAGTTAAATAATTTTTTTTAATGTGAAACAATACCACTTTTCTCACCAATGAATTTTAGTTTTGGGAAATGTATGTATTATTTTGTCATAGAAAATGTTATATGTTAACCTGTGACAGATTTATTATTATTTTTGAAGGAATTAATAGATATTTTGAAAATTTGTTTTAACATCAAACACAGTAGATATTAGTAAGTGTAACCTACAAAAACTAAAGCTCTTTGGGGTTTTCAAAATCTTTGAGTATAATAGGGTCCGAAAAGTTTGAGAATCCCTACTTAACGAACCCTGGATATGACACCGCACTGCATATGGGATGAGGTAGACCCTAAGCTTTGCCCGGAAGGAAGATGTAGGAAAATGGCGGTTGTTGAAGTACCCACAATGCCTATGGTAATTGTTCTTAATTCCATGGTTATTGGCCATTGTTGTTTTTTCTTTGATTTTCTTTACATATGGCCTGAACTTTTTTTTTCTGGTCTGAACCTTTAAATGAGAAAATTCTGCTTTTATGAGAAGAAGAAAAATTAATAAGCCAGTTTTTACTTCAAAATAAATAAGTGAAAAACAAGGACGAGTAGGATCCCAGTTATAGAAGCAGAGAAGTCGAGCACAGAAGATGAGCCAACTGCAAAGTTGTGTCTTCCTCTTCCAAAGCTTGGGTGTGAAAGGAAGGGGAGGGAGTGGTGAGGTTGGGTCCAGGAAGGGTGGGCTTCTTGTACATCAGAGACACAGAAGCATAGGCTAGGCTGAGGGAAGGTTCCAAGGGAGGAGGAGCAGTAGAAGGTACAGGAGAGGCAGAGAGAAGGAAGGAACAATGTGGGGGAAAGGGCTGCAGGGGAGCAGAGGGGGAGGCATGAGCTTTGGACAAGAGGAGGAGCTCTTCTCCCAGGTGGATAAAGAGTGCCAAATACAAACCCAACAGGCACAAAACAACACCCATTTGTCGTTCAGAGAATTGAGATAATGCTTTGATATGCCATGCTATTCATTCATCTCAATCTTTTCAACTCTCACCTTTCAAGTAGCATAGGGTTTGGAGCTATTCAAACAATATTAACTCCAAAAGGGGAAGAAAGTAGTAACTGATGCTGGATCTTCCAGTAGATCTGAAGCAATATAAAATAAATGTTTATCACGTATTCGAAGGAAATATAAATACAATAGATTATTTAATACAAGGTTCAGCAAACTAAGGCTGCGGGACAAATCCTGCCTAACACCTATTTTTGTTGAGACTGACAGTTAAAAATGGTTTTTATATCTTTAAATGATCGAAAAAAATCAAATGGAGACTATTTCATGACATGAAAGTTGTATGAAATTCAAATTTCAGTGTCCACGGATAAAATTTCATTGAAACATGTACACATATACAAACCAATTCAATGAGAACGTTCAGGTATTATCACTAGTAAACTACTTACAGCTTATAGAATATTTATTAATAGGTATGAACATCTGGGGGGGCTTCCAAGAGGAAGTGCTTTTCCCAAATGGAAGGAGATAAGGACGGTAGTTTGGCAGGACATGGGAAGGTCAAGCCATGGCAAGGTATCTCCAAACACGCCCCCATGCCAGGGATGCTGGATGCTGTAGGACAGAGTTCCCGGGAGTAGTGGCCTGCGGGCTACAGAGGCAGAGTCCCGCCCAGACCACCTCCCCTTAGGCCACTGGGGTCCCCAAAGGCACCTTCAGCTGGGGCAGTGCCTCCTCCATCACCTCATTGTCTGAGTGTGTGCGAATGGTGGTAAGAAGGAAGACAAGTGAAAAATAGGGTCATGGGGATGCCTGGGTGGCTCAGTCAGTTAAGTGTCTGACTTCGGCTCAGGTCATCATCCCGGGGTCCTGGGATGGAGTTCTGCATCAGGCTCTTTGCTCAGTGGGGAGCCTGCTTCTCCCTCTGACTGCCACTCCCCCTCCTTGTGCTCTCTCTCTCTCTCTCAAAAAAAACAAACAAAATCTTAAAAGAAAAAAAAGAAAAATGGGGTCCTGGACCTTGCCTGAGGACACCAAAATCTACCCAGGGAGCTGAGACTTTGTCACTGCAAAAAAAGTGAGAGAAAGCTCACAGGCTATATAGTTTGGTACAGATTGTATAGACGGTTCCAGACTCACCACGGTCACACTTAAGACTTTTCGACTCTACAATGATGCAAAAGCAATCCTCATTCAGTAGAAACTGTACTTGGCATTTTGCCTTTTGCTCTTCTCCAAGGCTGGCAATATGTGTATGATCCTCTGTTGTGATGCTGGGCAGCTTAGTTACCCGAGATCAGGAGGGTCAACTATGGATACCCTGGCAGCACTCTGTACCCACACGACCATGCTGTTTCTCACTTCCAGCACAGTATCCAGTCAGTTACATGAGATAGTCAACACTTGATTATAAATCAAGCTTCGTGTTAGATGGTTTTGCCCAACCGAAGGCTAATGTAGGTATTCTGAGCATGTCTAGGGTGGGCCAGGATGTTGGGTAGGTTAAGTGTATTAAATGCATTTTAGAGATTTTCAATTTACAGTGGGTTTATTGGGACATAACCCCATCCAAAGTCGAGGACCATCTGTATATGCAAGGGGATGGACTGGGTTGCTTATTAACAATGCCTGAATGCTCTCCCAGAATGGTTTCCCAAAGTGAATGAGGGAAACATGTGAACAGAGATCTTATTTTTTGATCCTGCTTAACATTGTTCAGAAATCACAGCCACCATGAGGTCCAAACCCACCTTCCACAACGTTTTTTTCCCCCCTCTTCTGTTGTTACTTCCCTCTCTACTCAGCACTCCCTCCCAATCTGTCTCCCCTTCCTGCCATCTTTCCCACCTCCTTCCTTCCTTCCTTCTTTTCTGGTCATTTCTCTCCTCCTATCTTCCTATTTTGTTTTCCTTCTTTCATCATAGCAATGAAATATGAAATGTTCGATTTGCAACAAGAGATCACCACAATGAAAAGACAACTCTCCCTGGCTCGAAAAACAACTTTAATAATCTCTAATCTCTAGCTGCTTTCAATCCTACTATTTTATATGGCTATAATTTTACATAGTTGCTATCATAAACTCTATCAAAGCCATGTTTGCTGAGGGCAGAAATTAGAGATATATGTGAGCTCTTCTGAGTTTTAATTGCCCACTGTTCACTAACCCAGAGTCAGAGCTGCAATAAACTGTCAGACATGTTCATTGCAATTGGATGGCAGTGAGCTCTAAAAAGGAAAAAATGCAAGCAAAAAAATCATCTACTTTCCAATAACAATGCCACAGGGTAGGAGAGCTCTCAGGAGTCCTTTATCCTCCCCACACAGAACCAACCTGCCAAATTCAGAGTCCTCATAGCTGGATAAAGACCCTCATTCTCTCCTCCCCCCTTATCCAATAACATGCTAGAAAATGAGCCTGTTTATTTCAAGGTATGGTCTGCTTTATGTATCTATTAGCTATCATTTTGCGTAAATGCCAATTTGGGAATCTGAGATCAGCTGCTTTCAAAATCACTTAGCTCAGCTTTGATATTCTTTAGAGAAAAGTTATCTGCTTAACTAGCAAGCCCTTTAATTGGATGCCAGGCTCTAGGGGCTACAACGTTAAGAAACAAACAAAAATCAACTGCGAGTGAACCAGGAGGCACTTTCACTTGTATCTTCAAAGAAGAATCAGTCTGGGCCTGGGGATTTTCTCATCGAATCTTCATAATAACTCTGTGGGATAGGCAATATAATTCTCCCGTTTTACAGAGGAGGGAACTGAGGCTCAGTCTCGTGTCAGAGTTACGCACGTGGTTAATGGTGAAATCAGATCCCAGATCCTGAGTCCTGTCTCATTAGTTTAACTGTAGAGTTTGTATTTCAAACCCTCACATCATGCTGCTTCCTCAGACCTTGTTGGGGGGCCATGTCCTCTGGGAAACCTGACAACCAGGAGACATTAAAAGTTCCTCTTGTCTCCTCCTCGAGCATCCAAACAAACTTCAGTAGAGCCCTTATCATGGCACTTCCTTCTTGTCTCTCACCTGGACTGTGAGCTCTTCAAGTACAGAAAATATGCCATTTTGACCCCTAGCTCAAGCTTCTTTCTCAGCAGATGTTGTAGGCTGAAGGAATGGTCCATGAGACGCATCCCTCGTGACCGTGAGGGCCATACCATAAAGTGCATGTACTGACTGGCACTCACTTGTATTCTCAACTAATATCCAAAACCCACCCTTTTTAAGTCATTCCTCCTTTCCTCCTCTTTGTCAGACCTTGGCACTCTTTTTCCTAATTGCAGCCTCTACACAGATACCCTTTCCCCCTTCGGCCAATACAGAAAACGTATTTATTTTCCACTTGGGTTTAAGGTGTTTCCCTTGGAGACTGTGAGCTCTTTTCTTTGTTATTCATATTTGTTTGTTAGAGACTATACATTCTAAAACAGAAGGGATTTGGTAATAAATCTTGTCAGAGGACCTGGAACCTAGTAGGTACTTAGTAAGTGAACAAACATAACTCTCCTGGAACTTTTTAAAAATTTATTTATTTATTTATTTATTTGAGAGAGAGAGCTTGCGAGCAGGAGGGGGGAACAGAGGGAGAGAGAGAAAGAATCCTCGAGCAGATTCCCCACTCAAAGCAGAGTCCAACGTGGAGCTTGATCCCAGGAATCTGAGATCATGATCTGAGCCCAAATCAAGTGTCAGACACTTAACCAACTCAGCCACCCAGGTGCCCTGGAACATCTTTCAACCTAGCACCACACACAATCCGACATTCTATCAGGATTTGTTCATTCATTCAGTAAATGAAGAAATGGCTATTATGTTCAAAGTCACATGTTACAGACTGAGAATACAAAAATGAAATAGATCGGAGCTTAGTCTTCAGAAAACATAAGTCTACGAGGAGAAAGAAGGAATATTCCACCTAAAAGAAACAGAGAATGTGTTCTGACCATTTCCAACTGAACAGATAGAGAAGATTTCATGGAGAAAAAGTACTTTGCACAATAATATTTAGAAATTTGGCAAAGAAGGAGACAGAAGGGCATTCCAGATGGAGCAAAGAATTTGAGCAAGAGCAGAAAAGTGGGAAAGCCTGGGGCATGTACTTGGAACAGAGCAAAGTTCATTGGCTGGGGCATGGAGTGAAAGAAGAGGCAGGACAAAGAGTGGAGATGGAAACGTTTGTGGATGCTGGATGAAAAACCAATCCTAACGAGGACATCAAGCCCTTGGAAGAGTTCTCCTACTTTGCAGAGCTCATTGGTGCCATCTCTGTACCAACCAGTGAAGGCCTCATGGGACCTTTGACCCCATGGTGTTGGCTGCTGTCCCCTGTGGAATGTAGTCACCTCCTAGCAGATACTTCTCCCTTTTAGCAGATTTTTACTTTTGGAAATATCACCCACATCATAATTATATTTATAAATGCTTTTGCCCTTATAGAGCTTGGCACATGCAAGAATGTCGATAGTCAACACATTATTAGGAGCTCCCATAACATGTTGGGAGCGCATGGCCCCCAGGTCCTCCCTCCCACCCCCATCCTTCTCCACCACCCACCTCGTTACAAGACAGATCCCAGTTCCCATTACCATTGAAGTGGTCACTACCCAGGGCCTGTTGTGCAGGGCACAGTGCTGGCTGTTACATATACGTCACATTCTCTGTGAGCTTGAGTAGATGATTTTGCCTCCCTAAGCCTCAGCTCCCTCATCTGCAGGAGGGAGGGCAATTTCCTAAAGAAACGAATCCCATAGGATAGTTGAGGCATTTGTTCAAGGTCAAAAATGAATCGATGGGGGAGTGTCTGGCTGTCTCAGTCTGTAGAATATGCAAGTCTTGATCTTGGGATCATGAGTTCAAGCCCCACCTTTGTCATAGAGATTACTTTAAAAAATGAAATAAAATTTTTTTTGAAAATTGATGCTTTGGGTTAGAACCAAAGGCTCCCTTTTCCTGGGACCAGATTCTTTCCAGCACAGCGTGAGGCTTTCAAGAGCACCTGTGAATAACTACAAATGAGAATCAGGAAGTGAGCTGAAAGCATCTATGAGCAGAGAAGGCAGGGCAAGGGAACGGTCGACTCTCCTTCAGGCTGCTACTTCTTGATGAAGTATGTCCTGTTGTTAAGCATCCGACACAGGGGCCACTTCGTAGGCTATCGATCATATTCTTCTCCCCTCTTCTGGGCTTTCTTTTAATTCTTGGTACGTATCCTTCAGAAACGGGAGCCCCACATTGAGTTTGCTCTTTCCAATAAAGGCCGGACCCAGCCGAGGTCAGAGCCTCCGAGCCTTGCGGGCTTTGTGCCCGGGGACCCACACCTCCTGCGCTCTCCTCATGGATCCTCGGGGCGCCGCGAAGCGCATCGTGAATCCAGTTTTAAGGGTCCAAGTCGGAAGGTCCAGTCACAGAGGAATTGGCTGGAGGACAGAGCGAGCAAGGAGGGCAGGGGATGGGCCAGCAGGTGGCCAAGGAGGAAATGGATCAACGCGTGGACGCCCAGGAGCAGCCAGGAAGGCGCAGAGGCCCACGCCGAAGAAGAAGGTGTGTCTGAAAGGCAGCAAGAGCGGGGTGCCCATGACCAAGGCCAACGACACCGATGACCCGACTCGGCTACAGCTGGGTTTCTTACTTCTTCAGATCCTAACGTTTGGATCAAGAAGAGTGCAGACGGAAAGGTGTGACTTGGATGTCTCAGAACACGGACGCAAAGAAACCCAGAAAACAAAGAGGGCCCAAAAATCCTAGCGGAGGGGATCTTGGTTAGAGCTCCGGGCGGGGGAGCGGCCAGGCCGGCGGGGGGCGTGGCCTCTCTGCAGCAGGCCGACGACGGACAGGTCCCCCCCCCCCCCCCCCCGCCCCGTCCGCGGGCTCCGGTCCCCACCCCCGCCCGCCCCGCCCAGCACTGGGGTGCAAGAAATTCTCAAGATTCAAGCTGAAGAAAATCAGCTCACCGACTTAAGGGAGTTTTCCTTGAGCTTTTCATCTTGGACGGTTTTTTGCTTTGCTTCGCTTGACTTTTACCAAAGAGTAAGATGTGAGAGAAAGTGACGGGCAAAGTTACCTTGAAACCCTGTATCCAGTTTTGCTCCCTGATGCTGTGTGAACCCCAGATTCTCAAGAGTCCTTGAAAAAAAACCAGGGAGTCAAATCACCTTTGTGCTTTCTCCTGCTCGTACCCACCAGAGAAGCAGGCAGCAAGGAGGCCCCTCAGCCCCACAAGCAACCCCGCCTCCCCCTCCAGGGCGAGAAAAAGTCAGAGACCCAAATTAAAGTGTTATCTTGCTGGCAAAGGGAGTGTGAAGACTGCTGGGGCCTTTTCTAGCAATCCCAATGAGCTCATGTGTTTTCATTGGGAGGTGTTAAATATTGCCAGAGAGAGCACATTCTATGGGTATTTAGGTCAAACGCTAGGATTTCTTTTACCCCTTTAGAATTTGAGCCCAATTCCAAGGATGTTACATCGAGATCATAAAACTGGCATAGCAAACTTTCTGGAAACTTTACAGAGTAATCACTAATATTGTTAAAACAAAACAAAACCCGCAAAAGCAAAACCGTCTGATCTCAGAGAGAGCTGCATTATCCCTTTCTGTCCCCCTGAAATAATCCCTGTGCGAACCTTCCATGGAGCGTCCCTAATGTGAGTGGCTTTTCTCTCCCCACTTCTTTACATCCCACTTGCAGTTCAGTGGAGGCTGGATCCCTGACTGGGTGAGGCTTGACGTCCTTGCCTGGTCACTCCCCAGAGAATTATTATTAGCTCAGAATTTTGTTTTAAGATAAAGGGAAAGTCATCACTTTTGAGCTTTCTTACCCAGGCAGGTCTCCACAGGCCCTTTGGAAACCCTCAGCCTGGCTCAAAAAGATGATTCTCAAAGAAGCCAAACTGGAAGAACCGGAGTAGATGGGTGATTGCCGGGGGCTGGGGTGGGGGAAATGGGGAGATGTTGGTCAAAGCGTTCAAACTGCCAGCTGTAAGCTACAGGAGAGCTGGAGATCTGCTGCACAGCTCTGTGACTGTAATTAACAACAGTGCACTATGTACTTGAAAGTTGTTTAGAGTAAATCTTAAATGTTACCACCACACACGCACACTCACACTCACACACACACATCATCATTTCCGAGGAGGCTGAGGTGTTAACTAATCTTACTGTGGCAATCGTTTTGCAATATATACATGTATCTAATCATCACACTGTATACCTTAAACATAACATATTGTTCTATGTCGACAGCATCTCAATAAAACTAGAAAAAGGGAACAAAGAAATAAAGACCAGAATTGAAACAAAGCCTAAGTGGATGATGATAATTCCTGGGGTTTCTTCCAAGAGGTGCTCAGTGTGTAGAAATCACTTTTTTATTTTTTTAAAGATTTTATGTATTTATTTGACACACACACACACACACACACACACACAGAGCACAAGCAGGGAGAGAAGCAAGCAGAGGGAGAGGGAGAAGCAGACTCCCCGCTGAGCAGGAAGCCAAATAGATGCGGGACTTGATCCCAGGACCCCGGGGATCAAGACCTGATCCAAAGGCAGCTGCCTAGCCAACTGAGCCACCCAGGCCCCTGAGAAATCACTTTTTAAACTGTAGTTAAAATACACAAAGCAGAATGGTTCAAGGGGAACCCATGGTTTCTAGTAAAATATGTTCCTAAGCACAGGGGCATTTTACCTGGGAAGTGGCTGAATGCTGGAGGGTGACAGAATGTGTATGTGTGTGTGAGTCACATGGTGGTGGTGTCATGGTCAACCCAAGTGGGATAGTCAATATTTTAAGCATCATAAAAAAAAAAGTCCCTGGGAATTAACCAGTCTGGCAAGAAATTATTAACAATCTACTTCATCTTGGAAAGATCAATGAAATCAACCCTCTCTGTTCCTCCTTTGGTACCAGCTGTCACTATACCCTAAGAAGCCCCATCCTCGGAATTGTGAGACGGCCCTTGAAGGGTCACTCAGGCACCGATCCATTACCTCAACTCTGTGAGGTGTTAGGCTAAAGGAAATTCAGTAATCTGGCTCAAGAGCATGTTATATGCAGATGTCAGTAACTTTCATATGCACAAGTAATAAACAAGATAAAATGAAAGAAAAGACCTGTTTTATAACAATTTTTAAAAACATAGCAATACCTGTATCTAAACTTAAGAATTACGCAGGATGAATAAAACATTAAAATACTGAAATTAAACTGAATGGAAAACCTGACTAAATATAGAGGCTTACCATGTTCTTTTTTCCCCCCTTGCTTAGCACCTTTCTTTCTTTCTTTCTTTCTTTCTTTCTTTCTTTCTTTTAGTTTCAGGGATACAGTTTAGTGATTCATCAGTTGCATATAACACCCAGTGCTCATTCCACCAAGTGCCCTCCTTTATGCCCCTCCCCCAGTTACCCCATCCCCCCACCTACCTCCTCTCCAGCAGCCCTCAGTTCGTTCCCTAGAGTTCAATGTCTCTTATGGTTTGCCTCCCTCTCTGTTTTCATCTTACTTTATTTTTCCTTGCCTTCCCCTATTAACCTCTGTTTTGTTTCCTAAATTCCACATATGAGTGAAATCATATGGTATTTGTCTTTCTCTGGCTGACTTATTTCACTTAGCATAATACCCTCTAGTTCCATCCATGTCATTGCAAATGGCAAGTTTTCATACTTTTTGATGGCTGAGTAATATCCCATTGTATACAAATACCACATCTTCTTTATCCATTCATCTGTCGATGGACATCTGAGCTCTTTCCATATTTTGGCTATTATGGACATTGCTGCTGTAAACATTGGGGTGCATGTGACCCTTCAAATCACCATGTTTGTATCCTTTGGATAAATACCTAGTAGTGCAATTGCTGGATCATAGGTAATTATATTTTTACCTTTTTGAGGAACCTCCATACTTTTTTCCAGCGTGGCTGCACCAGTTTGCATTTCCACCAACAGTGTAAGAGAGTTCTCCTTTCTCCACATCCTTGCCAATGTCTGTTGTTTCCTGAGCTGTTAATTTTAGCCATTCTGACAGGTGTGAGGTGGTATCTCATTGTGGTTTTGATTTGTATTTCCCTGATGAGGCTTACCATGTTCTTTGATAGCCAGACAAGAGAGCACTATTAAGAAATCAGTTCCCCGGGGCGCCTGGGTGGCACAGCGGTTAAGCATCTGCCTTTGGCTCAGGGCGTGATCCCGGCGTTACGGGATCGAGCCCCACATCAGGCTCCTCCGCTGTGAGCCTGCTTCTTCCTCTCCCGCTCCCCCTGCTTGTGTTCCCTCTCTCGCTGGCTGTCTCTATCTCTGTCGAATAAATAAATAAAATCTTAAAAAAAAAAAAAAAGAAATCAGTTCCCCACCCCCACCCCCATATCTGTAAATTTAATGCACTCTCAATGAAATACCAAGATTTTTTTAAAACAAACTGACTCTAGAGTTGGTATGGGGAAAGAAACATGCAGGAATATCCTGGAAATGTTTAAAAGAAATGGAATGAGGAGAGTATAAGCCTTAACAGATATTAAATACATTCTGAAGCTACATTAACATAAATCATGCAGTACTCATACAATGAATAGATCATGGACTACATAAGCAAATAGAAAATAAACACAAATACATAAGGCAAATCGGTGTATAAAGCTGGGATCTCTATTGAGTGGATTGTTTAAAGATAATTTGATAGATGGCCTAGGAACAATAAGGTTACCGTTTGGGGAAGAAATAAAGCTGAATTCATACTTTACACCTAACATCAGAATAAACTCCCAATGAATCAAAGATTTACATGTGAAACATAGGACCATGAACTTACAGAAAGAATACTAGGAGAGTTCTTCTGTAACCTCATTTGGGAAAGACCTTTCTCACTGTGACACAAAACTAGAAGCCATAGAATAAAATATTGACAAACCCAACAATATCAAATAGAAAGTCCACATAGTGAAAATCACCATGAACAGAGTTTAAAAAGAAAGACAATCTAGGGAAGGACAATATTTGCAACTTATATGTTAGATTAACAAATCACTAGAAAAATTGGGCAGTTCTCCCCAAAAGAAATACATGAACAAAATGTTTCATCTCATTATTAATAAAAAAATGCAAGCGAAAATTACAATAAGATACCCCTTTTCAAAGTTCAAAAATTTTGCAACACACGGCTGTAGTGTTGGCAAGGGCTCCCATATATTGCTGGCAGGAGTAGAAACTGATATAACCTTTATGCAGAGTAATTCCTCAAAAACTTTAAAAATTATAAATTATATGTCCTTTGACCAACCAATTTCACTTCTGGGAATTTATAGATGCACAAAATGATATATGTACATAGTTATTTAATGCATCATTGCCTGTTTTTTCAAACAATTGGAAACAACCTAGATATCTGTTAATAAGAGAATGGTAAAATAAATGATCATAAATTTATCCAGTGGAGTAATATATAGCCATAAACAACGAGGGAGCTCTTTATGCACTAAAATTGGACAATCTTCAGGATATATCATTAGATCAAAAAAAGCAAGTATGGGACATTGTGTAGCACATTCTGCTACTTATTGAAAAAATGAACAAAAAGAATATATAAACATATTTGGCAATATATGTAGAAGATAACACTGGATGTTACAGAGGTTGTCTTTGGGGAGGAAAAATGGGTGTCTGGGAGAGTGGTATTAGGTAAAATCTTTACTATACACCTTTTTGAACTTGTTAAATTCAAACCAAGTGAATATATCGTCTATTTTTAAAAATGCCGAATATAAGTTTAAAGAATTGACGGGATAGAAAGAACAACAAGACAGAAATTAATAGACGTGCCTAAAATGCATAAACATCAATCCACAAGAAGAACTCAGAATGTGCTCTCGGTCAGCATAGAGTGAGTTTGTTTGCGGTATATGATGGAAAGAGCTTGGAATATGGAGTTTTCAAAGTGTAATTTCCGAAAACACTAAAAAACATGATTCTCTTACAAAATAGAATGAACATTTGTCCACGATTTTATGTAAACGATTAACCCACGAGGGCATCGGGGAGATAGAAGCACTGATTCCAAGAGCAGGGGAGGAAGTGGGGTTGATATAACCTGCAAGGACAGAAACGCCAAAATAAGTTTTTTAAAATTAGAGACAAATTTAATTCATGTTCCACTGGGGAATAAAAGCATCTTTTCTGAAGGACAGAAATCATTGGTATCTCTACAAATAGATCCATGTTGGACCCATAGCTACAAGTTAACATGTAACTTCACAGAGTCTGAGCCCTGAATTAGTTGGAAATAACAAAATCAAACATCAGTTTCCTCTAAAGACAGAACAAGGAGTTTCTTCTCCTAGAGACAGACTAATCAGCTGGGCCCAGTGCAAATGAGAATTCAAGGCCTCTTGTTCAAAAATTATGAAGAATTTCAAGACAGCAACAGTCGAGCATTAAACTGAGTTAGTGGGCTCTCCTAAATGCAGAGTTCGGGGTGACTGCACAGATTGCAACCCATGAAGCTAGCCTTGCCGGGAGAACTAGAAAAACCTTCAGAGAGCTTTCAAATAATGCCCCACGGTGACATGAGAGGACATACAGTCACCCTCTTGCTGTATTTTGGGTCATTTTTCATTATAGAATGGAAAGAAACCCTTCATAGTTATGTGATCTTGGGCAAGTTACTTAATGTCTGTAAAGCTCCCTTACTTCACTGGTAGATGAGGATTAAAAATATCCTTGCCAGAAGGGCTGGGGGGATGGTGAAATGGGTGAAAGGATCAAAAAGTACAAACTTCTGGGGATGTAATATACAGCGTGGTGACCGTAGCTAGTAATCCTGTGTTGTATATTTGAACGTTGCCAAGAGAGTAGATCTTTCTGGGGCGCCCGGGCGGCTCAGTCGGTCAAGCGTTTGCCTTCGGCTCGGGTCATGATCCCAGGTCCAGGACCTGGGATGGAGCCCCTCATCTGGCTCCTGGCTCAGGGGGGAGCCTGCTTCTCCCTCTCCCTCTGCCCCTCCTCTCTGCTTGTGCTCTCTCTCTCTCTGTCAAATAGATACATCAAATCTTAAAAAAAAAAAAAAAAGAAAAAAGTTGCCAAGAGAGTAGATCTTCCAAATTCTCATCACAAGGAAAATAATTTGCAACTATGTGTGACAATGAATGTTAACTACACTTATTGTGGTGATCAGTTCCCAGTATATACATATATCAAATCATTATGTCGTACACTTAAAACTAATATATATGTCTATTATATCTCAATTAAAAATGTTTCTAGTAGTCATATTAAATGAGGTAAAAAAGTGAAATTAGTATATTTTATTTAATCCAACATATTTAAAATATTATTGTGATATGTAAGCAGTATTAAAATTATTAATAAAAAAAAAGCCTTGCCCTATATACTTCTTAGGGTTGTAATGATTTCTAAATAAGACATGCATCTGACGGTTAGATACACTGTGAAGTCCTATACAAGACTATGCAGATATTTAATATCCAGAGTGGAGTTTTGGCAGTTCAGCCTGGCAATTCCTTCGGATTCTCTCTTTCTCATTTTTAAAAAATTTTAATCAATTGAGTGATTGATTGATTGAAGTATAGTCGGCTCACAATGTTACCTTAGTTTCAAGTGTGTGACATCGTGATTCAACAAGTCTGTATTTTATGCTGTGCTCGCCAAAAGTGTAGCTTCCATCTGTCCCCATACAACACTATCACAATACCATTGACTGTAGTCTCTATGCTGTACCTTCCATCCCCATGATTTATTCATTCCATAATGGATTCTCTTTTGAGAGTCAATTCTCTTAACTTAGAGAAAGCTTCCTGGATAAAATGACCTTGGATTGCATTATAAGGAGAGGAAGTGAATGGGATGTGGCTGTCAGGAAGTAAGGTTGTCCAGACATAAGTGACAGTTTGGACAAAGGCTTGGAGAGAGGGAAGGGTGAGCCCATCCCAGGAGACCCCTCAAACTGCTAGCTTCACAGGCTGGCAGGAGATGAAAGCTGACACCCGAAAAATCATGGTAACTCACCTAGCCTGTTTCAGGGCAGTGACTGTCAAAATTTCCCCAAAACACCTCTGAAGGCAGAACAAAGAAAATTACTCTCCAAAAAGACCAATATAATTGGGACACTTTTTAAATTTATTTATGGGGAGGGGAGGACTCTTATTTTAATTCTTGTGTTTATTTTCATAAATTTATGAAAAATTTACATGCTATTTTATCACATATCCAAGGTTATTTTAATATTAAAAATCATAGTCCTCCCACCAAAAAAAAAAAAAAAAAAAAATCATGGGCAAGACTGAATTGCCTCAAGATGTCCCATATTTATTCTGTGGTTCCCATAAGGCTTAAGTATCCCAGTCTAAAAGGCCCTATAGTATTAGCCCCTTACTATAGTATCGTTCATGACATCTCAATGATTCAAGCCACTGCCCAGAAACTTCCGCACTTGACTGAGGCCCTTTCAGCACTTCAGGGACCAGAACTCCTTGGATGGTGTCCAAAAGAGGACATGCCTTCTGCAGAAGTCTCACTCCACGGCCACGGTTACATCCAGCCTTCTCTGCAGTCCTTTCTCTTTGCGCATGCTCCCACTGCCCATGAGCCTCCAGCCTCACCCCTTCCAGATCCCCAGAGGGCCAACTGGTTTAAGGGGATTTATGACTATGTGAGTTTTCCCCAAACTCTTTTGCCCCATTTAGTTTTTCTGCTGCATAATTGGGTATGGAGGTGGAGCTTCAGAAGGGACAGGGCAGGGGGAGGGGGGAGCCTTAGACTCAGAACAGGGTGCTTTCCAGGAGAGGGAGGAAGAGGCTCTAAAATCTTCCAGGTGGAGACCACCCAGGCTCACCAGCTCCTACCTACTGCACTGAGCCCCTTGAACCGTGCGCATATTTCTGCTCTCCAGAGCCTCAGCCTCCGGAGCAGAATTAGCGTTTGCTTATGATTAGGACCGGGCTGCTGAAGGCCGAAAGTACACTCGAAAACTCAGATGGCAGCCCTTCCAGCTGGTCTCACAAGAGCTTCTTGTCTATTTCCTTTAGTTAGCGTCTGTGTATGTTGCTCAGAGACTTGGTGACGATTTGAAAGAGCAGAGTTTATGACTGCCTCTGTGTCTAAAAGAGGAATTAGGGTAAACTGATGATTCTTCCTTGATCCCTTCTTCCCATCCTCAGAGCTTGTTTTTATTACCAGGGGCTGCTGGGTTGCAAAATGGGAGTTCAGAGGAGCCTGTAAAGTATCTTTCCCCGTTTGCCTCAAAACAGTGGAGGTTGGGGAGGGAGTGCCAGCTGGGGACGGCCTGATGGTGGTTGGTCCACAGACAGGGTGTCACTGTCACTTCTCTGCGGAGGGCTCCCTGGAAGGACTTTCACCTTCACCTCTCTGCAGAACTCTTGCCAATCTGAGGACCAGAGTCTCGATGTGGCTCTCTTCTCCCCACTCAGAAGAAGGAGGAAGAAGGAGGAGGAGGAGGGGGAGGAGGAGGAGGAGGAGGAGGAGGAGGAGGAGGAGGAAGAGACCAGGAGCACTAGGTTCTCACCTACAGGACCAGCCCTGCGGCAAGCGACCGAGACCCATGCTAAGCAGAGATGAGAGTCATTATTTCCTGCCGGGTGAACACCGGAGAACCGGAGTCTGAAGCAGAACTTAAGGACACAAATTTCCAGGCTGCATCCCAGAAGGAATGAATCAGCCTTGGGGTGGGGGAGATAGGAATATGTCACATTAAAATCCCCCCATGACTCTGCTGTGTGAGCAGGGGAGGGGACAACTGAACCAGGTCAGCACTTAGCATCAAGTGGCTACACCTGCTGGTCTGACCGAGACAATTTCAGCTCTAAAAGTTTGGTTCAAGGGCGCCTGGGTGGCTTAGTTGGTGAAGCGTCTGCCTTCGGCTCAGGTCATGATCCCAGAGTCCTGGGATCGAGCCCCACGTCCAGCTCCCTACTCAGCGGGGAGTCTCCTTCTCCCTGCCCCTCACCCTTCTCATGCTTCCCCCCACCTCAAAAATAAAAAAGTTTGGTTCAACCTGTTGTTCCACCATAGACACCCCACCCCCCGCCCCACTAACACACACCATAGCCCCACTATTTGCCCTGATAATGCGAGGAGATCACAGGACCTTCACCACCCTGTTTGCTCATTAGTTGTTCACTGTCTGTTAGCAGTCTTGTCCTAGGGAGCAGCTCAGGTCCCTCCTGGTGCAGATACCTAATAACCCACATTCATGCTAGAACACCAGTGCACATCCCACCAGGGGGTCCTTTCGGTTCCTCAAACTCAACATAAATGCATTCACTGGGTCCTCCTCTCAAGCAGCTCCCTCTCCTGGTTTCAATGTTTCTTTCTGGTCTTAGAATGGTGAGTCTTCCTGTCGTCCTGGCGTGAAATCAACATTACCATCGACCTCTCTCTATCCCTTCCCATGCGCCATTCTCCTCTAATCAATCACCACCTCTCATGACTCTCCACTCACGAGCTGCCCCTCATCGTCTCCTCCTTAGGCACACTGCCTCTGCCCCAGCTCAGCCCTCTTTACCTCCTGCCTGGAGCACGGGATGCCTTGAAGGTGGACTTTCCCTCCCCAGCTGGTCCCAAGGCACTCCACCCCCTCTTTCAACCATTTCCCATCCCACCGCCTTCCTCTAAGGGATTTACAAGTAAATCTGTGCTGAGCGTGGGGCCTGCTTAAGATTCTCTCTCCCTCTGCCCCACACCCCCATCTGCTCGCTTTCAGTCTCTCTAAAAAAAAAATAAAATAAAATATACCCAATCTTCAACTTTTTAAACTATGAAAATCTTGTGATATTTTGTATAATTTTACTTTTCAAAATTTGTTCTAACAATGATTTCTTGGCAATCATTGCACCCAATCAGGAATTCTGCCAATGATGAAAAACTAGCCTGTGAATTGTTCTTTTTTTTTTTTAAGATTTTATTTATTTATTTGACAGAAAAAGAGAGACAACCAGCGAGAGAGGGAATACAAGCAGGGGGAGTGGGAGAGGGAGAAGCAGGCTCCTGGCTGAGCAGAGAGCCCGATGTGGGGCTCGATCCCAGGACCCCGGGATCACGCCCTGAGCTGAATGCAGACGCTCAACAACTGAGCCACCCAGGCCCCCCTATTCTTGAATAGGTAAAAGTCTTGTGACAAATGTAACAATTAAAGAAAATGGCATAATAACATCTTTGCAGGCTTAGTGAGCTCTACTAATTTTTTTTTTTAAAGATTTTATTTATTTATTTGACAGAGATAGAGACAGCCAGCGAGAGAGGGAACACAAGCAGGGGGAGTGGGAGAGGAAGAAGCAGGCTCATAGCGGAAGAGCCTGATGTGGGGCTCGATCCCACAACGCCGGGATCACGCCCTGAGCCGAAGGCAGACGCTTAACCGCTGTGCCACCCAGGTGCCCCTCTATTAATTTTATTTTCATATTTTCTTTTCATACTGTGAAGCTGGTTACATCTTCTTTAGATCTTCAGCGTTGTTAGGTCTCCACCACCAGCCCTAGAGACAGCCCTGGTTGCAAGTGTTGGAGGAGGGTCAGCCTGCAAACTTAACCAGGACCCTTGAAGTACCATGGAAATGCCATTGGCCACCTCCTCCCCAAGCCATTTTCTTACATCTTCATACAAGGTGCAGACCTTTGCTTCCATGTGGAGTTAATTTCAATTTCCAAGCGGACCTCTTCCAGGAAACCCCTCCCCACTCTGGATCTGGCCAAACCACTGGGAGACGAGCAGCAGATGGAAAGCTGAGTGACACCAGGCGGGGAGCAGTGCAGCCAGCCGGCTTGAAGCTGGCCAGCTCCCTGCCTCACCCACCCCCGGGCCCAGAGAGAGAGGCACAAAGTGCTTACCAGTGAGCACTGTTTACTTGGGCCAACCTGAGTGCATTCCTCGCCCAGGGTTCCGTCAAAGACGATGCTAAACAGTCCTCCTTTGCTTTTGGGGTTGCTATGACAGCCAGAAATTTGCAAATCAAACCGGACCTGGAGAAGAACTCTGTCCTTGGCCCAAAGAGTTAGTGGTTCCAAATGGTTCTGCTTACAGTTCCTGGTGTCCCCTTTGACACCTGCGAGATGGAAGGATCTCTAAACGGGAATTTGGAAATGTCCCAATGGAAAGACTATTTCCAAGCTGGCTGAAGCTGCATTAGAAGGAATGTAGGTGTGATTGAAGGAACGTTTTGGCAAGAAAAGCTGGAAAATATTACAGTAGGCCCCAGAGAGAACCTCATTGTTCTCTGGAAAAATCTCTTGTATTTGTTTAGAGTTCTGTGGTTTGCTAACTACATGCACATAAATTATGTCATTGAATCTTCACATCTGCCTGGTGAAGTAGTCAAAATTGATATTATATTTGACCAAAGACAGGAAAGTAAGGCTCAGTAAGAGCAAGATCCAACAGCTAACAAGCAGGATAATTAAGATTTGAATCTGGGCTTTCCAATTCAAGATTTAGCAATTTGAATTCTATAATGATCTCCAAAAGATAGGCTAGGTCCCACCTGCTCTGGACAGTTTTGGAATAGTTTTGTTTTGTTTTGTTTTTGAAAGGAAGTCATGTTGTAGAGGAATACTTTTTCTTATTGTGGTAGAATACATGTAACATTAAATTTATCATCTTAGCCATATTTAAGTGTGCAGTTCAGTGGCATTAAGTATATTCGAATTGGGACACCTGGGTGGCTCAGTCGGTTAAGCATCTGCCTTTGGCTCAGGTCATGATCCCAGGGTCCTGGGATTGAGCCCCACGTTAGGCTCCTTCCTCAGCTGGCAGCCTGCTTCTCCCTCTCCCTGTTGCTCTCCCTGCTTGTGATCTTTCTCTCTCTCTGACAAACAAATAAATTTTAAAAAATTTTAAAAGCATATTTAAATTTTTAAAAAGCATATTCAAATCATTAGGCAACCACCACCACCACCCATCTCCGGAAATCTTTCCATCTGGTAAAGCTGACACTCGTACCCATTAAACACCAACTCCTCATTCCTGCCCCCAGCCCCCTGAAAATTCCCACTCTGTTTTCTGTCTCTCTAAATTTGACTGCACGGGATGCCTGGGTGGCTCAGTGAAGCACCTGCCTTTGGCTCAGGTCATGATCCCAGGGTCCTGGAATCGAGCTCCGCTTCAGCCTCCTTGCTCAGGGGGAGCCTGCTCCTCCCTCTCCCTTGGCCTGCCACTCCCCCTGCATGTGCGGCTCACTCGTGCTTCCTCTCTCTGATAAATAAATAAATAAATAAATAAATAAATAAATAAACAAATAAACAAATAAATAAATAAATAAATTTGACCACACTCTGTCCTTTATATAAGTGGAATCATACAGTATTCGTCTTTTTGTGACTGGCTTATGTCATTTAGCACAATGTCCTTAAGGTTCGTTCATGTTATAGCATGTGACAGAATTTCCTTCGTTGTAAAGGCTGAGTAATATTCCATTGTGTGTCTGTGCCACGTTTTGTTTGTGGATTCATCTGCTTCATCTGTCGGTGAACACTTGGGTCACTGGGGTTGTTTCCACATTTTGGCTACTCTGAATGGTGCTGTTATGAACACGGGTGTGCAAATACTTTCTGGGTTTCCTGTCTTCAATTCTTTTGAGACTACGTGCACACGTGAAATCCCTGGGCCATGCGGTAATTCCATGTTTAACTTTTTTGAGGAATCATCATACTGTTTTCCACAGCAGCTGTGCCATTTTCTATCTCCACCTGCAGTGCACACGGGTCTTAATCTCTCCACATCCTCGTCCTCCTTTGTTATTTCCTTTTATTTGTTATTGTTTTTGGTTTGCTAGTTTGTTTTATGTGAGCCATCCTATTGAGGGTATAGATGGATGAGTTTTAAACATCCTGGTTATCCAGGTCAGGTTTTTCAGAGGGGTTAAAGAATGGTCCTAGGGAAACCAGGTTAGCTTCTACTTGACATGCCAGCCCTAAGCCCAGCCAGAAATCTCACGAAAGCATTCACTGGCCACCAGGGAAAGCACTGGAAAGACTTGGGCACACCCATGACTTGCGTTTAGGGATAATGAACCAACCCGAAGCACAGAGCCCCCTCATAGGAATTTCATGTACCTTCACTGTGCATGAGAATTCATTGTATGATGCATTTACATTGGGTAAAGCCCCCCTCCTCTGACTGGAGGGTCTATGTGAGTGCACACACGGGCGAGGGTATGTATCTACATGGAGGTGGAGAGTTCCAAGAAAGCTGACATGACCTAGGGGATCAGCAGTCTCATCTTCCAAACAACTCTAGAATCTTGAGACCTCACTTCATGTCTGTGAGTTCTTTCTTTATTGTTTATCCACCCCTGCCCACTTTGGAGGGATGAGTTAGATGGTATCTTTAAAGGACTTTGAAGAAAGTGCTCTGTGAGTACAAGATGTAATATCTGATTATGTCCAGAGTTATAATTTCTCCGCCTGGCAAGAACGGTTGGATTCCCTCTAATGTGGTTCAGAATAGTGGGGAAGCTCGGGGCTGGTGAGTTTGGGACTGGGAGCCATGTCTGATTCGCCCTACCTTGGGTGTTCAAGTTATACCCACTTCAAATGCCACCTCCTCCACGAAGCAGTCCCTGATGACTACGCAGGACAAGATAATAGTTTCCTCCTTTTAAATTCTGCAGCTCTTCACTTATGTCTGTCTCAGGCCAAAGGCTACATAAAAAATTTTTTTTTAAAGATTTTATTTCTTTGTGTGAGAAGTAGAGCATGAGTGGGGTGAGGGGCAGAGGGAGAAGCGGACTCCCCGCTGAGCAGGGAGCCCCATATGGGTCTCGATCCTAGGACTCTGGGATCATGCCCTGAGCTGCAGGCAGATGCCCAACTGACTGAGCCACCCAAGCGCCCCCAAAGGCTATATTTTATCCTAGGTTCCTGGTTATTTAAGACCACATTAGGGACACCTGCCTGGCTCAGTTAGAGCACACCAACTCTGATCTCCGGATTTTAAGTCTGAACCCCATGTTGGGTATAGAGATGACTTAAAAAACACACACACACACATTATACATTCCCCCTTGAAACTGGATGCCCCTTAGAGGCAAAATCCATTTCTGGTTTGCACATAGTATAAAGCAAATATTTACCAAAAACTCCCTAGCAAACTTCTCTTACACCTGACATATTGGCCAAAACTGGCCTTTCCTAGAGCAAGGGAGGCAGGGGCAGTGTCTTGATTTTTTAGCCTCTTTAGCGGAGGAGCGTTGAGAATGGGGCTGGGTGATCCAGTGAACCTGTCTCTGTGCCGGGCACATCCTCGGGGAAGGCAGAGAGGAGAAGCCTCACCCTGAGTCCTGTGGCCGGGTTCTGCTTCCTCTATGGGCCCCATTGTGTCTGTCATGGGTTCACATTAAACACTCCTGGATCAATTGATGCTCTACCCCAATGGGGAACAGGGGGCACAGAGAAGAAGGACCAACTCACATTAGGTCATTTCAATTCCTACCGTTGACACTCTTAATAATATTTACCTCACATTCATCAAGAACTTAAGAGTTTACAAAGCACCAGTGGCCCTGTTTTCTTCAGACAAAAAACTAATGCTCCGGTTAAATCATTTGCTCAAGGTAACTCAGTAAAGCCAAGTCTGCTGCAATCCTGGTCTCCTGACGTCACACCTCAGGCTCTATCTGCCGCCCTCCACTGCCTCTCAGAGGGCCGTGTCCGGCCACAGCTGTCCTAGTCCTCACCCCTGCTCCTGGGAACAGTATAGTCAGGAGAGATGCCAGACAAAGCAAGAGGCTGCAAGACAGTGACGTGTGTCATGTGCTTGTGGGCGTGTGGTAATTGGGAAGGTGGGAGATGTTTCTCCTCGCCGCCTGTCCCCTCAGCCTGGCCACCACAGACCTCAGTCTTGCCACTGAGCAGCTGCTCACAGCTGTGGACAGCTCTCAGCTTCTCAGCCCACAAAACTAGGAGTTCCCCACACGACATCGGGGGCATATTCAGGTCTCACATATATCGTCCTCACCTTTACACTGTGGCTTTGACAGCCTCGTCCATTTCTAGAAAAAAAGAAAGAAAGAAAAAAAAGCCCCAGCTCTTCCCTGGGCCCTATCACACCTGTTCCTGCCAGCAGACACCATGGGTTTTTCTGTTCTCATTCCTGACCTTTTAGGAAGAGGCTGTATGGTAATCTTCCACACTGCTGGAAAGCAACGGGGCTGGTCGCTAGGCAACTGGCCTCAAGCTTGGCTCTGCCTCTAACTTGAGTGTGACCCTGAGAGAGCACATCCCTGGGCTGGGGCTAAGTCTGCAAAATGGGGAAGTTCAACCAACAGGAACTCTATGGGCCCATCCGGCTTGAGAGTGGAGACAGCAGCTGCACAGAGGGGGAACTAATGCAGGCTTTCAGACTGGAACACGTCTTTTAGGCCTGAATGAATGAAAAGTGCATGAGAGCTCATGCTAGCTGGGGATAGCAAGTCACTATTCCCCAGCTGGAAAGATATGAATTATTTCTGTCTTCTGGTTTGGCAGTTCGCATTCTCTGCTATATGCTTAGATGTCACGGAGGGAAACATGCTGCTGGGGTCTCAGAAAAATCACCTAGGTCTCTGGCTGCAGAATGAAGCCAGAGACAGGTCTGGTCGCCCATGGGATCATGGCAGGCCTGCACGAGACGGTGGTCTAGGAATCAGACTGGGGCTCTTCTAACTTGCATGCCACCAACTACCCGTGTAGCCCTAGACGAGTTGCTATTCTTCTCTGAGCTTGTGTCCTTTTCATAAAATAAACAAGTTAGAGGGGATGCTTCTAATACTCCTTCAGAGCCAACGATCTGAAATATAGTGCTTAATCTATTCCTTTTTCATTTGTTTCTTTAGGACAGTTTGTCTTGTGGATAATTCTGAGTATTATTAACCAAAGAAAAGCCTTCTGATTTTGATCTCAACTCAGAGATGGGGAATGAGGTGAGGAAGGGAGAAAGCTACAAATACCCCTTTAGCTGTGTCTTTCTAAGGAAATGCAAGACTTCACCCTTAAAGGAAAGAGCTGCTATCTTCCCAAGAGGCGAAAGGGGCCCCAGTAGATCCAGTTACAATGTAGGCTGGAGTTGGGGCACTTACTGTTGCATTAATTAAAGGAGAACGGAGAAGGGAGCTACCTTTTGCTGGGCACTAATGTGCCCTGTGCTAGGTGCTTTCTCATACAGCCTCATGGGATCTTCTGAACAACCACAAGAGAAGTCTTACAGATGAACTAAGGTAGGCTGAGAGAGGTTAAGAAACTTGCCCAAGCTGGGCACAGGAAGGAGAGCAGTGAGAATTCGAAATCAGCCTGGCTTCGGGCACCTGGCTAGCTTAGTCTGTAGAGCGTGTGACTCTTGATCTCAGGGTTACAAGTCTGAGACCCTTCTGGGGTGTAGAGATTACTAAAAAATAAAATCTTAAAAAGAAAAAAATCTGCCTGTCTTCCTCCAAAGTCTGAACTGCCTCTCCGAGGGTGTGATTTTAGCAGGAATTGAAAGTAGGACGTCGGGAGAGTCTGGGAAACCCCAGATATAGCTGACCTCAGGGGAAAAGGTGGCATTTGGAGCAAAGACTCTGATTCTAAATCCTTAGGCTCAGCAGCCACATAAACCTCTGTGTTTCATCTTGGCTCTTGATTCTCCCACTGGCCCCCTTCAAACCCCAGTGGGGTCGAGGGACAGGCCTGTGCATCCTGCGTCCTCAGCTGGCCACCCGGATCACAGCTGGGGACTGTCCTTTCATGGTGTGGGATGGAGCAGGGCCCAGCACTCGGCAACTCTCCCCCACTCTCGGGCCCTCTGGGGGGAGAAGAGCTGCTTTCTCCACCTTTGTGAGAAGTCCCTATGCCTAACCTCCACCAGCTCACCGGGTTCCCCAGGCACAGCCTCAGGAAAAGTTGTCCAGCTCCGACCCCGGAAGCCAGCTGGGGCCTCGCACTGTCCAGCCATAAAAAGATCCAACACCCTGAATAGCCAGGTCAAGAAGTTATCTTTGCAAGACAGGAAAGAACATAGAAAGATAACCTTGTTTTAGTAGAAAAAGGAAATGAGACAGAAGTTGGCTCCTTCTTACTGTGGGGAATGGGATCCTATAAACTCAACTTAGTTTGTTGGAACAAACATTTACTGAGCTTGCGCTAGACTGTGGAAGACGCTTTCTTCGTCATCTCCTTTCTCCCTCAGAACAGTGTTAGGAAAAGAGGAAAGGAAGTCTTGATGAAGTCAGATGACCTACTCAAAGCCATTAAGAACTGAACCTTTCTGCCTCTAACCCAGAATATAGCAATTATGCCCCAGCTGCCTTCTCCTCAATGCTGTCCCGAGCCTGTGGATACTGGACACAGGCGGATACTGGACACAGGTGGACACTGGAGCTCAAAGGGATGAAAAGAAGTGTGGTCCCTGGTTCCCAGGCATCCTGTGAGAAGAGAGGCAACAGCACAGATCTCTCTCTTCCTCACTGTGCTCCCCTCCCCCTCTGTTTATAGGGCTTCCCCTGGGAGGTCTTCCTTGACATCTCCTACCCTAGGTTCGGGGTCCTGTTATCAGCTCCATGAACTTGCCCTTTCAGAGTCCTTCTCACAGCACTGCGTGATCGTTCTGCGATATCCAGCTTCCTTCACTCACCATAAGCATCTGGAAGGCAAGGACAACTTTTGCTTGTGCTTGGCACATAGTAGGTACCCAACAAAGATTTACTGAATTATTTTTTTTTAAGTTTTTATTTCTTTATTTGAGAGAGAGAGAGAGAAGGAGTGAGCATGAGCAGGGGGAGGGGCAGGGGCAGAGGGAGAAGCTGATGCCCCCCTGCGCAGGGAGTCCAACACAGGGCTCCATCCCAGGACCCCGAGATGGTGATCTGATTGGAAGGCAGATGCGTAACCGACTGAGCCACTCAGGCACCCCCGAATTATTGATTGAAAGAAAAAATAGAAAAAAAATGGATGGATGCATGGATGAGGGGATGGATATACAGATAAATGATGGTCTACCATCCCCTTAAAGTTACTGTGTCTCAAAGGTATCTTTCCCTTCCTGACAATTTGACTTTACTTACTTGACTTTCCTAGTTTGTTAGTAGTACCATCAAAGGACAGTGAGGTACAAGGGCTTTCAATCTTCTGACTTTACATCCTGCCTCAGTCACTTACTAACCATGGAACAATAAGTTATTAATTCACTCTCCCTAAACCTTAGTTTCCTCATTGTATTATGGTATTATGAGGCTTATTGATAATGTTTCTAAGCCCTGGAATATACCAGGAGATCAATGAACAAATGCTATTACTCTTAGCATATATAACAATATATGAGAGCACTTATAATTATCTTTGGTGCCTCTTTTGCCTTCCACCTCCTCTCCTACCCACAATGACCCACAATGATGGTGGGCTATGACCTGTGTAATCTTTCTTCCAAATATCTCCTATGTTTGTTTCACCACCCTCATGTCTTCTCCCCATGTGATGCAACCAGTTCTATCCAGTTCCTCTGCCTCACGTTTTTTGTTTAATGTTTCCTGCACCCTGTGGTGGCTGGAAAATTCATGTACAAAAGAGGTTGTAGGGTGGCACTCTTGGCTCCCCATAGAGTTGGGGGGGGATAAGGGACTTGTCTTGAAGCTGCATGTGCGTATCACTTTAGAACACATCAAGGGGCGCCTTGGTGGTGAGGTTAAGCATCTGCTTTTGGCTCAGGTCATGATCCTGAGATCCTGGGATGGAGTCCCTGGTCTGGCTCCCTGCTCAGCAAGGAATCTGCTTCTCCCTCTCCCTCTTTTCCACACCCCCCCCCAAATGCTTGCTCATGCTTTCTCTCTCTCTCTCTCTCAAATAAATAAATAAAATCTTAAAAAAAAAAAAAGGAAAAGGAAAATGCTAACTGTCATCAATAAAGCATGTGGGGAGGAAGTCTGATGGATATGAAAGGGGTGCTAAAACCCTCCACCCTTGGCCAAACATTGGGGTCATCTCTGGGCAAAAGCTGCCAATTTATATTTCCTAAAATATGGTTTTCATCAAAGTCCCCTCTGCTAAAATTTTTTCAAGGAGTCTGGAGAAGCTGCGGAATAGTTTCCAGAATCTTCTGCTTCACATTCAGGACTCCACCATTTTTGCCTCAGGCTAACTGTTCCGGGGCATTTTTCCCCAACACAAATTTTTCAATTCATGTACTTCATTTCATTCGATGCCCCCTGAACACATCAAACTATTTCTATTTCTACATCATTGTCCAGAAATGCCCACCAACGGTCCTCCCCAGGTCCTCTCACTTAATGAGATTCTATTCATCCCCCAAGGCTTGATTCAAGCCTTGTTTTCCCAAGGAAACTTCACAACCACCCAGCCTACAGTGTGCCCTCCTTTCTGAGAATTCACAGTGTTTCTTACTGTCAGGATAATTGACTCAGGCACTTAACTGCATAACTTTCTTGTATTGTTGTTGAAAAGTTTCACATGTTGACGTTTTCTCTCCCACTGGATGGAGAGGTCCATTTAGGGTAAGGACTGCCACATACCTCTTTGGATTCCCAGGGCACCCAGCCCGGTCAGTGTGGGACATAGTGTAGGTAGGAAAGGGGCTGCTGAGTTATGAGCCATCCTGACACACTCTCGTCTTTGGCCCACAGATGCAGGATAACAGAAAAGAGGCTTCAGAGAGAGGGACAGTCAACTTCAGGGATGCAAAGACTCTTTCCAAAGAACATATGGCAAATATCTACTGGTTCTAAGACTCTGGACCTGGGAAAACCAATTGTTTATGACCTAATCTCAGCCTAGTCAACCCACTTCCTATGCTGATGACTGATGACTTGGAGTGAAGCCTTGTTACCTTCAGCTTGAGCCATGTAGGTTTAAACACACGCCTGCTCACACCCACAGACACCTGTCCTCCTGTGCACACCAACCCTCAAGCAATAAATGGTGTCACCCAGTTCAGGAGAAAGGTCACAGTATTAGGAGGATTAAAGATGGGGCTTTAAAACTTTTGCAAAAATATCTCCTTTAGAAATAAAAAGGAGGGGTCCGGGTGAAGAGTATCCAAGAACTTTTTGTACTATTTTTGCAACTTTTCTGTAAGTCTGAAATTATGCAAACTACTTAATAAAACTTTAAAGCAGGAATAACAAAAAGTCACCTTCTCTATATATTTTCCCTCCCACCCTCCTCAGCCTTTAAGAAGAACAAACATTTTTTCAACACATTCACATGTGAATTATAGTTGTGAATATTTCGATTTCCCCTATTAGACAAGAAGTATAAAATGGAAAACAAAAATGCTCAGAGCTTTTAAATTTTTTATAATATAAAAAATAATATTTTAAAACATTAAATTAGAATATTAGAAGAGAGGATTTAATTTAATTTAATTAATTAATTAATTTATTTGAGAGGGGGGGAACGGGAGAGAAAGCACTAGCTGGGCAAGGGAGTGGGAGAAGCAGACTCCCTGCTGAGCAGGGAGCCAGACCAGGGGCTCCATCCCAGGACTCTGGGATCATGACTTGAGCCGAGGGCAGATGCTTAACATACTGAGCCACCCAGGTGCCCTGAAGAGGGGGGTTTTACTATTTTGTGACCTGCAGCAAGATATTAATCTCTTTAGGTTATGGTTTCCTCCTCTTTAAAATGGAACTAAAAATGCCTATCCCTTAGCATTGTTATAAGAATTAAATGCAAAGATAAATGTTAAATAATTAATATAATTCCTAATCTGTAGTTGTTGCCCTGACATATTCATTCCAAATATCAAAAAAATGGCAATAACCAAGCTCTATTCACTTTGTGTCCTCACCACCTAAAAAAAGCAGCTGGCTCAGAGTAGATGCATAAAAAGTAGTTACTGAAGAAGGGGGGATGGAATGAATAAATGTTGGAATTCTAAAGCAACTTATAGCTGATCCCAAAGCCCCTACAAACAGCCCCTGCTTTTGCCATCCTTTCTGAGTGACCTTGTGAGAGTCCCATACCTCTGTTTTCCTCATCTATGAAACGGGTTGGTTTTCATTAAAACCAGAAAGACTAGAGAGGACTATACAGCTCCTGGGATCTAAGACCCCCTAGAAAGAGGACTGGAAAAAATGGGGCCAATGTGTGATCTGGTAGCCAGCCAGGCCTGTAAGGTTCATCCCTCCTACAGCATCACCACTTCTCAGAGCGCTGGCCCCAGCACCCAATGACAGACATGGGCGAGGCTAAAGGTGAGCCATTCCTCATGCTTCAGTGCGGCTGAAGGAAAAGCCACAGCACCAGGGACATCCAGAGTCTGCAAACCAGAGAGTGCAGGTCCAGAATTTCTGAGAGCCCAGGACAGGCGTGCATTGCATGAGCCCCAGGCAGTGGAGACCTGAGCGTGGCTTTACCGTCCTTTGCTTCTCTAGTCCCTGCTCACTCCCGCTTCAGGGTCCTTGAGGACAGACCTCAGAGCCCCACCGGGGAGGGCTCGGACGCCCGCCCCCCCCCACCCCCGCCCTAGGTCCCTGGAGGGCCTAGAGGCCAGGTCCCTGGAGCCCCAGAGCGCAGCCCTCCCCCGCGCAGAGGGAATTCCATGCCTTCTGCCTTTTCCTTCTGGAAGGGAGTGATGCATATTTTGGCCAGCGCCACGTGCAGTGCCGTTTGCTCCAGTGCTTCCTAGGGGACCGGTTCCACACAGTTCCGGGGTCCCCACTCCCCGGGGGTGAAGGCTAGCTTAGCTCTGCCCGGATCTGGATCTGAGGATGGGCTGCTGTGACTAGTGACAGCAGAAGGAGAAAGAGCCAGCGCGAAAGGCCAAGGGAAGGCCAGGCAAACGGTGGCTGGGATGCCAGAACGGGCAGGAAAGCCAGGAGAGCAACAAGCGGACGGCTGCTAGGTCTTAGCGGTCCCCTCCACGCCGAATCGTCCTTCTGGTCAGCCTGTGGTTTCCTATGACAAAACCAGACAGGGAGCGCAGAGAGGAGAGGAGAGAAGGATTGAGGGAAGAAGGGAGAGGAGGGAGGAGGTGAGAGAGGAGAAGCCAGAAGAATGTAAATGGGAGAGAAATGGGGAGAGAGGGGAGGTGGGGGCGGGAGGGAGGGCAGATCCGTGAGAGAAGTGGAAGCAGAGAGGGTGAGCGGGGCGGGCGAGAAAACGAGATGCGGGAGAGAAGTGGAGAGAGGGACCAAGTGGGAACCGAGACGGAGAAGCCCGGCAAGGCCTCGGTCCTCGGCTCGTGGCCGCCGTGTCCGCGCTCCTCCGCTCCAGCCGGTGCGGCCCGGCCCCCTGCCCTCCCGGCCCGCGGGCCAGGCGGCGGGCCCAGCGCTGCGAGGGCGGGCGCGGGCGGGGGCGCGGGGGGGGGCGAGGGAGGGGCTGCCGGTGGGAGGCGACCATGTGGTTCCAGCTCACTCCTTTTTTTTTTTTTTACCCCTTCTCTCTTTCTTCACTTCTTTTTCTTTCCAAACAGGGAAAAGTGTTCCGCGAAGCGGTAGCGTCTTTCCGCCTGGCCCTTCCCTCCCCGACCCTGGTCCCCGCTCCCGTCTGGGCGCGAGCTGCCGGGCGAGCGCTGGAAGCCCCCTCTGCGCCGGGGGGCGGGGGGCGCGGGGACTGGGCGCTGGGCGGGTTCCCGCGCCGGCACATGGCCGCAGCCGCCCCGCGCGCACCCCGAGGCGCCGCGCCCAGCTTGTCCGAGGTCCGTCGGCTGCGCCCCGCCGCCCCGGAGCCCAGCAGCGGCTGAGCGGGGAGGTGCCCGCACCCGGGCATCGGGATGAGCCGCCCCCTCCTCCTCCTCTGGCTAGGTGAGTGCTCGCGAGCGCGGGAGACCCGCCGGGCGGCCCCGGGCTCCGAACGCCCTTCCCCGGGGAGAGCGGGCGGCTCGGTGCCTGCTCGGCGCTCCGGAGGCGCACATCTGGCAGCCGAGGCCCGCCCAGGCGGCCATCGACAACGCCGCACACATCTGGGCCCGGGAGCAGCCTGGGGGCTGGGGGTGTTTCCTGGTGGACTTGGGCCGTGAACCGTCTGGGGCGGAGGGGTTGGCGGGGTGGGGGGGCTGGTGTTTAGTTTCGGGAGTATCTGGGGGAAATGGGAGAATTGGGGGAGGGAGGAAGGTTTCTTCAGGAATTTCTGTGCCAGGTTCCTGAGGGTGGGGGGAGCTTTTTTGTTTCAAACAGACGCCTCGAGGGCTCAGATTAGAAACAGATGTGTTGGAGGGGAGGCGCGAGGGAAGGGAGGAAGAGACGGAGGAGACCGAAAGGTGGGGACGGGAAAGGCCAGAGCGCAGGCAGGACCGGGACCCGGGGAAATGACCCAGGCAGGGCAAGAAGAGGGAGAAGCCGGAGGGGTTGGGAGCTCGAGAGGAAAGAGGGGAACGGGAATATGAAGCAGAAGCGCAAGACTGAGGGAGGTGGAGCGGCGGAGTGTCAGGAAGACAAAAAAATGGAGTGGAAGAGAAGGACAGAGAGAAACAGGTTCTGGGGCAAAGGGAAGAGCTTTCGGGGTGCCCACGTGGGTGTCACCCACGCGGGACTCCTGAAAGCTCAGGGGCCCTGGGGCACATTCTCACTTGGGCTGGAAGCAGGCAGGTTTGCAGGACAGGGCAAGACAATAGCATCGAGGATGTGGTGGACAAGAACCGGCAGGAAGCCCAGGGGTGTCTGAGGCGCGCCAGGGGCGGTGGAGGCAGGCAGGAGAGCCTGAGAAAAGCCATGAGAGGCACCAGCGTGGGGGGCTCCCTGGGGACAGGATGTAAAGTTAGCCAGGGTTCAGAAGACCAAAGCCAGTTGGGTGTAGTCGAGTGAACATGGCCCAGGACACCAGACCTCCTGAGAACGAGCCCTGGTTTTGAGCTGACCAGCTCGGTGATCCTGGACAACTCACTCCCCGAGCCTTCCGTTTGCTTAGCTCCAAAGCAAGCAAATTAGATGGTTCCGAGATCCCTTGTAGCTCTGACAGCCTGAAACACCAGGGGTGTGACAGGGCCTGATGTCTAGAAAACCCCTCCACACCAAAGTGAGGAAGCACTGAAAAAGCACCCTGACGTGGATTTCTGGAGCTCTCTCTCTTTTGTTTTTAAACTTACAACCTGACTAGGCCCCAAGCATGCCTTTCTAGGCCAGCGTCAGGTCGGTCATCACCCAGGTGGAGGAATAAAAAGGGTGGATTAGCCTAAACTGTTGGCTCAAGTAGGGCAGGTGGGGCCAGTACCTTCTCAGCTCTTTCCGATACCGGCCAAGTATTGCAGTCCTGCTCCTGTGCACAGCTGGCATAGCTGGATGCCACCTTTGTCACCTTTACCGGCCTCTGCCCCTAAGCTGTGGATCACCAGATGTTCACTAGACTCAAACTTCAGAACCCCCTTATTAAAAACAGCTGGAATCCTTTCAGTACCTATGCTGAGCACTTGATATGAACTGTCTTGTTAACTCATTTACCCTTCACGCCAATCCTATGGGCTACGCACGGTTATTTTCCCCGCTTCACAGCTGAAGAAATCAAGGTGTAAAGAGGTCAGATAACTTGCTCAAGGCCACAAGCTCATGATTAACAGAGATGGGATTTGAATGTAGGTTGTTTGCCTCGAGAGATTGCTTGCTAAACCGCCCGGTATGCAGCTTTCTGTCACTACAGAAGGACTTACAGATGCTCTTTGGAGTGAAATCCAGTTTAGCCCTCTTCCTGGAGGGTGAGATGTCAGGGTGAATCTGCCCTCAAGGAGGGGTCTGGGGAAGGGATCGGAAACTCAGCTAAGCGTGGTTGAACCCCGGCTCTATACCAGGACCATTGGGGCACAGTTGACAGTGGAAAGTGAAAAGTGACTTTTGTCCCGCGCGGTCAGTTGAAATCCACTGGCTGGACTCGATAATAGCCTCTTAGTTCATGAGAAAGACGAGCTGACAAAACAAGAGTCAAAAGATGTTGATTCGCGGTCCCCTCTTCACCGAGTGCCGGTTGTGTATGACCATTCCTCTGGTAAGAAAACAATCTGTTGGGCCGATAGTCTTGTTACCCTAGAAGCTCCCTCTCATGATTCCTTTGTTGGTTCTGTCCTTATAAAATTAGTGCAAACGAAAGGCCGTGTGGAAGAGAAAAAGTAGACTACAGACTTAGCATTCTGCACAACTCGATGTTTGTCGTTCACACCTACTGTTCAGCTTTTGCCACGTCTGTGTTCTTTGTCAGACGTACTCAGACTCCTGACATCCCAGTTCAAGTACAAAGTCACAGAGTTGATGAGCTGAGGGGTCTGGATGAGGGACAAGACAGGAGACCTGAGTGATGCTGGTGGTCCAGAGACCAGCCACTGAGGGGAAAAACACTCTAAGGGACCCCTCGAGGCCTGACATTCCTTCATGGGTCAGAAGCCCCTAGGGAAGCACTCCCGTGGGCTGGATGAAGCTTATTTGCTAAGTGGTTTTGAGCCATGGAATGCCTGGCACTCTAGCAAAGCCAGAAAGAAAATCCTCAGAGTTGTCTGAATCCTAAAATCGTCTACTTCTATTCCTTAAAGGAGTAGTTCCAGGGCTGCTTATGATCACTGCTGACATGATTTCTGGCCTCTTTTTTTCTAGAGAATGCACAGTATTAAAGGGGAGTTGGGAGGGCTAAGAGTTCATAATCTGAGCGAGGGTAGGCCAGTTGACTTCATGCTTTCTGGACCTGCCAGTGAGTGAAATCAAATGCCACACCTCTCTAATGTGAATGAACAAGTAATGCTCTGAGTTCCATGGAGGAAAGAAAAGGGATACTTCATGGGCTCCCCCAGCCTCAGTCCCTCTCCTCTGACCACCTGCCACCCCGCATGCTCAGGTCCTCATTATTCCACCTTAAATTCTCACTTAGACTCCCATAATGGCTGCCATATTGGTTTCCTGCCTGAATTCTCTTCTCCATCCTACACACTGCTACCAGAGTGACCTTGTGAGGCAGCTGGTATAATGCAAGGAATTTGGACTTAGGAATCCGGTAAACTTTCTGGGTTCTTGTTCTGACTCTTGTCCCTAAAACAGAGGTGAGGAGACCTTTAATTCAAAATTTCTATAATTCTTTGACCTTAGTCCCTGCCTTCAAAAAACCTTTGGAAATCTCCATTGCTTATAACACTGAGTACAAACACTTCATTCTCACGTTAAAGATGTCACACAGTGTCCATCACAACTCCTCTCCTCCCACCCCAGGCGACTCAGCAGGGAATCGGGATTCTTTCCTGTGCCTTAAACATGCCCCATGCTTCTTTCTGATTCTATGCTTTTGTTTATGATAATCCCTCCACCAAAGATGCCCTCTTACACTCCGCCCCTGCAGGTCAAAATCGTGTTCACCCTCCAGACCTCACCCCAAATTCCACTCTCTTCATATGCCCGTCCATGATTCCTCCCACCCAGGGTGTACTTTCCATCTTTTGAATCACAGTAGCCTTTCTGTTATGTGGCTTCGCGTGATGGTGATCCAAATGCTTGTCTCATGCCCTAGTGAGAACCCAGGCTCCATGCAGACAGGGTCCTGACTCATTCAACTGTATACCACCTTCTGTGCCTTGTGTAGACCGAAAGCTGTGGGCTATTTGTTAAGATAATCGGATTTTTGAAACATTTGGAACACTTAAGTTCAAGAGAGGTGAAAGTTGGGGAGGATTATTACTCTGTGGAATGACAGAATTGTGAGGAAGCCAGTTGTGTGTGTGTGTGTGTGTGTGTGTGTGTTTGATTGATTGATTTGAGAGAGAGAGAGAGTGAGCACGCACAAATGGGAGGGAGAGAGACTCGCAAGCAGACTCCATGCTGAGCGTGGAGCCCCACACGGGGCTGGATCTCATAACCCTGAGATTTTAATTTGAGCCAAAACCAAGAATTTGATGCTTAACTGACTGCACCACCCAGGGGCCCCTTGAGGAGCCCAGTTTTAACTCAAGTTTCTTTGGGGCTTTCTTGTCCATTAATGCAAACAGGACGAGTACCACTTAAAAAAATTTTATGCACAGAACATTACATGGACAGGGACCAGATAATATATTTGTTACCTTAACTTATTTTGTTATGGCAAGTTCATTATTACCAGATTCACAATAGACTTCTTCACTGGAATTTCTGCCAGGGTGGGGAAGGAGATTTGTTTCCCAGAAAATGAGTTTGAGGAAGGCTTGACTGCATAGTCCATTGGTCCGTAGTTCAGTGACAGGTCTCAGTAGGATTCCATGCTCTACCTTCATCTTCCCACATTAATGATGATGGTCATAATAACGATACATTCCCAGTAGGCTCATGCCTTGTCTCATCCTCTTTTTGTCTCGTACTCAGCTGGGCGGTGTATAGATGAGTGTATTTCATGAATGTACCTAATGGTAATGAACTAGACAGACATTCTTAAAAGGTGGAGTCAACGACTATCAGAACTGGGGGAAAGCTAAAAGACTATCCAAAAATCGAAGGTTATAAAATTTGGAATCACAGACCCCACTGAGAATCTGATGAAAACCACGAAACCACTTCTTAGAAAAACACACATATATGTTGTCTAGAACTTCTAGGGATTCAATGACCTCCTGTTGCCCTTCCTACCCAAGTAAATCCTTGATCTAAACCTACCCCCCCGTTTTTTTTCCTACCCCTTTTTTTATGATGAAGAAGGAACCAAAGTTCAGAGGGATTTGGCTGAAGTTAAACAGCTAGCTTCGTAGAAGGGCCGTGACTAGAACCCTAATTCCATAATCTGTCCTTTCGCACATTCTTGAGATAGAAAATGTCTCTCCTTCCTTTTCGGTTCCTGTCGTTGAGCTCTAAGATCACAATGGCTCTTGAGATGCTTCAGCTACACGAGCTAAATGCTGAGTAATTGGCATTGGTTTTTATGTTGAGAAATTGTCTGAAAAATAGGGCAGATGTCGTAACATTTCAATTTAGCCATCCTAAGTGGAAATCCTGGAAACTTCTACAGTGCCTTGTAGAATGTCTGGTGTATTCAGGAAAAGGGGGATTATGCCCAAAGTCCCAAAGGTCTGTGTGTGTCTGCAAGGAATAGAATGGTTAAACCAATAGCTCTAGCTCCTTCATAACTTTGCTCGGTTATCCTGAGCCTTAATTTCTTTCTCTGTAAAATGAGATAATTAGACTAAGGTTATCTCTTTGTTTCCTTATACCACTAACATTTTCTGATTTTTTTTTTTTTAATTCTGAGAATTTGCTGGTTGGTCTAGATGTGGCTGTGTTTAGGAACTCATGGGTGTTGCCAGGATTATCTGATTATTTTCAGGCACCATCCACTCATGACGATTGGTTGTATATGATTATAAATCTAGAAGGGCCAGCTACCTCATGTGAAGAGAGCAGTAGTGGAAAGGTACTGTAGCCTGCTAGCCAGGGAGCGTCACTGAAGGTCAGGGTGGATGATTAGAGACCTATGCCCCCGAAGTTTAGTAACTGAAATATTCACCTGCAGGACCTCATCCTAAGCAGAGCTACCCACATAGCAGGCCCAGGCATGGACACTTGGGTAGACTTCTGTGTAGAGGGCCTAACGTGTGATTTGCAAGCATTAAGCATTTCCCTCAATTTTTAAAATTAAGACATAATTCACATATAATAAAGTACACCTATTAAGTGTACGGTTTAATGAGTTCCTCGCATGGTTTTGAAGTTGCGGTTAGGTTTTAAAATATGAATTGTGTATTATTAGGTTATTTGTCATACCTGAGAGAGGATTATATGGGTAGGATTATTCCGACAATAGAATTCATGTCCAACATTTGCGGGGGTTTAGCAATTTGCAAAGCATATTAACATACTTTACCCCATCCTTAAATCACCCTTTGAGGGTAAATGTCATTATGGTGCCATTTTTCAGATAACTAAACTGAGGCTTAGAGAAATCAAGTAAGTTTCTCAAGGTTACCCTGTTAGTAAACAGCTGAGCCAGGACACCATCCCAGCACTTAAGATCCCAAAGACCATTTGGTTTTCATTTCCCAGGAGGGACATAGTTCTGAAATCAAGGCTTCTGTGTTACCAAGAAGCAGAGACAGACTTTGTTTATAGGATGCCAAATGATAAATCCCACGGTGGAAAACTCAGGGAGAACATTTATCACCTACCCCCTTCCCCTACCCCATTCAAATGATTAATCGGGTTGGTTTGGGTTAATGACTATTGTTTATGACTTAGAATTCCTGCCTATATCTTACAGGGATTACTAGCTCTTCTTGTAGTACTCAAGGTTATTGTAGAGGCCTTGTCCTGCTGTGGGGTCGGATTCACGAGCTATCCTTATTAGCACACAGTCCTGAGACTGGGGGGGGGGGTGAAGGTGTATGATTGGGTATGACTTGCCCTATATGTCGCTTTTCTAGGTAAATTCCTGTTTCCAGCAATTTTCACGTCTTTGCTCCCCACCTCCCTGCCCCAAAAGAATGCAGACTGTAGAAAAAAAAATCTAGTTATCTGAACTTCCTAAGTGTCTGGATTCTGGAAAAATAAAAGTTTATTTCCTTTGGCACCATATAGACCGAAGTGGGAAGGAATGCTGAAGTCAAACAACCTTTATGTTGTTGGTGACAGTCGGCTGGATTGCTGTGTGTCTAGCTAGCAGCAGCCAGAGTCTGGGGGTGATAAGCTCGAAGGCTGCTTCGTTTCAGTAGAAAGCAGGGGAGAGAGCAGTTTCCTTCCTGCCCACGGGGAAGAGAAAAGGGGCAACAGCCATCTTTAGAATGGTTCCCCACTCAGTGCGGAATATGGGTTTTTCTGAAGTGAGGCGGCAGTAAGGGAGATCTGGAGAGTCGGAAAGGCGACAGGGGAAGAGAAAAGAGAAAAGAGAGGAGCCGGAGGAAGGCGTAGAAATAGAAAAGCTAAGCTAAGCCACTGGCCTCTTGGTGTTTACAGAGCAGCGTCTCTGAGCTCACACGGCTTCGTGGACGGCAGCTGCTCGTCGGCCTCCCTTACACGTGTACACAATTTCTACCTCATCCACAGACTCACGAAACAGTCGTGGAAGGGAGATGCCTTGTGTGGCTCAGGCCCAGTCCTAGGCTCCGAGACTCCGTTAATACGAAAGGCACTGTTTCTACCATCTAAGCACTCAGCCCAGTGGGGGCGACATATGCCTGAACAGGGAATTACAGATTGATGGAAGTGCTAGCTAGCATCGAGGAAAGTACCAAGATTTTCTAGGAGTCCCAAGGAAGAAGGAGCTTAATGACGAGCCGTCTTGTGGAAATAGGGTATTTCTTCTCTGTAGGTCTTCGGGGACTGGGCCTGATGTTCCTCTGCCCCTCACCACACTTGCAAGTCGGGAGGCTGGTGCTAAGTAAACAGCTAGTGGGTTGATGGGTCGCCCCCATCATCATCAGAAAGGATATTTAAGTGGTGTGTGTCCTTGGCATTCAGCCAGGTGCTTCCTGGAGGGATGGAACCTCCCGATGTCCTTGCCTTTTGAAAATTACGGTCTCATTCTTCATCACAACCTGCCAGCGACATAGCTTCCTCCACTTTCTGCATCCCTCAGGGGATGTTAAGAAAAGAAAAAGAGAAAGAAATATATCGATGACTTTGGATCTCTTAATGAAGAATGGTGGTCTGCTCACCCAGGGCTGTAATTGGTATTTGTCCACATGGAAAGCAAATGGGATCAAGCCGAGAGGGACTTTTCTGTTCCAAAAGAAATGCATTGTATTGAGCAGAGACTCAGCCCCTGCCGTAGTCTTCCTTTTCTTGGTGGGAGGGCGGGGAAATCAACTCTCAGAGGGGGAAATTGCTTTGTGACTCCGTTGTTTAAATTTAGGCTTCGGTTTGTCGGGGTGGTTCAGACTTGGAGCCATGAGCCTCTAACCCAGCCTCTGTCACTTCTCATTACTTCCAGTGACAGTTCCTATTATTTCTAATCACTCTTCAAGGGAAGAGCGGGGGAAGCAGAGGAGACTTCCATGTGGACCAGCAGTGCAGCTGGGCCCCGGGGTCCTCAGACCCCCACTTCGGGATTGTGTGACCTTCACTTTCCGGCCTTGCTTTTCTCCCTAGTCCCTGCCTCTAATAACAACGTCATACGTTTGTCGTGACAGTTAAATGAGGTAACGCATGTAAGGAGTCTCGGTGCCCTGCTTGGTACAAAATAAACAAATGGCTGTGGTTTTGACCGTAAGCATCCTTGCTGGGAGAGGGTCAGTGCACGGGGATGGGGACGACGTGGGCACATTCAGCCTGAAGTCAGCGGACGCCAGGTCAGCCAGGCCAGCCTTTAGAGATTCAGCCACGGCTGCTCCTGTGCCCCGCAGACAAGTTCCTGGAGGTCCTTCGGGAAGTGTCGCCCAGCTCTGGGACCCCAAGAGGTGCACACACTCCATCTGGGCCCCAACTGACTGCCCGCAACTGCTCTGGGAGAGTAACGTTTTGTGTCACTGAGCCCTGGGCGAGAGGTGCCCTTCCTTACCCCACTGGGCAGAGTGTCTGCAGGCTGCCGGGCCGGTGTGTTGGCGTGGACCCTCCTCCCAGGCTCTGCCCTCCCCGCTGCACGCTCCTGGATGCCTGGGCCAACTCCGGCTGCCCCGGCCGGGCCAACACGGCATGCCTCATTTCTGCTTTCCGTGTCAAGTCATGTTTTATTGAACATCTGCTATGTCCTTGGCATGGTGCTAGGGACTTCCGTACATGTAATTTCTTGTACCCTCACAACAGCCGGTGAGGCAGGAATTATCCCCGTTTTACAGATCAGAAAGGTGAGACTTAAGAGGTCAGGTGTTCTGTTGTATGTGCTGTCTGCCTCCTGCTTCAGCACTGATCTGGGGAAGACGGGAGTGAAGAGACAGATGGCTAGCATCTGTGTCGCAATGCACAGACAGGAGGTCGCTCAGGGACCAAGGTACACCCGGTCTTTGAGTATGTGGCCTTAGGAGAGGCGTAAGTCCCTGCATTCTCCCCTTTTCAGGCAGTCATTTGTCCCGACCAAAATTAGACTGTGGTGCGCCCAAAACCCACAGTCAAGACGTGTTGAGTTATATTTCCTTTTTAAATTTGGGAGGACAGGAAAACCTCAAGGTGAGAAGCAAAATGTCTGTTTTTTCCACTGACCTGAACAGCAGAGACTGTGACATCCCTCTTCATTAAACAGGGCGAAGCCGAGTGTCCCAGATTTCTGCAGACCTAGAATTCCCACTCAGAATGATCCCTGGGCCAGGCAGGTAGAGTCTGGGTTTCCAGCCGAGGCCTGCTCTCCATCTGCTTCCCTCTGGTGGAGTTCCATCCCCCGGACTGCCCCAGCCAATAGCCAAGTGCGGCAGGCTCCCCCCTTTTCCTCTCCGCCCTGCAAAGGAGGAGAGGAGGAAACGGGGCCACCTCTCCACAGCCACCCTCTCTGCTCCACTGCCTCTCACTCCCTGTTCCCGGAGTCCTGCAGCTTGCCAAGCCCTGAGGAATCCAGCAACAGCCCCTCACATGCCTGCCACCTTAGCCTGACCTTCCCCTCGCTCTTTCTCTCTCTCTTTGGGCCCAATATGTCCTGCTCTCAGATCTGGCACTTAATGACAGAGAGACACAGAGGGAGAGACGGTTTTAGAGAGATGAGACAGAGGGAGAGACAGAGACAGAGAGAGACACACAGAGAGAGACAGAGAGACCGATGCAGAGAGGACAGAAGGAGAGACAGAAACAGAGACACAGAGGCAGAAACATAGAAAGATAGAGACAAAATGAAGACAGAGAGAGACACAGAGAGATAGAAAGAAGACAGAGAAACACACATAGAGACAGAGACGGAGAGACAGGGACAAACACACAGAAAGAGAAAAAGACAACACAAGCGTGAACTCTGTAAAGCTCATCGTTGGTGTGTACCTCTTTCCTTCCTTTCCCCATCCCCCGTCTCCAAATTCACACCCACACCCTCCGCAAAGAAGCCCTCCTGAGAGGTTCTGCTGTCCACGGGTCCTAAGCTAATGGCACTGTGCCCTGGGCCACCCTCGGGCCTCACACCTTGCTGGTCAGCACCTCCATGCCGTCGGCCGCACGTTTCCCTTTGCCCGGCTGCCTCTGCACCCCTTTCCCTCTGCTTGGCGCCCACCTGCCCTTCTAGACCACAGGCGCCACCATCGTCTCATCCGCAAAGGCTCCCCGGATTGTCCCAGGCAGAGAGCGCGGCTCGCCCGTCTGCACTCCCGTGGCACCTCGTTGCCCTCATTGGAGCAGCTACGCCACGTCATATGGTAGTCGGGGGCTCTCCGTCGTGCTGTGGGATGGCGAGCAGGGGACGCTATCGTACTGTCTGCGATACCAAGCCCAGTGGCTGGCACTCAGTCGATACTTGGAAAATGGATGAATGAGCGAACAAACTTAGGAATGAAAAAGTTAATGAATGTAAAATGTGAGCTGATAAAAGTAAAGATGTGACCTCTTTCCAGAGTGTCTTTAATGAGGATTCGTTATCATCAAAAAGATCCCAACAAGGAAAGGGTCATCTTAGGTGTGGAACAGAAGGTGGTGGAAATATTTGCAGGTAGAGTGGCCTGTCCAGCATGCCTCCAAACCCTACCCCCTGGGGGGCCGACCACACTCAGCTGCTCCCGAAAAGGACCTATGTCCTCTCTTTGGAAGGGGATGGTCAGAGCTGTGTGGTGAGCAGGTCCATAGGTGGGAGGTGGCGAGACACCCCGAAAATGCTCTGCTTTACATCTGGTGGTGGGGAGCCTGGAGCTGTTCAGGCCTTTTACACTTTGGTGATTTATTTTCCATGTACTGTAATAATTTGGGGAACATGTGGCTTTTCCTTCCAGCATAATCTGAACTTTTAGCTTCATTAGTGGAGAAGGCCAACCCAGCCATGCTGACCAGCTCATTCCCTCGCCCCTTTTAGGCCCTCTGGGGGTGAATGGCTCCTTCCTGGGTACGTAGAGTTAAAAGTCTTGTTTCCTTTCTCCACTGTCTTGGCCGATTTACCCTGCATATCATTAATAAGCACAGTATCACTGAGGCAGGGCGTGCAGAAGATGAGTCAGTTAACGATGATGAAAGCATTGGTGGGATTTAAAGATATTTTTCTTTTCTTTTCCTTTTCTTTTCTTTTCTTTTCTTTTCTTTTCTTTTCTTTTCTTTTCTTTTCCTTTATTTCTGGGCTTAGGGCTTATGCATATGTTAGCTCTTCATGCCAGCATCGTGAGGCAGATATTGTCAGCCTCTATTTTATAGAAAAGGATCAGAGGGGGACGCCTGGGTGGCTCAGTTGGTTAAGTGTCTGCCTTCAGCTCAGGTCATGATCCCAGAGTCCTGGAATCACGCTCAGTGGGGAGCATGCTTCTCCCTCTGCCTGCTGCTCCCCATGCTTGTGCTCTCTCTCCCTCTCTTTGATAAAATCTTTAAAAAAAAAAAAAAAATCAGAGGTTAAGAAATTCTCCCTAGTTAGTAGCAGAACCAGAACGGGAAGCCAGTTCTCCTGGCCCCCAAATCATTGCCCATCCCGCTCCTCCGAAGGACCGGGAGCTCCCTTACGAGTGGCAGCCGCAGCCCACAGCACTCAGCAGGACTCTTCACTGCCCCCACCGCGTCCTCGGTGTTCCCATGGCCACCGCAGCTCACCGAACATGAGCGCGTTTAGTGAACGATCGTTGCCAGATATGGCTGCTCTCTACTCTGGGAATGCTCGAGATTTAAGATGTACGGTGACTGACCATCCTGATTTGCCCGGGACTGAGGGGTTTCTCAGCCACAGAACACAGGATTTTCAGTGCTAAAACCGTGACGGTCGCACGAAGACCATTCTACTGGTCAGCCATCTTGCTACTCAGAGTGTGGTCCTTAGACTATAGCAACAGTGTTCTCACAGGAGGCCCCACCCCAGACCCACTGAACCGGACTCTGTAGGACCTATGCAAGATCCCCACAGAACGTAAGAAACATCTAAGAAGCGATAGAGCAGGACCTAAGGCGCCTTTGACAGGAGTTGGGCAAATGGAAGATGCGCACCTGAATTATCCGCCCTGGGAAAAGCTTGGCTATAACCTCAGGGGATGGGCGTTGACACACAAGACTCACGCTTATACGTTGAGGAAGAAAGGAGTCAGCGGTCCCATACGTGACCCAGTTGGGGTGAAAGGCTGGAGAGTGTCTTGATGCTGAATGGGCACGACGGGATTCATGGTTAAGCTCTTCTGTCTGTGAAATGATGATGTTCTTATCGAGGCTCCGAAGTTTCCCAGACTCGCCCTCCCTTGGACTGGGGAGAGGGTGGTGCTGTTGGGAGCAGGCAGCATATTAACCACAGTGCACGCTGCGTGGACAGCAGCAGGTTAGGCTCCTGGGGCCGGGGACTCAGACACACGAAATAAAAGCACAGGGGCACAGCCTCTCACGGAGCCACGTGTGGCAAGCAGCAGGCTCTCGGCACCTAGTTATTGGAGCAATAAGGAGCCTGCAAAAGCGCTATTCTGAACCCGTGTCTGTGTTTCCCCGTTGGGTGCCCGGCTCCTCGTTGCAAGAGCTGAACCCAGCTTTGCAAACAAGAATGATTGAGTCTGTCCTCCAGGAGAGCAGGCGGGTGCCCGCTCCTCCTGTCTCCCAACAGCTTCTCTAGACCCTGGCTTTTCTCAGAGTAAACCTGAGTCAAAGCCATGGTTCAAGTCCTCAGGGTGATGGTGGTGGCGTGTTATCTTCTGTAATCTTTGTGCTTTCAAACTTGTCAGACGTTCAATCACAGGCCCCCCGGCAAGGGAGGAAAAGACATCTGTCTCTCTGGGCTGGCAGAGCGGCTCTGACTCAAAGAAGCATAACCCACAGTTGCCATCTTTCTCTCTATTCCAAGTCACACGCCCAGTAGAGACCCTGAAATAAGGGCAGCCCCAAGGACGGAGTGACAGGTGACAGGCAGGCCTGGAGATGAATGTGTTCATCTGTTCAATTAGAGCTGTTTCAGACAAAGCTGATTTCTGCTGTGATATTAATCCCACCCTGACACCAAGAAAGCAAACCGTCGCTTCTCTTGTAAGAGGGAGACATGTCTCTGACCTGGGTTGGCTGGTTGTGTAACAATTTCCTCTGTGTGTGTTGTTTTCCCTGGGATCTCGAAGGGATTGGTTGTGGGTGGATTTTAGAGAAGATGCAGATTTCCATTATGGAGCAACCCTTGTGTGCTTGGTTCCGTGGGTGGAGATGGACCCGTATGTGACCCAAGACCCCGCTCATCAAGGTCTGGTAAGGGGAACCAGACTGAGAGAGGAGAACAGAATGGTGAAAGATGATGGGCAGAAGGTAATTAAATGCCAAACTGGAAATGCTTGGTACAGACCGGAAGTGGAGTTTTGGAAAAGGGTAGTCATTAAGGGGTGAGGTCTTACTTCAGCCAACAGTGGAACAAGAATGTGTGTAATGTGAGGTGAACACATAATGACTTGAAGGCATTGCCTCTGGGGGCCTTGGGGACGGGGCCTTGGGGAGGGGGCCGGAGGCGGACAGGCAGAGCCTGGGGCAGAGGAGGAGGGGGGAAGGGACACGTGATGCGGGCAGAGACCCATGTGAAATAGTTGTTCTTACTGATTCTGGAAATAACACACATTAGTTTACAGGCCAATTTGGGGGCCTTCCTCGGGTGGTGTTGAGAAGTGACCTTGAGCAACCCACTTTCTGGGTCTCAGTTTTCACCCTGCAAGAGGGGAGATTTCTGGGTACTTCCAGCTCTGCAGGTGGAGGGCTCTGTGACATTTCTTTGTGGGAAGCTGCAGCCCCAAGTGATTCCTGTTGTTCTCACCTGGGCCCCCTCGGCCCCAGAACCCCCAGGCTCCCTGCCGCTGCTCTGGCTGGGCCCCTACCGCTTTCCCTTGCACTAGAATGGGCCCCACACAGTCTGACCCTGCCCAGGCCTCTGTCCCCGAGATGCCAAGGTTCACTGCAGGCTCAAGGTCTTTGCATTCTGTTCTTCCCTCCCCCGGGCATGACCTTCCCCTGAGTTTTGCAAGGCTGGCTCCTTGCCTTCCAGGTTTTAGGGCAATATCGCCTCAGCGAGGCCTTTCCTGAGCCCCAGCCACCCTCCCTGGTCTAACCAGAGCTCTGCCTGCTCACTTTCACATTCCCCTGTTATATTTTCTCCCTCACATTTATCACAGTCTGACATATTCTTCGTACCTCCGTTCATGCACTTGCCTCTTGTTCATTTCTGCAAGAGTCTGGGCTTTTCCTGTGTCAGTGACTTCTGTATCCTGCATGCTAAGAACAGAGCCACATGCTCAGGACAGGTGTGACGAACTAACACATGTGCTCTTTCCTGTGCGGCATGCCTAGCAGCAGAGAAAGTTTATAGAAGCCAAAAGTCATTTATGAGCTCCTGTTATGTGCAAAGATCGTTGCATATATTTTTGCATTTAATCCTCATAGCCACTCTACCGAGTAGGTCCTATCAGGATCCCATTTTACAGAGGAGAACATGGGACCCTACAGAGGTTGAGCTCTTGCTGAATGTTGCGGAGCTTGTGAACCATGAAGTTAGGATTTGGCCCCAGGCAGTTTGACCATAAAGCTGGTACCATACATTAAGTACTATTCAAGTCCTCTAAGCCAGTATTTATCAGACTTTCAGGTGCTTATGAATCACTTGGGGATCTTTTTAAAATGCAACTCTGCTTTAATAGATCTGGTGGTGATGGGGGGGATAGTGGTGGGCTCAAGCTCCATTTCCAAGTTCCCAGCCAGTGCTGCTGGTCTGTGGAAAATACTGCTCAGGAAGGAAGGGAGAGATGGAGGGAGAGAAACTGAGGCTTGCAGAGGTTACGTGGCTTTCTGATCATATGGATAGTTAATAGCAGAGCTGGGACTCAAGCCCAGGGTCCCCACTGCTAGCCCCAGGCTTGTCCAGCGGCTCACCAACCCCAGGGATTTGGAAGCACGTACACATCTTCAAAGACTGGTTTGCAAGAATACAGCCACCTGAATTAGAGATTGCAAAGAGGGCACATGATACTGGCCGCTGTCCCAGCTGATCACAGCCAGCTTGGTTGCTGCTGGCCTTCCCGTGACAGGCCATGCCCGTTTTTGCTTTGAGAGACAAGAGTGGTTTCCCCCAGAACCTCCAAACCTCCTCCTAACACACCCAGCCTCGAGGTGTGATCTCCAGCACACCCACTACCACTCACTCTGCCACATGGGAAGAGAAGTGCCCTTCTCTCGGACTTACCATGTTTCCTGGGGCTGCTATAGGGTTTGCCACGATAGTAGCTTTTAGAAGGAACATCAGCTCGTTTGTGTACCCTCTCCCTACCCCCACCCTTCCCTGTTCCTTCCCTCCTGACACACAAGATTAAATGGAAACCTGTTGAAAACGTTTATATCTGTCTGCTCCAGCTTCCACCCAGCAGAAATCCCTTTCTGGAAAATCAGCATCTGTCCTTCATTGGAGCAAACAACAGGAAGCTCAATACTTACCAATGCTTCCACTCTGAGATAGCGATTCCCACTGGGAAGGACTTTCTCCTCTGAGCTGGAGTCAGCCTTCCTGGAAACTGCCCCCAACTGAGGCTATGAAGATTAATAACGGCCACAATGGCCTTGCAAGTAAAGGGCCCTTCACTTTATAAAGTAATGTTTTAAAAGCATTCATCTGTGATGGGCACTGAGCTAGACATTTTCATATACGTGTCACCTCCCGCACTACTCACAACCACACCCTGAAGTACGCAGTATCAATCCCCACTTTACAAATACAGACACTGCGGGGATGCCTGGGTCGCTCAGTTGGTTAAGTGTCTGCCTTTGGCTCAGGTCACAATTCCAGAACCCTGGGACCGAGTCTTGCATCAGGTTCCTTGCTCAGCGGGGAGCCCGCTTCTCCCTCTACCTCTGCCTGCCCTTCTCCTTGCTTGTGCTCGCTCTCTCTCTTTCGCTCTCTGTCATATAAATAAATAAATAAAATCTTTTACAAAAACCCGGAAAAAAACCCCTAAACCAAATACAGAAACTGTAGCTCGGAGGGAGGGGTTTAAGGGGCCGGTCCCAAGACGCACAGCCAATAAGCTGCAGAGACAATGTCCTTTCTCCTACGTTATGGCCACACATCTTCCTCCTACCCCAAAGTCCCGTGCATAGCTGAAGAAGGTCTTGTCATGTATGTCTCCCCTCCTGCTCTGCTCTTTCTGAAACAAACCCTCCAGTTTCCTTGAACTGTTCCCCCTAGTTATTATAATAGTAGGGCTAACCATCATTAACTGAAGTCATGACATGCGCCAGGCACCCAATATGTAGACTGAATTAATATCCATAAGAGCCCTAAGATCTCTCCATTTTATAGATATTCGAGATGCTGAAACCCAGAGAAGTAATTTGTTCCATGTCACTCAATTAGTAAGTGACAGCGAGCTAGGATTTGAGCCTGGGTCTCCTAGGCTGTGAAAATGACAGAGAAGGCTGGGGCGAAGGCATGGAATGAGGACAGTGGGAATCTGAGTGGGAAATGACGCGAATTTGGCTGTTCTCCCATCGTAACTATCTGTATTGTGTTGGCACGCTCGGCCTCCCCTACAGACTTAGTGTTGAACAGAGCCGTCAGGGGACCCTGATCTGTGCAGGAGAGTGGGGTCTGGAGCTATTGAGGGCGTTGCTCTAGGGAAGTTTGTGGGTTTTTTTGTTTTTGTTTTTGTTTATTAAGATTTTATTTATTTATTTATTTATTTATTTGAAAGAGAGCAGGAGGAGGGACAGAGCGAGAGGGAGAGAGAAAATCTCAAGCAGACTCCACACTGTGCACAGAGCCTGACTCGGGGCTTGATCCCATGACCCTGAGATCATGACCTGAACTGAAATCAAGAGTCGGACACTCAACCAACTATGCCACCTAGGCGCCCCTCTGGGGAGGTCATTTGACATCAGTCCTAAGTACTTACAAACCCCCAGCCTCAATTATTGAAATATACTAAACATACAATAAACTGCTCATATTTAAAGTCTACAGTTTGTTAGGTTTTGGCATATGTATATGCCCATGAAACCATCACCATAATCAAGATATCTTAAATATATGTTATAAATCCAAAAGGATGGCCGCCCTAGTAATGAATTTTTGAGGGTCTGATCGCCATGGGGGAGGGCAGTAGGTGAAAGCCATTTTAGCCGTCTTAGAGCAAGCCTCTGTCTTTGCATTCAGAGCCCTTCCCTGGAAATCACTACTTTGGGGTGTTTTGGTCCCTTTGATGCAGTGTGTATTGGGGTGGGAGTTCAGGAGGCAAGGACAAGATGAAAACTCATCTCCAATCCCTAGCAAGCCTTGGGGAAGGTGTAGACCCAGAAGGTCCAGATGGGGTAGGATCCTTCAGCGTCTTAGGCCTCCATGCTACCTTGTAGATTTCTGATTTATTTTGATCCAGAGCCCACATTTCCAGCCCTGTTTGGCTTCTCTAGATTCCTATGTATCTTCCATTTGGGTTCAAGCAAAAATTAACCATCAAGTTCTTGGGGCTGAAAAATTCAGTAAAATCGATCCCAGTGGGACTGGTTTTCCAGCTCAGGTCTCAAATTTCAGAGTTCTCAGTTCAGCAAGAATGAGATGACCCACCAGAGCCTCCAAGAGGAGACACAGAAGACAGGATCCACAGGGTCAGTGTCTACCTCCCATCTTCCCCACCCTTGTCCCTGCCTCCTGAACCCCCATCCCCAATACACACTGCATCAAAGGAAGCAAAACACCCCACAGCAGTGAGGATTTCCAGGGAAGGGTTCTGAATGCAAAGATGGAAGAGGGCTGAAATGGCTCGAATACTATCTTTACCTTAAGATTGTCCTCATTCGCTCCAGTTGAAGCAATTTCTGTCTGCTCTAGACTGCCATAAACTTTCCATTTTGCCAGCAAGCACCTTCTACCCTTTGAAATATAATTGTTCACACACGTCTTCTTTCACTCTAAGCTCTTTGAAGGCATGATCCTGGTTTGATCCATCTTTGTATCCCCTGCTGTATCTTACCCATGGTACGCAACCATACTTGCTGAACAAATGAATGAATGATCCACCTGCCCTAAACTTCTGGGAACAGCTGTGCTGCTCTGCAATGGGCAGGACTCAGAGCTGGATGTATGTTACACCAGATGTCACACGTGAAGTATTACACCCACAATGGTGATTCTCACTCGTGTGGTATAAATAGAGCCAAGGGGATACATGTGCTGTCTTCTTTACATACTCTGTTAATTCTTTTTTTTTTAATATTTTATTTGTTTATTTGACAGAGAGAGAGATAGCCAGCGAGAGAGGGAACACAAGCAGGGAGAGTGGGAGAGGAAGAAGCAGGCTCCTAGCAGAGGAGCCTGATGTGGGGCTTGATCCCAGAATGCTGGGATCACACCCTGAGTCGAAGGCAGACGCTTAACGACTGTGCCACCCAGGCGCCCCGCATAGTCTGTTAATTCTAAGCAAAGGTGAGGCTTGGCTTGATGGGCTTGACCTACAGAGGGAAATCAATCGCTGTCACTGGGGAGGCTATCTCTCAAGGGAGACATAGCTCCTGCCTCCAGTGGTTCCAGCAGGTGCAAATGAGCCAAGAGCAGGTCGTAGAAGGGGAGAGAATACTTCGGAGCAATTGGGTGTAGGTCTCAGCAACTGGGGTCCCATTTGGTCAATCTCGACCTTGGAAAGAACTCTACAGAGCTGTGGTACTCATGGACCCCCCATCTAATTCCTTGTCCAGAGGTCTCTGTTCTTATAGACAGATGTGGAAAGGGGGTTAAGTTTTCTTCAGGTCACTCGAAAAGGAATTCGTTGACAGATCAGACAAAATTTGATTGGAAAGTATAGGCATGCCTAAATCAGTGTTTCTCAGACTTTTAGATTTCAGGGACCAAAATAAATTTGGACACAACATTGGGGCCCACTTTTCAAATATGGCTAAAGATAGGAAACAAAAATACAAACTACCATCCTGCTGTTAAAATTGTTCCTAAAAAGAAATGGCATTTCAACAACAACAAGAATAACAAAAAGATAAAATGACAGCCGTCCAAGGACAGCTCTGTCTACAACAACTAACCTGTCCTGAGTGCTAACTCGATGCGGGGTGCCATTCTAAGTCTTTGACTCTTATTTCATTTTACACCGTACATATTGCATCATTTCTATTTTTCCTTCCCTATGAAGCTCTGAAAATTCCATCATGGCCCCGTGGTGCTTGTTTATACCCTAGATTTAGAAAATCACCAGATGAGGGGCACCTGGCTGGCTCACTCAGAGGAGCGTGCGACTCTTGATCTCCGGGTCGTGGGTTCAAGCCCCACATTGGAACTAGAGATTACTTAAGTAAATTAATTTTTAAAAAAGAAACAAAGGAAAGAAAAAAGAAAATCACCCGATGAGAAAACTTCTTGAGGCAACTCCACAGCTGTAGGAGTCAAAACTTCCGTGAACTTTAAAGTTTGCTCCTGATGCAGAGGCCAGGATGTGATCTTACAGAGCAGCTTGCGATGCAGGATCCAGACGGGAAACATCTTCCTCTGAAGTTTCTTTGGTAGGTGGGACCCGTCGAGTTCAGGTTCCAGCTGCAGCTGAGACTCACAAGCTTGCAGCCTTTGTCGACAAATGCAATGGCGCAAGTAAATCACCATCCAGCCAAAGCTAAAGTTCTTCCAACTCCATTTGTGGGTCAGGAAAGATGGAGAAAATGCTACCACTTTTGCAAGATAGAGCCCCCTCCCCCGCCCCTTTTCCTGCCCAAATTTTCAAAAGCTTAATATCCCACTATCATGTTTCACAATGAACACAAACCAGATGGCTTAGGCCAGGGGAAGGAATGCTGGATTGAGTAACAGGGTATGAATTAAATAACCCTAAACAACCATTTAAAAAAACAACAGAAAAAAAAAAACAAAAAACCCCAACCCTAAGTGTTTTCCTAATTTCTAGATTAAAGGAAATCCATGGGGCCTGAAATAGAAAGAGAATATAAACCACGTTAGGATCCTGCCTCTAGACAGAAGGGCCTTCTTCCGAAAATGAATGGGCCAGCGAGGTCGTCCACTGCAAAGTCTCCCCAGAGACCAAACATGTCTCCGAAAGAAGGAAGCAAGTGGGCGACTCTATTATTTATTTTTCCAAAGCTTAGTAAATCAGCTCAAGGAGACCCAGGGTCAGGCCTAGCTGAGAAATAATACATTTCGGGAGATAGCACTTTAGTATCCAGGTGGGAGAGGGGCCAGATTTAGGATGGAATGTGATTGAAGTCCAGAAGATCTTTGCTTGTGTTGCCCCTTCCTCTGCGCCATCTTGTTTCCCTGAGTAGGAAAGAAGGCCATAGCTGGAACTTCTTATCACACGTGGAAAAAATTTTCAAACCCCTTCCTCTTCCCAAAGAACTGGACTTGGAGGGCAACATGAGGAAGCATATTGTAGTAGGAACAGCCTTGAAGCAGGTGTAAGAAGAGCTTACTCTGAAGGTAAGCCGTGGCCTCTCCATCAGTTAGAGAGCTTAAGGTTCACAGAGCTTTAGACTAGAGGTGGAATTTTAAAAATCTTTGGGGAGGTGGGGAGCCTTTGGAAAGCTCCATTTTTCTATGGACTGTGTCACTGATCCCTGCAAAATGAGGGCACAACTCCCATTTCACAAAGGAGGAAGGCAGGGCTCTTAGAGACGGCGAAACTTGGCCAAAGTCACAACCCTGTATATATCTTGTTGCAAAGCCTGTGCTCTTCCCCCTAACCACACCAGCTCTCGAGATGAGATCATATACATTAAAATGTTTGTAACGAGCCAGGCCCTGTGCGATCATTCCCTTGTGGTTATTAGGCCCAGACTCCCATCTGGCACGCACAGAGACGTGTCCGCTCACAGCTGCATGTGTGCATGAATATATTCACGTCAGACTGCTTTACGAACATTGGCAAGTTTGTGGTCTGACCAGCATCAGAATACTTTAGCAATAACAGGACAGAACCAGGGAGTCTCCCAGAAATCCAGCCGGTGCTGTGGCTTCAGCCATAGGGAAAGCCTCCTGGATCATGAACAGCTGCTTAGGCTGTGACTCATGCCAGCCCCGATCTTCCGAGCAGCAGTGACATGTGGCTCACTTGGAATAATCCTGGACCTGCCGCCCTATCCCAGAAACGAGTTCTTTCTAAGAAGTTAAAGCAAACCATATCTGCTCTTACTCATCATTAGTCTGGGGAGTGTTGGCTTTGAGGAAATGATGAAGGGGAGAGAGACAGGCTCCTGGTCTGTGCCCAGGGGTGCAAGGGGTGACATGTTCTGCCCCCTGGAAAGGTGTCATCAAAATGGTGAAGAGGAAGACTGGCCCCTTCAGATTGCCCCTCCAGGAAGGCTCATCTGTGATTAGAGGGGGTGCAATCAGCACAAACCATTTTAAAGAACAGTTTAGAGGGACGCCTGGGTGGCTCTGTTGGTTAAGCATCAGACTCTTGATTTTGGCTCAGGTCATGGTCTCAGGATCATGAGTGAGATCGCCCCACGTCAGGCTCTGTCCTGAGCCTGGAGCCTGCTTGAGATTCTCTCTCCCCCTCTGCACGTCACTCCCTCCCTGCTTGCACGCACTCTCTCCCTCTCTCTAAAAAAAGAACAGTTTAGAAGTCTGCTTCGGGAATTAAAAACACTCACAGCCTTGGCCCAATAATGCCATCATTGGGAACCTATGCTAAGGAGATAATCAGGTAGAATGGACAACGTTTATGTACAAAAATGTTTACTGCAGGGGCGCCTGGGTGGCTCAGTTGGTTAAGCGTCTGCCTTCGGCTCAGGTCATGATCCCAGGGTCCTGGGATCGAGTTCCCCATCTCCCTCTCCCTCTGCCTGCCCCTCCCTTTGTTTATGTTTGCTCTCTCTCTGTCAAATAAATAAATTAAGCCTTTAAAAAAAATCTAAAAAAGAAATTAAAAAAAAATGTTTACTGTAGTAAAAACATGGGCACACACTAAATGTCCCCAAATAGGATAATGGCTAAGTGAATTATGCTTCGTGAATCTATACAGGTGAATATAATGCTGTTAGCAAACATAGTAGAATTTTCACAACTTGGGTAACTTGTGCTATCGTGTTGAGTAATGAAAGTGATGAAAGCGCTACGGAGCTGTACATATAGTACAATCACTGCTTTGTGTGGATACAGTTGCACAGAAAAAGGACTGGAAAGAAATTTTACTGGTGATAGTTCTTTTCTTCATTATTTTTGTCCTTCTTTGCCAGGTTTGGTATAATAAGTAGGTGTAAGATTTATTTATTTATTATTATTTTTAAATGAGATTGGCCATATTATTTTTTTAAGACTTTATTTATTTATTTGATAGAGAGCATGAGCAGGGGGAGGGGCAGAGGGAGAAGCAGGCTCCCCGCTGAGCAGGGAGCCCGATGTGGGACTCTATCCCAGGACCCTGGGGTCACGACCTGAGCTGAAGGCAGACGCTTAACAGACTGAGCCACCCAGGCGCCCCAGTCGGCATAAGTTTTATTTTTTAAGTGTTACTTTGAAAATGGCTTAAGTAAGTGCCACTCCTCCTTAACTGGCTTTCTCTATTGCCTGAATCACCACAGCAGACTCCCACTCTCTTCCCAGCCCAGCCTGTACTGTCTCCAGGGTTCCCTTCTGTGGCTCGAAGCTGACCAGGGTTAATACCCTTGGCTTAACACGGGCTTCAGCGGCCTGCTGCCTCTAGACTGGAAAACAGGGTTCAAACTCCTTCTAGTGGTTTCTGTTCCCCAGGGAGCAGGCCCTTTCAGATCCTCTGGTCTACATTCACGGTCTTCCCTCTGCTTAGAATACCCTTTGCCCTCTTTTTTCATCCAGGGAATGACTTACTTGGCCTTAATGGCCAAGCTCAGAGGTGAGCTTGTTGCTGTTGGCTCTGCTCCCAAAGACTTTGTCCATAGCTCCATTTTAGCAAATACCACTTGTCATAAATGCATCCTTCTGTCTCCTGCTCCCTCCCCCTTGCCTCTCTCCCCACCTAAGACCACCATGTGATTGTGAGAATGGAGTCCGTCTTGGGATGCTTGCTGCCTGGCACAGAGTAGGTGCCCAGAGATAAAGAGATAGAGAAACTGGTGGGTGAGCTGGGACAGAGGAGACAGCAGGGAGTTATCATGCCAAGGAGGTAGTCCATAAGATGGCTGTAGACTGACCTTCCTTCCTAGAAACAGCAAGAGAGAGCAGGCTTCCTTGCAGCAAAATAGATGTCAGCTAGGCAGAAGGAGGAATTTCCACAGGTTGTTATTACTGGAATAGGTGAGTGTCTGGGGGGGGGGCAATGGGGGAGGTGATGCCTTCAAAATAGGGTGAAAACCTCCCTGTCTGGGAGGAGTTGGGCTCGGCCCTTCTTGGAGCCTGGAAAGTAGACCAGATGACCGCAGCCACACCTGGGTTCCTGTGCATTGTCCAAGGAAGCAGGGTCAGGAGCTCTGCTTTCCCCCAGAGGCTGCTGCGATTCTGCTATAGGCCTGGGCAGGTTTCCATGTCAGCTGCACTTCCAAACCCAGATCTGCAATTTGAACCTAAGGCCCTGCAGACAAAGAAGACTGTGTTAAGAGTAGGGCCAATTGCTCCCCAAGCCCAGCAGGGCTCTTGGCTCTGCAGCACTCATTAGCATCTGAAGTTCACATAAATATATATGAGGCCTGCGGGTTCCCCTGGGAGTCCCGGAGGCCCCTCACAGCCAAAGAGGAATCTCTCCCTCTTTGCACCTCCTCCTGGACCTTCCGAGCCCAGCTGTCTCCGGGGAGCCCAGTGCTGTGAGGCTATTCCCCAGCAGGGGCCCGACAGCTCATTTTCAGGGTGCAAAAATAGACACTTGGTCCTTTGGGGGACCAGCTCTGTTCTGCCCCTCCCCTCCTTATGTCAGGCCAAGATCTCTGAAGACCAGGGATTTCCCCACCACCCTCTCATATGCCCTGATCCTGAAGACTTGAGTGAACATGATACGTGAATGCCGCGTAGACCTTGCAAAACCTAGATTGGACGCTGCAAAACTCAGGACTGAGGGAGGTGAGGAGACTCAGGGCTTTTTGTTCCTAAAGTCCTCCTTATCTAATGGGATACACAAAATAGAGAAGGAAAAAAAAAAAAAAAAAACCAGACACCTGAGACAGCATCAACCTCAGAGAAATACAAATGAGAACATAAGTAGTAGCATATGAGCTCTGTAAATTCCACAGAGGGGGCGGGACCAGAAGGCAGTGCTGCCGGATCCAATCTCAGAGGGCTTCTTGGAGGAGTGAATTTTGATCAGGGAAAGGGTAGAGTTAGGAAGGGTACTGACTACTGGGCAGGGAAGCTGGCTGGCTGCCCTATCCCTCTCCCGGAGGCACTGCAGCACAATTGAAAGGTCAGGGAGGAAAACAGCCCCAGGGCTCCTCAGACTCCCAACAACAGCCCTGTCCTATGGAACTAACCCACTACCACAGTTGTTTCCAAGACTGGACGGAAAGGACTTTCAGAGAAAAGCCACTTGAGTCCCGATGTACATGAGGAGAGCCTGGTGTGGGGGGCTGTCCTTTGGTGTTCCTGGCTGAAGCTGGAATGCCCTGGCCTCAGCTTTGGGGTGCGATACCACAGCACTGCCCGGGGCAGATATATGACCCTCCCTCTGCAGATTCTTTGTGGGGGGGGGGGAGCCTATGTATCAATTAGTGGACATGAGAAGGGCAGTGGCTGACGTGGAAAGAGGAATTTATGGTGGTAGATTTCCAAGTGCTGATAGGTTCAGCTCAGGTTCTTTGGGGGACATTTCTCCAGTCCCACTTCCTTTGCCCACCGCGGCAGGCTGGTGTCCTCAGTCAGGTGAAGAGCTGGCCTTCTGCTCTCTGAAGCACCCTTCCCCCCAGGTAGTCGGTCTTACCTGGGGCCTGGTAAGAGAGCCCAGGCTCATTTGCTTCTCAAGGAACGTCATTACCCTCCCTGATCTGCAACAGCTTTCTGTTAGCCAGGAAAGGAGGCAGATTTCTCAGCCAGGGAGGAGGTCCCCCTCTCCCTGAGATTGGCAGTTCCAAGTCACAGCAGGTTATGTTGGAAGGATCCTTAGAGATCATTGATGTCAACTCATACTACAAGCCCAGAAAGGCATGGGAGGGGGGCTTATTCAGAGCTGGGACTGTAATCCTTGGTAAGAGTGACGCAGAATAATGTCTGCAACCAAACCAGCCTGCCTCCACGCTCCATCTTTCTCACTCCATGACCATGAAACCTTGAATAAGTCTTTGAACTTCTCTGAGTGTCTGTTTCCTGAGCTGCCAAAAGCCAAAAGAGAAAGAAAGAAAAGCAGACAGATAGCTCTTTGTAGGACGCTCTTTAAGATCTAGAAGATTATTGGTAATAATAGCTATCACTTGAGTACTCACTGTGTGCCCAGGGCCATGCGAGATGCTGTGTCCACATTACCTGGCATGCAGTCACGTTGGCTGTAATTATTCCTACATGCGGACCCAAATCATTGACACTGCTCAGGGACATGTCTCACCTTTGGCAGCCCACTTCTGAGATGATAAAACTCGTACGGCCCCCGGTTTCTAGAAGTCAGGAAGACCTAAAAGCGGGAAAGCAAGCCACGTTCAGGCTGAATAGTGACATGCTGACCTGCTCTCCAGCACTGAGGAAAGGTCACCAGGCTTCTTGTCCAAATGCGGCCTGCTCTCTCTTGTTTAAACAAGGCCAAGGAGGCAGGCAGGCAGCCCGTGGTTGGGGAGGAAGAAACAAGGGCTGTTTGGGATTCCATGTAGACTCTGGGCTGTTGAAGCTGTCAGGCTGATACACAAGCTCTGTCAGGCTTATAGCTCTCGGCATTCTGGCCGCTTCCCCCTGATGACCATTTATAGTCAATTCCTCTGAGGAGGGTGTAGCCCTGGGGTTGGACGAAAGCGATGAAGTTGGAGGAGAGGCACCTGGCAGAGGGGAGGCCGGCGGTAACTACTAGAAACCTCCCTACCTCCAAACACTACAGATTTCCCAGAGCTTGGGCTCAGTGGCTCCCCCTTCAGGCTTGTGTGGTAAGAACAAGCCAGGACCAAAGGGAGGTTGGAAGGTGAAATGAATGGAAAGATCAGGGCCTCAAATCAAGAGTTTTTAGTGGAGTTTTAACGTAAGACAAGACCATATGGCTTTGTGGTAGGGAATTCAGTCCCTATGCCCCTGAATTTTTCTTTTATTTTCCCTCGAGATCTAATTTAAGACCGTTTTCTGCAAATCGGAAGCAGCAAACCTTTAACAGAGCTTGGGAAAGGGAAACATGGCTTGACAGCGTCCATAGTCCAGCCTGGTTGTTGACCTATGGCAAGTTCTGCCCTTGGCATCATTGTGATTTCCATGGTCTCTGCGTGGGGAGAGGGCACTAGATTCCACGGGTCCTAGGTAGACCTCAAGCTCTCTTAGCCGTCTAAGAGGAAGAAAGATTAAAGGAGGGTCTGGAACCCGTCCTGCAGACTTGGGGTTGGGTAAAAAGAACACTGCCCCCAAAGTCAGCTGGAGGAATTGCTAGGAAATCAGGAATCTGCAAATAAAGATGTGAAGGGAGGCTTGCGGCTGCTGAAGCCACAAGAAAACAGTACTTTGAGGTGGTCGCGTGGGCCCGCATACACCTGCAGGAATACAGAATAATCATGTGTCCCTGTTAACCGTGAGAGGGCTATCTGGGCGTCGGTGGGGGAAGGATGGGCAGGGGCAGGGACGGACAGGAGCATGGACGGTATTGTGTTAAGTTCTAGACACTGGGTTAGGAGCATTATACACACTATTTCGGTTTTTAATGTTCATAACCTTGGGAGGTTTAGTTTCATTCTTACTTTACAGATGAAGAATCTGAGGGTCATGGAAGCCAAGTAAATTGCTTGAGGTTTCGGACTTAGCAGTGGTGGAGCTGGGATTCAGACTTCTTTCTACTTTGCAGGCAGTTTTCAGCAGCTCGTACCAAGATCAGTTACTTGTTTGGGCCACTCCCAGGGGGGTAGGGGCCGTTGTAGGTCCTCGGGAGGCCAGATTACAGACCAGAGGGTGTTGTAGTAGGTTTAAGGATCCTTCTATCGGGCTGGTATGACTGGACAAGCCGTCTCCAGCCTGAAGAGGTGTCTGTTTTCATTAGAAAAACAGCCTGTTCCCTGCACAGAGTGGAATGACACTGTCAAAACCTCATTTTTCTGTTTCGTTTTTCTAGAACTTTGTAGAGAGCATGACTCTTCAGTCATGACATCCTTTCTTCCTTGGCCAAATGAAACCATACTTGATTATATTACACAGTTCTTTGGTTTGTTTCAATTCTGGGGATTCTGAGGCCCCTTTTACTAACTTTAGGCGTTTGTTATCACATTTTAAAAACCTTTTAGTGCAAACAGCAAGTTCATTCATTCGTCCAAATTTATTGAGCACTTAAATATATATTTATATATATATTATATATTATATATAATATATTATATATAATATTATAAATATATAACAAGTATATATATTTATATATAATAATTAATTACATATAATATTTAATATATATAAATAAATATATATTTATATATATATGCCTGATGGTGGGTTCGCTTCCGGGAACAGGAGAATGATGAAACTTGTCTCTTCCTAGGGGAGGCAGATGCATAAACAAATACAATGTAATCTGTGCCCAAACAGCACAATATTTAAAGCACCATATTGATCATTACTCTCACTCCATTGGTTTTTCATTCATTGAAACCAAAACAAAACAAAACAAAAAACCCAAACCCCGAGTTTATTGCAATATTAAGTACTGGGAAAACTCAGAAGAGTTGGGGAAGATAGATGAATAGATAGACTGTATGGTACAAAGGAGATGAAAATTACAATAAATAAGGGCAGGTTTTTGGTAGACATATGAGTACTGATTTGTATAAGGTAAATTATTTAGTACTTTATCTGGAACAGAGCAAGCACTCAGTAAATGGTAATACATGTTAGTATCGTTGCTAGTATTGTTGGCAAACATTTGGTGAATCAGTGTGGATTTTTTTTTTCTATAAAACTTATAAAATCTGGGTGATATTGTCACTTTTCCATTTTTCAGAGAAAATTGTACACAATATGATTTAAGTGGCTGCCCCAGACAATTCAGATTTGGAGTAAAGATACAAAAATGAGAGCAAACACTCTGGCTCCCAACATATCCCTCTTGCTATGGGCCCCTGAACCCACAAGCTGGCCATCAGCCTGGTCTTTTCCATCTCAGCATAAACTTATTCTGACTCGACCCCCAGCCTCTTATGATGTAATCCTCAAAACATCTGACATTACCTGAGAATCACCTTTAGGTGCTCTGATCTTCAGTAAGCTGCCAGGTCCAAGGAACCAATGCTTCTCTAACTTACTGTGTATACAGTTCTTGTTAAAATGCAGATTCTGACTCAGTGGGGGTGGGGGTGGGGCCTAAAGTCCTGCATTTCTAATAAGCTCCCAGGTGTTGCTGCTGCCGCTGGTCCCAGGACCACACTTTGAGTAGCAAGCTGTCTTTCCTAAGTCCAGAGCCTCTCTTTCAGCTACCTCCCTTCCTTATGCTCCCCCTGCCGCCCCCAGCTCAGGCCATCCTTACTCCTCTGCAGATGAGCCCCAAGCTCCTGAGTGGTCGCCCTGCCTCTACTCCCTACTTCCACCCCGTCCTGCATGCTTCTGCTAAATTCAGCTTCCTAAAATGTAGCTTCCTTCATGTTATTCTCCTGCCGTAACGCCTCCAGCAACTCCCCACTGATCAGCAAACTGGACACAAATTTCTCCAACTGAAGTTAAGAGCCTCTAAGATGGGGGGCGCCTGGGTGGCACAGCGGTTAAGCGTCTGCCTTCGGCTCAGGGCGTGATCCCAGCGTTATGGGATCGAGCCCCACATCAGGCTCCTCCGCTATGAGCCTGCTTCTTCATCTCCCACTCCCCCTGCTGTGTTCCTTCTCTCGCTGGCTGTCTCTATCTCTGTTGAATAAATAAATAAAATCTTTAAAAAAAAAAAAAAAGAGCCTCTAAGATGGGGCGCTTGGGTGGCTCGGTCGGTTAAGTGTCTGCCTTGGGCTCAGGTCATGGTCGAGGGGTCCTGGGATCAAGCCCCAGGCAGGGCTCCCTGCTCAGCAGGAAGTCTGCTTCTGCTTCCCACCCCCGCTTGTGCGCCCGCACTCTCTCTCTCTCTCTCAAATAAAAATGAAATCTTAAAAAAAAAAAAAAAAAGCCCCTCTAAGATTTAGCCTTAGCTTTTTTGGTGTGAGAAATCTCGTGATTCCCATTGATTTCTCCTACCCATGATCATCATTACTTCTTGCCTTGGGGCCTTTGTGGATACTTTTCCTAACATTGATGCTCCTTCCTGCTCCCAACCGTGGTCTACGCGCAGCACCCAAGCGCCCTCCTTCCTTCAAGCCCTGGGCACCCTCTCCCGCAGCAGGAAACCATCTCAAACCTGCTTATCTCTTTGCCCAAATATGGTTATTCATGTGTATCTTCCCTTGTGCGCTCCCTCCTTCATCTCTCTGCAAACCCCACAGCATCTCTTGCAGGCCTTGCTCCCAGCAAGCCCTCAGTTAATTCACCCAGGTGCCTCCATTTCCCAGTTCTTTTAATGGGACTCTATTCTACTTGCCTTATTTATGTTCCCGTGTTAGATGTGTTTTAACATAGTAAACGACCTCAAATCCTTTTTTGGAAATTGGTGAGTTATAAATCATAAACAATCAGCTGCAAGAGAGACACTCAGAAGACATTTGTTAAATGAATAAGTGGATGCTTTCTTCAGGGCGGAGTGAAGAACAGGTAACGGGCCACCCTTCCCATTCCTTCCTGCCTCTGGCCCTTTTGCTCGTCTGTCCCCTGAAAGGTCCTCCTGCAGCTCTTTGGGGTCCTGCTCAACTTCAAGATGCAGGGTGAGCTCCAGCCCCTGCCGGAACGCCCCCCAAGACAAGCTGTTCTGTGGCCCCCAGCAGCATTTACTACTCACGTCATCCGCTAGACTGTGAACCCCTTTATGTCATGGGTCTCTGCCCCCCTGCCTCCCTTATGTTGCAGCAGCACAATGGTCCCCAGGCCCGGCCTCACATGTTTCTCCCTGGGAAGCCTGGGAACATTTCGGGAGCCCAAACATGCATGTCCACCCCAGGCCTGTTGAATCAAATGGTTCTCACACCTGAGCGTGGGTGCGAGTCATAAGCACTTGAGGGCTTGTTAAAACAGAGCACTGGCCCACCCCAGAGACTGCGGGATGGGGCTAAGAATTTGCATTTGTTGGGGCGCCTGGGTGGCTCAGTTGGTTAAGCGTCTGCCTTCGGCTCAGGTCATGATCTCAGGGTCCTGGAATGGAGTCCCACATCGGGTTCCCTGCTCAGCAGGGAGTCTGCTTCTCTCTCTCTCTCAAAATATAAATAAAATCTTAAAAAAAGAAAAAAGAATTTGCATTCGTAACAGATTCCCAGACGGTGTTGACGCTGTTTGAAAACGGCTCTTGGAGGACCACTGCCCTAGAGGTGAGGTCCAGCCGTTGTGTGTGTAAAGAAGAGAAATCACAGTGTACTCAGGCAGGCACTGCACAGGCTTGAGAAATACTTAATGGATTAAAGTATTTGCTTCATCTATCTTAGCTCTACCTCCCCAAATGGATTATAAGGAACTTGCAGTTAGAGACCAAGTCTTCGATGACTTCTCTGGCAAATTGCATCCGGCAGAGCCCAGGGCTGGGCATTGAGTTGGCACATGGTGCGTACCTTGGATGAGTAACAGCCTTTCCTACCCTTTTCCAGTGTCGCTGTGCCAGGAAAGCTGAGGAGACCTAAAATTGCCGGTTTCAATCAATAAGTGGGAGGCAGGTTCTGTCACCTTCGTTGAAACATTCGTGTCTGAGAGGTTTATGGGGGAGGAGGCCCAAGCCATTCATTCTGTACATCTCAGGAAATCAGTAAAGTGAAGACCTCTCACCCAGAACATCCCCCAAATTCAGCATGAAACAGCTCCTGTTCCCTAGGTTCTTGTGTTGAGTATCTGTCACGGTCTCTGAATTCCCTTCAACAGTCAATGCGCATGTGAGGCGGCATTTAGGGCACCATTAAAATGTGCAGGGAAGGGGCACCTGGGTGGCTCAGGGGGTTAAGCATCTGCCTTCTGCTCAGGTCATGATCCCAGGGTCCTGGGATGGAGCCCTGCGAGGCTGCTTCTCCCTCTCCCTCTGCTGCAACCCCTGCTTGTGCTCTTGCACTCTCTCTCAACTAAATAAAATCTTTAAAAAAAAGAAAATTTATTTTAAAAAATAAAATAAAACATGCAGAGAAGCCATGCAGCAATACGTGCTCTAAGGACGACCCTTCCCCAAATGTATTTATTTACCTTCTCAGGAAAAAAGCGTTAAGTTCACGAGGGTATGGCTGGGTTATTGAAGTAAGTCCTTATTACGGGTTTGTTTTGTGCTTCGCAGAGTGTTTAATAGCTTGTTAGAAAAATAAGATCATCGTCATCAGTAGGCAGGAGATCTTAATAACAAACATGGTAGATGTAATATGAAAATGGATGCATTCCTCATTTTTTCCCTTTTGGACTAAAAAGTGAAAATAATTTTTTTTTTGAGAGAGAGAGCGCGCGCGCACATATGAGTGGCGGTGAGGAGGGACAGACAGAAAGGGAGTGACAGGATCTCCGTCTCAAGCAGACTCCCCGCTGAGCACAGAGCCTGATGTAGGGCTCGATCCCATGACCCTGAGATCATGACCTGAGCCAAAACCAAGAGTTGGACTTGGCTTAACTGACAGTGACACCCAGTCGCCCCCAAAAGAATTTTTTAAAATTATTAATCAACTGAAAGTGTTTGCAGAGAATAATGGAAAACACCTTTTGTCCTTGTAGACTCAGGACATCCCCGCCATCCTGGGGGTGTTCCCACCCCCGGCCCAGGGTGCTGCCTCCCCGCCCCCTCCCCGTGGCCCCCTCGCCCCGGCACAGCTTGGCATCTCCCCCATAGCAGCACTCAACCTCATTGCCTTCCAACAGTCCGTTGACCACCTTCTACTTTATTGAGCGTGAGATAGTTGAGACTGAAGCCGTAAAGCTACTGTAACTGATCACCGACGCGGCACACGCGTTCGCGACGTCTGTTGACTCCATCCGGCAAGTCGTGTTCTCACGCTCTCTCGTCCAGATGTTACCCCAACTCAGATATTCCCACACCTGCCGGGAGGGCCTCACTTGTTGCCTGCAGCATGGGGAGCCCGGGCAGACGCTAGGAGCCAGTAGCACGCTTCTCACCCTCTGGGTCTGTTCCGTCCTCCTCCTTCCCTCCTGCCCGGGCTCGCCCAGGGCGGGGCCAGCGGCTGTGTCTTCACGGTGGCCTGCAGGTAATCGTGCCGCAGCGTGTTCTGAAAGGTTCACAGCCCGGTATTTATCTTCCCACTGTAAGGAGCTGTTAAATAGCTCCCAGGAGACACTGGGGTTTTTGCTGAGCTTTCCAGACACGGTCTTAATCATTTTCAAAAATAATACACACACATCCATATTTAAGCACATTTGTCTCTTTAATGCTTTGGCAGATCATCGGTCTTTCCCACATTTTCCAAAGGTCTTAGAACCAAGCCTGGATGGGAACTACTTCACGAACCCCTTGAGAAAACTACTGTCTTGTATATTTGAAACCCCCAGTGCCTAGCACAATTCCTGGCAGGTAGAGGAGGCTAAAGAATTAGATACAGGAGGGGGCGACTGAGTGGCTCAGTCGGTTGAGCGTCCGACTCTTGATTTCAGCTCGGGTCCTGATCTCAGGGTCTTGAGATCAAGCCCCACGGTAGGCTCTGTGCTCAGCGGGAAGTCTGCTTGAGATTCTCTCTCCCCTCTCCCTCTACCCCCCTTCCCCCAATAAATAAATAAATATTTAAAAAAAAAAGGAATTAGATACAGGATAGCAATAGTCATGGTTAATATTCACTGAACATTTTCTTTGGACCATACTGAGAAGCCCTTTACGGATTGATCTTATTTAATCCTCATAACCACCTGTGACCTAGGCCCTCGTCAATACCATACTTGATAAATGAAAACAACCCAGGGCTAAGGGGGTGACATAACTTGCCCAAGTCCATCAGCCAGAAGTGATTACACTGATTTTAAATCCAGGTCCGTCTCGTGCCAGAGCCGCTGTATTTATCACAGCACGATATAAGGTTAACGGTTGAATAAACCTTGAGCTCAGAGACTGTAAATATTTGGGTAGTCTCCTGGCTTTGTGATTTATTGCAAAACTAAAATAATATACCCAACAGCATAACATATATGAAGAAATAATGAGCATTGCCTTTTAATGAGGGAGGCGGTGGGGCCTGCGTGGGTTCTTGGGCCCCCGCCCAAAGCAGGCCATGGCGGCACTGTCCCTGGAATCCCCAAGTCTGATTTCTAGCACTGGAGACTGCACTCAGGCCTTGCACAGTGCCTAAATTCTCTCCTATTTTCTTGCTCTTAAATAGGTCTCTCCAGAACAGAGGCATTTTATCAAGATTCCAGCATTCTGTTATCTGGGTGTGCTGAGAGTTAGCTAGCTAACTCGTTACAAGGGATTGCTCACTCTGATGGATGGGATGGCAGGCCATAATTGCAAGGGCAGTTTGAGGCTGAGAAGCAACACGTGACTTGCCTAAGGTCCCAGGGTAGATCTGAGGCAGACATAGCAGGACCCCAGTCACCCAACCGTATCATCCAGGGCACTTCCCTTTACACCATCTTCCTACCCTGATGAAGCCTGGCTGGCCATCAGGGTTTGAGCAGAGCAGCATAGAGTACTTTTCAGGGGGAGGGGTGGGTGGTGGTGGGTGATCTGTATGACCAAACCTGAGGGTCTTGTGCAGATGGGACCACGTGGGAAGGAGCAGGAATATATTCAGATAATAAAGAAATGATTGCAGAAAGGGGCACGGTTGGTGCTGAGTCCGTCCCTTAGGAGAAGGCAGTGGTTCCCCACGCTCCTCTGAAGGGTGCACTGGAGGCACTTAGAACGACCTGAACTTCAACTTGAAAGCCAGAGCTCCTCCAGTCCCTGCTGGGTCCTTTACCTGCACCTCACTTACACGTGGGCAAGGCACTGAGCCTCTGCGCCTTCATTTCGTCTTTATTCGTGATTACGTAAAGTTGTCGTGGTGATTTCTAAGATATTCTAGCTCTGACATTCTAGGGTTCTCCTGAACTGGGGTTATTTAAGGTTAGGCCCGATGTCCTAAACCCGCTCAGAACATTCCGCAACTGTGACCATCACCTCTCCAGGTTCTTCTGCCTTTTGCTTTGGAATGCAAAGCCAGCTGATAAATTGGTCCCCAGTATCTTACCTCCATGATTCCTCCATTCTCCCAGGACTAAATGTATCCTCAACTCTTAAGGGGCACCTGGGTGGTTCAGTCGTTGAAGCGTTGGCCTTCTGCTCAGGTCATGATCCCAGGGTCCAGGGATGGAGCCCCGCATCAGGCTCCCTGTTCGGTGGGGAGTCTGCTTCTCCCTCTTCCCCTGCTCCTCCCCCTGCTTGTGCTCGCTCTATCTCTCAAGTAAATGAATAAAATCTTAAAACAAAAAACAAAAAACCTTAAACTCCAGTATAAAATATCCACCTTTGCAAGGACCCAGCTTGATGGAAACACAAATGGGCAAGACCCTCAAGGTCCCAAATGTAGGCCCATAAGTATCACAGACTAGACCACTGCCCACGTGGAGGGCTGTCCCACTGGCCAATATGCCTCCTAACTTCTAGAGCTATGTAGTCAGGGCTTTAGGGAACTTGTTCTGTGTCTTCAAGTTTGCTGGCCCATATTCCAATTAGAAAGAGAAACTAGCTTCTCACTGACAAGTAAAAGTCAGGATAGGGGGCAAGGAGGTCAGCTTTGGCACTACCCTTGTGGAGCAGGGGGCGACAGAGGGCATGGTTCAGCCCACGCTCTGTCTTGCCACAGAGGAGGAGAGCTGAGAAGTATGAGGGCTCCATATTCATCCTGGGGAAGGCCATCAACTCACTTTTTGAAGGAAGAAAGCCGAAGAATTAGGAATTTACTCAGCCTAGAGGTGGAAAGAATAGTGTCTGGGAGCAGGTTAAGTGGGCCAATTGTTTAAAAACAAACGCTTCATAAATGTTATGCTCAGTGTCTGCGTTGTTGCCCTCTGACCTGTTAGTCCATAGTCAATTTCTTTTTGAATGTACCAGCCTGCCTCTGCTTTATTAAAGGGCATGAAAACGGGTTTTATATTTCCCATTCTTGGGCCAACATCTTAAGTGGGGGAGGTAAATCTCTGGGGATTTATGTGATCTGAGCAAGAGGACTCAAAGGAGAAGCTGGCAGGAGAAAAAAGGAACTTCAGAGAGAAAGATCAGATAAAAGTTTGGAGTCTCGCCTTCCTCCATAAAGAGAAAGTAGCTGAAACTCTTACTTGCTCAACCCCCGGAGGCTGTTCAGTGCCTGGAGAGAGGGGAAGAGATCGGGGTTGCAGACGATGGGCAAGCTTGAATGTCAGTGCTTGGTGCAACCGCGCCCTGAAGCCTGGGAGCTCCATCAGCAGAAGTCTGGGGAGATGCTTCATGTCAATTACATTTAATGTCATTGCTCCATGCTCTCTCAGTCAGATGCGTTCATCGCAAGAGATTTCATTTCCTAGAGAAAAAAACCTTTAGAAAAAAGAACAAATGTCCTCAATGAATTTCCTTGGAGGGCAGTCTGTATCAGTCCACTGGCTGGGACACTTTTCCAACACACTTTCCCTCCAGGCATCAACACAGCCTCCACGCTCAACGTCCCTTACTGGGCCCTACTGAGTATGCATGATAGGTGCCATGGCCCTGAGTTTTACTAAGTTACGGCCTGCTTGGGCTGTAAGAAGACATAAGAAGACAGGAGGGAAATACGGAGCCAAATGAGAAAAAAATGACAAGGGACTTGGCAAGTATTTTCCCAAGTTGAGCTTTGGAGAAAATCAAAAGTGGCTGCCCTTCGGGAGATTTGAGTCTGCTGGGGCTGCCATAACAGAGTAGCACAGATTGGGCGACTTCTTTAAACACAGAAGTGAACTCTCTCACGGTTCTGGAAATTAGAAATCCAAGATCAAGGAAGGTGTCAGCAGGGGTGTGAGTGGTTGTCTTAGTCTGCGGTCTTCCCCTGGTCTTCCTTCTGCACCTGTTTGTGTCCTAATCTCCTCTGTAAAGACATCAAGCAGATTGGATTAAGACCCACCTTCATGGTCTCATTGTAACTCAATTCCTCTTTAAAGACTCTATCTCCAAATACCTTCACATTCTGAGGTTCTGAGGGTTAGGATTTCAACATCTGTGTTTGGGTGGGGTGAGGGACAGAATTCAGCCCCCACAGGGGGTGTTGAGAGGAGGAAACAATTCACACCCATCGAAAAGTGATGTAATCTACCCATAAGGCTGCACGGTGCTACCTGCCAGGTGTGCGGTACTACGGGAAGGAGCTCAGGAGAGGGAGAGTGCCATGAGCCAGTGTGGTTAGAAGAAGTCTGTCCTGAGAAGGAGAAATGGAATTGGCTAAAAAGGAAAGGAAGTTAAGATTTGGATGAGGGTAGAGTGTGGGTGAACAGCAGAGGGAGAGAGCACATTCCAGGCAGAAGGGATAGCCTGGAAGATGGGGCGCTAAGGAGACATGCTCAGGAGATGTGGATAGACCAATCCTGTAAGATTGCAGCACTCATTTAGGGGGACAGGAGGAGAGAAGAGCCTGAGCAGGCGGCAAGTGGAGAGTGGGGGATGGGCTGCAGATAGACGTTCTCTCCGGTCCAGGGCCTTTAAGCCGGCTAGTTAAATGGTAACAAGAATAACATGCTTTTGGGGTGCCTGGGTGGCGCAGTCGTTAAGCGTCTGCCTTCGGCTCAGGGCGTGATCCCGGTGTTATGGGATCGAGTCCCACATCAGGCTACTCCGCTATGAGCCTGCTTCTTCCTCTCCCACTCCCCCTGCTTGTGTTCCCTCTCTCGCTGGCTGTCTCTCTGTCAAATAAATAAATAAAATCTTTAAAAAAAAAAAAAAAAAGAATAACATGCTTTTATCGCTGCTTAAGACCCTTAAGATTTTTCATGAATATAATTCCATTTCTTCGCCACAAATATGTAACGTAATCAGCAGGGCATCGTCATAACCATTCTATAGATTTGGAGGTCCAGGTGGAGGGAGTTTAATTGCTTGACCAGCAGATGTAAGGGCCGTGATCAGAATTCACTCCAGGTGAATTAATCCAACAGGCTGCGAAGAATGCCTTTGCAGAGCGAGGAGCAGGGGGCCTGGGGTTATTAGAAAGAGGAACAGGAGTGCAGTGGTGAAAGCCTGAATTAGAGGAGTGGTACTAGAACTGGAACAGTTTAGGGGCGCCTGGGTGGCTCAGTTGGTTAAGCGTCTGCCTTCAGCTCAGGTCATGATCTCAAGGTCCTGGCATGGAGCCCCACATCAGGCTTCCTGTTTGGCAGGGAGTCCGCTTGTCCCTCCGCGCCCCCTGCCTTGTGCTCTCTCTCTATCTCAAATAAATAAAAACCTTAAAAAAAAAAAAAAGAACTAGAACAGTTTAAACACACGTACTATGTTGGTTTTGATCAATAAACATGTGAAAAATGAAGACGCCAGGAAATAAGCAAAAATGCCTTTGGGAAGTGTACCGCACTTGGTTCTCATCAGACTTCCATATCTCAGCGTGAATTAATTTATCAGATTCTTTCCGGGCTTTGGAAGTAGGAACAGGGAGGACGTAGGTGCAGCTATGGTCCTGTCTGGCCCTGACAAACAGTATATTGTACTGGAACTGTGTGTGCATATATCTGTCTCCCCCACCCCAGACTCTGAGTCCCTCCAGGAAAGTGGCAGTCTTTTCTTCATCTTCGTATAACCAATGCCTAGTAAGATTCTTCAGTGGTTAGAAGCTCAGTAAACATCTTTTGAATGAATGAGGGAGAGGGAACAAGTAGGACACCAGCAGAGGGGAGGAAACGAGCATAAAAAGCAGAAGTGAAGGACCTTGAGGACGAGTGTCAGAGACTTCACAGGTGTCCCCAGGACAGCCTCATATGCAGTCAGGTAAATCCAACCTAAAAGCTCTACAAGACCACAGAAACTTCATGTAAGTGGCTTTGACCACCAGGTCACTGCAGGCAGCTGTGAACTTTATTACACAGAATTAATAAACTTTAATGAAGAATTATATAGTCGATTTTATAAAGCTTATGGACTTTATCATACAGAATTGCTGGGGAAATGGCACAGATGACATAAAATAACTTATTTCATAGAATAGGTTTCTAGGCAGAAACGAGTGGTTTCTTCTCCATGGCCTTACCTGTTCGCGCTCCAGAGGTCCCTTCCCTTAAGCTCCCAGATGCTCTTCCGTCCTGCTTCCCGATGCCATCCCCATGCTGCGTCTCTGCCTGGCACATGGAAGGGCCCCCTCTTGAACAGACAAATCTGGCTATAGGAGAAAGATGGTGACATAAGATGGAAGGACCCAAATACATCAGCACGACTTGTTCTCTGTTCACCGTGTTTATCAAGAATCCTACAGGGGCTAGGATCACTTGACCTGCCATCCTTTTGTTCCCCTAGGATATAACTCTAATCGGGGGCTCCGAAGTCCATTTGTTTCAATGAGCAAGTTTTCTGAAAAATACCAGAATGGGTATCAGACAGCCCGTGCCTTCCAGGAATTTATTCTCGCCATGGAAGAGCAATGTCTTCTTGATTAGTGTTGAATTTCTCCTGTGCCCTTTCTACACTGAGCAAATCCCATTCTCGTGGGTGCAGTGGAAGTGCTAAGATTTCCAGAAGTTGGTATATGTGCTACAGAAGCAAACACTAAAATTTCCAGAAGTTAAAGAACACCTTCTCACCAAGGCTCAGTGGGCTCTTCAGAGCCACATGTTGTGGGATATTCTTCTTCATGGCCATCTCTTCTGGTCATCATCAGGAACCTGCCCCTGATATCTGGCCCACCCCTCACCACCTCCTAGCCCATTTCCTCTTGCTTGAGCACATGCTTTGATTATACAGGGACTAGAGTATAAACCTTGCCTTGCAAAGCAGTGAGGGTATAGCCATGATAATCCCTAATGTGCTGCATGTGTTTCAGGGAGAAGCCAAGACATCAGGCGGACACCCTAGATCTCAGCCCCAATGCAATAGAACAGAGGTAGGAAGTTAGCGAAGGAGAAGTCTTGCTAATTTAAAATAGGTTTAGTACTGACCAGAATCAGGGCTATGCACCCAGTTTGGCTCTCTGCCCACTGAGGATGAGGGCAGGAGGTGGGGGGCGGGGTTTGGCATTCGGACTTGGAGTTCTTCAATGCATGATCTGTCCATCTCTTAGAAGGTCTGAGTTCTGGGGGTTAAGATCCCCACTGTCCAAGGAAACAATCCTAGGGATCAAGATCCTTCCCACTCACAAGCTAAATCAAGAGACAATGTGTGTCTGTTATGTGACTGGTAGGAATTAGAACAGGAACCAATGTATTTTATGAACGAGTAAATTTAGGGTGATCCTGTGATGGGGCTCAATTTTCTCCCCTTTCTCTGGCCACCGGCAGGCACATCTTTGCACGCTAAGCTTTAAGCTGCCGGAACTTCAGACCACCGAGGCTCTGTCCCTTTTTATTCAGATTTCCTCCAAATGCCTTTGTGCAGAGTTCATGCAAACCTGCAACAGCATGGCGTAGTGCAAACAGCATGAGCTCTGAGGTCGGAAGGCCCTGGGTCAAGTGCCGGCTTTGAAAGCTGCCTAAAATCTCTGCAACCCTAGACATAACAGCAAACACTTACGTAGCACTCAAAACACGCCAGGTACTATTCTATGTGTCCTACAGATATTCATTCATTTAATTCTCACCACGAACTCATGAGGTTGTAGTATTATTCCTTTATAGATGAGGACACGGAGCTATGGAAAGATGAAGTAACTAGCTGCAGACCTGAGATTTGAATGTACACAGTGTTTTCGAGACTCAGCGTCCTTAACCACTACTCTAGACTGCCTCCCTAGCAGGCAAGTTTCATTACCCCCATTCATTTACAACCATTTCTTAGCCCCTCCTGTGTACCAGCACTGCACAAGGTGCTGAAGATACTGCGGGGAAGGAGAGGGCCTGACCCCCCAGGCACTGACGGTCTAGTAGGGGGGATGTCCTACCACAGAGCGCTAGGCTGGAGGTGTGCAGACAGTGCTCGGGGAATGGGAAGGAAGGGCAATTAAAAGAGGCTTCCTGAAGGAGACCCCTCAGTCTCAAGGGGCCAGTGGAAGGTAGATGAGGGACCATAGATAAGATAAAAGGGTCGGGAAGGGTGCCCTATGTGGAGGAAGTCGTGAGTGCAAAGTCTAGGTATAACAAACAGCTCACATGCAGACTAGGAAGCAGGTCAGTGTGGCATGGGAGCCGAACTGTTACAAGGCATGAGTTTGGTGCCCCAAGAGAAGTCAGATTTCCAAGGGTCTTTCTGCCGTGCAGAATTTGAAATTGAACATGAAAAAAATGGCATTTAATTTAATTTAATTTTTTTAAAAGAATTTATTTATTTATTTGAGTGAGAGCGAGAGAGAGAGCACAAGCAGGGGGAGAGGCTAAAGGAGAGGGAGCAGCAGATGCCCCGCAGTGCAGGGAGCCCGACGTGGGGCTCGATCCCAGGACCCAGGGATTATGACCTGAGCCGAAGGCAGATGCTTAACCGACTGAGCCAGCCAAAAAATGCCCCCCAAAATGGCATTTTAGAGAACAGGTAGTGAATGAATCAGAAAGTATAAAACTACAAGCGAGGAGTCTGTTTTGCAGGTAACACAGTGAAGACCCACATGACAGACCTCCCGCAGGGCAGTGCGGATGGAGAGGTCGGAGTCAAAGGCATTTGGGAGGCAGGACCCACAGGACCAGGGTGGGCAGGATGTAACGCAAAAGAGGAGACAGGGACCCAGTGGGACCTTGGTTCTGGCTGAGGAACTAGGGGATGGCACCAGTCAATCAGATAAGGAACACAGGAGCATGATGCTGAGTTGGGGGCCCTCTGAGTTTGGGGTGCCTGTGAGACATCCAAGGAGAGCTACTTTCACTGGATCTGCTGGAGTTAGGGGAAAAGGTCTAGGTGGTAGGGCTAGATTAGGAAATGATCAGCATTGAGGTGCAGGGATGCCTTGAGGGTGACGAAAAGGTTAGGGGTGTGGAGAGAGATAAAAGGGAGCTGAAGAGGGAAGCTGGGCAGCACCAGTGTTCACAGGACATACCCATGAGGAAGCAGAACCAATGATGGGGGCTGGAAAGGAGGAGACCCTAGAGAAGGGGGTGTCCCACAAGCTAGGGCAGTTCTAAGAATGCTGACACGTCACAGAGCCAAGGGGGTGGGCCTACTTCTTCTTGTCTACACGGTTAACTTCCCACCAAGTCGGTCACCTGAGAACAGGGTTGTGCCTGATTCAGCTCTGTCCTCCCCCAACAGCAGGCACTTCACACAGAGGATTAAGGAAGTAATAAGAACCAACATTTATTGAGTGTATACTCGTGCCACTAAACATTTTGCATGGAGGAGCTCATTTAATCCTTACCACCACGCTGTTAGGAATGATCTCTTTTTAAAATGGAATATTATTCAGCCCTGAAAAAGAAAGAAAATTCTGCAATATGGGACAAATGGATGAACCTCGAGGACATTATACAGAGATTAGCCAGCCACAGAAGGACAAATACTGCATGATTCTACTTATATGAGCAATCTAAAATAGGCACATTCATAGAATCTGAGTAGAATGGTGGTTGCCAGGGACTGGGGAGAGGGGGAAAGGGGAGTTGCTGGTCAACAGCATAATTTCAAAAAAAAAATTTTTTTTTAATAAAAAACAATGAGGCGCGGGGCCCCTGGGTGACTCGGTCAGTTAAGCATCCAACTGAGTTTGGCTCAACTCATGACGTCACGGTTGTGAGATTAAGCCCTGAGTTGGGCTCTGCGCTGGGCATGGAGCCTGCTTAGGATTCTCTCTCTGTCTCTCTTTTTTTCCCTCCCTGTAAAAAAACTTAAAAAAAAAAGGGGGGGGGGGCTGTTGGCTGGCTTAGTCAGTAGAGCATGTAACTCTTTTTTTTTTTTTTAAGATTTTATTTATTTATTTGACAGAGATAGAGATAGCTAGTGAGAGAGGGAACACAAGCAGGGGGAGTGGGAGAGGGAGAAGCAGGCTTCCTACTGAGCAGGGATCCCGATGTGCGCTCCATCCCAGGACTCTGGGATCATGACCCGAGCTGAAGGCAGATGCTTAATGACTGAGCCACCCAGGCGCCCCCTCCCGTGCACTTTTCAAAAAGCCCACAGTCGCTGCTTTTCTCCCATGTCGCGTCAGTCTTTTCTGTCATGATGCTCACCTTGACGGCTGTTTTAACCTTATTTTGCTAAGAATATCATCATCCACCAACAGTACTGTGAGTACGATGTGCCTGACCCTTCTGCTGGGTGCTGGACTGATAATGCCTCGGGTGCATGTGGTACAGTGTGGATTACAAAGCCCTTCACACACAAACCAAAGGGGTAGGTGTACTAATTATCCATTGCTGTGTAACACATTACCACAAATTAAGCAGCTTAAAACAACACACATTTATTATCATAATTTCTGTGGGCCAGGAGTCCAGACTTGGTTTAGTTAGATCCTCTGCTTAGAGTCTCTTAAGGCTACAGACAAGGTGTCAGCCAGGGCTGGGTTCTCATCCGGGGGCTCAACTGAGGAAGACGTGCTTCTCTGTTCACATGGTTGTTGGCAGCATTCAGTTCTTATGATCGTAGGACTAAGAGTTTCTTTATTTTGCTAGCTATCCATTAGTGACCACCCATAGTTCCCTGTCATGTGGCAGATGACATGGCAGTGTGCTCTTCAAGGCCAGCAGGAGTGCTTTTGTTTTTGTTTTTGTTTTTGTTTAAGATTTATTTATTTAGGGACGCCTGGGTGGCTCAGTCAGTTGAACACCTGCCTTTGCCTCAGGTCATGATCCCAGGGTCCTGGGATCGAGTCCCGCCTCAGGCTCCCTGCTCAGTGGGGATCCTGCTTCTCCCTCTGCCTCTGCCCCTTCCCCTGCTTTTGCTCATTCACTCTGTCAAAATAAGTAAATAAAATCTTTTGAAAAATTATTTATTTGAGAGAGAGCAAGAGCATACACAGGGTGGGGGTGGGGGGGTAGGGGAAGAGACAGAGGGAGAGAGAGAAACTCAAGCAGACTCTGAGTTGAGTGCTGAGCATGGAGCCCAACATGGGGCTCTATCCCCTGAGATCATGATCCAAGCCGAAACCAAGAGTCGGACGCCCAGCCAACTGTGCCACCCAGGTGCCCCTAGCAGGAGTGCTTCTAATCCAGTCTGCTAGGTAGGACTTTTATGTAATTTGATGTCATCATGGGAGTGACAGCCCATCTCCTTGGCCATGTTCTACTGCTTAGAAGCAAGCTTCAGGTCCCCCCCACATTCAAGGGCCAGTGATTACACAAAAGCATGAATATCAGGGGGTGAGGATCATGGGGACCCCCTTAGGGTCTATCCACCACAGTGAACTTATCCCTATTTAACAGAAGTTGGGGGGGAGCACCTGGGTGGTTCAGTTGGTTAAGCATCTGCCTTCAGCTCAGGTCATGATCCCAGGGTCCCCACGTCAGGCTCCCTACTCAGCAGGGAGTCTGCCTCTCCCTCTGCCTGCTGCTCTCCCTGCTTGTGCTTTCTCTCTCTCTCTCTCTCTCTCTCTCTCTGAAAAAAAAAAAAAAAAAGAGTTACTCTTTAATTTTAGGGTCACATTTCAACTTTTAAGATCATGTGAGTGCCCCTAAGGCAAGTGCCTAGACAATCGGATCTTCCTTATCCCACCCCTGACCCCCAGGTCCAAGGTCCAACCTGAAGAACTTTGACTGGATCAACTTAATCCTCTCTTTCTGGCTCTACCGAAGATACTAGCCCATCAAATTTGTGTGAATAAGTACTACGATTGAAGTCTTTGTGTGCACTCATGCAAAAATCAAAGAAATGATACAACACAGCCCCTTTCTTAAAAACACATTCACTATGCTTTGGGGGGTGAGATCTGCACACTGCAGAAGATGACTGTGAGACAATATGAGCCACCTCATGAAAAATTATTTAAATTAACTCTAATTAATTTTGTATGCTTAAGTGATGAATGACAATACAGGGTAAATGCCTCAGCAGTGCACAGATAGAAGAGCCCAGTGTGAGCCAGGATCTGGTTAACTTGAGCTAGGCTTGGAAAGAACCCCTGGAGAGCAGTGGTTCTCAAATGGGGGAAGCATCCAGCAATGTCTGAAGACACTGCTGATTGTTGCAGCTTGAGGGGGGAGGGGGGTGATAGAGCGGGTGCCACTAACATATAGTGCACGGAGGCCAGAGATCCTGTTCTACGTCCTATGAGGCCCAGGACAGCTCCCGCAACAGAGAACGATCTGGCCCCAAGTGTCAGCAATGCCGAAAAATTGAAAAAAGTTGAAACCAAACCAAAGTTGAAAAACTCTGCTCTAGAATCATCAGAGAGGAAGCCTTTTAGCAAAGGCTGGGGGAGTGGAATGGCAGTGTAGCGAAGCAGCAGATGGTGGAATCCTAGAGACACCAAGCCACCCCCCCATACCCTAATCTAGAGGGTTCTCTCTCCCAACTCATGACAACCCATCTTCTGACATATGGCTGGCCAGCCACAACAAATGTAAGAAACATAAAATCTTAAAATGTTACTGCGGAAAGGGTGCTTAGAGACCCCGCGTAACCCCTCAGTATTACAGATATGGATGCCGGGCCATAAAGAGATGGAACTGAGGTCCTGCACCAGCTCTGGAACCCAGGCCCCTTAGTGCACAGCCCAGTCCTCCGTCTTGTGTTTTCTTTCTGATGTCTAGGAATCCAGTAACCTTTGAACATCTCTCGTTCAAGGTGGATGAGTTGAAAACTGTTCTGCAGCTCAGAGGTTTGCCAAGTATTTCTGTAAAGGACCAGACAGTAAATAGTTTAGGCTTTGTAGGCCATGCAGTTTCTGTCGCAAATCTCAGCTCCGCCGCCGTAGTGTGAAATCAGCCACGGGCGATGCGAACCCGAGTGAGTGTAGCTCTGTGTTCCAATAAAATTGATTTATGGACCCGGAATTTAAATTTCATATAATTCTCATGTGACAAAGAACATTATTCTTTTATTGTGTTTCCACCACTTAAAAGTGTAAAAACCATTCTTAATTTTTAATTCTTGGCCATACTAAAGGTGGGGAGGCGGGGCAAGGACAGGAAAAGTGTTGCTAGATTTGGCCCATAGGTCAAAATCGATGATAAGCTACTATAGCCAATCCCTCTATCTTGCTTTTTTTCCTTCACCTTTTATAATTATAAATCCCATTTGGAAACTGAAGGTAGCTCTCTGTATTCTAGCATGGAAAAACTTCCCAGACCTAGTGAAAATAAATCGAAAACCATACGTACAATAGAATCCAGTTCTGTTCAAGGTAACACAGTTTTCTATGTCTAAATGTACACATACACGTACGTACAATGACACAGAGGAAAATTTAGAAGAATATTCATGAAGCTGGTATCAGGAATTACATGGGGGAGGGGAGGAGGATTAAGGAGAAGGGGTCAAGGGAGCCCTTAAAGTGTTCCTATTTTTTTAATAAGGAGAGTATAGTTATGTATTAGTCCTATAAGTCTTTAAAGTTTTAAATTTAAAAAGGGTTAATGTGTATCTTATACTAGTTTGATAAATTTGCTCCCTCCCCCACCCCAACATGCAGCCCTTCCTTGCTGTTTTACCTGAGGGAGCTGGGGGAACCTCGCACAGGTAGAGAGAGGCCCCAGGCCTTGGGGATTTCTGGTCATTTTCTGCTATCTGGGGGTGGAGAAGTGAGGAATGTGCTTACACTAAATTAAGCGGGGGGGTGGGCAGAAAAGAAAAAATTAAAATAACTACAGTAGTGCTCTTCCTGCCGGACACTGGTGGTCCAGGGTCCTTGGAGGATCTGACTTTGGAAGCCAGAGGGAGAAGGGAGCCCGAAAAGGCTGCACAGCCTGGCCCTGGGGGGGGGGGGGGTCTCAGCATGCACGCGTGTGCTCTCTGTCTTTCTCTCTCTTTCTGGAACCCTGCAGCCCATCAGCCCATGTGGTTTCAATCACGAAGCTGGGCGCCTTCTGCCCTGCAGAAGCCCCGCAGCTCCGGCGGCCCTGTGACTTCTTTAGTTAGCGAGGAGCTGGGCCCCGCGGGGGTGGCGGCCTTCCCCTTTCTATGAAATGCCGGAAATCGTGGGGCTGCCCCGGCGACACTGCGGGCCGCAGGCAGCGTGCTCCGGGAGCTGGGGAGGCCTGGGGGCCGCTCCGGGTCCCTGGGGAGAAGTAACCCTGAGACCTCCGGGCCAGCGCGGGCCAAAGCAAACAGCGAGCGCACGTCCCCAGTGCGGCCTCTGGTGAGACTGCTCATTCTTCGGGAGATGGCCATCTCCCCTCTGGGACAACGCGGGCAACACCAGCCTTCTCTCCTCTCACTCCCTCTGCCCCTCCCTGCTTCCTCTGAACGTGATACCGCGGTTGCGAACTTTCCAAACAGGGTTTGAAGGGAAAAGTCAACATTCCCAACGTGGAAGGTTACTTTGGTTTTCTAGTAAAGAAGGGTTGCATGGAAACTTCTAGGGGACTCCGGGAACTGGACAGGGGAGGTTTACTTATCCCGGTTTGGAAGGTGGACAAATCCTGTCAGATGATGTGGGCAGCTGGCCGCTTCTAAAACCCAGGGCCGTCTGCCTGCCCGTAAGTAAGATTCCACGTACGGCAAGTCAGGAGTTAAAGTTAGACTTTGGGCCCTACATTTCCGAAGTATTGCTTCAAAGGAACAATCTCGGTTCCAGCCATGAAATGTTGCACAGGAAATGCAAGTCTGTGGGCAATCTTCTTACTTCAGGCAACCCAATACTCCCGGAAAATATCTCTGACAGACACCACATTCAGGATTTTTTTCCATTCTATCATCTTGCGGTATAACTGTCTCTCCTTAGCTTGACCATTCATACCTACCATTTGTAGACTCTGCAAACCAGGGTTGCCATTTTCACAGAACTACCTTACTTTTTCAGACCGTCAGCATGAACATTGCAACAATGTTCGACAACTTTCTTCAGTATTTTGCTCTTCTACTCGTTTTTTTAAAAGTAGGCCCCACGCCCAACGGGGGGCTTGGATTCACGACTCTGAGATCGAAAGTCCCGTGCTCCCCCGACCGAGTCAGCCAGGCGCCCTGTATTTTGTTTTTCTTCAGGTGAATAAAGAAAAGGGAAAATTCCACAGGATCGAAACCAGTTCGTTTATCTATTGCTGCTTTCAGGTTTACTGCCGCTGGCTTCCTTGAGCCAAGCCCCTCTTGCAGTTCATTTGTCAAACACCGAGGACAGAGCTGTCATGCTGGAGCGTGAATGTGAACACAGAACACCTCACTTACAAACTCCACTGTCTCCCTGTTGTCCACGCATCAAGGATACATTCTGACCTCCTTGTAGGTCACGCACACTTGTCCTGGTCTGGCCCTATCCTATTTTTCCAGCTCATTTCCAGTCTTTAGGTCTTGTCAATTCCCTCCTGAAGTCCCTGGAAATGTTTCATCTTTCCCTGAACCTTTCTCCAGGTCATCCCAACAACCCTGGAATGCCTTCGTGTCATTGCACAGAGAAATAGGAAACATCGTGGTAATAGCTGTTTAGGAGATAGATTTCTCCATGTCTACCCTTCAAACAGCTTCCCCTGTTCCACATGTAAGTGGGGTCATACAATAACCGGCTTTGACAATTCCCCAAAGTAATCGTCCGTTTGCTGGGTCCCTATATAAGAGCTGCTGCCCACTTCCCAGCCTGTGTCTTGTGTGGGGCCGAATCAGCCTGGAGGAAGATATAAATCCTGTCTTTCTGTAGTTTGCTCAAAAAGGTGCTATTTGCCGCAGCAGAGGCCCTGGCTCGGTATTTACGGTTCGCTCTGCTCCCTCCTGCGAGGTTTCTGATATACGCATCCTCCCTCTTGCTAGGATTATATACTTTCCTTCCACTTTTGTTCTCCTCATTATATCAGCTAAGATGTATTTCATACTGTGCGCTTTCAAACAAGCCCTCCTGTGATTAATCCTTACAATAGCCCTGTGAAATCGGGACTCTCGTTAGGCAATTTATGAACAATTAAACTAGGTTTAGTAAAGTTAAGGATCTTATTGAAGCCACACCCCTAAACGGCAGCGTGAGAACTCCATCCTGACCCAAGCCCATTCTGGTGACCATTCTCTGCACTGTTTTTAAACCTATTTTAAGAGTTTGAGGGAGTAAGTTTGAGGCTTATTTTGTTGTTATTGTCTGTTTTGTTTTGCTCCTAATCTTAAGTACATAAAATTAAGCTAAGAGGAGTTAAATATTCCCTCCAAGACTCAAAATATTCTTTTCCATATTTGTTGCCTAACCTCTGTGGCTACCAGAAGATGCTTCTTTTCTTTTCTTTTTTTTTTTTTTTAAGATTTTATTTATTTATTTGAGAGAGAGATGAAAGAGAGCAGAGGGAGAGGGAGAAGCAGGGAGCCCAATGTAGGTCTCGATCCCAGGACCCTGAGATCATGACCTGAGCCAAAAGCAGCCGTTTAACCAACTGAGCCCCCCAGATGCCCCTGGAAGCAACTTTTGAACCACGTTTTAGATTTGTGGACTGTTTTCTGACTCATGAACTACTTTTCTGTCCCCCCAGATTTTCCATAGTTCAACCCCCATCATTCAGAATGCTTGCTCTCCGTGTCTCTGCCGTTGCGAGGACACGGGAATGATGCCGGTCACGGCGGGTGCCTGCCGGAGACGGTGGGCTCGCGTCGGTCTGGCTGAGAGTATCACTTAGGGGCTTTCCCCTGGTGTAAAAGCAGGTGTGCTGACCTGGTTCTTCTCCCCCCTGATCGGCCCAGACACCATCCAGCCACACCATTTTCCTTCTTGACGCTCATTGCTCTGATTACAAGGACACTTTTCTTTCTTTTTAACTCTGCCAAAGCTTTCCAGAGGGGGACCAGGCTCCTGAGGCTCGCGGCCCTGGGGCCACTTCCCAGCACCTCTGAGGCTGTTCTGAGGGATCCTGGTGGCTGTGAGTGGGACCGTGGGAACTGATCTTTGTCACAAAAGGGCCGGTCCCAGGCCTCCTGGAGCACTTCACCCTCTTCGGGTTCCCCTGCTCAGGCCCCAGAGTTCCACATTTCTGGAAGGTAGTATTCTCTACCCCCACCTCTAACTTTCCTTACCTCCCTTCTGAATATTTGTCCTTTCTCACCATCTGCATTCCTAGGAAGGGAGTGTCCCACCCAGTCCCGCCTCAGCAGGCTCTTTTCTGAGTGTGGGCAGCATCCTCTCCTCTCGCTCTGCGGCTTAGTGGTTTCGAATGCGAAACAGAGTGGAAGATGAAATTCAATCCTTGGTTCTCTAAATTATATTGCTTTCTCTAGTATTTTGGGCCTGGAGCTTCCATGGTGGAGAAATGTGTGTTTTGGTAAAAAGGAAGGGGTGGGAGGATTAGATGTAAAAGTGACACATAGGTTCTGGAAAAAAGAGTGCCGTGAGTTCCTGTGCCAATTTTGCCATTAGCTTGCCTCCGTGTGACTTGAAGCTCAGTTGCCCTAGTCCGTCAGGTAACGTGGCTAGAGGAGAAGTCGTGAGGACAAGGGTTAAGACCACAAACTCCTTCGTCTCAAGTACTGGCTGTGCCATTTACTCGTTGTGTTTCCTTGGGAATTTATTTGATTTCTCCAAGCCTCAGTTTAATCATCTATAAGATTGGAATATAAATTGTACCTACTTTATAAGGTGGTTGTAAGGATTAAAAAAACATAATGTTCACAGAGCCCTTCACAAGCGCTCAATAAAATTAGTGATTAGCATAGAAGTTCCATGGGGTTCTTCCCACATCTATACATTTCATGACTCAGTTTTTAAAAAGGTCACTGATGATTAAGTTTTTCGTTATTTTTCACTTTTTAACTGGCAGCTCTGTTTCAGGTTTGGTTTTGTGCTCTTTAATTAGCTCCCTTTCTTCCGGTTGTGTTGAGAATTTTTTTTTAAGATTTTATTTTTAAGTAATCACTACACCCAAGGTGGGGCTTTAATGTACAGCCCCGAAAGCAAGAGTCCCGTGCTCCACTGAATGTCAGCCAGGCGCCCCGGGGATTTTTTTTTTTAATCATGAATGGATGTTGGGTTTGTTACGTTCTTCTTGATCTGCTGAAATGATACTGCTTCTCTCCTTTTCTATAATTACGATGATTTTTTTTAAAAATATTAAACCAACCTTACATTATGAGGATAAAAGCTACTTGTTCCGGTGCATTATTTTTTGTATTTATTACCTGATTTGATTATGCTTTTCTTTTTTTTCTTTTTCAAGATTTTATGTATTTCTTTGAGCGAGAGAGATAGCTAGAGAGAGAGAGAGCACAAGCAGGGAGGAGAGGGAGAAGCAGACTCCCCGCTGAGCAGGGAGCCTGAAGCAGGACTGGATCCCAAGACCCTGGGATCATGACCTGAGCCGAAGGCAGACGCTTCACCGACTGAGCCACCCTGGCGCCCTTGATTTGATTCTGTTAAGGGATGATTGCATCTATGTTCACGAAATCACACGGTCTGATTTGTGTGTGTGTATGTGATATCTTTATCTGGGTTTTGGGATCAGAGTAATACTGATAAGATGTGAAGTGTTCCTTCTCACTTTTCTGAAAGAATTGCTGTCATTTCTCTAGGAAGGTTTATCTCTGTTTTTTGTTTTGTTTTGTTTAAGATTTTAGTTTTTAAGTAATCTCTACATCCAACATGGGGCTCCAACCTACAATGCTGAGGTTAAGAGTCCCATGCTCCATTGCCTGAGCCAGCCAAGGGCCCCTATCTCTGGTTTTAATTTTTTAATTTTTATCTTTTTTAAAGATCTTATTTATTTATTTGACAGAGAGAGAGACAGCCAGCGAGAGAGGGAACACAAGCAGGGGGAGAAGGAGAGGAAGAAGCAGGCTTCCAGCAGAGCAGCCTGATGCAGGGCTCGATCCCAGGACCTGAGCCGAAGGCAGATGCTTAATGACTAAGCCACCCAGGCTCCCCTATCTCTGATTTTTAAATGTGGAAGAGACTGCCCCCTCAAGCCCCAATTCCCTGTCCAAGAAGTCTTATTTACCTATATGGAAAAGAAGACCTTCTCTCAAAATGTGGAGGAGTCTAACAATATGGTTCAAAAAGGGCTTGAACTTAATAAGTTAAGGAAAAGTTTAAAAGGGAAGAAGAATTTTACTGGAATCAAACAATATAACTGTGTAGGATATTACATATAATTCCCAACATATAATTCCATGTGTATGTTCATAGCTTCCCATACTTTTCCTTTATAATATTTATCACATTTATAGATTTGATGTGATTACTCAATCATATTTACTTATCACATTAAATATAATAAAATACTTACAATTAAGTATTTTTCCTTTATTCTTGTGAGTCTGCTTCACACAATTATAAGCTTCATTAGAGGAGAGACTAATTCTGTTTTCCTTACTATTATCTTCATAAACCTGGCTCAATAATAGAAAGCTGGTAAGTAATTAATGAATGCATAGGTAATGAATAAACTCATGAATGCTTTCAGATGAGCTTCCCAGAGAATTTGTATGTCCTTCTGAAAAACTAATTAGTTCAGCTTACACTCATCGAAGGCCTGTTTGGTGACAAGCGTATCACTACAAAGAAGGATAGAAAAAATGCCCCGCCTGGGGAGCTTAATGTCCAGTGGGAGAAAACGACGAGCATATACATAGGGACAAGACAATATGAAAATGGTAACGGAAGGGTCTCCTGAGTCCTATGGGACACAGACAAAAGAGATTCATGCCGCTCAGGAAAACTGCCGTACTTCAGCAGGCTCCTAGAAAGAGGGAGAGGGGTGGTCCAGGCGGGGAACGTGAGACAGGAAAGAACACGAACAGTGCTTTGTGGGCCGTGGACAGGAGCGTGTTCTGTCCTGTACGAGCCCCGCCCCGGCACTCAGCGTGCGCTCAGGGATTGTCTGTTGAGGACGGGCGCACTCCTGCTGTGGGAGCGGGTGTCGGCAGCGCCAAGTGGCCCAGGACCACATCCTGCAGAGCCTTGGATGCTCTCAGAGGAGTTTGCACTCGATCCTGTCAGCCAAGGGGAGGCCACGGGAGGCAGTGAGACAGGGCAGTGCTTTGCAAATGTTCCCCCAGTGTGCCTGAGGGCAGAGGGCTTGGGGACACAGCCCGGAACAACCTGCCACAACGGCATTTCTTTCAAGTCTTGCTTTAGCTTAAAACTACACATGAATTTTGGGTTCTACTCATATTTTTTTTTAAAAATACGGGCCCTAGTTTTCAATGACTTACCGTGACCCTCCCAGAAAATACTGATTTCATGATTATTCCTCAGCTCTTTGTGGCCCTGTCCTACTGGCCTGCCCCCAGGGAGATGAGCGTATTTTTTGAGAAGTACGAAATAAGGAGAACACTCATTTTGCTCACTGCTCTACCCCCGCACGTCAGTGTGTGACACTTAGCCGTGCTCAGTAAGTGTTGATTAAATGAGTGAATGAATGATGGCCATGAAATGACATGATCTGACCAGATAGTCTAAAGAGTGACATGGACAGGGGCACCTGGGTGGCTCCGTCCGCTAAGCATCTGCCTTCGGCTCAGGTCATGATCTCAGGGTCCTGGGATTGAGCCCCGCATCGGGCTCTCTGCTCAGCATGGAGTCTGCTTCTCCCTCTGCTCCTCCCCCCACCTTGTGCTCTCTCTCAAATAAATAAATAATCTTTAAAAAATAAAAATAAAAAATAAAAAGTGATGTGGACAGATGGCTGTTAGATTATTTCAGACACACAGCTGGGCGTATTGGCACTTCAGGTCTATGCTGCCACGCGGGCCTGAGTGCTGAATAAGAGAGAGCCATGTCCCCTCCCATCTACATTCACTCCCCTGCAACACTACAGCCCACCAAAAGCACAGAGATTTAAGAAAGGTTAAAGGGCAGGGGGTGGGGGCTGGCAAAAATAAATCTCCACCTGCCTCTGAATTAAACTCAAAGAATGGTTAACCAGTGAGCTGGGAAAATTGTACGTAAAAACAGAGACAGTTGTTAAACTAAAAATAACAACAACAACAACAACAAATTAGAGCTGTTCTCTAGGGGCCAATTCAAATAGTATTTTTCTAGAAGCTTCCCTCTCATAAATATCACCTCAGATGACTCACTCCTTCCTCTCTGCTCCTCTCCTCTTTCCCTTGCAGTCCAACCCTGAGTGATGAATTCACTCCTGCTCAAACATCCAGCGCTCATTCCTGCCCCTCTGGCTTGGCCAAGTTCTGCTCACCCTGTCGCCCATCCCATCTACTGAAATGCTTTGACCCCTCAGCCTGGAAGTCTCTGATTTTCATCACGCATGGGTTGCCATCTCCTCTGAGTGCCTGTGGCTTTTGAGGTGGTGCCAATTTTGTGCTGTCTTATAAAGTTCTTTCATTTACCTTAGCACGATATTGGGTGCTTCAGAGGGCAGAAACCAGGGCTCCTGTGTTCCTACCCTCAGGTCTTCCACAGATTTCCTGTGCAAGGCTGGGACACGGTGCACGGTCATGTGGCTGGTTCACTGGCTGACCCAGGAGCTAGCTGTCACAGAAGTCTGCCTGCGTGCCCCCCGCAGCTCCTCACAGGGGCTCACCGCCGATGTCTCACAAGCAGGAATCTTCAGATCTCTGCTGGAGTTCTGTAGAGTTCATGCCCCCAGAAAGGTCTCAGCAGGAAGCCAATGTGACATGCCCAGAAAAGCTGATTCCAGGACTAAAAACCACAGTGGCTTTTAAAGCCCACAGAGAAAACAAAAGATTTCAACAAATATTTTTCTGAAGAAGGCCTCCGTCTCTGATAGGGTGTCCAAGTTGCAAACACAGCAAAAGAGATGAGGGTAGAGGGAGGAACTCTGCTGGGCAGAACAGGGCTTCATTTATGCCGGGCATGGTGGCTTTGTCCCCAGGATTTCTGTACTTCTTTAATGTGTTCTGAGAACCGTGATTCTTTGTTCCCTGATCTGACCAAAATAGCTTAAATACAACATGCCTGGTGAGCCAACAGGAGGGAAGGGAGGAAGGACGGAGTGAAAGAAGAAGGGAGGGAGGGAGGGAGGGAGGGAGGGAGGGAGGGAGGAAGGAAGGAAGGAAGGAAGGAAGGAAGGAAGGAAGGAAGACATTAACAAAATCCCCACACACTTTTTCTTCGTGGGTTTCCTAAGTCAAAATTAGCAAAATGACTGACAATTTCCTCATTCCAGATGAGACTTGCTTTTGCATTTTTCTGTACCTTGCTCACAGGCAAGGTCCTGGGGAGAAGAATCAGAATCTGCTGGGAAACAGCAGCTTCCGTCTCTTTTCTATTATGCTGAGCAAAGGCTGTTACAGCAGAGATGGGTTCTGGCAGGAGTGTGACCACCGCGTCCTAACGTACATCCCAAGTATAAGGATAAGCAGTTCTGTTCCAGAAGGACCGTCCCAGTGGGCACAGGGTTACACAGCAGGGTCACAGCTGAGCGACACAACCCTGCAAAGATGACTATCTGTTGAACAGAGCAAGAGGGAGGGTACAAAAAACTACAGATACTGTCAAGTCTTTATTCTCAAAAGTGGTGCAGAGAAAACGTCTACCGTATCGAAGAAATTACCTGCTCCCACCCAAATCATTTACTGCCATTTTTAGGTCATGTGGTAGATTGAGCACAGGTGTTTTTCTCTGTTTGCTCCCCAAATTCCATTAAGATGAGAGTAAAGGAATAAAATGGATGTCAATCCACAAGGATAGGAGAGTGGGGGAGGAAATAAAGGTGAAGGAGATCTTGGCCAATGTTTGGATGAAAGGAAGCAGGTGGAGGAGAGACCACTGCCTTACCAAATTCTCTGGGACCTTTCAAGTTTAAAATGTGCAAAGAAAAGGCTTTTTTTTTTTTTTTTAAGGAAAGAAAACCCTTTAATGACAATTCACAGGTGTTAGCTTTGGGCCACGTTCTGAATGCCAACTGCCTAAATTTGTTGTATTTGTTTCTTTTTTTTTTTCCTTAAGACTTTTTTTTTTTTTTAACATTTTATTTTTAAGTAATCTCTATGCCTGGGGCACCTGGGTGGCCCAGTCTGTTCATTTGCCTTTGGCTCAGGTCATGATCCTAGGTCCTGGGGTCAAGCCCCAGGTAGGGCTCCCTGCTCAGTACGGAGTCTGTTTCTCCCGCTCCTCTGCTGCTGCTTTCTCTCTAAGAAATAAATAAATGAAATCTTAAAAAACAAAAAGTAATCTCTATGCCTAACCCTTAATGTGGGACTTGCTGTATTTGTTTCATTGTTTATTCTCTTTTTCTCATGGTGCCCATGCCATTCAGCTGTCTCTTTGCATAACATGGGGCATCTGTGACTTGAACAAATAGCAGTTCTCAGCCTCAAAGCAGACGCAGGGAGCTGTGGCTGTCTGCGCGTGCTCATTGTGTGCTGGCGAGCCTAGCGGGGTGGGGGGTGTCTAACTAGCTGCTGTGTGCAAATGTTGTCTGTTTTTTTCAAGGTGGAGCTTCAAGAGTGATCTTGTTCTTGTGTCTCATCTCAAAAATTAATTTTTTTTCCAAAGAATGGTATATACCAGGTTAAAGACAGAGTATTATAAATCTAGTAAAGCTAAGACCCCATGGCTTATGGAGGGCGAGCCAGTGCATGGAAAGTCTTAAGAACTGGAAGCTATACAGACACAGGAAAAAGTGGAGCTGAGGCATGTTCTTAAAGCTGGGGGAGTCAGGCGAAAATCTGTTTTAAAAAGATCTAAGTTTCTGGGGCACCTGGGTGGCTCAGTCGGTTGAGTGTCTGACTTTTGATTTTGGCTCAGGTCATGATCTCAGAGTCCTGGGATGGAGCTCTGCCTCCCGCTCCTTGCTCAGCAGGGAGTCTGCTGGAAATTCTCTCTTCCCTCTCCCTCTGCACCTCCCCCCCCCATTCTATCTCTCTCTCTCTCAAATAAATAAATAAATCTTAAAAAAAAAAAAATCTAAAGTTCAGGGCACCTGGCTGGCTCAGTTGGAAGAGCATATGATCTCAGGGTTGTGGGTTTAAGCCCCATGTTGGATGTAGAGATTACTAAAAACAAACAAACACACAAACTTTGTAAAAAAAAAAAAAAAGAACTAAGTTTTGGGGCACTGGGTGGCTCAGTCGGTTAAGCATCCAACTCTTGGTTTCGGCTCAGGTCACGATCTCATGGTCATAAGATTGAGTCATAGTGGGCTCTGCACTCAGCTTGGAGTCTGCTTGTCCCTTTCTCTCAGCTCTTCCCCCTGCTCTCCCATAAATAAATAAAATCCTAAAAATAATAATAATAAAAAAGAACTAAGTTTCTCTTTCTGTACCTTCCACAGAAAGCCCCAGCTCCTCCCCCATCCCACAGGAGAAGGGAGTTTGGGAGAAGCCGATTCAGAGACCCAAGGCACAGCAAGGAGCAAAGGGCCAACTATAAACCTAGGGACTCCCCAAATTAGTGTCTTCTCTCTGAGACTATTTGATTTGCATCTCAAATTGGACTCCCCAGCCCCTTTACTCACCCAGCTCAGAGATCCTTGGCAGCCACTGCCCACCTCCCACTGACAGATGGGAGATTTAAGAATTCTTCTCTGGAGAAATAGAACAGCTTCAGAGAAAAAGCCTACAGACACTGACATTTGGGAAGGCCACAGTGAAAAAAAGCCTACAGTGAAATCCCTCACATCGCTTACAAATGGCTTTTTGGTATCTCTCTCTGCAACATGAGCCATTTGCAAAAAGTAAGAGGAAGACAAATAGACTATGCAAGGAACCCTGTGATTAATATCCTCAGAGACATAGGGGAAGATATTGTAAGATATTTTACAACAGGAACAAATTAACAGCAATAATAGCAGTATTGAACATTTACTATGTACCAGGCGAATATGAAAGCTAACTTAACCATCCTTTAACCTGCATTGAATGCCGATGAGTTGGGTACATTTCCCCCCCATTTTATACGTGAGACAACCGAGGCACAAGGAGACTAAGGCAACTATCAAAGGTTATACACCTAGAAAGGAGTGTCTACCAAATATACTGAATCCCTGATTTTAACAACTACCTTATAATGCTCCCCCAAGAAAGCCTTTGACAAAAAACAAACAAACAAACAAACAAAAACGCTTGGAACAACTCAATCAAAAAACACGCGAAAAAGATAAGAAAATTAGAGGATTGGGGTGCCTGGGTGGCTCAGTTGGTTAAGTGACTGCCTTCTGCTCAGGTCATGATCCTGGGGTCCTGGGATCGAGCTCCACATCGGGCTTCCCCTGCTCTGCAGGGAGCCTGCTTCCTCCTCTCCCTCTGCTTGCCACTCCCCTTGCTTGTGCTCTCTCTCTCTCTCTCTGTCAAGTAACTGAATAATATCTTAAAAAAAAAAATTAGAGGATCAATCCGGGAGGTCCAACATCTGATACATATGTACATACACATATACAAACAAGAAGAAAAGGAGAAAAGGGAATGGAAGGAATTATTTTTAAGTAGTATAATAACATTTCCTGACATTGAAATGAAATAGGCGTGCAGACTAGCCTCACCATATGTGAACGGAAGAAGAGACTTACAAACAAAAACCCATCTTAGCAAAATCTTACAACTCTGGGGATGAAGATAAGACCCCAGAAACTTCCAGAGAGAACAAAAGAGGTCACTTACAAAAGATTGGAATTAAAAATGGCATCCAATTTCTCCACGGTAACCCTGGAAGCTGAAAGTGAATGGAGCAGCGCCTTCTGCAATCTGAGTAAGAATTCTGTCCAACCTAACATTCTATACCAGCCGAACCATGACTCAAGTGTGAGACACAGAACACTCACGGACTGATAGCAAGCGTTACCTGCAGGAGGGAAACTGAGGGCCGGGTGTGGGCGAGAGACTGACTTTGTACTGTATGCCGTCCTGATCTATTTGTTTACCATATGCTTATATAACATTCTTCAAATAAGCTTTTTAAAGCTTTTTGAGTGATGCTAATAACTAACTGGATTTGGGAGCCATCCGTCTTAAATTAGAGAGCACTTGGGTGATGTCTTGTTCCTCCCGAGTCCTCTCCCGCAAGCATGAGTACACCTGGTGTGGAGGCAGGAGAAAGGGAGCTCAACCGGAACCTGTTTGTGCTGCTGACGCGAAGCTCATCTGGAAAACAGTCCTTTGGCAAGCCAGAGCCAAGACTCATCATTAGGCCATTTGAATAAACACATGAGCGAATGAATGAATAAATGAACATGAAGCAGCCATTTGAGTCATTTGGGTGTGGGTGAGTAACAGGAAGAGAGCAAAGTTAGGGGAAATGACTTGGCATTACGAATCCTCCCTTGCAGAGACCTGACACGTTCTCTAGGGATATATCCTGAGTGTAGGAAGCCAAACTGCAATTCTGGGTCTATTCTTGCCACCTTAATGTGAGAAGCTAAAGTCTGCTGTAGCGGATTTATCTGCATACCGTCATTAAGTAGCATACAAATCAAGGTCCAGATTTTTAATTGCCATTATCTGTCTCTGGGAGAAGAGAACTCTGAGATGTTTCCGGTGAAGCCCGAGCTACGCCTGATTGTAATTCTGCTCACACACTTGATATAAGGAGCATATTAAAGCTCTCTGCAGTCCTTAAGAGCGTATCTAACATCCTAGTTATTTTTAAGCCCTTTAAAAAGAGTTGGTGTTAAATGAATAGTACGATGAGTATGGCCAACTTTTTGCGAACATATTAGTAAGAATATATTCCAAGCACTTTACCTGAATGATCACAGGTCGGTAGCATTGGCCTCTTGGAGAAAAATTACAATATTCTTTAATGTTGGTTACAAGCACCGTATGGGGAATTAATGTCTTTCACATTCTACCTGCCATAATCTAGAAGACAATTCCTCCACACACACACCAAGATCAGGACGGCACAGCTTTTATAAAAATTTCCCCATGACATATTTCAGAAAAATGTATTATCAGAGTGATAATGAAGATTATAGTTTACCTTCTTTGTAGAGCATAGGAGGTCTGATGTCAGACTCTTTGAGTTGAAATTTTGGTTGTATCAAGTATTAGCTCTGAAATCTTAGCAAATTATTAGGTTTTACTCTATAAAAATGAGGAAGAACCCTACCTCATAGGGTTAAATGATTAAGCGAATGTGTGTACACATTCATTATATATACGTACACATATATTCCTTAGCATACGGTAATTGGCATATAGTGGTTTTTTTTTTTAAGATTATTTATTTAAGAGAGAGAGACCTCGTGTGAGTTGGGGGAGGGACAGAGGGAGAGAATCTTTAAGCAGACTCCCTGCTGAGCACATGGGGCTCAATCTCACCACCCTTGAGAACACGACCTGAGCCAACACCGAGACTTGAACTCTTAACCAACTGAGCCACCCAGGCACCCCCAGTAACTGACATGTGGTAAGCACTCAGTAAATGCTAGATATTAATATTATAAAATGTTTATATAATTTTCATAGTACTTTCAGATAAACTAGAACTAAACTATAATTCCCACTTATTCTGCATAACAAAACTCAAAACACAGATGGGAAAGAATTGTGAAATCTGAAAAGTGTTATGCAAATATAAAAGTGATAATATCAAGCTTATTATTACATTTCCATAAAACAGAATGAAAAATTCATGCCATCAACCTACTCTTGAGGGATGTTGTGATTACCAAAAAATTAGTGAATTGTTAAAGCGTTTTAAAATCTATACGACAGTGATTATCATTGTGAGTGGAGAGACAGAGGAAGTTATTGTGTAATTTCTAAAGTGGGGTAGGCAGCCTCTAAGATTGTCCCTAATGATTCCTCCTCGTAGCCCCCTCTCTATGAATGTGGGCTGGAATTATTTGATCGCTTATAACAAATAGAATATGGCAACAGATGTCTCCTCTGAGTTCCCATCTTAGGCCCTTTCTTCTGCTCCCTCTTGGATCACTCACCCTGAGGGAAGCCAGCTGCCATGTGGTGATGCAGCCCTGTGAAGAGGCCCATGTGGCGACTGAGACCTGCCAACAACTATACTGGAAATTTACAAGTGGATTCTCTGTACCTCAGCTGAGCCTTCAGATCAGATCATAGCCCCATCCAACAGTTAATTCCACCTCCTGAGAGACCCTGTGCCAGAGCTACCCAGCTGAGCTGTGCCTGGATTGCTGACTCAGAAACTCTGAGATAAGAGATGTTGGTGGTTTTGAGCGAATAAGTTTTAGAACAGTTTGTTATGCATCAGTAGATAATTAGTAAAAAGTACAAATACATAAAATGCACAATCGCAAGTATACAGCTTGATAAATTTCATGAAATGAACATGCCCAAACAGGCACCTAAATCAAGATATAAAACATATCACATTAGAGGCCTCCCCATGTTCCCTTCTACTCATTATCTCTTCCTCTGAGAGTAACCACTGTCTGGAATTCCAAAAGCATAGATTACCTTTTTTTGTTTTTGTACCTTATATAAATGGGGTCATATAGTATGTACTGTTTTGTGTGCCTTCTTTTGATCAGCATTCTATTCATGTCTAGCTTTTTTAAGAGCATACTCTAAAATGCCATTGCTTAGTCGTAGTATTTAATATGTTCCAAATAACAGTAGAGAAGAGTGAATTTATTTATATGTAAAAAAATGGGAGCATAAGTAGAGAAAGATTGAGAAGGATTTCTATATATCACCAAGAGTAGAAAAGCTTTGAGGGAACTCACAAGAATACTAGCATAACACTAAATCAATGAAATTTTTGTTAAATATATGTACTGGGAAGCAGTATAATATGCCATTAAGGATAGGGATGTTAGGGGTGCCTGGGTGGCGCAGTCGTTAAGCATCTGCCTTCGGCTCAGGGCGTGATCCTGGCATTCTGGGATCGAGCCCCACATCGGGCTCCTCCGCTAGGAGCCTGCTTCTTCCTCTCCCACTCCCCCTGCTGTGTTCCCTCTCTCGCTGGCTGTCTGTCAAATAAATAAATAAAATCTTTAAAAAAAAAAAAAGGATATGGATGTTAGAGTTAAAATGGCTGGATTTGAACTGTGACACCACTCCTTACTAATTTTGTGATCTTGGGCTAATTAATCTCTCGGTGTCTCGGTGTCTTGTCTGTAGAATGGGGGTAATAATAGTGCTTACCTTACAGGACTGTTGAAAAGATTAAAAATGGAAATGAATATGGGGGCACCCAGTTGCTCAGTCAGTTAAGTGTCCAACTCTTGATCTCAGCTCAGGTCTTGATCTCAGGATCATGAGTTTAAGCCCTGGGTTGCTTAAAAAAAAAAAAAAGGAAATGAATATAAATCAAGTAGTACAATGCTTTGCATGTAACAGGCATTCAGAAATTGTCAGCTATTGTTAATAAATGTTTCCATAGAAGGGTTTTAAAATATATTGGATGGCAAATGTGTATTATCTATCATTTTTCTCATGTAGAAGTGATTTCCCTGTGAGTAGAAAATACAGCTTCCTTGATTCTTTTTGTTTGTTTTATGAATCTTGAAAATAAAATAGCCAGTTAGTTTATCAGCAAAATGTGCTTATCAAGGAATAGCAGAGGAATCACAATCTGGGACATGCAAACCATGGCAAACCACAGGCAAGTCCAAAGAATAAGTTGAGGAGTGTTCTTTTATAGAGGAAAGAAGGAAGTTGGGAGGGGCCATTTGAAAGGAAGGTCAGTTGTACAAGAGTGAGAATTCCAGGTTGTGGTGACTTCTCATTGGCCGAGTTGTTGCTGGGCTTAGAGAAAACCTTCCTTCTTCCTGCTGGGGTACGTAAAGTAAGGTTGGAGGAGTGGTACCTGCATGAGCATGTCCACTTTAGGACTTCCCAACTCCATTTTGAACGAAATTTTTTCTTTATTCATTTTCAAATTATCATGGCTTGACTTTCTAACCCTAGAGGAGGCGACTGAAGAAAAAAGAGATCTTCGCTTTGTTATTAGTTTTTACAGGAAGGTAGATGGGATAACGGCTGAATTGATGCTTTAATTCATCAGTGGATTTTTATCAGCATGATCTCAATTCTCCATTGCCATGAATCCCTAAAAACTGACAACTGCACTCTCAGTAGTAAGTCTGTGTCTATTTTTAATTTCCTCCCTCTGTTCAAATCTCCCTGCCGAAGGTAATAAAAGATTTAGATTCAGAAAGAGACTTGGCGTTTGGAATGAGACAGAAGCTATAAATAGACATGTCAAGGAAATAGGTTAGTGAGGGATCTAGTTCTCAGTGCCTCAGAATCAAAGGCACACCTTGTCTGATCTGTGTACTGACACGGGCATGCTCGTGGGCTCACCGCACAGGTGGGGGTGTGTTTTTCTGCCTGTGTGAACATGAATACACGTATGGAAAATGTACTAGCACATTCCTGAGAACAGAATTCTGAGGTATAACTGGTGTATTTCTGAGCAGGAGGGTGATTGATCCCTGTGGACCCTGTCAGTATCCTTTCCCTGACAATGATTACTAGAGATATCAGGATAAAACATTATTGTTACCTAGTCAGCCCCCAGTCTGTAGGGCTGTGACACAGCTCACGTGCTGTTTAGGTTAGATTACTGACCATTCTGTGGGAACTTGTCAAGGCTAAGGGTCCAAGGTGATTTTCCAATCTGTCAAGTACTGAGGTCAGCCTAGCAACTCGTTTCCTAGCAGCCAAGCTGCTGTTTCCAGTCTTTGGAATGCCATCCCCTCATTTGTAACTGCTCCAATGCCAATCTATTTTTCAAGGCCCAGGTGAAATACTTCCTCTTCGGTGAAGCCATCCCTGATCACCTTAGTGATGTTCCTCTTCTGAACTCCCTTACCGCTACCTGACCCTCACATTGCGTGCTGCCTTAAACTGGGCTTCTTGAATGTCTGTTTCTCAATTATTGTGATCTCTTTATAGACAAAAGACAGTGTCATTGATCTTTGTTTCCAGCAGTACCTAGTATGGTAGCAGGAATGCCACTCATATTCATTGAACAAAAGAGCACTCCTAGTTACTCCCCTGGGGATGCCAGCTATTTTGTCAATGTTCCTTTTTGTGTCACCAGAATCTGAAGCGTTGAGAGTAAGGTGTTTGTTTAAAGACATTCTATGGAAGTCAGTATCCTTGATTATCCTATAATACAGAAGTCGGTAACCCTAAATATCTCATGATATACAATAATAAAAAATTTGATAGTAGCAGAAGTGTCAATATCTTGTAATAGTTTTGCTGTAATTTCAGATTCTCAATGATAATAAGGGAATATGAAACATTTGATACGTTTCCGCAGATGAGTTTTAAATATGAAATTGTCCAGAAGGCAAGGCAATGACCTTCTATAGGCCTTCCCAAGCTTGAGATTGTAGATTACATATAACCAGAACATTTCAGAATTTTATAATTCTGTAAGTGACTGTCCTAGAACCAAGACTAAACGTCAAGAGTCGAAGGACCTTGAGGGTTCTTTTGCTGATTCCTCTCAGTCCCTCTAAGGCATCCGTGATGGATTTTTGCTCCTTCCCCTTGTCTTTTTTTATTGACTGTCTACCAAAACAATTCTCCACAGTACCTGAGTAATCGATTTGGTTCATAATAAATTCTGCAATTAAAATGAAGTTTTGGATCTCAGAGTAAACATCCGTTTCAGCCTGAAAAAGTGAAAACAGTGAACTTAAGCTATTAAAATAGTGTATGTTTCTATTGCCTTGGTAAAGTTCCTCTCAAATGTGTGACCATATTTTCTGATTTCTGTTGCCCTTGAAAATTAAATGCGGGTCGTTTGAAATTTGATATATAATCACAAATGACAACAAAGTGCTTATCAAGCTTAAATCCAAGGTCATCTATAATTCTTTGTCAATAATAATCCTTACTAATGTAAGAACCGCATTAAAGATGAGGCAGGGCTAATCCTAAGTAAATTCTGCCCCCTTGTGGATTAAAACACCCACAGATAGGAAAGAAGTGCTGTTGACTGCTTGGGTTGGTTCCTTTTACTTCTTTTAAAAAGCACTTCAACAATCTTTAAAAACAATGCGAACAATGAAACGGAATGAGATCATTTGTATCAATTGTGTAAGAGCTGATTGACAGTGACAAAACACACTGAAAGATAATAGTATACATTTGTGTCTTATACTCTGCATTCTATTCAACTAGGACAGTGCCTTGAATATTAATGTATCAATTAATATTTCATACAATATTATAGTTAGAAAGGACTTTAAATATTGATTCATCACCACGTATAAGGATCCCTTGTACAGCTCCTGACATATTCCCCGTTTGAATGACTCGAGTAATGGAAAGTTCACTTAATGATACAGCTCATTCTCCTATCAGGCAGGACTGTTAGGAAGTCTATCAACAGGGACACCTGGGTGGCTCAGTGGGTTAAGCATCTGTCTTTCAGGTTGTGATCCCAGGGTCCGGGGATCGAGTCCCGCATCAGGCTCCTTGCTCAACGGGGAGCCTGCTTCTCCCTCTTCCTGTGCGGCTCCCCCTGCTTGTCACCGCTCCTCTTAGCATGCAGCATCTCTGATGCTCTGAATGTGCTCCTTTGGCTAGTATCGAATACGATCGAACTGCGACAGTCCATGTTTGGGACATCAGACCTCTGTTAACGCAGCCCAGACTCTGTCGGTTTTTTCAGTAGCCATATCTTACTGGTGGTTAATATAAATGATGTAGAGTCCCAGGTCCTTCAAATCTTCCCACTCCGTGCTTGTATCTAGCTGTAACTTCTAATATTTGTCTCTATTTTACCATCTCACTTTTGGCTCAGGATCCCAGCTAGCAAAATAATTATATATCTTAAGTGTGTCCAATCAGACCAGCTCTGCTACCTAGCTCGGTGCCATCCACATTTAATCAACATGGTCTCTGTGTTTCCCACCAGCCAATTTCAAGGCAAAGGCAATGACCTTTGGTGTGGGAAAGAGAATACAATAAAAACTAGAGATGGGCTCACATCCCCACAGGGCCACCCATCAGCCATGTGGCCTCAGCTGTGTGGTCCTCAAGTCTCTCTTCTCTAACACAGAGGTGATGACATTAGCTCACTGTGTAGTTATGGGGCTCACATGAGACAATGCAGTCGAGTGAGCTGAGCTAAACAAACCTAACGCATTATTAATCAGTCGCTTTCACATGGTTTGAGCGAGGAGAGATGGTTACCAGTTTTGCATTCCCAGTGCTATACCAGGGGAAGATCTCAGTACAGTTTTTTGATACGGATAAATACATACAATGTATGTACTAGACTGTTTCAAAAAAAGGGAAGAGGGGGAGGGGAGGCGACTTGATAATTTGTAATCAGTCTGGGTGTAGTCTGAAGACCTCTTCAACTATCTTCTACAGTACAAGGCTCTTTCTTGTCCTCCTCCCCTGTCCTCCCATCACTAGCCCCCCTGCTTCCTCTCCTCCCTCCCTCCCCCTCCCCCACTCCCTTTTCCTCTTTCCTTCCCCAGCCTTCTCTCTTTCCCCCTTCTTCTCCAAAACCAACAGACTGGGGAGGGGAGGAAGCCTAATATCTGGGCCCCTGACTGAAGCCCACCTCTCAGGCTGCCACCTCGGTCCTTGCACACCCACACCACTAATTTTAGGGACTCCAGGAACAAATATTCACCCCTGGGGGGAAACAAGAAGGCACCACACTGATTCTCAGATGTCTGAACTCCACTGCTAACCTGCAAGCTTCACTGCATCAGCTGTGGGCTGTCTCTGAATATCTCATACGTGTTTGTATTTTAGAAGACATTAGAACATTCGTTGCTTAATAGCTCACAGTGAATATGGTTTTCCTTTTCCGAAGATCTCAAAAAGGGAGCTGGCCCAAGAGATTCTGGGATCGGGCTGCGTATGGGGTCGAGAAGGCAAAATATACAGAAGAGAAACCTCCCTAGTTCACACTGAGGCAGCTCGAAGGAGGGGACAGGAGAAGACAGTGCTGCCTTCTGTTCCGGTTGCCCCTCCACCACCTCAGGTCCGTACAGGAAAAGCATGTCTGTCTTTCCAGAACTAGTTCAATCCCACTTCCCATCAGAAGTCTTCCTTAGCCTCTCTTGTCAGAAACGATCTTCCAGGGGTGCGTGCCTGACTTGGTCAGTAGAGCGTGCGACTCTTGATCTCGGGGTTATTAGTCTGAGCCCCATGTTGGGTGTAGAGATTACTTAAAAATAAAAAATCTTTTTTTTTTTTTTTTAATGACCTTCCATACAATATTGTTAGCTTTCTTAGGTGTGGTAATATGTTCTGGTTGGGTAGAGGAAGGCCCTTTGTTTTAGGGGGTCCTTGCTGAAACAGTGAGAGGTCAAATGTCATGTTATCTGCAACTTACTTTCAACCAGTGCAGCAAAAAGTGGACAAAGCAAGGATGGCCAAATATTCACAGTTACCAAGCAAAAGGACTTCCAAACTCCTCACCCTCCTGCTTCACCTCCTCAGCATGCTCTTCTGTGTTCCTGGTCTTTGGAAGTACAGTACGTGCAGTTATGGACGATAGTAATTACCATGTGGTGAGTGGGCCCGTATCCCGGGTTTCAGTGCTACACACTTTGCATACATCATATGTAATCCTACAACTGTCTTTCCTGGCTGATGTTTTTCTCATTTCACAGGGAAGAAAGAAAGACCCAGAATGGTCAGGAAATTAATTAGACTAATGGGCCTACTTAAATCTCTGTTGATCTGACTCCAAAGTTCGTGCTCCTTCTATTACGTCATGCCATCTCTTGGATTGCACACTGTGTTCCAGAAACAGTCAGGAAGGCACATGCCTGCACGCGCGCGCACACACAGACACGCACACACCCAGACACACCCCACCCCTACAGAATTTTATGTTTGTCATTAGTCTAGAAATCAAGAGGCCTTTGGGTGAGTCACTTCTCTCTAAGCCTCAGTTTCTTGATCTGTAAAACGCGAGAAGTTGATTTAAAAATATCCCAAGTCTGGGGCACCTGGTGGCTCAGTTGGTTAAGTGTCTGACTCTTGGGTTTCGGCTCAGGTCATGGTCTTGCAGTCATGGGATTGCACCTTATGTCAGGCTCTGTGCTTAGCACGGAGTCTGCCTCAGACTCTCTCTCCCTCTCCTTCCTACTCTCTCTCTCTCTCTCAAATAAATAAAATCTTTTTTAAAAGATTTCAACTCAGGTCATGATCTCAGGGTCTTGGGATCCCGAGTTGGGCTCCCTGCTCAGCGGGGCGCCTGTTTCTCCCTCTCCCTTTGTCCCCTCCCCCTGCTCATGCTTGCACTCTCTCTCTCAAAAATAAATAAATACCTCCCCCCAAAAGAACCTACCTATTGTTGACCTGTACACCAAGCACTGTGGCCTCTCCTAGCTGGGGGCCCCGGGGATGCTGAGCGCCTGGGTCAAGGATGGCAGGGCCGGAGGACCCAGCCTATAGAAGGAGTGAGCATGCAGACCTAACTTGAGATCCAGGTCAACTTGTGCCCTGCAGGCATCAGCCAGTATTTGAGAAACAGAATTCTCTGTTAGGGAAGAAGAGAGAAGTGGCTATTTTAAATGCAGCATCCTAGTTGCTATTAAAAGTTATCCTGGCCTTTTGCCTCCTTGCATCTGTGAAAGCGAGATGGGGACCAGCAGCTCTAGTGGGGCCAACTGAGACAATTCGCCAAGTTCTTGCTCTTGCCGTGGCTGCGCAAACTGCCACGGTCCGATCCAGAAATATGGCCTCTCTCTGTGACGGAAACAGTAGGTGAAGGATAGAGGCTCCAGTGAGTCAGGCTCAGCGGACTTCCTTGAAAGGATCATCCAAAGCATCCACTTGACAGCAGAAACGATGCCAGCTCTCCAAACACACTGCTTTTTGAAGGCTTTAATTCGGAATGTCTTAATGTGAATGGAATAGTCGATTGGTCATAGAAACCGCCTTTTAAAAATTTACTATTGGGGCGCCTGGGTGACTCAGTCATTAAGCACCTGCCTTTGGCTCAGGTCATGGTCTCAGGGTCCTGGGATGGAGCCCTGCATCGGGCTCCCTGCTCAGCGGGGAGTCTGCTTCTCCCTTTCCTGCTCCCCCTGCCTGTGCGCTGTGTGTGTGTGTGTGTGTGTGTGTCAAATAGATAAATAAAATCCTTAAAAATAAATAAAATCTTTTTTTTTTTTAAGGATTTTATTTATTTGACGGAGAGAGACAGCCAGCGAGAGAGGGAACACAAGCAGGGGGATGGGAGAGGAAGAAGCAGGCTCTCAGCAGAGGAGCCCGAAGTGGGGCTCCATCCTAGAACGCCAGGATCACGCCCTGAGCTGAAGGCAGGGGTTTATTTATTTTTTTTTTTTATGTTTTATTTCCTTTATTTTATATGTAGTTTCAGATGTACAACAAAGTGATTCGACAGCTCTATATGTTATGTTATGCTTACTATCTGTGTAGTTAGTATCCATCGCCACACAATGCTATTATAACACCATTGACTATATTCCCTATATTGTACCCTTCATCCTCATGACCTATTCATTCCACATCTGAAAGCCTGTACCTCCCACTTACCTTTAAAATTTCAGGCATTCAGATATATTCAGGTACTGAAAATAATAGAACAAATATACATGTATATATCACCCCATTTAAGGAGTAAGATTTTACAAATACCAATGAAGCCATGTATAAACTGTTTTTGTTTTTGTTTTTTGATAAACTGCTTTTTTTTTTTTAATGATTTTTTATTATATTATGTTAGTCACCATACAGTACATCCCCGGTTTCCGATGTAAGGCTCAATGATTCATTAGTTGTGTATAACACCCAGTGCACCATGCAATACGTGCCCTCCTTACTACCCATCACCGGTCTATCCCATTCCCCCACCTCCCTCCCCTCTGAAGTCCTCAGTTTGTTTCTCATAGTCCATAGTCTCTCATGTTTCATTCCCCCTTCTGATTACCCCCCCTTTCTTTATCCCTTTCTTCCCCTACCGATCATCCTAGTTCTTATGTTCCATAGATGAGAGAAATCATATGATAGTTGTCTTTCTCTGCTTGACTTATTTCACTTAGCATTATCTCCTCCAGTGCCGTCCATGTTGTAACAAATGTTGAGAACTCGTTCTTTCTGATAGCTGAGTAATATTCCATTGTATATATGGACCACAACTTCTTAATCCAGTCATCTGTTGAAGGGCATCTCGGCTCCTTCCACAATTTAGCTATTGTGGACATTGCTGCTATGAACATTGGGGTGCATATGGCCCTTCTCTTCACTACGTCTGTATCTTTGGGGTAAATACCCAGTAGTGCAATGGCTGGATCATAGGGTAGCTCAATTTTTAACTTTTTAAGGGACCTCCACACTGTTTTCCAGAGTGGCTGTACCAACTTGCATTCCCACCAACAATGTAGGAGGGATCCCCTTTCTCCACATCCTCTCCAGCAATTGTTGTTTCTTTGAAGGCAGGGGTTTAATGACTGAGCCACCCTGGCACCCCTAATAAATAAAATCTTTAAAAAATAAATAAAATAAAATGTACTATTATCTTCTCAACGGCTTCATCTTCAAAATATGTATCTTATTTCCATCAGTTACATAAAAGTATACATGCTGATAAACAAAGCTACCCCTGCCCCATTTCTTTGAAGGTCTTAAAGGCTCAAGAAAGTCTTTAGTAAATGTAAATATCCTTTAGAGAATAAAATCTTGAACTCATCTTAGCTGAATGTAGGCAGCCATCATCTGAGAAAATAAAACAACCCTAGTTGTTGTAGAGAAAAAGCAGGGGAAGGGAACTGACATTTTAGCAGGGAGACTCCTATGTGCAATCCCTGTGCTGGGTGCCCTAGTCAGTGTCTCCTTTAATTCCCATTTTGCAGATGAGAACAGTAAGGCTCTGGGAGGATAATTCTCCCAAGCTTAGGCTCTCAAAGGGCCTGTCTGAAGTGCCTGAGTTGTATTAGAAGAAGCCTTCCCTCAGGGAGAGCCAGAGGCTTCCATGACTGAATCTTGCACACACACACACACACACACACACACACACACACACACACAGAATGTTTGTCCCGCTGCTACCTTCCAGCACCTCCCCCCACCATCACGTGTAGGGCGCGTCCCGGACGTCTGGTGGAGACTTCCGTTGACCCTTGGATTGTGTGGATGCACTTACGTGCGGATTTCTTACAGGATAGTACTGTACATGTGTTTTCTCTTTCCTATGATTTTCTTAATATTTTCTTCTCTCTAGCTGCCTTTATTATAAGAATACAGTATACAAGGCACATAACATACAGAATATGTGTTAATCGACTGTTTTATGTTATTGGTAAAGCTTCCCGTCCACAGTAGGCTCCTAGTAGTTAAGTTTTGGAGGAGTCAAAAGCTAATGTGGATTTTGGACTGCGAGGGGGGACCAGTGCTGCTAAACCTGCACTCTTCAAGGATCAGCTGTACTTCCCTGTTTACAGTTCTTTTAACTTTGCAATTCTCTGGGCTGTAGTTTCCTCCTAAATTTTGCTGATCTCTTACGGTCTTTCTTAATCAAGATGAACCCTTCAATGCCTGGGAGCCCACGGCTGGCTCTTCTCACTCACCCACCGGACAGTGGAGACATGTGCTTGGCAGCCCCCTTTCCCATTGCCAAGCCTGAGAATTCTACACAGAGCCCAGGCCCCTGTCTGCTTAGGCTACAGAACACAGGTGTTGGAGGGGTGGGGGAGCACAAAAGGAGAAATTTGAGAAATTTGCAGGGATCCCAGGAACCCCCTGAAGTCTGGGGAGCTGAGGTTCAGGGAAGGCTAGAGGCACATGCACTCTGATCTGCCTTGGTAAAGTCATTTGTATTCACTGGGCGGCCCCCTCCCCGCACTGCCGTATTTAATTCTGGCTATGGTATAAATAGAACTTGGCACTCTGGCAAAACACACCGCCCACCACTGTGTTTCTTTCCTTTTGGGACATCAGCCAAACCTGAGCCTTTGATTCCCTCTAGTGGCTCAAGTAGGCAACTTTCATGGCTGTTTCTTTGCATTTATTTATTTAACGTATAGTTACTGTATGCACCAAATTGTTGCTGGGTTCTCTAGCTTCTCCAGGCGCATGGGATGCTGGTTGCATTTGATCATTGTTGTGTGCAGTGGAAAGTGAGCAGTAGAAGCCAGAGCTCCTTCTTCCAAGCTGAGCTTAGTGCAATGTGAACTGGCTAATCTCCCTGCTGTTCTATAGCTGCTTTATGGGGACTGAGGGAGGATGGGTTTATTTGGGTTATGCCTTAAAGGAGTTGTAGGACCCACGGTAACTCCTTTATCCCTGGACCTCAGTTTGCTCATGGGTGAAATGAGTGCACAGGTTAAATTTAAGTCAATCCAACAACCGCAGTGTGAGAGGCCCTGGGCTGGGCGATTTGGTGAATTGGTACCTAATCTCAAGGAGCTTATAGGCTAATGGGAGAACCACATGTCCAGGAAGCCACATAAGACATAGGGCAGAAGCAGCATAGCATGGCTATTGGAGTTTGAGCTTTGCAGTGAGACAGATCTGCGGTGGAGCCCCTGATCTTTCCTAGCTGTGTGAGCTTGAGCAAATTGCTCAACTCCTCTTTACGCTTCATCCGTAGATTTGGGTAATCCCCCTTTCTGCGTAGGGTTGAGTGCTCAGTGTAGAGCCAAACCACACTTACTCCCTAAATGGTGGCCACTCTCATTGCAGTTTCACATTTTAAACAGAAATAACAGAAACCTTACTGGGAAATGTCCCTAGGACCCTATGAGGGGCTTAGCCTGTTGGTTCTGAAGGCCCTTTCTTATGCCCCACAGATCTCTGTGGTCTCCTTTCTTTGCCATGGAGCTTGGGAATCCACCTGCTGCTTCTCTTAGGGGGGATGCCTCTGAGGGTCCAACCCTGCAATGGCCAACTACAATTTCCCTGCTCCCTCCGCCCTCCTTTCACGCCCTTTTCCTTCCCACAGATTTACTGCTAATCTAGCTTGGGAAATGAACAGGGAATAGGAAGGGTAGCTTACATGCTTCTGTGAGTCATGGTTCTTGATCTTCAGTGCTTAAAACCCTCTGGAGCGGCAGAGTGAGTGCTCCCCAGGAGAAGGGACTTCGGCACACCGTGACCCTTGGGGGCTGTTCCAACTTGGAGGTTGTATGATTCTGTTACCTTGGGAACATAGCATCGGAACATGGTGAATGGCTTTTCATGCTGAGCTCCTTTATTATGTGCAAGGAGACAAAGGAGGATCTTAGAGCACACCTTAATGCCAGACACATCATACCTAGAATTCAGGGGAGGTTATTTAACACCGGGGATTTAATAGTCAACAGTGTCTGGAATGAATAGGAAGGAGAGAAGGTGAGCGAGCTTGAAGCCTAGAGTTGCTGACAGGACCCCAGTCCTGGAACAAGATGAAAATTAGAGGTAAACAAAGCCGAAAGTAGAACTGAAATCCTGTTGGCCAAAGGGATACTGGATGGTTGGAGGGACAGAATCCAAACACGGTAACTTGGAATTTCACCTTGGATAGGAAGGGTTGCTTCATATTTTAAAGCCATGTGGGATGAGACTACAGAGACTGGAAGATAGAAGTTGGGGGATCCGAGAATGAGTGTCCCTAAGGGAAGCAGGAACTGCCTATAAGAGCCCACTCATTCCCCGAGGCATCCTGCCCTTAAGCTGTTGGTCTGTGAGGGTGGCCTGTCTCTAAGGTGGCTCAAGGGGTGAAGTGATATCTGGAGCCTGTTCTGGGGAGGAAGCCAACCCCTGCCTTTCCTTTGGTTTCCGTCCTTTTGCAAGCCTGTGCTGGTAAAAGAGGGAAAGTTCAAAAAACACAGTTGTTGACCTGAGTGATTTCATCATTCGTAAAAACCCAAGAAGGTAGGAAAGACAGGGATTGCTAAGAGTAAAATTCAGGGGGCTACAGAAGATAATGATGAATTCAGTTAAAGGAAGAGCCAGAGGGAGATTCTTCCAACACCTTGATCTGCCCCTTGCCCACAGGAACACGGCATGATTATTAGTTGTAATAGTTGCTTCCCACACATTGCTATGCAGTTTCTGCATTACTCATGAGAGGCTCTCCTCTTCCAGTTTCCTACTATGTTGGAACCTTGGGAACTCACACTGAGATCAAGAGAGTGGCAGAAGAAAAGGTCACTTTGCCCTGTCACCATCAACTGGGGCTTCCAGAAAAAGATACCCTGGATATCGAATGGCTGCTCACCGATAATGAAGGGAACCAAAAAGTGGTAAGTATACCATTGGCCAGAGCCCTCCCCCCGCCCATCCCCACCCCTGCTCTTCCCGTCACCCTCCCACAGTTGTCTTTCCTAAGTCCTCCAATTTTCTGTTGGGTTGGAAAGGGCTAGAATTGCTCTTTCATCTGGCTTATAGTTGAAAGACTCTAGAGACAAAAATTTTAAACAAGGGAAGGTGTTTGGGTCTTAAAGATAAGAGATTCTATGTTCTTTGGCAAGCCAGAAAGCCACCTCTCATTTGCCCCAGGAGGGAATCTGCACTATTAGTGTCTTTCCTAAGAAGGGAGCTAAGTAGCTTGATTCCTGAGCCAGGTGGCCAGACCCCCAAATCTATACAAGGAAGCCTGCTCCTCTTCCTCCTCTGAAACCATTACCACCTGCCTAAGTTTAAGCTTTGCACAAAGTCATGACTCTCAAGCTCTGAGATCGTGTAATATGACATACGATGTAGGACATGACTGAAAATGTGTAACACATGTATAATTGACCAGCAAAAGAATTGATACTGGTTCTGGAGTTGGACAGTGAAGGAGCTGGCCCTGGGTCTTCTGTGCCCAGGATGGGGAGGTCCATTGGTGGGTGCTTATGGGCTTTTGGGCAGTGTGAACAGAACTTGTAGCGCTTTGCTCCCGATGATCCGCGGTGCTGGTTTCTGTTGAGAGTGAAAAGTAAGTAGCTACTGTCCTGTCTGCCTTGGCTGCATTCAGCTTTCCTCAAGCTGGGTTTTCTAGCGTAATTCTTCTCATTCCATTTACCCAGTGACTTATTTTTAAAAATCTTTTGGTTGAGGGGCGCCTGGCTGGCTTAGCTGATAGAGCATGCGACTCTTGATCTTGGGGTTGTGAGTTCGAGCCCCATGCTGGGTGTAGAGATTGCTTAAAAAATAAAAAAAGAAAAATCTAAAAACAAAAGAAAACAACACTTTTGGTGGAAAGTTTTGTGATTTTAAAAAATCACATAAAATAAGCCGGGGAGACTGACTTTAGACTTTTCTTCCTTTTCAGAACTTTACCTCTTACCCTACTAAAAAGTGAAAGGTTGTCCTTTCTTCCCCTCTGTCTATACCCCTGATCTCATACGACGGTGTAGGCTGGAAGTAGCTCAGTATTCGCTAAAATAAAATCCGGATCGTTGTTGGATTTCAGCTCCTCCATCACTTTGTCATTTTGATGCTGCCTGTCATTTCGTTCTCATAGGACGTCATCCCGACACCCTCTGTTCTCAGTAGAGCAAGGTCACCTTAAACTGAGCATATTTATTCCAGCAGATTCTCAGGCAGTTGTAGACATGATACTCTCTGTTCTGAATAAAGTAAGAGCCGTGTTCCTCTCACAAAAATTTAAAAAGAATGACTCCACGCATTAACTTTTACCCATGTGTTTTCATTAAAACTAAGGAAAAAAAGAGTTGCTTGTTTATGTAGCCAAGTGAATATAAGGCTTAGAAGTTCATTGCTGATTGAAGCAGGCCACTGCTATGGCTTTAAGTAGCCACAGTTCCCTGTGTGTCTTCCATTAATACTCCAAAGTAAGGATCACCGTGTAGTCAGTCATTCAGAGCATACAGATTTATTTAGCACTTACTGCATGCCAAGCTAAGCACTGGGATACAATAGTGAAGACGGTATCAAAGTCCCTGCTTGCCCGGAGCTTATAGTGCAAAGCTATTCAGTAATTAAAAAACAACACAAAACAAAACACCGAAAAACCCTTTGTTTTTTTGGTGTTGTTTTGTGTTGTTTTTTAAGTAGAGAGCACTAAACATTAGCTATGTTCCAGGTTCCAGTCTGTTTAGCACATAGGATCTCATTTAAATTTATCCTCATAACTAGGATTATTAGTCCCATTTTTCACATAAGGAACTCCATACAGCGTGTGCCCAGACACAACACACACAGTGAGAAAGGGGCTTAAGGTCACCCATTTTGCCATTTGAAATGAGGCACTGTGATGTCAGTACCTGGGCAGTTAACTACCAGCTATGTTACCTTCATGAACAATTTGAGATTATAGTCCGTGTTATGTAGGAAATAAGGAGAATGTGGGAAGGAAATTATTCCAGACAGAACCAATCGCGCCAAGGCCCTGATGCTGGAAAAAGCTTGGCACTACTGCAAGTTCTAACAGATCAAAAATCAACTTAGGTTGAATAGAGTAAATACTGGATTCCCACTATCCACATAGTCGGTCATGAAGGAGGTAGTTGAAGAGGTAAGTGTGTGAAGAGACAACCTGAGAACTAAGTGACAGGGATCATGATGGAGATAAGCAGAGTGTTCTAGATGAATATAAAGAGGTGCCATTGGCCAAAAAAGTTGGAGGAGGGGAAAGGTCAAGGGCAGCGCCTGTAAGAAGCCACAGCTGATCTGAGTGCCGATAGAAATTTCCTCATTGCCCCGAGGAAATCACAAGAGCGTAGACACAAAGGCTGGAAAGTTCTGGAAAAACATGAGCAGTTAGCGTAAGTGGAGTGCAAAGTGTGAGCTTACAGAGGTGCAGGACCAGAACATGAAAGGTCTTGTGTAACACGTTAGGGGGCTCAGATACTTTCCTGTATTGTCATGGAGTTCTTGAAGGATCTTAGGAGCGACAGGGACATAGGTGCATCTTGGGCCCTTTGCGGCGGCACACTGATTAAAGGAGACTCCAGTAGAAGCAAGATCAGCCGAACAATTTCAGACTATACAGTAGGGGCTTACACGACAGTCATGGGTAGCTGGAACATCAAGGTGGGCGTAATATACAAATTTAGTGCGTAAATTTGCCACCATGTTGGGAATGAGTGAGGGTGAGAGAGACAATACAGGGGGGCTGGACTGGATGTGTTGCCTGAAGTAGGCTAGCCAATGACCTAGACCCCAAGGTAGCCTTCCATTTCAATCTGAGCAGAACTGGCTCCCTCCCTTCTGTCTGGGAGGCTCAGATATGCAGGGAACATTTGGGGGCGGGTCAGCAGTTTGGGGAATAATTGAATTTCAGCCTAGGTAGATAGCATGGCCCCTAGAACTCTGGAGCTTTCCTCCAGGTTCTAGGGATGGAAACACAGTTTCCAAAGCCAGAGTGACCATCTCCCCCAGGGTCAGTCAGGAACACACAACAGAGACCTTTCCCTTCTATTTTTCCGATGGAGAAATTAGGGCAGAGATGTTCTTATTCCCATGCCAAACCCCTCTGGCCACCTCCTTTCTCCTTTTCCCCCTTTTCTTTGATATTGAGCAAGAAAATTCCTGATCAAGGGCTTGAGCTTCCGACTCTTGATTTTGGCTCAGGTCAAGATCTCATGGTTCCTGGGATTGAGCCCTGCATAAGCCTTGGCGCTGAGAGTCTGCTGGAGAGGCTCTGTCTCCCTCTCCCTCTGTCCCTCCCCTTGCTGGCATTCTAAATAAATAAGTAAGTAAGTAAGTAAATCAATCAGGAAGGAAGGGAGGAAGAAAGGAGGGAAGAAAGGGAAGGGAAGGGAAGAGGAGAGGAGAGGAGAGGAGAGGAGAGGAGAGGAGAGAAGAGAAGAGAAGAGAAGAGAAGAGAAGAGAAGAGAAGAGAAGAGAAGAGAAGAGAAAAGCAAAACCCTGCTAGAAAACAGAGAGAGGGGCCTACATCCATTTCTGTTCAAGGCAGGTGCATGATTGCCACGCAGGGCCTGGCACAGCAGAGCACCTGCCAGAAAGCTGAGCTGCTCCATCTGCTCCCTAAAGTCTTCACAAATTGCCCAGCCTCCTCCTCCTCTCTTTAAAACTGTATCGTTCATGGGCCCACCAGGAATGTCACAAGACACACAGCCCCGCAACAGCTGCAATTCATGGGCTTCATTTTTTGTTTGTTTGCAAAAGGATTAAATTTATGTTCACTGTTCTCCCATCAACTCCCTTCCCCCCAGCAAGGGCTTAGTCTCAGCTCTACATTTCCTAGAATTAAAACCACAACTGAGACAAAGAGACACACATGTGCCTGATACTCAATGTGCGTCTGAAAAAAACTGAGCCAAATTGCAAGGCTGGAACTGAGCTCCAACCTGTGTCCTAAAGGGGTGTGAAATGCTCATATTAGGCAATAGTTATTTAATTATAGTAAGATTATTTTGGAGTTGTACAGTGTCTGCTTTCCAAAGATGTTAAATACTTACCTTTGTGGTCTCCCTCCACCCCCTGCCCTGCCCTTTATTTTCCATTAAATAATGGGACAAGATTTGGGGGAAGGGGAGAAAAGCCCCACCTGAATGTACTAAGGGCTGTGGTGGGGCTATGTCGGAGCAGCTGAGGCTCGCAGGAGGAAGCCCAGGATTCTACGCAGGGCTCCAGGAAAGGCTCTAATACACAGAAGGTGGCCCTTGAGCTTGAGCTTGAGGCCTGTGTAGGTGATGTTTAAGCAAAAATAAAAGAGAGGCATTTCAAAGGGAGAGAAGGCTGCATGATCCAAGACAAAGACACATCAGAGGGTGTTGTTCAGAATTGAGGGACATCGAGTTTGGGTATGACGCTATTGAGAGGTGCGAGGACAGGGACCAAAGATGAAGCCCAGTCCGGGCTGCACTGGCCTTAGGGGCCACCTTCAGAGGGCTCCGCTTTAGTCCTCAGTGTGCACAGGTGATGGAGAACAGATGGAGGCTTTCGGCTAGGGGGCCCTCCTATACAAATGCATGGCAAGACTTAGGTTCTCTGGGTGCTGGGCTGGACAATTCTGGAAACCTTAGGGGCCTTTGTGAACCCAGAACCAGCCTAATAAAAGCAATCGTGAGTGCTTACGATCTCATTCCCGCAAGTAGTTTACTCCTGTTTTACAGTTGAGGAACTTAAGATTTAGAAAGGTGAATTAACCAACCAAAGCTGCAGAGCTGTAAGTGGGGGGCTCCCATCTGAACGTAAACCAGCTGACTTCCCCGCACAATCACTGTGCCCTGGGGCAGTGTTTTTTCAAAAAGCAGGACCCAGGAGTGGATTCTAAGTGAGCAGACTGCTTTTTAAAAACCCAGACTGGAAAACATTAGCGTATTGCACGTATGTACTAGTTCATGAAACTTACGCTTCAGTTGTCTAGGTGCCCTCTATGTGCGTGCTGGGTCACGGAGGAAAAGGTGTTTCTTGATGTAAGTCTGTTCAAAGTTTGAGAGCTCCTACTCTAGGATACGTAAAGCAGCCAGAGTCCAGTGTGGACCACACCTACTAAGTCTCTCCCAAGCCAAATATGACCTTTCAAAACAAAAAGCAGTTCCTAATGTTAGTCCAAATAGTAACAAGAACAAGGAAGAAATCCCCTAGACCAGAAAGGTTCACCAACTTCCCAAATCCCACAAAACCCCCAAATTCCTCTACCCAGCTCTTGGGGTGCCTGGCTTGTTCAGTCGGTAGAACATGCGACTCTTGATCTCTGGGGTCGTGAGTTCGAGCCCCATTTGTGGCAGAGAGTTTACTTAAGATAAAAATTAAAAAAATGTAAAAACAAATACCCAGCTCTTCACTGATTCCTAGGTTTAGAATGTCTTCATTCTTCTTAGGAAGCACAGACTTGCTTCTTCGTGGTGATGGTGCGCCTGCCAGGTATTGAAAAAGAAAGTAAGTAACAGTAATTGAGTACCTGTGAGGAAGTCCCACCTCACTTGTCCTACCTCCAAACATCAGCCCCCCACTTCCAGTCTTAAGAAGAGGTAAGCTCTCAAGCTTCCAGTTTTTTTTCTGTTTTTAATGTATTTCCTCTTCTCCCTATTGTCCCACTGAGTTTGCATTTCCATGGCAGCTCCTTCCACCGCCCCAAGAAACGTATCCTTTCTAAGCAGCGCAACAGGACGGACGTGGGGCCAAGAACACCCTACAAACATTTAAAACAAACAAGTACCGTGTCGGAAGGGCTGTGACCTGGATCTTCCCAGTCTGAGTCTCCTAAAACACAGAGCTTTCATTGGATGCTAGGAACCCTATCAAATTACTTGCAAAATAATAATGTACTTTGTGTTTTTCTGGGTCAGAGTTCATAGGTTTTATCTGGTTGGGAGAAAAAAAAGCAGTGAGGTAGGTAGAATAAAGAAATTCCTCAGATATGATGCTGGCTCATGTGATGTGATGTGGGGTCTGGCAGTGAGGGATTAAGAAAGAATTCTTGGGGCTCCATGTTGGGCATGGAGCCTAATTTAAAAAAAAGAATTCTTGGAATGTTTTCGGTGCAAAATAGGTGGTTTTTATTAAAGCACGGGGACTGGACCCAGGGGCAGCAAGAGCTGCCTTGGGACTCCTGGGTGGCTCAGTCAGCTAAGGCGTCTGTCTGCCCTTGGCTTCCGATCCCCGCATCTGGCTCCCTGCTCAGCGGGAAGCCTGCTTCTCCTTCTCCCTCTGCCTGCCGCTCTCCCTGCTTGTGTTCTCTCTCTCTCAAATAAATAAATAAAATCTGTTAAAACATTTCTTAAAAAAGAGCTGCCCTGGAATTGTGAGGAGCGATTGATTGTATACTTTTACATTGGGAGGGGGCAGAGATGAAGTTTCCAAAAGGATTTGCATATGTTAAAGAAGACTTACAGGATCCTGGAGGTCTGGCTATCTTCAAACTAAGGCTGCCTTTTGCCTCTAGCAAGGCATTACCCTTAAGACCGCTAAGAGTTCCTGGAGGAAAGTCCTTCCTGCATTCCTCAAGCGAGTGTCAATGCGCGGCAAGTCGTAAGGAGATTTAATTTTATCTACATTTCTTTTGCCTTTGTTCTCCCGACCCCTGGGCACACCCGGGAACTGGAGGTTGGTTGCATTTTAAGCGGTAAGAATAGGAAAGAAACCTCTCCCAGGCCCTAAGAACTCCTTTCTGGGATGCCCAGTCTCCATGGGAAATGCAGTTAGGAATCAGTGAACGCAGGAGGGTCCAAAAGAACGACCCCAGTCAAGCAGGATAAACTGTAGCTGCCCCAGTTTCAGGTTAGGATGCATGTTGCCACCTCATCGAAGGCCCTCTCTAAAGAATTTATTAAGCAAAAAAATGCCCTTAAGTGTAAGCAGTCTGTTGGGGAGACTCACGTACTTAATCTCCTTAATCTTGCTGTGAACTTTTCACTGCTGTGGGGTTTTTTCCCCCTCTTTAATGCAAGGGGTTAATACTTGTAAGGATTTACAACGGTGCCTTGAATAAGATAAATACCACATATGTGTTTGTTAAATAAAAACAAAGTTCCCGACAGAAAGTATCGCATTGAGTTGACAGATTTTCATTTCTAGGCCTAATGCATATTTTCCTAAGCCCAGAGCCAAGGGCTGTGCTTGGCCCAGCGTAGTCACGAAATGGTCAGTGAGCAAAGGAATGATGTCTTTTCACAGTTTCCGCTCTTAAAAATTCTTACTAAGCCTGTGAGGTCGGTAGCTAAGAACTGTTGTCCTAATTTTCTTTTAATACGTGAGGAAAATTAGACCTTAAACTTGGCCCCAGAGAACCTGAGCTCCATGCCTTTTAGACTTTGAAGGGCTAGGATCTAACCCCAAATTCCTAAAGCTAAATCCCTTTCTTTCCCTCCGTCCCCTCCCCCATAATTGACAGCTTCTATTGAAAAGAACGCAGAAATTCAAGACAGAACTTTTGTCTGGGAGTAAACACTGGGCATTTGACTGAAATCCTGCGTTTCCTGTACTTTCCAGAATATTTCTCTGTATGAAGATGATGTTCAGGAGGCACCTCCCTTCCTGTACTGGGGAGGGGGGCAAGTGTTCAGGCTGGGGTGGGAAGAGATCCTCGACTGGTAGGACAATGAGTGTAATGAGACCTCTACAAGGCTGCTCCCCCTGCCCCCACCCCCCTACTGTTTCCTTCCTCAGCAGGTGGTTTCAGGGTACAGCTCACTGTCTTTATGAAAGAGAAGGTAGGAGGAAAACAAGTTGTAATCCAGGGGTAAGGCTGGAAATGTGAGCAAAGGTTGGACTTGAATAGTCAGCCAAAGAGATGACAGTCATCAACTTTACTCTGAGGTTGGTGGTATTTTAATGAGTTCTGATCTTTGTGTTTAGATGTCCACTATTTGGAGAGCCTCATTTCCCCCTCCTTTTCTTAATCTCTGTATTTGTGCTGTCAGGGATCTTACCCGGACTCTTGTCTTTAAATACCATCCACAAGCTTAGAATTCCCAAAAGCGTTATTTCCAGGCCTCCATCCTGAATATCCAATTCATTTGTATGCAACTGGTTTACCCCATGCCTCCTTTGGGTGTTGAACAGGTCATCTCAATGCAGGAAGTCCAAAACTAAGCCCCTGATCCTCCTTACCCTGCACACGCTGACTTCAAACCTCCTCCCCTCCGTCTCCTCTCTCGGTTGACAGCTGTTCTCTCTTTTCATAGGCTCACGACCAAACCTGAGAGTGGCCCTGGACTCCTCTCTTTCTCTCATGCCACAAATACACATTTTTAAAAAAAATTGTTTATTTATTTGACAGAGAAACAGAGAGAGAGAGAGAGAGAGAAGAAGCAGGGAGAGTGGCAGAGGGAGAGGGAGAAGCAGACACCCATCGTGCAGCAAGCCCTACCTGGGGCTCGATCAAAGGACCCTGGGATCCTGACCTGAGCCAAAAGCAGATGCTTAACAGACTGAGCCACCCAGGTGCCCCAACTCCAACAGACTCTTGACTGTTTTCCTGTTTCCAGTCTTGGCCTCCTACAGCCTATTCTCAAAACAAGTCATATCATGATACTCTACTGCTCAAAATCCTATAATAGCCCCCCACTTCCCGCAGAGTGAAAGCGATCATCTTTACAATGGCTCAGAGGCCCTGCAGGATCTGGCCCCACTGCCTGACCTCATTTACTAGTCCCCTGGCTTACTCCAGCCACCTGGCCTCTTTGCCGTTCCTCAAACATGCCAAAGCATGCTTCCACCTTCGGGTCTCTCCTTGGCTTTTTTCTTCACTTAGAACTCCCCAAGGCTAGTTCGGAGTCTCCTTCAAGACATGATCTCATGTCTCCTTCCAGTGAGGTCTACTTTGACCAAACCTTATTTAAATTGCAGTCTGTCCCCCTGGCCTACAACTCCCCTTCCCTGCTCTATTATTTTCACAGTATTGTCAAATGTACCATACAATATTCTTCCATGTCTGTTTCCTGCCACCAGAATGCATGCTCCCCAAGGGCTGGGATTTTCACGTGCTGTGTTCACTGATATCTCCCAAGCACCTACAACAGATGCTGTTGGCAAATTGTGGAGGCTCAAAATTTGTTGAATAAATGACTGTGCTCTTGGATCTCTTTAGCTTAACATTCAAATCCAGCTTTTGCTCCCATTTTCTACCTCTGGATGGATGTGGATGGATGACTCCTCTTCCTCCTGCCCTCTCTCTCTTTCCTAAATATTCTCTAACTGGTCATCCTTACCGATTTGCTGTAAAATGTCCTTGAAGAGTTCATCTTAGCCGTCAGGAGCAGCTGGTGGTTCTGTCTCAGTGAAGCTAGCTTCCATTTCCCTGGCACCCCTCATCCCAATCAGAAGGAAACACTCCCACATGCTCTTCTCAGTAGGCCTGCAGGAATTCTAATTTAGAGACCCAGAGAGTTGAACTGTGAAACCACCTGCTGAGGCAGGGGGCTGGAGGGGAGTGGGGGCAGAGGAGAGCAGCCTTCAAGGGATCTAATTCCCCTTACTGTCATACCAATCATACCAACAGAGCATCGCTCTCTACCCCAGCCCGAACACCTGCCCCAACCCCCCCCCCACATACAGTATACCATGGGGAGGTCCCTCCCAAACATCATCTTCATGCTTAGACTCCAAATTTTCAGATGAATTATGGTCTAATTTTCCTCACATATTAATTTCCACAGAAATAGAAATTAACTTGTGGAATGCCCATAGCGATGTCCCTGTTTCCATATCCATAGCATGGCAGTGGTTCCTGTTAATAGAGATGCAAATGAACTTTGTCCAAAGGAGACTACAAATCTTTGTCCAATTCTCATTTGAACTTGTAAAATCTTTCTGGTTTCATCATTTATTAATGAGTTAAATAAAATCTTTGACACGTGCTTATATTCTATGTATATGAGAGTCATAATTTTACTTTTTTTTTTTTAAGTTGTTCTTTAAAATTGTAGGAGAGGGGAAAAAAAATCTTTTTCCCTTTCCCCTCCTAGGTTTTCCAGCTGGGGCACTGTAAATTAGACCAATAAAAGACAGATTTTTGTTGGTTGGTTTGTTTTCTCTCTTTAAAAATTAAAAAAAAAAATTCTTACTGAGATATATTTGACATATAACATTATATTAGTTTCAGGTGTACAACAAAGGGACAGGTTAATAGGAGAAAAACAGAAGTTTATTAACTTCCGTGTAGCATGTACGAAATGCGTGGGAGTAAGTACCCACAGATGAGTAACTCCAAGGGGTGGCTAGAATTTGGCCTATGTACCTAACTTGGTAGGGGAAAGGGAAGAGGAGGGAGGACACTTAAGGAAAAGCAAATGACTTTTGAGGAAGATAAACGGGCCCTTAGAAGAACAGATGGGAGATATGCTAGCTTGCGATCTTGTCTGTCTGGGTGTGGTGCTGATTTCTGGTCTCCTAGAAGAGAAGATTAGACTTGTTCTCAGGAGGGGATTTATGACACTTAAATTCTTTTGGGAGGCTCTGCCTTTAGGTCAAGGGACTTCAAGAACTCAAATGCCTTTAGCATTTGAAATTCTTATGCACATGCAAAGTGGCATATTCTGGGGTGGCATGTCCTGGCCCTCAACACTTTCATAGAACAATTTTCTTTGTATTGGTATCATCTCTAGCACAGTGCTAAGCACAGAGTATGTTTTCAGTAAATGTGTATTCAATAAAGGACTGAAGTGTTGCATTATAGCCTAGCCAAAGACAGTTAAGGGCAACAGACATATATGAAACCAGAATGCCCCAAGGATCTCCTGGACAATACCCAACATTATAGGAAGGGGATCTAGCAACCTATGAGCCCCAGTCTTTCACCATTTCTCCTCACATAAAAATGCTGTAAAGAGATGCTATGGGTGAGAGGGGAAAAAAACAAAGCCATTAGTCTGAGTGTCAGAACAGGGAAGGTTTCATGAGAAGTTAATATTAATTTTGGATTTGAAAGAATGAAAGGGAATTCTTTTTTTTTTTTTAAGATTTATTTATTCGAATCTCAAGCAGACTCCCCCCTGAGCACAGAGCCCATTGTCAGCTCTATCCCATGACCCCAAGATCATGACCTAAGCCGAAATCAAGAGCTGGACACTTAACCCACTGAGCCGCGCAGGTGCCCCAAAAGAATAAATAGGAATTCTTCATGTGGAGAGATGGAGAAAAGGGAGTTTCTCCATGGACAACTGCAGCGGGCAAAGGCATTGAGTACAAGAAAGCATGAGTCATATTACAGGAAGGGAGACAACATTATCTGATGGTACCCAGGTATGGGAGGTGGACAGAAATGGAAATGAGAGTGGGAAAGGTAATGCAGAAGTCACTGTGAGAACTACAGACTGAATCTGGTCATCATTCAGAGGTGGCAGGGAGCCACTGAAGGGTTCTGAGCCGGAAGACAGCTGATGTGAGTTTTACATTAGTATTAACCTGGCATCCACTTACATTGTTACGTAAGGTGGATTGGAGAGGGTAGAAATATACAGCAGCCAGGCAGCTGGAAATACCAAACCAGAGCTCAAAACTATGTCAGGACAGATAGAAGGATATGAGAATGATCACAACAGCGGTGCTGCTTGAAATGAGTGAGCAAAGTCGAATACCGAAAATGTCTTACGTTTATTATCAGCTACAGTGTCCACCTTGACTTTTCTCTTACTTTCTTCTCCCCCACGTTCCCCTGACCCAAGACTGTAAGGTCCCCAGGACAGGAGCTGTGTCTTATTTCTGCATGATTTTGGGCATAGTACCCTGGCATGCGAGCTCAATAAATAATTAGCTGATGAAAAAGAGCATGCAAAGAAAGGAAAAAACATGTGTCTCAGAAAGGTGGTGAGAGCAAAATGGATGATACCGAAGAGTTTTGATATAATGGAGAGAGAACTGGTGGACATTTTATTGAATGGCTTCAAATCTTTTCAGGAAAGCATTTGATGTGTTGCAGGGTGTCACGTGATTGAGGATGGGATTAAGGGCTTGAGTAGAGGGAAACAATTTGAACAGCTGCAGTCAGAAATGTGCACAGGACACTCCTGTATGCTTGTGGGCCTGTTTTTAGCACCCTTCTGTGTATCTGGAATGCTCCCTGCAGCCTCCTTCTCCCTGACTCTATTATAATCTCTCATTTAGTCTGCTTATCTTTCAAAGCCTAACTCAAATGCCTCCAACTTTTCTGGGACATTCTCTCTGATACTATTTCAAGTTAATTAATCCTTTGTCTATGTTTATACTTCTCTCCTTGTTAATCCCATTAGATTATGAATTACTTGAAGACAGGAAGAGGGTTTTTACTCATCTGTATGGGCACCCCCCGACCTGATGGGAAGCAGTCATCCCATAAATGTTTGCTGACATCTAAAATCAAATGAGTTTAAGAATATGCTGAATGGCAGAAAGGGCAAAGCTGAAGTCATATAGCTCGAAGTCTTGGTGGACCAGAGCAGCATGGTTTTTGTGACTAACAGGAGTGAGGTGATGGACAAACGGAACCAGGGAAGGATTCAAGAACTATAGGCTATGATGCAGGCAGATGAAATTTCACTAAAGCTCAAGATGATGATGATGATGATGATGATGACAACGACTATTTTTTAAGTAGGCTCCGCACTCAACGTGGGGCTTGAACACATGACCCCAACATCAAGAGTTGCATGCTCTACCCATTGAGCCAGCCAGATGCGCCAGGATTTTTGTTGTTGTTGTTGTTGTTGTTGTTGTTGTTAGAGAAATCTAAACTTTGGTGTCCCTACCTGGAAAAACAAAGACACAAAGACATGATGCTCATGTGTATTTTATGGTAGGAAGGGATGTAATTTTTTCCCAGCTGACTTCCTCTTACTAATCAACAGTGAAGCCCCCCAAAAGGAAAGCCAAACAATGAAGTCCTCCGTATCAGACTTGAATTTTAAGCATTGACTTCTGCTCTTTAACTCCTCTAGTCCCCTCGCCTGGACTCTAAACTTTTGTAAGAACAAAACAAATTGATTTAACAGTGTCACTTTTCTGCCTTCATTTCCAAATTTTCTGGAAGAGCACTTAATAAACAGTGGAATGAATGTAGATGGCCACAGGAAGTGGGAGAGAGGTAACTGGTATACCAGGACATGAACTAAATGGACTTAGATGGTTATTTTCAAATCCCAGTTCTGCTATTTGTCTGTGAAATGGGGATAATGGCTCCAGTATTCCCCTCTTATCTGTGCATTATATGTTCTAAAATCCCCCTGGATGCCTGAAACCATGAATAGTGCCAAATCCTATATATGCTATGTTTCTTCATTATACATTTATACCTTTGGTAATGTTTAATTTATAAATTAGGCACAGTAAGAAATTAAGATTAATAAAATAATTTAAAAGTTTTGTGAATGTGGTTTTTCTCTCCCTCTCTCAAAATCTTATTGTACTATACCCATCCTTCTTGTGCTGATGTGAAATGATACAGTGCCTCTGTGATGAGACGGAGTGAGGGGAATGACCCACGTTTTGTGATACAGTGTTAGGCTACAATTGGCCTTCTGACAATATGGCAGAAGGAGGATCATCTGCTTCTGGACCTCGGGTACTGAACCCATGGGAAGTGAAACCACAGAGAAGGGGAGGAACAACTTAACTTGCAAAAACACTATGTGAGAAATAAACTAGATGTAAAAGTACTGAGTAAAAGGAGTGTAGCATATTTTGAATAGCTCACATGCAGGTGGTAGGAAATTAAAAGTCAGAAAGGGTATGCAGGAGAGGGGTGCCTGGGTGGCTCAGTCTCTTGAGCCTCTAACTGGATTTTGGCTCAGGTCATGATCTCAAGGTGGTGCGATCGAGCCCTGTGTTGGGCTCTGCACTGGGCTGGGTGTAGAGCCTGCTTGCTCTCTCTCTCTCTCAAAAAAAAGGGGGGGAGGTTATGTAGGGGAAAGGTAAGTCTCCTCTCCATCCTTTTCTACCAAATCTCCTCACAGTCAACTCTAGGTACCCCGTGTGCATTTACTGTGCATCCCCTTGCCCCCCTGATTTAGCTGTGTAAACTTGACTGAACGCGTAATTCAAACGTAAAATGCCTTACCTATGAAATGACATGGTTCTGAGCGTTTAGTAAAACAGTTACCACTTTGTAATTAAAATGCTACACAAATAAGACGTGTTACCTTGGGAAGGAGAAGCAAGGCCTAGACAAACATATTGGACTTTTAACTTCATTTAGAACAGAGGTCCCCTGACCCTTAGAATCAGCCCCGGGCCTGACCGCTTTGTTCCATGAGGAGTACTCCCTTTCCTCATCTTGACATCAGCAAAAGATGAAGGCCGAGAGCCACACTGCTTGACCCTGCCTTGGTCTGTCCCACAGGTGATCACTTACTCCAGCCGTCATGTCTACAGTAACTTGACTGAGGAGCAGAAGGGCCGAGTGGCCTTTGCTTCCAATTTCCTGGCAGGAGATGCTTCGCTGCAGATTGAGCCTCTGAAGCCCAGTGATGAGGGCCGGTACAGCTGCAAGGTGAAGAATTCGGGGCGCTATGTGTGGAGCCATGTCATCTTAAAAGTCTTAGGTAAGCTAGAGTGCCCAGGTAACCGCCTCCATCTTATTAATAAGGTCTCTGTGAGGAACAGCCAAATGCCCCCTGGTGATACATATTTTTAATACCCTGTATTATACATTCAGAGATCACCTAGTGCAGTTCCCTGGGAAGAAGTATGTTCTATATTTTAGACATAATAAAAGACGAAAGAATAATCACGATTTTCCATGGGAGCCCATTGACAAAATTTAAATATCCTCTAATGTTTAAGTGGGATTCTTATATTTACCTTATATGTCTCAGATACGATTCAACTCCATTTCTGGTTTCTGGCAGCAAAAGCTACTAAGTTCTATTTAATTGCTTCCAAGTTGATGGATTTCTATCCCAGTTTCAGTATTAGTAAAATCACACTCAATTTCCCTAAAATTGCCAATTAAATAACAGTGTCTTCTTTGAGAAGGGACGAGGGAGTTTCTGAGGCAGCCTCTGAGAATTACAACAGCACCGCTGGAAGCAGCTGGGACTGGGTATATGTGTGTGCAGGGGATGGAGGTGGGTGTATTTCTGGGGGTGCTGTAAAGCATGGTTGCATGGCAAAAGACTACTGACTCCCCACTCAAAAGTTGGCCATAACAGATGCCTAGAGAAACAGCCCAACAGGGCATAGCTCTTCCACTGAAGCTCGTGTCTGGCGATCTTTGAAGCTTTTTCTTTTTGCCAGTGAGACCATCAAAGCCCAAATGTGAGTTGGAAGGAGAGCTGACAGAAGGAAGTGACGTGACTCTGCAGTGTGAGTCAGCCTCTGGCACAAAGCCCATCGTGTATTATTGGCAGCGAATCCGGGAGAAGGAGGGAGAGGTTGAGCATCTCCCTCCCAAGTCCAGGATTGGTAAGTCATCTTCCCACCAGTCTGCTGAGACAACAGAAAGGGTACTCTAGCCATGAATTCTAAATCTGGTTTTGTCAGCAACTCACCACGTGACCTTGAACACACTGCTGAACCTCTTTGAGCTTCTATTTTTCATCCATCAACCCGGAAAGAAAAAAGCATCCGTCTTCTCTTTCCTCCAATGGTACATAAAAGCGGCACAAGAAATGAGAGAGAGATGTACTGCATATCCAGTACCACATATCTAAGTACCGTGTTTACTCTCCCTTACACGTTCCCAGTCTTTCGTAACTCTCAAGGATGTGCAGTTTCAGAGACTGTTCCCCTTTCTTTCCACATTCCAAAAAATCTATCATCTCATCCTTACCAAATTGTATTAGAGAATCTTAGGTCAAAGATGCAATGAGGTAAACGGTACACAGAGACCCTGTCACTAAGAGGATTACAGTCCTTCCTTCTGCTTGTGTGTAGACCACAATAACCCTGGACGCGTTCTGCTACACAATCTCACCATGTCGTCCTCTGGGCTCTACCAGTGCACCGCAGGCAACGAAGCTGGCAAGGAAAGCTGTGTGGTGCGGGTGACCGTACGGTGTAAGTGTCCAAGGGGCTTGTTCCTGCTTTTGCATTGTGGTTAGGCGTAAAACACTTTAAATCACAAGTAAGAGTAAGGTCAAGGTAAAAACCTTTATTTCCAGAAGGACATGGCTATTGCTAAAATAAGTTCAGTAGTTGCGACGGCCGTTCCACTCTTGTAGCTAACTCTCTATTTAGGAACATGTGTGAATTTGTCAGCTCCCTAAAGAGATTTATTATGTCCAGGAGGGCACCAAATGGAGATTTCCTTTATAAATGTCAATTTCCCTTATAAAAGGGCAACCTCTACTTTGTTTTTAGAAATTCTCCTGTATCTGCTCTTTCTCATAGATAATCAGCTTAAGGGGACAGGTATCTGGCTGGCTTAGGCAGTGGAGGATAGACTCTTGATCTCAGGGTCATGAGTTCAAGCCCCACTCTGGGTGTGGAGCCTACTTCAAAAAAAAAATCAGCTTAAAATAGTCCTAATGCCAAAGAGGCATATTTTGGGGTAGCATGATCTGCTACCTTTCAACATCAAGGGGGTTAGTCATACACCAAGGGTCAATGGGAACTCAAGAAGATAGAAAGATCTGGAAATACTCACCTTGTCCAGGGCTTATGTTTTTGTTTGTTCTTTTAAGTAAATGCTGTTCCCGGTGTGGGGCTCAAACTCACAACCCCAAGATCAAGAGTCCTTGAGAGTAAGAGTCGCATACTCCACCTACTAAACCAGCCAGGCATCCCAGGGCTTATGTTTTTTAAGTTCACGTATTTCTTAGCTTATGTTTGGCTTTACCTCTGCTTTTGTTTCTGAGAAAATAGATGTACAAAGCATCGCCATGGTTGCAGGAGCGGTGACGGGCATGGTGGCTGGAGCTCTGCTGATTTTCCTCTTGGTGTGGCTGCTGATCCGAAGGAAAGAGAAAGAGAGATATGAGGAAGAAGAGAGACCTAATGAAATTAGGTAAACCTCCCTTCAAAATCCCTTCTACTAGACTTCCTTTCCAGAGCTAGCTTATAGTGACCAGCCAACATAAATGTTCCATTTCCTCTTTTATTATTTTTTTTAAGATACTTTATTTATTTGAGAGAGAAAGGAAGCCAGAGACACAGCAGGAGCCAGGGGCTGGGGTGGAGGGGAGTGGTGGGGCGGAGGCAGAGGGATAAGCAGACTCCCTGCTCAGTGGGGAGCCCAACTTGGGGCTTAGTCCTAGGACCCTGATATCGTGACCTGAGCTGAAGCAGACACTTAACTGACTGAGCCACCCAGGCACCCCTCCCATTTCCTCTTAACTATGAATCTGTTAAAAGGATTATTTTGGTTAGGTAAGGAGTTCCAGGCTAGGGATGGAAGGTCTGGTTTATCTTGCCTATATCCTCAACTGAGAATTAAAAGATCAACTTTATGTTACTTCGGATTCACTTCCACTTATAAAGGGCCTACAATAAAGAATGGGCATAAGCTATGGGCCTTGAAGGGGTTTACGTAGGGATGCCTGGGTGGGCTCAGTCGGTTACTCTTGATCTCAGCTCAGGTCTTAGATCTCAAGGTCATGAGTTCAAGCCCTGCATTGGGCTCCACACTGGGTGTGGAGCTTACTTAAAAAAATAAAAAATAAAAAAATAAAAGTATTGGGCAACCCCCTGGGATCCCCTCTCTCCTTGGGAGCTTTGTACTATCACTTTGCTGTCGCTCAATAAACCTGGCTTTGCTGCCTACCAATCAACCAGTCAGTCAATCAGGGTTTATGTAGAAAACCCCAAATCTCAATGGTAAGTGCTTACTCTCCTAATAGAGTTGACTTCAGGGCTACCAAAACATCCATTTGCCTCAGCCAACCATGAAGTCTCAGGGACTGCGGAAGTCCCCCTTCCCCTAAATGGCTGCCTTCCAGTGGTATCATGTGAAGTTTACAGCTTGAGGAATTTATTAGGAAATCTCAGAAGGAAACAACCGTAATGGAAGCTATCACAGTCTTGTCAGTATTAAAGTTTACCTTTGCTGTTTTTTCTCTCCAGAGAAGATGCAGAAGCCCCCAAAGCCCGCCTCGTGAAACCTAGTTCCTCCTCCTCAGGCTCTCAGAGCTCACGCTCTGGTTCTTCCTCTACTCGCTCCACAGCAAATAGTGCCTCACGCAGCCAGCGGACACTGTCGACTGAAGCAGCGCCCCAGCCAGGGCTGGCCACCCACGCATACAGCCTAGTGGGGCCAGAGGGGAGAGGTGCCGAACCAAAGAAAGTCCACCATGCTACCCTGACCAAAGCAGAACCACACCCAGCATGACCCCCAGCCAGAGCAGAGCCTTCCAAACCGTCTGGATTACAGTGGACTTGACTCCCATGCTTTCCTAGGAGTCAGGATCTTAGGACTCTTCTAGTCATTGAAGCTCAGTCACCAGCCACACAACTCCCTCGAACCAGATGACAGGCCATTTTAGTAGCAGTGAGCATTGCATGGATTCAAACGAGCACTTTCTTTGTATGACATCAAACGGGAAAAAGGGTGCAAACTGATCCTCTCCAAAAAGGCATCTCATGGTGCCTTGAGACCAGAGTGGGGAAAATCAGGGGTCCAAATCTGTGTATTTGTTGACCGGGACCTATGGTGGAAAAGGTTGGGGAAAGGGGAACTGAACACACTTAAAACTTCTCGCCTGAGATGTTTTCTATCAATACTTCGACTCACCATTGTCAAGAAGAAATGAGATGTTGTTCATAAATTTTCTATGCATTTCTGCAAACCTACTGGATTATTGTGATTATTCAGAGTCACGTGGAACCCACAGCCTTATATTTCATCTAGCTGCACCATGTACGGGGCATATTGCTTCTGAGAGATTTCAAAAAGGAAATACGCTTCTTCTGACCTGACTTCATTTACCATAAGGTTTGGATATGAATTTCACAACCAGTTGAACTAGTAGGAGGTGAAGAATGAGCTGAATTTCTCCCCCTCTACTCACTACTAATCTCCCACTTATATTAAACCGTAAGGGAACTAAGAAAGGAATTCAAAATGTGGGACAGGGGACTGTGAAAAACTTTCCATCTTAATGATGTTCAGAGGGTCACTGACAGATATCAGAAATATATACTGGAACATCTGTGGACTGTCCCTCAAATCAGACGTCTCTGAGGACTTCCCTGCTGGATATCTCTGGAGCAAAAAAATATTCACTGTGTGTCATTTGACAATGTTCTTGGAAGTCTTTTAGAGAAAGATTTTTCAGAGATGCTAAAAGATCTGATATATATCACTGCATTCTCTTCTGAGAACATATGAAATCAGAATTTCAAGACTAACTAAACTAGAAAGGGAACTTAGATCAGTTTTCTCTTAATATGTTGAGGAGTGGTATAGGGAAGTTGACTATTACACCAAACATGGAGCCTCCTCCACTTCTTTCATTTTAGGAGAAGGATGTAAACCTGGGATTTTTGATAATTCTAGGCCTTAAATTATCAAAAAGATCAGGGATTGCCAACATTTCTTAATGGCACTGCAAGTACGTCATAATCATTCCCTCTTGAGAGGCTGACACGGAGAGAAATTCGGTAATTTCCCAGCTTAGCCTCTGAGGAAGTCCAGGTCTGGGAAGGAAAGGGAATTATATTTAGGGAAGGGATGGTGAGGATAACTCGTGGGTGGCAGGACAGGGCTGGACTAGTGACTGCTAACATTCGAACTGACACCATCTTGGAAACAATGAACAGAAATGATTCACCAGGATAATCATCAAAGAGTTGATTCATGGAAGAAAGGTGTGTGAGAAATAAAAAGAAAAGCAGCAGCCTCCAATACAAGAACTTGCCTTTTTAATAGTGTTGACTATTCTGTGAGTCAAATTCATCCTATGGCAAGGATGGTAGATCTGAAATAGCCCCACAAGGACCTTAGGGCAAATGTCAACAGATCACCATTGGTAGTGCAAAATATTTATGATTAAAAGGGCAAGTTACGGGGAAGAGAAAAGTCATGCTGAATCTGGAGATGAAAGCATTGTTTCTAAAATGGGAATCAGATGCTTGCAGAGAAAAGGCAGATCTGGGATTTGGCCCCATTTCTCTGGTTTTTCAGTTCTACATTTCTCACAAAACAGTCCTCATATAGTGCAAATGCATTTCCTTCTAGGGTCCTTTAAGAAATGGGGGTTTATCCTTGGGTGAAAATTGTAATCTGAGGTTTGTCTTCCTTTTAAAAAAAGCTGGGAAATAAGAGACATTGAGGAAGTAATGTAAAGAATGTCTGCTATTACTTTGAGAAGGCTGGCATATTTGGAATGCTTCTTATACTAACACTGCCTCATTGTAAGATAGAAACCCCTTCCATACTCTACTTTTTTATTCTTCTGGTAGTGTGGTAACCTATCACCTCTGCTATGTAATTCTGAGAATTCTCATTCCTAGAGTACCTGAGCCAAACAAGTACACTATGGAGGCTGCAGCTGTACCATCACAAGCAATTTGCTCTTATCATTATTTACTACCTTTGAACCTGTTTCCTGTGTATGCCTTTGAAAGCAGGAAATCAGTCCCCTTTGCATGATATGGAGATTTAGGTTATTTAAACATGTTAGTTACTAAAAGACTAAAATACCAGTTGAATATCCAGATTTTGGAAATCTATTCACACTGGAAATCTACAAAAAAATTCACAAAACAGGTAACTACCTAAAATCTGAGAAATTCTAAGGAATTAAAAATTCTAAGCGATAAGGTGCTTAAGTTTTAGCAATGAGAGTACACTTCTCTTGGAGTCAGGTTTTTGGGTTCAGATATGGTGAGCTCTGGGCCTAAGATAAAGTTTTGAGACACTACTGGCTTCAAACCATATTCCATTAAGTCAAATAAATCTGATCCTTTAATATGAAACAAAAAGGCAAGATAGCTGAAAAGTAGAAAAAAAATGTTTGTGAGAAGAAGATACTGATGGAATGATGTGAATGTTTGGAGAATAACCATTTCAATGCCCTTGTTGTTACACTGTATAAAAATAATTTCAGAATTGCTGTTGCAAAAAGACATAATTTTGCTTCATTTCTGGTGTTAAGCTGTTTATATTTTAAATTCTAAGTTGCCTTGTAATTGAGACTGTATTTGATCACAAAAACCAAATATTTATTACAGCTGTATCTGTATCAGCAATTAAAAAATAAATAAGGTGATACCGTAGGAGAAGCTGAAGGTCATATAACCTGCACTGGAAATTTGTTCATTAGCTTGCTGCCAAAAGAAGAGAAGAACTCAGTCTGAGTATGATCCATTATTTATTAATTTCAGTGACAAACATACCAGGCACTATTTTTTCACAAAGCAAGATGCTTAGTAGTACTGGAGATACCAAGTTATGACAGAGATCCTGCTCTTAAGGACTTTATCAAAATAAATAAAATATTTTATACCAAGGTGAAATGCCAACAGAACAACACATTAGGGGGTTCAAACTAATCTCAAAAGAAGCAAGCACTCAGAGATTCAAATAAATCTGAAAAAAATCTCCACAAAATTAAATGAGGTAATACATGCAAAGCACTTAGAGCAGTGCTTGGTATGTGACAGGGGCTGAAATATGTTCATCATGACCCCAACCCCCAGTCAGAAACCCTAGGCCTCAGACTTCTTCACTGCAGTCCCTATGCCCCCAAATTTTAATTTTCCATCCTGAATGTATCTGAAACCTTGTGCACTTAAAGAGGTGGAGCCAGGACATTCACCTTATTGAGCTTTAAATACATAAAGCCTGAATCATTCTATTTAATAAGAGCATAGTCCAAGTTCTACAATATATTTTGAGTGACTGGACACAGGTTATCTATTCTGCTTTCTTTAATCACTGCTGTTAGGTGGGCTACTCCAAGCCGTTGGGCCCTTGTTTTATTTCCCAATGGTTCAATAGTTAAAATGTTGTAGGTAGTCCAGAGGTTAAAAGCTGCAAAATGCAGGGTATAGTTCAGAGATTGTACATGATAGGCTGAGTGGGAAAAAGATTATAGGTATCAAAGAAAATTGAAAGGAGCCTCCCACAGCACACATCTTCCTCTTCCTGGAGTTGGGGAGTTACATGTGTTTCTAGAAAGAAAATTATACTATAGTGTAACAAAAAAACAGACCAAGGATTCTGGAATCAAAAGCGCTAGCTTCCGTTCTAGCTCAGCCAGCTGTAAATCCTACAAATAACATCTCTGAACCTCATTTCTCTCCTAATACCAGAACGTATATCTCAGAAAACTGTTTTGATGATTCCATGATACGACAAATGAAAGCACTTTGTACGCTGTAAAAGCATCATATAACATTGATTTCTTGGGAGGTGGGGAGTAATTTAAGTATATGCCCTCCACGTGCTCAAGCCAACATTGCCCTCCGCCCCAAGGCAAATGTGAAAAGAAAATTCTTCCTTCATATATTTGAATCTGTCTCGAGGCTTTACTGGCTTTGACAAGGACAAGGTGTCCTCTTCTGACAGCCTTTTTGGAGGCACTGTCTGGAAGGTCTTTCTAATTCCAGTCACCCCACTGTATTAGGTAGTTTTAAAAGAATCTTTCATTTATCTGCTCATTTATCTATTAAACAAGAATATCAGCTGCCCTGCGTGTTTGAAAGAACACCCTGGAAAACATTTCAAGGAACTGAGAAAGGCTCTTAGAATGACAAGGCCCAAATACCTGCCACCATGCACCACAATTTAATTCTAAGTATTATTGTTTTGTGGACTTGATTAGTATTTTCAGGATGCCTCTGAACGATCTCTCGTTTAGTTTTTTGTACGTCAAGAAAGGAAAAATAATACATCATGTAACTAAAAATAAAAGAGGCTCAAAGTCTAAATCAAGGACACGGGGCTACTGGAACCCAGGTTCCTAATGCCGGATTCTCCTACACGGAAAAGACTTGCTAGCTTTTCATTTCTTTCACAAATTAACTGAGAAGTGTGGGATTTGGCTGTGGGGAGAGGGAGAGCCCAGAAGCCGAACCCGTTTTGGCGGGAGGTGGGGAGTGGCGGAGTTGTCTGGACTCAAGGAAGCGGGTTTGGCCCTTTATTTCGCTGAGGGTTCAGACACACGATCCGGCCCAGGTGGTTCTGAGAGGCCGGACCCCCTCCAAACTCTGCATCGAGGGCTGCCGGCCTTCAGCTGCCACGGTGACAGAGAATTCTGGACGACGGCCTGGCTAATCTGTTCCCCCCACCCCCCCGCTTGGGCGCGGCTCCCTCCAGCCCCAGATCTGCATACCCCCAAGCAAGTCACCCTAGCAGCGCCCAAGGGTCGGTAACTCCCCCCCCCCCCCCCGGCCCCTAGTGCTCAGGCCTAGTCCAAAGCCACACCAGGTAGTAAACGTGGGACCATGAAACCTGGGAGGGCCTAGAGGACCCCATATAACGCCAAAATGGGGGTTGGGGGAAACAGAACGAGGACTGGGGGGGAGGGGCGCAACAACCTTCGCGGCCATTTTGTCCTCGCTCTACTTCCGTCTTCCTTCCCGGGCTGCCGGCTCCGGACCCCTCCCTTCAGGCCTTGCGCTCGTCCTCCCGCGGTTCCGCGTAGATCCAGATCGCGGCCAGTGCTGCTGTTATTGGCTGGTTCCAAATTTGCCCGCCCCTCTTCCTCCTCCTCCTTCCGTCCCCTCCCGCCCGCGCTTACTGGTAGCGCCTGCGCAGAAGAGGACGCTCCTTTGCCTCCCCACCCCCCCGCCCGGGGTGACTGAGGACTCCCGCGCGCGGGCTCTCTCGGCTCCACCCTTCCTTTCCCCGGGGCCGTTCGGAGAGCGGGGGCGAGAATGAAAGTTCCAGAACGCTGCGGTGAGTGCGTCATCGCGAGGGGGGGTGGAATGGGGGCGGGAGTGGGCGAGGCCCGAGGGGTAGAGCCGGCTTAGTCATTGGGGCTCGTAGAGGTGGCCGCACGCCCATTGGCCGAAGAAGCCATGATGGGCAGCCGGCAGGGGTGGACCCCTTCTGGAAGGTTCTGAGGCAGGGTATAAGAGACAGGGTGGCGGGCGGAAACCGGTCTCATTGAACGCGGGGCGACATTGCCAGGCAGCTGTTTTTTTTTTTTCAAGCCGAGCCAGGCCCACAGAGAAGGTGAGGTTTCCGTCCTGTGATGATGTGGTAGTTCTTCAGGAGCCTGCATCCCGCGCCTGGGCTGAGCGGGTTTGCGGCACCTTGATGGTTTCTGAGCGTTCATGTAGGCGGAGGGCCCTGAACCTTCTGCCCAGTTGGGGCTCTCTCCTTCTCGGGAGGCGGCGGACCTGGTATGCGACCGGGCGGGAAAGTCGGGGCGTGGGCTGCAGGCCGTGATGGCCGACGCGGGGCCAGGGCGGCGCCCGCACGGACGACGGGGCAAGGGCCGCATCCAAGCTGGGTGGGGGGGAGGGCGGAAGTCTGGCGCCCTGGAGCAGACCTTCCTTAGATCCTCAGAGCAGGAAGCCGCCATTGGCACGCGCCCAACGCGGGGGAGGAGGGCTCTTGAGCACGTAAGACGGGCCGTATTGTGGTGCCTCTCGGAGCGCTGGTCGCAAGGAGGGGGGAGGGAGAAGGTCGGGCTCTGGGCTCGAGACCACGTGCTCGGTACGGTATGGTCACAGACCCTCAGGGAAGGTGCTTGCTTCGGTCTGGCCTGGGCCCAGCTGCGGTTGGCACGGTAACTTCGACTGCAGCATTTCGTGCACTGGTCGTTCCGCGTGGTTTTTACACAAGGGCAGGGTTTCTGGAGGAGGTGCTACTAAGTGAAACAAACCTTGGCCAAAGTGCTTATACTTGATGGCCTAGGTTTCATAGTAAGCGTTTCTGAGCGTTTAATTGCCTTTTCAAACCATGGGCTTCTTTTTTTCCAGCAACCATGTCTAAGGGACCTGCAGTTGGCATTGATCTTGGCACCACCTACTCTTGTGTGGGTGTCTTCCAGCATGGAAAAGTGGAAATAATTGCCAATGATCAGGGAAACCGAACCACCCCAAGTTACGTCGCTTTCACTGACACCGAACGATTGATCGGTGATGCCGCAAAGAATCAAGTTGCGATGAACCCCACCAACACAGTTTTTGGTAAGCCGTTAATTTAGGCACAGTGACATGAGTTTAAGTGGCTTAGATGGCGTGTAATTTGAAAGTCAGAAGTTCATGGAATATAAGGCAGCCATGAAAGCCCGGAAAAAAGGAAAGCTGTTTTTTAAAATGTCGAGTAGTGGGGATTCTATAACTTCATGTAAAAGAAAACGGAAGTAATTCTAGAATAGAAAACTTGAGTAACTGCCATAGAGAATGTAAGCCTATTTACTATTCTGGAGTTGCTGGGCCTCTTGGGGGTCAAGTAATGATGGACCAGGGTTCTTATTGGGTAGTTGTAGTGTAACAACATTTACATTGGATAACCTTTTACAGATGCCAAACGCCTGATTGGACGTAGGTTTGATGATGCTGTTGTCCAGTCTGATATGAAGCATTGGCCTTTCATGGTGGTGAATGATGCTGGCAGGCCCAAGGTCCAAGTAGAATACAAGGGAGAGACAAAAAGTTTCTATCCAGAGGAAGTGTCCTCTATGGTTTTGACAAAGATGAAGGAAATCGCAGAAGCCTACCTTGGGAAGGTGAGTAGTGTGCAACCCCACAGGGAGGTAGTTGCTGTATTATGCACCAGATTCCCTAATGAATGGAATTCATGGGGTTTTGACTGACCAGATTACCTTTTAAAAGTGTGGTTGTGTCCTAAGTGCATGCAGAGGCAATGGGATGATGGGACTGACAGTTTAAGGAATGGACTACAAAAACAATATCTTTTGTTTCTAGACTGTTACCAATGCAGTTGTCACAGTACCTGCCTACTTCAATGACTCTCAGCGTCAGGCTACCAAAGATGCTGGAACTATTGCTGGTCTCAATGTACTTAGAATCATCAATGAGCCAACTGCTGCTGCTATTGCTTATGGCTTGGACAAAAAGGTATGTACCATCTATTTGTAAAGAAGAGGACTCATTTTACTGTAGATGGGAGCGGAGATTTTGGATAAGGAGTAGTAATTACCTTGTATCTTAATTGCAGGTTGGAGCTGAAAGGAATGTGCTGATCTTTGACTTAGGAGGTGGCACTTTTGATGTGTCTATCCTTACTATTGAAGATGGAATCTTCGAGGTCAAATCCACAGCTGGAGACACCCACTTAGGTGGAGAAGACTTTGATAACCGAATGGTCAACCATTTTATTGCAGAGTTCAAACGCAAACATAAGAAGGACATCAGTGAAAACAAGAGGGCAGTTCGTCGTCTCCGTACTGCTTGTGAACGTGCTAAGCGTACACTTTCTTCCAGCACCCAGGCCAGTATTGAGATTGATTCTCTGTATGAAGGAATCGACTTCTATACCTCTATTACTCGTGCCCGCTTTGAAGAATTAAATGCTGACCTGTTCCGTGGCACCCTGGACCCTGTAGAGAAAGCCCTTCGGGATGCTAAGCTAGACAAGTCTCAGATCCACGATATTGTCCTGGTGGGTGGTTCTACCCGTATCCCCAAGATTCAGAAACTTCTACAAGATTTTTTCAACGGAAAAGAACTGAATAAGAGCATCAACCCTGATGAGGCTGTTGCTTACGGTGCAGGTAATAATCCCTCTATCCTAGTTTTAAACAGTTCTAACAGATGGCCTGTCAGGCCCCAAGCTCATTTCGCTGTGATGATTGATTGTTTAAACATTCGTAGTTTCCACCAAAAGCTTAGCTGATGATGGCCAAACTTCCTTGGATGTCTGAGCGATCAACATTTGTTCGTGAGGTAATGAGGTGGTTGGGATTTTTTTAACCAATTGCTTTTACTTCAGCTGTCCAGGCAGCCATCCTTTCTGGAGACAAATCTGAAAATGTTCAAGATTTGCTGCTGTTGGATGTCACTCCACTTTCTCTTGGCATTGAAACTGCTGGAGGAGTCATGACTGTTCTCATCAAGCGTAATACAACCATTCCTACCAAACAGACACAAACCTTTACTACCTACTCCGACAACCAGCCTGGTGTGCTTATTCAGGTATATTTTATGTTGTGTTGGTATTTTGGCTGCACTTGGTCCTGTGAAACTTTGGGAAGACTTGTCCCGCTGTGATGATTTGACTTAAACCATTCGTAGTTTCCACCAGAAGTCTAGTGTTGGTCAGTTCCTTCCTTGGATGTCTGAGCGATCAGTCTTTCCTAATTTTACTTTACACAAATCTGGAAACTGGGGCAGTCATCTTAACTGCTTCATAGTAATTTTTTAATTCCTACCTAGGTGTATGAAGGTGAGCGTGCTATGACCAAGGATAACAACCTACTTGGCAAGTTCGAACTCACAGGCATTCCTCCTGCTCCTCGTGGTGTTCCTCAGATCGAAGTCACTTTTGATATTGATGCTAATGGTATCCTTAATGTCTCTGCTGTGGATAAGAGCACAGGGAAAGAAAACAAGATTACCATCACTAACGACAAGGGTAAGTTAACAGCACAACTTTGAGTTAACTTAATTGCGTTTTGTGTGAAATAGCTTGGGTCATAAGGATCTTTTTTTTTTTTTTTTTTTCAAAAATTTCAACTGCCCAAGGATATATTAGCCAAGAAAGCATTTCCTGGAATTCCTGTTTTTAATGGGTTACAAACATTGCAGGGTATACCACTTTAAGGTTCAGCTTTAATTAAAAAGACTGGTTAACTTCATAGGCCGCTTGAGTAAGGAAGACATTGAGCGCATGGTGCAGGAAGCTGAGAAGTACAAAGCTGAAGATGAGAAACAGCGGGACAAGGTGTCTTCAAAGAATTCACTTGAGTCCTATGCATTCAACATGAAAGCAACTGTTGAAGATGAAAAACTTCAGGGCAAGATTAATGATGAGGACAAACAGAAGATTCTTGATAAGTGCAATGAAATCATCAATTGGCTTGATAAGAACCAGGTTTGTAATCTTTACTATACTATAATGGAAGGTGGGGGTGGTTAAAGGGCTTCAGCAAAAGATGAGATGGGGGTCTTAATAGGTCACGATGATGAATGGTCCACACATTCGCGGTTTCCACCAGAATTCCCGATGTTGGCAGCTAGATTCCTTCCTTGGATGTCTGAGTGACCCAAGATTTCATGGGTAGTGAAGACTTGAATGTGATAGGCTTCTGTGTCTATTCTGTAACAGATTGCACCAGACCTGAAGTTTCCTTTATTTGAGGAACCTGTAGTAAAATTTTTTTTCTTTTCAGACTGCAGAGAAGGAAGAGTTTGAACATCAGCAGAAAGAGCTGGAGAAAGTCTGCAACCCCATCATTACCAAGCTGTACCAGAGTGCAGGGGGCATGCCAGGAGGAATGCCTGGAGGCTTCCCTGGTGGTGGAGCTCCTCCCTCTGGTGGTGCCTCCTCTGGGCCCACCATTGAAGAGGTTGATTAAGACAATTTAATAGGTCTAGCATTGTTCCACACAAAATACTCGAAGGACCCAAATTTGTAGCAAATTCCATGGCAGTTTTAACGTTGAGCTGCTAAAGTAAATAAACTGGGCATTCTTGATACTTGAATATGGAATATGTGCACAGGGAAAGGAAATAAACATTGCACTTTATAAGCACTGTATTGTTAAGTGGAAAATGCAATGTCTTAAATAAAACTGTATTTAAAATTGGCACCATACAGTTGTCTGACTCCATGTGTACAAGGGCAGCATGCAGCATTTGATGGGGGAGGTTGGATATTTCTTGGCCTTGTGGTAAAAGACCCAAAACAGTATTTGGATAGTAAAATAGAGGAATTTCAACAAATTTGAATCTGTATAGAGTGTGGTTTGGGTTTATGATGAACTAGATTCATGATCACTACATACTACAGTAAAATGAAAGTTGGGGTAGCTGTTGGTGGGGAAAGAAGTAATTAGAGAAAGGGGTATCTAAAATGTTTGCTTCATCTGGCTTGATGAATGAACTGGTTCTCCATTGTAGGGTTAAGTTTGGGGATGGCCAGTTGAACAGTGGAATAGCCAGTCATTGGAAGCAGTTTATTGAGCATGTGCAACTGTTAACAGATGGAGCATATTCCCTCTAAAGCCTTATGTTCTCCCAGGGGAGATTGTATTCTCAATTTGTCAGGGCTGGGAGAACTGGCTGCAGAGTTGAGGGGTGGGGGTTGTTCACTAGAATCAATTGAGAGACCTGGAATATCTACTTCTGGTTTCATGGGACTTAGCCTAACTCAAAAGGACTTGAAGCTGAGCTGATTACCAGTTCTGCTTGACAAATTTACACTGGATTGCTTTTGGGTAAGTCTGGTTTTAGTAAGCCCTGCGTGGTTGGTCTTGGTTGTGTTAGTAAATGCATTGAGAACTTAAGCTTTGACAGTAAATTGGCGTTCGGCTGCATGCCAGAAGTACTCAGGCTTTTTGGAATTTGAGTCTCATAAAAGTCATGCGCATGTGTCATTTTGTCATGATGGGCCTCAGTCCAAGCCTGAAGCAAGGAAAGAAACAGGTTAAAGGTGATTGTTAAATATGTTGACAAGGCTTGGTGGTGCTACACCATCTGCCACCTGGTGGTCAATTAGAAGAAATGAATCCTGGCATGTGGTAAGGTCTTAACTATGTACTCAGAGCAGAAGAGCCCAAACCTTGATAGCTACTAAACCTTTCCCGGTCTTAGGAACTGTTGGTTCCTGGGTGACCTGGTATTATACATTATATTTGGATTTCATAAGATTATTTTGTAGTGATTGCAATACTTAAGCATTAGGCAAGGTCTGTAAGAATAGCCGAGACCTCATTCATACAGAGGCCATTTTCTTCTAAATGGTTAACGGTACTTTAATAGACCTTGGTGATTCAGGAGTGTATCCATGTAATGCTTGGAGTCTCCAGAGATTTATGGTACCATACATGATTTATATTTGCTTTCCCTTATCTTTTTCAAGGATCACAAATTTAAAAAGCAATGCATGATCTTTGGGGAAGGCCCAGGCCTTCTGTATAACTAATATGTTTTTTTTTTACCACTTATGTGACCTGGGTTTTAGTTATATTTGTTAATATGTACATTCTTTATGAACGGGAGCGAACAATTTTGAGTCTACTCCACTCAAAAGAAATGTAATCTCTTTTGTTCTTCTGAAATCATGGGATCTTGGTAAGAAAATTGTGGGGATCAGATGTGATTAGTGAAAAAACAGCACAAGACAAAGCCCAACCAAGTTGATTGGTTCTAGCTATTGCAAGTTGAACTTCCAAGTTAAAGGTGTATCCATGAATTCTGTTAGTGAAACAAACGGGTTTGAAAAATGGTTTCCCTTATGCAAATGGAAGAAGTTGGGCTTATATACTAGGAAATAATGGAGCTTTGAGAAGAAGGTGAAATTATTGTCTGGATTTTTTTTTAAAGCTGATCTGAACAAGGTGGTGTTTACAGTTGACGCAGGTTCAGAGTTGATCTCAAATTGCACAGGAGAGGGAATCCAGATACTCAAATTCTGGCAGGCTTTACTCCAAGACCATCACAGCGTGAATTAAACACTAGCTCAAGGGGCGCCTGGGTGACTCAGTTGATTAAGTGTCTGCTTTCTGCTCAGGTCATGATCCCAGGGTCCTGGGATATATCCCCTCATTGGCTCTCTGCTCAGCGGGGAACGTGCTGCCCCCTCTGCCTGCTGCCCCCTTTGTTTGTGCTCTCTGTCAAAATCTTAAAAAACACTAGCTCAACGCAGCACCTGGGATTCACACTTATTGGAATGAATATTTTCTTTTTAAAAATTTTATTAGCACAAGCATGGGGAGTAGCAGAGGGGGAGAGAGGAGCAGGCTCCCCACTGAGCAGAGGCTCAATCTCAGGACCCTGGGATCATGACCTGAGCGAGCCAAAGGCAGACACTTAACCAACTGAGCCACGCAGGCGCCCCTGGAAGGAATATTTTCTTAAAGGAGTTTTGTAATCCTGCTCCTTAACACATGCAATTATGTACTTAGTAACTTGGTCTGTATTCATCTGGTAGTTCCTCGATGGAGTTCATGGTCAGTAATTTTTTTTGTTTGTTTGCCTTTTGCAAGTTGCATTCTAAGTAATCTGGGCATTTAAGGAGCTCAGTGACTCAAACCAAATTTTGTCTTTATTTTGTGTTTAATTATTAGGTTCCTGCTGTGAGATAAGTCTGGTTTGGGGGGTGTAGATTTAAAAAAAAGCTGGTGTTCCAGCCTTCTAAATGTAGAATAACAGGAGAGGCTGACCAACACAAGATCAATTGCTAAGTATGAAGTGATTTGACAAAGTGTCAGATGGCATGTTTGTGGGAAGACCCTGGCAAGAAGTACTAGAAGTTGTTAGAGCACGTTTAGAAGAAGATGCAGAGAAGTGGCCATAGAGGATAGCAGTATTTACCACTTACCGTTCAGTTTAGAGTTAACAGATGGCTTCCACTTCTCTTGATTCTTTTAACAGCCTTCTACGGGAAGGATGGCTGGATGGTCAGCTATGCACGTGTAAATCTACATGGGGTGGTAAAGGCATTGTTTAATTCCGGCGAATTATTAAGGAAGTTGTGGTTATAAGCAGAAATGTGGTGCTTGGTTGCTGGCTCATAATTTTGCACAGGGCTCCACTGGATTGGGGAGAGGGAGCAAAAAAAAAGCCAGCCAACTGTCTATCTCCATGTGCAGCTTTTTAAGAATTAAGGCTAGTTTCAGCTAAATTATTTTAGCAGTAGCTTGAGTTTAATCAACAGTTATTGTTGCACTTGTTAAACAAAGGAGTATTTTTTATCTGCAAAGCCACAGCAATACGTTTACTCCTCACATTTTTATTTATGTACTTAAAATGTAATACAAAGAAATGGAACGATAATGCCGCAAACAATTCTTTGATCAAACCGTATTTACAGAGTACCTATAATTTTCTAGATTCTATACTTTCATAGGAAAAACAGCCTTTTGGATTCTGGTAAGGTAGAAAGGAGTGACTGGGGCAACGTAAATAGGAAAAAGTTGAGAATTTTTATTTTTGGGGTCTGCGTCTGGATGTAAGGACTTCTTCTTCCACTAGATGGCAGTAGCTATTTAGAAAACGACTCCAAGCGCAGCTGAGGAAAGCTGCTGAAACGCGTTCACTCAAGTCTGTGCTTTTTGTTTCACAAATTGCCTAACCCGGAAGCAAGTGCTGAGGAAGGAAGTCAGACACGAATATTCATATTCATGTTCCAGGTAAAGATTCCCAGCCGACAGTTGAACGAGCGCCCTAGTTGGGGATATGGCTTTGAGGAGAGATCTCTGTGTATTTGGGGCTTGGGTGTGGTGAGAAGATATAGAGCTTTGAAGCATGGAGGGGGGAAAAGGTAAATCTCAGTGGTTAGAGTGTCTTTATTGATACACTCTTTCTAATTTAAGCCCCTTTGTTATTTCCCTCATCACCTCTGAACTTTCTGAGATTCAACCATATTTGTATGAAATGCTTGAATTTCTCCCCCCTCAAATTCAAACCCAAGAATGCAAGAATATTTACACATTCCTATATTTCCAGCGTCTGGCACGTTATAAGCATGTAATACTTACCAAGCGAAAGAATAAGAAGGAGTGAAGCAGGCACCCAAGAGGTTAGTGGTAGAAGGTACTCTCTTTGGGCTTTTTAAGGATTTGGTCCTGGTCATGGCTATGGAGTGGTGAGAGGCTGGCTGGCTGAGCTCAAGTTCCCCCACAGTTCTTTACTACAGTTGCTCATTGCAGAATTGGGGAGCCAACGATAAAGTTGCATGAGAGGAGGGAATGATCAAGCCGGAAATAGCTCTAGCAAATGAAAGTGACAACTGTCAGAACCTTTGGCCTAATGGACCCCCAATGTCCTCAGATTGCCTCTGAAATCTGGGCAGTATGTGGAGTGGGGTTAGCAGAAGCAGCACAGCAAGTCTTTTCAATACAAGGGAACAGCCAGACAGCCTGGCCTGGAGGGAACGGGGCCTGTCCTAAGAAGCTGGGCCACAGTTCAGGGCATTCAGAGGATGCAGCCAGCCCCAGAGCTCTAAGGAAAAAGGCTGCCAATCTTCTTCTTTTTTTTTTTTTTTTGGAGTCAATTTTTTTTTCTCATATTTATTTATTTATTTATTTTTGAGTTGTATTTTATTTTATTTTTTTTTAATGATTTTTTATTATATTATGTTAGTCACCATACAGTACATCCCTGGTTTCTGATGTAAAGTTCGATGATTAATTAGTTGCGTATAACACCCAGTGCACCATGCAATACATGCCCTCCTTACTACCCATCACCGGTCTAGCCCATTCCCCCACCCCCCTCCCCTCTGAGGCCCTCAGTTTGTTTCTCATAGTCCATAGTCTCTCATGTTTCATTCCACCTTCTGATTACCCCCCCCTTTCTTTATCCCTTTCTTCCCCTACCGATCATCCTAGTTCTTATGTTCCATAGATGAGAGAAATCATATGATAGTTGTCTTTCTCTGCTTGACTTATTTCACTTAGCATTATCTCCTCCAGTGCCGTCCATGTTGTAGCAAATGTTGAGAACTCGTTCTTTCCGATAGCTGAGTAATATTCCATTGTATATATGGACCACAACTTCTTAATCCAGTCATCTGTTGAAGGGCATCTCGGCTCCTTCCACGATTTAGCTATTGTGGACATTGCTGCTATGAATATTGGGGTTCATATGGCCCTTCTCTTCACTACGTCTGTATCTTTGGGGTAAACACCCAGTAGTGCAATGGCTGGATCATAGGGTAGCTCAATTTTTAACTTTTTAAGGGACCTCCACACTGTTTTCCAGAGTGGCTGTACCAACTTGCATTCCCACTAACAATGTAGGAGGGATCCCCTTTCTCCGCATCCTCTCCAACAATTGTTGTTTCTTGCCTTGTCTATTTTTGCCATTCTAACTGGCGTAAGGTTGTATCTCAGTGTGGTTTTGATTTGAATTTCCTTGAAAGGCTGCCAATCTTCTTGACTTGGATTAGGCAAGGGTTTCTTAGATACAACAAAAGAAAAAGACATTATCAGATTTCCTAAAAAATAAAAACTTAGGTAAAGGACACCATCAAGCAAGTGAAGAAAGACAACACACAGAATTGGAGAAAGTATTTGCAAACCATGTATCTAATAAAGGATTGGTATCCAGAATATCTTAAAAATATATTTTAAAAAAACATTTTTTTACGGTAGACAAAAGATCTGAAAAGACATTTCTCCGAAGAAGATACACAAATAGCTAATAAGCATATGGAAAGGTGCCCAACAGTCTTAGCCATCAGTGAAATGCAGCTCAAAACCACAATGAGACAGAACTTCATAGCCCGCTAGGAGGTCAGTCATTAAAAAAAAAAAAAAACAGGTTGGCAAGGATGTGGAGGAACTCGAACCCTCCTACGCCTACGCTCGTGGTGTGAATGTAAAATAGTATAGCCACTGTGGAAAATATTAACAGTTCTCAAAGAGCTAAGCAGAATTGGCATTATGACCCAGGCATTCTACTCCTAGCTATGTTCCCAAGACTAATTACAATGTACATCCAAATAAAAGTTTGTACACAAATATTCATAGCAGTATCAATCATAAGAGCCAGGACATTCAGTCACCCAAATGCCTGTCACCTGATGAATGGATAAATGTGTACACGGGTGCAGTGGGATACTATTCAGCTGTAAAAAGGACTGAGGTACTGATACATGCTACAACACGGAAGATCCCTGAAGAGGGGGCAGCCACAAAAGACCACGTATTATATGATCATATGAAATGTCTGGAATAGACCAATCTTTGGGGACAGAAAGTAGATCGGTTCCGTAGAGCTGGGGGAAAGGACAGTTGGGGAGAAATGCAGAGTTACCCTAAATAGGTAATGGGGCTTTGTTTTGGGATGATGAAATCATTCTAAATTGTAATGGTTACACAATTCTGTGAATATACAAAAAACACCAAATTGTATACTTCAGAGGAATGAATTGTGTGGTATGTCTCAATAAAGCAGTTTTATGATTTTTTTTTTAAGTCAGAAAAGGAAAGAGGCTCTACAGCTGGCTTCCCCAGTGGATGGGGAGGAGCTGAGAAAGAGGGAGAGAGAGAAAGTCTATGTGTGTCCCCTGCGTGGCAAATGGGAATATGGAGGAGGAAGAACAATAGAAAATAGATAACATTCTTCCTTTCAAGGAAACAAGTTGTCACGGCTGTTCAGCTGTTTTCATTTCCCACCCAGCTGTCTTGACCTTTGATGTACACCATTGTGTAATGTTGGGTGCATGGCATGTTGATCTGATACACTTCCGTGGTGTGACATGATTACCACAGGAGGGCTAGCTAACGCCTCCATCCCCTTACGTTAATTACCATTTCCTTTTCCTGGTGTGAACACTTGAGATTTCCTCTCGTAGCAACTTTCACGAATCTACATGCTACTGTATTGTTAAGGACACTCGCGGTGCTGTGCCTGAGACGCCTAGAACTCTATCCTGGGAGCCAGAAGTTTGTACCCTTTGGCCCACCTGTCCCCACCCATGCTGTTGTTTTCAAAGGTCTGCACTTCTGTTGGAGACTCTGAATCTGAGTAGATGCAGGTTCCACACCCAGGGGTTGAGAAAATAGATTGGGCTGGAAAGAAAGCAGGTGGCCAGTAATCATCTGAAAACTGGAAATATTCACCAGGAACCTTTTTATCTGCTTGTTGATTGTCTGTCATGTTTCTGTCTTAGACCCGCTCGGCTGTTTACTAGGTGTGAGACCTTAAGCAAGCTATTCTCTCTTAAAACTGAGTTATCTTATGAAATGGGGGGATTATAATTGTCAACTATTAGGTTTGTTATGCAGATTAAATGAGCCAGTATATGTGGAATATTTAGCTCTCTGCCTGGCACCTAGAAAAAGTGCTCAGTAAGAGCTATTATTAACTATTAGTTAAATAACAGTCATAATTATTAACATTTCCTAAGGCTGCCATAACCAGGGATGAAAAACTGTGTAACTTAAACCAGAAATGTCTTGTCTCACAGTTCTGAAGGCCAGCAAGAGTCTGAAGTCAAGGTGTTGGCAGGGCCGTGCTCTCTGCACTAGGGAAGGAACTGTTCTGGGCCTCTCTCTTAGCTTCTGGTGGCCTCACATGTTCTTAGGCTTGTAGATCACTCCTGCAGTCACGTGGCTGTCTTCTCCCTGCGTGTGTCCACTTTGATCTCCCTCCGTGCACATCTGTTTGTTTCCAAATTTCTGCTTTCCACAAGGACACCGGTCATACTGGAGCAGGGCCCTCACTAATGATCTCATTTTAACTTGATCACCTCTGTAAAGACCCTATTTCCAAATTCACATTCTGAGGTAGTGGGGATTAGGATTTGTTACCCTTAAAAATAATGATGTCTCTTATTTTACCAGCAAAACGGGTTTGTTTGGGAATAGCAGAATGGCAATGTAGGACAGGCACGCTCAGGCAAAACCATAGGCAAGTCCCACAAACAAAGGGGAGGAACTTTATTTTACAGAGGAGAAGGAGGAAGTTGGGAGGAGTTGTTTTGAACAAAAGTCCACTGGAGAAAAGCAAGAAAGAGGTCAGGGAGATGAGGGTTTCTCCCTGGCTGAGTTGCACGGTCTGCCATCTCTCGTAGGAGACGCAGTGTGCCTCTTTCCCTGTTGGGGCCTGTAATTGGTGGTTATTTCCCCTTGACTTTTCTCCTGGTGGGGTCTGAAACTGAAGATTCTTGTAATTGACATTGAGTGGTCCAGGCTCTGCCTTCCAGCCACCCTTTCTGGCATCTTGAGTCTACTCCATTGAGATTTCCCTTTATTAATTTTCATAGACTTCACTAGATTTGGGGGGGGGGGGGCAGGGAACACAATTCAACCCATAACAGTCACATTCCCTGTTATCACAGAAGAGGAATCCCCTTCCCAGCTTTTGCCTAAAAATAGAAAACCCTCCACAAAAATCCAGGTGTCTGTTCTTTTGTGGGACCCACAAAAAGGCATTTTCATGAGTCTTCTTCTCTGAAGTAGGTCCCACTGTAGGCCACCAGCTGTGGGCAGTGTTCCCCTGGTCCCTCTACCCGCCCACCATCCCTCCAGATTCCCAAACAATGCCTAATTCTATTATTGTCAGTCATTTCCCCATGGGCAGCAGTTTATTTCTGTCATCAAGTCTCTGATGAAATCTTTAGCCATGAAATGTTTAGTCCAATCCCAACAAATCGTGTGTAGTGTTAACATGGCACAGGCAGCCGGCGGCCTGCATTACGTGGTAATTTGGAAGCGAGAGAAGTGATAATATAGGGCCAGGCTTCTTTTGTGAGCTCGCATTAATGCTGGAGCTGGTGATGTCAATTGACAGCCCATTGATTTGGGCTAATAGTGCCTGGAGGGGGCAGAATTGGGGCGAGATAGGGAATAAAGGATATCGGTCAGTCGCCAGGATCCCGGCAGCTTTTAATCTATTATTGCCCTCTTTTAATGCAACTTCTGTGTCAGCCGCATTTCCTTGCCCCAGCTCCGCCTGCTGTGCTGAACTGCGAAGCCAGTGGGACGCCACCCCCAGAGTGGTCCAAAGTTCCCCAGTATTGATTCTTTGATGCTCTGGGGTGCAAATTATAATTATTTCATTAAGCCCTTTAATGGGTATCAACTATGAACCTTCCCCAGCCCAGGCTGGGGTGGCCAGGGCGAGGTCCATATCATTAATCTGTGTTCATCTCGTTGCTACCAATTGTCGTTCCCTGGACCCTTTTTCCACCTCCTATTATCGCGTCTATGGTTTTAGTGGGAAGCAGGTCGATCTACTCTCAGAGAGGAGCTGGGAAGGGGAGTTGGCTGATTTGGAGAGGCCACAGGTGAGCAGATTGCAGTGTTGGCTATCCACACCGAGGGACTGGCTATCCAATCACACTGTCAGATCTGCTCTGCCCACTTCTAGTTTGCTTGTGCGGGGAGGTGATGAACAATACCTCCGAACAAAGCAAGAGATCTCGCAGCTGCTTCCCTGTGTGGCTTTGAGTCCTGTTGTAGCTCAGGAATACGACACACCCTCACTTCAAGTTGGCGGTCAACCTTACTAGGGCGCTGTGGATGCAAAGTGTACAAAATCCTGCCTTGTGTCCTCAGGGAGCTTCGACTCCCGTAAAGGATCTAGGAAAGGGATCAGTAAGCAAAGACACTAATGAGTGTTGAGAGAGGGCAGAGTATAGGGAATTATGGCACGTTGGGGAAGGGGCCTTGACCGAGGCGTGGGGGTCAAGGAGGGCTTCCGGGAGGAGCAAATGCTACATTGAACCCGAAGAATGAGTAGGATAGTCCTAGGAAGCAGGAAGGGCATACCAGTCAGTGGGAACAGCACGTTTAAGAGGCCTGAAGTGAAAGAGAGAAGGCACATGAAATTTTAGAACCTCCCCTAGCTGAGTAAGGCCAACACCTTGTATGAGGTGGGGAGAAGTCCCTCCCCCCACCCGGTTTCTTGCCTTAACCCACCTGCCATTGCTGATTAATCTCATCAGGAGCCTCAGGAAAGCTTGGGGGTCCCAGGTGGTATTTCCCATCATTTTATCAGAGGCTTTCTTGTTTCTACCATACTTTTCTTAAGGCCAAAAGCGAGTTTTCTTTCAGGTTCACTTGTTTGGCTCATGTGGTGGTTTTAAAACATGTCTGCATTTTTTTTTTCTGCAACTTTTTTTGACACTCCTGTCATGAAGGTAGGGAGTTTAATTCCTCTTCCCTTGACTATGGGCTGGCTTTGGAGATCGACTTCCAAAAGATAGAATGCAGAGAAGGTAACTCAATCTCCAAGACTAGATTGTTAAATCCATGCTGCTTTCACCTGATTCTCTGGACGCTCACTGTAGGAATCTTCAGCTGCCCATAGGAAGCCCTGCTCCCATGAGGCCCATAAGTGGAAATGCCATACAGAAAGAGGGGACCATGAGTGGTTCTAGTCTGTGCCCCAAACACGTGAGTGACAAAGGTTGAAGATGATCTAGCCCCAGCCCTCAACTGACTACATCTTCATTTGGAGAGACTTGAGTGACAAGTGGTCAGCTGAGCCCAGTCAGTCCCCAGGTTGATGACCAAAGTAAATGAGTGTCATTATTTTAAGCCAATGTTTCAGGGTGATTTGTTACACAGCAATAGATAACTGGAACAGTTAGATTTGATTACATTTGTATCTGGTTAAGGTTGATTACTACAGCTTTACAGCTAGACTTAAAATCAGGTTATGAGTCCCCCAACTTTGTTCTTTTTCAAGTTTGTTTTACTCATCTAGATCTTTGCCTTTTCCATGTACATTTTAAAAATCAACTCAATTTCTACCATAAATATAGCCTGCTTGAATTAAAATTGGGATTTTAATGACTCTACAGATTAAATTGGGTAGAACTGACGTCTTAATACCGAGCACCAATCCAACAATACAGTACATCTCTCCATTTATTTAAGTCTTTTTTTTTTTTTAATGTAGGCTCCACACCCAGGGCACAGCACATGCTTGAGCTTGAATTTACAACCGTGACATTGAGATCTGTGCTGAGATCAAGAGTCAGAAGCTTAACTGAACTACCCAGGTACCCCTATTAAGTCTTTTTAAATTTCTCTCCGTGGTATTTTGTAGTTGTTTTTTTTTTTTTTAAAGATTTTATTTATTTATTTGACAGAGAGAGAGGCAGTGAGAGAGGGAACACAAGCGGGGGAGTGGGAGAGGGAAAAGCAGGCTTCCCGCTGAGCAGGGAGCCCAATGTGGGGCTCGATCCCAGGACCCTGGGATCAAGACCAGAGCCGAAGGCAGACGCTTAATGACTGAGCCACCCAGGCGCCCCTGTTTTGTAGTTTAGAAGGAAGAAATCGTCCATCTTTTGTTAAATTTTCCTAATTAAATTTTTTATGCTATTTTAAATAGAACTGTTCTAAAATTTCATTTCCCGATTAATTGCTCCTACTTTGTAGGAAAATAGCTGAACTAAAATATTAACCATGTATTGTGAGATGTTGCTGAATTTAATTCTATAATGGTTTTGTAGAATTCTTTAATATTTTTTCCAGAAACAATCCTGTTATCTGCGAGGAAAAGTGGTTTATTTCTTCCATTCCAGTCTGTACACCTTTTACTTCTTTTTCTTTCCTTATTGCTTTGGCTAGGATTCCAGTAAAATGGTGAATAGAATGACGTTGAGAGCGGACATCCTTGCCTTGTTTCTGATCTTAGGAGGAAAGCATTTAACATTTCCCCATTAAGTGTGATGTTAAATTTGGATTTTTCATAGACGTTAATAATTTGGGTTTTGGTATTATGTTTATATGAAGGGTAAATTTGTTGAGCATGGCGATCTGTCCATGACAAAACTGCAGGCAGAGACCAGGATGGAGAAAGAGGGCTAATGCAAGTAAACATAGGTGCTCACCATGCCGGGTACTAAAGTAACAAGAAGTGTTGCAAGTCTGGCTTCCAGAAATAGCCCAGAAAGAATGGAGAAAGGTGAGTCAAGACAGAATAACACCCTCAGGACAGGACTTGTGGGCTTAGAATAGCTTCTTTCTTCCTCTCTACTTGGTGATCTATTCACTTTTCTTCCTTCCTTCCTTCCTTCCTTCCTTCCTTCCTTCCTTCCTTCCTCTTTTCCTTTCCTTTCCTTTCCTTTCCTTTCCTTTCCTTTCCTTTCCTTTCCTTTGATTTTATTTATTTGAGAGAGAGTGAGAGACAGCATGAACAAGGGGAGGAGCAGAGGGAGAAGGAGAAGCAGCCTCTCCGCTGAGCAGGGAGCCCACCATAGGGCTCGATCCCAGGACCCTGGGATCATGACCTGAGCCGAAGGCAGATGCTTAACCAACTGAGCCACCCAGGTGCCCTATTTACTTTTCAAAAGTCAGCTGAAATATTCTCTTTCTGGAATTCTCCTAGGCAAGGTTGGTGACTTCCCCACTCAGCATTTCCTATATGCTTTCCACCTTTAGTATCATCTTTTTCACACATTTTGGAGATGTTTGAATGCCTGGCTGTCTTCCCCCTGGACAGGGAGATCCTCTGAGGTGGGGACTGTAGCTTCTTCATTTTCATATATCCCTTTCCTGTAGACCCTGCCTCTCTGGGAATCATGGGGCAGAGTCAGAGCTCTGGAGTTTGCATACCATATTTCCCCAGCTGTGAAAACCTCAAGCAAGTTTCCCTCTGAAAATACTTTTCTTTAAAATACAATTCCCTTCTAAGAACTAAGAACTAAGAACTAAGAAGGTCAATACTTCTTAGACACTCGGTTTTCTCATCTATAAAAAGGGAATAATAATACTTGTCTTAGAGGTTGTTGCTACCTGCTCTTTTAGTGGTTGTGCGAATTTCTTGACTGAAGGGACACAGTTTTGTATCGGAACAGGGGTGTGGCTTAGAGATGAACAAAGGGACGATCTTGCATGATCCCTGATTTGAAAGGAAACCTGATTAATTCAATCCTACCAGACTTTAGAAAGTATATTCTGTAATGCAGTGGGGTTCCCAACTCAAACCTCTTTTTTTTATAAGAAATATTTTGGAATATCCTCTTTTCTATCACAGAGTGAGAATCATACATAACCAAGTATTCAGTTGTAATTGTAAATCTGAAGGAGAATTAAAGAAAAACAACTTGCAATAAAATACTGTGTTTCAGTAGATCAATGCTCAATTTCAGATAAGCTGGAAGACACAGAGAACTAAGTGAGATACTCACTCCTGCGAGTTACAAATTCACACGGATTCAGGCCAGTGCTTTGGTGGCTCAGATATCAGTGACATTGCTGTCAAGACATGCTTTTCTGGGGCGCCTGGGTGGCTCAGTCGCTAAGCGTCTGCCTTCGGCTCTGGGCGTGATCCTGGAGTCCTGGGATCGAGCCCCACATCGGGCTCCTCTGCTGGGAGCCTGCTTCTTCCTCTCCCACTCCCCCTGCTTGTGTTCCCTCTCTTGTTGGCTGTCTCTCTCTCTCTCTCTGTCAAATAAATAAATAAATAAATCTTAAAAAAAAAAAAGACATGCTTTTCTGAAATGGTAAGCAAATCTTTGTATTGTCCCAGACGAAACAAAGGGCATTCACCTCTCATTTTATATGGTATTTGCACTCAGGGAAAATTCACTGTATTTTAAAACTGCAAGAAATATTTCATATTATTGTTGTACAACATAGTTAATTATGGAGGGTTTTTTCACCTGTAGGAATATTTGGAAGATATTCGGAAATCACTTGGGATGTGGCAATTTCCTTGGTGTCCAGAACTGACCTGAATATTGCAGGATACCAGGCATCCCTCTCTACTACCCCTTTAAGGCCCGTCGTGCCCCCAATCGGGGCAACAACCAAAAATGTTCCTACAAATTTCCTAAGTGCCCTGTAGGGGGCAGTATCACTCTGAGCCCTGATTCTGGAGTTAGCCTTTGGTTCAAAAACCCTCGCACTGCCTTCTTTTGTTGATGTGGCCACTTGACTTCCAGTTTCTTCACCTATAAAAGGTGTGTGTGTGTGCGTGTGTGTGTGTGATACATCCAGTCGCAAGGTGTGTAAAGGTGTCAATGACAGTGTAGTAAATGACACTTGGTGTAGTGTCAAGTACCTAGTACTCAGAAGTAGCTAATCGATGGAGCATTTATTATTGGTCACAATAGCAACAATCCTTTGCGTTTAGTGCCATTAATAACTATAATTTTCATTTGGGTAAGTGAGGCCCGAGTACCTTGCCCAAGGTCACATAGGAGGTGACATGGCAGAAATTTGGACACAGGCAGTCTGACTCCCAAACCTGTTTGGTTACTCTCCACACTCTACTGACTCTGTTGTGAGTGGTACAAGCAAGACTACCCCTGTAGCTTGCCCAGAGTTAACCCCTCCTGATGCCCCACTACTTTTGTAAAGGGTCTCCACTGGCTAACTTTCTAGAATGCTGACCCATCTGAAGCTGAGAGACCAGCTAGGTCAAGAGCAAGGGAGAGGTGCAGAGGGCACGCAAACCATCCCACTAGTCCCGTTCTCTCCACCCACTCCCTTGAGTGTGGGATTGCGAGTTCTCGTTGGGGGGAATGCCTGAACTGTAATCATACCAGGGAAACTGAGGCCTGGGAGGGTGAGGATAAGCCACTTGCTTTGAGGACAGGCTGATTTGGGCTCCAGACAAAGACTAATTCACATTTAGAGCGATCTGACAATTCACATCAATGCCCAGAAATCCCCTGGTGCAGTCATGGTGTCGTCATGCTGACTCCAGAGGGGCTGAGAAATGAGTCTCCGGGACTCCCTGTCCTAAGGAGCCCACAGTGGAGAAATCAACAAAAAGCCTTTGTGAGGCCGAAAAGGAGAGCATGGGGAGGTTGGGGTGGCGATTTTTGAAGAGTTGGAGAATACGAATCTATTGGTGTTACTCTGGGGTCAGAATCAGCATTCACGGTTGACTTGAGGTAACAAGAAGCTGTTTGGGAACTAATATGCCAATTATTGCCTCTAGTTCCAAAACCATTCTTTTAGACTCTTTTTAAAAAGGATTTTACTTATTTATTTTAGAGAGAGAGAGAGTGCATGTGAACCAGGGGAGGGGCAGAGGGAGAATCCCAAGCAGACTCCCTGTTGAGCGCAGAACCAGATGTGGGGCTCGATCTCACGACCCTGAGATCATGACCTGAGCCAAAATCAAGAGTTGGCCACTCAACCCACTGAGCCCCCCAAGGCGCGCCCATTCCTTTGGACTTTGATGCTGGTCCTGGGACTCTGAAAAGCACATTTCTCCTTGCCAACTGGATCCCTGTTAAGTTCCCCTATTAGGGACATCAAAGGGAGACTGGAAAGCAGGATGAAGGACAAGGAACTTGACCTTCTTCTTTGCTGTTGCTGATGGCATCCCGGGCAATGCCCTCCGCCATGACAGTGATGACTGGTTCTGGTTTCCAGCATACCCAGGACAGATAGCACTGTGCCCCTTTGGAGGTTGTCAGCCCGGGGTGGAACTACCCCCACCCCAAGGTCTGCATTCCAGTCTGCTAGGCTCCCCCGCCCCAGCTCCTGAGGGAGTAGCAACACCTGGCAGTGCCCCTCCTCAGAGGGCTGGCTCCCAGCCTTGGGGAGCCCCTCCTCTTCCCACTGTGCCCCAGCCTGAAGTCACTATCCCTGTAGTACCTCAGTGTCCCCTTTTAGCTGCGTCAGGCTTCTAACCACTTTCTTCTAGCAAAGTCTCCCTGTTGAGACCGTTCAGGTGGTTTCTGGTTTCTTAACCGGACCCTGACATAATTATTGTCAAGAAAGCTTTTGTTACAACCTATGACAGTGGTGAAAAAGTAAATGCATCACTTGGGAGGTTACAAAGTCTTCATTTCTAAAAGTATGGCATCACAGGATTGGTAGACCCCAAAGTATTAGAAATTATTTATTGGCCTTCATTATTTTACGGAAGCCCAGAAAATTAACTGGCTTACTGAAAAGTATGCTATTTCATTTAATAATTCTATATAGCATTTACTATATGCTAGACGCTTTATATATTTATAGTTCATTTAAACCATAACAACGTTCTCAGCTAGGTACTATTACTATTCCCTCTTTCTGAAATGCAGAGGTTAAGTAACTTGCCCAAGGTCACACAGATAGTAAATTGCAGAGCTGAGATTTGGACCAAAGATTTCTGGCTTGAATTCCTACCTTTACCTCTTGTCTCTATGTTGCTGGAAATGAGCAGCAGTGCTCTCACTGGAGTCTGGGACAGTTCACTTCCATTCTAGCGTTCTCCTGATGGTAGAGCAGATGGTCGCTGCAGGCCAGTTTCCCATTTGGTGAGCGTTGCAACACTCAGATGCCAATTTTTTTTAAAAGATTTTATTTATTTGAGAGCAAGAGCAAGAGAGAGAGTGAGCACAAGCAGGGAGAGGGGCAGAGGGAGAGGGAGAAGCAGACTCCCCTCTAAGCAGGGAGCCCGATGCAGGACTCGATCCCAGGATGCCGGGATCATGACCTGAGCCGAAGGCAGCTGCTCAACCAACTGAGCCACCCAGGCGCCCCACATGCTGATTTCTATTACATTTTTTTAAACTTCCTGTTACCCACCTCAAGAAATTCTATGTTCTTTTTATTCATCACCTACAGCTAAAACTTCTTTAGAGCCTTGCAGAGTTGGGCACTTTTAGAGTGGGTACTCAATACGTATTTGAAGAAAGATTCAGTACATAATTACTGCTTATATTAATTATAGCAGTAACACTTAATATTTATATTAAACATTTAAAATATTTCTTGTGATTTGAAATGTTTTTGATTGTGGTAAAACATGTAACATAAATTTTCCCATTTTAACCATTTTTTAAAATATTTTTTAAATTTAAATTCAATTAATTAACATATAATGTGTTATTGATTTCAAAGGTACAGATCTGTGATTCATCAGTCTTATATAACACCCAGTGCTCATTACATCACATGCCCTCCTTAATGTCCAGCACCCAGTTACTCCATCCCTCTACCCCCCCAACAACCCTCAGTTTGCCATCTTAACCATTTTTAAGTGTACAGTATGAAGTATATTTATATTGTTGTGCCACAAATCCCCAGAACTTTTCCATCTTACAAAATTGATATTCTGTATCCATGAAACAACCACTCCCCATTCCCCCCTTGCCCGCCCCCCCCCCCCCCCGCCACAGCCCCCGGCAACTACCATTCTACTTTTGGTTTCTGAGACTTTGACTACTCTAGATACCTCATATAATATACAAAAATTTTCGTATATAAGCCAATTTTACATTCTTAATATTATTTGATTATAACAATATTTCTTTAAAGTAATCTCTAGACCCATCGTGGGGCTTGAACTCACAACCTCCAGCTCAAGAGTTGCATGCTTTACCCACTGAGCCAGCCAGGTGCCCCTGATGACAACAATAGTCTTACAAGGAGGCAGGACAGAGCCTCTTGGAGGCCTGGACCATTTCCATTTTTTTAGACTCTCAAAATATAAAGAAATACCAATTTGAGATTACAAAAATTGTGGTACATTAAAAATTTTACATTGAATGGATGCTTTAAAATGCAATGCCATGTACTTGTCCCAGAAAAAAATTATTTAAAAAATTCCTTAGAGTGGGGATGCCTGGGTGGCTCAGTGGGTTAAGCGTCTGCCTTCGGCTCAGGTCATGATCTCAGGGTCCTGGGATGAGCTCTGCATCAGGCTCCTTGCTCGGGCGGAGCCTGCTTCTCCTTCTGCCTGCCACTCCCCCTGCTGTGCGCTCTCTCTCTGACAAACAAATAAATAAAATCTATTAAAAAAATTCCTTAGAGAGTACTGCCGGTATGATCCAAAAATGTCACATAAGTTTCAAACTGGATGGAGAACACCTCCTTCCAATCCTGTATTTCTCTGTGGCTGAAAATATATTCGTTTTGAGATAATGTCAAAATCTAAATGTGAGGCCCTTCATTGATGTGGGGTTCAGGTAAAAGGACCATTTCTCCCTCTCCACCAACTTGTCCACTTACAAAAGGATAGCCATCATCCCCATTTTTACAAAGCAGAAGTGTCTGCAAATATGATTCCTAGCTGAAGATGTAACAGCAAATTTGGCGGTGGTGGTGGTGGGTGGGTGGCGGTGTCGAGACTTGAACTCAGATGTTTGGCTGTAAGCCTAACACTCCAAGCGCCAAGCCGGGCTGACCGGGGCTGTCCGCCTCTCAGTTCAGTGCTGCCACAAACAAGGATGTGAGCGTGGCCGCTGTAGCAGAGGAACGGGGTTTTCCTGAGCACACTCATTGAGGTGGGCTGCCTTACAGGTAGTGAGCTCCCAAGCTCTGGGAGCAGTCAAGACGAAATTTGACTGGCACCATTTGGGTTTGCTGCCTAGGAGGTTCAGGAATGGGGAGTGGGAGTGGGGAGGAGGGAGTGGCGTTCGATTATTTCCAACTTATCTTCAAACTCCCAGTGCAGGGCTGAGCCCAGACCATCCGCACATCTGTGTGCTCTGGGGAGAGGCAGTCTGGGCCTCGCATTCAGTTCCCCACCTTTTCATTAGCAGTAGCCTGCCGCTGGTTGTTGGGTAGCCACGGCTTAATTTGAACAATTGGGCTCCGGGTTCCCGAGGAAAACATTCCGGGCGCCTCAGCCATCCATCAGTATTCTCTTCAGTCCCCCGACAGCTGCTACTGCGGGCTGCCTCAACCCGCACTGACCTCATCTTCTCACACAGAGCAGAGGAGGATTTGGAAAAAATTAGTTATATTAGTGACTCCCCAAAACACTCCGTTTACTTGTGATATGACAAATATTTCAGCCATTAGGATCTCTCTGTCTCTTATCATCTTAAATGCACTCACTTACATTCCAAATCACTACTTAATTTAAAAGCCTATTTGTTGAGATTGTGACAGACCCAGGGAAAAGGAGAGACAGACACTCACTCAGCTCTGGCTGGAATAGAATCAGACTTGGAACTTTGATTGAATCTTTCTCCACAAGACTTATGCTCAGTCAGGTACAATCTAAACACGCAGGAAGCAAGAAACTTAAAGGGAAACCCACTCTGTAGAGATTTACAAGCTCTGCTTTGAAGTGGTAGGTGGCATCGTGACCTTGGGCAAATGACTTTATTGCTGGGTGTCCTCATGCTCTCTGAGCCCTGGATATAGTGACTCATTCACTGAACGTTTATTGAACCCCTAATATATGCTAGGCAGCATGACGGGTTCTGAGGGTACAAAAATGAATGACCCATGCTTCTGTGTTCAAAGCTATTCTCAGTTTATAATTAACAATAAACACTTTTGGGGCACCTGGGTGGCTCCGTCGGTTAAGTGTCTGCCTTTGGCTCAGGTCATGATCCCGGGGTCCTGGGATCGAGCCTCATGTTGGGCTCCCTACCCATTGGGAAGCCCGCTTCCCCTCTCCCTCTGCCTGCTGCTCGCCCCACCTTGTGTACTCTCTCTCTCTGTTAAATAGTTTCTGCTTGTTCAAATTTTTGCAGGATATCTATCATCTATCTATCTATCATCTATCATCAATCATCTATCTATCATCTGTCTACAGTATATTCACATACAACAACCTTTAATTTCACAGCAACCCAATGAGGTAGTGGGTTAGTATCATTACTCCTCCTGATAAAGATGAGAAAACGGCCAATTAGAGAGGTCACATAATTTACCCAAGGTTGCACAGATATGTGGCTGAAATCAAGCTGCCTGATTAGGCCCTGTGGATTCTCTATGGATCTATTTCCAGGAGTGAAACTCGGAGCTCCCGTGTTTTGCTTTTAATAAAGGATCAGTGGGTGGGTTCACATCTCTGACATAGGACTGTTTTGGGAGTTCGGTCATGCGTGGGTTTGGGGGAGCACAGGGAGCCTGTGCTTATAAAGGGGAGGATGGTACCCCGTGTGTCACCTAGCGCGCCCAGCCCACTGGGGCATTTTGAATCTCAATGGTAGAGGACTGCGGTGAGAGACCTGCAACCTATTTAATTCTGTTAGAGAATCAGTGAGGTGCTTGACGAAGCCATTAACTGGGGTTCGTGTCTCCATTCTACTTATAAGACTCCAGGAGGGCAAATGCTGATGGAAATTTATTGATTTCTTTTTCTGCCTTTACCGAATGGGTCAAAAACATGGTATAACACTGCTGGTTCCAATTAAAATCACCTGTTAGCTTACAAAGGTTGGCCCTTTCCACCCTCCCCCCCTTTCCCCCATTTAAAAAGGGTTTAAAAGATTTTCATTTAATTGATTTGCTGTAAAATGCCCTTTACAATTACCCAGATAAACTAGGCGTCACCTGTGGAGTAAGAGCCAATTTGAGCTGTTTATCAAGACTTTGCCTCTGGCCACTTCTCACCCTGGGGTCTTGAGTCTCTGTATTGATAGCTTGCATCTGTCAACATTGGATATTTTTAGTGGGCTGCAGAAAGCTTTTAGGGTGATGGAGATGGTGGGGCTGCATCTTTGAGCAGGTGAAGAAAGCATGATGGAGTTTTTTGTTGTTGTTTGAAATGAGAATGTTTTATTGTGCTGAAAACAAGTTCAGGAAGGCAGCCTTGGCCCCGTATACCTAAAAATAATCAGAACTGACCCCATTTAAGAAATAGTCAGTGGGCTTCAAGGAAATGGGGACGTGGGCAGTGGATGAAACCGAGTAGCAAAATTTGCCCAGTTTCTCTTGGTTTGGACTTCATGTCAAGCTGTGTTTAATGTTAGTGGGGAGAAGTTGGGGCATCTCTTGCAAAGTTGTCTGTGAAGTGACATTTACGGTCTTTGCGCTGCTGGTGGTGGGGGTGGGGAGTTACAGTGGGTGGGAAACAAAGAAGGACGTAAGGGTATTTAATCTAGGTCTTGTGTAGTTCTGAAACCATACAGTTGAATCCACTTAATCATGGAAACAGTGTCAGTCCTGGCTAAAGAACTATGAAAAAAAATGGCACCAGAAAGCAAAACGCGGGCAAATATGGAAGGGGAGAGGTAAATTCTGGAAGGTATAGACCAATGATCTTGAAGTTGATCACAGCAAAGCTCTAGAATAAATTATGGGCAAAAATGTTTTGCGAGCCTTTGAAAGAAGATGGTCGCTAAGAATGAAGTATACTTTCCATTCTGACTGGTGTCAAACAGGAAATGCTCTAGACCCAGGAAGTCTAGTAGGGGTCACACAGGAAATAGTAAGGTGGTCAAAGAGACTAAATGACAGATTATTTATGAAAGCTTTTGGCACAAGGTGGATGCGTGATAAGTATAGGCTTTCATTATCTCCATTGTGGTCAAACTACTTCATCTGCTTCAATCCTGACTCTGATGAGAACCCCAGCCTATCCACTGACACTGCTTTCTCCCTATTGCCAGGGAACACTCAGTCACTAAATTCAACGGATCCTCCCAGTTCTTATTCTACTTGAACCCTTTGAGAATTTTGACATAGCTAATTTCATCCTTTTCTCCAAAACCTTTTCTTCCATTGCATTCTCTGCCACCACACTCTCTTGGATTTGTGCTAGTCTACCCACCCATTTCCCAAACTCTTTGGCCTAACGGCATTTCTCTGCCGTTCCTTAACTATGAGTGGTTGCCTATGGTTCTTTCCTAGATTCCACTCCCCACTCTTCTTGGAGCAATTTCAATATGTCTCCTTTCAAAATTTCATCAAGGTGGGCAACTGGATACCCACAGACAAAATCATGAATTTAGACCCCTACCACACACCCTATACGAAACTTAACTCAAAATTGATCAGAGCCCTAAATGTAATTCTAAAACTATAAAACTCTTAGAACCAAACATAGGTGTAGAGCTTTGTGACCTTGGATTTGGTCAATCGGTTCCTAGATGTAGCACCAAAAACAAAAGCAGCAAGAGAAAAGGTGGACAGGACGTCATCAAAATGAAGGCCTTTGCCTGGCAAAATAGGCCATCAAGAAAGTGAAAGATAACCAAAAGAATGAGAGACAAATTTTGCAAACCATGGGTATGGAAAGAGATTTGTATCAAGAATACATAAAGAACTCTTACAATTCAACAATAAAAAGAACGATAACCCAATTTAAATGAGGGGAAATGATCTGAATAGGCATTTCTTTAAAGAAGACAGACAAGTGGCCGAGAAGCACATGGAAAGGTGCTCAACACTACTAGCCATCAGAAAAATGCAACTCCAACCCACAAGATATCATTTCGTACTCACTAGGATGTGGAAAAATTGGAACTCTCATACACCACTGGGGTTGATGTGAATGGTGCAGCCACTTTGGAAAAGAGTCTGTCAGTTCTTCGAAATGTTAAACATAGAGTTACCATACAACTTAGGAATTCCACTCCTACTTAGATGATTAAGAGAAATGAAGGTATATGTCTACACAAAAACTTGTGCATGAATGTCCTAGCAGCATTATTCATAATAGCCCCAAAGTGTCGACAACCCAAATGTCCATCAGCTGCTAAGTGGATAAATAAAATATGCTCTATCCTTACGATGGAATATTCAGCCATAAAAAGGAATGAAATACTGGTGTGTGTTAAGACCTAGATGAACCTTGACCACATTGTGCTAAGTGAAAGAAGTCAGTTACAACAGGCTGCATAGTCTGTAATTCTACTTTTATGAAATGTCCAGAATAGGCAAATCCATAGAGACAGATAGACTGGTGGTTGCATAGGGTTGTAAGGAAGGATTTGGGGAGAAATGTGGAGTGACTGCTAATGGGTAGGGGGTTTGCTTTGGGGTGACAAAGATGTTCGAAATTGATTGTGGTGATAATCGCCACATATCTGTGAATATTCTAACAGTCATTGAATTGTATACTTTAGTGAATTGTACGTATGTGAATTATATCTCAATAAGGATGTTAAAAATTTTTCTCCTCTCATATCTTGGTGAAAGTTCACTTGACTCAGCCTTCCAAATCTCTTCCAGATCTGTCCATTTCTCTCTGTCTGGCCTGCCAACATCTATTTGGGTCACCATGAAGGCCTCCTAACTGACCATCCTGGCTCCACTCTGCTGCCTTGGAGATCTTTCTAAAGGGGCAGATTGGTCGTCTCACCTCTTGCCTCAATCTTGTCATGGCTCCTATCCCCATGAAGGTAAAGACCCAAATCCTTAAGGCAGTTTAAAAGGCCCTGTGTGATGTGGCCCCTGCTTATCTATCTCCTTAATCTCATCTCTCACCACTCACGGTTCACCATTCTACACATCCACATCTTCTTTCAGTTTGGGAATCTCTTCGCCTTATCTCATTTCTGGGCCTTTGCAAAGGCTGATCGGTCTGCTTTTTGGGTCTCAGCTTACGCGTCACTTGCTCTGGAACATTTTTTCTTAAATACTTCCCTTCTCCACACAATTGGGTTAGATGCTCCCCTACTCATGTGTTCTTATTTATTTTATAACGCTTCCTGTGTGCCAGGCACCCTTCTAAGTGCTTTATAAAATTAACTCATTTAATTTTCACAACCACTGTAGCATGTTGATACCATTACTATCATCTTCATCGTCCAGATGAGTATATGGAAGCACAGAGAGGCTTTGTAACTTTCCCAAAGTCACACAACTAGTGGTAGTGTCTGGAATTGAATCCAGACCCTATAGCTCTAGAGTTTGTGCTGTTATGTCATGCTGCTTGCAATTGCTTAACACATCACTGCACTTACTATATTACATTGTCATTGACTGTTCAGTTATATCTCTATGGGACCTTCGGTTCATTGAAAGTAAGGATTATGTTGGGCCTATTTATTGTTGTGTTCCCAGTATGAGGCTTAGCCTACAGTCCTTTAAGGAAAAAAAAAAATCAGTGAATGAACAAAGCAATTGATTAAGATACAGATATGTGAGATGTACATGAAAAGAGGTTATAAGATTTACAAAAAATCACAAAAAGAGTACAAAGAATTCCTATATGGTCTACCTAACTTCCCGTAATGTTAACATGTTGTATAACCACAATACAATGATAAAACCAGGAAATTGCCATTGCTACTCTACCATGTCCCACCAATATCCTGTTCATGGTCCGGGGTCCGATCCGGGATTACACATTGCATTTATCTGTCATGTCTCCTTAGTCTTTAAAACTGAGACAGTGTCTTAGTTTTTCTTCATCTTTCATGACCTTGACACTTTTGAAGAGCACCGATCAGCTGGATTACAGACTATCCCTCAATTTTGGGTTTGTCTGAGTTTCCTCATCATTAAATTCTGTTATACATTTTGTTAAGGGTACCACAGAAGTGATGCTGTGTCCTTCTTAGCACATCATATTGGGAGGCACATAGTACTATAGGTTTCCTTACTGGTGATATTAACTTTGATCACTTGGTTAAGGAGATATCTGCCAGGTTTTTCCCCTGTGAAGTTATTACATTTCTCCCCGGTAATTAATAATCATCTCATGGAGAGATACCTGGAGACCATACATATCCTGTTTCCAGTCATATTTTCATCCACAAATTTTGGCATCCATTGATGATACTTTCTTGAAACAATTACTATGGTAGTGTTTGCAATTGATGATTTTCTATTTTCATCATCATTTCTATGTTTTTGAGTTGTAGTGCTATAATAAGAAAGACATTTCCCTTTCTCTCCATTTACTATCTACCTATTTATTCAATCAACCATCTATTTATAGCAACATGAACTCTTGAATATTTGTTTTATTCTGTGGATCATAATTTGTTATTATCATTTCTTATTTTCTTGCTCAAATTGTCCCAGATTTGGGAGCTCCATCAAGTGAGCTTGCATCATCTCACTATGTTCTCATCATGTTTTTGAGCACTTCCTTACCTGCTGGTTTGTTCCAAGTTCTCGCTGTACTTTCTCTGCCCCTGCCGTGTTATCAGTCATCTCTTTAAGTATGCCTGGTTCCTTTTTGTTGGAGAATAATGGCTTTTTAAAAATGATTTATTTATTTATTTGAGAGAGAGAGAGAATGGGGAGAGGGACAGAGGGAGAGGGAGGGGGAATCCTAAGCAGACTTGTGCTGAGCGCGGAGTTGGACGTGGGGCTTGACCCCACGAACCCAAGATCATGACCTGAGCCAAAACCAAAAGTTGGACACTTAACCAACTGCACCACCCAGGTGCCCTGGAGAATAATGTTTAGAAACAAAGGTCTGGACACTAGATGTTCATTGCTACTGGCGTGTCATTGTTTCTTCACTCAGTGGGCACAACTAGGAAATACACGTGTGTGTGAAATACATACACATTTCTACTTATTTCCATATCTGGTTGTCTATCTATCTATTAAAAACCATGACTTTATACTGATCCCTCCAATTCCATTCCAACACTCGGGATTCATTCTATCCTTTCCGTTTCTTATTTGTAATTTCTTTCTCCAACCATAGAAACTCTGGTGGTTATTATTAACAATATATTTACTTCTTTGCTCAACCCTAGATTATACATAAAGCAGTTTCAGAATTGCTAACCTATAACCTATTTGAAAAACAGATTTATTAATTGGAGTACAATACTGTATACTCTTTAGTCTCAGTGTATACAGTTTACATTACTGTTCAAAGGTACTTAGGTGAATTCTATTTTACCTCGCACCCTTTATTGTGTTGTGATTAATTGTAATAAAGTTAATACATGTTTTTAAAAGTGAATAATACTTGTAAACGTATTTTGAAGACCACATGTATAGGGAATTGTTTCTTTCTTCCTTGCATAACCCAGAAGGCCTGGAGAGATATTCTCAAGCTGAGTCTTCCAGAGCCTGTAGGGAGATTTGAACCCTATCTCTTCCCACTCTACTCCTTTCGCCAGTACTTGTTTCCATGTCTGTATCACCTGTTTCTTCAGGGCTCTGGGAAGAAGTTCTTACAAGTGCTTTCAAAGTCCTGCATTTCAATCTGCCCACCTCCACTGAACTCTACTGCTTTGGCCCCCAGGTGAAACCTTTTGATACCTGCAATACCACGTTCGTCAGTGGGGAGTTTTCTATACCAAGTATCAGTCCAGGGGTGCCTGGGTGGCTCAGTCATTAAGCGTCTGCCTTCGGCCCAGGGCGTGATCCCAGAGTCCTGAGATCGAGTCCCACATCAGGCTCCTCTGCTGGGAGCCTGCTTCTTCCTCTCCCACTTCCCCTGCTTGTGTTCCTTCTCTTGCTGGCTGTGTTTCTGTCAAATAAATAACTAAAATTTTGAAAAAAAAAAAAAAAAAGTATCAGTCCAACCTGAATCAAACACCTTAATTGAACCCCTTTTCCTTTTTCTTGGGCTGAAAGTGGCCACCAGGTGGCGCTTCAGAGTCCACTACATCCCAGTTTTAAGTAAAAGTCCGCTTCTCCTGTGGTTAGGTTTGCTTCAGGAAGTCGTTGTTTTCCTGAGTAGGGAAGATACACCCTAGATGCAATTTTTTTTTTTTTAAGGTAGGCTCCATGCCCAACATGGAGGCCAGCCTGGGACTTGAACTCATGACCCTGAAATCAAGACTTGAACAGAGATCAAGAGTTGGACGCTTAACCAACTGAGCCACCCAGGCACCCCTCTGGCTGCATTTTTAATTTAATTAAGAAATTTCTTGCCATTTAATTCTTCAGCTCAGCTTTCACCAAAATGACAAAGGAAGCACAATTTAATCTGTGTCTTCATCTTTGCCCAGAAAACTTGGGCTCTTTGCCTTTTCCTTTCCTTAAAACCTGCTCCAAGGAAAAGCAAACATAGGTTTGTTGATGGCCATAATGTGGTCCCCTGTCAGGGGATGCTTCACAGTAAGTGTGACTGAGCTCCTTCATCTGTCAGCCTCTCTGCAAAGGAAGCTCAGGCTGGGCATCAAGGAGCTGGAAGTCGTGTAGAAACGCCACTATCAGTGTCTCCCCTGAGAGGATCACTTAGCCTTTCCGGGACTTTGGTGTCCTCACATGTAAATGAAGAGGTTATTGAACTCCATGGTCTCAACCACAAATCCCTCAGAAGCTCTGGGGATAACGTGAATCTATGAAGCGGCTGAAGAGTGGTTATGACAACAGGAAATTGGGTTGGCTAAAGTAGAATTGCACAGTGCACACTCTGCTGAAAGGCATTAAAATTTAAACTTTTAAAAAAACATTGAGTAGACCGAACAAGATACATCTGGGCATTGAATGTGTCCAGAACCTCTGCCGGTTTGCGGCTCATGGACCAGAGAATCTTTATCAGTGTGGTTTCTCCTAGGCCTGAGGTTCTGTAAACACTCAGTAGTTTGCTTGTGCTCTTCTATCTGCTTGCAATTATAAGCCATCACTATCATCCCCAATCATCTCTGCATGTCTAAAGCCTAATTCCTTCTTTAAAAACCCACTCAAATGCCACCTACTACAGGAAGTCTCCCTAGATTTTTCTCTCTAAATTGGAAAACATTTTCTCTTCCCCTTGAGTTCTAGCATTCTTAACCTTCTTCACAGCTCTCATTGCTTTTTTTTTAAGAAACGGTGTTACAATTATTTACATGCTGGTCATCAATCGATCAATCTGTCTATCTATATATAGAGAGGGGGGGGAGAGAAAGCTCCTTGTGGGCAAAATCCATGTCTTATTGAGTTTTGTATCTCCACCACCTAGAAAATCAGCTAACAAATATTTACTGAGAGCCGACTCTGTGCTAGACATGGTTTTAGATGCTTTTCTTAGCATATAGTAGTAGGGACTCAATAGATGCTTGCTAAATGAATGGTATTAAATGGCCAACCAGAATAATGAAAAAGAAAAAGGCAGATAACACCAAGTGTTAGGGAAGATGTAGAGCCATCCTCATACTCTGCTGGCCCCAATAGCCTTTGCTGTCTACTGTTTTCCCATCATTACCTTATGTTGCATGGCAAGAGGGATTTTGCAGACATAATTAAGGTTACTGACCAGTTGACCTTAAGATAGGGAGGTTATCTGAGTCGGTCCGATTTAATCATGTAAGATTTATTTATTTATGTTTTTTTAGAGAGAGGGCACAAGTGGGGGAGAGGGACAAAGGGAGAAGGGGAGACAGAGAATCTCAAGCAGGTTCCATGTCCAGCGCAGAGCCCGACATGGGCTCAATCTTACGACCCTGAGATCATAACCTGAGCTGAAGTCAAGAGTTGGATGCTTAACCGACCGAGCCACCCAGGGGCTCCAATCACATGAGTCCAGAGATTTTTTTTTCAGCTGGGGGCAGAAGAAGGCATCAGACAGATTCAAAGCATGAGAAGGACTGATTCATTATTATAACTTAGCTGGGCTTACAAGTGTCCTCTAGAAGCTGGGAGCCACCCTCTGCTGGCAGCCAGCAAGCAGACGGGGAGCTCAGCCCTAGAGAACTGCAAGAAGCAATTCTGCCAACAAACTGAATGTGTTTGGAAGCAGATTTCTTCCCAGAGCTTTCAGAGAAGAACCCAGACCCGCTGGCACCATGATTTTGGCCTTGGAAGACCTTAAGCAGAGAACCCAGTTGAACCTGCCTGAACTTCTGGTTACAGAATTAGGAGATAATAAATGGGTGCTGTTTTAAGCTACTAAGTTTGTGGTCTTTTGTTGTGCAGCAATAAAGAATTATAGATACTCAACCAGCACTGTGGGGAGGAATGAAGGCCTCCAGGCAGAAGCCAGCGCCAGTTGCCAACCATGTGGGCGAACCACGTCAGGAGCGCATCTGCCAGCCCCAGCTGAACCTTCAGATGAGGTGGCCCCGGTCAACGTCCTGACTGCAGCCTCACAAGGGATCCAAACCACCCAACCAAGCTGCTCCTGCATTCCTGTCTTGCAGAAACCATGAGAGAAAAGAAACTATTTTCAGTGTAAGTGTCAAGGTAGTTGGTTATGCCATAATATATCCCTGATAGATCACTGTATTGTCACTCAGTAGATGTCCAGGGTCTGAAAGGCTACCCATTAGAACCAAGCAGGGACATTCCAGGGCCTGCTAAGCTCTAGCATCCCAGACTGCAGACCCTGCAGGCAGCCCCACACTCCCCACAGCAGATCCTCTGGGTCTCTCTCTTTTTTTTTTTTAAGATTTTATTTATTTATTTGACAGAGAGAGACAGCCAGCGAGAGAGGGAACACAAGCAGGGGGAGTGGGAGAGGAAGAAGCAGGCTCCTAGCGGAGGAGCCTGATGTGGGGCTCGATCCCAGAGCACTGGGATCACGCCCTGAGCCGAAGGCAGACGCTTAACGACTGTGCCACCCAGGCACCCCAGATCCTCTGGGTCTCTTGTCCAACTCCTCTGTCCTCCTCCAGCCCCGCCTTGGATTCTCAGGGTCTGCAGTTGCCCCTGCACGCTTAAGAGCAAACTAAGCTTCCTTAGGAGAAGGATGAGAGAAAAATGGGTTATCTATCTATCTATCTATTTATTTTAAAGATTTTATTTATTTATTTGAGAGAGAGAGACAGCCGGCAAGAGAGGGAACACAAGCAGGGGGAGTGGGAGAGGAAGAAGCAGGCTCCCAGAGGAGCAGGGAGCCCGATGCGGGGCTGGATCCCAGGACTCTGGGATCATGCCCTGAGCGAAAGGCAGACACTTAACGACTGAGCCACCCAGGCGCCCTGAAAAATGTTTTTTTTTTTAATGGGAAGAAACATATACACTTCACAAGAGTATTGTTGATTAAATGATAATGATATGAAAACAAGATACTATACAGTCATTAAAAAGATATATATATATAAAAAGCTCTTTCTATAGAGATGTGGAACGTTGCCTAGAATAACAATAACAGACAACATCTATTTTTAGATGGAAAGAGCAAGGTTCAGAACAATGAGTACTTTAACTATTATTCAGTTACAAAAAAGACATTTATAAATATATACTATATAGGCATAGCTTATCTCTGATAGAAGATCCCCTTTTGGGTAGAGAACTGGCTGATTGGGGGCAGGGGTGGAAGGGAGATCTCATTCTTTTCACTGACATCTTTTGTACCTTTTGAATCCATGTACGTGTATTATCTATTAAAAATAAATTCCTTTCTTGGAAAGAGATAGTAGGCACTCACCAACAATTTCCTGCTTCCCTGCTCCCTTCCCTTAACACACTCACACACAACTAGAACCCTCTGCCCCCACACACCTTTCCTCCACATGTACACTTTGACCAGTAAACGCACAGCCAAATGCTCTCCCTTCCCCCACGCCCCTGGTGCCCAAGCATGCACCCAGCAAGCGTGCCGTCCTGTGTATGGTATGTGTGCATATGTGTATGTATGTATCTGTGTGTATATGTATGTGTGTGTGTGTTGTATACACGCACACGTGTTTGTGCTCTGATCCAACCCTTTATCCGCTACCCTCACCAGCGCCTGCTTCCTGTGTGTGTACACCTGGATAGATGCTCCAATTATGAGGCGAAATAGGTTAAAAGTACCCTATTCAAAAGCATTAAAGGGGCCTAATTGTAGGTGACTGTAAAACTCTAATTAGGGGAGGCCTCATTAGCTGCGACACGAGGAGGAGGAGGACGCGGACCCGGACCAAATGACAAAGGCAGCCTCCTCAGACAGTTAGGAGCGAGGGGCTTAATTGCCCTTTGACAAAACTGGAATGGGGGAGACAGGAAGGAGGAGAGGCCACTCATCAAAGGAGGGGAGTCCCGCAGGCCAGGCGTCTCCCTTGTGCTCCCCCAGCATCTGCCTGGAGGCCATTTGGATGAAAGCAGTCACTTACCTTCCACGGAGCCTGGCAGAGGGGTAGCAGGAAGTTGGGACTCGCCTCCTGCTGTCTCCCTGCTCCACTCCCTGAGCTGCCTGGGCTCCAGCTCGGCTCTGCAGGAATCCCATGTCCTTGGTTCCCTCCCACATATCGAAATCCATTCTCTGGGGGCTGCGAGCATAGCTGTGGGCAGGGCCCACGTTCTCATCCTGGCTCGGCCACTCACTAGCCGTGTGACCTTTGTGAGTCACTTAACGCTGAACAAACCCCTCTCCTCAATTACAAAAGGGACCAATAACACCCGTCTTCCAGAGTTGTGAACAAGCACAGAATGGCAATTGAGAAAGTGCGTTGCAAACTGCACCTCGCTCAGTAATTATTACCTGTTATGGACCGGGTCACATGCTCCTGGAGGACAGGAGTGATGTCTTGGTCACCTGTGCTCTCAGGGTCCTGCTACATGGATCGAAGAAGAGTGGCGATGAAGCATCATCCGCACGGTGGGTGAAGTGGAAGGCCAGAACGAGTACATTCTCTCGGCCTTGGTGTGAATAAGTGGACAAAACCTTCGACAACGGGGTGAACTGTGGTGTCTCTACCATGAATCCTCATATTCACTGAGCATTTCCGGTGGGGCAGCACCATCCCAGACAGTTCACGTGTATTCACTTACCGGATCCTCACGATGTCCTTTAGGGGGAGTACATGATCAGCATCACCTCCATTTGGAAGAGGAGGAAATCAAGTCTCAGCTTTAGAGACTTCCCCAAAGCTACATTGCTAATAAGCGAGGGAGCAGGTTTTGAACCAAAGTAGTCTGGCTCTCAGCCCGCGATCTTAACCCTGTAGCGTGTAGGCACCAGCAAGCTGGCGGTGAATGACATTTGGGGCTTGTGGCCTGTTTGATGCTCTTGAATTATAGCTAATATTTTTCAAGTGCTTATAATACAGCAGGCACAATGCCTGGTAAGAATTTTACATGTTATCTCCTTCAATCCTTCAAACAACCCTATAAAATAAGGTCTCCTGCTTCTTTTTCCCATTTTACAGGTGAAGAAACGGGGGCCAGAGAAGTAAAATACATTGCCCAAGATCACAGTAAGAGATAACTGTAGGGTTTTGTTTTTTTTTTTAAAGATTTTATTTATATATTTGAGAGAGAATGAGAGAGAGAGCACAAGCAGGGGAGGGGGAGAGGGAGAGAGAGAAGCAGACTCCCTGCTGAGTAGGGAGCCTGATGTGGGGCATGATCCCAGGACCCTGGCATCATGATCTGAACCAAAGGCAGATGCTTAACAGACTGAGCCACCCAGGTGCACCCCCCCTTTTTAAAAGATTTTATTTATTTGAGAGGGAGAAAGAGAGTGAGATGACTATAGGGTTAACATTGGAACGTCGTTAGTCTGACTCAGAGTCCACATCCTGAACAATATAATATTTTGCAGTTACTTTACATAGAGAGCTGCCCCCTTTGTTGAAGCTGTAGGACTGGTCTGTGTGGTCCAGCTAGTCTGGTTCTGCAAGAAGAGAGAAGTCTGGGCTGGGGGACAGTGCAAGGGGAACCACCATGGAGTCAGAGAAGACACGGGGCCATTCAATGATAATGTGACAATGACAGTCATATCTTCCAGAAGCAAGATATTTTGCTAATTGCTTTCTAGCTGTTCTAGGTCTTCAAAGAGTTTGTGGCCTCCAGGTGGCACAAAACTAACCCTCCAATGATTATGCTATGACAATTATATGATTTTATTTTATTTTATTTTTAGCAGGTTCCTTGCCCAGCATGGAGCCCAGTGCAGGGCTTGAACTCACAACCCTGAGATCAAGACCTGAGCTGAGATTAAGAGTTGGGTGCTTGACCAAATGAGCCACCCAGGCACCCCTAAAGCTTACATGTTGAAGAGAGGTGCAAGGAACTTTGGAAGTTCATCACAGAGAGACAGGCATATGATGGATGGAATCTGAAAAAGCATCATGGGTAAGGAGCCAAGGATCTCAAAGGGAGGCGAGGGTGTCAGCAGATGAAGATAAATGAGAAGGGCTTTCGGGGACTATGGTTGTGAGGCCTACACTTTTCCTTTTGGCAATGGCCCCACATTTGAAAGATCTGTCCCATCAAAGTGGATTCATTAAGTGATACAATTTCCTATTTATAATTAAAGATAGCAAAACTGTCGATTAAAGTTCCTGATCATCACACATTAACCAACGTTTATTCACCAAACAGTATTTAGCACCTTGTTTGTGTGAAGTGCTGTGCTTGGTACTTGGAATACACTCATGGTACATTAATAGAGAAGATACAGCCCTTTCTTTTTTTTTTTTTTTTTTAAAAGATTTTATTTATTTAGTCGACAGAGATAGAGACAGCCAGCGAGAGAGGGAACACAAGCAGGGGGAGTGGGAGAGGAAGAAGCAGGCTCATAGCGGAGGAGCCTGATGTGGGGCTCGATCCCATAATGCCGGGATCACGCCCTGAGCCGAAGGCAGACGCTCAACCGCTGTGCCACCCAGGCGCCCCGATACAGCCCTTTCTTTAGGGAACTCTCTGAATTTGTTGGTTGAAACCAATGAAACTTGACATTTCTGTCCCACGTTATGTCAGGTAGAAAAATGTACATTTGTTATTAGGCCTTTTGAAATATTTGAAAGGAAAAAACATTACCGACTATGTGCTCAGCATGCTGTGGGCACCTTACTACACTTGGTTTTATTGGTTCGGGTCTCCCCTCCACCTTCCCTAGAAGGCAAGCTCCATGTTTTGTTCATTGCTGTGTCTCCAGTGCCTACAATGATGCCTGCCACATATGGGACTAGTTGATCAAGTGAATTAACTCTATTCTCTCAACAGCCTGCAAGGTGGTTGGCATTCTTTTTCTCTTCCCGATGAGAAATCTAAGACTCAGAGACACTAAATAAGTTCCTCAAGTTCCTGCAACCGTCAATGACAGGGCAGGGATTTACATCAGATCTGTTTGACTTTGAAGGTGCTCCTTCTTTTCCATCCTTCCTCCAGAGATGCAGAGATGCCTAAAGCCAGGGACAGTAGGTTGGACAGCTCTGGGATAAGATATGAATATGCAAAATTCTGTTTGAGCAGGGGGAGTGGTCCGCCCAAGGGTCCGTGGGAAGCAAGGAAGTGGGCTGTATGGCTGCATTCCCATGGCCAGTGTGGAGGGCCCAGAGGGCTGGGCTGAGGATTTGACTCTGATCTGGAAGGCACTGGGAAATGCAGAGTTTCCACTTGACTGGAATTGTATTTTGGAAAGATGAACGGGATGTAAGGGTGGTTTGGCTTTTAGAAAGATGGGAGATGACAACTGTCATTAATTTGTCAACAGGGGGAGAGGTAACCAGTAATGGAATGGAGGCAGTGACAAGAATGGACAGGAGGGATGATGTCAGAGTAGACTCGACTGTCCCAAGTGAGGGAGCCAAGATAGAGCTCAGAGATCAATTTGCAGCCCCCAGTGGATGAGGAAGCTAGCGTGGATGGCTTTCTCCCTCTTCCTAGAGTTCTCTCCAGGTGGGTAGTGGCCTCCATTGTAGGACCACAGCTCTACCCCAGTCATCTTGGCAAAGCGTGTGGCTAGTCAATTCCTTAGCACATGTTTGTGGAGCACTTAGTACTTCCTAAAGGCTCATGGCATCAGTGGCAATGCTTTCTTTGTACTTTGGGATTAATAGGTCAATAGACCACCTTAAGGCTGTACTGTGTTAGGGTTTAGAGATACAAGGAGAACAGATATGTAGGAGTCTGTCAGGCTTCCTGGTTCCATCTGTATGTAACCCCTGCCTGAGGATTCAATGAGTTAATATAGGTTAAGCAAATAGAACAGTGCCTGACATGTACGTAGTAAGTGACTGGTGTTTGCTAATGTTCTGTATAAGACAAAGGCACTCCACTCAAGCTCACAACCATGTAGTTGGGTTTAGCCAGTCCATCAAGACACTGCAAAAGAAGACGTATGTGCAAGGCACAGAAAGAGTTCTAAAAGCGAGTGATTCGTGTGGGTACTTGTCTGTTGTTCAACCCTGTCCCTCCCACTGACAGCCAAGCTCGTCTTAGTCTCTGAGGCTAGTGTTTCATCTGTACACTTCTCTCCAAACTCCCTGATGACAAAATGACTTATCAACTCTACCCAAGCCTCTGGGACCCTAGGACTTCCCAAGCGTGTGCAAGACTCAGAGCCTCCATTTTGGAGGCGACCTTTATCCCTTGCCAGCTCAGCGGACCTGCCAGGCATTAAATCTTTGCGTGGGACAAATGAGATTATGTTCCCTTTGGGGAGAGGAAAAAAGACAATCTTCACCTCTCCCTGGACACAGACATTCATTTGCCTGATCACCTGCAAAGCAGATGAGCCTCTGAGACGCCCTCTTTCTTGTTCACTTAGGGGTGAAAAATTACCAGCAAGAAACCAATTAGCATCCTCTATGAATGCGTCCCAAGCCTTCTGGAGTCAATTCTTTTACTCTGTCCTCTGCACATAAGCAGCATCTGCTTTGGGGTCTTGTCCTAATTGAGTTGAACCTGTGCCGTTATCATTTGTTAATTGTAGCCCCAAGAGGAGAGAGAGAAGGAAGGAGGAGGGTATGGGGCTCTGTCCTTCCTTTGTCCCCCGCCTGGAAGGCTGCAATCAACAGAGAGGGTGATAGGGCCAAGAGGTCAGAGGTCAGCCGCAGAGGCACTATCTAGACACCTGGGTGGCTGGTTCACATTCAGTGAAGAATAATAAAAAGGAATCTTTCTTGAGCACTTATTATGCGCCAGGCACGATTGTAGAGGCTTTATATAGATCAACAGATTTAATTGTCACAACTCTCTAAGTTACGTGTTCTCATTAGTTCCCACTTGACATTGAGGCAAATGGAGGCACTAGGAGGTTAAGTACCTGCCCTCGAAATGCAACTAGATCGGAGAGAAATCAAGATCGAGGCCTTGACACTCCTGCTGCAGCGTCTGCACTCACGGCCAATCTGCGGCTGCACTTCTCACCTCCGCTGGCCGGCGGGGAGAGCCCTGTCGTCTGGTCACGGTGGAGCAGAGCCTCCAGCCCAGCTGCTGCCCCCGAGCAATCACCAAGCCTAATCTTGGTGATCTCTTAGTTATCTGCTGGGAGAGCCCGGATGCGCGTCAGGCAGGGGGTGGTCCCTGAGCGCAGAGCACTGACCTGGCTGCCCAGGGGAGACGGGGAGGTGAGAGGAGCATCTCTGGGAAGCCCTGGGCTCATGGGGCAGCAGGGTGCACAGACTGAGAGAAACAAAGGCAAGTCACTGTCCGCGGTAAGGGCCAAACGGTTCTGACCCAAAGTCCACACTCCGGAGTAAAGCACGCCGGCCCCTCACTCTGTGACTTCTGGCAACCTCCCCGTCCCTGGGTGCTGCCGGAGACTGAGAAGAAGAAATTGTTTCCCTGTGATCCAGCTTTTTCTCACGTCAACCCTACAGCAGAGCCCAACACCCCCCTCCCTGGAGTAAACCTGCTTGGGTACAAGTCCGAATGTCAGATGCCAAGCCTTCTGTTTCTGAGAGCACAGGGCTGCACGTTCAAATGTGCACACGGACCGGGCAGGTCACACAAACAACTAACAGAGGTATAATCCAGTCGTGAGAAGCAGCCTGTCTTAGCCTGAGGAGCACACATTTTGCCTAAAGACTTTCAAGGTAAAACAGTAAAAGAAGAAAAAGAAGAAAAGAAAGAAAGAAAGAAAGAAAGAAAGAAAGAAGAAAGAAAGAAAGAGAAAGAAAGAAAGAAAGAAAGAAAAAGAAAGGAAAGAAAGAAAGAAAGAAAGAAAGAAAGAAAGAAAGAAAGAAAGAAAAGAAAAGAAAAGAAAAGAAGCATTATGCAGAGGAGGCAAACCCCTCTGGGTCCATCACTGCAGGCTCTTAGTTCCCATGGGGAAGGAGCGATGGGAGCGGACCCCGAATTTCTCTTTTTCTGTGAATTCCTTTATAATAAGGAAGCAGCAGAATGGCGCATGTGCACTGTAAAGGCACGCATGGATGCTGAAGCCAATGGTGTGGTCTTGACCCCAGCTCTACTATTTATTGTCTCCGTGACTCTGGACAAGTTTTATGCCTTCTTCTGCCTCTGTTTCTTCATCTGTAAGATGGGGAGAATGGTAAGTTCCGCTTCATGAGAGCTACTGTATGAACTAAATGAGTTATATGTAAAGTGCTTAGAACAGTGTCTGGCATATATTTTTAGCGCCATGTAAGTGTTAGCAATTCTTTCTACAGTACACGTTTCACACATTCTGGATACTGTGGACATTTAGTGATAATCTAGATTCTTTATGCAGTCTGACAGAAAGAAGGTAATCAAGAGTTAGATTTGTGGCAATATCCCTAGCTTCCTGGTTTCCTAGAGTCCGCTGTTATATCCCTACTTATAATCAATAGTAACAAATCATTAGTAGTGCTGTATTATTTGTTATATAATACCATACATTAATAATAACAAAGTAAATTAAAAGTAAGCATGGTAACAGATGACACATGGTGCTTTCTGTGAGTCAGTCAGCATACTGATTGTTTGCTATTACCTCTATCTTCACACTAATCCTGTGTGACAAGAGCTATTAATACCTCCATTTCACAGCTGAAGTTACTGAGGTTTTGAGAAGTTTAATAATTAGCTCAGTTTTTAAAAAGCACCCCAGGGGCGCCTGGGTCGCGCAGTCGTTAAGCGTCTGTCTTTGGCTCAGGGTGTGATCCTGGCGTTATGGGATCGAGCCCCACATCAGGCTCCTCCGCTATGAGCCTGCTTCTTCCTCTCCTACTCCCCCTGCTTGTGTTCCCTCTCTCGCTGGCTGTCTATCTCTGTCAAATAAATAAATCTTTAAAAAAAATAAAAAATAAAAAGCACCCCAAAGTGTGCTGCCTAAGATTTAATATAATCCTCTGCCAATGGCTGTGAATCTTAGGGACAAGAAGCGCTGGGGATGAGGACTATGCTCTAAAAGGAAACTCATCTTGTGCTTGTTTCCAGGTAATGACCTGTCTGCCTGGGAGACACCTGTTTGGAGCAAAAGGTAGCAGAGAAACTTAAGGCTGAGAATGTGCATTTTATTTTATTTTATTTTACTCTATTTTATTTTTAAGAAAAGATTTATTAATTTGAGAGAGAGAGAGGAGGAGCGGAGGGAAAGGGAGAGAAAGAATCCCAAGCAGACTCCCCACTGAGCCCAGAGACTGATGTGGGGCTTGATCTCACAACCCCGAGATCATGACCTGAGCCGAAACCAAGAGTCGGATACTTCACTGACTGTGCCACCCAGGTGCCCCCAGAATGTACATTATTAACTTCTGCATAGCATTTGGCCATTTATTACAAAGTTTCTGGTTGCTCCAGATCCTTTTAAAACAAAGCGTTATGTAACTAAACAGATAGTGATGTCACGTTCTTTTTCTTGAACAATCCTCCACAACAAAACTATGAGTTAGGTATTATCATCCCCATTTTACAGATGGGAAAACTGAGACTGGGAAGGGGATTAGGTGACTTGCCCACGTTAAGTGCAGGGCCAGGACTCAAACCTACATACATCTCACTAATCTCCTTCCAGCAGCCTTTCCCCATACCGTGCTGCCTAAATGAGTTCACGTCTCTGCTGGCAGTCAATCAAGCCACCATACCCACCACACAGGGGAAGCAGACTGTCTCGTCTACATCCCCCTTATGCTTCAAGTGAAGAGGCAGAACACACCCTGTCTCAGAGGCAGTGAGTTAATGATTGAAGAAATGTCCCAAAGCAGTTCAGCTGGAAATAAAGGGAGAGCAGTTCTCAAATGTTAAGGGGGACATCAGAGTCTGTGCATATCAAAGAGATTTGTGCACAAAATATATGCAAGATGCTGATTCAATATAGGAAGCCAAAGAGTAGAGAGAGGCAACTGCCCTGCTCAGCCCCACTGCCCCATCCAGCACTGGCTGAACTCTCAAGCACAGAATCCTGTTTTCCCACAAAACTCGCTTCTTTTTCCTCTTCTCCAGTTGCATGTGCGTTTCATTGTGATTTTAATTAAGGGTCAGGTAATTCACACCCTGCAGCTCTGCTCTCCAGCATGCCCACCACTTTCATCTGTTGAGCTGCCTACTTCCCTAAATACTTCTGGCCAACAGGCCGGATGGGGATGTTGGGGCTGGTGTACCTATCACCTTCCTCCTCTTCCTACTGCAGCACCACCCCCACCTCAATTCCAACGGCCCAGCAGTCTGCATGGGAGTAGAGCAGCTCCATTTTTCTCCAATATTAATAATTATGACATTAGAAGGGTGATCTGCTGCAATTCAGGCTTTCTATTTGCAGGCTGGTGGCTGCATATCAATGGCATGATTAGGCAAATGAAATCAGATTGGCACTGTTATGAAATATTTACATGGCCAGAATGCATATGCTTCAATCTCATTGTTCCCATTATTAAGCCATTTTATAATCTCATAACATTTAGACTCACACTTTGCATTTCTAATTAACTTGAGGAGTGACTTCGCTGGGAATTAATTGCAACTTGTGCATTCTTATACACACAAACTCCCTGGGAAACAAACTCTGGTTGGCAATCATGCAATTCACCCCGACGATGGACCCTAGGCTGACTTCTGTTCGAAACCATCTTTTCCGTCAGTTGGGAAAAGTGGCTGGGGACATTGGTTTTCATTAAAATTTGGCTACAAATCACATGCAGGAACAGTCTGAGTGCAAGAGTCCCTTTGGAGGAACTAGTTTCCACCTGAAAAGCCTTTCACAAAGAAGCAGTTTGATGTGGGGCAGTGGTTTTCAGCCGTTTGGATTTTGTGGATCAATAACATCCCTAAAATAACAATAATAATAGTAGTAGAAATAATAATAATAATGATAATAATAAAGATTGGGGATATCTAAAGAGCTATTATATTGAGCTGTTATATTGCCTTTATTCAAGATTGCTTCAGTATAAAGAATGTGATGCCTCTCTCACACTTGATTGGTTAGCATGTGGAAGTATCCAGTCAAAAGTCCATACCTGGCAAGGGGCTACTATGGGCATTTTAATGATCTTCATTTCCTATGAACACCAGAGTTTTGTTAGTATGCACTCTTGGTGTCAGAAATGGTTTTTTACTGGTGGAATGAGTGGTGTTCAGAATATGTGGATTGGTTAGAAATATCCATCAGCCACCTTCTCTCATGAATGCACAGGGAGTGGGCTATAAGCATGCCCGGTAGCCTACACCCTTTGAAACACTGCCTAGGCCTAGAAATTTCCCTGGCCATATTTGAGGAAGCTTATGCAGGATCTGGTTGCCTGGTTCTGATTAAGAATTTATATGAATCTACTGTGAGCGAAACTTGCTTACGAGATACTTGTTGGAGTGAGGGTTCTCAGCTGGGGACAGTTTTGCCCCTCCCCACCCTGGGAGGGTGGGAGTGAGGAGGATGGGGGGGAGGAAGCATTTGCAATGTCTGGAGATGTTTTTGGTTGTCACAATTGTGTGTGTGTGTATGTGTGTTGGGGTGGGGTGCTACTGATGTCTAGTGGATATTGGCCAGAGATGCTGCTGAGCATCCTGCAATGTCCAGGACAGCCCCTTCCCCAAGTATGACCCAACCTTGAATGTGAACAGTGACAAGAGATCTAGAAAAGGGCAGAGAGCTTCAACTTCACTGAGCGCCCAGAACTGGCTGTATGGCTGTTTTTATGTCTAAAGGCTAATGTTTGCATGTGTGACAAAATTTAGTCTGTGCCTCTCTTTGTAATACACACCCTGATGGTGAAGTTATGGGGGGAAAAACCTTGATCTTTTTGCTATGTCAACCATTGGAGGTGACCAATATCTATCAACAAGAACCCAGTAACTGTGCATGACCATGTTGTCTTAGGTCAGTTTGAAACAACTGTGTAGATTCTCAGTCTTTTATTTTGGAAACTTTAAATTTTGTTCATTCCAGACCTTAAAAAGAAACAACGACGATCTATTATTACCATGATAGAATAACAGAATAAAAAGCTTCAGTACACCAAAGAGGTCATCAAGAACAATCCTTTAAATAAAATATGTTTAACTTAAACAGAATCCTCATTTTTCTCAACCCATCACCTTAAGATTTGCTCCACTGTCCCCTCATACTGGCAAGAATGTGCCCAATTTAGAAGCAAATGTTGTTCTTATTGTCTTTAGAGGGATCCCAGGACCAGCCTAGAAGGGGAAACATCTCAGACAGCCGAGAAAACTTTCAGGCATCCCCTGGGACAACTTTCAAGACCCTTCCTTCACGCTGCCAGAAAATTACATATTGTGCAAGTTTCTCTACTAGCAACGACCACCAGTGCCATGAGGAGCATTACTCCCATTTTACAGAAGATAGGCTTTCATGATTTGCCCGAGGTCCTATAGCTAACCTAGGTCTTCCAGCACCTGAGCCTAGCTCTCTCTGCCTCTAATACCTCACATGAGAAACATCTCTGCCTTGATTTGGCTAAAGGACTTTGAGCGCATTGTCACTCAGTGTTGGATCACAGGATTGAAGGGTCTTCAGTGGGTCATCTGGTCCAGAGATTCCCAAACTTAAACATGACAGATCAACAAACCTTTTGAAAGATAATTATATACTTTGATTTTTTTCCCAAGGAAAAATATATTTTTTAAAACCCTGACACTTTGTATCTATATGATTTCATAGAATAAAGGATATTCTATGAAATATTCCTCAGGACTATGGAAAGCAAATAATCCATTCCTTCATTCATTCAACTAATACTTACCAAGTGCCTATTATGCGCAAGTATTCTTCTCGTGTTAGTGAAAAAGCAGAGAAGAAGAATATTGGAGTCCTTGCTGTCTTGGGGCTTACATTCTAGTGACCTAATCTCAGAATAAAAGATAGTTCTTCAAGTGAAGTTGAACTGTATGAAAGATTCTTCATTGAACTCGTTTCATCTTACTTGATAACCTCATCCTGTGTCAGCATTGGTCCACAGACCAGCATTTGGGAACTCTGAATTTAGTGCATTTGTCTGCTTCCAGGGACAGAGCCCTAAATTATCTCAGATGGAAGGAAATCTGAATGAAATTTGGATGCAGTCTGGGTTCTCATAGGGCCCAGGATTCATGGCTCAGGTAGGAAGTAGAATGTGGCCATTGGGTGCCATGGGGGTAGTATGAGCCAGAGGTCTGTGAACACAACTCTTGGTGTTTCATTAAACTGGTAAAGTGGCATTTTCCACATCACCTTACTTTGTCTGCACCCTCACTAGTAAGTTTTGGAAATCCTCCAAAACATCCTAAACATCTTTCTGTGTCTTGGGTCATTGTGGCTCATTAGCAGCCCTGGGAGGCTAAGTTCATTTCACACTTGGGGAAACTGAGCCCTAGCAGGAGGCCATCTGGCAAGGCCGAAATGGCTATAGGACCAATCCCAGTAATTCTGCTTTCATCTAGGGATCTCCTCACGGGACAAGTCAGAGAGTCATCTCCATTCAGAATAGAAAAGCCTGGAAGCCTATTCTCCAGGCCTCTGCAACAACAACTTGGTTTGTTTTCTCTCCTTAATTGGTTGGGTTCCACTTCTCCAAAATCGCCCTTCCCACTCTGCCCAAAGCAGTGACCTGGGAGTTCTGGGCGACAGTTCTGGGTTTGTGTGGCTGATATCTTTTACTTGCTGAGCTGTCCAGCAGGCTCGGAGATGGCAATGAATGATTCAAACACTGAAAATCATACAAGACAGAGAGCACAATGAAGAGGTAGTGGCAAAGGGGGAAATGCAGACCAGAAGGTCTGAGGCTGGAAGCCTGTTCAGTTAGCTCCCCAGGGCCACCTAAATCCTGAATGTGGAAATGAGAAGGCCAGGATCTTTGTCCTAGCTTGCAGTTGGAAAATAATACCAGGCTTCCTCTACTCTGTGTGAGTGTGGTTAGCTTTGTTTTTGAGAAAGGAAATTTTGGTTGGCTGGGATCTTGGAGGGACATCATGTCTCTCCTTTGGCCTCCAAGCAGAGCTGTGTTTGCAACATTCCTGGTGGCTACCATTAGGCTGTGTCCTCTCCCTCCTGTAAGAGCGGTGCAAACCCTTGGTTGTCTCCATCCAAACACCTGCTCAGAAATATGCTCTTCCCAACTTACCTCCGGCAGAAGCCTTCCTCAGCTGATTTGAGTGTGGTGCATTCACAAGTCTTACTTGGATAAGTCATTCCATTTTCTTCATTCATGTGTTCATTCTCAGTCACCTGTGCTGTTGCCATGGAGAAGGGGAACTGGGTGACGGTACAAAACAGTGGCCAATACCGAGATCTTTCTGTTTGGCACTGAGAAGTATGAAGTAACTTTCTAAGGGAGATGCATCTCTTTTTCTTTTATTCTTTAGGCCAAGGCTAAGAATGAACATGTGGTCTCTGAGCTCATAACAACTGAAAACAATGAAGAATCCCAGGAAGCATGGTTGGAATGGGAGCAACAGCCTTGGAATTAATGCTTTGTCATGGAGGATCTTCAATATTGCCACAGTTAAGAGGTAATTTTTTTGGGTAGACTATTTATTATTGAGATATAATTGACATATAACATACTAGTTTTAGGTGTATGACATCATGATTTGCTATTTGTATATATTGCAGAATGATCCATAGTAAGTTTAGTTAATATCCATCACCGTACATAGGTACAGACCTTTTTTTCTTGTGAGAACTTTTAAGATCTTCTCTCTTAGGGAGAAGGACAAACCAAGAAACAGACTCTTTTAAAAAAATTTATTTATTTTTAGTAATCTCTATTCCCAATGTGGGACTATGAACTCACAACTCTGAGATCAAGAGTGGCACGCTCTTCTGACTGAGCCAGCCAGGCACCCCAATAGACTCTTAACGATAGAGAACTGATGGTTACTAGTGGGGAGGTGAGTGTGGGGATGGGTCAAATAGGTGAAGGGGATTAAGAGCACACTTATTTTGATTAGCACTGAGTAATGTATAGAATTATTGAATCACTATATTGTACACCTGAAACTAATAGAACACTGTATGTTAATTATACTGGAATTAAAATTTTAAAAATTAATAAAATTTAAAAAGGATCTACTCTCTTAGCAACTTACAAATGTACAATACAGTATTAATAACTATAGTCACCGTGCTGAAAAGGAAATCTTTTATATATAGCATTTATTATGGTACTTAGCATTTACTGTATATATCCATATATGTGACTAGCTTAGTTTCTGCTGGCAATAAATGTTGGATTAATTCGTTGATCAGGGAATGAACACAATATGTATTTCTATCCAGCATTATTCAAACCACATTTGGACTATTATGTGCAAGTGAGGCAGGCATCTTTTAAAGTGCAGAGCCCCATAATGGTAAGAGGACAAAAAAATCATGTATTATGAGGGGCTGTGCAGGTTCTGGGAAAGAGAATACTCAAAGAAAACAGTAGAGCTTTTAAAAAATGTTTTGCTTTTGTTGTTGTTATTGGTTGTGTTTTAATACTAGAAATTCTTCTTGGTAGCAGTGAGTTTTCTATGTGATTCGAGAGGTTAGAACAGGGATCAGGGGTAGAGGGTACACAAAAGTAAATTGAAGCTTCATCTAGGGAAGTCATTGAACTGTCCCAGGTGCTTCAGGTGGGGGGCCTACTTTGGGTACCAGATATCCTTTAAGGCCCTTTCCGTGCTATAAAATTATACTATACATTTGACCCATGAACATTATGGGTTTGAACTGCAAAGGTCCACCCATATGCAGATGTTTTTTGATAAATGCAGTGTGGTACTGTAAATATATTTTCTCTTTCTTATGATTATCTTAAAGATTTTATTTATTTGACAGAGAGACAGCCAGCGAGAGAGGGAACACAAGCAGGGGGAGTGGGAGAGGAAGAAGCAGGCTCCCAGTGGAGCAGGGAGCCCGATGTGGGGCTCGATCCCAGGACCCTGGGATCATGACCCGAGCCGCAGGCAGAGTCCTAACAACTGAGCCACCCAGGCGCCCCTCTTATGATTATCTTAATAATGTTTTCTTTTCTGGGGTGCCTGGGTGGCACAGTCAGTTAAGTATCCAACTCTTGTTTTCTGCTCAGGTCCTGATCTCAGGGTTGTGAGATCCAGCCCCGCGTTGGGTTCCATGCTCAGCTTGGAGTCTGCTTAAGACTCTCTCTCCCTCTCCTGCCGCTCCCCCTGCTTCTCTAAAATAAATAAATAAATCTTTAAAAAAAACACATTTTCTTTTCTCTAACCTACTTTATTGTAATACAATATATAATACATATAACATATAAAATATATGTTAATTGACTCTAAAATCAATAACTAAGGCTTCAGATCAACAGTAGATTGTTAAGTTTTGGGGGAGTCAAAAGTTATATGTGGATTTGTGATTGTGTGTGTGTGTGGGGGGTAGGTGACCCTAACCCCTGCATTGTTCAACTCTCCCTTGTATGTATGTGTGTGTGTGCCTGAGTGTGTATGCAGCCTATGGCTCTCCTCCTGTACTCAGATATAGGTTTTTGTTTGGTTGGTTTTTAATGGGTAAAATGTGAGCATGACTGTTCATTCTTTGAAAGATACAGTATTCAAGGAAATGTGAACATGACCATATGTAGATTTACATATAAACACACAGAAGCACGTAACAGTAGTGCTTAATTTTTATTAAGCACTTACATGAGCCAGACACACTAACCACTTTCCATGCCCTGTCCTAGTCAAAGCTCCTAACCATCCCGAGAGAAAGTAGGGACCGTTTATTTATGGCCCCATTCTGCAGATGAGCTTGGGGCTCCAGGAGGTCACAGGTAATACATTACGCCCAAGGTAGGTCAACCGAGGCTGCACAGCCAGGTGTGTCTGATGACCAGCCTCATAAAAGAGAATGTGTGATTTGTATTTAAACATAGACACACATGCTAAGGCCATACGTGTGTATGTGTGCTCTTTTTTAATTTAAGGATTTTATTTATTTGTCAGAGAAAGAGAGAGAGAGCACAAGCAGGGGGAGTGGCAGGCAGGGGGAGAAGCAGGGTCCCCCGCTGAGCAAGGAGCCCGATGTAGGACTGGATCCCAGGAGCCTGGGATCACGACCTGAGCCGAAGGCAGATGCTTAACTGACTGAGCCAGCCAGACGTCCCAGGCCATACACGTGTTACAGAGACTAGCGTCAAAGGGTAGAGCTGCCGCAACACCTCCTGCTGCCCAGTTCAATCACTGGCTCATCAGATGATGGGCCTGAAGAGAGAGTGGTTTCCTGTCTTTGATGAGTGGGGTTCTCTTCCATCCTTTTTATGATCCACTTACCTCAGCCTCAAGTATGCCAGAGGCCCTTGGCCACGCCGGGTTATGCCACAGCCCGTCACGAGATGCAGGTAACCTCCAGTTTCTTTAGTTGGAGCAAGTGAAGTTTTCTGTGACTTTTCTCTTTGTGGTATTTGTGTGTTTTGTGTCTGTATGTCTATACAGACGGGGGTTTTTGCTTTCCTAGAGGATCAAGTTGGCATGAGAGTAGCTCAGCTCTCGGCAAGCAGAAGCCTCCAGGTGAACGAGGACGGCTAACCGAGAGGGGACACTTTCCATAATTTGTCTCGAACAATCACTTAATGGGCACAGAAAATTTCTGCGAAATGGGTGAATAACGTGGGTCTGTTTTGTCGGCCCGTCAATGAAGTAGAGCCCGCTGGCTTTTAAGACCCAGGCAGCAGACAAAAAGTGGTCTTTATCCTCACACACCAAATCTGTGCGTCAGTAAAGTGCAGGCCCTGACAGGAATTTCAATTATTTAATCAAAAAGAAAATGAAAGAGGTCTTAAGTGTTGTGATTCGAAGACAGCCTTTTCATAGACCAATCTAGTGTGCGCTCACATTGAATATGTAGCAAAATGGGGAGGAAATTAAGGCAGCTTCGGCTTAAATCATGTGATTGCAAATAGTAAATTAGTTTCTCGATGTTTTCATTTAAGTGTTTAAGTGGAAGGTTTTATTCCTAATGTAGTGTAGTGACACAGAAGAGAACCCTCAGCCAATTCCAGCTTCCCGGTCCCTGCTTCAGTGATGCATTTGCCCTGGGGAGGGAGAGGCAGGAAGAGAGGCGAAGGTGGAGAGAGGAGGAAAAGCAAAGCCTCAGTCACGTTAAGGTGCTTTTGTTTCAAATTGCTACCAAAGTACGCTTTCACAGCAAACTCATTAATCGAGCAGATGAGTAACGTCTGTTGAAAATGTACTAAGCGAAATGCATTTAATTTGGAAGGGAAATCAGGAACTGCATTAGTCAGAGCATATAAATGGCAACATCATCCATTCTGCTGTTGTTTTGTTTGATGTGGACTCAACTGAATTTGTTCTTAAGGGATAAGGGCTGTGTAAAAAATGGTCAACGTCGAGCTGGAGAGAAAAACACAGCCCTCTGGCTTTCAGAGGCTTCTGGGTGGCTTTGCTGGGGCTCCGACTAGAGCCTGCTGTGGGGACGGGCACGGATATCAGCAATCTCTCGGGAAAGTACTAATTGGGTTGGACAGAGTTGACCTCGGACGGGTGCAACAAGTAGCTGCAGGTCATTTCTTTGCAAATGAGCATCCCTTTGTGTTTGTAATTAGCTTTGATTATTTGGCGGCTGGGAGCTTAAGGCAGTGCGTGGTGGGAGGTCAGGCTCTGGGTTCACTCTATAGACCAACTGGGAGTGGACTTTTCATATCAAATTAGGCAGCGAGGCTTGGGCATCTTTGAGAGTTAGATTCATCAGCATCTCTCTTGCCTTCCACATGGGAGGAGAGGGGAAGCGAGTGGGTCTTTACATTGGCAATTGTCTAGACTCCACTCAGACCCTCAGCTCTGCTGCGCCCATTTCCATTACGTTCACCAACTCCCTTCTCAGGCCAAGACGTCTTTCTTCTCTAGACTCCTGGAAAGCTGTGGGTCTGTTCCTGTGTTACTTTCTCTGCACTGGCTACTGTGCATACCCTAACGTGTATGCCAAGTCCAACCTCTCTGAATGGTTGAATAACGTTTTTGCTTTTACCTTTTTATTATGGAAATTTTCCACAAAGAGGAAAACAAAGAAAATAGTATCAGGAACGTTCCTGTATTGATCACTAAAATATAACAGTTACACATCATTTGTCACATTTATTTCATCTCTACCCCACCCCGGAGATTTACTTAAAGTAAATTCAGGCAATATGATGTTTCACCCAAATTACTTAAAAATACACATTTAAAAAAAAATTAAAAGGGCATTTTCCTGTAGAACCGCAATACCATTATCACCTTGAACAAAATTAACAAGGATTCCTTCCTATTCTGACACCTAGTCTATATTCAAATGTCCCGATTTCTCTAAAAGTATTTTTAATGGTTGGTATGTTCAGAGCAGCATCTGGTCAAGGACCATGCACAGCGTGTCTTTTAGAGATCTTTCTTTCTTTCTTTCTTTCTTTCTTTCTTTTGAGTGGGGGGAGGGGTAGAGGGAGAGAGAGAAGAGAATCCCAAGCCATCTCTCTGCTGAGCATGGAGCCCAATGGTGGGGCTCAATCCCAGGACCCTGAGACCATCACCTGAGTCAAAACCAAGAGTCAGACGCTCAACCTACTGAACCACCCAAGCGCCACCCCCCGCCCCCCGTTTTTTTAAAAAAGGGACTGTGCACAGCATGTCTTAAGGCCTTAAGTCCTTTATTTGAGTCCTTAAATAAAAGATACTTTATTTTTATTTTCCTCATGGCATCGCCTTTGTTGAAGGAAGTGGGGAATTGTCCCATACAATGCTGGACCTCCCGGATTTGTCTGACTGCATCCCCATAGTATACTGTAGCTCGTTCTCTATCCTGTGTGGTTTCTGTAGCTTGAAGTAGGGTCTAAACCTGATTGGACTCAGGTTAAACATTTGGCAGGAATACTTTGGAGGTGGTGATGTATACCTCACTTAGCATCACCATGGGGCACATATAATGAATGTCTGGTTGTCCCCCGTTAGGGATGGTAAGATTGATCCCTGGCTTGAAGTGGTGACAGTCTGATCACATCACATCCAGTTACGCTTGCTTGCTTGCTTGCTTTTTTTTAAAGATTTTATTTCTTTATTTGACAGAGAAAGAGGGAGAGAGCACAAGCAGGGGGAGCAGCAGCAGGCAGAGGGAGAGGGAGAAGCAGCAGTTACCCTTTCTCGTCCATAAACAGCAAGTAGCCCATAGGAGGATGCTTCGTTACCATGCAACAATCCGGTTTCCCCCATTTCACAGCAGAATCAAACGAATGTCAAGGACCCTGCATGAGAGAGTGTCCTAGTTCCTGCAGCCTTAGCGCAGGATAGGTAATAACATTCCAAGGGACTGGTTGAAGGGTGAAGGAATGAGTGGATGGATGCATGAAGTTTTGGGTAAAATGGGAAATTTAACACAATGAGAAATTCTGCAAACCTACCTGTGACTGATCTACTGGTGAAAGAATCCGACATCTTTGGGAGTCACGAAATGGTAACACTTCTCTGCGTGTGGAAAGACTCATGTTTTCTACCTCAGCTTCGCCGGGAGTTTGCTGTGTGACTGGACACATCACTCACCTTTTCTGGAATTGATTTGTACAAGGAATACAGAAAGGAACACTCTTTAAGGTTCTAACAGCCATAGCATTCTAGGATTCTGAAAAATACAAAAAACTATTTGGGCCAGGAACGTGCAGATTTTGAACCCATTTGAATCCGGGTTCTTCGGGTACACTACAGGCTTGTGGTAGTGAATAAGCGTGCAGGTTGTCATGGCAACCACCCTTCCCACGACTTGTTATCTGCTAACCAGCCATTCCAACTTCATTGCTACCTAAGGTCTCTGTCCCATTCGACTTTGAATTGGAAAGGCGACCAGGGATTCGTTAGCCTTCATGCCACTTTATAAACAACAGAAAACACTTGCTTCTTTCCCACGCAAAGTAGAATCTACCAGGCTGGATCATCTGAGTGGTTATGTTACCTAGGTGCTTATTTGTTTATTCACGAGTTCAGTCAGTTACAGTCAGCATTTGAGACCTCACTGTGTGCCAGACATTGGACTAGATGCTTGGGATAGAATTGGTCCTCCTTCTGTAGCATTTACAGTTTAGAGAAGGAGACAAACAATGAAAGAGACAGTTGCATTACAGTGAGAAAAATATGCTGATATCAGAAATGTGTGGTTGCTGGGGCGCCTGGGTGGCACAGTGGTTGGGCGTCTGCCTTCGGCTCAGGGCGTGATCCCGGCATTATGGGTTCAAGCCCCACATCAGGCTCCTCCGCTATGAGCCTGCTTCCTCCTCCCCCACTCCCCCTGCTTGTGTTCCCTCTCTTGCTGGCTGTCTCTATCTCTGTCAAATAAATAAATAAAATCTTAAAAAAAAAAAAGAAAAGAAATGTGTGGTCGCACCCAGGCAGGGCACCTGACACACCTGCGGAAATCAGAGAAGGCTTCTGGGAGGAAGCGACTGGTTCTGTCTGAGAACCATAGAGGAGTAAACCTGTGTGGGAGCGATGGCTACACCAACACATGATCCTGGCAGGGCAGGTCACATAACACGCTACCAAAGGATTTTAAGCATGGACTAACATAATCAGATTCGCGCTTTGGAATCAGCACTCTGGCTACTGAAGAAAGGATTACAGGGAGTGATGAAAAGGGAACAGAGAAGCTGTAAGCAGTTAAGATCATGATATTATCATGAGGTTTGAAAGTCTTAACAGCAGAGCCCAGTGTGGTGTTTGTATTTGTATATTCTAAGCTAATCTTACCATGCCCGACGGCCATGGACAGTGACGAGTACATATTGAATGAATGGATGGTCGGTTTTTTGGCTGAATGGCTAAATGGCTCCTATCTGGAAACACCAATACTTTGCCCACCTTCTAGTGCCTTTTCTCTAACTCCTCATGCATAAAGACTTGACATAAAATTTCCAAAAACACTATCACCCACAGTTACAGCTCCGCTCAGAAAACCTTTATTGGTCCCTATCCTCAGCAGGCTGTCCTCCAAATTAAGCATAACGTCTTCCGTCTTTCAAAGTACTTGTTAATAAGGCCCAAACCACATTTTTAAATACTACTCAAAGTCTCCACTCTAGTTATGATCATCTCACTATCCTGAAAATATATTTTGTTCTACCTGCCCTGTGAATACTCCTATTTGCCATTCTTCTCCACAGGAACAATGTCCTCACCTCCTTCCACCTGTCCAAATTCTACCAATCCTAAATGGTCCAGGTTGTGTCTTGCATGAGGCCTTTATTTTTTAAATTTTAAGTAAAAATGTAAAATCACCATATTGTCCACCTGAAACTAATATAACACTATGTTTATTAGATTTGAATTTATTTATTTATTTACTTATTTGAGAGGGTGAGAGAGAGAGAGAGAGAGAGGGAAAAAGAGAGAGAGAGCACAAGAGCAGGGGAAGGGAGAAGCAGACTCCTGCTGAGCAGGGAGCCCCCATGTGGGGCTAGATCCCAGGATGCTGGGATCATGACCTGAGCTGAAGGCAGACACTTAACCGACTGAGCCACCCAGGCATCCCCTCATTATACTTGAATTAAAAAAAATAAATTATAAGTCAAAATGAGGTTCAGTGGAAAGAGCCCAGTCTTTGAATTTGTGTAAATGTGGATTTCAGTCCCTCTTCTGCCACTTGCCAGATGTGTGGCTGGGTAAGTCTAAGTCCACACTTTGAGCCTCAGTTTCTTTCTTTTATTTTTTCTTAAAGATTTTTTTTTTTAAGATCTCTTTATTTATTTGAGAGAGAGACAGAGAGCACAAGCGGTAGGGGTAGAGATAGAGGGAGAGAGAATCCCAAGCAGACTCCCCTGTTGAGCGTGGAGCCTGATGTGGGGCTCCATCTCACAACCCTGAGATCAGGACCTGAGCTGAAATCAAGAGTCAGATGCTTAACTGACTGTACCACCTGGGCGCCTCTGAGCTTCAGTTTCTTGAAATATAAACCTGAAGTAATTATTTTTACTTTGTAGTGTAGATTAGATGGAATATATTAAAACACGTAATTATCACAGATTAAGTGCTAGAAGCTATTACCCTTTTTAAAAAAGATTTTGTTTATTTGAGAGAGAGAGAGCAAGAGAGCAAGCACAAGCAGGGAGAGGAGCAGAGGGAGAAGCCGACTCCCCGCTGAGCAGGGTGCCTGATGTAGGACTCAATCCCAGGACCCCGAGATCATGTCTTGAGCCAAAGGCGGATGCTTAACCGACTGAGACACAGGTGTCCCTAGAAGCTATTACCCTTAATAGTAAATAACATCTTCCTCTTGCTAGACAGTTTTTAAAACTCTTTTGCATATTTTCTCCATAGAATAGTCCCTACAATAGGTCTCTGAGGTAGATGACGTTATCACCACTTTGCGGATAGAATAACCAAGGCCCTCAAGGGTTAAGTGACCTAAAAAGAAGAGTATATATTACCTATGTATGCTTAAAGTATCTCTGAAAGGATACTTAGAAAGCAGTGACAGTGATTGGCTCCAAAGGGAGAATTGCCTAAGGGAGGGAAAGGGGAGATGTTTCACTTCATATACTTTTTCTAAATTTTGACTTGTGAATTATCTGAATATATTGCCTATAAAACAATTCCTAGTCTAGCTGGAAAACAGAACGTGGCCATGACAAGAGATAAAACATGTCAACGTAGTATTTAGCTTATTCCAAAAACTCAGTGAATGGTGTCTCTGCCGATTAAGTGCTGCGGACAGGAGTGGTTTTCTGACGGAGAGGGGAATGACCTGGATCTAGATTTGGATGGGATCTGTAGATGGGGGCTGAGAAGGACGATCCTTCCAGAAGGACAGATGAAAGCGATTTTTAATAATTGAGTTTGGTAAGACGAAGACCTCAGAGGGCAAAGTGAAGGTTCTGTTTTAGTTCGGTTTGAAGAGACTTCCCCAAATTCGCCAGTCTGTATTTCTTCCCCCCACCAAAACACATGGTGGTTTTTAAAAAAGCGTTTGGTAGGGGCGCCTCCGTGGCTCAGTCGGTTAAGTGTCTGACTCTTGATTTTGACTCGGGTCATGATCTCAGGGTCACAAGCTCGAGCCCATGTCAGGCTCCACAATGGGCATGGAGCCTGCTTAAAAGTCTCTCTCTCTCCCTCTCCCTCTGCTCCTACGCCCCACCCCACTGCCATGTGCACACACACTCTCTCTCTCTAAAAAAAATAAAATAAAATAAAAAAGCATATGGTATCTCCACACCATCTCAAGGAGCTGCCTGCCTTTCAACCAATAGGGAAGGATCTGGTAACCAGCACTAAATTATTCTTTTACCTGGCAACTGTCAAATAATACTGCAAACCAATCATGGAAGTATCTTCATGTCAATTTTGGGAGAGTCCACTGTGCATTGGAGAGTATTAAGATAAAGTAGATAAAATTAAATCCTTGGTTTAAAAGTGGAAGCAAGATATATATGAGATACATATGAGAAAAGGCCTCCAAATGCATACCCACCTTTTTGCAAGGTACATGTTCAATACATGTTTGCAGATAAAAACTGAATAAATCACAGAGCTCTTGGCTTTACTATCTCCCAATATTTTTTCTATCCTAACTACAGTGAAGCCTGTATCCTCTTAGTGATGTTTTCCTAATTAAGTAAAATAAACAGAGAAGCTCTTGGTCTTTTTGTTTTGCGTGTTTTGGGTTATATATAGAGAGTGTGTGTGTGTGTGTGTGTGTGTGTGTGTGTGTGTATCTGAAGCAGACATAGGCTTATACTTTTCTTTGTTCCCTGCACTCCTCTACCCTATCTCTCCAAACCACCTCATACAGAGCCTAGCAAAGGTAGGATACCTGGTAAACAGTAAATGCTCTTTGCCTGATTGTTTTCTTCTGATCGAGGGTGGGAAGAACCAGACTTGGTATTGATCTTTTTTTTTTTTTTAAGATTTTTATTTATTTATTGGACAGAGAGAGAGACACAGCGAGAGAGGTAACACAAGCTGGGGGGGGGGGGTGGGAGAGGGAGTAGCAGGCTTTCCACCGAGCAGGGAGCCCAATGCGGGGCTTGATCCCAGAACTCTGGGACCATGACCTGAGCCGAAGGCAGATGCTTAACGACTGAGCCACCCAGGCGCCCCCAGACTTGGTGTTGATCTTAAAGTATTTTCTAGTTTAATGTTTTTGAACTCTGGCTGTGGGAAAGTTAGATGATGTCATCTTTCTTCAAATCATCTTCAAGGTATCTTCTAGAATTAAATAGATGTTCTCCACTTATTCCCATTTGTACCCAGGAGAGCACTACCTAGTATAATCACCTCCTTCCCAAGACATTCTTTTTTTTTTCTTGGCAAAAAGCTCTTCCTGGAATTATATAACCTGCTTTTATATAACAACACAGGGTTGGATTTATTAATCATCCATGTCCATGGTAGCCCTAGGGTTCCAGTATTGATTATTTGGGCTTGTTCGTATCGGCTCGTCAGGCCGCCATCACTGGCTGCACCAGCACCAGTAGTAGGAGGACTTCCTGAGATGTAGCTGTGTGCCAGGCACTGGGCAAAATGCTTTACATATATTACCTTTTTAAAATTGAGATATAATTGACATATAACATTGTGTATGTTTAGGGTATATACATTATCTTAATTACTCCCCCAAACTGTCCTATGAGGTAGGCTTAGGATAAATAAAATTTCCAAGGTCATACAGTGAGCATGCAATGGTGATGGAGCCAGATTCTAACCTCCATCTGCTTAACTCCAAGCCCTCTTCTATTTACCACTGGTACTCCATCCTGCTCTCTTCACCTTGAAGTGAGGATGCTAAGTGTGTGTGTGTGTGTGTGTGTGTGTGTGTGTGTGTGTGTGTGTCTTCATTTTCCAAAGTTAAAACTTTGAAACATCCTTTCTGGTATTTTAGGTTCTAGTTTTTGCAGGGAATGGTATGAATTTATAAATCCTCCAAGGAGAAGAATTGGGGAGATTGGCCTCTTAAACCAAGGGCTATAGTTTCAGGTTTTACTCCAGATGGGACATAAGCAGCATCTATTATTGCTTTACTTGTCTATTTTTCAAAGATAATGTGGTTGCAATGAATAGACTATGGACTCTGGGGTCAGATAAATCTGAGTTCAAATCCTGACATACAAAGCTGGGGGATCTTGAGTTCCTGATTCTACCTAAGTGATCCTCCTTGTCTTTATATATGTAGACAAGAGATGTGACGTTCAAGTAAGAAGACAGCCCAAGGAACACGATGTAGAGTATAAATACTCCATATGTTAATGATGTTGTCTCACTGTAGCTGATCTTTCATTAGATTTATTTTTAGTACTATGATTAACCTCTTTAAAATGTTTAATAGCCATTTATATTTTCTTTTTTGTCAACTGTTTCTTCCTATCTTTTGCCAATTTTTAAATTGTGTTCTTGGTCTTTTTCCTTATTGATTTGTAGGAACTTTTTTTTTTTTAAAGATTTTATTTATTTGACAGAGAGAGACAGCCAGGGAGAGAGGGAACACAAGCAGGGGGAGTGAGAGAGGAAGAAGCAGGATCCCAGCGGAGGAGCCTGACATGGGGCTCGATCCCAGAACTCCGGGATCACGCCCTGAGCCAAAGGCAGCCGCTTAACGATGGGGCCACCCAGGTGCCCCAGGAACTTTTTTTTTAAAGATTTTATTTATTCATTTGTGAGAGAGAGAGAGCGAGCAAGCATGGGGTGGGTAGGGGTAGAGGAAGAGAGGGAAGCAGACTCCCCGCTGAGCAGGGAACCCAACATGGGTCTCAATCCCAGGACCCTGGGATCATGACCTGAGATGAAGGCAGATGCTTAACTGACTGAGCCATCCAGGCTCCCCTAGGAACTTTTTATATATAACAAATTGTCTCTGTGTCTGGGATATGAATCACAAATACTTTCTATCAGTTTTATTGTTTGTCTTTTTCCTTTGCTTTTGATAATTTTTGGCATGTAGAATTTCAAAAAGTTTAATACAGTTAAATTTATCAGTGTTTTCTTCTTTGGCTTCCAGGCTTTATGGTACACACAGAAAGACTTTTCTTATTTTTGGTTTATTTAAGAAAACCTCTCCAATATTTTTTACTCCTAACTTTGAAGATTGTCTACTACCTTGGTCATTGTTAAGACAAATTCAATATTATCTTCTTATAGTGCAAACATTTGTAACTTCCATTTCTTTTGGTCCACTAACTTGATTGCATTAGCAATGAAAGTTAGAGGACAAAAATCAATTTGGCTTCATAAACAGTATTCTCAAACAAAACATCACTGATCCATCATTTTAACAAAAATATACCAAATATTTAGTTTCATGCACAAAGTCCTCTTGGGAAATGTTTACAAGCTCATCTCTGTACCTCATAATAGAGTTTGAAAAGGTTTTACAATCTCTAGCATCAGAAATTCATAGTTCATAATGGCAGCATTTTATGCCCCATTATTTTCAAAGCTATGCATACTAATTTGGTATTATTCTTTGAAGTACAGTACATTGTATCAATAAGTACCAAATTTTATTTTAATTTATTTTTTTAAAGATTTTATTTATTTATTTGTTGGGGGGGAGCACACAAACAGTGGGAGCAGCAGAGGGAGAAGCAGACTCCCCACTGAGCAGGGAGCCCATTGTGGGACTCGATCCCAGGACCCTGAGATCATGACCTGAGCTGAAGGCAGACACAACCAACTGAGCCACCGAGGCGTCCCAGCAGGTTTTAAATCTTTAAATTTTAAATCTGAAAACAGAATTTGGATGGTTTAGGATAGAAGAAAAGGATATTTAAAAGACAGTTTTGTTAGCCTATTGGTTTTTCTCTGGTAATGTATTTGGCTAGTTTTTTGGGACTTGATGAGGAAAATGATGGGATCATTCTCATTCCACTAGGTACCTTTTAGAGGATTAAGAAATGATACATGATCTCTCATATCTCATACCTTTAATTCCCTGCTCTGGGTCTTTCTATCACTTTATGAAGCATGTTTTAAATTAAGATGCCAAAAGCAGCATAGAAAACTTTGAGAGGGCGCCTGGGTGGCTCAGTCAGTTAAACGTCTGCCTTCGGCTCAGGTCATGATCCCAGAGTCCTGGGATGGAGCCCCATGTCCGGCTCTGTGATCGGTGGGGGGTGGGGGGGAGTCTGCTTCTCCCTCTCCCTCTGCCCCTTCCCCTACTTGTGCTTTCTCTTTCTCTCTCTCAAATAAATACATAAAAATTTTTTAAAAGAAAACTTTGAGAAATAAATGAAAGTTTTGATCCTACAGACTGACATCATCCTGAATGAGCAAACAGGATGGATTTAGTGGTCCTTATGTTAGGAATACTGTGATTTGGATATCCTATCCTTGAATGTGTTCTCATGTGAGTTCACATCCTAATTTCTGGTGTAAAAGCATTATTTGAAGATGCATTTGCAGGAAGCATTCAGTGACTCCTGTTCTTTCTCTAGACATGTCATCCACTTTGATAGTGCTTAAAATAAAGTACTCAGATAGAAAGTAACTTGAAACAGACAGCAAGCAATATAATACAAAATGTTATGAGTAAAGTATGTTACTCAGATCCTTCTAAAATACATTTCTTCCCTTATTTTGAAGGCCACTGTATAGGCACCTTGGCTAATGGAACCAGTCTCTTCCTTTGATCATCAATAGAGTTATCTTTTTGGGAAACCAAGTCACAGCTCAGCTGACAGTTTTAGATGAAGCTGACATGAAAGAGAGAAGGACTGTTTAATTATTTGCTCCCTGAAAAACATGCTTTTCTCTCTTGGAATTCATCAGTCTTCACTTAAAGCCATAGTAGGAGCTCTATCATCAGATCTTGTGGGTTGGGTGGGGGAAATACATTTGATCTGTATTTTTTTGCTCAGAGCTGTGTGCAAGATCTTGTTGTTTGTGTCAGCCTAGCATATAGCTCCAGCCTGCTGGTTCTAGGTGACAGGTTCTAGTCAAATGAGAATCAACAATAAATGTAAGTACATTTATTTAATCTCCTAAAGCTTGGAGAAAGCTTGGGAAGGTGTGTAGTGAATAGCCTGGCATATAGTAGATGCTCAACGAATGCTTTCAATAATTGAATACAATGCATGGTTAAAAGGCAAGCATAAGAAAGTACTAGGCTGGCTTCAGCAACTACTTTCCATTTTCTGTGTATGCCTGGTCTACATTGGAAAGCGGTAAAAGGGATGATGGCATTTAACTAGCCATGTGCTGTCCCATAGGTAACCAATAGCCATATGTGGCTATTGAACACTTGAAATATGACTAGTATAAATTGAGATGTGCAGTAAGGATACAGTACACACTGGATTTTGAGGATTGAGTATTAAAAAAAGAATACAAGTACAAAGAAATCTCATTAATGTATTTATGTTGATTCAATGTTGAATATTTTTGGTATATTGGGGCTAAATGAAATATATTAATATTTCACCGGTTTCTTCCTACGTTTTAAATGTGACTAGTAGAAAATTTAAAATTACCTATGTGGCTCACATTATTGGACAGTGCTGGTGTAGACTTTAGAGATAATCTGGTCAGTGAAACATCTCTGCTTTTAAGGGGCAAATTGTTTACAAGCTATTTGAAAAAATATAACTTTTACCTGTTGCAGGGGTTGGCCCTTCAGGGGTGGGGCCAGGTGGCAGGGAAGTCCTGTAGGCTCTGGAATGCTTCTTCCTCCTCCCATAGGGCAGACCAGAATTGAACCTTAATAGGAGGCTGGACATCTTTGGGGGCTTCCTTCACTCCAATGCAGAAGTAGGATGGGCCACACAGGGGCCTTGAGGGGAGGGTAGAGAATAGGTTCTGGTAACCCTAGTGTTTCTCCATGGTTCTGCTCAGTAACCCCACCACAGCAGAGAAACTTGCCAGCTTTCTTGACTTTTCCATTTCCTCCAGGGTGTGGACCATAACTCTAGGAGGAGTCTGTGGTTAGGACCCAACAGACACTTCTCCAGGACAAGACCTGCCTGTATAGCCTGCTATTCGCAGACAGGGCTCAGGTCCCAGAACTCCCAAAGCAAGTCCTAGCTGTGATTATTTGAGCATCCTCCCTCCAGGAAAAGGGTGGTAACTGAAGAATCCCTGTCTCCGCCTCCACTTCCAATCCCCTGGTCCTGCCTCCACATCCCCAGGGGCCTGCATTGGTGTGGGCAGTTGGCACTCTTAGCCACTGAGCTTTGTGTCCCTTGGTTGCAGAAAGGGGAAGGGAAGAGGAAGGAAAAGTCCTACAGTCCTCAAGGTCCTACTCATTTCCATAGCTATCCAGTTTTCTCCCTCCCTTTCTTACTTCTTAGTTTCCTGCTGGAGTCTTGGCAAAGGCAGTATAACTGGATTCCCAAGGGAAATGCCTTTAAGTCCCCCTCGGTGGCGCTCAGCGCTTGGCTCTGGAAAGCGAGTCCCAGGGTGAGCGGAACTAGAAAAAGGGGAGCGTCTCCTCCACAGACTGGGGCCTGAAGAGACACCCTTAGCTTTGGGAGTGAGCAGGGAGCTGAGTGCAGCGTATGTGAAATAAGGGGGAGGGTAAAGACTGAGTAGGTGGTCTACCCCTTCCCTCCCCTTTTCTGCATCCCAAGAACACTCTGGTACATGTGTAAGGCAAAATTCTGAGAAAGGGTTTGCAGCGCCTTGGCTCAAAGGTAACAGTCAACCAAAGACATTTTTTTTACTGACCTTGCTCCCAAAAGGACATTCAATAATCTCTTTAACTTCTGCCTGGGAAACGGAAATAGTCTCAGCTCTGGAATGAGGTTGAAATCCCACCCCCAAGGCTGGGTGCAAATCTGTACCCACAGTCTGTGCAGGGACTGAGTGTAGGGAGCACGCAGGCACAGCTAGGCTGTTTACTGAGGCCAAAGGCTGGTTGTAAACCTGTCACACCCTCAGTAGCCACTCAGCCTTTAGGGTCTTAGGGGACTGGATGGGCTTGGCTTTCACTCGCTGGGTAAGCTCTCACTGAGAGGGAAGTGGGCATTGGTAAAGTATGGACCCTCACCCCCAGCGCCACTTTACGAGTCCCCTTGGTTTCAGTTTCCCCCAGCACTGTGAGAGATCAATAGACCAGGGCTCAAGAGGGAGGAACGACTCCTGAAAGTCCACTCTTTTCCCTCTCTGGCTGCCTGTTCTCGTGTTTTCAGTCCTTAATCAGTATAATCAGTTTAAAAAAAGAAAGCACAATTCAGACTCCCCGACAAAGCGTTCTGACTTCCTTTAGATGCCTACTTGCCAAGATCTTGCTTTAAAGTTACTTTCCCCCTTCTTCCCCCTTCCTCTTACTCTCCTCATCTATTTACCATTTACCGGTTCATCCGTATGGAATACGATGCTCCCACTTCCTGGAGCACTGTAGTTTGGGGCCTAATTGATTCTGGTAATTAATTTGTTCTACCTGCTAGATCAGATGGAAATCCTACCCGTGCGCCCAAGGATTAGCACTTGGCTTTCTAACACCTCCTCTAATTATCTAATAGCATGGGTTGTGAGGACTCAGTCTCTATTAAAACACTTTTACTATTAGCAGTAGTGATTGGAATTGTGATGACGACTAGATTTCAACAAATTAGAGCTTAAAAATGGGGAGATGGAAGAGAAGTGGCTTCTTTTAATTTCCCTGAGTTTAACATCAATAATTAGAGCAATTTTCAGAGATGCGAGCTGAAATTACCCCTGCTGTGCTGTAGATGATCACCTTAATTTTAGCAAATTGACTCCAGGGAAATAAATGTGACAGATTAGAAAGAGACAAACAGGAAAACAAAAAACAAAAAAACAAAAAAACCTCCCCAAACAACCAAACAACCAAAAACAAAAGATTGCGAGGGAAGGAAATGAAAAGAAAGGCTGGGAAAGAACAGAAGACAAAAATCTAGTACAATTATTTTGGTGGGTTAGGGTTGAAGGCAGTAGTATGGCAGAAATAGGAAGCTGTGTGAGCGAAATGAAAAGGAAGTAAGGGAAATTTGAGGGGAAATGGAGGCTGGCATTAAGAAGTAACTCTGCACATACTTACCCAGACCAAGTCACTTCCTAATGTAGGTATAACTTTCCTCATACCACCCTCTATAACTGAGGGAAAGAATGTTATGATCATCAACATTTTATTTATTTACCTCAACAGTCCTTCCGTGCCTCAGCCAGCAGCTGAAGTTGGGTGTAGCAGATATGGACCTTCTCCTCACTTCTCCCCTTCTCCATCCCACTAGCATGTCTCTAAACTTGGAAAACCCAGGCTCAGATGCCAAAATAAATGCCTTATCCCTATTGCTTTTGCTCTCTAAAGTGGAGTCTGTCGAATGACAGAGACTTTTTCTTTTTAGCTTTCTTTTAAAATGCCTAAGAGCCAAAAAAAAAAAAAAGGGAAACAAAGAAAGAAAAAAAGAAAGAAAGAAAAAGAAAAGGAAAAAAAGAGAAAGAAAAGAAAAAGCTCAAATTGAGGTTGAGAAACCAACATCGTAAGAGCAAGAACCCGGTCCGCTCCGCTCTCCCCGGGCCGGGCCGCTCGTATTCAGCACCGCGGACAGCTCCCCGCCCCGCCCCAAGCCCACCGCACCCTCCCCTCCGCCGCTGGCAGCCTTGCCATTGGCTCTCCCAGCTCCCCTCTTGAAGCTGCCAATTCTACACACAGACCCAACCTACCCAGGAGCTTGTCTTCTCGCCTCTCCAGCGCCCGGGGTAGCCCAGGCCCGGGAAAGAGCCGCGGGGCTTCGGAGTCTCAGAGGGTGGTTGTCGGCACTCGACCAGGCTTGCTGAGACGCTGCCCGCTTTCTACACTTCGTCCCCGGCCCTCGCCCTGTGACAGACGCTTGACTCAAGATGAATCTCAACTTCACCTCCCCTCTACACCCTGCGTCTTCTCAGAGGCCCACGTCCTTCTTCATTGAGGACATCCTGCTGCACAAGCCCAAGCCGCTAAGGGAGATGGCCCCTGACCACTTCGCCAGCTCTCTGGCCTCCCGGGTGCCTCTGCTAGACTATGGCTACCCCCTCATGCCCACACCCACCCTTCTGGCTCCTCACCCCCATCACCCTCTGCATAAGGGAGACCACCACCACCCCTATTTCCTCACCACCTCGGGTAAGTAACAGGGGCCTCAAGGTTTGGGGACCGAGAGACTAGGTCTCCCAGCACAGACCCTAAGACTGTGATAGAAGAAAGGCCAGAGGTGGTTTGGCCTGGCTTGGCAGCTCCCTTCCCTAAGTGACTGTGGAACATTGGGGATATGGCTGAGAGCATGCAGAGCTCCCTTGAGGCATGCCAGCCCATGGGGATAAGTCGTGGTCACTCCGCACGCTTTATAATGGAGGAAACATTCCTATCCAAGGGTGGCTGGAGGTTTTTTTTACAATATTCTTGGTGGATAGTGCTCAGTCTCCTTCCTCGTGGTCTTCCTGGCCACTTTGGTCCAGCTCTCAATCCTGATTCTCTGCCTCCCCTTGCTCTAGGGGAGACCCCTGACCACCCCACCCCATGGAGCAGAACTCCACTTTCCAGCTCATTAACTCCAAAGGCTCCAGCGGGGCCAGCTCTCTCCTCTCTGGTGCTGAGCATTCACAGATATACTGCAGGGGCTTAGAAGTGAATGAGGGTTGGGGGTATTCTGAGGACTGAAGGTTTGACCTGGCCAGAATAAGAGGAAAAGGGTAAGGAAAGAAATGGGGGTGGGGTGGGGGGGAGGGATGCTGCTCCTCTTTAACCCTCTGCACTCCCAATGTCTAACTCACAATCTTGAGCTCAGCTGCCCTCCTCTGCCCTGGTTGCTGGTGAAGCTGGAGCCCCACACCAAAGTATTTTGATTTTCCATGAATGACAAAGACTGGGGCCAGCAAAGTGGTTGGGACAGGGAGATGTGAGGAAATACCCAGATTTTTTCTGCCGCACTCTGCAAGGCCACATTCATTTCTTCTTCTTCGGCATTTTCATTCCAACTGAAATATAATAATTCCTTCAATCCAGATGCAGAGCACAGGCAGGAAACAACCCCTCTTGGTGAGGGCTGTGGAGACACAGGAGACAGTTTGTGAAATGTGTGCTCTGGAATCTACGACAAAAGCTAAAAGTTTTTGTGAAGCGGTAAAACCCAGATTGTGAGGCACTAGGTTGGCAGGGAAATTATAGAAGCTATGTTGAAGCCTGCGTCTTGGTATTCATTTTGGTATTGGCCTCACTACCTGGCCAGTGACAGTCTCTTCTGGACTGCACCCATGTTCCCCCCAAATAGCAGTGGCCAAAGCCCGGGATGCTGGAATTGCTTGCTCCCCCCCCCCCCCAACGCCTTGGCAGAAATTGATGTCTGTGGCAGTTTACTTGGTGTGTCTCAGACACCATAATGCCTGCGGAGGTGAGGAAAGACAAGAGAAGTCTCCCCTAACCTGGCCTGGGTGGGGTGGGGTGGGGAAAGCCCTTCAATCCTTCTGCTTAGGGTTGGAGAGAAAGAATGAGAAAAAGGATGAGGACCAGATTAGAGATCGGGTCCCCAGCGGGACCCTGCAACTGATAAGGAACGTGCCAGGCGGGAATTCCCCCTCTGTTCTTGCTCCTGATGAGAGAGTTTTGGTCTGTTCCCTTTGACTGCAGGCAGGAGAATGGGGGCTCAGGAAAGAAGAGAGGTGTTTTTCAGTGGGGTTGGGAGGCATGGCCACATTCATGCCTCTACTAGCCCCAGAACTAAGCGGAGTGTCGTCAGGGGTATGGAAGGGTGGTGGCTGGGCAGAACAGCTACTGGGCCAGACGATGTTTGCAAGAAAACTTCCGGAGGCGCAACAGAGGACTGGCAGACGCTGTGAGAATCTTTCCAAGAAGACATTTTTTAAGGCCTCCGATTTTAAAATTTTCTTTTCCATTTTACTTACTGTTTATTGTTTGTAGGTCTAGATGACCTGCCGGATAAAGATCTCCAAGCGCTATTCTTGTGATTCTTTATTTTCCCTGCCCTATGGTTCCTGGGAGAATGGCTGGAGAAGCTTTGGGGCGACGAGGGGACTAGCGGAGGCAAGAAGCGGAGGGAGGCGCTGGGGACCGGGGTCGGGGTGCGGCGGAGGTGACATCCGGGGGATCGGGCTCTACCCACTCAGCGGCTTTTCTCTCTGCAGGGGTGCCGGTGCCGGCGCTGTTCCCGCACCCCCAGCACACCGAGCTGCCGGGGAAGCACTGCCGCCGCCGCAAAGCTCGCACGGTTTTCTCGGACTCGCAGCTTTCCGGCCTGGAGAAGAGATTCGAGATCCAGCGCTACCTGTCCACGCCGGAGCGGGTGGAACTGGCCACGGCCCTCAGCCTGTCCGAGACGCAGGTGGGCCCGAGGGGGGCAGTTCCTGATCTCCGTGGCTCTTCCCTCTCCCCTTAACTCCTACCATCTCTGCACCTAGTGCGGAGCTTTTGAGGGGGGGTGACCCCTTTCCCCTTTATTCCAGGCTTCTCCAAAGATCCTTAGTAAAAGTACCGACACGTCCAAACTCAGGTCAGAATTACCGAAGCATCATCTCTCGAGCGAGCTTTGGACAGGGAGGAGAAACTCCTCGGATGAGCTGATGATCACTCCCAGTTTGAGATCAGTTGCGTACCGCCCTCCTCCCCGCCCGGATCTGGGCTGTAACCCTGGTCCAACGTAAAATAAGAGACTAGACGGGTTCTTGTTCTGAGAGCAGTCCACACAGCGAAAATTTTCCCCTTATTTTCTTAATCTCCCTCACAGATGCAAGCCCTCAAATCCAGTCTCCCCTTTCCCCCCACTGTAAATTAAGCGTCCTCCTTATTGCTCTGTCCTGAGAGGGAGAACTGTTTTCACCTTTCCAGATCCTGTTCACCTGCAACCTTAAAATTCCTTCCTCCACTTCCTCTTTCTTATATTCTCTGTACCTGGGAGCCCAACTTGCTGTGAAATCATAAGCCCCGCCGGGGCGCCCTTGACTTTTCTCTCCGATGAGAACCAGCAAGATTGATTCTCATCTTCCTGTCCAGCAAGACCAGGTGTTTAGCGGCCAAAATGGGGAGAACGTAAGTTAAACATTAAGGAGACTCATCGACGCAGCACTTACTACTATTAGTACTTATAATTGATAATAGTATTAGTATTAACTAAGCACCCCGTTTTGACCTTTTATCGTTATTTTGGACAATTACTTCCAGGAGCCTTCCAGGAGTCTGTTTTCCTAACCCCCAGCTAGCTCTCAGATCTTAGTAACTCTGAGTCTGAAGGGAATGACGCGGTTGTATTTTTTTCCTCCCTAAAATCAGGTGAAAACGTGGTTCCAGAACCGGCGCATGAAGCATAAAAAGCAGCTGAGGAAAAGTCAGGATGAGCCCAAAGCGCCAGATGGGCCCGAGAGCCCTGACGGCAGCCCCCGCGGCCCAGAGGCCGCACCTGCCGAGGCTCGGCTGGGCCTGCCCGCCGGCCCCTTCGTGCTGACCGAGCCCGAGGACGAGGTGGACATTGGGGACGAGGGGGAGCTGGGCCCGGGGCCGCACGTGCTCTGAGCCGCGTGGCTGGGGAGGCCGGGAGGACGCGGCGGGGCGGGGCGCAGTTCCCTCCGGAGCCGGAACGCTCGGACTTGGGTCCGGGGGCGGGCCTCCGAGCTGCGCTCCTGGAAGACAAACAAAACACACCTGTCAACCCTCGAACTCGCGCGGAGCCCCCGCGGCTCGGCCCACGCCCTCCCCCCTCTCCGGCTCGCCGGGCCCCTGCCGGGCGAGCGTGCACCCGCGTTAGCTCATTCCCGCGCCCCGCGTCTTAAGTGGCGCAAGCTGGGCCCCGGGCTCTCGGCTCTCTAACGCCGCCGCGATCGCAGAGCTTCTCGGCCCTCTCCTGTCCGCTACCTGCCCCCAGCTCCGTTGTCCAGGCTCCGCGACCTCTCCACTCGGACCCTTTGCCCTTCCTTGGGTAGACCGATTGGCTGCAGGTAAGGGACCGGGAGTGTGTGGGCCTTCCGCTCTGCGGGGATCCAGGTAGAGCCACAACCAGATGCTTAAGATGTCTGTGCTGGACAGACTCGCGCGCTGCTAGCCACTAACCTCCCACTGGGGTTCCCCGCCCCCCATCTCTAACTCAAAAACTAAGGCGACAACCACTCCTCAGGGCGGCGTTTCCATCCTCTCCCGTCTCTGTTCCCCTCCTGAGCTCCCGGTTCGGCACCCTGGCACCCTTAAGCTTGTGGCCCCCGGGCACACCCGCTCTATGCGCCCCACCCCCGCCCCGGTCCTGAGCGGCGACCAAGCGCGGCGAAAAACTTGGGCAGGAAAACCTACCGAGCAATTTCTGCCTCCCGACCTTGCTGCACCTGTCCCGCAACTCTTACACGTCCCATGGGCTACTGGTATTTTAAAAGTGAGTGTTCCTTGGGCTGTGTGTGGAAGTGCTCATTTTCGTTGCATTTTTAAGGAATGCAGAGTTTTAGCGAGATTAAAGCTAAATACGCATCCCCTTCCGGACGTGCACCTGTTTGTGGACTATTGAGGTGGGGCAGGCGTCTGGCCCAGCGCATCGCCCCTCTCCCTTTCCCCTAGGAGGTCTCCTATTTTCTCCCCGGGCTTGCAGTCTCTTTAGATAATAAAGGGCTCGCCGCGCAAAACTGGGAACGAACCGAGTTTCCGGGAATCGTTTGTTAACGCGTCCTCCTCCGCGCACGCCCCCTCCCCTCCGCCCCAGGCGGTGTCCTGGTCTCGAAAGGAGTGAACAGGGCTAATAACCTTTCGTTGACCGATCCCCTCACTCCCACCCCGATTTTTCTGTTTTTAATCGTTTTACAGTCTTGTGTTCCACCTGTGTGGAAATGGTATTTTTTGACTCTCAAATACCGAAGGGGCAAAGATCCCTTGATATCTGGAGTTTGAAATTACGTTAACAAATTGTGTGATGACACTACGCACCCAGGCGACCTCAGCTTCCGATCTTCTTTTGGTTATGGTTGTGTATTTAGGTAAGTGAGCCCAGGAAGGCTGGAAAAGAGTGTGTGGCTAAGTGGAATCCTGACCCTTGGGTTCGAATGATGAATAATAATTATAGACTATGGCCCTGTGAGCTTGGGTTACAGTTAATCTTTTTTTTGTTTGTTTGTTTCCTTGTTTTTCTAAAAGAGGATGAATCCTAAATATCTCGCTAGATGTAAGTTCTATGCATGTAGCGTAGGATTTTTTTCTCTTTTCTTTCTTTCTTTTTCCTACAGGTTTGTTCCAGGAAACAAAGATAAGTGTCAGGGTGAGACTTCTATCCAATCGTCATCATTTAGGAGACCAAGCTATCGCTTTAAAAACATAACCGTTGTAGAGCTGTTTGGATTTTCCAAAGCGCTCTTTATCAGTCAAGATCTAGTGAGTCACAGGCAACAAAGATTAATTTCCCTCTCATAGTTAAGGAAATCGAGAGTTGACAAGATTGTAGGATCCACCTATGAAATTAGTACCAGCTGAAGTCAAAGCAAGACAAAAAAAAAAAAAAAATCTTTTGACTCCTCGTTCATTTCTTTGTCCCACACACTGTTTTCTTGTAACAATGTGCTGTTTGGCATTGTGCCTTAATCACTTTCTACGATCACCTTTCCCATTGATTTAGATTGTGTAGATGTGCTATTAAAAACAAATCTACACTCCGATTTCTCCTCTCTCCCTGTTCAGAGAATGACAGTACCTTTTTAAGGCAGGAGTTTTGGGCAAGTGCTTTACAATAAGACAAAAGACTTGGTTATGGGGGGGGGGAGTGATTTGTGAATACTTGGAAGGGAAAGTAGATACAGGTGAGGAGAATCTCATTCTAATACTAGAAAGAAGAGCTACTAAAACAGATTTGGGGAGAATCTTTAAAGTGAGTAGAAATACTATGTTTTTGGAGGACATTTAAAAAAATTTAAATTAGATGCTTAACACAAACCCCAAGGCTCCAGACATTTAGATCCTTCTTCTATCTTCACAAGAAGATGCCAGGCTTTATTTTGGTTCTGAGAGAAGCAGATTAGGCACATTTCATGACCTTTTGAAAAGGCAGGTAAATAAGATACATTGTTAGCGTGGGCATAGCTCTGCCTGATTAGAGGCAGAATGAATCATGGAGCCCAGGGAACGGCTGTATCTTTGATTCATGAGCATTAAACATGGAAAGATGTTCGTTCTGTCCTATCATGGTCTTCCCTTTGTGGCTGTTCCTGGCCAGAGGAAGTGGGAAGGGAAGAGCTCACACCTGTGGCACCAGCCCCCCTGACTGTGGCATGGTTTTCTCATCAGACGGTATTCCCTGAAATTGATGGCATACAATTCAATAGCAAAGTTCTCTTGGTTTTCCTTTTCTTTTTTTTTTTTTTTATATACAGCGGATTAGTGATGATAGTAGAGGATAGACACAATTTAGTTTCAATTTAATGTAGTATGATGGCAGTGTTTGGTTTTGGCCTTCAATACCGATCAAAGCCTCCATAGGCTGAAGAGGTATTTTGTCTGAATTACCTTGGCTTTTGCCTCAATTCAGTTTGACTTGGTGGTAAAGATCTGACAGAACCACGTTCACTATGATCTATTAAAGACCTAGCCTGAGCCTGAAGGGGCAAAAACCTCTTAAAATAGCCAAGGTGGGCACGTCATCCTACATGTAATCTCAAATGGAGTAAATAATCTGTTCTGAATTTGTCCTTAACGCTGTTTGCAATGGACTTCATTTCGCAGATTCTCAGAGAGGGACTTGATATTATTTCTGCTCACATGACGTAGGAACATAAATGGACAACACACCATCCTGCCCAGTATTAGTGGATAGTGGCACCAAGAAATAATTAATTGGAATTCATGACACCACTTCAAAAGGTAGAGGACTGGCTCATATCAATGTGTTCGATAACTAGACATAAAAATATGTGAAGGCACAGAGCAAGCAGAATGCTTTTTGGTGCTAAGAGAATCGTGCAATAAACCTATTGCTTGAAGCAGTGACTCCCTGGTCTTCTTGAGTTGGGCTCAACACGTGTGGAATAATGAGTTAAGGAAATATTTTACATTTATGTTGTATTCTTGGCATCACATTTTATAGAAGCTGTTGACAAGCTAAAATTCATCCAGTATACAAGAACCTGGATAGTAAAAGGTGTGGAAAACACAAAGGAGTGTGAGCTTTTTAGCTTAGAGAAGCCAAGTATTGGGCAAGGGTGGGAGAGGAGATTAGCTATGATAGTTGTATTTGAACGGTTGCAGGGCTACTTGGTATCAAGGGGTATATCGAGGCAGCTCTGCCAAAGAAGGCAGAACCCGAACCAATGCGTGGTTCCAGGGAAACCGATTGTGGAACAACGTTTGCATACCTCCTGTAGGACAGGTAGCCTGCCGTCTATCAACAGGACAGGCTAAATCCAGAAAACACTAAGCCCCTTTCACTAGAAAAGTTTGAGCAGAAGCTGGAAAGCAAAACGCTAGGGGCTAGAAGGCTCTGTTATGGTTCTTCCTTGATGAAAAGGTGAATTGGTTTGGTTTTTCTAACCCCTAACAGCCTAGTATCCTATCTTCTTTTTGTAGAAAAGGAACTATAAATTCCAACTTACTAAAGTTACTTGTCCTATCACTAAAACGATCTCAGTTCGTGTGTTCTAAATAAATATATCCATAACAATAAGAATTAAGAGAAACCAGAAAATGAAAAGGGTATTCTTTTACTCATTAAGGAAGTCTTCTACACCCCATTCGAGAAAGTGAGAAAACAAAGTGAGGATCCCTGGAGTTAAGGACAACTGGATAGTCAGGAAGGGATGGTCAGTGTTAGAGACCTTTAACAAAATCTAAGCCCTTCATAAGTGAAGAAATTAGGATCCAGGTATAATGAATGCCTTGTCAGTGTTAAATAGACTGGCAGAATTCAGACTAGAAGCCAGTTTTCATGATCCTACTTTACCGCTAATACATGCAGTGATACAAGTGATGGGGGGGGGGCTATTGTCCTTGTATTATGTAGAGGAAAGGATTTTGCATGGTGATTTTGGACGTAAAATTTTAAAGTTAGCTGAAAATTAGCAAAATCTTAGATCAGTTTATAGAAAAACTTTTGATGAGGAGCAATCTGAAATTTAAATTGGCTTTCTGGGGAGGTACTGCTCCACTCTGGATTTTAGCTCTTTTCATTCAAGCCAAAACAGAGTACCTGCTTGCTGGGATGTTTTTAAAGACATTCACACATCGAGTAGGATGAAAAATAAAACTAAAAATTTTGCCTAATCTTTATAGACAAGGCAACTGAGAGTCTGGGAGATTGACTTGCTCAATGTCCTACAAGTGATTAATTGGTTGAGTTACAAATTAATACATGTAGAGATCCGAGATCATTTTAATAAAAATTTAGGAGATAAAAAAATTTATGATTCTGTTTTCTTTCCAGATTCTCTCCATTGTATTTTCTGGTTTTAATTCCTCCTCCCAAAGACCTCTTTCTTGTTGATTTTATTTACTTTTTTCCTCTTAGAATTCCCAGTGCATACAGTAGATAACTTTTCCTCCATGATTTCATTTATAATTCTGTGAGCCTTCTCTTCTTACTCTCTTCACAAAATTGTGTAGCTGCAGCTGGATTTGGCATCACAGCCACTGGCTACATGGCTTGGCTTGGAGAGTTAAATTCTAATCTTCCTTTTGCTCAGGATTACATTACTTGACATCAGAAATATAAAGAGAGTGTCCTTTAAGTTAAGAATGGTGAGAGGGGGGTGCCAGGGCGGCTCAGTCATTAAGCATCTGCCTTCAGCTCAGGTCATGATCCCGGAGTCCTGGGATGTCAGGCTCCCTGCTTAGCCAGAAGCCTGCTTCTCCCTCTCCCACTCCCCCTGCTGGTGTTCCTTCTCTTGCTGTGTCTTTCTCTGTCCAATAAATAAATAAAATCTTAAAAGAATGGTGAGATGTGAGATAAGAAATATAAAAGTATTTACTGTGAGATCTTGGATGAAAAGTACTAGAGGAAGATAATGAATTACGATATAGATCTGAATGTATCAGGTTGGTTTTTGATCCCACACTTCATAGGACTACAACAGTAACAACATAACTAAAAGGTGAGTATTAGTCTTGTGTTCTATCACTATCGTTATGAGGGGTTATTATGTCCCTTTCTAAGGAGTTTTTATTTTTTTTTATTTTTATTTTAAAGATTTTATTTATTTATTTGACAGACAGCCAATGAGAGAGGGAACACAAGCAGGGGGAGTGTGAGAGGAAGAATCAGGCTCCTAGCGGAGGAGCCTGATATGGGGCTCGATCCCAGAACGCCGGGATCACACCCTGAGCCGAAGGCAGACGCCTAACGACTGCGCCACCCAGGCACCCTTCTAAGGAGTTTTTAAAACTTCATCTTCTCTTCATCGTTGTCCTACTGTGTGGACTAAGTGAGAGCATGGTGGCCTTGGATGAAATAGGGACATACAGGGCCATGAAGTTGCACTGAGATTACTTCATTTAGAATGTTCCTTCTCTCCCTCGTTCTTGTCTCGCCTCCATCCTACCCCAGTGGTTCTGTTCTCCCTGGCAGACATAAATGCTATGTAGGGAGGGAAAGTATAATTCAAATCTATGGGACCCCTATGAAGAGATTGAGTTGCCGGTTTCCAGTAAAGGATCTAGGAGGGAAATCCAAGATTCAAGCTTTTTTTCTGAAGCTTTTAAGAATTTTTTTGTAATCTAAAAAAGGCACACCTTAGGAATGTACCTCTGCCAGAGTTGTATAAAAATATTGACTAATATAATTCTTGGGGATTATCTGAATATTTGTAACCTCCATTCTCTCCCTAGCTTCCATGGCTACAGATAATGGAAGTGATTAAGTACACCTGCGAATATTCTAGCCAGAAGTTAAATGGCCGAATAGTCCTTATTCTTCCTCAGTGCTTGACTTGGAATGGGAAATAAACTGTAGAAAGCAACGGGAATAAGGATAGAAGGGTGACTATCCTGAGTTTCAAATGGGAGTAATTTACAAGCTAAAGGCAAAAAACCCTAATACTTTATGCTTGTTCTGCCCTTTTCCCATCTATTTTTTTTAAATTCCTAAGTTCTCTCCATTTAATTTTAAAGACTTGAGTTTTGTCACTTACCCATGTACATTGCTTATACAGTCAAACAGTTCTAGAAGGATTTAAAAAAGCAGTCCCCCTGGCCCTTTCCCTGTTCTCTTTATTACAGAAGCAATTGGTTTCCAGTACTGGGTGATTCTTTTTGTATTTGTCTTCATGTTTCTAAATAATTGCTGAATTGCTGCTTTTTGGTATTTTTGTTTTAGGAGTTACCTAGTACTTCATGCTCTAAAAGGTGAAAATTTAGTTATTTCTTCCCTGTTCCCACCACATATGTGCTCCCTCTTCATCTCTTCCTCCGTGACAGGGTTTTGGTTAGATCGTTATTATGGTATATATGTCTGACTCTCAGCTCAGCCAGGTAATCAACTCGGATTACTTTTTCCTGCAAGACTTCCTTTTTTTTTTTCTCTTGGAATTAATATTTGTCTTATTAATTTTTAATGTACTTGTGACCAATTTAACTCCAGACTCTTCACCATTTGTCTAGAGCCGACTCCCAAAATACTCTTGTTAAGGTTTCATTTTCCCCGAACAAATCACTCCCAGAGCCTCTGCTCTGCTCCCCTCTGGGTTTTATGTCTCTGTGTCTCTTTTCCCCTTCATCCTGGGATTCCTTTCAATTTACTTTTGTTTCGTGTATTTTCCTCTTTCTTGGTTTACCCTCTCATATCGGGGGAGCACAGTTCTTGTAGTTCCCTGATTGGTGTGTGAAAGGTAAATGTTTTGAGTTCCTCCTTCTCTAAAAAATATCTTTATTCTAGCCACATGATTTATTAGTATTTTGACTAAGTGTAGAATTCTAAGTTGGAAATTATTTTGGAATAATTTTGAAAAATTTAAAAACATCATTAGATTTATTTTCATTGGTTTTCAATTGCTGTGAAGATCTAAAGCCATTTTGATTCTTTGTGTATCCTGTTTAATTTATTCATTTGTTTTCCTTTTTGGAAGCTAGTAAGATACTCTCTTTGTAACCAATGAACTGAAATTTTACAGTTGTGTGCCTTGGCTGAGGTCTGTTTACACCCATTGTTCTAGATACTCGGTAAGCTCTTTCAATCTGAAAAGTCCTTTATGTTATGGAAAGTTTTCTTGAATTACTTCTTCAAGGATTTCTGTTCTTTATGGAACTCCTATTATTTGGATTTTTTCCTCTTAGATTTATCCTCTATATTCTTTTTCTCTTCCATTTTCTCTATTTTTATCTTTTTGCTCTACTTCCTGGGAAAATTCTCAATGTTCTAACCTTTAACTTTTAAAATTTCTACTATCCTATTTCTAACTTCCAAGATCTCTCTTAATTTCCTTGTCTTCCTCCTCCTTTCTGGTGGGTTTCCTCAATGATATCTTCAGATATGTAGATATCCTCTGTTTGCTCACGTATATGAGAGAAGAAAAGGCTAATAGGAAGCTATGAATACGTTGACTGTGAGCTTTCCTCTATGATAACATGGTTGAGTTCTTCAGTTGGAGACCCTCTAAAGTCAGAATTTTTAAGGCTTTTATTTTAGGTTGGTCAGATTCTCCAGAGAAAGATTTTTCAAACTCCTGCTTGTAGGATGAGGCCCAGTGCTCTGGGAGCCATGTGACAGATCAGAGGTCTCTGAGTTTAGAACACATATGTTCCCTATTGACTCTGCTTTCTGTATTGTGCCTCCCAACAGAGCCACTCATCCCTCACTCCAGACATACTGTTCTACCCTCTGCAGAGGGGAGCGCAATCTTTTTTGGGTAGCAAAGGGGCGGTTGTCTTTCATTTAGCCCTCCTCAGTCCCTTACGCCCCTACTTTCAGAGGTAATTGACATCATCCATTCCTGAGCATTTTGAGTATTCTGGAATGTAATCAGATTGATTCATGGGTTTCCCGTTTGCTAGATTAGAATTTTTTTCAACTTTCATCTGCTGTCCTACTTTTATTACTATTGTGTCTCCTCCTTTTCTTATGTTTATGCCTTCTAAAAACCCTTTCCTGTGATTTTAGTGTGGGCTTGCTAAGGGAGTGAATTAGGTGTATGTGCATTCATGTGTTTAGTCTAACACATTTACCTACAATTCTCATAATCTGATTGTAATGTTTTTTAATTCTGGCCTTTACAGTGAGTGGTGGAGGTGTTGATCTTTTACCTTGATGTTTCTTTTATGCAACTGCATTCGTTGAGGTACAGGAGAATTGCATTATCATTAGAGCAGATTGAAAGGCTGACTTCATTGCCCAAATACATAATAGCCCTTCCTTCTCACCTCCTATTCATTGATGCAGTACCAATGGCATGGGATCTACCAGTTTGAGGGCATTGGAAGTTAGAGTTAGTCTTTAAGAATCTTGGTCTGTGAAAGGTCTGAATAGTTTTACAGGATATTCTTGGAAATTTCAAGGTGAGGGAATTTATTATTTCATTTTCCTTGGTCTTGGGTTAATTGAAAACCTAGGTCCCTAATTCTCTGAGTCAAGGGACAGGATAAACAGAAAGCAAGACAGAGCTACACACACACACACACACACACACACACACACACATGCACACACACATGCACACACACACACCCCTGAAGAGAATGAGACAAACAGGACAGGGAGAATTGGAAGGTGATCAATTAAGACATTAAGTGTTTTGTGACACATGGACGCATCTGCATTTTGCCCTGATAACAAGGCCATCAGCTCATTTTCAGAGGGCTGCCGCCTTCCTCAGTTCAATCCTCAGATCAAAGCAAAACTGTCTGCTTGCATTTTCCAATCAGAATGGGGATGCTAATTTATCCTCCTTAATGTGTGATGGTAAGAGACTCCTTCAATTAACTGAATTCTATAGCCAGCAAAATAAAAGGTATACAAAGAGGCGCAGGCTGGAAGAGCTGAAATTCTCATTAAATCAAAAGGTCCAGTATTCATTACCTCGTGCATCTGAGGCTAAACACTAAATATGGGGATCATCAAAGGAGGTTTAATGGGTTAAATTGAGAATATAATCTAATTAAAATATTAGACATGGCTAAATAGTTCTTTGATATTCATCTAAAGGATTCATTAAAAATAGGTGCTTGAGGTTTGTGTGATTGGAGATTATCAATTTTAAGTAGAGACAACAAATTTGGAGACCTCATCAGCACTGCTTCAGTGTCCCCGTTGTGTGGAGGCAGGGTAATGGGAAAGACCTCCATGCCAGGTGATGGGTTGTTAATACGAGGTAAGGCCACACAGGCTTCATGACAGCGACTTTGGTAGTTGTCCGGATGGCAGAAAAAGAAAGTGTAAGATTAATTTGGGAGACATATTTGCCACAGAGGAAAAAATATGTTTGGGGCCCAAATTATTTAGCTGTATTCTCTACAGAGAGAGCTATATTGATTTTATTCAATTATATATATAATATATATGTATATTCTGTTATCTACTTCCTTCTATGTAGGCAGCTTCTGAAGGAATAACTGATCACACTTTTGGATTTTAAATATCTAAAGATTATTTTCCCCACTGTTAAATTTGCATCATAAGGATACCTACTATTTAAATATCGGTGCTAAAACAGGGGATCTTGAGAAGCCGGTCTAGCAGTCCAAGTGTTGGGGCTGGTCTCGGGGACGAGCTGTCAACTCAGTAAAGGATATTTGTGAAATCATCTCATATCTCCAAGGCTTCACTAAATATATTTGCCTGAAATGTTCATATCATTGTAATCCTCTCAACCTATTAGAGTTGTTGAAGAGTGGAAGACCGTTTTCTCGGTTTATTGAAAATTAATTACTTACACTGCTCAGGTTTGCCAGGGGAAATGAAAAGGCTGTGGAGAGGCAGTGAGGGAGATTAGTCCTGCCCACCAAATTCCTTTTTCCTCCCCTCATGTTACCCTAAGAGCCCTCCCTGTATTGAGGGGTCGAGAGAACTGAAAAATCTATTTATTTTGCATCTTCATCTTGTGATGTGATGTTTTCACAATATTTTGGGAAGACCCCAACATTCCAGTTATTTCACTGAGTTAAAAACTAAGTAACCAAACATGAACAATGGAATTTTTAAGACTGGGGAATAGAATTAATGAAAAACTGCCACCTTTTGCTTTCCATTGAGCAGATGTTTGCCTAGAAAATCAAGATATTATGTTTTCTCGGTGCCTTTGTGAAAAGATGTATGGCTTTGCTCAACAAAGCTAGAGGGGGAGCAAGAACAAATAATGTACTTAGTGTAGAGGCAGTGGGGCGAAGGGACCATTTTGTATCTATATTTTTAAGCTTAGGCCCAGTGTGGGGCTTGAACTCATGACCCCAAGTTTGAGAGTCACATGCTTTACTGACTGAGCTAGCCAGGCACCCCAAAGGGGACAAAAAATTTTTTTGAATTTGATTTTGAATATTAGAGTTTAGCTACTCTGGAATCCTACTTCACTGTGTTTTGAAGAGTGGAATGTCTAAATAAAATTATTATAATACATATTTCTCCTTTATATTGCCTTTATAGTTTATGAATTTTGTCTGACAATATAGACAACTCCTTAGAGTCAGGGATAAAAGGGGGTGAGACACTCTGGATAAACAAAACCCACAATAATTAAAAATTTTACTTGTGTTGTTTAAAGCCCTTCCCTCACTGGGAAAACAACTGAAGAATCAAATGGAGTATTGGTGTGTTTTTTTGTCTCTGTTTACATTAGGAATAGAAATTATGAAAACACACTTAGAGTTAAAAGTCCTGTCATCATCCCACGAATATTTGAGAGTTGGATGAAAAATGTATTATTCAAGATTTATTCTTTCTCTAATAAAGTTAATCTTAAAAAGGCATATTTAGATGAATAACTTCGATTTTTTTCCTTAAGAATTTTATATTTTCAAGTGCTACTTTGAATATGATGGTAATGTATGTTTTCAAGAATATTTTGGAAATAAGCAGCTAAATGTGTCCTGATATCTTCAGACTATGACCCAAATTCTATTGATTTTGTGCTGTCAATAAGTAATTAAAAAAGAACCCCCCCACCCCACCCCGAGTTTGCTATTGTAGACCATTTGCTATCAACTCAAAGTTCTCAATTAGCTCCAGTGTTGTTATAATTACTGGATGTGTTTTCAAACAACTCCCAGCTAATAACTGTTGGGATGAAGAGTCATTTTCTCACTATAGACTAGACTGCACACTCATGCTTGCCGTGAGGTTTTGACAATGATTCATTAACCAATAATAGGGCCCCAATTGGAACCATTAGGCATTGGTGTTTTGCTAGACTTACCTTTTATTTTGTTCCTCAATATTGTCTTTTCTTGGGCTGGTTTCTAGATAACTCCCAAGAGACTCCTTAATATGCAAAACAGTATCATGAAGACAGCTGTCATTAAATTCAGTTCCTCGGAACAAAGCTTTCTCTTAAGAGGACGCTCTCCTTGGAAATTCAAGATGGAAAAAACACCATAAAGAGGAGTCTATAATAAGAGTGAATATGTGGTTTAAAGGTCCTTTATTTACACCAGTTCATAGAGATTAGGCAGATTAGGCCCTGTGTCTTTCAGTGGGCGTATATAACATCTGGTCAAATATAGGCCCTCCATCATTCTATCACTCAAGTTTAAAGTCCCTTGCTTTCTAATAGGAAGATTGTTTTTACTTCTTAAGTATCTGAAGCAGAAACACTGTAAAAATTGATCACTGGTCCACTTGGGTCTACAGAAGATCAATATTGCTGCCATTAATTTCAAGGAGGAGAAGTATTTGTCATTCATTGTCTCTGCCTTAGCATATGATAGCTGAGTGATCGGCTAGATCTTGCCAGGTGGGCCCAGACAGTGGCCTATTTTGGTTCCTTCTTTGATCTCAACCCCCAGGTTTTAGCAAATATGTTCTATTTCTGTAGCCACAGCCCTTTTAGATGCCACTTGTCACTTTCAATATTTGTGTACAAAGAATTGTGATCTTCTAGGGTTTGGTACAGACTTGCCTTGGAAGTAAAGACTGAAATGTTTGACATAGACCGAATTGTGCCACCTGTTTCAGCTAAGTGTGATTCTTGCTAATGAGTGAAGGGGTGGAAGGATTTAACAGTGCTTAGCTACCAGAGAAATGGTTAGGGGGGAGGGTTTTAAATGTTCAAAATTGAAATAGTGTCTTTTATGAGTCAACATCTGAATTAATTTATGCATATCTCTTTCAACTCTAACAATGTAGTTATGAAGTGGCCAGATTATATGTATTAAAATATGATCAGGTATGTAGGAATGCATATTTCTGAAAATGAAACAACGAGAGTGCATGTCCCACACTGAAGTTCATAATAATTACATGCTCCTTGCCCCCACAGAAAACAAGATCAACCCCTTCCTAGAAACAAATAACCAAACAGCGCTGTCCTTGGTGTTGAAAGACTGAAGATTAGACGGGGCTATTCCATCTCCCATTATTATCAGTCGGACTGACAGATGTCAAGAGTCCTTTACCCTACCTTGATCTCCATTTCCTCTTCTGAAAAATTAGGTGAACAAGATAAGCCCATCCCAAGCTCTGAATTCTTTTAGGGTACTCTAATAGAAATGGAATATTTAAAAAATTTGCTCTGTCCCTTTAAATTTGGAAATCTCTCTATATGCATTATTTAATCTTCCAGAGTAAGTTTAAGTCTAAGGCCGTTTGGAAAAAATTTTAGTTCTTAAGTTTCTAGAACAGTCTTCATCATGTACCATGAAGGGTCCTCTTCTTTTACAAATACATCTTAGGAACAGTTTGGCCTATGATTTTCCCAAACTAATACTTCACATATGATATAATTTTCAAAATACCACTGAAACATGATTTGTCAGTTTACTATTTATCTTCAGATATGTGTAATTTTTCCAGATTTTCAATTCTAATTCCTTTCAGTTTTGAGAAATCATGTGCAGGTAGCTTTTATACCACATCATGGTTTATGTAAAATGTTTATAACAAAGGAATAATTCTCCAAAGTTAGCTCTTATGCCACCTGTATAGATCAACAGATTTTTCCCCCTAATTTCATGTTAAATTGCCCATTTCTGGATATGGCTATCGAAGAATGCAATGCCCATCTAATACAAGCAAGTAAGAAAAAATTAAATTCTTCAGGAATTATTTTAAGACCTGTTAATTTTATTCAGTTATCACCTGATGATGTTTATTTAGTTTCAAAAGATAAAAAGTAAATATTTATGAATATTGACACGTAGCAGTAAAGTATGGAATGTTTTCTCATCTTACCTAACTCGTGTGTGTGTGTGTGTGTATAAAAGCACAGATGTGGTAACATTTTAAGATGTTTGCGATGGCAAGACGCCTGGCATATTCCCATACTCAGAACAAGTAGCTTTGAGAAAGGTTATCGCTCAGAGTTGCCTTGAATGGGTGTTTCTGGATTTGTTGGATTTCTAATTTATGTCTCGAAGCCCTGTTAGGACAACACTCGGTTATGTTCTACTTAAAAAAGCAAGTCTAGATGTGCCTTCAGTTTTTCAATTTTATCTAAACCCTTTGCTAAATTTAGGGATTTTATTTTATTTTTTAAATTTAGAGACTTTAGAACTATTTGGGAAACAGCATCTCCAAAGTACTGACAGCTAGTTCAATTTACATTCATATTTATTTGAAACTGAAGTGTTTATACTTCTTTCTTATCAGGAAGGTCAGAGAGGAGCAAAAGTTAGATACATTTTTTGCTGGGTCACTTCAAGGTTTTCATTATGCAAGGAAGGGTAGTGATTTTTTTTTTTTAAGAAATCAAAAGATCCTCTATGAAACTAAAAGGCTTTATTCCCTACTTCTTATTCCACCCAAAATTCTGATTTGAAAATAAATAATAAAAAAATCTTCCTAGAAAGTAAAATACAGCTCTGTGAAGTAATAAGGCCCCTTACTTTAAATCCTGTACAAAGCAAACGTGGGCTGCAGCTAGAGGACAGAGGGTCATCTGTTTCTACACACAAAGGTGGGTTGGAGTTTTTTCTCCATGTCCAGTCCCCGGGCATATTTGGTCTCCGACAGATTTGTGGTCTACACAATGTGAAGGACTTTGAAGGCAGCCACAGCCTGTTTTTCCCTTTCGTGTCTGCTCTGTAGTATTTCCAGCAGTGAGATTTCAGGCAGAGGGTCTTTTCGAGGATAGGTGGGAATTTTCTTTTCCTTTGATACTTGATCAGTCAGATTTGAAGGTTTGGGTTTGGGGATGGTCTTGGCGTATTCCAAAGCCTACAAGCATAAAGATAACGTTTGATTTGAAATGGGAAGTGAGCCCCAGATTCCTTAAACGAAATCAAGCCTTAGGAGATGTTTACTGGTAATACGAACGGACGCTATCGCTACCATAAAATTCTAGGATGCGGATGGGAAATGCAAGTCCTGTAATATAGAGCAGTGTCAACAAAGTGAGCTAGCCACGCAACATCAGGCTATGAAAAAGAGGTGGAAAATGCAACAGAGTTGTGCCTTTGGGCATTTTCTTTATGAAATGGAGTTTTATTCAAGTGTTTGAAAACAGATTTCTCACGTGTTGGCTCTATTTAGCTTCTGGCTGTCTTATTAAAACCAAACTTCTATTAAGGAGATACTAACAGACCTTTCCATTCAAAGTGGGCTTGCTACAGCAAGTAGTAAGGTGAGACCAAAGACATCACTGTAGTTGACATACAATTGAGCCTCCATTATTACATCAACTATTCTCTTTCCCAGGCTCTTGGAACTATTTATTAGAGGTTGGAAATTATTCTTTTCTTTAGTATATCCATAGAAGCCTAGAGACTGAAAAAAGCAGTATTTTTTCAGTGATGTCAGTTCGAAAAGGCACTACAATAAAAATGAGATCACTAAATATGATTTCTAAATCTGTCTTTATATCAGTTTTATATTTTAATAAGTTTCTTGGGGTGCCTGGGTGGCTCAGATGGTTAAGCGTCTGCCTTTGGGTCAGGTCATGATCCCAGGGTCCTGGGATTGAGTCCCACATTGGGCTCCTGGCTCAGCGGGGAGCCTGCTTCTCCCTCTCCCTCTGCTTCTCCACCTCCTCATGCTCTCTCTCTCTCTCTGTATTTCTGTGTCTCAAATGAATAAATAAAATCTTAAAAAAATAATTTTCTTGATGGCTGAAATGGGAGTAGATAGTATATTCAGGTGCTGGAAGGGGAAAGAAAATGTCCAAACTTCTCAGTGTGTGTAGGTGACTTCTGTAGGAATTTCTAATTACAGACTTGTTGTCTTGAATCTCTTCATGGAAAAAATAATGGATTGGAGAAAAAAGAAAAAGTGGCACCATGGAAACTCAATCAAGTGGACTGAGGTCTTCAAGGTCCAAGGAAGAAAGGCAATAAATAGAAAATAGGATGGTCTGTGAGAGAGAACATGAAGTACAAATTCCTAAAAGCACCAAAGGGTCACTTGTCCCTCATGCAAAGAGTCCCATGTTCTTCCTGGGACTGAGACAGAGACTTTGCACTGCCAGGCTCAGTGTCTCCGCTGAACGTACTTCATTCACATCCTGACTTATAGTTGGATGACCTCTGAGAGGGAGAACATTCTGTATTTTATGAAATCATTTTTCATGGCTAGAGGGACCTATATATTACAGTTCATTGGGAAAAATGTAGGGGAATGAACTTGAAAGAAACAAGGAAGGACTCTTCTTTTGACATACGTACCCGTAAATGGCAAGAAGACACTAATTCCTTAAAATTTAACTTTAGAGAAGGAAATTGATAGGATTTATCAGGATTGCTAGTTTCTTCTAAGAAATCACCTTACTATTCAATTATAAATTTTTTTTTGAGAATAGTTGACACACATGTTACTTTGGTTTCAGGTGTACAACTTAGTGATTCAACTTCTATATTTCATGATGTGCTCACCACAAGTGTAGCTCCATCTGTCACCATACAACGTTACTACAGTGTCATTGACCGTATTTCCTGGGTTATACCTTTCATGCTCATGATTTACTCATTCCATCACTGGAAGCCTGTTCTCTCTCTTTCTCCCCTTCAAACGTTTTGCCCATCACCCCACCACCTTCCCTTTGGCCACCATCAATTTATTCTCTGTATTTATAGGTTGGATTCTGCTTCTTGTTTTGTTCATTTGGTTTTCAGATTCCACATATGAATGGAACTGTATGGTATTTGTCTTTCTACGTTCTGACTTGTTTCACTTAGCGTAATATCCTCTAGGTCCATCCATGTTGTTACAAGTGGCACCATCTCATCCTTTTTAAAAAAATTTTTTTAAAGCTTATTTTTGTTTTAAGATTTAATTTTTTTAATGACAGAGAGAGACCGAGAGAGAGAGTGAGAGAACTAGTGGGAGGAGGGGCAGAGGGAGAAGCAGACTCCATGCAGAGCAGGGAGCCCAACGTGGGACTCGATCCCAGAACCATAGGATCATGACCTGAGATGAAAGCAGATGCTTAACTGGCTGAGCCACCCAGGCGCCCTCATCCTTTTTTTTTTTTGAAGGCTGTGTAATATGCTTCTGTGTGTGTCTGTACACACCACATCTTATCCATTCTTCTAAAGATGGACACTTGGGTTGCCTCCTTATCTTGGCTATTGTAACTAATGCTGCACTAAACATACGGTGCATATATCTTTACAAATTAGTATTTTCGTATTCTTTGGGTAAATAATCAGTAGTGGAATTATTGGATCATATGGTGATTCTAATGTTTTGAGGAACCTCCATACTATTTTCTACAGTGGCTGCACCAGTTTACATTCCCACCAACAGTGCAGGAAGATTCCTTTTTCTCCACATCCTCACCAATCCTTGTTATTTCCTGTCGTCTTGATTCTAGCCATTCTGACCAGGGGTAGGGTGATCTCATTGTGGTTTTGATTTGCATATCCCTGGTGATGAGTGATGTTGAGTATCTTTTCCTGTCTGGTGGCCTCAATATTCATTTTTATGTGTGTCAGATTTGAAATACAGGAAGAAAACATGTGGAGGACTTAAGACCATGATGAACTTCAGGCTAACCTTACGGCATCGTTCGTACACATGTTATTTGTGAATCAATATCTGTGAATGATGGGTAGCCACAGGAATGGCAGTGGCTAAGACATCTGGGTTCAAAGAACTGGGGAATTTGTGAAGCGGTAACAAAGGTTGCTTTTTAATTCTAACTGTCTTGGTGGGGATTTCTTACCTTCTGCCGAGGGATGGCAGATTGACTTTCAGTTTTCGCTGTTTGTGGCTTTGACAGAATGGATCGCGTCTTCATGTTATACTCCTTAACTTGTTTCGCGTATTCCTTTTTTTGGATTAATTTCTGCATCTGTTGAGAGAAACCACGTTACGACAGTGCACAGGTCCTGCTGGATCTTTCTGTTCTCTCTTTAAAAGCGGCACTCATTTTAGAGAGCTGGCATATTGTATCAGCCGCAGAGAGGAAATGGGATTACCACGCATAAGGCAACAGCAGTGAAAGAGTTAAGTTAATGTTTCTCCTAGAAACAGTCTCTCTCTGAGGGGGGACATCACTGCCATAGCACACCCAGTGTTTCCTTAACAGGGTCTAAATCACATTCAGCTCCTTCTCTGTTGCATTTACCCAATTTATTTTCATTTTGGCTTCCAACTTTGAACTATACTCTCTTTTTATGCCTTGAGTGCAACTGTAGTTAAAACACATTAAATGAAGATCTTCTTTCACTAGAGGAAAGGAAATAAAGTGGATGCACTTTTCAGGGGTTGGGAAACTCTTATCCTAAGTGTCTTCTCTGTAGCCACTCTTCAGAATTACCAAGATCACTCTATTGGGAAAGACCAACGACCATATAACACACACTTCTCTTTTCATGTGCATGTGGCCCCCTTTTCTGTGAGGGCCTTCAAGACTAACTAAAAGGTGGATACATAAAACAACTTTGGCTAGGTGATTTTATCTTGTGGTAAAAGGAGTATCTGGGTCTCTATTACTAATGCTATTTCACAAGGGTCTCTATTCAGAGGGAGACATTTGGATTGGGACTTGGTTCTAGGCGGTGGGTGGGTGGGAGTCCTGTCTGTACAGTTCTGCTAAAACACAGGTAGGCAACTCCAAGCCTACAACATGTTGTATGCACATCACACTCACTTTGTCTCTGATGGACTCAAGGTCAGGTCCAAGGCCTCCAAGCTTCACATCTCTTTTCTGATAACCTTTCAGCTTGGAGCTCTACAAATACAAAGAGACTGTTTCTTTTAAGGAATTGTGTGCCCCTCCCCCCACCATGCAGTCATAGCCACATAAGGAAAGAATGGAAGCCCGTGTGGACTGTTGGGAGAGTGGGTGCATTTCCTGACAATTCTTCCACTCTCGTGGTAGTTATTGATAATAGCTTCTTGGGTAATTTGTAGCTGGTCAACTAACATGTTTTGACTTTTCCAACTTCTGCAACAACAAAAAAATTGGAATTCTAAAAATTATAAATAAAAATTTCCAAGTGAACAAAGAGCTGTTTTGTTATTAACATTCTAAACAACATCTACATTACCACTTTGCTGCTGCCCTTACTATTACATCTGGTCTTGTACAGTTCACGAAACCAAATGATTTCCTGGGAGGAGGCCATCTAAATCCGGTAAGCATTGCTTCAAAAGGAGAGTGCCCAGTCTAATGAGGTCGTAACATTCAAAAGACCGTAAATTTTTTTAAAATTTAAATTCAATTAATTAACACAGAGTGTATTATTAGTTTTGGAGGTAGAGTTCAGTGATTCATTGGTTGTATATAACACCCCGTGCTCCTTACCTCCAAGTGCCCTCCTTAATCCCATCACCCAGTTACCCCACCCCCCACCCGCCTCCCCTCCAGCAACCCTCAATTTGTTTCCTATAGTTAAGAGTCTCTTATGGTTTCTCTCCTTCTCTGATTAGGAAAGAACTGTAAATTTTTAAGGGTTCAGAGTCTAGGCAAGATCTGGGGCACCTGGGTAAGTCTCTGAGTCTCGATTTCAGTTCAGGTCATGATCTCAGGGTTGTGAGATCAAGTCCCGCATCAGGCTCCATGCTCAGGGTGGAGTCTACTTCTCTCTCTCCCTCTCCCCTGCTTGTGTGCGTGCGGGCTCGCTCTCTCTCGCACGTGAATAAATAAATTTTTAAAAAAAGAGTCTAAGCAAGATTTGAGAAACTCCTTTTAGTCAATATGATATTGGGTATTTTGAAGGGCATAAGTAATTTTATATGATGACTCTTACTAGTATTGAACATGTAAAAGGATAGAGTAACATAACGAGGCAATTTAATTTTTAGATTATGACACCTGAGCACAATAACAGGCAGGAACAACACCGATGCTTTCCTGATTATAGGATAGATTAAGATATTCCCCAAACTGCTGCTTTCAGTGTTAAAACTGACTTGTTACTTGGGGAAGATGTCTTTGTGGGGCTACCAAATCCTTTTTCTGAGTTGTGAGTTCATTTGGTTTCCTTCCTTGGGAAGAATAGGAAGGACAACACCAAAGGGCTAGTGTGACAGTGATTCTATTCAGACAGGCCTGAGTCAGCACTTAGAACAGAGAAAGAATAGCCATCCTGGAGAGGCGACAGGCAGCTCTGTACTAATGCACATGGTATTACCTGTCTATACGCTAATGACAAACCTCAGGATTTTTCTGAATTTTGAAAGCGCCTATAAATTATTATCCTAAGTCTTAAGATAAACAGTGTATTTAATGAGCTCTTTTTTTAAAAAGATTTATTTATCAGAGAGAGAGAGAGGGAGGGAGAGAGAGCGCGAGTGAGCACACGAGCAGGGGGAGCTGCAGGCAGAGGGAGAGGGAGAAGCAGGCTCCCTCCTGAGCAAGGAGCCCGATGCAGGACTTAATCCCAGGACTCTGGGATTGTGACCTGGGCCAAAGGCAGACACTTAACCAACTGAACCACCCAGGCATCCCTCTAATGAGCTCTTGAGACAGAATTTGGCAGATAGGCCAGAGACTTAAAAAAAATTTCTCATCATATTGGATCTAGTTACTACCTATAACTCTCAAATCCTAAGTGTCCACTATACATTGTATCAATGGTTACAAGAATGTGTTCTACTCCCACAGGCCTATTGGCTGACTACCCATCGTTCATACCAGTTTCTCCCTTGTCCTTCCCCACCACAGACGCTTGGAGACAGGTACTCCTTTCCCCACATCTGCAGCACTGAGCTCTGGCCCATGAGGCATAAATGCAAGTTGGCTGGGGTAGAGTTTGCATCTTAGCTTTCATTCAGGCTGGTGCGGCCCCTCCCTTTCCTTTTCCTTGTCTTGAATGTGGATATGATAGCTGGAGCTGCAGCAGCAATCTTGTGTCAGGAGAGGAATGAGAGAACCATACAAATATTGTTTCTGATGTTTTGAGCTGTGGACCATTAGTGCTAGTTACTGTCGACTTGTGGATTAACTGTAGCTGAGAAGAACGAGCTCATAATTTTGAAGTTGCTGTAAATAGTAATTGCGTGACTTGTAGCCGAAAGCAATATTTCTAACATTTCGGTACTTCAGAGAGCCAGAATCCTGTATCTTTTGGGCAACATTTCTACGCTGCAAGGATTGAGTCCTGCACATAGAATTTTCCTGATTAGAATGTTCAAAATTTATAGTCGAAAGTCTTTTAGTATATCTAATCATAAAAGATGACAGAGGATCTTTTTTTAAAAAAGAGGTTGTTGGGCTAAAATCATGAAAAACATTAAAGTATCGAGTAAAATATTGTTCATTTAAGGTTTTTCAAAATCCTTAATCTCTTTACAGAAAACAATCACCTGGCAAAACCATTCCAGCTGCTCCTTGCCCTTGACATCTTTCTGTTCATCCTTTCATAAAATTGCGAAGCGCTACAAATTATTTTCACTAAGTATTTTAGCATTAGGCTGTATTTCCCTGTCATTAGATATTTTCCAAAATGTGACTTTTATACCTAACATTCTAAATGTTGAACATTTTAAGATGTCCTAGGGATAAGCCTTGTTTGTGGGCTACTCTGATGATTGCTTTGAGATCTAAACTTAACAGAAGTGGAATTACTGAGGCAAACACATGTAAGGTCCTTAATGAGCGCTTCCATTAGCAATGTGTAAGACTGTCCTTTTTGTCCAAACCTTGATTACACTGGACATGATCACATTTTAAGATCTCCGCTAATTATCAGCAGGTGAATGAACTCGGATATCTTCTACTTGGCAACTGCAAATTTGTTCTTTTTCTTGGGCATGCCATCTGTACCGTTGTTTCGCCATCACTACGTTACTTTCTATTTGGCAAAGTAAACCAGTAATGAAAAAGGAGAGAACCTCGCTCATATCCAAGTCATAATCCAATTTGTCCAAAACTGAGGAGAAATGATCAGTGGCCAGAAATCACATACTTAGCATGAAGCAGCTTAACTTTAATCATTGCCCTGACACAAAAGATACAGTGTGAAGCACAAATAATTGCTCCCTGCCCCGCCCCCCAGCCGCCCTTTGTCCCAGTTTTTTCTATCCCCTCGAATAACCAGAATAAACATCTTGGCTATCCTAGGAAAAGAGCGAAGGGACTAGCGTTAAATACTGACACAAAATAAACAGTGTGGCCCAAGGAGGGGGACCAGTAACTACATGCTACTAACTCCTTTCCAGTGCGAGCTGCTTCTAGCAAAGAAACCTTTCCTCCAGGGAGAGAGAGCATGGTTCCTAACGGAGTTTGTTCTGGGTGACTGACAATGAAAAATCCTGGATTTACTTAAGTTTGCCTCAACTAATCTTGATTGGCTCTCAGTGCTGTAATTTCGTTTGATCTCTTTCCATCAAAAGTCTTTCTTAACAGCTTTACTGAAATAGAATTCACACACCACAAAATTCACCCATTTGAAGTTGTACAAGTCACTGGTTTTTAGTATATTCATCAAGTTGTGCAAACATCACCGCAATCTGATTTTAGAAAGTTTTCATCACCCTGAAAAGAAACCCCTGTACCCATTAGCAGCCCCTCCTCTGCCCCTTTCTACCGCCAGCCCTAGGCAACCACTAATCTACTTTCTGCCTCTTCAAAAGGCTTTTATAGTAAAATAATCCTCAGAATTTACTTTGATTTAGTTCTCCTTGGCTGTTACAAGACTAAAAGGTCACAATAGCAGGCTCCCTCTCCCCCCACAAATTAAATCAACAATGATAGTCCTGTTAGGTCTCTAAACACAGGAGGAAAACGTAGTCCTGTTCTCAACAAAACCCTGATGGGGTTCACTGCTAGTCTTTGCATGAGACCTGCATAAATGGACCTCCGCCACCCCTGGCCCCGGGCCGATGATTTCGAACACCAGACCCACCCCTCTGAACTGGTGTTCACTGCTGATGGCCCCTTAGCAGAGGATGACCAAACTTTCCTGATGGCATGTTTCTTCCAGTAATTAATCCCACTTCTCAAGCTGGAGGAGTGACTTTTATTGTAAACGTGGGGCAAAGTGTGCCTGAATTGAAGAATGACCTCGACTGTCCCGTGAGGACTTGTTTCTGCTCTGAAACGCTGTACCCCTCGGTGGGGGACACGGCAAGGCTTTTCTCCAGAACATTTCTCAGATGTCTGAGTGTGAGAAAGTTACTCAAAAGCAGGGCAAAAAAACTGCCTCCAAGACTGGGGAACAGCGAGTGAAGGAAATTTGCTCTGTGGTTGCTAAATTTAATCCAAATGAACCTCTTCTTAGAAGCCGTCAAGCAGCAATACCCAGACTGCCTGTGACAACAAATGCATGAGTTAATGACTGCAGCTCAGCTGTTCCAGAACTCCTTAAACAGTTGTTTTGCGTCCGGTCGCAATAGATACTTTTATGCGGTTTGTCATCCCTTCCTCTGCGTCAGTCTCTTACGGCCTGACATCTGCATTGACCAGCACGGACGATGCTTAGTGTTCATTAAATCGGTCACATCAGAAGTGCCAGAAGCAGGGGAACAGTGCTTGGGCCTGTTAGCTTTACAAATCCTCAAATTTTTAATGTGATTCAAGTCTATTCCCTTGGAAACCACAAGATTTGCTGTGACTAGCAAATGGGCATGACCTGGATAATGATTGCCCCTGTCTGGTGCCCCGGCTACCTGCTGTCCTATACAAATAGCTCGGTTCTAAATCATTTTAGCTTCTGGAGTAGCTTAAAGGACAAAGAGCGCTTCTGTGCGTTTGTGAGATGCAGGTTGAAGGTGTCAGACCGAGCAAATGGATGCGGTGGATTGTAACATTCCTGACAGAAAGCAGGAAGGGAGGGATTTTCTGAATTGGAAAGAGAGTTTGGGCAGCAGTGACTAGAAGTTCTGTTTTAATTCCCCTTCTGACCCTCCCATGCTGTTAGACTTCCACTGATACACACTGTCATCACAGTACTTTCTGCCATCTCTTCTCTGTAAGACGTGAATTCAAATTCCTAAGAGAAGAAGGAAAAGGAAACTAACATTTATTTGATGGTCTGCTCTTTGCTAGGGACTGAGCTACAGCCTGGTCCTTTTTGCCTGAAATGCTCTTTCCGTCTTTTCTTATTAACTCTTGATCATCTAAATCTCAGCTCAGAATTATCCCCTGAAGCCCTGCTTAACCCCCCCCAGATTGGATGTCAATCTGAACTCCTTTGTGCTCCTCTGTGCAATCCACACATACCTCTCCGCGCCCCCTCCCCCCATGGCAACATTATACTGAGGCCATTTTCCTGTGTGTCTACATGAGGAAGGGTCATGGCTCATTCTCTTTACTTCCCGGCACCTACCACGGTTCCTAATGGGAATTCAACACCTATGTGGAATTGAATGAAGGCTGACTCCCTAAAACTGCCTTATGGATGTCCCCCGGGATTGAGGCACTCTTTCCTCCACTTGCTGGGAGTGCTGTCCCAGTTGGGTCCCTCCCTAAGAACTGCCCTCAGCAGATGGAGCTGCGGTGCCCGAAGTTCCAACCGTCCCTGGGGGGTAGTCAGTAGCCAATGGCTGGTCCATTTGGTGGAGCAAAAGCTTACACCCTTTACCTTCAAAGAGCCCTCCCAACTTCAGAGCCCTCGAGGGCTTCCTAGAGGCTCCTGTTGTACCTGTATCACCGTATGCTCTCCCTCAGCCAACCCTGCCCCCCTCACTGCCTTACAGGGGTGGTTCGGGAGACGTCTCAGCCAGCCTACTGCACGTGAATCTCCATTTCAGAGACTATTCCTGGGGAACCTAGATGACCACAGGCCCACTGCTTCCAACCAGGTCTTTCCCTGTTGCCCTGTAACGCAGAATACATCCAGTTTTTTCCTTACCATTTGGCATTAGAAGCAAGTGACCTTTCCTGAGGGGTTTTTAATGCTTGTGACAGTGGAGAAATGCAGAGGACCTAGAAAGACTCCTTCCATGTGCCTTCATTTCTTCCTGGAAAGATTTTTGTATCCTCACTCAGCCCTACTATGTCTCCTCCAATAGGAGAGTGCGCTGAGAGGCTCAGCCTTGACTAGAGGTCAAGACCGGGTGCGATGTTTAACCTGGGGCCAAAAGGAGACCCTTCCCTGAGATGAAACACAAAGGAGGGACATTTCAGGCAGTAGCAGGGGATCGAATCGGGAAGTGCCTAGGGACTTGTGTGGCAGTGGCTCCGTAACTACCATCCCTATTCCATGGCTAGAAGTAAGGGAATGAAAACCAAGGGCCATCTGTACCATCAGAATTAAAAGTTATTTGGTAAAATGCTTTTGTTACCTTGCTGCTGCTCCTTTTCTTATGCTTTCTTCCTTTTTCCAGTTGAAGCAGATAGCCTTCGGAATTGCTACGACTAAACCTCATTTGGTTTCTTTGGCCACTCTCTGAACTGAGTTGGGATTCACTTTCGACCCTTGACAATATAGGTGGAAATGTGACGCTGGACGAGGCCTCTTCTCTGGGCTGCACCTCGGTCAGCTGCATTAGTGCTTGCTGGTGCTGCTCCATTATCTGAGTGAGCTGCGAGTCTGGAGAAGGTCTAACAGGTTGTCTGTCTGAGGAAGGATGGAATTTCCTGAACGGAGAACGGAGAAACACCCCACAAATCTGTTACTAAAAACTGCATATATAGGACTTTTAGCATAAAATGGATTTGATGTATTCATCATTCTCCAAATCAAATTATTGACCTTTAGCTTAATGTTCTTTAAAAAAGATGTATTTAGTTGAGAGAGAGCAAGAGAACATGAGCAGGAGAGGCAGAGAGAATCCAAAGCAGATTCTGCGCTGAGCAGGGCTCGATCTCACGACCCTGAGATCATGACCCAAGGAGAAACCAAAAGTCAGGTGCTTAACTGACTGCACACCCAGACACCCTTAGCTTAATCTTTTCATAAATACATTAATTTCTTAAAATCCTCCTAGTTTTTCTTTAGGGTAGTCTGGCTCTTATTCAGAACTTCCATTTAGTGCATTCAGAATAGAAAAAACAGTCCTTTGAAAAGTCTTTGCCACTATAAAATACCTGGAAATGTTGGATTAAGTTTAAACAAACATGCGTTTGAATACATAGGCGAATTTGTACGAGAGGCAGGGAAACTTTGAGACCAAAATCAAAAAAGGGATTAAAAGTAAAGCAGATTTTGGATAAGCTGAAGCTATGGCTTTCTTTGTGGGAGTTTTGGATCTATGGGCTCGAGCTCTAACACTTCACTCTGGCACAGGATAGGTGGAATCTTGGCCCCTTGTCGGGTGGGGAATCAACTGAGATGCTTGCATGAAGTTCTGGGAGAGCTACGTCCTCGATAAAAGGTTGGATTAGTCAACACCTCAGTCGCCAGCATTGAGACTCAACAAAGCAAGCCTATCTTAGTCTAGTTCTCAACTGGAAGAAAATTCCTTATGAATTTCCATGGGACAGTGTGTGGGGTTCATATTTACCTTACCTACCTAGTCGTGGATTCCAACACCAAAAAAAAAAAAAAACAACATAAAAATGATCCCCGAGGAGGGATACCTCTGCATCTCTGGCAGAAGTAAATGTAAAAGTTCTCTGGAGGGATACACTCCTCAAGCCTGCCTAGGTGTCTACAGATGAGATGGCTAAACATACATTCACAAGCCAAAATCCTAGAACATATGAGGAAATAATCTACCAAGTAAGAGAGTCAGCAGACACACACACACACACACACACACACACACACACACACACACACACAGCAGTGCTAGATTTCTAAGAACTTCTGATAGACTATTAAATAGCATTCTTAAAGCAAAATGATTAAAGAACTGAAAGAAGAAATCAGAACCATGAGAAACCTATTTTGAAAAAAGAACAGGAAGGTTTTAATCAGAACCAAATAAAAATTCTAGACATGAAAAATACTACTGAATTTCACAACTCAGTGGGTACATTAAAGCCATACTAGCTACAGCTGAAGAGAGTTATTGCATTGGGAAACTTATAGGAGGAAATTTCTCAGAAGCACTAATAGATAAAGATAGTAAATAAGAAAGCAAATTAAAGAGACCTAGAGTCTAGAATAACAGAATTTAATATACACCTATTTAGTGTTCCTGGAGGGAAAAGAGGGTAAATAATATTTTATAAAATATGTAATATTTCTTATGACTATTTCCTAATAAAGAGAAATGGATGATAATTTTGTGGAATTTATGAAAGAGATGAATCTTCAGATTTAGGAATCACAAGCCAGATTAAACATTTCATACCTAGACCTCACACAGTGAAACTTCAGAATGCCAAGAACAAAGGAAAAAGATGAAAACAAAGGAAAATTTAATTATATTGACAAAAAGCTTTTCATAGAAACCAGGAGATAGAAAACATTTTTCTATCAATTCAAGATAGAGCATAAAGGAATTTAAGGTAAATTTACCAGTGACCTACTCTTGTTGAAAAAATTTCCAAAGGATCTCTACTTCGGGAAGAAAGAGTGGAAGAAAAACTGTGAGGCAAGGACATTAATAAACAGTTAAATTTAAAACATTGTATACAATAAGCGATAATTTTTGGAGCTCTAGGTGCTGGACAAGGAGCTGAGCAAAAATACATATGCCCCAGAGGGCGACTGGATTAAAGCAATCCAGCGATTCTGAATTTGTTCTGGAGGAGAATAGAAATACTAACACCAGCCTAGGTTAGTTTTTTGAAAAAGTAGTTGGATGGACCTAGAGGGCATTATGCTAGGTGAATTGAGCCTGACTGAAACAAATACCATGGAATTCGACTCATCAATGAAATCTAAAAAATAAATAAAAAGCAGAATCTGTCCCATAAATACAGAGAACTATCGGTGGTCAGAGGGGAGGAGGGAAGGGGTTAGGAAAAATGGGTGAAGGAGAGAGGGAGGTGCAGGCTTCCAGTTATGAAATGAATAAGCTACAGGAATAAGAGTCACAGCTTCGGGAACAGTCAGTGGTATTGTCATAGCAATGTAACGGGACAGGTGATAGCTACACTTGTGAATGTAACATAATGTATAAACTTGTCAGATCACTGAGTCGTACACCCAAAACTAATGGAACATTGTGTGTCAGCTATACTCAAAATAGAGAATATATATTTCCAAATCTGTAGAGGGGAAAAAGTAACAAAACTCTATTAGTTCAATAGAAGATCTAGATATCTATATATATATAGAGAGAGATGTAAAAGTATAGAAACAATAGGGTGATTGAAAGGGCAAATTAAGATGGTAGAAATAAATCCAAATATGACCACAATCAATGTAAGTAGCTTAAAGTTGGAAATCCATTTGTGATAAAAGCTCTTTGCAAAAGGAATAGGAACAGGAGAAATTTCCTGTCTCCCCTCCCTGTCTATCAAAAGTTACATATTTTTAATGATATGAATGTTAGAAGCACTCCCTCTAAAGTCAGGAAAGAAAGACCAGGATGGTTGCTATCTATCACTGCCTCTTTCAGGAAGCTAAATCTGAATTTTATTGAATGTACACTCCATACCTCCAAGTACAGCACTGAAATATCCTCGCATCACTTTAGATATGCAGATTGTCTCCCTGCTTTGAGAGTCAGCTCCTGGAAGGTACGTGTGGGTCATGCTACTATTGTATCTTCCGTAGCATTTCAGCAGTGGGTTTAGTGCATATCAGGTATGTGATAAATGCCTTTGATTGAATGACATCAGGAAATGTCCCCTGAAGTGATTTTTAAGATAATTTTCTTTTTCTGATTATAGAAGGAATACATCTACATTGCAGGGACTTTGAACAATTCAGAAAGTGTGAAGATGACGTTAGAAATAACCCCAACCTCTCTTGCCAGAAATAACCGCTATTGACATTTTGGTGCATTTTTCTTTCTTTGTGCATAGCTTTACGTAATAGAGCTTCTACTCCTTAGATATGAATTTGTACCTTACTATTTTCTTTTTTATAGAAGTGTTTCCTTATAACCATAACTTTTAAGGATTACATGATATTAAATACCATAATTTACCTAAACCTTTCCTTATTGTTGGATTATTGTTGTCATTTTGGTAAATGATGGTACTTTTGTGCGTACATATTTTTCTGTATTTTTGATGATTTCCTTAGGATAGGTCAATACAATGTCAGAGATAGTTTCTTCCAAACATTACTTGTAACCCTCAAAATATACTGATCTTTTTTTAATGACTGGTCCCTCTGTCCTCCTCCCCACCCTCCAACCTCTGGCTTAACTACAGTGGAAAAACTAGAGGAGACAGGGAAGAAGAAAAATACATTGAAAGTGGACCGTTTGAGGCAGAAATCAGAGCCACCTGGGACGCTTGGGTGGCTCAGCCTGTTAAGCGTCCAACTCTTGGTGTTGGCTCAGGTCATGATCCCAGGGTCGTGAGAACAAGCCCAGTGTTGGGGGGGGGTCTGCACTCAGCAGGGAGTCTGCTTGAGATTCTCTCTCTCCCTGTCCTTGTACCCTCCCACCTCCCATACTTGCCGTGCTCTCTTAGATAAACAAATCATTAAAAAAAAAAAAAAATCAGAGCCAAGGACCTTGTTAGGTGATGTTTTCCTCTCCCCTGACCACCCCCATGACCTGCCCATCCCCCATTCTCCTGTCTTCAATGGTCTCTCACTTCTCCTCCAGAAAAACGCTTGAGAAAAGGGAATTCTTACCATAATATTTCTAAGTTCTTATATTTTGTCTCTGTGTAAGTCTGCTTGGGTTGCTTCTTATTTTCCCTCGATCCATTAACATTTTTGTTACGAATGGACCGGGAGCCTTTCTGGCTCAGGGGTACTTGTCTCTTAGCAAGCTCATTATGGTAGTTCAAGTCCATATTGGAAAGGGTGTTGATGTGTAGCTGCTGATGTGACGGTCTTTTCTCTTCCTGGCCTTTGTGTCCTCTTTCTTTCTTAACATCCACCGAGGGGTATCCAGTCGAGTTTTTGTACAATACCTTGTCAAAAGCCTGCTGGGGTGGAGCAAATTTATTGGAGGTTACTTTGGGCTCCTGGCTCCTAAGTGCACTTGAGTGTTGTAAATCATTGTCAGGCACGTTCATAATTCTGATTGTTTCGTGCTTCAGAGAAGTATCCGTAGGCTTATTTTGGTGTTGTTGCTGTCTGGGAGTGTTGTTCTGCTCTCTGTGACTGGCAGCCATCTCTTCTGTCACCAAGGACTTCAGGCCATGCTGACATTTAGGCTGGTTTCGAATCTTGTGCTTGGCTGGTTTTCTGGAAGGTTGCTGGCCATTGGTTGTTTCAGAAGATGGACCTCTCAGTACGCTGTTTGACTTTGCACTTTCATATTGAGACAAGTGTTCCTGATAATTCTAAAAAGATATCTTTGGTTAATGTAAAGTCAGACGCTTCCCATTTTACTTTAGTATTTTTCAAACTAGGAGTTGAGGCTTCTGGGAAGTTGACCACAGAATTGAAAGGATATAAAGAGTACAGCAGGTCCTTTCCTAATTTCAGGATATGCGAGTGATTAGCTGAGTAATTCCTCCTGGCAACTTCAGATTACGAATTTTCTAGAAGTAGGGAGCTTAGAATGGGCTTTATATTAAGGACAAGTCTTTGATTTCAAATGTAAAATGAAGTGTTACCAAATGGGGGGGGGGGGAGGTAGGGGAAGGAGTTTTACCTCCACAGGGCTACAGGCAAAAAAAGTACAAATCTACATCAAAATATGCAAGTTTATTTTAACTAAGGTGAATATTTTTAAAAATGTCAACCAGAGAGGACCTCAATGATCCATTTTACCAACAAAGTACAAGTCAAATATGAGCTACAATTTAGATGATCAGATCTTCTTACTCATATAGGTCAGAAGCTAGAAATGACCTCTTCACCAGATGAAACAAATTAGTTTTTATTCAGAGGATTATAAAAGAGTCTGCACTGTGATAGGACATCTGTGAAACCACAAGGGTTGTTTTGCTTCAGTTCCTTAATATAGCCTGTACTTAGGCAATCAAACATCTGGGGGAAATATTTCAATTTCAGAACGGTCTTTATGCTTTTCAAAGTCTTGTAACAACAAGATGTACTCCTGGTATAATAGATACACTATGTAACTATATTGTGCTAAGCCATTTAGAAATATTTTCCAAGGAATAAAGCACTCATTATTTTGTGAAAAACTACCAGAGTTAAGTGGCCTTTGGAAAGAATGATTAAATGCTTAGTAAAAACAGTGATATGACCATATGCATCAGTGTGGTATAAAAATGCAACATATTTTTTTCTTTCTGAACACACATATAAAAAAATCTCTACCTGGGCAACGTTAATTGAAAAATGCCAGTTACCTGGGTCATTCGGGGGGGGGGGGGGGGAGGGAACCTTAAAGTGAATTAATCATATTTGTGCTCAGATTGTTTTAGCTTGTCATGAAGAATGATCAAATTACTGGAATGAGTTCAACTTTTATTTCACTTTTCTGACATAATGACTAAGACCATCCTTCTCCTGTATAATATTAAATAGTATTCTATTTCTAATGAAATCTCCCTATAATGGTGAGGTTGAGATTGTTAAATTTAAAGCAGTCTTCTACAATAATATTACTTCGCATATCGGACTGTTAAGTATAAATGGCTTATCTGAAATTCAGAGCATGTTTTCCCTGCTTTCTGGAGGACTGGCCAGGTTCTGATGAGTTTGTCTACACTTAGAATTTTTACCTGTGGTACTCCAAAAAAGAAAAACTTCCTTTACTATATTTCAATTAAGAAAGGTCTTTCTTCCATGCAGTATATGGAACTGCATGGGGAAAATGCGGGCAAGAAGGCTCTGCAAATAGATAGCCCAGGAGCATCTTTCCTTATAGTGGACCCAGAAGAAAACTGCTACTTTACAATCTTATCAGTTGTGTTAATGAAACACAATGGCTCTTTTCATGGCCATCACTACTGTTCATGAAGGTAAAAAACCAAAAGAAAAAAAAGCCCACCTGTGCTACAATCTATAAATATTTATTGAAGCTGATGATATCATTTTTATTTTTATTTTTTTTTAAAGATTTTATTTATTTATTTGACAGAGAGACAGCCAGCGAGAGAGGGAACACAAGCAGGGGGAGTGGGAGAGGAAGAAGCAGGCTCCCAGCGGAGGAGCCCGATGCGGGGCTCGATCCCGGAACGCCGGGATCACGCCCTGAGCCAAAGGCAGACGCCTAACGACTGAGCCACCCAGGCGCCCCTGATATCATTTTTGTTTTTTTAAAAAGATTTTATTTACTTATTTGAGAGAGACAGAGTGCACAAGCAGGGGGAGGAGCAGAGAGAGGGAGAAGCCTACTCTCCACTGAGCAGGGATCCTGATGTAGGACTCAATCCCAGTACCCTGGGATCATGACCTGAGCCGAAGGCAGATGCTTAACCAACTGAGTCACCAAGGCGCCCCTGGTAATTTCATTAAAAAAATTTGTCAGGGGCGCCTGGGTGGCTTAATCAGTTGAGCATCTGACTCTTGGTTTCAGCTCAGGTCATGATCTCAGGGTCCTGGGATCGAGCTGCACGTCAGGCTCTACACTCAGCACAGAGTCTGCTTGACATTCTCTCTCTTCCTCTCCTCCTGCCCCTCCCACCACTCATGCTTGCTCTCTCTCTAACTAAATAAAATCTTTTTTTAAAAGATTTTATTTATTTATTGGAGAGACGGAGCGAGGAGAGAGAGCGCGCGCACTAGAGAGCACAAGTGGAGGAGAAGCAGACTCCCCGCAGAGCAGGGAGCCCCATACAGGGCTTGATCCCAGGACCCTGGGATCACGACCTGAGCCGAAGGCAGACCCTTAACCAACTAAGCCACCCAGGTGCCCCTAAATAAAGTCTTAAAAAATAAAAATAAATATTTGTCAACCTTTTAATTGCTAGAAAAATAAGTGAACAGGAGCTTTTTCTGCTGCTATCCAACCGTACATGTCCCAGTTCTCTGTCCTCATTCCCACCAACAAAGACAAACAAAAGCATCAGGAATTTTTTCCTTAGGGTACCGGACCTGAAATCTTGGGTTACCACTTGGTTTTAATCACGTTCTACCTTTGCGGCTGACAATTCAGATTACAATAGTACTCTTCACAGGGTGCTCTGTCAACAAGGCCAAGGACTTATCATTTTATGAAACTTCAATTGTCTCAAGTGTTAAATCCTCTATTCACATAAGTGTAAGTGCCCAGAGATGGCATTTCAGTCCCCAGAAAGGAAGACATTTACGGGCTCGATGTGATTTCTCTCACCTTCTGAGCAGACTACTTGAGATCTGTGGTTTACTGAAGATTTATTACCCGACAATTGAGACATCAGGTGTCACTTTTTAGGTCGCAAGACCTGAGTTCCCTCAAGTTAACATACAAAGCCGTTCTCAGGCTACTTAATCTCCACCAGCACTGAAATCCTCTATACCGTCCTGCTCTCAATGGGGTTCTTTTGTTAGCGATACTCACAATCAGTCCTACTCCATGCACTCAGGGTAACTGCTTAATGGCACTAGGTTTTCCCAGCACACACACAACAGTGGCCACTGGTACAGCGTTCGCACTGGGGAATCCTGATGCCTAATACGGGGATGATAATTTCTTAGATCCACACTTAGTTATTCATGTTCGTTCATACTGTGCCATCCAAGGGTGGTTTGCCCCCAACCCTATGAAAGGCAGTGTCTAGCTGCTTCTCTTTTATGGCTTTCCTGTTTACAAGCCCTAAGCAGAGGGGAAGGATGCATGTTCTGTCTCAGCCAAAGGTGCATCTGCTTTAAAACAAAAGCCATTCTTGCTCTTCGTTGCCCTGATCAACCTTGAGGGTTGTGCCTGGGCTCCGAGATCAGCTCTGACGTAAAGACGTGTCTGGTGTGTTTATTAATAATAAAACACAAATACTTTGAGCAGGGGTTATCAATTCCATCTGATACTATTAAGAACATTTAGAGCACATGTATTGACTGGCTCTCACATTCAGCATTAGTAAGGGAGGGCTCTATGTTCAGATGAATAAAAGAAGCATAGCTCTCTTGATGATATTGGAGGCAAAACTAAAATAATAGCTCTTCTATTCTTATAATAATAGGAGAGGTAGGAAGATTACTTAGGAAGTGGTTACAAGGACTTTGATATCAATTAGTCAACAATCCTACCTACTTTTCACACTGTCATTCCTTTGCCTGGCCTACAAAGTCAAGAGTTAATTTAGGGTGGCAAGAAAGGAAACCTCCTATTTCATTTTGCCAAAGCTTCACTTAATTGGAAAACTTTCTGTTTTTTTTTTTTTGTATTGACCGCATGCTCCGTGCCTGGGAAGGATCTTCTGCTATTGGGAATGTGCTCCCTCACACGAGCTGGCAAGGGTCAGACCCTCAGCTAAGTAGTACTGGGTCCAGTTCTGGATACAAAATGGAACTGAAATTTGGGAAAAGCTGTGAAGGTTCACAGGGGAGCACAGAAGGATCCAGGACAAGACCTATGTGGAAAGGTAAAGTGAAGACGGATGACTGAGGCATGAGTAGGACGCTTACACAGAAAGGGATGCTGATGACCATCAATTGTCAGTATTTTGAAAGCGAAGATGCATAGGCTTAAATGGCCTCAGGGGCTTTGTTTCTGGCATATCTTGTTTCCTTGCCCTATCTCTGGTTTCTCCACCTTGCAGCTTGTGAATGTATTTCCATCTCTTCTATGAAAAAAAAATGCAAGAATCCCTCACTTGACCTCAGTCTCCAGTTGAACCTCATCTCTTGTTCCGGTGAAGCATCTTGCAGGTGTAGGCTGCACTGGCCATCCTTTTCCCTCTCCGGTTGTGCCCTCTACAGCTTGTAAGAGAGCACGGATTCCCACCACCCTGCCCATGCTGCTCTGCTCGGGCCACCGGTAACCTCTTCCTAGTGAAATCCTCTGGGCACCGTTTTCTTTAACTTTTCACTTTTTCAAACTTACAAAATTAAGTCAAACTTACAGGAAAATTGCAAGAATAGTATGGAGAACTCCCAAATAGTCTTACTGAGGTTCATTAACGTTGTGCCAACTTCATCTTTCTCTGTGTCTCTCCACATATAGATAGATGGACACTCAAATGTACATATATGTCATTTCTGTGACTACTGTGTGCATTGTTGCTACTTGGTTTTTTCCTGAATCCTTTGAAACTGGCATGTATGAGTTGCATGTATCATCATTCCCTTTTGATGGCAACTTTTTAAGTAAAAAGTAAATAACTCTTCCCTGCAGAGTTTGACCCTGTCCACTGATGTCTCTCTCTTGATTTTCAGGTCTCGGGTTCCATGACACTATTTTACCTTGGGTGGCCCTCCACCTCTCTGGCAAGCCCTTCACAGTCTCTCACCTTCTGCTCTCTTCCTCTGCTTATCCTTAAAATTAACCATACTGTACCAGGCCCTGTTCTTGACCCTCCTCTCTTCTCCCACTACCTACAATTCCTGGGGCATCTCAGTAATTTCTGCAGCTTCAGTCCACCAGGGAGTGGATTCTTACGATCGAATGTACATTGCTAACTCGGATGTCTCTCCTGAGTTCTATGCTAGGGCTACTTTTCTCCTCCAAACTCGACATCAGGCTCACCACCCCTGCTCTCATGCCCTTCCCCCATTCCACCCCAGCATGAAAGCCCTCCTTTTCTTCCTCAGTGGTATTAGTACTACTCATCAGACCCTTGGAAACTAGTCTCTTTCTCTCTCCCCCATTTACCTTGTATTCAAGCAATTGCTGAATTTGTTAATCTCACTCCTTGACCTCCTCTAGGTAGGCGCTGAGAGGGCATCAGGTGCTGCCCTGACCCGTAGGAAGTTTCATCCAGTTGGATTTAGATCTGTCCACTGTACTGAAAAGCGAGCTAATGGCGTGCGGAGTGTGAGACAGACCCAAAGCAGGTGCTGCTGCCCTGAGTTCTCGCGTGATCTCTTGCAGGAGCCACAGCAAACGTCCCCTAACTGGTTTTGCTGTCTCCGCAATCTTTTTTCCTTCCAGTCTATTCTCTAGACCCTGGCTAGAATGAATTTTCTACCGTGTTAAGCCTGATCATGTCACGAGCCTGCTTAAAATTTGCCAGTGGCTTCCTGCCATCTGCAGGATAAAATCTAAAATCTTTTGGCCGACATGAAAGCCTTCCAGGTCCCCTACCTCTAGTTACCTGTCCAGCTCGTGTCACACCGCTCCCCTCCCTCACTCGTGCTCCTCCAGTTCCTGAGCTATAAGTGGGGCTGAGGACACACCACGTCTCTCAATCTCTCAGACCTCTGCTCCCATTTGTCTGTTTGCCATGTTTTGTTCCATCCTTCTAGGGTTAGTTCAAACACTGTCTCTTTTCAGGAGACTTTTCTTGTCTTTTTAAGGCAGAATTAGGTGCTTCTTTAGTTCCTACTGCATATTGAACCTACGTTCCTATGATTGCATTATAATGATTGTGTAACTGTCTTCCGGCTAAAGTTTTGAGCTCCTTGAGGGTAGGGACCATTTTTTAAAAAAAGATCTTTTACTACTTTATTTTTTTTAAAGTTCTTTTTTTTTCCTTTTTTTGGAACCATGTTTATTGGGGCCAGACCCCTGACCCCAAGTGCCTGGAATATAGTAGATACTCAATAAAAATTTTTTGGTGGGAAGTATTTTGATTTCACGTAAACACATTTCTTATTAGTGGGAACTATTCATTGTTAGAGTAGGTCTACTGAGGAATGTGTAGAGTCTTCTAAGTTATCTTTCAAGAAAAGAAACCTTTCAGAGAGGCCCATTTTCACGAAATGATTTTTAAATGTTTCTGTAACCAGCCAGTAAGTATTTACTGAGTGTTCGCTTTGGGCAAAGCACTGTGCTAACAGATGTAGAGAAACGTACAATCTTAACGTTCAGGCAGCTTCTAGTATAGTTGGTACAAAAGGAATGCAGGTAGCAGTTAATGAGATGGGGCCAAATATGATAAACACTAAGGGAGGGGTCCAGACCATGGCACGGTGGTCTCCGAGAGAGGGGGCAGAGGATGGAGTGGGAGAGGCTGGGAAATTCTCATGGAGGTTGGGGGATCAGAAAGAAGGCCCTGGATTTGGGTAGTTGAATAGGAGAAAGAAAGGCAGCCTGGAGCTGAGTGCCTGCCTAGCTGGCTAGGATGCTGCGGGGAGTTAACAAATCCTTTCTAAATAAAGGGAAGCGTCCCGTGGACCACTCTGTGATGATCATTTTAGGTCAAATGATCTTTAGATGTTTGGCTCCTCTTTGTCCTCATTCAGGAGTGGGTTATGAACAAATGAGTTCTAGTACACAGGGAATACACAGCATTCTTTTGGCTTTCTTCTGATTTTCTTCCATACAAAATTTTTGACTGCCTTTCTCAAAGGCCATGCCACGAATCAAGCCCTGTGATTATTTTATCGTTGGCTGAGATCCTATGATTTTCTGTAGTGATGATTACGGAAGCTCTAGGTTGCAAGAACCTTACACGCTTCCAATAGGTTTATGATGATTTCAGTAACTAGAGAAAAATATCCTAGCATAATAGCTGCTGGGATGCATCTAATAGTTCATTTTGGGCAACTCTTCATCTAATAAGGAAGAAACTTAAGGCTTGGGGGGAGTTGAGATTTGCCCAAAGTTCTGCAGCAACTAAATGACAGGCAAAAGTCCAGAAATCCATGTCTTCGGACCCAGTGCATTATCTGTAACCCACGACAAAACCTTAAAGTGTTTCTCTTGTCCTCTCCATCCTGTTGGCCAAGCTCCCTGGGCTCTCTCTGAGGTCTGGTGTAGACCCTGTCCTCTACATCCCACTGCCATGGACATTTCAGTACCTCTCAACCTCTGGGTGAGGTCCCCCCTGGCATTAGCTTTCAGGAAACTCTGGGTGAATGACTGTATGTATGTATGTATTTATGCATGCGTGCGTGCATGCTTGCAACTCTGAGAGTGACCTGGAAGCCACCATGAAGGAAAGAAGATGATTTAGGTGGTCCCTCTTTTCTAAATTCTCTGAAACTGGAATGAACTTTATTTTTATTATTATACCTTCAGCACTGTACATAGTTTGAACTGATGGTGTCAGTAGGCTGTCTAGGCTGGGTGACTTCATAGGGCTCACCCCTCCTTCAGCGGGGATAAAATCTGGTGTAAGAGTGACTGCTCCACAGAACTCCACACACTGGTCCCAGAAGAAATCATCTGCTAGTGCTTTTCCTCTTCTAGAGAAATGGTCAGTGGAGATGATTTCGTAAAAATCTTCCTCCAAATCACATTATGATGTTAGAGTAGTAAACCCAGGGCCAGGAAAGGATATTTTCGTGCTAAATTATCAGTTAGTAGGCTTTCCCATCCTGCAAATGAAGATTCAGGGAGGCTCTGGGGATTCCCGTCCATTTTTAGGGATCGTGTTCCCCATCAGCTAGGGATGCTGTGACTACTGGCTCCATAAGGAAACAGACTTGGGAGCAGTGCAGATCTGGACAATCTTTTGCAACTGTGATTTCCCCCCCTCCGCCCATGCATTTTCTCCATTCCTTTCTTCTGTTTGGGGTTTTAACTCTGAGTGTTTAAAGAGTATGTGATGATTTTTCTTCCAGGAAATTGAGAACTTTTGGGAAAATGGGTAGAATTTGCTGACTGAGCAAGCAATGGCCCATGTGGGCAGAAACCAGTCTTACCCTTAGAAGGGTGGGTCACTACCCTCAGGCATAAGAATAAACCTGTAAGTGATAAGAAGTGAGTCATGAACATTACTTATATTAAGCCGTAACCCTTGCAACCCATTTAAAGTTCAATCTAGCAAGTTACCTTGAGCTGTTGGGCTCTTTGATGCCATTTGTCTTCAGGATTGACGGCAGCATTTTCAATCTCTTTGGCGTTCTGAACAGACGTCTTGTCAGTTACACTGATGGGGTAGGAGATCTAAGAGGGTAAAACATAAAGCGTGTTAATGGGATTCATTTTAAGTCTTACAGCCACGAGGCTCGTCTGTGTACTCTAGAAAGAGGTCCCGCAGGGCTACGTTTTATTTGTAGTTCAAGGATATATCTTAGTCCTCAGGGACCTGAATTGTTCCCAAGGAAAACGGGAATAAATAATGTTTTCTCTTATAAGCATGATGTGAGAATTGGTGCTTTGAGGTCAAACTACTATTTACTTTAAATGTTCAATACACACTCAAGGGACCCAATTTTAAAACAGTCATCTGAACCGGATGGAGCAACTAATGTTGAGTATATTAAATGGAATAATGAATAGTGAAATAACACTATGCTTCAAGATAATGATAACAATAGAAATAACAATATTTAATATACATTGAATGTTCATGGTGTGCTAGTAGGTTGTCCTAAGCACTCAGCATATATTCTATCAGTTATACTCTATTAAACCTTATCACGTATGTACTATTATTACCCCCTCTTTTCGCAGATGAGAAACTGAGGGACAGAGACTTTAAATCACTTGCCCAGAATCAACAGCTAGTAAGTGGAGGAGTCGGGCAGTCTAACTCCAGAGTCTCATATTTAGCAATTTTGAAATATCATCTTTGGCTTGCAGAACTTGTAATGTTGGCACTCCATGAATTTGAATGATGTAGCTCAGAGGTTCTCAACTTTAGTCAGATGTTGGAATGACAAAATATCAGTGCCCTGGTCCCATCCCAGACCAATTAAATCAGAAGCTCTGGGGGTGGGCAGGGTGTAGGGTGGCTCAGTGGGTTAAGCGTCTGCCTTCAGCTCAGGTTATGATCTCAGGATCCTGGGATCGAGCCCCCCACTGGGCTCCCTGCTCAGTGCGGGGTATGCTTCTCCCTCTCCTCTTCCCCCTGCTCATGTTTCTCTCTCAAATAAATAAAATCTTAAAAAAAAAATCAGAAGCTCTGGGGTGGTCCCAGATAGCATTATACTTTAAAAGTTCCCCAAGTGGGTCTACTCTTCAGCCAAGTTTGGGAGCCACTGATGAAGGCAGCTACATGGGACTTAGGTCCCCAAATTAGGGAGGCCCTTCATTGCCTCCATTAGCTACCTATTTTATTTTTAAAGCTTATTTTTAAAAAATAATCTCTACACCCATTCTGGGACTGCAAACTCACAATCCCGAGATCAAGAGTCATATGCTCTCTCTCCTGGGCCAGCCAGGTACCCTGCTATCTATTTTAAATCTAGAATTCTAGCCACCAGGAAGCATTTCAGAAAGCAAACTTAGTTATACAGTCTTACTGCTGGTGAAAGAATCTGGAGGTAATCCGGTATAACCGCTTAGTACTTCTGTACCGTTCCTGGTAGGTACTCATCCGCTTGCTGCCTAAACACACATGCCTTTCTCCTAGCAGGAGTCACCTGTGTATGTTACTACAGGCTTAAGGATCCTCTGTAGGGACGCCTGGGTGGCTCAGTCGTTAAGCGTCTGCCTTCGGCTCAGGGTGTGATCCTGGGGTCCTGGGATCGAACCTCACATCAGGGTCCTCTGCTGGGAGTCTGCTTCTTCCTCTCCCACTCCCCCTGCTTGTGTTCCCTCTCTCGCTGGCTGTCTCTATCTCTGTCAAATAAATAAATAAAATCTTAAAAAAAAAAAAAAAGGATCTTCTGTGGACTGAGGACGGAGCATAAGGTGGCTTCTGAACATTCCCTTTCTGTGGGACATCTGGTCCTTTCCACCATCCCGTGGAGTAAGATGTTAGCTCTCTTCGTCTCTGTTTCACGGATGGTAAACATACTGTAGTATCACTGAAACATCTAAATGTTACAAAGTTCTTCACTTCTTCCTATGAGAGCAGAAATATATCTTCCTGTAATTTCTAGCCCTCTGCCCCCTGAAAGAATGGATTAGGTCAATCTCTCTCTCAGACAGTAGCCCCAAATGTTAGCGGCTGACTGTGATGCCTTTGCCAAGTCTCCTCTTATTTACAGGACCTGTGGCAAGATTACCCAGGCTGGGCTCCTTTGGTCACTGTGCTTTATGGCTTGTAAAGGTTGACGTTCCCGTTTCTAAACTCCTATAACTCATTTTTAGATTTAGATTCTGGATTTTACACTTGTTTTATTAAATTGTCCCTTGTGGACTGTGTGGTGTGAGAAGCAGCAAGCCGTGTAATGCTGGGAAAAGCATGGGATTTAGAATCTGTCATATTTTTGTAAATAAGATTTTATTTATTTATTATTTGAGAGCGTGCGAGAGTGAAAGAGCACAAGCAGGGCAGAGGCAGAGGGAGAAGCAGGCTCCTCACTGAGCAGGGAGCCCGATGCGGGACTCAATCCCAGGACCCTGGCATCATGACCTGAGCCAAAGGCAGATGCTTAAGCGACTGAGCCACCCAGGTGCCCCCAGAATCTGTCATGTTTGTGTTCAGTTTCTCTTGCTGCTCCTTACTTTTACTTTACATTTATGCAGGCTTTCCCATTATTCAAATGGGAAAGAGGGGGAAATATTTGTTTAAATATTAATAAGTCAGCATCTGACAATAAAGATAACCTCATTCCTCACCGCTCAATGTGGCTTCTGTGGCCACAAGCGAGACGACGTTTATTTTGGGTGAACTCTTCTCTCTACCTGTCTGCATACCTGCCACCGTTACTCACATACATAGATATGGCAAACAGATGGTATGGAAGATTAGATACCTAGAGGTTGATCTGAAAATGAGAAAAAAAGGAAAAGACTTCTTCATCCTTGAATTATCATGGCAAATACAGGAGCAAAATGTGCTATTGGATCATGGGATTTTCCAGATTACAAATAGGAGTATTCAACAGATTTTGAAAGATTACCTACTCTGCAAAAGGAAAACTTCCCAATACCACGAAATAGCGTAACTTGCTCTGAAATAGAAAGTTTAGAAATATAAATGCTGCCATTGAAGGTTAGGAACTGTGTGTCATGATGCCATCTCTCGGTCCCTCTCCTGGCAAAACATGAGAGGAGAGCGCCTGGGTGGCTCAGTGGGTTAAGCATCTGTCTTCGGCTCAGGTCATGATCCCGGGGCCCTAGGATCGAGCCCCTCATCCGGCTCCCTGCTCAGCGGGGAGTCTGCTTCTCCCTCTCCCTTTGCCACTCCCCCTGCTTGTGCTCTCTCCCTCTTTCTGTTGAATAAAATCTCAAAAAAAAAAAAAAAAAAAAGAAAGAAAGAAAGAAAAGAAACACGAAGAGACTATAAAAGTATTAGGTTTCAAAGCTTTGGCCCCTGTGATTGCAAAGGTTTCTATCCCTTATTGCCATATTGTTAAAGGGAAACACCACCATTTAGAAGTCAAATCATCTCTTTCCTGGGCAAGAAATGAAGGCAGAGTTGGAAAAAAAAAAATCTAAATAGTCTGCCTAAGCAGGTGAGGAAATAATCCTTTTTCAAACCTCAAACAGGTGATGTCTTGTACAAAAATGTTATCTGGGGCTTGGGAGAAAAAAATTGGGTTGATTCCTAGATCTGCCACTGGGAGGTTTGATTTTCTGGCTTTTGTAAAGGGGACTTGGTTTAGTTAATTCAGTCTGTCACTGGCGATACTGATTGACTGCCCAGGATGGGATCCCTTACACACAGCCTTGGTAAAAAGCTTCCGAATTCCAAATACACTGTCCTACGTTTCCTTCCCCAGACAGTGTAGGATGTGCGATATTTCCATCCGCAGGCTGTTTTGGTGGAACTCGCCGTCTGAATCACCCCAGTGAGAGTCTCAGGGCAAGTAAAGCATACTTCTACATTATCTCTTTGAAAGTGGAATGGGACACAACCTCTGCCAGCTATTTTTTTTTTTTTTGTGAACCATTCTATTAATACCAATCAAATCGAGAAAATGATCAAATGAAATTGCATTTTGAGCATCATAAGCTGTGTAATGTCTATTCTGTTAAATTGGGGCCTATAATTGCTTCTCTACTGAAAAGATACAACAAAGACAGCAATCATGGCATGTCATTATCCCAGACTAGAAAACCGGCCTTTGCTGGGAGGACTTCAAAGGCTTGTGGTTCTCGAATTGCATTTGGCTGCTATTGATGAAACGCGGGCAATCCTGATCAGGTGTTTACACTGAGGTAAGGCGCAGAGCAGAGAGCCTGAGTGCCTGGGTCTAGAGCCATTAAAAAATTGTACATTATGTTCCTCGCTTTGAAGTGAGGGTTTGTAGGAAGGAAAGGAACTCAGATTGAGTACAGCTGAGCTAGATTGGGCTGCTACTTCTCTCAAAGAAACTCATCAGGTTCTTAGAGAATCGGCACCCCACAAAAAAGTTGAGGCTTTACACCAAGTTAGTGTCTCTGCACAGACACACACTGAGACGTGTTTAGGAAGCATATGATCCTTAAGTTCCACAATCACTGCAAGTTTTGCTCCTTTATTCCTTGATATTGTGGGTTTTTTTTAAATCACGTTATGTGGAGCCCCACAATTAACGTATCCGTTTGCTTGTTATTTCCTGATGGGATTAACAACTAGCACAGAGCCAAGTGAAAATAGGCCAAAGAGTCTGATTTTTTTTTTAATGTAATATTTGCTTACTGTCACTCCAACACATCTGTTACTTAATCCCTCTCTTCGGGACCTAATCACTGGATCCAGCAAGCATTGGTTAACTTGGCTAATGAGCGATCGGCTGCATTAATTCTGTTCTATTTCTGATTCATTGTGCTCTGCGGCAGTCCGAGCCCGCTAACATCTCTCTCTCTGTCTCTCTCTCTGTCTCTCTCTCTGTCTCTCTCTCTCTCTCTCCATACGTGGCCAGCAGAGGCGGCGGAGGCAAGGCGGCATAGAGAGCCCACCATTGTCAGGCTCCAACACGGATATTTTGCCCTGTTTGTATTATCTGGGGATTTGGATTCGCGATTCAGCTGTTTAGAGACAAAGCACGTGAACGATTTTGGCTCTGCTGTCGGTTGCTTTCTCCGTTCCTGCAGGACACTTCGTAATGCATTTCACACGTAGGTGCTCAGTCAGAACGTGATGACATTGGAACCTTAGGAGATACTACTTTTTTGCATTCATTTTTCACATAAGATCCTGCAGCTTCTAAAACCCCCGAACTAATGATGCCAGCCACCGCTTTAAAACCCTTCAGTGCTTCCCCATTGCCCTTAATCTTTAAAGGTTTAAGGTCCTGCATTCTGTACTTCTTGCTCTTTTCACATCGTACTTTCCTAACTCTGCGGTTGGGTTGGGCCACAGGCACCCTTATCTCTGGGTCTGTGCGTAGGCCATCCTTTGCTGGGAAACCCCTCTTCACCTCACTTATTCTGACCAATCCCATTCCCTGCTGCTGTTACAGCCTGGGCTGAAATGGAACTTCCTCCAGGAAGCCTTCCTTGATTCCTCAGAGGTTACAATAGAGGCACCTGAGCCCAGGGCCTTGGCACTTTGTACTTTCCCTTTTGTAACAAGTATTACCTTGGTAATTAGGTTAGTTTCCCCTCTAGACTGTAAGTCCCAGCTCTGGCGGCGCTATTCACAAGGGTCACGCGCGGCGGTCCTGAATGTGCCCGGCGCATACGTGCTCAGAAAATATTAGTGAAAAGACCTATCTACACGGAGCACTGACCTCTCCATTTACATCAAAACACATAGAATCTACTGGTGTATCTGGCTAGATTGGGGGCTTATAATAAAGCAGGTAGCTAACTGTCAACAAAATAAGGTGGAAAGCAGGTCTTATCTTTCCCTCTCCCTTGCTCGCTCCGCCCAAAACCACTGAGCCGTCACCCTTCACATGTGCTGTTCCCTCTTCTAGGAACATGCTTTCCTCCAATATTTGCATGATGCACTCTCTCACCTCCTTCATGACCTCTTTAAAACTCTAATTTACCCCCACCCCCAAGCTCCCTATTTCTCTGCTCTCTTTCTCTCCCCAGCACTTCCATCCCCTACAAAGACACTGATCCACCTCTTTTTGTCTATTGTCCGTCTCCTACTAGAAAGTTAGCCCCCCGAGAGCTGGGATTTTTGTCTTTTGTTCAGTGATATATTCTAAGTACCTAAGACCATGCCTGATACATAATAAGCTCTTAATAAATATATGCAAATGAATGAAGCAATTAACTATTTTCAAGACTATGAAAGAGATTTTTAGGAATATCTTGTGTTTGATTAACCAAGTAACCCGAACTCTATGTAACACAACTAGGAATATGTAAGTGTGACCTCTGGATGGCCACAGAATTCAAATTGCTCCATTACTAAAATCCTTCAGTGACTCCACGCCACGTAGAGGAAAGGCATAACTCCTTAGCCCAGCGGTTCTGAAACTTGAGCATGTATTAGAATCACTTGGAGGGCTTATTAAAACAGATTGCTGGGCCTCGCCCCAGAGTTTCTGATTCAAGAGGTCTGGGATGGGGCCCAAGAATTTGCACTTCCAACAATTTCCCGGGCGATGCTGATGCTGCTGGGACCAGGGACCATATTCTGAGAGCTCCTGCTTTACAGTGACGTACGAGGGCGTGCATGAAAGGCACCTGCCAGTTTCTCTAGCCTTAATACCCACACTTCCATCCTTGCAATCTGGACATGTACAACACGGAAGGTTTCGTCTTCTCCTCCGCACACTGGATTCAGTAATACTCTCCAGTCCTTCTTTCAGATATCCCAACTGATGCCTACAGCTGATGCTCACGGCTGGCCAGCTACTCTCTAGGATGCCCACCAGTTCGGTTGTATGTTTACCAGGAAGCTTTAACACGTGTTCACAAACCTGTTTATTGTAGGTTTTGTTAAAATTACAGCTTGTATTTGAAGGTTAGATAATTTGGAGAAATCTGAGTGTGAACAGAGGGTTGTTATTTTCATGGAAATGAAGTAAAATAATTTAGAATGGCCCCATAAAGCAAAAGGCAAGAGAACAACTCGGTGATGGTGGGGGGGGGGAAGCTGTAAAAGATTAGGGGAAACAGTTATAAAAAAGTTGAAGAAAGGTTATGTTCTTAGATCTATTATTTTAAAAAATATTTTTTAAATTATTTATTTTAGAGAGAGAGCGTGCGCGAGCTCGAGCAGGGGGAGGGGCAGAGGGAGGGAGAGAGAGAGGGGGAGAATCCCAAGCCAGTTCTGCACTGAGTGAGGAGCCTGACTTGGGGCTCGATTCCAGGACCCTGAGATCATGACCTGAGCTGAAGTCGAGAGTCAGTTGCTTAACTGACCGAGCCCCCCAGGGGCCCCTAGATCCTTTCTAAAGGTTTTTAAAGTATTTCCTTTGCTTTTAAGAACTCAAAAGTAGAAATCCTAGGTCCCTCAAACTGATGCAGAAGGACAACACCGTACTCCAGGAGCACACGCACTGACAGGCGAGGCCTTGGCCCCTCCAGGACAGACTGGTGAGTCAGTGTAGGTCTGGATTCTTTCGGTGAAAATCAACTGTTTAGGGTCATCATTTTTCATGTCTGCTTGAACCACTGTATTGGATTAATTAACCAAATTCCAGTTCCTGACTAGTACCCTGGAGGCTTCCCCTGTATCAGCAGGCTTCCACCTAAACCGTGGCCTCTCAACGCTTTTATACTGTTGCACTCACTCCCTTTGCCTGCAATACTTCTGCTGCCTGCCTCCACCTGCTACCTTCTTTTTAAAGAACTTGATCAATGGTTGCCTCTTCCATGAAGCCCTCTCTGACTTCCCTTGACAGACTCATGCACTGTTTCTTCTGTGCAACTTTGGGACCTTTTGTGTCTCTTCTGTAGGTACTATTTTCTTTATTTTTAAAAGATTTTGTTTATTTATTTATTTAGAGAGAGAGAGTGTGAGCAGGGGGAGGAGGGGTAGAGAGAGAGGGAGAGAAGAGAATCTCAAGCAGACTCCACACTGAGTGGGGAGCCTGACACGGGGCTCGATCTCATGACCCTGAGCTCATGACCTGATGTGAGATCAAGAGTCGGATGCTTAACTGATGGAGCCACTGGTACTGGCTCTTCAGTGTGGCTGCTTCCTGCGAGGCCGGAAACTGCTAAAGACCAGATACGCTGGCAGCAGCAAAAATGGCTGCAGACCCCTAGCCCTCTGGGGCCTTTAATGAAGAGGCAGAGCATCCTTCTTCCCATTGCCACGGCTCTGGTTCACCGCAGAAGCAGGTGCTCTGGCCCCGGGTAAGACAGCAAGGCCTGTCGGGCACTCCAGGCACGTTTGCGAAAGCTATCCTGAGAAACGATTGCTTATGTTAAGGTTCTGGTTTTTGAAAGGGCATGCTTTCGTCAGGAGGAGAGTTTTCTTCTCATGGATCCCTTGTCAGTGATGTTGAATTAATGGAGTGTCACTCTATAGATCATACAATCGGTAGCTGAACCAACTAAGTGCTGAACAGTGCGCGCAGAAAGATGCCTTAGGAAACGTGTTATACTGGGGAAGAAACCAGGAAGTTCAATTTGAATTACGCTCTCGTAAGTAAGTGCTCTTGTTGCGGTCACACAGGGCAAAAGAAAAAAACCCTAATCAATGAAGATACGGAGTGCTTACTCTATAGGAGAATAATTTTTATGAGTATGATGGAGGAGAGACTCAAAAATACCACCGAAACTGGAAGAATTCGGAAAAAAAAACCCAGTAATTCTGTTTCTAACCAAATATAATTAGAAAAAGATGATCATCATTGAAATAAAGGTAAAGCTTAATTTTATAGACAACCAAAAGTTTCACTAAGTCTTAAACTACAGAAAAGAAGAGCACTATAGCACTGAAATATGAGTCTAGGGGCCGGGTAGCTCCGTCAGTCAAGCCTCTGCCTCTTGTCTTTGGCTCAGGTCGTGATCTTCTGGCGTGTGAGATGGACCCCTGCATCAGGCTCTGCACTCAGTGGGGAGTTGGCTTGGGATTCTCTCTCCTTCTCCCTCTGCCCCTCCCACTCATGCTCTCTCTCTCTCAAATATTTTTTAAAAATTAAAATATTAGTCTTATCCAGTAGGAGACCAAATTCAAGTCAAATGTTCAGTAATAAATATGCAGGGCTACATGTTATACCAAGCTTTCACGTACAGTGTCTCGTTCGGTCATCCCATAATCCTGGGTCTGTGGTAGAAGTCAGAGGCCATTGAGCTGCATCTCGGGAGGGAGGGGAAGGTCTTCCCAAGCAAACAAGGTGAGGAAGAGGGGTCCATCAGCATGACCAGAAACGCAGGGGAGACGCTGGGTCTGGGAGCCGTGAGTTCTCGGAGGACACAAGGGGTGGGGATGACGAAGGAAAAGGCTGAAGCCGCAGGAAGGGGCTGGGCCGCGGAGAGCCTTGTGCACCACCCTGAGAGTTTGAATCTGACCTACAACATGGTGAGTGTGAGGTGTGCCCGCTCAAACCCGCTTTGTGGACGGTCTTCTGGGAGTCCTACCGTAGACCGGGCTACTGGGGCATTGAAATGCTACCCTTTTAGCTACACTTTCTTATTCTACCTGAAGTCCTATCCCTTTCCCTTCAGGCACTATGACCTGAAAAAGGAAAAAAAAAAAATCTGTTCAGAAGAGCCTATTCCCAGGGCGATTCCTTTCCTTTCCTATGCCTTGAGAATGCCCTGTGTTGACAATAGCTTCTCTTTACTGCCTGCCACACGTCAGGAGCTTTCTATAATTTTTTCCGATAAGCCTCCAGGCAGAAATTGACCCCATATAATAGATAAAGAATATCAGGCTTAAAGAGTCACTTGCTCGAATATCTGGGAAGTGCTCCCACCTGGTTAGCGGAAGAGCCAGGATATAACCCATGATTGCTGACTTCCAAATCAGTGCTTTGTTTTGGTTTTATTTTTTCTCCGGTAACATTGTGCTGCCCCTAGGGGAGAAGGCTGCTCCCTCGGCTGCACAAACCAAACCTCGTCCCCCAGACCTTCCACAGTTTTCTCTTCCTCATCTGTTCACGTTCCAACTTGAATGACAGCTCCTCAGAGAGTCCTTCCCAAGCACCCAGACATCCCAGTTACACTCCCCTTCATCATTTTATTAAGTTATTCCGTATCCTTTGAGGTATTTATTGGCACTTGAAATTATTTTGTTACACGTTTCTGGCCTCTGTCACATGACTGGAACGTAAGCTCCATGAAGCCCAGGCTCTGTGTGTCTTGTTTTCTCTTGCATCCCTAGCACTGAGTGCCAAGCACGTAGCTGGCGCTCAATAAATGCTGATTGACCTGCTGTTCCAGCAAGAGCCACGACTGTATGGGTAGTGGATTCTTGATGGGGCTTTATATGGTCTCGAAGACTATAAGTAACTGAATTAGCCTTTCTAAATTTGTTTTCACAAAGTATCAGTAATTTCTTTGCAGGGAAGGACAAGAGAAGAGTAACAGGTCCAAAGTACTTACTGCTCTTTTCTGAGCTTGCTAAATTTTCCCTTCCTTGGTCTTCAAAGTCACATTGGAATCAAGATAGAAAGGTAGCTCCTTTTTCAAGACACAAATGTCCTTTAATGGTAGACCGGAAATGGACTCAAATTCTAACTAATGAGTTTCAGACAAACACCGAACAAGGCATGAATAAAAAAAAAAAAAAAAGGAAGTCCTGAATATTCACCAGCAAAGTTACTGGCTGACGGTGATACTTAGGTGCCCTCTAGTGTGTGTTGGTTTTTATATCAGTTCCTTGCTTCACGCGTCACGTGGTAAAGATCTCCTCCTGTATTCCAAGGTGAATTTCCCAGTGCATTTTAACGTACGATCAACAGATGAAAAATGTACATCGTACAGATGACAGTTGGCAAAAATAATTGTGGAGCAATTTAAAAACTGACGGTTCTGCTCTGAGCCATTATTTCCAAGCAAAGAATGCAATTTAGGTGACCCTGAGCGGTTGGGGGGTGTGAAGTTACAAGGGTTACTACAAAATATTGTGTCTTGTGAATCCATAGGCATAGTTCAAAAATAAAAGCTATAAAAGGGTATAAAGTGAAAGGCTGTTCCCACCCTGTTCCCCCTCCACCCTCCACAGTGAACCACCTGCATATCCTTCCACAGTTTCTAGTGCATACCAAAGGAAATATGTAGCTTTATTCTTCCCGACTTTTTTGCACTGTATGCACTGTTCTACACCTTTAATTTTTTCTGTAATAATCAACCCTGATAAATTGTCCATAACGGTTCATGGAGAACATCCTCATTATTATTTTTTTAACAACTACAATGTACTTTATTCTATGGATGTACTATAATTTCAGTATTACTCACATGATAGACTCTTGGGTAGTTTTCAATCTTTAGCTGAAAAAAAGCCTGAAATGACTAATCTTGTACAGGAGTTATTTTGAAACTGCACATATATAACTAGGAAAAATTCCTAGGAGTGGAACGTGTTGGGTCAAATAAAAATAACCGTAGCTATCACTTACATGGCGCTTGCTGTAAGGCAGGCATTGATCAAACCACACGACATGTATTAACCCATGTGTTTAATCTTCTTAATAATCCCGTGAGGAAAGTACTATTATTATCTCTCTCTCTCTTTTTTAAAGATGAGGAAACTGAGTCCCATAGCTGTTAAGCACCTGCCCAAGGTCAGACAGCAGGTCGTGGTGCTCTAGAGTCTATTCTCTTAGCCATTATGTTTTACTATTTCAAGAAGTATATGTCTTTGTATTTTATTTATTTATTTTTTAAAGATTTTATTTACTTATTTATTTATTTGACAGAGCGAGAGAACACAAGCAGGGGGAGCAGTAGAAGGAGAGGGAGAAGCAGGCTCCCCGCCAAGCAAGGAGCCCGATGCTGGGGCTCGATCCCAGGACCCTGGGATCACAAACTGAGCCAAAGGCAGATGCGTGACCATCTGAGCCACCCAGGTGTCCCTATATTTTAAGTAGATTTAACAAATCGTCCTCCACACCCCTTAGACCAATTTAGTATCTCACGAACCTGACTCTACATTTGTGCCCACAGGTTCATCAAACGTTTGGAATTTTGTTGGTTTAATTATAGGCGAAAAATAGAATCCCAATGTAGTATTGATTTGTATTGCTCTTCTAATGACTGAGGTTGGTTATCTTTTCATATAGTTCATAGATATATGTATTAACTTTTCTGTGAATTTTCTATGGATGGCCTTTGTGTATTTTATTTATAGTGAGATTTTTGGTCTTGATTTCTAGAAGCTCTTTGTATATTAGAGATATTAGTGTTTCATCTGTGTTATGAATTAGAAATATTTTTCTTCTTTATATTTTGACTCATGCTTTTTTCTACAGAAGTTTTCATATTTATGTAGTCAAATTTATCAGTCTTTTGTACATTTTGGATTTTGAAACATTTCGAGATTATGGGAGAATTTGCTTGGTTTTCTTTTTCCTAGTATTTTTTAAAAATTAAATATTTGGTCCATTTGGAATTTATCTTGTTGTATGATATGAGGTATGGATCTGACTTCATTTTCTTCCAGATGGCTACCAAGTTGTTTTACTGAACAATCCATCATCTCCTCACTGATTTGAGATACTGCTTTATCAAATCCTAGTATCATATCCTATATTTCCATATGTAATTTGGCTCTATTTCTAGACTTTCTACTCTGTTCCATTTTTCTGTCTATACATGCATTAAAGATTATCCTAGTATTATTGTGGCTTTATAATGCACTACCTGGTAGTGCTAGATTCTCTCATGATTCTTAATGTCCAGAGCTTTCTTTATTATTCCTGCTTTTATTTTTCATCTGAACTTAATCAGCTTTTTGAGTTTTATTTAAAAAAAAACTGTTGACATTTTTTTTGGACGGTCATAAACTTCTTAGATGTCCTTTCAAATCTTTCTAAAGACAATACACTACTTAAGATACTGTCTGATTCAACTGAGCATAAATGCTTGTCTCAAAATGAGGTATTAAAAAGCTGATTTTCTTTGCTGTTTATTGGTAATTGACATTTAGTCATTTGGCGATAGAGGTCATTTATCCTTTCAACATTTCTAGTTGTAAGATAGTGGTCATCTCTTTCAAAGAAATTAAGAGGAGAAAATAGTTTTTCAAACATGAAAACCTTCCAGATAGATGCTGCTTAATCTAAAACAAGACCAGAAAGGGATAAAGAAAGGGGGGGGGGTAATCAGAAGGGGGAATGAAGCATGAGAGACTATGGACTCTGAGAAACAAACTGCGGGCTTCAGAGGGGAGGGGGGTGGGGGAATGGGATAGACCGGTGATGGGTGGTAGGGAGGGCACATATTGCATTGTGCACTGGGTGTTATACGCAACTAATGAATCATCAAACTTTACATCAAAAACCGGGGACGTACTCTATGGTGACTAACATAATATAATAAAAAAAATATTAAAAATAAATAAATAAAATTAAAAAAAAAAGAAAAACAAAAAAAACAAGACCCTCCAAACCCGCCACCCCTAATTCTTACCTCCTGCTCCCAAATCAATCAGCCATTGAAAACATCAATGTTCTGTAGGTACTGACTTACACAACTATGACGTTGGGTTTCTGAAAAACCCTGTATGGACTTTATGTGTGGTCCACGGACCAGCAGCCTTAACCTCACCTGGGCACTTGTTAGAAATGCACCCTCTTGAGTCTCACCCCACACCTACTAGACTAAAATCTGTGTGTTAACAAGATTCTGGGGGTGGTTCATAAGTGCCTTAACGTTTGAAAGAGAAAAAGATCAGTGGTTCTCAGTGGACCCAATAGCAGAAGTGGCATCACCCAGAACCATGTTGAAAAATTCAAATTCTTGGGTCCCACCCTATACCTACTGAATCAGAAACCCTTAGGTTAGGTCCAGCAATCTGCTTCAACAAGCCCTCTGGTTGATTCTGATTCACACTAATGTCTGAGACTCCCTGATGTAAAGCAGTGGTTCTCAATCTTGGCTAAGCATTAGAATCACTTGGGGAGCTTTGAAAAATCCCCATGCTGACAGTGCACCCCAGATGAGTTAAATCAGAAATTCGGGGCCTCAGGCCAAGGAATCTGTACAAAGCATAGTTTTTGTCCGTAAGAAAACCTATAATCTGTACTGACAGAAAGATCCGCACATACTTCATGTATAAATAACGACTTGAAAGGAACAGATTGTTCAATGCTATTGACTATAATTCAGTAAAACAGTTACATGTATCCTATCAGTGTTAAGTCAAACTAATTTCTATCCCTTTAAAAAGAAGAGGAGTAAGATGAGGAAATGTATGTTGGAAAATGGTGAAGAAACAGTTTTGAATATGATCAGCAATCAGCCCTTAGACATTTGGTCCTGGAGAAAGTGGTGGACAAGGTCAATGGCCACTTCAAAGACTAGTTTATGAGCTCAAAGATTGAGCAAGCCAAAAATGCTTTAAAGTTTCCTCCCTGGCATAACAAAAAATTATGCTATGGAATCACTGACAGTCAACTCACCCCAATATTGTTTGTAAATTAAGTTACAACTCTAAGAAAAATCAGCAAGTAAGAAATCAGCAGTTAAAGAGTTTATAATAAAGCTACTTTCACTTTTATTAGTAGAGATAAAACTTTCTTTTGGCTTCACTATTTGCCTCTCCTTCTAGACTGGCTTCTTTTGAGAACACATTTAAAAATAAATGAAAAATATTGGTCTGGTCTGGGAGAAATTACTGGCTATAAATATTTTTCACAGATAATGGACTGTTGAATTTATATTTTTAAAGGAGCAACCAAGCAAAATTCAAAATTTTATATATTATGAAAAGTACACGAACACCTAAAATTGGGTCAAAAATGTTGATAATTCTTTTGCATTCAGCTAAATGTTTGTTTTGAGAATTCAGCTGAATATGCTACATCCATTCCTCTGTTTTATTATTAGTTTCAAAGGCAAGGCTGTGACCATAATCCTTTAAGACTATAAAAGGAGTTTCTGAATTAAAAGAAAATCACAAATATTCATCTACCTCCTCTTTCATGTTCTATCAAAAAATACTTACAGGTTAGAACAGGTTAGAGCATTTTAAATAAAACCAATTTGAATTTGGAATAGGTCTAAGGGCATCCCCGTGTAATGTAATAACCTTTCCTTCGTATTTGAAGATGACCTCACATTAGTAGGTAACGAATTTCAAGCTCGTTCCCCCAAGAAGGATGGTGGATATACTGATCTAACCATTCTTTCCTTATGTCCATGGACATGTCCACTAGGAGCTGGGCCGATAGGATCTTTATGAGAGCCCGTGAAGTAGAGCTAAGGCTACTGGCTCCAACAGATTTTGAATCCATCATCTGAGAAAGAAAGGGAGGGCATTTGTTGTTCCAATTTTATAGATGGAGAGACTAAAGTTTAATTATATCCTTTGCACAGAAAAAAGGATGGTGTAGTGATTATTAGTTGTGTTGGAAAGGTAACAGAATCACTGGATAATTAAAAAAACAAAACAAGGGGCTCCTGGGTGGCTCAGTTGGTTAAACGTCTGCCTTTGGCTCAGGTCATGATCTTGGGGTCCTGGGATTGAGTCCCATGTTGGGCTCCCTGCTCAGTGGGGAGTCTGCTTCTTCCTCGCCTTCTGCCCCTCCCCCCCACTCATGCATGCGTGCTTGCTCGCTCGCTCTCTCACGTGCATGTTCTCAAAAAAAAAAAAAAAAAAAAACCAAACCAAACAACCACTTGGTATAGCCTGCCACCCTCTTGCTACCACCCAAAATGTATATAAAATCTAAGCTGAGAATAACTTGTGTGTTTGTTGCCATTACTGATGTGTGTTAGGTCACCTCCAATGTATTGGGACATTTAGAATTAGTGGAACAGGGGCGTCTGGGTGGCTCCGTCAGTTAAGAGTCTGCCTTTTGCTCGGGTCATGATCCCAGGGTCCTGGGATCGAGTCCCACGTAGGGCTCCCCTCTCGGTGAGAAGCCTGCTTCTCCCTCTCCCTCTGCCTGCCGCTCTCCCTGCTTGCACTCTCGCTCGCTCTCTGTCAAATGAGTAAATAAAATCTTAAAAAAAAAAAAAAGAATTCATGGAATAATCCCCCTGATTCTTCAAAGAGGAGCAAGGGATGGGGCCTTTGTTTTACTCAGCCACATGGTTATAATGACATCACCATCTCAAGGGAAGTGATCTCCAGCCATTTCAAACAAAGGCTAATTCCAGTCTAGTAGTGCTGGGAAGAGATTATTAAATAGCACTTACATACCTGTTCTGGGAGAATGTCCCCCCTTTTTTTATTGTGAAGTTGAAGATAAGAGTCCGTTTTAGGAGTAGGTAATCCCAAAGTCAGCTTGTTTTTTTCCACGAAATATTGTTTGGACTTCCTTCGACGACGGCCACGTGATCCTGGCAGGAAAACCTCATTATGTGAACTTGAACTCTTCAAGTAATGAGAGACGTTGCTTGACTTCTCCCCCAGATCACTGTCGCTCGGCTCCGAAAATGGCTGGCTGCGATGGGTACCACGCTCATAGTTTGGGCTTAAAAATTCACTGCCAAGCAAGGAGTCCACGCTCTGTGGGCTACTCTTGTGTTCGCCTTTCTCGCCTGAGAGTTCCATGGATGTCTCCTTGGAAGGGTACAGTGGATCGGGAGTCGGATTTTTAGTAGAGCTGTCTACAGACTCCGGCAGTGTTTCCATCGTCAACAACTTCCTCTCCTCTTTCTTACTCTTCCAGTTTGGGTCATAGCGGAGGTCCGAATATTTGTCTTCTACTGGTTGTTGGCTGCCCAAAGCAGAAAGGAAATGTCAAGTCCTTAATTAAAATGAATTTACTCATAATGTTTAGTTATCTGACTTGAATCTTTCTCCTATAACTTCCCTTTTACTACCTCTGTGTCGAAGCCGTAACGGAGGCTCAGATCAGGCTTACGGAGTATACGTAAGGGCACAAAGGCTTCAATTACAAGTTCATTAAATTAGGGACTAAAAATTAGGGATAATTAATTTGTAAATGCCCAAAAGCAGCTGAAAATCACATGCCAGTGACTCACTGTGCTATGCACACTTTCGGTACTTCAGCTAGTGAAGGTAAAACTGATTTCACATTTTGGCTGGTGACACACACGTCTGGGTGCTTATCTAGGAAGAAAATGCCATTATTGCCTGGATGAGAGTTTCCTCGGTCTGCTGCTCCTGTGAGGGAAAGCAAGATTTATCTCAAGTGAATACCTACCCAGGCTCATCCTTTTAAGTAGTTTGCTTTTCATTTCGTCTTTGTAGATTTTATCACACGCGCAGTAGAAAGATCCCCAGGGTTCAGAATCAGACGGCGGCTCACTGAAAAGTTCTTAGTTCATATTCTTTTGGTTTGTGGCACAAATGCCCACGAAACCGAGCACAGGTCAGTGTGTGCTCTTAGCTCTTGGATGGCCCTATTTCAGCAAAAGGTTAAACATATGGTCCTGCCATAGGGACATGGGCTAGTCCAGAATCAGGGCCTATGACCCCAAATAAAGTCTTCCCTTTTTCCTCATGACAGTCTCAATTTGTAAGGCACCTCCTGGTCTTAACCAAAAAAAAAAAGAAAAAAAGAAAAAAAATGCTGGTAGTATGGCATATTTAATGGCCCCTTTGATCTTCAAAAGCTAAATGGGAGAGATTTTCCTTCCTTGAGTATAGTAGATGCAATCTTCTAATCAAAAAGAATATGTAAATCACGTAGGCTTTTTATGCTACTTGATATTCCCGTTTGCAGAGGACATAATTTTATGCTGGGTAAACAAACTAATGGTGCCCCTACTACTAATTTCCTTCTCTTAATGTGGCCCTAGATGTCTTTTGATTTGATGTAAAACAAAAATTAGAGTGAAAAGACAAAACTCCCATGTCTTGCTAAACTGTCATATTGAATTTTTCCTTCACATATTAACTTCTTGGGACACCTGGGTGGCTCAGTCGGTTAAGTGTCGTGATCCCAGGGTCCTGGGATCCAGTCCCACATCGGGCTCCTTGTTCAGCGGGAGTCTGCTTCTCCCTCTCCCTCGGCCACTCCCCCTGCTTGTGCTCTCTCTCTTTTTCTCTGACAAATACATAAAGAAAATCTTAAAAAAAAAAAAAAAAGATGGAGAAGTTCTTGGAGTGGGCTGCTCTTCTTTCTCCACCAAGGGAAGAAAAATGATACTCTCTTCCAGCAAAATGCCTGAATGGAGATCGCACACATTTGTTGGGAAGTTGGAGGTCAAACTCTGCAACCCAGCCCACTCCCTAAGCACCACGGGTTACCTGCCTCTGGGGCTTTTGAGGACGAGGTTTCGCCTGTGGGATGTCATGTGAACTCCCACGGTGTTTTGGCCTTGACTTTCACTTGGCTCTCTAGGTCTCAGTAGGCACGGAGTGGGGACCTGGGATGGTCCAGCAGGGCACAATCTGGACTTGGGACTGGACACACCTGGGCTCAAGTTCTGGGTCTGTCGTTAGCTGTGCATGAAATCATGTCATCTCTGAGCCAGTGTCTCTTGTCTGTAAGTAGCGATCAATTATATTTGTTCTGCTTACTTCTCAGGATTGCGTAGACATCAAAATGAGACCGTATATCTTAATGTTCTGTATTTGTGCTTATTTCACCTTCCACTATAGTAACTTTGCCTCTTCACCTAGTTAAAGCTTTGGGCGGCAGGGACTGACAGTCTCCTTCCTTCCCTAACCTCTGCCCCAATACTCCACCCTGTGCTCTGGGCAGAGGAGTGAATGAGCGTTTCTTAAATAACAGCCTCTAAAATTACTCGAGTCAACACAAATGTGGCATCAGATATTAATTTTTAAAAACCCAATGGTAGTAAATTAGGACCTACACATGCAGAAAACCTTCTTCCATTGGACCAAATTCGTGAATGATTTTAGGGTTTATCATGTAATGAGTTCAACATAAAGGTCAACTGTGATTGTTTAGGTGGGGAAGAACGGATTAAGGGGCACCTTGATTATATCTTCAAGTAAATATATGAATTTTTTTTTAATGAAGAAAGGTGCTGTTTCCCCATATCCAATACATATTGAAAAGAAAAAAGTCAATGTAACTGCCCTGTTCATTCGTTTGCTCTATTTCACAGAACTTCTTTCATTTACTTGCTCGCTCAGGGATTCTGCTGGGGGTTTATTGAGCACTTACTGAGCTAGGGGATACAGGGATGGGCTCACAGCCTCGTGGGGATACAGACAAGAAAACAAGCAATTTACAATGGGAGTGATGAGTGTCCTGACGAGGAGCACGGGCCTATCGAGACTCACGAGGGACCTCCAATCCCATCTCAGGAGGTCGAGCGAAGCTTTCTGAAGGACGTGATGGTTGAGCTGAGACCTAAGGCTAAGAAGGAGAGGGACTGTATGCCAGGCTGAGGGAGGAGCTTGTAGAACGGAGTGGAGGGGAGAGCGTGGTGATTTCAAAGAACAGATTCTGTAAGGATGAAAGGAAGGTGGAGGAGAGCTCAGGGTGAAGCAGAGGTGAGATCTTGAATGGCTCTGTAAACGCTGTGAAGAAATGTGGCTTACGTAAATTAACTTGGGAGTCTGGTTTCGAGCAAAAGTAATTAGAGAGCAAAGATGTTAGACGTAAGTACTTTTGGATAGCCCAAGTGATGGGTGTTTGGAAGGTATTAACTACAGGAGCATTTTTATTTGCTTGTTTGTTGTAAAGTTTTAGAATAGCTAGCCCTCTTCTTTGTGCTCCTTAAAGCAGGGGTTGGCAGCCTTTGAAAGTGAGTATCGCACTGGGGATCACTGCTCTGTTACTTAGTTGGGGGTGGGACATGGAATGCTAACTTTGGGAACATAGCCCATACTGTATGCCAGTTAGGGAATGCTGATGGTGAATCTCCAGTTTTTTCCTTAGAAGAGCCCAAAGAGGGGCACCTGGGTGGCTCAGTCAGTTGAGCGTCTGACTCTTAGTTTCAGCTCAGGTCAGGATCTCAGGGTCCTGGGATTGAGCTCCGCGTCAGGCTCCCCGCTCAGTGCGGGGTCTGCTTATCTCTCTCCCTCTGCTCCTCCCCCCAACTCGTGCTCCCTCTCTCTCTCTGAAAAATAAATAAAATCTTAAAAAAAAAAAAGAGCCCAATAAGAGAAGTACTATTATTATGCCCATTTAATAGATGAAGGAGCTGGAGCTTCGAGAGCTTACGTAACTTTCCCAAGGTCACCGAGTGAACAAGTGGTGGAACCAGGACAAAGACCCTGGCATCTGGCCGACTCCCGTCCGCCTAGCTGGCCTCTATCATTCAGCTATTTCCATAGGTGGTCGTGGAGCAAGGTCTGCCTCATGTGGGTTAGTGAATCGGTCTGTCGGCCAGTCAGCAAACACACGCTGAGCAGCTCCCCGGGGTCCTAGGCATTGAAGCATGGTGAGCAAAACAGAAGCAGGCTGGTGGATCTTACCTGCTGGCAAGGAAATAGGCTTTCTGGGCCAGCTCTCATGATCAAGTAATAAATTAGATATATAAAGAAATGCAGCACATATTGGGTATTTAAAATGGGGGGGGCATAGGCTCACTCATCACTGAAAATACGTTAACGTCTTATTTCCAGATTCAATTGCTAGATGATATCTCAAAGTCCATTTCATTTCTATTCTATGACCCTATGATAAACTCACAAAGGAATCAGTAGGCTGAAGAATGCTTATTATTTAAAAAAAAATAGGTAGTCTTTGGGGTGCCTGGGGGGTGCAGTCAGTTGAGCGTCTGACTCTTGGTTTCAGCTCAGGTCAGGATCTCAGGGTTGTAAAATTGGGCCCCGCATTGGGCTCTGCACTCAGCACAGAGTCCGCTTGAGTTTCTCTCTTCCTTTGCTCCTCCTCCTCCTCCCTTCTCAAACAAATAAATCTTTAAAAAAGTAGGTAGTCCTATGATCCAGCCATTGCACTACTGGGTGTTTACCCCAAAGATACAGACGTAGTGAAGAGAAGGGCCATATGCACCCCAATGTTCATAGCAGCAATGTCCACAATAGCTAAATCGTGGAAGGAGCCGAGATGCCCTTCAACAGATGACTGGATTAAGAAGTTGTGGTCCATATATACAATGGAATATTACTCAGCAATCAGAAAGAATGAGTTCTCAACATTTGCTACAACATGGACGGCACTGGAGGAGATAATGCTTAGTGAAATAAGTCAAGCAGAGAAAGACAACTATCATATGATTTCTCTCATCTATGGAACATAAGAACTAGAATGATCAGTAGGGGAAGAAAGGGATAAAGAAAGGGGGGGTAATCAGAAGGGGGAATGAAACATGAGAGACTATGGACTATGAGAAACAAACTGAGGGCTACAGAGGGGAGGGGGGTGGGGGAATGGGATAGACCGGTGATGGGTAGTAAGGAGGGCACATATTGCATGGTGCACTGGGTGTTATACAGAACTAATGAATCATCGAGCCTTACATCGAAAACCGGGGATGTACTGTATGGTGACTAACATAATATAATAAAAAATCATTATTAATAAAAAAAAAAAACAAAGATATTTACAAAAATAAAAAAAAAAAAAATAAAAATAAAAAAGTAGGTAGTCTTCAAGATTTGAAGGATATGGTTCCCCCGATTCCACCTCTGCAGTGATACTAAGAAAACCGGCACTCACAGTGGTCAGCACATTTAACCAGCACCTGCTGTTAGTGGCATAATGTCTACGGTCACGAGTATAGACCTTCCTCAGTTATCTGTCATCTCCGTGGGGCTCTTCTTGCCTAAGTAATGATATGGCTTCTTTTGGTTCTGAGAAATGGTACAGCAGAGTGTCTAAGGACAAGGGGCTGCCTGTCCTCAGTTCCTGGTGCCTCCAGTTACTGTGTGGGCATGCGCAAATTATTTAACTTCTCGGTGCCTCAGCTTGCTCATCAGTGAAATGGGGATAATAGTATCTACCTCACTGTGCTGTTGAGAGCATTAAGTGAGTTAACACACATGAATGCTTACAATGAATTGTGTCCTTGACACACAGTAAGGATCCAGTGAGGGCTAGCTATGACCGCCTCTGTCTGTGAGCTCCGTGACACTCTTTGCTTGCCCTGTGTCACGTTCAGTCACTATGACGTAACATTGTCCTGTTGTGCTTCCTACTGACGGATCTCAAGGGATTCTTCTCTCCCTGGGGCTTCAGTTATTTCCAGGGCACAAAGCTGTCTTGTGATGCACTAAGGGGCACCTTTGCGCCTTGAAGGAACTAACACTTATCTTCAAAAGTCCAATTTTTGTTACCATGACTTAGGCACCTGTGGACAATCTGTTTGAACTATAGTTTAGGAAATGGGACTAAGAAATTTCAGCCACATGATGAAATGTTTTAAGGACCTGCTGAGTGCTGATGAGGAAGAGAAAACAAGGGAGAATGAAGTGACTTTAGAGCTTCAGGAAGAACTGTAATTTCTGGCCTCAACAAATTACCCTTCTTAAATGCCCCTGGAAGTGTATCATGCATTGCAGAAAGACTGGTGCTTTCAGTGGAACCTAGACGATACAAAGTGTTTGGGAACAGATCAGAAAAAAAAAAAAAAAAAAAGAATTGCTTTGGCTGAGAAGAATGTTTCTGAGCCAATCGTGTGAAGAGAAACTCTAATAATGTATACAGAGGAGATTGGAACCTGAAAATGTCTCTCTTCTAAGAGCTTTAATTACACTGCGCCATTTACACCCGCAGCGACGGTCTCCAAGTATCCCCTCCGTCCCCTTTCTAGATGGAAACTATATGTCGAAACAAAGGCCAGGTTCTGTTTTGCAACATTATGAGCACGGGAAGCTGTAGTACTTCACAGAAACGAATCTAATGGTGGAAACAGAACACGACACTGAAGAACCCCATTGTCCTGAGCTCGTGTGCTGAGAAGCTCAATTAGGTTTCGTGGTCCAGGTCAACACACTGGAACAAAAAGAGCGTGAAGAGCTCCTTCATCAGTCATCATCTGCACAGAGAACATGCACTTCTCTTCCTCCCCATTCGACAGAAAGGTTACGCAGACAATGCGTGCACAACTCTTTTGTTACCGTTCAGACAACAGATGCCGGGTCTCCTCTTCAGATGCCGAGGTAAGACCCGGATGCAGAGAGGAAGGGGACGCTGGTCTCCTATGCATACGCCACGATATTTGCAGGCTCTAATGGACCCCGTTTGAGGACTTACTGTGCTCAACTTCAAACAAAATAAAATCAAATCTCCATTTAATGAAGAGCCTCATATTTAGTGTAGCATGCAATCAAAAAATTACTAAAATTAGAGCATGTCTCTAGTACAATTAACATCCTTTGCACTCATAATAAAATATTCAATAACTGGCCATTTTGCCTGTTGAGGAGGTGAATAAAAGCACTGCTATTAATCATTTAGCAGTTACTTATTTGCCATTTTATTTTAAGTAGGCAGTTAAATTGAAACTGCACATGTTATTATTGATTTAGGTTTAATTTAATCCTTTGAAACAGGACAATTATTCCCAATTTATATGCCATTACATCTTTTATGCATATGAACAGCAAATTCAATTTTTGTTTAAGTGTAAAGTTTTTAATGCTTCTTTAAGGAACTATAAAACTGACAATTACTTCCAAGGATTTCTGAATTCTAGGTTCCTCTTAATCTTTTTATCAATGGCTTTTAAGTAAATCAAATGAAATAAATCCAAAGGATTAAAAAAATCACTTTTGCAAGCATGAAATAAAATGGTCCCATAAATACGCTGATGCACTTCAAGTAGGTTGTTTGCGATGCAGGAAATTTCATTTACTGTAGGCGTCCTGCTTTAAAACAATTAAACATCTTAATAGGAAAAAACTTGCTTTCATGAACTGAAGGCCAAAGACTGTCTACAGAAGTACACTCCAGAGAGGGGACTAGATTGTTACCTAGTGAACTTTATTTACAGCAATTAGATAATTTGGGTAATTCCAACCAGAGCCCCTTCTTTGTCTTTGACAACAGATTTATAGCTGCAAAATAACCAGATATTTGCTCCACGTTCATATGAGTACCGGCCTTGATTCAAGGACAGTCTGTGAATTGAATGAAAACAAATGATCTAAAGAGCACGTGATCGTAATTGCGACGTAACATTCTCGTCCCTCACTTCTCTCATCTGAGGTGAAACAAAGCCTGCATCTTCACACGGGAAATGATGTATGACCCAGTATTTAGAAACACAGTTCGTCGCGTTCAGTGAGAGTTTACAATGCTCAGGCCAGGAATTTTCCATGGAGATCTTGGATGTTCTTTTCATTCTCCAGAAACAGCGGCTAAGAAGCCTTGGATGTATAAAATTTGTAGGCATTTACACTTCCTTTAGATAGAATTTCCTGCCTTTTATTTGTTTTATTAGTTGTAAAAGATTTATTTATCAAGAGAGAGAGAGAGTGCGCGCTTGCACACGAGTGAGCCAGGGTTGGTGGGGGAGAGGGGGAGGGGGAGAGGGAAAAAAAATCTCAAGCAGACTCCCTGCTGAGTGCAGACTCTATGCAGGGTTCAATCTCAGGACCCTGAGACCATGACCTCAGCCGAAATCAAGAGTTGGATGCTTAACCGACCGAGCCGCCTAGATGCCCCATAGAATGTCTTGTCTTCTAAATGCCAGATATTGATGGCATTGTCATTGCAAGGTGACTGTGATGTCATGAGATAGGCAGCGGAAGGACAGGCCTTGAAACGTGGGTCCCACTGACTGGCTGTGTGTACTTGGGTGAATCTCTGTACCACCCTAGGCCTTGGGCTCCTCCTTTGGGCAGTAAGGGGAGTAGGCTGTGCTTTAGGGACCCTGCCGCTCTGAAAATCCATGGTTTTATTCATTGGATGGCGTCCATCATGGTATATAAGAATTAGAAAAAGCACTCATTTTAAATTCAGTATGTTAAAAATGTATAATAATGGAAGTTTTCTGTATTTTCACACTTGCCAGGGAGTAGAAATAATGACCACAGTTACGGTCACGGATCCGACCGTTCCTTTAATAACTGGCGATCCTCTGAGAAGTCTGGATGAACTCAGAGCACTGTAAAGGATGTGACTTCAAATCATACTGTGGGAGGTGTTCGAACTCACTACCTAGTTACTAATCTAACACAGCGAGCATCCCAATTTTGAAATAAGCTAGAAGGGAATTAGTGGGTGTCTCCGAGGGCGTTACACCGCAGGGCACGGCGGCTTTAGCATTTCTGGCGGGGACTCTGCCTCTAATAGACACCATCTATGCCCACGCACACACTTGACTTCCGTCCCTGCCCGCTCATCTGCTGTGATGGCACCATGCCTGCCCTGAGGAGTGCACCAGGTTTAACGGCGGCCGAGTTTGTGAGCAAATGGATGCACAGACAACAGAAATGACAAATGCCTGCGACAAAAAGTCACTTCTCTGATACAGCCATTCCCCTGTGATCAGAAATAACTAAAATGCTAACAGCTATCCTCAACATGCTGTGTGAAAGCCCCAGAGTAAGGGTGTAGTGTAAGTTTTGTGAAGTGGTTGGCCAACCAGGGGCCTTACATTGAAAATCTATCTAACAAAGTCCGTAAAAATCAACATGGATGAATGTTTCTAGACACCAACAGGGATGAAAGTGGGCCCCTGGAAGCTCTCACGGTGTTCTCGGTAATACTAGAATGTCAGACATGTCCTCGGGGCCATCTTTACCCTCTTCACCCGTGCAAAAAACAAAAGAAAACAAACATACTCTGTAACACCTGTGAGAGGAAAGTCTGCCCTCAGATTCACATTCCCAACGTGTTCTGCAAACAGTCTGGGAAATCTGCAGGAAGTGGAAAGGCTGAGTGTTGGTCTTCACCCAGTCTCTCTTTACCCACTCGCTGTTTTGTTCTCCGCCACTATTATTTGAACCCTTCACCTGATTCTTGTACTATTAATCAGAAATAATATATATAAAAGCATTTGAGAGGAAGATCCTAGACTCCCACAGCACAATAAAAATGCAGATTATTATTACTGCGTCCCTTTCTTATTTTTAGCCAATTCTGAGCATAACAACTTAAGAATTCCTCATTGTGTCTGTCTCCTGCCCAGTAATTTCTCGCACAAGGTGGTTTATTAGACTATGGGATCTTTGGTGAGGGCTGTTGGTCCCAGATGATGGGAAAGACATCGACAGACCTTAATGAATGAAAGCCTCTCTCTTTCCCAGGAGAGGTGCTAAGGAATATAGGCAACTATGATGACCCGCTGCCCAAAGTAAAATACGATTAATGTTGGTTTATTACGAAGGCATAGCAACCTTTAGAAACTTTTATTACTTTACCGAAACATGTAATTTTCCATGTATGTTTACTCTGGCTTCAGTTTAGTCCATATCGAAATTGTTACAGCTTTAATTTTTGCTAGATCGTAAAACCGAATCCTTTATCAGATCAGCCCTGATCACCTCTCTAGATAACTTCTAATTAGAGGCTCAGGCTTTGGTTAGGGGAGCATTCATTCAGTTCAGTTTCTGGCTGTGCCCCTTAGTAACTATATACACCTACACAACTCTCAGAGCCTTGGTTCCTTATCTGCAAAATGGGGGTAATAATGCATGAGAGACTCTTGGAAGGATAAATAAGACAGTGTATATAAAGCAAATAGTTCTACAAATGGTAGCTAATTACATTTAAGTATTCTTATTAAACACATATACTAGGTATTGTACCGCTGCCCTCTAATTTTTTTTTTTTTTAACATATACGAATCAGAGGCCCCAGGACTGAAGAGGTTATTTCTAATGCTCGAGGAATTACATTGATCTCTTTCTTTGCCAGCGCCGAGTGTCCTAAGGCTAGTTGTGGAGTGGGGTTTAAGGATTATCACGTGGAGATCCTCTCTCCACTCTTGATTCATTCACCGTAGTCAATGCTGCTCCAATTTCCATTAAGTAAAAGGTTTTCTCTAATCCATATACATTGAACTATGGCTTGACTTTGGTGAGATACAAGAGAGTAATTGCTTTGAGGAGGTTCTGGTAACATCAAAACAGAAGAGTAGGGCTCAAGTGATTTGTCAGGCAGCTTTTAAAACTGTTGCTTATAACAGCAAGAAGAAAGAGATTTTTCATGGTTTTAAGGCAAGGGGCTGACTAGTTTTTTTTGAACTACAATTCCCAGAATGCCATCTACCTTATAAAAATGAAAGCCTACTTGAATTTCATACTGAGAGTCTGAGATCGATTTGTCTGTTTCATGGCTAGTAAACTACTCGGAGCCAAGCAGCCATGCACGTAGGAAAGGTTTCCAAGACTTAAGTGAAAGAGGCCAATAACTAAACTAACCTGAATAATATTTTTGAGGCATTATTTGGCTAAATGCTTCGGTTCTGTTTTCCTTTGTAGTGGAGAACTGGGTCTCCTAACGTTCGATGTCTCAAGCACTACACCGCCAAATAATTACTAGGGCTAAAAGCCATTCCAACCCTGAGGATGATAGTCTGTCATTAAAGATTTCTAAGGCAAACCAGTCTAAGGAAAACAGCAAGATTTATGGATCTCTGAATCAGAAGACGAAGGCCCTCACCATAATTTTGATTTCTACAAGTACTTTTCTTTATTTTGAAATATATTGAGTGGCATTTACGTTGTCCTTGGGTAAAGAGCAAGGGTTCAAGTCTGCTCCCTGAGCACTGGACTCAAAGAGGAAAAACTCAACTTTGGGGAAATGAGGTCCCTTAATGGATCCTTGCTTTGGTTTCTCTACAGACCAGAATGCCTATCTACTGCAAAACATCTTTCCTCTGCCCTCGTTTCTGGAAAAAGAACAACAACAACAACAAACCAGCAGTAAAACTACTACCATTTATGACCTCGGAGACTCTGTCCCACTCTCTTCTGTCAGAGCTATAATCAAAACACGGCTTAAGGCATAGAGCCAGACTGCACGGGTTCTCCGCTCCACCACTCAGTCGATGTAATAAAGGGGTATAAATATAATCCCTTTACGCCTCATGTACAGCCTTTAAAATGGGGATCACTGTAGTGTCTCCTAACAGGGCTGCCACACGGGTTAAATGAGATAATACACGTAAAGTGTCTAGCACAGTGATGGGCTCATGGTAAATACTCTATAAATGCCAGCTATTGTTACGAGCACCTTAACGTAACCTTTGGCTTCTCCTCTTCCTTCAGCCACCATATCTCATCTGTCAACAAGCCCTGTCAATGCAGATACTCATTCTCTTCGCCCCCCCCACTATAAATTACCTATGCAGTGAACGAATAAAAGTTTGCTAAGAAGGATACGCACCCACATAAGCATACATATTGGTCATCTCTGAGGAGGCCAGTGGGGGAATGGGTTTGGGAAGGGGAACAAGGAAGTTTTATCTGTAATGTTTTATGTCTATAAAAAAATATATCTAAGGGGCGTCTGGGTGGTGCAGTTGATTGAGTGTATATATTATGGTTTTGGCTCAGGTCGTGATCTCAGGGCCGTGGGATTGAGCCCTGCTTCAGGCTCTGCGCTCGGCACGGAGTCTGCTTGGGAGTCTCTCTCCCTCTCCCTCTGCCCCTCCCACTCACGCATGCTCTAAAATAAATAAATGAATAAATAAATATCTGAAACAAATATGGCAATAAGGGTTATATGGAATTTTTCTCTGTACTTTTTTTTTTTCAGATTTTATTTATTAGAGAGAGAGGGAGAGCATGAGCAGGGGGGATGAGCAGAGGGAGAGGGAGAAGCAGACTCCCCACTGAGCAGGGAGCCTGACACAGGGCTCAAATCCCAGGACTCCAAGGTCACGGCCTGAACCACCCAGGCGCCCCTCATCCTCGCACAGCTCTATGAGGTCCAGCAAGTTACTTATCTCTGTTCACCTCATTTTCTTTATCTGTAAAATGGGAAGAGCAGCATTTTTCTGGCAGGATGACAATGAAGAAGTGAATGAAATTACGGATAGGCCTCTAAAAAGAGATACTGTTGTCGTTGTTGTAATTACGATTACCATCTGGTAATCTGGTAGTTTCTTTGTTTGTCGTGAATTGACCCTCTAATTCAGAACGCACTGGCTTGCAGGATCATCTTTCTTAAACATGGCTTCCTCTCCCAGGTCTCCCCAAGAACCTGTATTCTCTCCCCCTGGTGTAGCCAGGTCAGGCGGGGGAGGCCGTCTGGCTGACGCTTCCCTGAACCCCCCGTCCTCCCCAGCGCTGTGACTGCACCTTGCTCACGGCGCGTCACACTTGCATTGTACTTTGAGATCCCCAAGAAGTGAGATCGATTCTGCCCAGAAATATTTGCAGTGGAAGAAATAAGGAGGGCAAGCAGAAAGGAGGAAAAAGACTCAGAGCTGGACTCTAATTCCGGCTCCTTCAGGTGCCCCTTGCTATGGCTGCCTTGCTGGGACAGGTTGTAGGGTTCTGTGTTCAACGCCCTATCTGGGGTGTGGGCTGGCTGCACGCATGATGGCCCCTATAACCAGGTCCCTTACGCAGTCCTCTCTCCCTATGTTCAGAACAAATCATCTGCCACCAAGTGGGGCTTGAATGTGTCTCACTCTAATTGGGTCCTTGCTTCCAAATTTTACCTTCTCTCCAAAACCCTGCCTGTCCAAGTTCTAGGCCTTCTAAGAAACATTCCTCAGTCTATTTCACCCTTTTAAAACAAACCAAAACCTAACACATCTATAACTCATAAAGAGCTAGTCACCGTCCTACATACGTTGTATATATATTCACTTATTTTAGCCTCAAAACTCTGCGAAGTAACTATTATCCCATTTTAGTGATGAGGGAACTGAGGCACAGAGTGATTAAATGGACTTGGCCAACTCTTGCAGCTAGTACGTGGCAGAACTTGAACCCAGATGGTCTGCTTCAGACTACACACTCCATCCCCCCATGAAAACCTCTTTCTAATCAATAACTTTTAACTTCTTCCATACTGAGTCTTATAATTTTTTCATTAAAACTGAGTAATGCACTAATGTATATTCTCTTATATTATTTGGTAGCTCATTGCATAATGTTAACACCCCATAAATACTGATTGTTTGAAATTAAATCCTTATACGATTATGTAAGCCCCGGGAGGTAGACCTTCGTCAGCTCAGGTAGGACTGTACTCCCAGAATGTTATTTACTGACCCTGACAGCAGTCCTGGGAGATGGACGGGCCAGGCCAATTTGACAGGTGAGAAAAGTGAGCCACAAAAGAGTTAAGTGACTTATTCCAAGTTATACACTTAACAGCAGTGCCTGGACCAAATCAACACCACCTGATTCCAAGTCATGGCACTTTTCCATAGCAGGCTTTCTGGAATCTCTCCAAGGTCAGATCCTAGCAGTGGAGACACTTGGAATATGGGCGGGAAATAAGGAGCAGAAGAAATGCATATGCCCTTATTAATACCTTGTCTTTTGCATATTTTTTATTAAAAGGTGTGGCAAAAAGCCTGGCTTCAAGCTGTCCTTAGTTGCTGTCATACACACAGTAAAGGTGCTCATCCATAGCCTGTCCTTACTGTCGCTTATGATCTACCAGTGATGACTTAACATTTCAGAACCCACTGGTACCGTACATAGGCCGATTCCTTACCTGTTGTCCATGCCGGTGTTCTGGGTACGGGGGTTTTCTCTGCCTTCCTTCCGAGCTGCTTTTCTGCTTGCTTCCTCTTCTGTCTCACTCAGGCTTTCCTGTTGAAGGCTTTCCTCCTCTAAGCTGTCCAACTCCATATTGTTGTCCTGGATTTGGTCTTCCAACTGGGACTTACTCTCTTGAGTGAAGCTTCCTGATTCAGATTCCAAGGAGTCTTTCGAAATCAGATGTAAGTCCTTCTTAAAAGGTGGCTCTGTGGACCGGACCTTTAAGTTGGTATGATGAACAGGAGACTGGATTGAGAGCTTGGGAATTAACTGACTATGACTCATCTTGAAAACATACAAATATGAATATGAATACAAATATTCTTGATGATAGGAGCGGTTGGCTTGAATATTTAAAGTTGTGGTTCACAAAAGCATTACCTAAAAAAAATATATATTTATGTCACTTCGTGACTACTGAATTCTCTTTAATTTCAATGTTAATCAAACATTTAAGTGAGCAGAACCCTGTTATATTTTCTGCAGCCTTTTGTACGTACCCTTTTGTATGAGGAAGGTCTATTGGAAAAACTATTGTTTTTGTCTCTACAGAAACACATCTGATGTGGAGTTCATAAACAGCCTGAGTAATCAAATTCAGCTTTATTGAGGAAATCAAATGGCTGGATTCCTTTTTCTACCTTCCAAGGGCGTATTACAGCCAAGCCTGGACCGAGCTAAATGGTTAATTACGGGCACTACTTGGATGGCTTTATTTCAAATACCCAGGCCTACGATATAAATATGCCATGTTCGGGAGTATTCACGCATAGAGTAAAACAGGTTCAGGTCTACCTTTTGAAAGTAAAGGAGAGAGCAGGGAGGAGAGTGGTTTCCATAGTTGGAGCAGTAAGGAGGGCAGCTGTGTTGTGTCTAGACCGATATTGGCTGGTTTCATCATTTAGAAGACATTTTGGACCCCCGGTTGCCACTAGGTAGGCCATGAGTAGGTAGGAATGAGTAATTTAGGTGGACGTTACGTGGAGATCAACTTCAGCTCAGTATTTAAAAAAAAAAAAAATGGACAATGATTAAAACCGTTTAACACCAAATTTGGAGGTTTTGTGAATTCTGCCACTAAGTGACTCATAGCTGTCTTGGAGAATGTTGGGTGGGTGGGAGATTGGCCTGAGTAACAGCTAGGGTCCCTTCGAACTCGCTTAAGTGTGTGATTCCAAGTGAGCCTTCCTTGTCTCAGAGGGCTGTCATAAAGACCCATGAGATGGGTTATGGAAAGGGTGCTCTAAGTTCGTATCAGATTGAAAGGAGGTGATGATTTTGATTGTGCTTCCTTTCATCTCTCCCTGGCATTTCTATTTTGCTCAGTCTTCTATCTCACTGCCTTTATGCCATTTTTTTTCCTGTAGGTCAGACAACAGAAACTTTTACCATCAGAGTTCCCTATAACATTTTCTAAGGGCTTGCTCTTGTTCTTTTGGCAAATGCTAACTTTAATTAAATAACACGAACTTATTCCTATTCCTTGCACTGCTAATAATGTTGACCTCGTTGCTAACACCATCAAACACCTTAGAGGGAAGTACCTTAACAAGCAAAACAGACAAAAGGTAGCATTCAGATTTAAATGCATATGGAGTGGTTTTTTTTTTTTAATTCAAAATTCCCCAAGCTGGTATTATAAATATAAATAATATTGTTTAACTGTATAGACCGCTTTGTTGTATCATCTCATTCTAAAAATACATAGTGTGCCCTATCTTATTACTTTAATATTGACAAGTAGATTAACTCTTGCTTTTTAGGGAGTTTTTAGAAAGTGGCAAATTCAAGTACTAACTAACATTTTAACAGAAACAGTTCGCATAAACATCTGTAAGAGTTTTACTGGATGAGTTTAAGTCACTGTACTTGGGATTGTTAAAGAAAAAGCTTAAAATAATCATTCTATTTCAATTTGGAATTGCTCATGAAATCATTCAGTCCCCTCAGTTGTTCTTCTTAAGTGAGATAGACTAAGGTTTCTTAGCGTGAATAAATAAAGAACAAAGTCCATAGAAAATAATTTTGTTGTAATTAAATGTGGGATAGTGCAGAGAATACAAAGCCAAACACCGCAAAGCTGGGCCTTTGGTGGAGGCCTGATCTTATCAAGGCATGAGATTAAAGAAGGAAAAGCTGGTATCTCCGAATAAATTAGCAAGTAGGCATTTTAAATGTAATGAATGTGGCTCCCTAGTGGCACAATTGTTTTTCACTGAAATTTCTGACCGAGAGAGGCTGACAGTCAGTCTCGTTACAAAAGTAAACAAGGCGGACTGGGATATCGGCAGTGGTATCCAGGCACTAAGACGCGGCCCGTTCCCTAGGGCTCCCTTCAAGACCTTGGGTCTCGTCCTCTAGTACCAGGAGGAACGAATTTCCTTCTGTAGGTGAAAAGGAACCCTGCTCGCTCTGGCCAAGATGAAAGGTAGAGAAAAAGTTGCCCTGTTGTGGATCAGCCCGGAAGCTGCCCATAAGGGACGATCGGTTTGTTTTCTCTCTTTGCCTTTTTTCTGATGGACAAGACCCGGCAACAAAGGCGTCTTAAGGTCGGGGGAGGAGGGGGATGGTCTGGTGCCCCAGGCGGGTTATCAACAGAGGCCAGGGCTGCTCTGGGAGTCTGGGCACCAAAGCCTTTCCAGGTACCGGCCTCTGGGCCCTCGCCCCTGCCTTGCCTAGGTCCTCCCTTCCCGCCCAGGCCCCAAATGCTGTCCGGCGCGGGCTTGTTGGGGTTCTCCTGGTCCTGATCCAGTTTCCTCCGGAGGTTTCCTGCTGTCCCCACCCCCAGTCCCAGTCCTGCCCATTTCCCTCCCCCGGCACGCGCACCCTCGTTCAGGAGGCAACCGCCTGTCACCTGCCCAGTGCTCCTCGGCGACCGCGACCCCTGCAGCCCGCATCCTCCCGAGCTGCCACCTCCCGGCCTCCCTCCCGCCGCCCCGCCCCGCCCCGCCGGCGTGGCAGGTGCTGCCCTGGAGACCGCGGCCAACAGAGCGCGCCCGAGGCTCCGCTCAGGGGGCGGGGCTCCGCTCAGGGGGCGGGGCCAGCGCGGTAGCGTTCCCTGCCCCGCGGAAGGGGTGGTACTTGTGATAACAGCGTTCAAGGACGGGGAACTCTGGGGCTAGGCTGCTGTAGGGCCACCCTGACTTCCCATCTTTGGAAAGCAAGGAAAGGCAGGCCACTGAATGGGAGGAGATATTTGCCACAAATACTGCTAGGATGGGCAAAGGACTCCTACAAATCAAGAAAGAAAATCCAGTGAAAGAATAGGTAAATGACTTGGACAGGAATATTACAAAAAAAATCCAGATGGCAGATAAATATTTGTTTTTTATTGAAAAGATGCTTACTTCATTAATAATCAGAAGAGGCCAAATTAAAATCATAGTGGATATCTGTCATTCCATACTCACCAGATAGGCATAAGTCAAAATATATGACTGCGCCCAGGGCTGGGGAGGGTGCAGGACAAAGAACGCTCATGTGCTACAGATGGGAGTGTGAAGTGATGCAGCCACTTTGGCAAATGGTTCAAGGTTAGCTGGGATATATATCCTATGATTCAGCAATTTCACTTTTAGGTATCTACCTCTCAAACTTACCTGCACCCAAATTGGAAATAACTGAAATGTCCATCAACAGTAGAATAGTTAGTTAAAATGTGTTAGACTATATGCTGGCCTACTATATAATAGTGACAATGAATGAAATACAGCAACAACACAGAGAGCTCTTAAAGCCTCTGTCTCCTGATGTCAGCCAGGTCACGATCTCAGAGTTGTGAGATCGAGCGCTGCGTCGGGCTCCCTGCTCAGTGAGGAGTCTGCTTATGTTTCTCTTTCCCTTTCTCTTTCCCCTCCTCCCTGCTCTGGCTGTCTCTCTCTAAAATAAATAAACACATCTTTAAAAAAATGTTGAGAAAAAAACCCCTCAAAATACATATTGTATGATTTTTATATATAAAAATTACAAACAGAAAAAAAACTGTACTGCATTGATGGCTGTACAGTTAATGGAGAAAACTATGAAAAGAAGCAAAGTAGTGATTCTCATAGAGTTAGATTGTGGTTAGCTCTGGACAGCAGGGGTGGGGGTTGGCAGAGTGTTTGTGAGATCGTACTTCCTGACTTTGAATGCTGGTTACACAGATATTCATTTTATAACCATTCATTAAGCTTGATTTACCTTCACGTATATGTATATAGAATATTTCACTATTAAAAAGCCTTTAAAGAAGAGTAAAAAAAAGCATTGGGAATTATATTCACATTAACGTGGCATTAAAACCACAAGTAGATTTGAATAACTAGCTACAAAGAGGTAAGAATAATTCCAGTTGCCTCATTCATGATCGGAAGCAGAGAACTGGAAATTTTTACTACGCAATTTTATCATTTTTTATTCTGCTTTTTATTCAAGTTAGATATTAAAAAAAAAACAAACGTCTTTGACAGCAGCTACCTTGTGTTATGAGTATACAACAGAGCCTCCATGTTACTTAAGAAATAGAAGCAAGGAAGCCAAAAACACTGGTGCTGTTCCGCCCAGTGTATTATACAAATTCACATTAGAGCTAACACTGCAAATGTGCAAACCAACCCCAGGCAGAAGGATTTGTTCCCACAGCAGCTTCTAGAATATGTTACGGAGTTGTTGCTGAGTCATTCCCTTGTCTGCCTTCTCATCTGCTGGTCTCTGGGAACAGATGCTGTGTTTCTTCAGACCCTTCAGGTGCTTTGTGCACTATCCAGAAAAGATTTTATTCTGCTTTTCTGCAAATGATTTTCCTATGTGATTCTGGAATCTACCAATCCAGCAGCTGCTTTTAGAGACTAGTCACACACAGATGGAACACCCCGAGCTTGATTTTCCTCCTCCCTCCTCTGTCATGGCTCTCCTGATTATTCTGATTTAAAGCAACTAAAGGCTGAAAGAATAGTCAGGAGTGGCAGTCGGGGTCCAGTCAGGAGACAGAAGCCACCCAAGTCATTTTAACAGAAATGATCTCATGTGAAGATTTATGAACTGAAACGTTGAAAGAAGAACAGGGGGACCGTGGGAGTAGGAACCAAAGGAAGCCCCCACCAGCCCTGTTTCTAGGAGAACCCTAGGAAGAGTTTGAAATTATTAACCTTGACAAGCTTGGAGAAAGGGGCCAGAGCGGGGATCCAGGCCTCCAAGGAGGAAATATAAAGCGCATGAGTGCTGGTGTCTGAAAACGGCGGACGAGGCTGGTTCTGGGGACTTGGGAAAACTGGAAATCAATTGCTGTTGCTGAAACAAAGAGGGAGCAAAGGCGGAGCAGTCCCTATTCCCTTTTCCAGCCTTGCGGTTTCCCTCTAGTGCCCCCTACCGGCAGGCTTGACAAGGAGCCGGCGGGAGAAATGCGGTTGGCAGGGGTTGCCCACCGATCACCACAGACTTTTGTGAGTTTATTTGAAGCTGAGAGACCCTGGTTTCATAAGCAGCACAGCAATATTCTCTTCTTCACAGTTCCTAAGAATTAGCGCATATAAGCAAAGCTATAAAGCGCACCGTTTTAATCAGCCGTTATGGCAATAATAATGATAAATTTATGTATGAGTGATACTTCCCAGGGTTTGCAAAGTGCTTTTCTGTGTATTACTTGTTAAGAATTAAGCTGTCAACGTGACCCTAACCAAAACCCAAGAAGAATGAGAACCACATAAAAAAAATCATCAACATAGATAGGTTTGTAATGCTGGACTGATTTGAACCCTTCTCCGCCCTCACTCCACCCATCCCTTCAGCTCCCTAGTTCCTACTTCCCTGTCCTCTGCTGTTACTCGGGCTCTGCCAGCACAGTCCATTCCTCCACTAGTTCTTGCCTTCTCGACTCCTCGGCTGCTACTCAGTCGATAAAACCTTACTGAGCTTCGTCTCCTCCAGGAAGAATTTTCAGATAGCCCTCCCACACTGTCCTCATGACTCTTGGCCCAGGGTAGTTCTGAGTCCAGGGCAGTTTTGTCCACCAGGGGATGTCGGCAGCATCTGGAGACTTTTTTTAGTGTCATGACAGGGGAGCGGCTACTGGCATCTATGGGGAAAGGCCAGGGATGCTGCCAGACGTCCTGCAAATGAGTAGGGCAGCCTCCACTGACAAAACCCAGCTCCGTTCTGAATGTCAGTAGCGCTGCAGTTGACAAACCCCATCCTAGACTAATGGCCCTCCGGCTGTGGCCCCGAGACACTCAAGTGCACGCTTCCATCGTTACACGTGCACACCTGTGGTAGTGTATTACTTACCGTTTTTTGCATTGTGTTAACGATTCTGGCACCTCCTTACTCTGTGATGAGCTCCCGGAAAGCAAGGACTGGCATTGTGCATGCCGCCTAATAGATAGGTGCTCAGTAAATGTTGAAAAGGCACAGTACCCTTGTAATTTAGCCGTTGAATGGAGGGTAGATAAGTGCAGCCTTATTAGGTGTTTTAATAGAGATATGCTCTTACTTGGCAAATGACTAGGATGATGAGATAATGTAGTATTTAAGCCCAGGATACACTCAAGAAAAAAAAAAAGGCTATTAACAGATATAAATTGAGATTTTCATGGGTAGCTAGGAAGTGTGGTCATTCTATGTGTAACTCTAACAAGTTTAATCGTCTGGTTCCTTTCCATATATTTTAGATTAGAAGCAAGTTAGAAGAGGATAGGGAAGGCACCCTGAGGACAGAGAGGAGGGACACTGCCATGAAGTGAAGAGACAGAAGTATCACAAAAATAGGAGATGTTCAGAAAAACAGAGCAACTTGCAGTTGTTTGGCATAGGCTACCTGTAACCCTCTTGTGGAAAACCCTGTGTGAGAATCAGGGTATGACCACAAGCACAATGATTAATTTCCATACTGATTAACTTTTAAGAACTCACACAGAATAGAGCAGTTTAATAAATGTTTTAAGTAGAAACCTAAAAATCATGTTGTATATTTTACAAAGATTTTTTTCCTCCAAATATTAAACTGTTCAAAATTTCAAGGGACAAACTCTCAATTATCCGCCCACCCCCAGGGTTTATTTAGAATGACCAGTCGAGAATTTGAGAGAAGTGAAGTTGTAGTAAACATGTGTTTATAGAAACGGTGCAATTCAACAGACAGAAGTAGGTAACCCTAACCCTGTTCCCGAAGATAGAGTTGAGTTCTGGGGGGAACCCAGAGGGGGAGGGGGATTCTGCCTGGCTGGAATCAGAGGCTTTAGGAAGGAGATGATCTATTAGGGTGGCTCTTATGAATACAGGGTAACAAATCCTCAATGAGCTCTCGCCCAGCCTCAACAAAGACCAACATGTGAACAGTCTTGTTTTTTTTTTTTTAAGGAATGAATTCTTTTTTTTTTTTAAGATTTTATTTATTTATTTGTGTGTGTGTGTGTGTGTGTGAGAGAGAGAGAGAGAGAGCATAAGCAGAGGGAGAAGCAGGCTCCCCGCTGCGTGGGGAGCCCAATGCAGGACTTGATCCCAGCACCCTGGGATCACTACCTGAGCCAAAGGCAGACACTTAACCAACGGAGCCACCCAGGAGTCCTGAGCAGTCTTGTTTCTAAACACACTATGCTGGACTCCCAAAATAATTTAAAGGCAAATCTCAGTTGTCGTATGATTTCACCTGTAAGGTATCTGTAAGGGATCATTTTAAAATAACTGCAATAGAATTATCACATTTAAAATAAAATGAATGACTCCTTAATATCATTTAGTACTGAGTCAGTGTTCAGACTTAGTTCGACTTCCAATTATCTTTTCAGAGTGGTTAGGTTTGAATCAAGATTCAAATAAGTTCTACAAAGTGATTTTTTTTTGAAATAACAGCTTTGAGATAGAATTCACATAACACACAATTCACCCTTTAAAAATACATCATTCACTAGTTTTGCAACCATCACAACTATCTAATTCCAGAATATCTGTCCCCCCAAAACCCACACCCATTAGCAGTCACCCCTCATTCCCCTGATCTCTCAGCCAGTGGCAACCACTAATCTACTCTGTCTTCATTGATTTCATGCCTATTCGGGACATTTCATATAAATGGAATCAGACTATACGTGGTGTGTGTGTGTGTGCGTTTGTGTGTCTGGCTTCTTTCACTTTGCATAATGCTTTCAAGGTTTATGCATGTTGTTTTATGTATCAGGATTTCATTCCTTTTTATTGCCAAATAATATTCCACTGTATGAATATACCACATTTTATTTATTTATTAAATTCTAACCTTTTTTAAAAAAGATTTTTTATTCATTTGAGAGAGAGAGAGAGACAGAGAGAGCACATGAGTAGGGGAGAGAGGCAGAGGGAGAGGGAGAAGTAGACTCCACACTGAGCAGAGAGCCCGATGCAGAGCTCGATCAATCCCAGGACCCAAAGATCATGACCTGAGCTGAAGGCAGATGCTTAACCATCTGAGCCACCCAGGCGCCCTAATACACCACATTTTATTTATCCATTCACCAGCTGATGGACACATGTATTGTTTCTACCTTTTACTATCATGAATAATGCTGCTATGAACATTCAGACACAAGTTTGATGTAGACATATGTTTTCATTTTTCTTGGATATATACCTAGAGGTGGGATTTCTAGATCTTATGGTAACTGTTTCACTTTTTGAGGAACTGCCAAGTTCTTTTTCTCAAGTGGTTGAAACATTTTACATTCCCACCAATTATCTATGAGAGTTCCCATTACCCCGTATTCTTTCCCAAGCTTGTTACCACTTTTTTTTTTTTTTAAATCATAGCCATCCTTGTGGCTGTGACGTTCTATCTCATTGTAGTTTTGACTTGCATTTCTCTAATGACATTGAGCATCTTTTCATGTGTTTATGGCCATTTTTATTACACAGTGACGGTAATGAGGAATGTCAAATTTCAGATGAAAGACTTGATAGCTGAACAGTCTCTAAAAGTGATCAATAAAACCTTAAGTACCATGAATTAATGAATTTCAATGTATTTAACGTGTTACAGGTGATCGATGAATTATTTTTAAGATTTTATTTATTTGAGAGAGAGGGAGAGAGAGCACAACCAGGGGAAGGGGTGGAGGGAGAAGAAGACCCCCCACCAAGCAGGGAGCCCGACGCAGGGCTCGATCCCAGGACCCTGGGATCATGACCTGAACTGAAGACAAACCCTTAACCGACTCAGCCACCCAGGCGACTCAATCAATGAATTTTTAAAGTATTATTATGAACGCATGAGTTTTAATTTATTTAATATCTTGCAGCTTTTTTGCTTTTTGATGCTTGAATTGTTTCATTTGGGTCCAGTGGAAGTCTGTGAAGGGTCTGCACGGGGTTTCCATGTCCTTCAACACAATCCCAGAGTCTTTGAGAGCTTCCTTGCTTTCTAGTATAAAATGTTCCAGGCTCATCTTCATACATTTCTTGCCCCAACATGAAATCAGCCATTTCTTCAAGGAGTCTTGGGTCATTTTAGTGGGAATAATATTTAGAGACCACAATCTGGGCACTAAGGATGCTTCTTGGTACTGGAATGGTTGTCGTCTCCAGGCCTTTTCAGTGGAAAAAGCTAGGTAATACTTTTTTGTTTCTTTTTTTAAGAGAAAAATATGAGCGTATGCTTTTGTTTCCAATTTAAGTGTAAGAACACAAGGCTTTTACTTAACTTACTTGATTTTATGTTTATATTCCTTTCATGCTGAAAATCTTAGGTCCAATGATATTGACATAATTAGTTAGGCACTTTATCCTACATAATATGAATTATACTTTCAAAATGGCTGTATTAATGTGACTAACAATATGACTACTGAAAGCAATTGAAAATTTATTTGCAGTTCTTTTTGTCATTAGGGTATATCCTGATGGTGTATGCAGTCAAATGTCTGGGTTTTATTTTTTAAAAAAGATTTATTTATTTATTTATTTATTTATTTATTTATTTATTTGAGAGAGAGTGCATGACCCTGAGATCATGACCTGAGCCAAAATCAAGTTGGATGCTTAACTGACTGAGGCACCCAGGTGCCCCCAAAGGTCTTTGCTTGAAAGTAACTTGAACTAATTCTTCTCTGTGTTGCAGTTTTTGTGAAGAAATTAATTCTTAATTTTGGTTTAATTTTTAAAATGATTAAGTTATTTACATAATTCCAAGGTCAAAACTCTAAAGTCAGGGACATTTAGGGAAGTCTGACTTCTGTTCCCATCCCTTCACTCGGTCTGCTCTTTGCTCACAAAGGTGATGATTTTTGTTTGTTGTCAGATTAGTTGTACTTAAAAAAATCTAATCCAATATGTATATATTTCTAACTTAACCCCTTTCTCAGATGAAAGGGATATATGTACTCTCTTCCATACTTTGCTCTTTTTTCATTCAATAATATATCCTGGAGATGACTTTATAGACATATACAGCGAACTACCTTATCGTTCCTTCGCAAGTTGTTTAAGACTCCACTGTGTACCCAATCAGTTCCCTATTGATACATACTCGAGTTATTATAGACGGTGCTACAACGAATAGCTGTGATGTTGTGATATAATAAGAAATATATATTTGGTCTTTATCCTGATACCTGGCACAGAACTCCTCAAACACTTGTAATTTCCTAACTGATAAGGGTTCTAGTTTTATTTTATTCTAATACTTGGTGTTTGTCCCAGGTTCCTGAAACAAGAGCTGCTAAAACCCTTGGAAGATCCTGAGTGCTAGGGGTGAGAGGAGTATCTTTTGTTATTCATAACAAACCCCTTTCAACCACATCTGAGTTGATGCTGGTGAGGTGACTCTTGGTGGGTCCTCAGACACCGGTCAAGATGGCGGCCATTTGTCAGAGGAACCAATCATGTGATTAGAGGGTTAGAACCTTCTGCCCCACCTCCCAAACTCGGGAGAGAGGCTGAAGATTTGAGATAATCACCAATGGCCAATGACTTAGTCATGCCTACTTAATAGAACCTCGATAAAAACCCCTAAATGATGGTGCTCAGGGAGCTTCTGGTTTGGTGAATGCATCCTTGTGCTAGAAGAGTAATGCAACCCAACTCCACAGGGATTGAAGCTTTTCTGTTTGGGACTCTTCCAGGGCTCCCCCTGTGCGCCTCTTCATCTGGTTAGTCGTTTGTTTCATTTACAATATCCTCCACAATAAACTAGTAACAGTAAGTAAAGTGTTTCTCTGCATTCTGAGCTGTTGTAGAGAATTACCCAACCTGGGGAGGGGGCCCTGGGAATATATGGCTTATAGCTGGTCAGTCAGAAGTACAGGTGCCTGCAGCTTGTGATTGGATCCGAAGAGGGGACAGTACTGTGGGACTGAGCCCTTAACCTGTGAGGTTTGGGCTACCTCCTGGTAGATAGTGTCAGAATTGGATTGAATTGTCGAATACCCAGTTACTGTCTAGAGAGTTGGAAAATTGGTTGACGTGTAGGAAAAAAGCCACACATTTGTTGTCTGAAGTCTTGCGAGTGAAAAATAGTCCATAAGAGCCTTGCACATATGTCAAATTGTAATTTTGCTGATTGCATTTGGGCTTGATTTCTAAAAGTGGGACTGTTGGATTGAAAAGTAAGTACTCGTGTAATTTTGCTCAATGTTGCCACGTTCCCCTTCACAGAGACTATATTATTTTACATCCCCACTAGCAACATAGGAGAGCGCTGGCTTCCCTACAACCTGGCCAACAAAGCATGCTCTGGAATGCTTGGATTTCTGCCACAGTATTTCAGTGTTGTTTTAATTTTGCACTTCCCTTATGTGTCATTTTATATGTTTAAGAATAATTTGCCTTTTTTTCCTGACTTTTTGTGTGTGTGTGTGGAATGGTATTTTTTTCTTAATTTTTTAAAACTGAAGTATAATTAACATACGGTGTTCTGTCAGTTTCAGGTGTACAATATAGTGATTCCACAATTTTCCTTATATTTCCCTAAATATAACCCTTCGTGGTATAATTTGCAAATATGTTTCCCCCAGTCGTCATTTGTTGTTTACATTTTTTTTTTGGCCACAAAAAGGCATTCTGTAGTCAAATTTAGGTAGTCAAATTTATCAATCTTTTACCACCTCCTTACTTCTGGATTTTGAGTCATTTTGAGGGACCTTTCTTCCACTTGAAGGTTATAGAACAATCAACCCCATGTTTTCTTCTAGTATTTCTATGGTTTCATTTTGTACATTTCTTTTTTTTTTTTTAAGATTTTATTTATTTATTCGACAGAGATAGAGACAGCCAGCGAGAGAGGGAACACAAGCAGGGGGAGTGGGAGAGGAAGAAGCGGGCTCACAGCGGAGGAGCCTGATGTGGGGCTCGATCCCATAACGCCGGGATCACGACCTGAGCCGAAGGCAGACGCTTAACCGCTGTGCCACCCAGACGCCCCTCATTTTGTAAATTTCAGTCTTGCATCCATTAGGATTTTACTTCTGGTTTATGATGTGAGCAATACTTCTGATTTTACCTTTTTTTCTATATGGAAGTCCAGTTAGTAAAATGTTTATCTTTTCCTACTGATATGAGATATTGTCTTTATTACATGTAACATTTTTATCTGATAGTCAATATTCAGACCTATTCCTATAATTGCTACTGATTTATTATGAGATGAGGTGGCCACGTTCATCACAAGTCTTCACTGCCACTGGGTCTTTCTGTGAGTCTGTCTGCAATAGCAGTCCCTTTATGCTCTGTTAGTTTTTAAAGTTAAAGTTCTGCATTTCAGTTATGGGGGTGCTCTCAGGAAAGAAACCCAGACTCTGTGGTCTCCACACCATTGTCTCAAACTAGTACAAAGAGAAAACAATCTCAGGTAGAGGAGAAAAAAACATTTGTTATGTACTTATTACATATATAATATTGGGCTAGACACTTTGCCTGCATTATATCTTCTCATTTAATCCTTACACTAATCCTAGGTGAGGAGAATTGTTATCCTCACTTTACAGATAAGGAAATTGAAGATACAAGAGGTTAATCATGACCAAAACCAAGCAACCACAATTTGGGAATAAGGAATTAGGGGGGAAGCAAAAAAGAGAGCATTTCTCCAATTTTAAAGAGAAATATTTGTTCTATGTTTGTCTCCAGTAATGGGGCCACTTCAATTTAAAAATTTGGTCTGGATAACTGAGGCTTGGACTCCTTCAAACCACATTGGAAGTCACTGGGTTTAATACTTTTCTAAGACACAATTTTTATTTCATAAATTGGGACCTAATTCAAAAGAGGTATCCTGTCTTTCTTTCTTTCTTTTTTTTAAGATTTTATTTATTTATTTGAGAGAAAGCACAAGTGGAGGGGAGGGGCAGAGGGAGAGGGAGAAGCAGACTTCCTGCCGAGCAGGGAGCCCATGTGGGGCTCAGTCCCAGGGCCCCAATATCACTACCTGAGCTGAAGGCAGACGCTTACCCAACTTAGCCATGCAGGAGCCCCGAGGTATCCTGCCTTAATGAAAAATTGTGGCCCATTGTTTCATGGGTTTGCAGAAGACCTGGCAGGATTATTTTCTTTTTTAAAATGTCTATGCAGAGTGCTCTCACAAAGTTAGCCCTCAACATTGAGGCAAGATCTCTCCCACCTTCCTCTTTTTAGATTGACTGTGAGACATTTGGGGAGAATATAAACCTTTCCTGCCTTACTCTTGGTTTGCTTCTATCTGAAGATCAGATGTAGAGCAGAAAAGGTAGGAAAAAATTAACATGTTCACCAGGTCTAGAGTAATGACCTGTGATGACAAATTTGCTCATGAATGTATCACAGGAAGGAAAAGGGCTCTCTCTTAGAAGGTGTAACGTTGTAAAAATAGAACTAGATCTCATCTAGATCAAAACCCCATTATAAATATAGCAAATTACCATGACCTCAACCAGGGGAAGTAACAGGACATTATGTTGTTAGGCTAAATTAGTGGACTCATGAGTGATTGGCAGTTCAATCCATCTTTTTCATCTGCAGGGAGCATCACTACTTGATGTCTGCTCCGTCTGTTGGGTAGTGTAATTTTTGCTCTCTGGTACATGGCACCAATGATGCTTGGAGCCAGAAAATTTGGTTTGGGTTGTTGTTTATTTGTTTTTTCAGTCGTTTCTGAGGAAGTAATATAAGCATCCTTTTGACTTAGTTCCCCAAAAGGAAGAGTAAGAAAGATCGTTAAATGGAAATTTCTCAGTTCTTTAGTTCTGTCTTCCGAAGAACAAGAAGATGTGAACATGAAATGCTCTCTCGGGGATTTAAGTTCTATTGTAAGGAGAGAAGTAGGATCCCGTTTTGGTATTTTTAAGAGCCAAGATTCCAAGTTTCTAATCTCAACTGTCTTACTAAGTAGTTGTGTGGCCTTTGATGGGCCGAGGAAACCTTTCTGGGTCTCAGTTCTCTCATCTATAATACAAAAGTATTGCTTGAGATCACTGGTTCCCAAATTGTGTTTGAGGACACTAATGTTTCATAAAACAACTGTTCAAAAGATGCTCCATGTTGGAGCTGAGACTAATTTAAAATCCAGTTCACCTGATTTAAATAACAATATGGGGCTCTTTATCTCACTTAACAAGAAGTTCTGAAATATTTAGCTGCTTGACAAAATCATCAAAGATTCCAAGTCCTTTTGTTCCTTTTCTATGCCCTTCTCACCATGTTGGCTCAGGTTCCTTGATGGGCTTACAATGGCTGTAGCAGTTCCAAGCATCACTCATAGTTATGACAACATTTTAGGGGAAGGAAGATGCTTTCATTCTGAGTATCCCTTTTTATCATTAAGAAATATCTTTCTTGGGGCACTTGGGTGGCTCAGTCGGTTAAGCGTCCCACTCTTGATTTCAGCTCAGGTCATGATCTCGAGTCCTGAGATGGAGCCCCATGTTGGGCTCTGCACTGAGCGTGCAACCTGCTAACATTCTCTTCGTCTCCCTCTGCGCCCCCACCCCCACTCGCTTGCGTGCACATGCACGTGTGCTTTCTCTCTCTCTAAAAGAAAGAAAGAAAGAAAGAAAGAAAGAAAGAAAGAAAGAAAGAAAGAAAGAAAGAAAGAAAGAAAGAAACATCTTTCCCAGAAGCCCTCTGGGAACTTCCAATCACGTCCCAATGTTTGACATATCCAGCATAAACTGACCACTAACAAGGGGAATGGGACCGTGACTAGTTCAGACCAATTGTGATTTCTCTTTCTGGATGGGGATGAGGTCCACCTACCCTAAAGCACAGGACTACATAGTGTGGGGCGGACACTGGAACAAACGACACAGCTGTTAGTAAGGAGGAAGACATGCGCAATTGGTCACTGGGTGGGCAGGCATCATGAATTGCTCTAGATGGTTAAGTTTGAGCTTTGCTGGGTTAAATAAAACAAGAGATTCCTTTAGAAGAAGATTTTTCAGAGCCTCTGCTACATTAATGTGTATCCCTTCTGTGGGGAACATAGAATGTTTAGCATGTTTTAGACTTCTCTGAGCCCAGAAATCTTTCATTTTCCTGTCTTCCCTCTGCTCTTTGTCAAATTTAAATTGAGAAACATTATTCCTAATTCAGCTTTAATGATCGTATACCTACTTCAGCTGTGTTTTGAAAAATTTTGGTTTATGCTATAGCAGGGCACTCTCACCTATTGGAGTCACTCAGGGAGCTTTAAGAAAAAAAAATGCAGATCCCAAAACTCCATCCTTAGGTCTGCTGAGACCAATCTTTGAGGACAAACTTGGGAATCCCTGTTGCATGGAATCGTCTCAGGCGAGCCTGACGATTGGCGAAGTCTGCATTCTGCTTTGCGTGGTGCTGTGACATTGGCACCTTAGTTTGGCTTCTCGCATCAAAGGCACCAGAGCAATGGGAACATTCGCAGTGAGCATCCTTGGGGAAGATGAACTGCAAAGGCAGACTTAAAGTAGCACGGCGCAGTAGCAAGGGTTAACCAGCCGTGACGAGCGCCACCTCCGGAGTGAAACTGTTCTCTCTGGACTGTTTCCAGAATACAGTTGGCTTGGTGCATGATTTCTGCTACAAAACGATATAAATGGCATCCCTGATCTTGATGTCATGTTAAAGCTGTCTTAGATATCGGAACTGCCAGCTAACTCCTCTTCTCGTAACGCCTCACTTTCCTCACTTCTCCAACAAGTCAGTCCTAAAGCCATTGAGGAGGGTATAGCCATATAGGGGTCCAAGGTGGTTCTGGTGGGGAAGCTGGGGAGCTGAGAGAGGGGTGTCCAAGCCTGGTGCACAGGCGGTGCCCCGAGGAGGACTGCCCGGCATGGGTGTCTGAGCCTGAGTGGGTGGGGAGGGTTGCTATATAGCTGTGTGTGGCTAGGACTTCCATGTGGGTGTGACCTGGTGTGCGGGGTCAGAGCCCAAGCTTGGTGAGGAAAGCATCCACCGGATGGGACGGGGGCACAGCATGTGGCATCAGATTTGCACAGGAGGCGGAGGACACCTCCAGGAGAATGGGACGGTAGCAGAGTGGGAGACAGCACATACACAGGGGATTGAGCAAATAAGTAAACACGTGAAGCATGATGAAACTGGGTTTCTCAGAAAAGGTCATTACAAATATAGCACGGGAGAAAACTAGAATAAACCCATGGTTTTAGGGCGTTTGGGTGGCGTAGTCCGTTGAGCATCTGCCTTCGGCTCGGGTCATAATCCCAGGGTCCTGGGATTGAGTCCTGCTTCCGGCTCCCTGCTCAGCGGAGAGTCTGCTTCTCCCTCTGTCCCTCCCCCTACCCCTGATCTCTCTCTCTCTCTCTCCCTCTCTCTCTCACGCTCTTTCTCAAATAAAATCTTTACAAAAAACCCCCATGATTTTAAATAGATTTAAATATATGCACACACATAGACACATATAGCCATGTATACAGTTGACTCTTGAACCCCAAGAGGTTGGGGCAGTGACCACTACCCCCCCCCGACTCAAAAATTGCTGTATGACTTTTTGACTCCCCCCAGACTTAATTACTAATAGCCTACTATGGCCCGGAAGCCTTACTAAGAACACAATCAACATATATTATGTATGTATGTTCTATGTACTATATACAGTACTCTTACAGTAAAGCTAGAGAAAAGACAATGTTATTAAGACAATCATAAGGAAGAGAAAATACATTTACAGTACTGTACATATATTTATTGAAAAAAAATTCACCTGCAGGGTGGTTGGGGTAGGACAGAGGTGGTGGCAGTGACAGTCCTGGTCCCTGGATGGTGGTGTTTCTTAGCCTGGTGGCCTCAGCTCAGGGGCAGCAGCTCCCCGGCGGGCCGAGGGCAGTGATAGCAAGCTGGGAATGCAGGACAGCTGCCCCACCGCCTATGGGGATAGGCAGCTATGGGGCCAGGGTGCGGCACGCAGTGGGGTTTGTGCCTGCCTGGGGGGGCCGGGGGCCTGCAGCCACCCTAGCACCAGCAGGGAACCCAGATCACGGAGGACTTGGAAGAGAGGGATCCAGGGTTTCTGGAGGCTGCTGCTGGCCTCTGTGGGTCTCCTGGGGTGCTCACAGGGCAGCAGGTGTGACCTTAACACCAATTGCCTTCAATCTGGAGACTGGAGCGAGCAGTGGTAAATAAATGCCCTGTGGCTTTTGTTGTCAACTCTTTAAAACAAAACCTGTGTATAAGTGGACCTCGGCAGCTCAAACCCATGCTGTTCAGGGGTCAACGATATGCACTTTTTCATATATTCCCCAGGTTAAGTGGACCTCGGCAGTTCAAACCCATGCTGTTCAGGGGTCAACGATATGCACTTTTTCATATATTCCCCAGGTCTGTCTTCTGAGATGACTTGAGGTCAGTGATACCCCAAAAGCAATGTGAACATATAGCCCCTGGGTTTTGGCTTCTAAGTATCATTTTCCACTAAAAGGAACCAAGGATCCTTGGAGAAATGGCTCATTACAGGGCTGGGGTAGGAAGAGTGGAAGATGAGCCTGGAATATTTTGTACCAGAAAGGAAGAAAGTGCTCAAAGGCTGAGGCTAAGAAGGACACAAAAGCCAGTTTCCACAATTTGATCACCCAATTAGCAAGAGATTAGTTTGATGGTAACAGATTATAACCCAGTGAGTGAGATAGGCTAGTAACAGATTGTAACTCATTGAATAACAGGAAACCCTGAGTCCATATGGATATAAATACATGAGTACTTGGAAGTTTGACGAGGAACAGGGTATCTACATAGTTTTAAAGCGTCTCTGCACAAGTATCAGCTTACAAAGGAGGAAAGAGGAACTTTGCAGTGGGGAAGACCGGCAGACAGCACCTTAATCACGTGATTGCAGTGAACACCAATAAAGGAGTAAATAAAACACAGCGAGGTAACCAAAACATCCCTTCTGTGACGGTCCCATCAGAGTTTTGTAACCTGAATCTAATCACGAAGAAACAATCAGACAAAGGCAAACTGTGGGACAGTTTCCAAAATCACTAGGCTGCAATCTTCAAAACCACCCAAAACATCATGAATGTGCAGGAAAGACTGAGGAACTGTTCCAAACTGAACGAGACTAAGATGCGTGATTCTCAACTGGATTCTCTGGGACAACTGGGCCTCCTTTTCCCTTCAGGGTAAGATGTTCGCTGGCCAAATCGACCCTGATCTCCAAGCCTTCGGAGAATCTTTCTGCTCTGAAGTAGTGTCAGGCATAATAGGTTCTTTCTTTTCTTTTCTCTCTCTTTTAAACAATGAAGCTTTGGTGTCCACAGTCTGGTCCTCACTTCACAGCTCTGAATCCAGAGCAGACTTCCATGGGCGGACGCCATCTTGCATGGCACTCAAAGTCTATTTTTCATGTGACAGCCACTGTGCTCCTTCCCATTGGCTGCTCCACTGTGATGACGTGGCTGCCCCCCGCATCATGTTTTCTATGGCAGGGAGCGCTACACAATGCTCTCTGGTATGGCAGCGGGCTCTCCTTTTAATTTGGAATTTTGTGCATTTTCCTTCCTCTTTGTTTTTGCTTCTGAGTACAGCTGTGTGATGTAGTTCACGTAGCTCTTCGAATGGAAAGCTGAAAGACACGTCGAAGACGATCATGGATTTTGAACACTACCGCACCCGTTTATTTGCGACACTTCGATTGCACACGGTATTTAAAGGTTCATATGTTCATGGCTTAAATGTCAAATCTGAAATTGATGCATATCATAAATGGTCTGAATGCATTGTTACAGGCTGATTTTTTTAAAAAGTCTTCTTACATAAATACGCTAATACACCTGAAATAAAATATATAGACATTTCTGCTCTAAAAAAAAACCTGAAAAAAAAAAAAACCCCACACTGTATTTAGCAAATTTCATACTAAAAGTAACAGGGCTTACGGGAAACATAGGGTTGGGGCAGACCACTCAAAGGCCATGGAAGTCTACACAAGGGGCTGGAGACAGCTCCAGAGGATGCCTTTTAAGTGAGCCAACACAGTGACGTTGAAATGCTGGGTTTGAGGGAGCCCAGGGAAGGAGGCAGGAAGTGCAGGTTGGAGCTCTGTAGGAAGTACCACCTCCCACAATCCGTGGCCAGCCCCTAGGGATGGACCTTTCTGGGAAGGGAGCCTTGAGTGAAGGTAGTTGAGGACTTATAGTCATTTAAACTCCTTAAAGTTGAGACTCAAAGTCTTTCTGCTTGTTTAGTGGCTGAGCCGAGGTCTTCTCTTTTCCTGCTAAAAGTTATCATTCTACACCCACTGTTTTGGTTCCCCTTGCTTAAGAAAATTGGCATAGGAAACAATCCAACTAAGACCTCATACTGACAACATTCTCCTACTTGCCAGTTGAGGAAAGAACACTGATGTTCTAGAAATGTACAATACAGCAGACTTTCTGCGCCTTGCACAGACTTCCCTCTCCCACCCCCGTTCTCACGGTCTGCCCTCTTGTTCTCCTGTTCCAGCTAGTACAGTGATTCTTTCCACTTCACACCTTACTAGGTCAAAGCAAAAAAAAGGCAGAGGTGTTGTGAAAGGCCAGCTTCCTACGAAAACCTCAGTGAAACCAATAGAAACTAGCAGCTAAGCTCTTCTGCGTATCTTGCAATTCTCAGCAGGCAGAGTAAGTTAATTTGCAATGGAGGAACCCAAATGGTTGAAAGAAAGGTAGAAGATTCTTGCTTTCCTGTAGTACTAGCTGCTCTCTACTAGATTTTTGCCAAGAATACACACGTGCGTGCACACACACACACACACATAATACACAATCTCCTTTTAGAAATTCTTCCTTTCACTTTGCTTACATATTTTGTTTGAAAAACTACAATGGAGTCATCCAAAACATGTTTGCTTGAATCCGTTAAGCTTTGTGTTCATTTATTCAACACAAATGTATCAAATACTCCACTTGGATCAGGACCCGTGTTAGAATCTGGGGACACAACGTAGATAAACCTAGCTACTCACCGCCTGAAGGACGACTGTGGTAGCTACGTCAACACATCAGAAATGACCAGATGGTGTGGGGTGTGGAAAGTGCTGGATTGTTAAGATGTTTGTAAGATACCCAGAGCACAGAGGGACACAGAGTCCCAGGACGTGCCTGTGTGTGACAGCGAGCACTCAGGGATGGCTTCCCACAGGGGCATATCTGCAGCCATAGGAACTTTATGGTCACTCCTTTTCGTTTTTGGAAGATGCACTTATGTTCTAGAAGATGATTTAGGTCGATTGACTTTCTAGTGCTAAAAATCAGGCTTTGATTTTTACACTCCTCCTTAAAGGCAACAAATTAATGAAACTCATTTTTCAAATCTGAGGTCATGTAATTGACTTACTTTGGCCCTTTTTCTCTTGGGATGATGTTTCTTCATTATTTGACCTTGATTTGTAACTTTCCAGAGTGTGTTCTGAGATTTCATTCTCTGCAAGAAAAGAAAACTATGTTTTTAATTTCGGGTGCCCCAGATGTCACCTATATGTACAAATGTTGATTTGAATAAGATGATCACTCTCTCTACACAACAGTGGACTTGCCAAGCCCCCTCCCATACCTCATGTCCTCATTCATTCCGAGAATCGTTTTTGGTTTTTTTTGCTATGATTCCTACAGGCACTGTGCTAGGCAGCATAAGAGTTGTGGAAATCAAATGACCACAGATTAGAATCAAATATTATTCTTTGAGATGGAACAATTCCAGTAGCCCTTAAAGAACCGTAGGGGTGAAGCGTTCATGGGAGATTTCGGAACAATACTATGGCACGTGACTGGTACGCAGGTAGAGCTGAAAAGCCAGACCCCGTCTCTAGGTCTCTTTATGATGAAAGTTAGTCCAGCTGAATATATAGAGAGATTGGTATCAAATTAGGAGAAGCTGTAGTTTTAATAGGGTGAGAGTCATTCAAAGGGGTAGTATTTGGCCTTGGGACATAATGAGTTCTCTGCTACTGGAGGTGTTGGAGACATATGTGGCTAAATCCACGATGCCCAGCACCACCAGAATGCGAACCACATGTGTAATTCTGAGTTTTCTAGTGGCCATGTGCAAAGAGCAAAAAGAAGCAGGTGAAGTTAATTTAATAATATATTTTATTTACCTAGTATACCCAATATATTATTATTAGACATATTCGTGTGTGTGTGCGTGTGTGTATTGAGCTTTCAAAGTTGGGTGTCCATTTTATCCTTCCAGCACCTCTCAAAAGCGACTAACCACATTTCAAGTGCTCAATAGCCATATTGTGGCCACTGTATTGAGTAGCATAGGTCTAAATAATCACTCAGAATTAAGGAGGGGATTTAATCCTGGTACACACAGACGGAATGAATTGAGTAGATGGTTATTCTGGATAACTTCTAAGGTCCCTTCCAGCCCTGATATGTGTTAAATCTATGCATTGTAATAGGTATCTTCCATGCTAGATAAATTATATATATAGTGTTTCCAATGATAACTTTTTAATCAGAATGCTTGGGAAACATTACTAGCATATTATGGTTAAGGAGGCTGAATACATTCTTTCAAAGTAAGAACAGAACCAAAACAGTCTATATTCACCCTTTGATTGGACATCCCTAGAATATGAACTCCTTGAGAGAGGAGACCTGGTCTCTCTTGTTGATAGAGGCATCCCCCATGCCTGGAACAGTGCCTGACACACAAGAGGTGCTCAATGAATGCTTTCTGAATGAACGAATGAGTTTTTCACTCAGGATCCTTTTGTGACTAGAAGCTTTTATAATCTCATGTCAATTCCCAGAGCTACTCTAATTTCTCTTGGTTATACACTCTTTGATTATAGCCCCTGGAGATTCACATTCTGTATTTACTGCAAAACAAACAATTGCTTATTTGAATGACAACACTTATTAAACAGATTATGCAGCATAGAAGAGAAAAGCTTTAGTTGGCAGAATTTCCTTTGTCCCAGACCAGTGTTGCAACGCCTTGGCGCGCCCCATCAGGTCCTCTGCCTCTCACCTCTTTTCCACACCACGTGGGCTTTCCGAAGCTTCATTATGAAGAGCTGGACGATGATGAAGAGTATGAAGATGAGGAAGGACACGAGGGTGAGCAGCAGAATGCCATTTTTCTTCCTGATCATGCCCACATACTGAAGACTGGCTTCTATACAGAAAATGACAGGAATTTAGACAGTTCAAGGTTGGTTTGTTTCTGTTACAGAGGAATTTGCATGATACTTTCAACATTTAGTGTCGGCTGATGGGCAACTCGGATAAAAAGACAGAGAGCTTTACCCTGAAGGGAAAGAGATTCATATTATGTATTCTCTGAAAACAAGCCATCAGGCACACAAACAAAGCCATTCTGTGAGGTGATTTGGAAAATGCTCTTAGTTACAGAGATATCGAAGCCGTGATGTTTCGTTTGTAGAGAAAACATGCAAGAATATTGACTTAAATTATAGTCAGGGGACTTAAATGAGCTGTAAGGAATGATTTTTTTTTTTTTTTTTTAGCAAGGTGTAGCAGCAAGAGCGGTTGTTAAGGAGTGTGAAAAACTATGCAAATAAAATGAAATCACGAATGTTGGCTAGGTTAAATGTGGTCCCACCTGAAGGCCTTTGGATATAAATTAGCTGAGGTCTTGAAGATCTTTCTAAACTTCACCGTCTAATCCTATGGGCTCTAGTCTCACCCAGATGTCCTGGTCCCCTCTCAACCAACAAGCAGTTAAGGACCCTAGCTTTGTGAAGAACATTGTGCATAAGTCACGGTCCCTGTGCCTTAGGGCGTAGTTCTCTCTCCATGGAAACAAATGCAGGAATCAACAGAAGTCAGAAATCTATGCCAAATTCTAGATCCATATGTGTTAACCCCATAATGTGCTCAGGGATTCAGAAGCAGGAGCGGTCCCTGAGTTAGTAAAGTTCTCAGTGAAGACCTTGGCCTTGAAAGAAGAGTAAGGAGAAGGAAGATGAGGCCTTTCCTTTCTTCAGGGGCAGTTCAGGACGGCGAGGGTAGGGCAGTCAAAATGGGATGATGTTGTCAGAGAAAGTGTGTGTTCTTGTTGGGACTTTAGAGCCAGGACCTCAGAGGCAGGAGATGGAGGGTGCTTGATGGAGGCTTTGAGGTTCCTGCTCTGTGTGGGAGACTGGGGGAGCCGCAGATGTTTTCTGAACACAGGTGTGAAGAATGCAAAGGGGTGTTTTGATCATAGTCCTAAAAATGGACCACAAGAGGAGAAACTGAAGTCACAGGACTTTGTGCAGGAGATGATGAGGGTCTGGACCAGGGGTGGCAGTGATAGTTGACAAAATTCTGGAAGAGGAGACTCAAAAGTCCTTGGAGAAAGACTGATTCTCTGTGTCTTTGTGTGTACCTTCATACACAGGAACAAAGGATGACGCCAAGGTTTGGGGCCTGTGTGGTCATTTGGACGAGGTGGTTTTGTGGGGAAAGGTGCTGTTTGGTTTTTAGTGATGTTAAGTTCGAGGAGATGGCAGAAAATCCAGCAACAGGGATGTAGGAGATGGAATGAAGCAGGGATTAATTCTCAGGAGAATGTTCTGGAAGTGTAAGTATGGAAATTTTCTGCCTGGTGGTAATAGGAACAACCTTGGGAATGGATAAACTCTTTAAGAATTAAGGGAAGAATCAAGGATGGAGAGGTAAAGTCAGAAGTGTATCCAACTACAAGAAGCCGGAGGAGGAAGGGGAGTTCTCTGATGGACACAGGGAAGGAGTGGTTAGCAAAAAGTCACAGAACAAGGCGGAGTATGTCAAGGAAACCAGGGAGGCAACTAAGTCAAGGAACAAGGGAATGATTAACCAATAGAAAGGTCAAGAAAAATGGGGACTGAAAAAGGCCATTGGATTTATCGATTAAGAGGTTAAAATGTCAAGTGTTTATTGTAAATGCTGTGGGGGGAGGCTTACCAGTGGCCAAGGCAGGGTCTCGAGTGGTTTGTTCTTTCTCTTCCTTATCTGTTGTACTAGAATCTTCCATTACTGCAACTAAGTTGAAAGAAATTAAGACGTGATATGTACTGTATATGAACTGTGTATATATACACAGCCATTCCAAGGCAGCAGAGCAGCTTTGGAAACCAAATTAAGTGGTCCTCCTTAAAAACAACAAGACCATTTTTGAACTACTGACTTCTTCCAGAAATAGTTGCAAATGGGCTCATTTCGCCAGGCTCATTTCACCTTATTTTTAAAAGCTAGATGTTTACTGAACACCAGCTCTGGGCTCAGCCCCCAAACAGAGCATTCGGTAGGTTTCTCACTGCAGCTCTGAATAGAGGCTTGGAGAAGCTAAGTACGTTGTCTGAAGCCACGGAGCTATGAAGTGACGGAGCCAACGTCGACATTCAGAATGCAAAATGTAAACCACTATTTTATACTCGCTTCCTGAATCAGGTCTTCAGAATGGTGCAAGATAACACCAGGCCCCTGAAGACTGGCATCCCAAGCCTGGTGGGAAGAAAACCCACAGCCTGAGAAGCAATGATTTTTATGTGAAAAATCAGGCTCCCTTGTCATTCAAACCTCTGCTTGCCTCTCCCCTTTAGAAGGGGCATGTCCTTGGGATGCTTTTGCTAGGTGGGAGAAGTCACAGAAATGAAAGATGGTGTTTTTCTGATTTTGTTGCGTATCCTCTCTACTCCTGCCCCCACCCAACCCGCGTCTCTTGCTTTTTAGCCCATTACACAGCGCCACTGTGTGGATCCCGCCGGGAATGACACCACCCATTCTGCTGGAAACGGGATTTAGTAACAGTAATAAAATCGTAGAAATGGAAAGCTGAAAGGAAATTTAGAAACCATATTAAATCTTATGTTATATATGGAAAAGCAGAGCAGGAAATTGGGTTGTTTAAATTGGCTGTAAGCCAATTTAAAGACAAGTAGATTCTAAACACGTTTACAAATATTGGATTATTAAAGCAAGTGATATAGGCTGCTCCCACTTCAGATCGTTTTCAATTTCCATTGCCCTTCAGAAGACTGGATGGTACATATTATTTTTATCGGTGTTTAAAAGCCCCAAACATTTACTTCTAAATATTATTCCAGATAAACATTTTTAAAAGCGTGATCTGATACTCAAAACTATGAACGTGGTAATGATATGAAAGCCTTATTCCACTCAAGGAAATTCTTATAGACACACTATTTGCAACAAAAAGAGGACATATAGGAGCTAAGGCCCTTTCTGGATAAGGCTTTCTTGCTCAAAACACGGTAACGAGTGAAGGTATTCGTACGTGTGTTTATTCATTTATACGGCATTTCCTGAGCACCGGCTTATGCCGGATACTACGCCTGGTAAAATACAAAGATAAATATATGCTCATTGCCCAGAGCTAACCACCCAGTGGGTTCTGTCTAAAACACTGGCATTGTAATCCAGGCTTTCTAAAATCTGCATTTAGAGTTCAATCCTGTCATCAAAAACCGAGTTCTTGACAACCAAGTCCCTGATGTGCTTTCAAAGGTGATTTTGTTATTCAATGGCCAAAAGCCCCAAATCTCCAGATCCTGCTTCTTTGCCCTTTGCTGAAACCAAGCCTTTATTTAGTGTTTGGTCTGCTCTGAATGAGAAAACAAAGAAACGAGTCTCTCCATAAATGAATTCAACCTCGCCCTTTACCGCAGGGGAAATTCAAATGTCACGATCGTGTGTGCGTGTGTGTGTGCGCGCGCGCGCACGCGCGTATCAAGCAAAACAGCACTGAACTGACAAGGCATTAGTTACCCTGAAGCCCATCCCATTAAGAACACTGCTGGCAGGGAGCTCGTCCAGAGCACCACAAAGCTGGGGCCAGGGCAGGGCATCCCGCATAGTCTTATTAAATGTTAAAATTTCAGGGGCGCCTGGGTGGCTCAGTCGGTTAAGCGTCCAACTCTTGATTTCAGCTCAGGTCATGATCTCAGGGTCCTGGGATGGAGCCTTGTGTCAGCCTCCACGGTGGGCGTGGAGCCTGTTGAAGATTCTCTCTCTCCCCCTCTCCTTCTGCCCTCCCCTCCCCACCTCTCTCTCTCTCCCCCTCTCTTAAAAAAAAAAAGCTAAAAATTAAAAGAAAAATCTTAGAAATGAGAACGGAAAATTGACCCTTTCCAAGGAGAGAAGATTTTTTTTTTTCAGTCTTAATGGGTTGACACTTACCAGTACTAGTGGGCTGCTGAGGGTCTTGAGAGGATGGGGAGCTTTCCTCCAGGGCCTCTGAAGCCGTCTCTCGATCAGTAACTAGGAAAGGGGAAAAACAGAAATCTGCAACTACGGAGAGCAGTTTCACCCACATGGTGCTCAGGACAGTGGGCTGGAGAATGTATTTGGCTGCTACCTGCCTGTGGGTGATCTGCAGGAACCTCAACGCGGTCTGCAGCTCTTGCTCGGGTTTTCACATCTCTATCCTGCTGCTAGCCCATCTGCTAGGCTGCCCGGCTGAGAAGTACGGCAGGCTGGAGCCGGAGCGCTGTTTCGCAGTGGTACGCAAAGGCTATCTGCTGACTGTCTCCGTCTCATCTACCTGTCAGTCCTTCTGTCTGTCTGCCCCGTCACCTATCTTCCTCCTTATGTATCACTTAGGGGGCCTTGGAGTTGGTCACAGGCAGACTGGGTTGAATTCTGATGCTGTTAATTTGCTTGCTGCCAAGTGCGTTTGAGCAAGATGCCCAATCTCTTGAATGCTGAGTTTTTCCTTAACTGTAAAATGGAACTACTGGCAGCATTTACCTTTGGAGGTTTTTTTCTTTTTTTTCCAAGAATTAATGAGTTATTTGTACAACATGCTTAACACAGTGCTTTGCTATTTATTAAACACAATGCTTACAAATGTAATATTGTATAGTGGAAAACGATGTTTGGGGTGCCTGGGTGGGTCTGTCGGTGAAGCGTCTGACTCTTGATTTGGGCTCAGGTCATGATCTCAGGGTTGTAAGATCGAGCCCTGAGTCGGACTCCATGCTGAGCATGGAGCCTGCTTAAGATTCTTTCTCCCTCTGCCCCTCCCCCCTTCTCGCTCTCTAAAAAACAAAACAAAACACACAAAATAATGTTTGGGGATGTTTCCAGACATTCAGCTTAGCATAGATTTGACCAACGAACAGTTCTGTCACCAAGGAGTGTATAGAAAAGGTGCCTGAAATTTTATAAATATTGATACCGATATGTGACAGGTAGGTAATGTCTTTATGGAATCTGTGAGTGCTTCTCAGCATTTTACTTTTTATTTTTTATTTTTATTTTTAAAAATCTTTATTTGAGAGAGAAAGAGAACACAAGCAGGCAGAGGGAGAGGGAGAAGCAGACTCCCTGCTGAGCAGGGAGCCTGAGGTGGGGCTCGATCCCAGGACCCTGGGATCATGACCTGAGCCAAAGCCAAGAGTCAGACACTCAACTGACTGAGCCCCCCAGGCACCCCAAACCTAATTGTTTTATATTAAACCAGATACCAAAGAGATTTCAGAACGATAAACAGAGCCATTTTTCTTACTAATGTTTTGGTATTGCAAAATAGTTATTTTTCCACACAAATATGCCATTTCTGTTTATATGTAGCAGATTATTTTTTAGATAAATAAGCATTTAAACTTTTTTTTCAGTTTTAATTTCCAATATGTAAATACTGAAAGATACAATTCATATAAGTAAAAATTCTTTGGGGTCCTCAATTATTTGTAGGAGTGTAGAGGGGTCCCGAAATCCATAAGTTTGAGAACTATTGCTCAAGGTTTTTTTTTTTTTTTTAAATCCTACCTCCAGTTAAGTAATAGGAAATCAAGATTCCTCATTTGGAATACTAAATAAATGAAGTAAATCATTTTGAAGAGGCTCTGATCTATTCTTGCTCTGTTCTCCTCCAGGCATTGCACTTTCACACACATCTAAGTGTGGGTGTTTCAAAGGAAGACACTACGCATAACCCCAGATACGGTGCTTGCCTGATGATCATTTTCCCAGGTCCTACCATGCAGAGCACGGGGATGAAAGGGGTCAGAATCCTTGTAAACGTGTTTTAAAGCATCCTCAGCTAAACAAACTTTTTAAACTCACCGGATGAACGAAACATGTAGTAACTGTATGTCAGTGTAATTGCTCGCTGAAGGGAAAAAAGCCAGAAACCTATGGAAGCTGCCAGGAGCTGATACTGGAGTTGCTCTTTAAATACTTAATGGAGATCTGGCAGTGGGTGCTAAATAATCGATAGTTAGATCAGAAATAAAAGTCAAGTCCTATCCTATTATTATTAGAAGCATTTTATGGCTAGGATTTTTGAGTCCTTTGGAACTATGGCCACAATGGAGAAGAAACTGATTTCCCCTCTGGAGTAATTTTTGTAGATGGCCTGAGCAATAACTGAAAAGTAAAAATATGTGTTTTTTCAATATCATTGGTTCTTTTGTTTAAGAATCTGAATGTCTGGGGCGACTGGGTGGCTCAGTCGGTTGAGCATCCAGCTCTTGGTTTCAGCTCTGAGTATGATCTCAGGATCATGAGATCGAGCCCAGCTTCAGACTCCAGTGTCTTTCAGAAGCACCCCCCCCCCCCCGTATGTGCTATGCTCCACTGACAGGAGGGGCTGGAGGGGGACGAGTCATGGAGAGGCAGGACTATCTGCGTCAGATTGCAGTAGCCAGCCCAGTCTGTGGGGCCCCAGTCTTCTAGATGCCGCTTCCTCAAGACTTGCTACTTTTGGTTTGAGAAAGTGACTGGTGGAAAGTACGTGGTAGTGAGGGGGGAGCCGTTAGCCACAGCAGCACCCCCACAGGGCTGCAGGGCACTTTTCCCATGATGGCATTCTCCTTAACGAGTACCTTGCACTAGCAGTTATATCATGAACAGCCTTCTCAACGAATGTTTCCTTACCCAGCAGCTCCCTCCTTTGCTGGTGTGAGTGAGTCCTCGCACTTGAGGAATTCTTTGTGCCCTTACCCTTTGTAAGTACCTTACAAAATCACGAAGGTCAGAGCCTTATTAATTACAGGTGTGTGATTCATGGTACTTCTTATTAGATACTTCTTGGCTCAAAAAGTTTTCTAGGGGCACCTGGGTGGCTCAGTCGGTGAAGCGTCCAACTCTTGATTTCGACTCAGGTCATGCGTGATCTGAGGGTCATGGGATCGAGTCCTGCTTTGGGCTCTGTGCTGGGCATAAAGCCTGCTTGAGATTCTCTCTCCCTCTTGACTCACTCTTTCTCTTTCTTTCAAAAAAGAGAAAGTTTTCTAGAGTTTTAAAATTATTATTTTTTGCTTTTGATGAAGGAATCGGAGAACACATTCTGAAAATGGAGGCAACTCCTCTTCACATTTACTATTTGACATTTTATTTATTACTATTTGTTCTGCCCAGAATACTACCATGGTTAAACTAAAACCTGCAAAACAGTTATAACAAAATAAATCTAAAGAGTAATCATGGCTTAATTTGACTGTGCCAGTGTTTTATATTAACATAAAATAATGTTGACAAGTTTAGATTTATTTCAGTTGCTATTATCTCCTTTTGGGTCAAAGATAAAGTATGCTTCAGATGACCTCTCTGAAAACATGACTGCAATAAAACTATCTGAGGCCAAGTTATGCCAGCTGTCATCATTAAAAAGCAAGCATGATGCTATTTGCATATGGCGCCCTGCTAGGCTGTCTGCACAACTGGGGTTCTGAATGTTGGAACAGGTGTGTTATGACGCTCAGCTGGAGAAATTTCAATCATTAAAGGAATTTGCTGTCAGGAGAGCTTTGTGGACAGTGATCTCGCTCTGAAGGACTCTTCCCGTTCCATTTAATTTTGTTTGGTAGTGTAATATTAAGGTAAATTAAAACACGATTAAAGACAGTCATTCATTCTTCTTACCCAAGTCTTCAAATCGGAAGGGTGCTACCAGTTGTCTTCCTTGTAGGCCTTTGTGTCGGATGACGCAGTCCACTGTTGTGTTTCTGCCATATGTGTGGACTCGGAGGATGCTGCTGCTGTTACATATCTTTCTATCAGTTTCAAATTCATGGTGGGTTTCACCTATGGAGCGAATTGAAGAGGTGTATGAGGTTGTGGCTACTTAAGATCATTGGGTGGGTTTGGTTCTCTCAGGGACCAATGGCCCTGACATCTTGGCCAAGCTATCAGACTTCTAAGCTCATTCTAGATTCGCTCAGCTGCCTTGTACGTGCTTGGCCCTAGTCACAGAGGGAAGCAGGTGAATAACAGTGGTTAGGTTTCTATAAACCTTCACTACTGGGGGAAAAAAATCCAAAGCTTGTCATGGTTACACGACAGCCTGATGTTGCCAAACACAAAAACCTAAGACCTTACTCAGGGTGAATGAATGAGGCAAATGAAAGGAGAGGTCTTATAATGATGTAGAATTGGCATTGGACTGAATGTCTCTCTGATTATGGAACATACGTTACAATGTAAACAAACTAGAAACAGTTCCCAAGCATGACCATGAACCCTGCTTCAATCTAATCAAAGTTTAGATTCTTTGGTACCGTAATATTTTTATTGAGGGTATGACCTCATAGCGTACTTTATAAGGAGGATCTTACCTGTTCCAATATACAAGCATTATGTTAAATGTATTTTCAAATTTATGTCTGCTAAAAAGTTCATGCAGAGGTAATAGCTATATTGTACCTATATATGAAATTTTGTTGAATTTTAAGAGGCCATAATATCCCATTTTAGGTTTCTACTTTAAGTATAAACATGCAATCATATTTTTTGTGATAGGTTTTCAAGATGAAGGCATAATATCAATAGGTTATAAAGATAACTTGTGTGGAAAAAACGAATTATTGAATGTTATGTTCCAGCACCTGATACCACCAGAGGGTGCCAGAGGACTTAAAAATTCCTTGGAAATTTCAGTAGGAAGGAAAACAAAGGAGGAAAGAGAACCATGTCCCTACTTACCAGAGAGCTCTAGGCCATTCCCTAAAATCCAGGTTATCTGCGGAGGGGGCTTGCTTCTCACAGTGGAGCATTTAAGCGTAACATGTTCTTTTCCATCTGGCATTCTGATAACTGAAGCTTCCAGGGTTGGCATGGAAGGTGTTGCTGGAAGAGAGTTGATTTTTCTGTGCTCAATGAGCGGATCTACATATCCCCCAGTAAAGCATGGAATCTAATAATCTATAGGGATCATTGTAGCGTATGGTCTAAATAATGGGCATTTTTTTTCTTTTAACTTGATCTTTCCCAGAATACAGTTAAAGGGCTTTTATGTACTTGTAAAGCTACCTTGGCTGTAGTCCCATTGCTTGTTACCCAGTGTATGATTAGTCCCCGGAAATTCCCAATGTTACCACAACAATTCGTATGTTTGCCCTTTGACTGTATTTGATTGGTAGAGCACAGGTGAGGAGTATAGACCTGAAATCTGGTTCCATCTGTTACCAGTTATTGTAAGAACCATTGTATGTCCCTCAACGTCTTGGTGGGTCAGTTTCCTTGTCTGTGACACAAAGGAATTGGTTTATGAGTTGGCTGTTTCAGTTCGAGACTTGCATGAGTATATGACTCACCATAAAGTGAGTTAGTTCTGTCCCCTCCTAATATCAAGATGTATTTTTTTTTTTTTATTAAGGGGCCATTGGTCCTTTTTTTCCTACTCTTGTCTTGGAAATAGAGTTGACCCTTGAACAATGTGGGGATTAGGGGGCGCCGACACCTCCCCTGACCACCACACAGTTGAAAGTCCATGTACAACTTTTGATTCCCCCCAAACTTAACCAACAGCCTACTGTTGATGGGAAACCTTACTGATAACACGAACAGTTGATTAACACCTACTTTGTCCGTTATGTGTGCTCTACACTGTATTCTTACAATAAAGTCAGCTAGAGAAAAGAAAATGTTATTAAGAAAATCATAAGGAAGAGAAAATACATTTATAGTACCGGACTGTATTGATTTAAAAAATTTGCATATAAGTGGACCTGCACAATTCAAACCTGTGTGGTTCGAGGGTCAAGTGTACTTTTTAGGTAGTCTAACTTCTTCCTCTTTCCCATTCTACTTCACACTTGGTCCAGAACTGCACCCTTTCACATTGATTTGCTCATTTATCTGCCACGCAGACATTGCAAAGTCAGCTCCAAGTAGGAATGAGATGCGTTAGATGCCGGCAGCACAAATATGGAAAAGATAAGCCCTTTGAGGAGCTACCAGGGTGGAGATAGACTCAGCCCCTGAGCTGTTAGTTAAAAGATCATGCTTTAGGGGCGCCTGGGTGGCACAGCAGTTAAGCGTCTGCCTTCGGCTCAGGGCGTGATCGCGGTGTTATGGGATCGAGCCCCACATCGGGCCCCTCCGCTATGAGCCTGCTTCTTCCTCTCCCACTCCCCCTGCTTGTGTTCCCTCTCTCGCTGGCTGTCTCTATCTCTGTCGCATAAATAAATAAAATCTTTAAAAAAAAAAGATCATGCTTTAAATGCAGTGACAGAGGTATGCAGGGAGTGTGAGAAGAGCCCAGAAGAGCACACAAGCCGCATGAGCCAGAGTGCTGTGAACGGTGGCCAGTAAGTGGGCTGAGTCCCATCGGTTCTCAACACCCCTAGGGACCCATTCCTTCCCAGACACTTTGTTCCTGTGCCTTTACTTTATGGCAGGCACCATGCTATATGAATTCAACAGAAGCAGCCTAAGGCATTCATTTGTGATATGTGCAATTATGTCACTCAGAGATCAATAAAAAGCAATGTGTATAATTGACCTGAATTAGAGATCAATAAAAAATGGTGTTTATAATTGATCTGTTCCATCACAAAAAGCAGAAAAGTAAAGACAGTAAGGCTTACACTGAACACAGCGGACCATCCACAGAACTGAGTGAGTCCCAGGCCATCAGGAGACTGTCCCTTCCTATTCACACCTCCCAGTCCCACCTCCCACTGGAAGAGAGGACCTGGTTTTTTGGTAGAGGACGTGAGCCAATTGCCCAGTGCAGTTACCTCTGAATTCACTCTGTCTTAGGATACACTGTTGTTAGGTTTTACTTTATCGACATACGTGTTTTGCCCGCCTAGACTGGTGGGCCAACTTCTTGTGGGCAGGGATCCCGATTCCTCTTGGATTCCCTGGAGCTTAGCACGGCGCCTGGCACATAACAGCAGCTTATCAAGTATTAATTCTCCTTTCTCTTAGTTCCCTAGACAGGAAACTTAACTGAGGCCAAAGACAAATTTCACAAAGTCCCATTTTCATCTAGGGCTCCCTGTTTAAAACACTCCTTTCTGTTTTCTTCTCAACAAAAGATGGTAGAGGTGCCTGAGAAAATGCTTTGCTATAGGCAATATTTCTAACGGAAATGTGATGTTTAAGAATGCTCCGTCCTGTTCCTAAGGCCGTGGCTCCCATGCTGGGTGTGCTGGCTGTCGGGGCACCTACCTAGCACGATCACCTTTACTTTCTTTGTTCTCACGGAGTCGCCGTAATGTAAACACTTGTACACGCCGTCATCTCGCTGGGTGACGTTAAGCACGCTGATGGCGAGCTGGTTGGTGGAGTGATGAAGAAGCTGGTATTTGGGATTTTTTAAAGCTGGACAAGAGGGAAAAAGAGCGGTTAGGAAGAAAGCGATCAGATGAATACAGTCTCTCAGAGGATTGATTATTCACAGGAATGGCTTTTGAATTTCACACTTTGACGGAACAAATGTCACATCTTCAGTTGAGCTGCCTTCCAAAATCTAGTGTTCCCAGCTGGATGCCTCTCTCTCAATGGCTCGACATTTGTTTAGGAAATGAAATATTTTGATTCTGGGATCTGCGATATAAACCGTTTGCTTTATTCGTGCATGTAGGAAATGAACACTACTCTGGTGAAGGGTTTGGATTGCGGGATGATTAATTTTTTTCTTCATTTTTTTACATTATGAAAAATGTCTCATTAGATTTACCTCTTCGAAATATGATTAATTTGAGGTTGTCCTGTCACAAAGGATGTGAAGAATGCAAGATAAATGCATGGCTATCCATTACTCCATTTGGGTGCTTTTTATTTTTAAATATATTTTTTTAAGTTAATCTCTATACACAGTACGAAGCTTGAACTCATAACCCCGAGATCAAGAGTTGTGTGGTCTACCGAATGAGCCAGCCAGGTGCCCCTTTTATTTTTAATTTTTTAGGAGTTTATTATTATTTGAAGTTTCCTAAAGATGATAGCAAGTGTTTGGTTATTTTTGTTGTTGTTTTGTTTTTTGGTTTTATATTGACCTGGATTTCCATCTCAGGTCATAGGTCCCTTAGCAAATCAGAGGCTCCTGAAATGAGTGGCTTTGTCTGTCTATCTGTCTGTCTGTCTGTCTCTGTCTCTCTCTCTCTGGATTTGTAATATGAGCAAGCCTAAAATAGTTAAACCTTGAATGGCTGACCCAGGAAGGTTGTTTCTCATCTGAACTACTGGTTGTGTGTCCTGGGACACTGGTGTTACCTGAGCTAGAATCCAGCCATTCTCAGTCTCAGCACTATTGACTTCTGAGTCCATAATTCTCCACTGTGAGGGCCATCCTGGACACTGTAAGACATTTAGCAGCAATCCTGGCCTCTCTACGCATGAGATGCCAGACCCCCCTGCTTTTCTCCAGTTATAACAACCCAAACTCTCTCCAGACATTGCCATACGTCCCCGAGAAGGCAAGAATGACCTTTGGTTAAGTATCACCAAGTTCAATCCAGGTATCCTGCCGTAGAAATTTGAGAGTGCCCATCTTCTCCCAGTTTACTAAAAACCAAACCAAAGCAAAAGAAAGCATTATGTAACAGGAATGATCTCTACTCAACGTTTTTTCTCTGAACTTTTTAACAATTAACATCTACTTACTTTATTGGAATCTACTATTAATAGTTTGTTTAGCTTGAAATAGATGGTAAGTTTACGTTGAACATCGTGATAGCAATGTTTCATAGCGTAGGGGCGCCTGGGTGGCTCAGCCAGTTCAGCTTCTGACTCCGGCTTTCTGCTCAGGTTGTGATCTCAGGGTCCTGGGATCAAGCCCCGTGTTGGGCTCCAAGCTCAGGGCAGAGTCTCCTTGAGATTCTCTCCCTGCCTCTCCCTCTGCCTCTCCTGCTTGTGCGCGCGCGCGCACACACACACACACACTCTCTCTCTCTAAAATAAATACATCTTTAAAAAAGGCTCCATAGCATATCAAGTTTTTTAGAGGCTCTGCTTTTACAAGGCAGAATGAAATTTGCTGTTTTGGAGACTTTTCCAAGTATTTGGCAGTTCAGAATATTAAATGGAGATATACAAGGGTCTCATTATGAAGGGGAGGGGTTAGTCAAATCCTGCCCAAGGAGATGAACTAAATAGACTTTTAAGAATCCCTTTCCTTAAGAGAAAACACAAAAAACAAACCAAAAAAACCCATTGTGACTGTGTGAGCGGATGGATGTTAACTAGACTTCCCAGTTATTTTGCAGTAAATGCATAGTGTTAGATCATTGTACACCTTATACGAATACAGTGTTATGTGTTTATTATATCTCAGTGAAACTGGTGGGGGACGCGGGGAGAGTCCCTTTCCATCTCAGGCCTCCGGGACTCAATGTGTGTTTGTGAACATAGGTATGACTGCCCTTCCGTCCAAAGTAGTATGCCCTGTCCCATTCCTCGGTTGCTCAGCCATCTTGCTTTTGTGTTGAGACCCACAGGAGAAAAGGAGGTATCTGGAAGGGAGCTTTGGGATGTGACTTTGAATTGCTCAGCTGGAAAATGAAGCAGCTGGCTTCAGAAGTGGGGCGATGACGTTAGCTGCAGGAGGACAAAGGGCCTCCAGTCCATCTGTGGCCTCTCGATGGGTGCTGCTGGTAGTTTCATGGTTGCTGAGAGTAAAAGAATGACGTGGGGTTGAGGTGTGGGCATGGAAATGTGCTTTGTAACTTGAGCCCCCCTTTACCAACCATTCTGGTGGGGTTTCCATTTCAGACTTCCTGTCAGAAAAAGCAGCCGTATGTAAAATAATAGGCCTCTGGGTGTGATCGCCATGTAATAGTAGGTGGGCCAAGCCCACCATTTGGATGACTCATGTTGGTTTCTATCCCACCAACTTGTCTGTCTGGAAAATCCCTCAGGTTGAGGTCTACTGGTGATTTTTTTTTTCTTTCACTTACCAGGATGCTCATTTAAAAAAATGGTGAACCCTGACGGGGCCAGCCACTGCAGAGAGGTGGTCTTCCCCTGAGAAGCGACACACTTTAGAACGAGCGTCTGGCCTTCCTCCACGGTGACTGTTTCTGTGTGGTTAGTCAGAAAGGCTTCTGCAGAGGAAGAGAATTGGGGACAGTCAGGCTGGCATGGCCAAGACACTCCTGAGCCGAGGCAGGACTTATTCTCAACACAACCTCATTCATTCATTCTGTCATTCATTACATACTTTTATTTTTTAGAGAGAGAGAGAGAGAGAGTGTGAGCAGGGGGAGAGGGGTAAAGGGAGAGGGAGAGAGACTCTTAAGCAGGCTCCATGCTCAGCTCGATCTCACAACCCTGAGATCATGACCTGAGCCAAAATCAAGAGTTGGATGCTTAACCGACTGAGCCACCCGGGCTCCCCTGATTACATACTTCTTAGAGAAACAAAAACATAAATCAATACAAAGGAGCAAGCATGGTACGTAGGAGCAGCAAGATGTCTCCTGAAGGAGGTCTGAATGAAGGGTGAGATTTTGATAGGAAAGAAGGAAAATGTTGAACAACATCTATTGGGCACTTGCTCTCTCTTACGCCAGGAACACTGCCAGGCCACGTTAACCTATATTTAATTTAACTTTTGAACTAACCCTATAAAGAAAGAATTATTTTGCAGGCTCTTTAGATGAAGGAATAGAGGCTGAAGGTCATAGGTCCTGGGATCTGTACCCATGTCTATGTTCTTCAGAGTCCATGGTTATGTAACTAGGTCAAACTGTCTAAATGATGAGACCCCAGAAAAGTCAGCCTTTCTGGCCTCAATTTGTGAAACAAGTGACTTGTGGTTTTTTTAAGCCCCACTTCTGAAGGTTGCTTTAAGTATAAGTTATGTGTCTAGGATTCCAAGTGGTGTTCACAGGGAGTAGGTAAGCCCCACCTGCAAAAGAGCTTCTATGCCAGAGGAAGGATATTCTAGAAGACTTCTTCCAATTCAATTGTCCAGCAACACTTTCTCCAGGCAAACATGAGAGTCTAGTTTCCCCAAATCACAACCCCCAGAGAACGATAAACAATTGGTTGTAAGCAGCTGCAAATGCGTTCTCCCAAAAAGGAAATTGATAAAAAATAAAATAAATTGGCTTTACTGCTGATTTGGCACATTTATTGCCATCTGTGATTTCTTCACGTTTTAAATTTTAAAAAATCCTTTTTTCTGAGGACTAGACAATTCTTATCAATGAAAGTACAAAACACTTCCGTAAACAGAGGAATACTGTGGGGTTATAAATTTTGAATAGCAAATGTAATGAGTTTCCCTGCATCATCTTAAACCTTAAAAAAAGAGAGAGAGAGAGAGAGAGAGAGAAAGAAAGAAGGAGTTTATTTCCTTGTGATAAATTTTGAGTATTAGGAGAAATGCTTTGGAGAGCCCTGGGAATTAACTGGTGTAGACTTTTTAGTTTGTTCCATTTCTAGGTCATTAATTTCAATCTAGCCTCTGGCAATAATAACCCAGAATTGTTGTATTGTATTTGTATTGACTTTCATGGGAAAAAAGTTTGCTTGAGTTCTAATGGAAAAATACCCATATCATCAGCCAATACTATAATGAACAATGAAGAGTCCATAAAAAGATATTGTGTTTTCATAAGAGCATTGAAGCAAAGCCCAGAATTCTGCTTCAGTTGGGGTCATTTGGAAATATTTTCATCTGTAAAATCAACCCATAACTGAGTAATAAGGATACTATTAGTAGAGATGCTTTGAAATGACAATGGAATTTCTTCTGAGGTTAAGGAGCTTCTGAGCCAAGAAATTGAATCTAGAACTCTCTACCTTCCATTGCTTCCATAATCATTCCCATCTTGATTCTTGCTTTTTTTTTTCTAGTTCTTGTACGTTATCCTGCTTCCCACAGATTGAAGTTTCTAGAGGGCAGTGACAATTTTATATTTCTCTAAAATTCATTCCTTATAGAAAATATCACAGTGTGAGCTTGAAAAGTGATGGTTTAATGCCAGCTTTCATGACGGCAGCATAAAGCAGACGATGGACAGATATCTTTGGTCTCCTGTTGTTAATAAGAATACGGAGAGACAGGAGGGAAGTTACTATGTTGAATCAATGATAGAATAAAGACCACTGTTAAAGCAACATGCCCTAATTTCATCCTTCAGGCCAGACGTTGATACTGAAAAGTTTTGCCCACGTTCTTACCTTTGGCAAAGCGAGTGTCTAGACAGGAAGCCTGAGTTTGTAGGAAATGGGAGTGGTGAGATTTATCTGCAGCCTGTTTATGAATAAATGTCTTCCATTTTAAAGATGTCTTTTTCCTGGGATGTGTGTTTTTGAATTAAATTGTTATTTGATTCTTACAATGTTTAAAAAATTGTAATGAACTATAGGGTGGCTTTTTAGCATGTGCTAAAGAATCGTATCTCCTAAGATTAGTGTTCTGTCTTGTTGCTGAGAATTTAATATCACCCTACTGACCACAACTATAAATGCCTGGGTTTCCCGTGGAAAGGGCTGTGTTTGTGGCATGGAATAATGGCTGTTTCCTCTACTCTGCTCCAAGCCCTGCCTTTAGCTTTACGGGCTGATTTCTCTTGCAGTGTTCTCGTGCAGACCCCATGCTTGATTTAGAGACAGGAAATCATTGTAGAAAGGAAGAATAGCCCCAGAGAGAAGCCACAGACACACACTGCTTCAGCTGCGAGTGCTTGCAAACAGTGGTCAGTGTGTCTCAGCTCTGCTAACAGTTGGGAGAGGAAGATCCCTGTACCCGCGTTTCGAGGGTATGTCTTCTAAGGGAAAGTTCCCCAGGATTCTCTCATTGCCGTTGCGAACTAAACTGGAACTCATCTTTTATAGATATATGTTTTTTCATCTAAGTTTGGAGTCAAACTTTCACCTTCTTTGTCAGAGGGAGGGGTGTGGGTTACCTTCTTTGCTCACCACTTCCTCCCCTGCAGGCTCGAAAAACACGGATATCCTTATGCACCCTCAGCCTTTCTCGTATGGATCCTGAGCGCTGTGCGCCTACTTCCTAGGCTCCCCGGCTGGGCTTCAGAGCTCCAGTCTGTACGTTAGCCCGACGGAGCCCCACAGAGGCCATGAGGGCAAAGCGTGGCAGAGAATAGCTGCGGAGTTTCTCCTGGGAGGTCCCCCCCTTACTGCTGGTAGGTCGTGTTTCCAGAGTGGATTATTGACTTCTGACTGGATTCATCCATCCATGCAAGGCCATGTGTTGTGAGGCTGCTGGTTGACCCTGGGGTTATAGATGGTGACTGGTTTCTATATGGAAATAGAACCGGCGATCTCCATCACTCCACCCCCAACCTCAGGAACTCTGATGGTCTTATCAGTGCAGTGGCTTCACCCCAAAGCACGGGTGACCGACCCTCTTGCAAAAGGGCCAGCAGCAGTCACAACCCCCACCAAAGCATGCATAGATGAAATGTGTGTAGTTCTTAAGATTCCTTGGTTTTCCCCAAGATTTTGAGAGTTGCGGTGTCTGATCTCCCCTCTACTAGAGGTTATCATGGTAGACTGAAGAAGGGGTAAAATGTTGTTTTTTTTTTTTTCCTTACCTTAGTAGCCTAATGATTGCAAGCAATAAATTTAAAGACTCTAGAACAAAGCAAGTCTATCCTGTGGGGACCCCAAACTCATCACGTCCCGTTGGAACTCATCATTTCTAGTGTTTCCCTAGGCTCCCCACACACCGAGCACAGACACACCACCTGTTCCGCTCCACTGTTTGCTTGTATCTAATGTGGTCACCAGCCACGGCCAGGTCCAGGCTCAAGAAGACACTTTGCCTATGCTGTTCTATTGACCTGGATTTTTTTTTTTTTTTTTTAAGAGGGGAGGAGGGGGAGAGAGAATCTTAAGCGGTTGCACACTCAGCGAGAAGCCCAAAGTAGGGCTCCATGCAGGGCTTGATCTCACCACCCTGAGATCATGACCTGAGCTGAAATCAAGAGTCAGATACTTAACTGAGTGAGCCAGCCAGGCGGGGCCACCACCTGGATACTTTTCACCTCCTCTAAGACTCAACTCAAATTATAGCACTTTGGTCAAACCTGCCTAACCAGTGTTCAGCCTCCTCCTTCCCCACAATGACCTGCCCTCTTCTCCAGATCCTTAAAGGCTTTGCATGGACTTCTATTATAGCACTTAGCACAGTGCTTTGTATCTGGTTACAAGTATCTCTGTGCGTGCAGATGGTAAACTGCCCATGGAGGAGTTGTTTGCCATTCATTTTACAGTCCCAGGACCTAACACAAAGTAAGATTTTATTTATTTATTTATTTTCAAAATAAAATTTTAAGTATCGGGCGCCTGCATGGCTCAGTTGGTTGGGTGTCTGCCTTTGGCTCAGGTCACGATCTCAGGGTCTTGGGATCGAGTCCCACATCGGGAATCCGTACACAGCAGGGAGTCTGCTTCTCCCTCTCCCTTCCCCCCTGCTTGTGTTCTCTTGCTCACACACTCTCTCTCTCTCTCAAATAAATAAAATCTTTAAAAAAAAAGATTTTAAGTATTAGTTGAATTAACGGCTAAAAACATGGACATTTAAACATTCAGTAATAGAGTGTAATAGGATGCCAAGTTCTCTCTGTTATTATGTTGCATAAGAAAGACTTGAGCTGAGTTAAAACCAGAGACAAAGGATGAATGTCTCAAATCAGTGCCCTATTTACATGACTATTATGAAGTAGTAGACAAAAAAATGCTTCAATTTGGATCATTATAAAAAAGGATTATTATTTTTTAGATAGAATCAACAGAGAAAACCACAGGGGTGAATATGAATCTGACTTTGCCAAAATTGTTTCCAGTATGGCTTTCAAGAAGGCATCTCAAAATGTCAACAAACACGGGCCTTTTTCATGGTCCAAAACAACAAACATGGTCAAAAGGAATATCAACAGAACCTTAAATTTGCAACTGTTGTTTCCTGCATCCTACCCTCCACTAAAGACCAGGATAAAAGGTTCAAATTGGATTTTCATCATCCACAATACAGGTGAATGGGACTAATTTTGAAAAGTTCTTCATTCCTACTGTATTTTACCCATCCTAAAGGCTATTTACGTGGATAGGGACCTTGAAAAGAGGCAGGCTCCAAGATTATGGGACTCTTTTTGTCCATAGCTCTTGGCAGCCTTAGAAGTTGCGTGGTAGAAGAAAGTACAGTGATCTCCCATGATTCATAGCTAAAAACAGCTGACAGCGTAGAGTGTTGTCAAAATTGAGGATTTGCTGCCTTTTTACTAACAAGAAAGCAATGTGGTCAGCTCCCTTCCTATTTGGGACTCTGATGGGCCTGAGCAAGGTTAGGTCAGAGGGGACAGTTTGTGCTCAATACCACTGAGCCTAAGTGCCTTCTGGGTGAGTTTACAGATGGGGAGTTTTCAATAGCACATCTTCCAAATTGTATAAATCAGTGGCTTTCAAACTTCTGATCTACATTAAGAAACACTTTCTTTCACAACCTTGAAGACACACACACACACACACACACACACACTCTCTCTAAATGTTTCATGAGATAATTCTTATATATATGCTGTGCAGGCTGATTTACCAGCTCCAAAAACGTGGGCACGTTACCCAACTTCTTTTAAACTCCATTTTCTCGCGTAAATTGGGGTAGGGATACTAATACCTCAGTATCTGCGCTAGGATGAAACGTAATTAATATAAAGTACCCACCCCTGCACATGGCACAATAAATATATTTTTCTCCTCTCTTTATAAATAGTATTTGACAGTATTATAAATCGTATAAATAGTAATTTGTATTCTAAAAGAGTTGTCTTAGGTTTGCCTTAAGATATGATTATTGTTTTTATTTTAAAACTTTTTTGCGAGATATTTTTATGAGGCCATAACTTTGAAAGTCAGTTAAGGGCTTTAAACTTTGGAATAATTGAAAACAGCCTAATTTTAGCTGTCTAAATGTACTTTTTCTGAATGTATGAGCTGTTCTTTAAGCCACTTATTGAAGAAACTAATATTATTTATTACCAAATATTGAATTCATATTAAGTGCCTCAGAGTATAGGGACGAAAAAAGAAAGCATTGAATTTAATTGTATAAAGTAGGAAATGGAAATACTACATAAAATAGAAAATCTAGTTTTTTAAAATAGTGTCCTTCAGATGCAGTTCTGTGGTGCATGCAGATTCAGAAGGACAGATGCCTCACCTGAAACATAGCCATACTTCAGTTCAATATTTAGAAACGCACACGCAAGAAGCAAGCAATACATTTAGGCATGGCTACTTTTGTGAGAAGTCGGTACAAGTGGCAATCAGAGATTTACAGACACCTACCCTTTTTGTGCAGGAATAATTTGACCTGTGCTAAAAAGGCAACAGTGTCTTTACTTTTCATCATGCTACATTAGAATTCAGTAAGCGTCAAAAATCAAGTGTGAAAATTATAATACAATGTAAAGTATAACTGATCAAAAAATAAGCAGGAATTTTTCCCCGGGGCTCATTATTATCTCTGAGCCAATGGAGAGTTGCAGAGCACTTTGCCGTCTTCGAAGTGCTTTCACATTTTGAAATTTGATCCCTTTAAAAATCCAGGGAGTTTGGTCGTCGAACATTATTAATCATGTCTTCATTGCAAGATGCAGACATTGGGTTTTTAGAGAACTTAAGTGATCTGGCTAAGGCTTCTGCAGCAAGGAAGCTTTTAAAATCCCACACTGATGCCTTTCCACCTGGCGTACATTTAAGAGACAGAGCCTAATAAGCTTGTTACATTTTGCCATAACATAGACGCCACCGAGACACATACTACTGTGACCCTTGCTATGCTCATTAGCAGTTGAACAAGAGATTAAATAAAGGAGTAACATCCCCCGATGTGTGATCGTGGCGTAGCTTGGAAGGTAATCACATACTTACCTGGGTTGTCTGCTGTCGTGGGTCCTCTGAATGCAGTCGACTGATAGGCGGGTGTAAAATACCAGGTCAACTGAGTATCGTAAGAAATGAGCTCCAAGTCCTTACCTTGTAAGGGGAACCAAGCCAGCAAGCTGCAAAGTCTCCACCACATATTGTGCCTCGCTGTTGTCACACTTCGTCAACTTCCTCTAGATTCTGAAATAAAGGGAGCAGAGTGGTTTCTTTTGAAGGGGGAGAGCGGCTCTGTGACCTCATGTATCTCAACGCCTCCATTGGCTCTGGAAGCCCCCTCTTGGCTCGCTGCCCCCAAAATACCTCCGGGTGGAACATTTAGGGGACCGCATGTGTCATCTCGATTGTGGAGAGGTGTGAGTGATGTGTTGGTGGCACAAATCATTCTGCCACACGTGGGTAGTACTTCAACTAGGTTGTGAGGCTTTTGGGGCGAGGATGGGGTGGGAGAGAGATTAAAATTTCCCAGTGTGGTAATGTAACCTTGTTGTCACTTTTCTAGCGTATTAGACAATGATAACCAGACAGTGTTTGCTGAACCTTCGTGAACATTTTATTTCTGACAACAACGTATAATGGTTTTCAGGGGCAGAATTCATTCACTCACATTATTTGATCATTTAAAAAACCTGTACCAATTTACTCTACCCATCTATCCATCCATCCATTTCTACATCTATCCAGTCATCTAGTATGTACTGTTTCAAGATAGCCTATATAAAAGATAAATTCTTTGTTTTTAAGGAGAATATGATCCAGTGGGGGGGGGTGACAATAGGCAAGTGAACCATTTTGGTATTTGTCATTAATTGGGCAAATTGAGATATACTATTTCATTTTTTCTTGGCCACACAGCAAAATATTAAGAGATTTATGGTTAAAAAATAGTCTAGACTGCAATGTTTGGAAAATTATAAAAGAAATAATATTCACTGGTTCTAATTAAAATGATGGGGCACCTGACTAGCTCAGTTGGAAGGGCATGTGACTCTTGATCTTGGGGTCATGAGTTCAAGCCTCACTTGGGTATAGAGATTACTTTTAAAAAATAATAAAATTTAAAAACAAAAATGTCATTATTCTGTAAGTGTGTTGATACTTTGGGTGGAGAAAATTTTAGCCATCAAAAATGTCTTTCAAATATTTTACCTTTTTTATTAAATGTTTTACAGATTTTATTTGAGAGAGAGCGAGAGAGTGTGTGAAGAGGGGGAGGGGCAAAGGGAGGGGAGAGAGAGAATCCTCAAGCAGACTCTTTGTTGAGCGTGGAGCACGATGCGGGGCTCGATCCCACGACCCTGAGATCATGACTTTAGCCACAATCAAGAGTCGGACGCTTAACCGACCAAACCACCCAGGCGCCCCTCAAATATTTTGCCTATTTTAACAGATAGAATGAAAAGAGGAAAGAAAATAGAATTTTCTTTTGGGACATAGCATAATATAAGGTAATGTTTCCCAAATTGTATGATGATGCAAAGGCCTTGGGCCTCCAACCAAAAAATGCAGTTTGCTGGGGTCGGTCCCAGAGTGACTGAATTAGAGTCTTACTTGAATGAGGAGCCACCTGTGTGTTTAACAAGCTCTCTGGGGTATCATAAGTCAAGTTTGAGCAACACGGACAGCGTTCTGGAACAGAAACGAAGACATGTAGGGCTAGCCCTCACTCTGCACCCAGCTGGTGTGGCTGGGGTCAGAGAGGATTCTCCATAAATTATTCGTTGACTATATTGACCTGCTTATGGAAACAGGAAATGGATAAGTTGCTTCCTACCATTTTTTTAAAATAGAGAATTAAGGAGTTTGCTTAAAGTGATATAATCAGTGGCAGAGCCAAGACTTCAGTCTTTGGTCTGATTTTTTTCTTTTTTTTTTTTGCATGAAATTCTCTCGGGGTACTTCCAGGCTTTTTTTTCCCCTCCCTTGGATTGTACACTTTATTTTTTTATTTTTATTTTTTAAGATATTTTTTAATGTTCAGTTAGCCAGCATATAGTACATCATCAATTTTTGATGTAGTGTTCAAAGATTCGTTAATTGCGTATAACACCCAGTGCTCATTACATCACATGTCTTCCTTAATACCTATCACCCAGTTCCCCATCCCCCCACCCCCTCCATTCTGTAACCGTCAGTTTGATTCTGGAGTCCACAGTCTCTCATGATTTGTCTCCTCCTCTGATGTCTTCCCATTCAGTTTTCCCTCCCTTCCCTTGTGGTCCTCTGCACTATTTCTTATGTTCCACATGTGAGAGAAACCATACAATAATTGTCTTTCTCTGCTTGACTTATTTCACTTAATCCCCTCCATTTCCATCCATGTTGATGCAAATAGTAGGTATTCATCCTGACAGTACTTCCAGTTTTTATATTTAAGGCTCTCTGGTGTAAGCATTTGATTTTCCTGTTACTGCTTTGTCCTTGCTTTAGGGTGATGCCTTATTTTTGTACCCTGTCTCCTACCTTCTTAAGAAAGCCCAAGGAACGGGGTATATGGTTTCTCTTTGGGCCTCCCATGGGAGATGTGACTTGCCCATGGTTAGTTGATAATTTCTCACATTTTCACCTGGAAGAGTGCTATTCCTTCTAGGCTCTCCCAATACTTCCTGTCAACGCACAGAGGGAAAGGGGTTTACTTCTGGTAGCATCACATGGGTCATCATGGAGCTAGCATCTTGTCTGGACCTAGATACTGATTTTCCAGATTGTGAGCTTATCCTCTAACTCGAATGTATGAGAAGGTCAAAACCACTTTTACCGGAAACAAAAGTAAAAATGTCATCATGGGACTTTTCATTTTAAGGCAGTGGGAAAAAAGTCTTGGTTCAGCTGAGAATTAAATTCAGATAGGGGTCTGGAGAAGGATCACTTTGCTTTTCTCTCATTCTCTCTCTCTCTCTTTTAAGATTTATTTGAGATAGGGGTGCCTGGGTGGCTCAGTCGTTAAGCATCTGCCTTCGGCTCAGGGTGTGATCCTGGAGTTCTGGGATAGAGCCCCACATCAGACTCCTCTGCTGGGAGCCTGCTTCTTCCTCTCCCACATTCCCTGCTTGTGTTCCCTCTCTCGCTGGCTGTCTCTCTCTCTGTCAAATAAATAAATGGAATCTTAAAAAAAAAAAGATTTATTTGAGAGAGATAGAGAGGGCCATGGGAGGGGTAGAAGAAGAGGGAGGGAGAGAATCCTCAAGCAGACTCCCCACTGAGCATGGAGCCTGACATGGGGCTCCATCCCAGAACCCTGAGATCATGACCTGGGCTGAAATCAAGAGTTGGATGCCTAGCCAGCTGAGCTACCCAGGTGCCCCTGCTTCTCTCTTTTCCAGTGGTGGTTTTCTATAATTTTCTGTGTTGGGTAAAAATGTATGGAAACATAGGTAAAAACAGAATGAATATAGGACTCAGATGACCAAAGAATAAAATATCCCAAGATTGAAATTAAAATTACAGTGTAGCCTAGCCCAAATCTATTGATTTAATGTGATTTTAGTGCAATACCTGTAAGTGGGTTTCCGTGAGGTGTTGCAGGTGTTCATTTAACCTCAGACAGGCTGATTTTCTGTTTTCTTCCCGTTCTTTTTCTAAAACACAAATATGCTTCTGCTCAAAAACGTCCAGTGGTTTCCTTTTGCCTGAAAACTCTTCAGTAAATCATTGAAGGCCATTCACACCTTGGCCCCAGTCTACTTTTTATCTCCCCTTTCTACCCAGACCCAAAATATGCTCACAGAAAGTTCTTGTCGTGTTTTAAGCACACAGTAGTACATTCGGGTGGTAACAGTCTTACTGGGTCATAATTCATACTGCCCGCTCTACCAAAAATGGCCTTCTCTCTCAGGAGATTCTCGTCCTCTTCTAAGGCCCAGATACAATGTGGCACTTCTCAGAAAGGAGTAGGGACTAGTGATTAAGAACATGGATTCCGGAGTCAAAGTCTATTTCCTCACCTGTGAAATGGGTACAATGACAGTACCCACTCACATGGTTGCTGTAAGAATAGAAGAAGTGAATGTGCAGAGTGCCTGGTGCATAGTTAGCCATGACTGTCCTCTGTACTCCTGGAAAAAAACCACCTCTCTACTTTTCTTTGCCCCATAAGTCGTTTTTCTTTTTATCATACTGGTTTTTATTCTGATTTGCATTCTGGTTTATTGAGTATGCACCTGTCTCCCTTGCTAGACTCCCGGCTTCCAGAACACAGGGTTTGTTTCATTTACCTTGGTGTTGCTGGCACTGATCCTTTCACAGTATAGTGGTTTTTCAAGTAGCTGTATTGAGGTGTAACTGACATCATGAATCGTGCCTATCTGAAGTGTACAGTTTGATACATTTTGACATATACATACACCCGTGAAAGCTTCATCACTGTCAAGATAGTGAATCTCCCCGTCACCCCTACAAGTTTCCTCCTGTCCTTCCCCACCTCCCACCCTGAAGCCACCACGGATCTGCTGTCTCTATCGATTAGGTTTTCATTTCCTAGAAGTTTACATAAACAGAATCATACAGCAGGCGCTTTCTTTTGTCTGGCTTCTTTCACTCGGATGATTATTTCAAGGTTCATCTGTGATGTAGCCTGTGTTCGGGGCTCATTCATTTCTAGTGTTGAGTGATGGCTCATTAGATAAATATCCCGCAGTTTGTTTACCTGTTCACCTGTACCTGGATTTCTGCGTTGTTTACCATAGGATAGTTTTTAGTGATTGTTTATTACATTGAATCAGTTGTAGGGTAACCATAAAGAGAACCCGGTATGTTCCCACATTTGCTTTTCATGATAATCTAATTCAGAGGAAAAAGTTCAGGTTAGTTAAATTAAATATTGGTCCTAAGTTGGCACTTGGGATGTATATTCTGACATGCCACCCAGATTTTCCCGTGATCCCCCAGGGGCTGGAAGGATGGGACATGCCAGCTGGGTCCCTCTCTGGGAATTGTTGTCCGTGGAAGGGACCCATCTCGTTCAACATCCTTCCTTTTCCATCTCAACATCTGATCTGGGGCGCCTGACCCACAACAGCACATGAAATAAATTATCAAATGAGTGAGTGAATGAAAGAATGGACTCTCCATTTGAGACATTCTTTTTGCTCTGAAGCCTAAAAGGATGTTTGACTTTGAATTCTTCCAGAACATTAAAGAAGACCTACCTTTAGATTTCACCGTGGGCAGTGATGAGTGTATCTTTTTCACCCACGGGTGTGATAGTCAGCTGTCACAGACCTTGACAAACGTCATGCTTGTCCACTGGACTGAGGTTTAAAATGGTCCGTGGGGGCAGAGCCTCAAGGCAGGCTTATGACTGTGAATGACATGCAGTCGTGGTTTGCGTGGTTCCTCCTCCCCCCTCCCCGCCCCCTCTTTGGCCTGTGGCCCCGAGGGGGTTCAGCAGAGGAAGGCGGCTGTCGCGGCCGCTTTGCCGCATGGAAGGAAAAGATGAGGTTGGAGTGCGGTGGTCAGGGAGTGACCTCCTACCTGTTTTCTAATGGAAGGGTGTCTACTGACCACTGCGACCACCTCGCATCTGACAGCCAGTTGTCATTTTGATCTTCGTTGAATGAATCCTCCTGCTATGTTCCAGTACTAATAGGAAGTAACATTTCGTGGGGGGTGGGCATGGGGGGGGCAGATGGTAGAGAAATAAACCAACATCCTCTCTCTCCCACCATCGCCTTGGTCAACCTAGGCTATCAGAGGGAAAAAAGAAAAACTGCAAAAGGAGACATCTATTAAGTACGTGAAAGATGGACTGTTTCAAGGGTCAGAAAAGACGGGGATTTTCCCATGTGTGGAAGCCACTGGGGTTTTTGCAATTACAAGAGGGGCCTAAACTTTCTTCTTGACATTTCTTGACTGGTGGGAAGAACCTGTGGCCTTTCCCAAGGCCAGGCAAGAAGTGCTCTTGCCCGCATTTCCCAGCAGGTGCCTTGTGCGGCTAGGTCACAGCTGGTGTTGGGAGTCTTCGAGCTCTGTTGTAGACATACGATGTGGCTGCAGAGTTTCTAGACTAGAGCAGCAGTCATCATCGTTAGTAATCGAGAAAAGGCTTTTTAGCAGCAGCAAAGCCTAGTGGGATGAGTATGAGGTGGGGGGTAGGAGGCAGACAGACCTGGACTTGTCCCCTGGGCCCTGTCACTAGTGGCCTTGTAGCCCTTAATAACGTATGCACCTCTTGCTGTCAGTTTCCCCACCTGTAAAATGGGGAGAATAATTACAGCATACAGTGACTGGGAGGTATGATTTAAACATAGCATCCCTAGGTGCTCGGCACAGGGGCACATAGAAGATTCTCCATCAGTCTGAAGACCGCAGGTGGCTGGGGCTCTATCTCATGACCCTAGGAACCACGGTTGGTTAAGATGTGCCTGCAAAAGGAGAAAGTCCGCTAAGCTTTTGTTCTAAAGACTGCTGCCTGGAATGGAATCAAATGGATCATGCTGAAAAAAGAACCCAAGTAGGAGTTGATGCCTGTGGTTTGGAGGAAATGTACCCCAGACGGGCAAGTGCCAGCTTCATGTCTCAGCTCACACATTTCTCCCAGGACAAATGACTTCCCAAGGGGTCTTCACTTGCAAATGAGGGGATTCAGTGAGACCAGGGGTTTCCAAATTGCATTCTGAAGAAACCACATATCCCCCCCCAGGGGCCTCAGGGTTGGGCAATATTGGCCTTAAGATTTCTTTATATAAATATATGAAACGATTAGTCCAGACTTTGGAACGAGGCTGACACAGCTCAAATCTCCGCCCTAGCACGTGCTAGCCATGTAACTTGGGGCGAGTTACTGAATCTTTGTAAGACTCTGCTTCCCCTTCTGTAAACTTGGAATAGTAAGAATATCTACGAAGAGGGTTGTCTAGAGGATTAGAGAAGTTTATACCTGTTAAGGACTTAGAAACGTGTCCGATAGACATCAGCACTCAACAGTTGCTGTCTCTCACTTTGCCAGCTTCTGAACCAATCTGTTAATTTGTTATGCCAGGTTAACTAGAGTCTGTGTCGGATTCCTTGGACTTAGACTAAAATCCAAATGCTTCACCATGGTCTACAGCAGAGGCTGGTGAACGTTTTCTGTCAAGCACCAAGTGGTAAATATTTTAGGCTTTGTGGGCCATACGCCCTCCACTACTAACCTCTGCCCTTGTAGACCGGAAGCAGCCTTGGGCAATCTGTAAATGACTGAGCACGGCTGTGTACCGATAAAACTTTATCGACAGGCCTGGAATTTGGATTTTACATAATTAGCATGTGTCAGGAAATAGCATTCCTCTTTTGGTGTTCTTTAACCATTTGAAACTGTAAAAACATTCTTAGCCTGTGGGCCATTGAAACACAGGCTGTGGGCCAGAGTCTGCTTGTGGGTGGGCAGTTCGCCGAGCCCTGGTGCACAGGCCCCGTGTCTAGGTCCACCAACCTCTCCAACCTTGTTTCTCCCCCCTTTCTGCCATGCTTACCAAGCCTTAGCTCCCTGACCCCTGGTGTTCCACCCAGCGAACCCCTTTTCACCTGGGGGCATCTGCATTCCTTCTGTCTTCCTGAAACCTCATTTAGCTCTGCACCATGCCCAGCTCTACTCAGCCTTAGCTGGCGGCTTCCTGGCCAGCTGCTCGGCGGACACCGCACCCGACCTTATGTAAAGTACGCTGTGCCCCACATCCCTCCCACGGTTACTATTGGATAACCCAGTTTTCTTCCTAGACAGCACTGATCAACTTCTGTAATTATTTTGTTTATGTATTCAGTCTCTCTCTCTCTGTCTCTCTCTCTGACTCCGTAAGGGCGGGGACCTTGCTTTATCTGCCTCTGTAGCACCAGCTTGCCACCCTGCCAAGAACATCGTGTTCAATCAATTTTGTAGAATGAGGAATGAATCCACGCCCTCCGCGTCTTTGTTTCTTTCATACAGTGAGTTCATAATGCCTGCTCTCCTTACCTTGTAAAATTACGAGAATCAAATGCAAACGTGCTTTTAAGAGGAAGGTGGTAAATCATTAAGGCGGCCTCTTGGGCCAACCCCAGACCTCAACCGACACGTCCTCTTGCTGAGGAAGCGAACTTCTGGGGTCATGGTAAAGCAGTGCCGGTATGAACGAGGCGACTTTTGTTCCTGGTCCCTGATATTTTCCACAGATAAGAAAATGGCTACATGTGTGATTTTACTTTGGTCTTAGCAAAAGCAATGGTTTATTTACTAGCAGATAGTATCTAACTAGCATGTACTAAGAGAGGGAGCGAGGGAGAGCGGGGTGGGGGATGTGCAGAGAGAGGGAGAAAGAGAAAGTCTTTTTTTTAAAAGATTTTATTTATTCACCGTAGAGACAGAGCACTCATGAGCAGGGGAGGCGCAGAGGGAGAGGGACAAGCACACTCCCCCGCTGAGCACAGAGCCCGGCACGGGGCTCGATTCCAGGACCCTGAGATCATGACCTGAGCCGGAACCAAGAGTCAGACATTTAACCAACTGAGTCACCCAGGTGCCCTTATTAGGCATCTTACAGTCACTATCCCATATCCTATAACCATGCTGTAAAAACTCCTGTGCCCATTTCACGGGTGGAAACAGTTTAACGGATCTAGTAAGCAGCTAAGCCTGGATGAGAACCCAGCTCTGATGCCAGAATTGGGGCTGCTTCTCTGGTACAGCGTGGGGTGCTTCTCCAGTGACCTTCCAGATTGCCGCATCAACACAGTGGCACCCAGGAGCTGCCTAAACCTGCAACTGTTCGTGGCCAGGAGTAGGCCATCTGGGTTTTATGTATTTATTTCTGGCAAAATGATGTATTCTGTTTCTTCGGAAGAAAGACTGTTTTTTGGTCCTCAACTTATTTAAAAAAAAAAAAGACATTTTGCTGATTTCAGCTTAAACAAATCCAAAGCATGGATTCAGTTTCTCTGGGTGCACAGGCAGCTTTTACATACATCACAAGAGGGCAAAATGAGTTTGGGAATCTGTCAAGCAGAGAACAACCGAGAACCAACCACAAGACTAAACATAGCTTGGTCTTTTGTCAGATGGGAGCATTAGCTGTTGCGTTTCCTCAGGAAGTGAACCATGCCCAGCTCGTGGCTGGCTCTGTCCATGGAAACGTGCGGTCAAGTCCTGACTATAAATTTGCATCCATGGCTTATTCTAACTTCTATTAGCTTAACGTATCGTTACTTCAAAAATGGGGTTGGGGCTCCTGGGTGGCCCCATTGGTTGAGCGTCTGACTCTTGATTTCAGCTCAGGTCGTCATCTCAGGGTCGTGAGATCGAGCCCCAGTTAAGCTCAGGTGATGATCTCAGGGTCGGGAGATGGAGCCCTGTGTCGGGCTCTGCAGTCAGCGGGGAGTCTGCTTGAGATCCTCTCCCTCTGTCTCTCCTCCCACTCATGCTCTGTCTCAAAGAAAAAATGGGGTCTGTCATGGCTTTCGGCAGTGTGCAACCTGGCTTGTGCAGGATTTCCCCTCTCTCTCACCCAAATTCTTAATCTGTGATGGTCCCTAGTGTACCGGCCTCCAGGTGAGCAGAGGTGAGGGGCAAAGGCTCACACATGGACAGTGAGAGTATTTTGGAGCATGTTTTCTCGCTCCTGGGCGAGTGTCACCTCTCCAGCCTGGGTGACTCAGAGGGAAGCCTCACCAGAGGGGACCAGAGACCCACAGGGCTGCTGGAGCATCCTTCCATTTCCGTCAGCAGCAAATGCCCCTCTGGCCCTCTGAGCTGAGAATCACACTCTTAATGGGCATTTATGAAATAATAATGACCACAGTAACATCTAAAAACATGATAGGAATAGAGACCACTCAGAATTTAATATGAGATTGCTCCGGATTGAGTGAGGACACAGTTCCTCTTTATTAAATCATCTGTGAACCACTTAAACGGAGATGCTCATGGAATGGAGTGATCTAATTACAATGGTCCCGGAGCGGTAGCGGAGGAAGAGCACACAGCCAGGAAAGCGCAGACGCCACAGGCAGTTTACAAGGGATTTGGCGATACAATTCGGTGTGGTTTTCCTTCTTGTAATGACAAACTTTTTTCTTCAAATAAATGCACCTGAATCACATAGAGTAGGAATAAAAAAAGATACAATAGCCTTATAAATGAGAAAGAAACCGATATGCCTCTAAAAACAGCAGGTTGAGAATGGTCTATGCATAACCGAAATGCTTTTGGGATGGCATTCCCATCAGAGAAAGAACCAGCACACGTTTCCCGTTATACATATGTATCCTGTACAGAGTCCAAGAACAGTTAAACAGCTGCAAAACCCTGATTTTTGTGTGGGTAATGGCAGCTAAGTGGTACTGTGTAAGACATTTATAAGAGCTGATTGTACATTAAGCTTGACTACTCCTCACTATAATTTTAAACTTACGCACGCGGAACATAATATTATCCGTATTTAAAGATCAAGTTATTTCCTCTGTCTTTAGTGGCGTTTTTTTTTTTTTTTCCTTTCCTCGAATTTTCATTATAGCTAGTTACTTCCCTGGGAAAAATTCATTATTTTGAAGTGTTAAAGAGAAACAAATCCAATTTGAAGCCTATGTTTAAACATGAAAAGCATCTGCCATCACTGAACAAAATATCCCCCCATCACCTTTGTAAAGTGAATATTAACTAAGTAGATGTTAAATGCTCTTTTCCCTACCCTCCAAGGCCAGTCTCTTCCCTCCCGGCAAGGCAGCCCGACTAGACTCGCGCCTCTTAGTTCTCATACATGTGCAGGAGTACAATTTAAATGCAAATAACCCCGCGCCTCATTATCTGAGTTCGTGCGGACACGGTACAGTTGTGACTCTGCCTGTGAAAATTAAGGGAGGGAGGCTCATCTGTATTCGAACACACGCATTACTCAGAGTAGATTCAAAAGAGCAATTCATCGCTGCTTTCAAATTAAACACTGGAGTTGCAGAGTGCCTGGGTTACGGAGAAATGCCTCCCTTTTTGCTACAAAGACAATGAGATAGGAACTTCTCTTACTGCAGCTCTTCAAATTAGTTCCCAGTGACACTAGGTAATTGAAATAGAAGACTTCCTTTAATACGAACACAGCTAGTTGAGTGGGAAAGATACATTTACGGTAATGCTAAGCGCAGTTGGACGGCGATGTATATGCATCCAGACACCACTGACGGGAACATGACCACATCAGCCTAAAAGGCAAGAAAATTATCCACGATGATTTACCAAACCGACATCACTCCAGGAGATAGTATTTTTTGTTTTTTATTTTCTGCAAAATCATCTTTTAAATATAAGGTTATTTTTAAAATAATTCTTTGGTTAAAGTATAATTCAAATAAAAAGTAGAAACTCCTCCAAGCCTTTCACTATGGGGTAAAAAATACCCCCCTCTTTCAGCCATCAGATGGCCATTTAATCAGCCATTCAGATTCTATGAATCTAAATGTAATGGAAAACACTGTATTCTAACTCCACACTGGGGTAAAGCAGTAAGCTCCTAGCTACCGATGCAGTGATGGAGAAGAGGGCCTGGGAAAGTGAGACCCCCAGCTTGTGCATTAAAATGTGCCAATTATTCCAGTCCACAAGGAATAGACGTGGCATGTTAAAATCACCGAAACCAAAGTCCTACCTATGAATAATACTGGGGCGTTAGCGGATTGATGGGGCACACTTGCACCAGCAGCAAACCGTTTCAGAGTTTCAGTCCCAGATTAAAGCCTTTAGCTAATTTCATCTCCGTTTCAGACAACTTTCTACATTAAAAGAAAAAAAACCAAGAAATTCCCCTCTGCAAGAAACATTTGGTTCTTCTTATCTTGATGTCCGTCCTTCCTTCCTTCCTTCCTTCCCTCTCTTCCCCGCCCCCAACATTTGTTCTTAATAAGCATTGGCCTCAGATCAAAAAGAACCAAGCTGAAGTTCAGGTTGTGAGGTCAATCTAGAATTTTTGGATGAAAACGAAATCATGTAATACACCTGTGCATTCCTTTTATTACACATAGATTCAATATGATTTTCAAAGAACTTCTCTGTTGGAGTTTTAGTTTTTAAAATAGGAGTATGTGAAAAGAATTTAATGTGAATTCAGATCATTCAGGCCATTTCGATAAACAATCTGGATAATGAAAGCAGAGGAACAAACTCCTTAATTCAGGGTTTTCCACCTAAATTGTTCAGCAAATGATTTCAGAGCTCTGCGTCCTGCTCATGTAGATGACAGCCTAAGGCTCTGTCCATATTGTGCTAAGGACGATGGCTTGTCGCGCAGCTAAACTGGCCTGTCAGGTCGTCATAGGACCAAGACAGCCAAGAGGGAGGGAGAGGATAACCTATCCTGCACTTTGTTCTGTTCAGGTACGGACGCTGCCCAGAACACGCAGCTACGGTTTGCAAGGACATCAGATGTCAGGTGTTCAAGCATTATTCCGAACATTGCAAGTCCATGAAAATCTGTGGAGAATCTAATAAACATTACAGATCTGATTAAACAGTAGATTCATTTCATTACAGATAAAAGAAAGAAGAGCAGTGACATTACATCAGCCGAAATGTGATTTTTCTTAGAATGTTTTAACGGGAATATTTCCCCCATTTTTAAGGTTAAAACATTTCTATTACTCAATGGTATCAGCATGGGGTATTTTTATACCCAGTAGCTGGATCAGTGTTTGTGCAATGCTAGAAGAAATCAAGTTTGTTTCTTAAAATCTGAAATTCATGACATAGTTGTCTAAGTGGCAAAAAAAAAAAAAAAAAAAAAGAAAAGAAAAAACCCCCCAAACACCCAACTGTCATCCTCTTGCTGATTAACATACATAGCCAGCATGCTTTCACTTCTTCTTTTTAGGAACCCTCAAATTCCCGTTTCAAACAGGAGCCTAGATCTGTTTTGATACACTGGGTTTTATATGTATTATTCAGTGCTACCATGTATATTGATTTGTCTTACACTGTTTCTTTACACGTCTGGGATCTCATTGGCACACACAGTCTACAGAGTGAACTATACCGCACCAGACCATCGTCTGTTGCCAACAGTCAGCTAGTCACACAATTAAATACACATTGATAACTGATGTTTCAGTTTGATTGTCATTTATTTTTCTTTTAAATAAACTCCCTCTGAATTGAGGAGGCAGGTGTGCTGAGAAACCACACGATGTGGTTCTCTCACTTTTTCTTAAGCAGCCCTACCTACATATTTTAAGTTATAGAAAAACAAACAAAAACCCGACAGCACAAACGGCAATCGTGACTGTCATCCTTTAAATTAGTTCCCTGACTTCTTTATACATCCCTGGTATAACTGATGCATTGTGACGTTCTGCCATGAGTGACAGGTACTCTAAGTGTATGTACAGAGACCTGACCCTTGGTGGGTTTGTAAAGACGTCCATATTGCACAGGAATGAGCTTCTTGCTGACTCAAATAATGGATCGAACATACAGGCTTTCAAATGGTCAACATCCTTAACCAGTCACCACAGTCTAGACTCTGGGGGCAGAGACGAGCAAATCATGGTGATTTGCTGTAACATGGATAATTCCAGGTCGCTCTTTATATTTTGCAAGGTCTTTGCTCCCGCCATTGAATACTTCACACGTTGATCTCCCTCCTGAGTATCCAAAAGTGCTTGGTCTCCCCATTTCCCAGATAGAAGCGAGGGGGAAGGGCCGTAGCAAAAAGCTGTAGCCTGCTGTTCTAGAGAAAATGTGGCGGTAGTTACCAGGGTAGTTGGGAGCTGTCAAGCAGGTGCCTGGAGCCGGCAGCACGGGTGTGTGGGTCATACTGAGGGCAGAATTTGATGTGTAATCTAAGAACAATTCTCTGCAGGGGCATGTCTTCTAATAACCTTAAAAGAATTCCTCAGCTTGGCTTCGCCTAACTGGAACACGGAGTTAAAAAGAAAATCCCATCCCCAAACCGGCAGCTCAGTCTCTCCAGCTGGATTCTGGACATGCTCCCTCCTCTCGCATTCTTCCTTAGAGCGGGCTGACGGCTCCCTTAAGAGCACCCGACTCCTCAGCCACGCACAGAAGGAAGGACGGACACATCCTCTCCGTAGCAGGTGCCTTGATTTATGAAGACAAGTCTCGAAAGCCTTGTTTGCTAGGTAAGCACCCAGAGAGAATGAATTTTATCCCTGAATCAAGTCTCTTTCTCATTCCCACAGTCTCATCATCAGAGCTTTAAAGCATGAAAGGAAATCTGCTAAATTATTCTGAGCTGCCCACTTACAAGGCAGTGCAGACTTTGCCACTGTTACTAAACACACAGAAAGACACTTCTCCCAAAGGCTTTCTAGAAAGAGCCTTTTCTTCTCGTTCATGGGCGTGGTTTATTCTTGCAGCAAGGTCTCTCTCCAGTTGAAGCCCCCAGTGGGTCCATGGGTGAGAGGAAGGATAGGTGGGTCTGTCAGCTGCCATATTCCCGTTTCTCCCAGTTCTTCACAGGAACAAAACCCCAGGTATGGGATCTGAAGTGCGAGCAGTAAAGGAAGGGGAAATAGAAAACAGAAGTTTAATGCTTTCACTCTGACCTACATACAAAGATCTTCAGGTGGCCCTTGGGAATAAGGAATAGTCACAGGAATGGATAGGGGCTTTGCAGACCTGCACATCTTCCAAAAATCAATAAAGGAAAATGAAATGGATAAAACTGACAAATTAGAGGGAAGGGTATTTACATTGCAAAGGGATTCATCAGGAAGATTCATTAAACGGTGAGCTCCCCTAGTGTAATTAAGTAATTGTTTATAGATTGCTGCTTAATAGTGTGGGAGGAAAGAGGACAATCATACAGAAAGCTAAGGTGCTCAGAGCTAATTCCTAATTGTGAATCAAGCTAAAAATGCAGCTCAGACATTTCAGAAATTATATTTGGACAATGGCAGAGATTACGTTATTTTTAAAAATATTTCACCCAGTTTCATCTTTTCTTTCTCTCTTTTTTTATTTTCCCCTTCTTGGCATGGGTATCTGTCATATTCAAAGCTGGAGCCATGGCATCTCTAAACGTATTTTTGTGCATGGGACCAGAGCTGCATTCATGAACAAGACAAAAATCTTTGCCCTCAAGCGGCTTACAGAGTAATGGTTAGACACAGATGCATAAATAAATTTTTTAAAAAATGAGAAAAGCATTGCAATAGAGTTTGAATCAGGTTCTCTGGGGGCAGATACAGGAAGCATGTAAGTCAGCCTGGAGGGAAGTGTGTGGGAGGGCAGCTGATGGGAAAGCCTCTTCCACAGGCATGAGAAGAAGAATCCAGATGTGTTGGCCATTCTCATGGGTTTTGTCTCGTGGCCTTGTTCCTGGTTTGCCTTGCGGCCTGATCGTTTTAGATCACTGCTTCCTTTGGCCTACCTCCCAGGCCCTCTCTCCTAGCTGAGCTGTCAGATGCTCTGTTTGGGTCCACTCACCCCTCTTCATCCAATCCATGGCTCCTCAGGGAAATCCAGACAATTTGCTTAGAATTCTTAGCTACTTCCTAAATTTGCGCTCTTAGAAACTGAAATTCACTGAAGCCCATCTTTCGCTCTTACACAAGGCCTAATAAAGTGCCTTACACAGAACACACTCAGTACCTCTCGGCTGAGTCAGTCAATACATGCATCTTCCCAGCTTCGGGGGAAACACACGCTTCGAACACCGTAGCTAACAGCCAGTCAGGCAACTGTTGTAAACTGCTTGGCGCCACAGGCCTGAGATAGAAATATGAATTACCTTGCGGACCATTTGTACGAAGTCCTTGGAGTTCTGAGGAGACAGCCCCTGAAGCTGGCAGGTACACGCTTCCAGGGAGGATGCATGAGCCACAATCAGGATGTTATTTCCTGGGGGAAGAAAAGCAAGGACTGGGAAGACCATTTCTTTATTTATTTGAGAGAGACAGAGAGAGAGTGGAGAGGGGCAGAGGGAGAGAATCTTCAGACCCCCACTGAGTGCGGAGCCCACTGTGGGATGCTTAACCGCCTGAGCCACCCAGGCGCCCCTGGGAAGACCATTTCTATAAAGACCTATGTCAACTTTGTAAATACCGGAGGTCAACTGTTCCAGGGAGGGACAGACATTCTCAAGAATGTGACAGTTTGTCCAAGCAGTATTTTGAAATGCTTTGTATTGTTAAGGCAGCCTAATATCCTTAAAAAAAAAACACAACTTTTAATCTGAAAATAATTATAGATGCATAGGAGGCTATAATTATGTTTATATATAATATGTAAATATATACAATGTATAAAATTACATATCGTATATATGACATTGTGTAATATATACAGAAACATATACACATGCGTATGTGTACATAGTACACGGTTTTGTATATAGTATATATACACATATGCACACCAGGGAGGTCCCACATACCAGGCATCCAGCCTCCTCCAGTGGAAACATCTTGCCTAGCTTCGGTACTCCAGCCAAATCAGGAAATGGGTGCTGGTGTAATCCACGGTTTACTTAGATTCCACCAGTTTCTCTTTATAAACACCAAAAACAAGACACAAAACTATTCTATGTCTACAGGGCTCTCTGCTACTTCTTCTAATACAGTTTTCAATGTTGCCACCATGGAACTGGGAGCACTTGATACTTTCCGGTTGATAGACTATGCTGATGCGTGTCTTTACAGCGGGCAGCAGTGGAGTAGTAAATGAAATGAGTGGTTTATCAATGTTAACTGAGAGGTGGCAATCAACTACAATATTGCTGACCAGGGCCAGCCCCTGTTAACATTTTGGTGTGTATAATTCCAGGTTGGGCTCTACGAAGATAAATAACCGAAGAAATGGTGGAAATGGGCATTTACTTTTGCAATCCTTTCTTTCTCTAAAAATTGATAGTGAATAGTCTTATTATGTATCATGAAATATTTGAGTTCAGTGTTCATCAAATTCAGTAACAGACTTGAGTCTTCCAGAACCCTGCTCTTGGTTAATGGTAGCAGTGACAGTGTGTCGGTGAAGGTGGACTCGTGTACGGGTGTCCGTACTCCCGGATCAAATCATAGGCAAGAACAGAGTTGTGCTAAAAAACAAAACAAAACTCGTAACCTTGTAACAGGAATCTTCCTTCACAAAGTGCAAGCTAAATAGCCATAATGCAGAATTCTAAGTGATTTCGTATAGTAACTAAGTCTGGTATATTCCCATGGCATAGCTACCATTTTAGGTACTTGAGAGAATATTACAAATTTAACATGAAAGTGTCTATAAGAAAGTCGGGAAATACTTTTCTTTCTTAGTAAGCAAGTCTGCTAAAGCAAGCTGAAACATGTTGAACAGCTTATAGACCATGATAGAGGAATGACCACATGTTTAAATAGAGAGTCCAAAATGATATCACCTACCTTTACTTTTACACTCACTTATTATTTCTTTTGTCACTTGGAAACTTCTACTAATGTAAGTGTCATAGGATTCTGAAACCACTAATTTGCTGACTGGAATGTGAGGTCTGCAAGAGAAAAAAGGAACAAAGGCAATGAAAACATTGTGATCCCAAGACGAAGCACTTGATAGGATTCTAAACTTCTCTTTCGAGACCTTTCTAGAGTTTCCGTATTTCTGTTTATCCATTTCCCTAGAAAGGATGGAAGTATAGGGAAGAGTAGTTCCACGCTATGGAAACGGGGTCGAAATGTACAGAATGTGCAGAAATAAAGGCTGTGCACGCAAGGTGTCAGAGTGACCGGTGGAAAAGTGAAACAGTACAGTGACACTTGTGGGTTAACTTGTAAGCAGTTTGACTAGTTTTCTGACCATCAGTGCTGGGTCATACGGCTAACAGGAAGCAAAGCAGAGCTTTAATCTCTTTATCTCTGTAGATCACCAGAGATCTCCCAAGCCCCTCTTCTCTAGCCTTATACTCCAGAAACTGTAAGAATAGGTTTTGTTTATTTTTAAATTTTTTTCCAGTTTTATTGGGATAGAATTGCCACTTAACATTGTGTAAGTTCAAGGTGTAAAAGTGTTGATCGGGTGCACCTATATATTACAAAACGATTTCCACCATAGTGTTAGCTAACACCTCCGTCACGTCACATAATCACCGTTTCCTTTTTGTGGTGAGAACATTTAAGATCGACCCTCCTGGCAACTTTCAAGTATACAATACCGTATTATCAACTGTAATCACCACACTGTGCATTAGATCCCCAGGACTTATAACTAGAAGTTTGTATCCTTTGACCAGCATCTCCCCATCTTCCCCATCCCCCAGTCCTTGGAAATCACCCTTCTGTTGTTTCTCTGAATTTGGCTTTTTAGAATCCAGATGTGAGTGATATCATGTGCAGATATCTCGAGCTCCTGTATTCATTTCCTTTGAATATATACTCAGAAGTGGGATTGCTGGATCATACGGTAGTTCTATTTTTAATTCTTAAAGGAATCTCCATATTGTTTTCCATAGTGGCTACACTGATTTACATTCTCACCAACACTGGATAGCTCTCGTCTTTTTAATGACAGCCATTCTAACAGGTGTGAGGTGGTATCTCATTGTGGTTTTAAATTGCATTTACCTGATGACTAGTAATGTTGACATCTTTTCTTGTACTTGTTAGCCATTTGTATGTCGTCTTTGGAAAAATATCTGTTAACTTCTGCCCATTTTTAAATCAGTTTTTTTTTAAACTATTGAGTTGTAGGAGTTCTTTATACGTTTTAGATATTAACCCCTTATCAGATATATGATTTGCAAATATGCTCTCCTATTTTGTAGGCTGCTTTTTCATTTTTTGGATTGTTTCTTTTGCTTTGCAAAAACGTTTTAGTTTGATGGCGTCCCACTTATTAATTTTGGCTGTTACTTGTGCTTTTGGTCACATCTAAAAAATAGTTGCCAAGATCAACGTCAAGGAGCTTTTTCCCTATATTTCTTCTAGGGGTTTTATGGTTTCAGTTCTTAAGTTAAAGTCTTTAATTCATTTTGAGTTAATTTTTGTGACTGGTATATCTGCATGCTGTTATCCATTTTCCCAACACCATTTATTGAAGAGACTATCCTTCCCTGAGTATTCTCAGGTCCCTTGTTAAATGTTAGTTGAACATGTATTTGAGAGTTTATTTCTAGGCTGTCAATTCTGTTCCAGTGGTCTGTATCTATTTTTATGCCAGTACCATACTGTTTTGATTAGTATACATTTGTAGTATAGTTTGAAATCAGGAAGTGTGATGTTTCCAGCTTTGTTGTTCTTCATTGGGTTTACTTTGGCTATTTAGGACCTTTTGTAGTACCATATAAATTTTAGGATTTTTTTTTCCTGTGGAAAACACTATAGGGATTTTGATAGGGATTGCATTTAATCTATAGATGGCTTTGGGCAGTATGGACACTTTAATATTCTTCTGATCCATGAACATGGGATATCTTTCCATTTGTGTCTTCTTGTTTCTTTCAGCAGTCTTGTATATTTCAGTGTACAGATCTTTCACCTCTTTTGTTGATTTCATTCCTAAGTATTTTATTGTTTTCAATGCTATTGTGAATGGAATTGCTTTATTTCTCCTTCAGATGTTGTTAGTGCACAGAAACAAATTATTTCTGTATGTTGATTTTTGTATCCTGCAGCTTTACTGTGTTTGTTGATTAGTTCTCACAGTCTTATGGTGGAGTCTTTAGGATTTTCTATTATAGAATCATATGATCTACAAAGACATTTTGACTTCCTTCTTTCCAATTTGGATGCCTTTTATTTCTTTCTCTTGCCTGTCTACTCTGGATAGGCCTCTCAGTACTTTGTTGAACATGAGTAGTTAAGAGTTGGCCTTGTTCCTGATCTTAGGGGAAAAGCTTTCAATCTTTCACCATGAGTTTGATGTTAGCTGTGGGCTTGTCATATATGGCCTTTATTATGTTGTGGTGTATTCCCTCTATACCCAACTTGTTGATCATTTTTATTAAAGGATGGGGTATTCTGTCAAATGATTTTTCTTCATGAGTTGAGCATATGATTTTTAACTTTTATTCTACAAATGCAGTATATCATATATTGATTTTTGTATGTTGAACCATCCAGGCATCCAAGGGATAAATCCCATTTCATCAGTGTATGATTCTCTTAATATGCTGTTGAATTTGGTTCACTAATATTTTGTTGAGAATTTTTACATCTATATTTATTAGAATATTGGTCTGTAGCTCTCTTTTCTTACAGAGTCCTTATCTCTTTCCTATAGAGTACTTACCTGGCTTTGGTATCGGGGTAATGCTGGCCTTGTAAAATGAGTTGGGGAGTTGTAAGGATAGGTTTTAAATGTAGATATTCGGTCTGTTGGATTTGTTAACTTATGAAATCTTCATCAGGCTTTCCCGTTTTTATTTTGAACACAGACCATACACCTAGAAATAAGTAAAGCTCAGGAAACAGAGATGGAGAGAACCCAGTTTCTGTGCTTGAGGCACTCTCAGCGTGTGGGTGGGGTGTGCAGGCTACTCATGCAAATGATAATTATGTACACTGTACAAAGGAGCATAAGAGGATGATCAAAGCAGGGCCCTCCCATCTTGGGGACACTGCATGCCTTCAATCTCAGCCACTTCTGCCTGCTCCCATCTCCCTTTAGAGTTGCTAGTCTTTGAGAAGTGTATCTTGTTTTTGAGTACACCTATATCATATTTTCTGTTGTATTTTGTCTTTCATTGTTGGTGTTTAGTGGCTGACAGTTGGAGGTGGTCGTGAGTCCTTAAGATGAATTCACATGGCATCTTGATCAGAATACATCACTGCTGCTGCTGCTACTACAAAGATTTACTGAGAGGTTCCCATGTGTCAGGCTCTGTGCAAAGTGTACTATTTGTATGCTTTGAACAGCAACCCTTCTGCAAATTCTCTTCGTGGTTGACAAAACTGAGGCTCAGAGAGGCTAGAGATGATCTGCCTATACTTCCACCATTAGCAACTCTCAGGCCCTGGATTTGAATCTGGGTCTGAGATCACTACCTGTAAACCCAGAGGCATTTTGGATGGCTTTTGACAGCGGTGCCCCCTCAAGGCTGCCCTTTTGTGCACTTGGGTTTCCTGTCCAGAGAGGAAGACTGGCATTCTCAGTGCCATCCCCATCCATTTGAAGGAAACCCACGCTCATCGAAATCACATTCCCTCAGCAAGCATACTTCTCCTAGGAAACAACCTTCTGAGTCTCACAACACCCTGGGGGATAGACGGAGCCATGAATCACCACTTTTAGGGATGGACCTCATTGTTCTGGAGCAAACTCTTTTCCACCCCCACGTCTCATCCAGTTCCATTACCGCTGACATCACCTGGTTTCCCAGGAGCCCTGCACAGTGACAAAAAGGCGCTTTGTATGGCTCAGGGAATCATGTCCACGGTGAGATCACACTGTCATGTCTGAGATTTGTACAAGTGAAGAGAAGGTAGATGCTGGGACCCAGTTTCCTGGTCAGTTCTTGCCTTGAAGTGGAACCTATGAAAGGTTTCCATGGTTGAACTAGTTCTGACAAGGGTAGGACAGAGTCCAAGCTTCCTCACCCCTGTCGCAGCATGCACCAGACACCACGCTTCTAGCCACAGCTGCAGGACCCACGTACTGTACGCAGAGTCAGGTAGGCCTCCAACCACCCACCAGACCTGGAACCCAGAGCACTGGGTGCTCAGGTAGCAAGACGGGAACAGTGTTCTCCCGGTACGTGCTCTACTCCCCACACTGCTTTGACCTAGGCTATCGTGCAGGCTTCTGCCTTAAGCCCCACGCCAAAGTAGGATTCCTTGCCCCCTAACACTCCAGACTCATGACCCATCCGCATACCATTGCCCTAGCACCCCTAGGTAGAGCCCTGTTCTGAAGCCCGATCCAACTGGTGTATATTTTGCCTTTTTCTGCCTTGATCCTTCTGGCCCAGCTCCCTGAGACTGGGACTGCTTTTTACGCCCAGCCCCCAGGCTCGGTCTTGGGGCCTGTGGATGACGCTTGGGTATCAGTCACCAGGCTGGTTTTTCCTTAACCTGCTCCCATCCCCCCTCCTTCTTGTTCCAAGGTGCCAGGACTCTAAGTGGTGCCTGCTTGACGTATAATACCCTATCAGTCCTTGCCCGTCTGCCCATCACATTTATTCAACTATTTGGGCATCGCTACTTGCTTCAAAAGGTCGGCACACTTGGCATAATTTCAGAGGGACTTTAGGGGCTGTGGCTCTCGTGCTTTATTGTTGACTTTCACGATTTATAGAGGCTTAATCCTTTTCTCCCCCTTGTATGCAAAGTGGTTGAATTGAATTTTGATTTTCTGTAGAAGAAAAGAAAAATCTGGAATAAGGACCATGTCCTGGCATTCATCCTTCTGCTTGTTGCTGCGTGTGCACTGAAAGGCTCAGACAGAATGATTCTGGAGAACTTTGTAAATGAGCTTGGGAAGAATTGCAGGATGCAGTTAAGGGGGAAACTGAAGACATGGTTGGCCCAGGTTGGCTGGGAGGTGCTGGGGGGTGAGTCAGGAATGTCATTTCATCCATGTTGGCAATAACTCACCCTCTTTCCAGCCCAGAGGGATGAGGGCTGTTGGCATGGGGACAATAACTTATTGCCATTTCCCCCAAAGGATGGAAAAACAGTTGCCGTAGGGTAGATAGGATAGGGCAAAATGTGAAGTGCAGTTGGGCCTTGAGCAACATGGGTTTGAACTGCATGGGTCCACTTCTGTGTGGATTTTTAAAATAAATACAGTACAGTACTGTGAATTTATTTTAGGATTTTCTTTTGTCTAGCTTACTTTATTGTAAGAATACAGTATAGACTACATAAAACAAAATATGTGTTCATTGACTACGTTATCGGTAACAATTCTGGTCCACAGTAGGCTAGTAGTCGCTGAGTTTTCGGGAATCTAAAGTTATATGTGACTTTGTGTGGGGGTCAGCACCCCCACCCCCTGCATTGTTCAAGGGTGAGTTAGGGGATCTGATTGATTGGTTTAATCTTATTTTTGAGAAATGCTAATTCCTTTAAGCAAGTAGCACACATTAATTTATGGGGTTATCTGAAGTTTTGTTTACAGAAGAGGAAAATGAATATGGAGAAAAGACATTTTCTCCCATCTTCGCCAGAAGCTCACATTGCTTCATTTGTGGTTTGTGTAGGTATTTGAAATGAAAGGTCACAGGATATCACCAGGAGGAAACTGCTGTTTATATTGGCCACTTGCTTCAAATTCTGCCTTAAGAAATATGAACTTAATTCCCCACTATAATGGGCGTGAGTATCCCTTCTCAGGGACATTTTATAAACCTCTGAGTGGAGTTTTGAGAGTTAAGAATTCACCAGTCATAATATAGTTACATTAATTGCTGACATGTGGATTATTCATTTGTGATCAATCTAGAAACACTTCTTTTTACTCCGAGCACAGTCTGGTCTCATGGAAAAAGCAAAGGACTAGGAATGGGGAGATGGGAAAGCGGATTAGATTATACAGTGCTTGACACGCAGAAAATGATCAACAGAGATTAGTTGTTGCCATCATTGTTATGTGTGGTTACTAAACGAATGACTTTAATAAGTAAGAGAGTACAAGCAGCTTTCCTAAAGTGTCTCGCCTGTATTCTGGGGTTCTGGCAACAATAAATGAAGATAAGGAGAATTAAAAATGTTTTGAAAAATGACAGTCCAAGGCAAGACCTTGTCATTTTCCTTAACCCCCCAACAAGCTTCTGGAACTCCATTGTGCTTAGCTGGTGCAGGATCCTGGAATGCAAAGGGGTTTTATCATTGACTGAAAGAGACCTAATAAAGTCAGGAAAGCCCAATGTGGGGGAGGGGGATATAATCCACACTCGCACTAAATACGAGGGAATGCTGGCTTTCTCTGGTCGTGGTTGTTTCAAATCGTAACTCGACTCCCACCACGAGGGACACCTGCCCCTGGGCTACGCCTGGTTCTTCATTTCCTTAGCTGGCCTGAGCTGGTGTAGAAAAGGACTTGCACACTGACTCTGGGACGTAGAAGCTCAGGGGGTTACCTGTAGGTTGTATCAACACTCAGGTCGGCGGCAGCTAACTCTGATGGGGGTATCCACGCGGGTAACGTGTTCCCAGCGACCCACTTCGTCCACTCAAATAAGCCAGGCTCTACGCGGATCTTCAAGTGGTTTTCTTGTTGTAAACCTTAGACGTAAAATGAAATGAAGATAAAGGAATGGCCACTATATTCTCAGTGGAAAAGTAAATGAGAGGCCAAAGGGCCCTACAAGTTCTGGTAAATCTATTCTCTTTTCTGGCCAGTTGCTACATATAGCTAAAAGAAGATGGACGCATGTGGGTTTGGTCAAGGGCTTTTAATTTCCACGTATGACACACATACAAGTTTAACACACTGGCCCCACCAACAGGATGTGCACTGGCTTTACGTGGTGTCTGACTTAAGGAAAGAAACGCAAGTCATTACCCATATCATGTGCACACATCTGTGACTACTAGAATCGCTCTAAGGGAAGTCCCAAGATGGCCTTGCTAAGAAACTTCAGAAATTCTCTAAGCATCCACTGCTCTACCATAGCTTACACTGTATTTGAATATCATGTAAACTATTCATGTTCTCTACCAGAAAATCCAATTTTGAGTATTTCCAAGTGCCAGTGCACAAGTCCTGTGTCTTCTCGGAGTGTAATTACCCTCAGAGTAGGACTTGTCCCTGTTTAACTTTCTTTATATTGCCTTTAGCCCAGTTTTTTAATAAAGTATTTTAATATATAAATGCATTCCGGTTTACTCAAGGAAAAGAAGCATCAAAGGTAGTGTCCATTCTTCATTGGCTTGGCTATTTCTGGCTCATTCATTTATTTGGTATAAGCGAATAGTTTCACTCTTGTTTCTACTCATTTTCCTTCCAGTGAAATGAGAATGGAGATCCCTGTAACTCAAGCTTCCCCAGATTTCAGGGTGAAAGTTGAGGATCTTTATAGCAATGGTGCCTTTATAAGCCATCCAATTAACTACAGAAACAGGGATGATTAAGGTTCGTAGATACTCAGAAGCACCGTTGCTACTATAAACAAGAAGAAAACAGACCAGAGTGGGAGGAAATGATGTCACTCTTTCACTGCGAAAAAAAAGGATCACACTCTGGAGGCTCCAAATTCTTGCCAGACAACGGTACTTCACAAACCTACCATTCATCCAAGAGGGCTTTACATTTTCAAGCAAAAAATGATCTGTATGATCCTTTCATCTAATACCACCAGAGTATGATTTCAGGAGGCTTGCAAAGACATCTTCCAAAAGAATCATGGCTAAACATTCCACATTTGAAGCTTTCCATTGGCTAATGTCCCATAAGTCTAGGATAATGTAGGTGTAGGGCTGTCTAGAGGCAGAAGGAGGGACTCGCCGACTTTTATCAAGTCTAACCTTTCAGGATGTTGTATGCAGTCTGAACGCAGCGCAGGGATGGGGAGCAATAGACGTGGTCGATAATGGTGTTGCTCTCCAATAAGGCTTCCCCTGCAAAGGAAGGCAAAGAAGAATCAGTTTGCTCCATTTACGCAGCCTCTGCTGGGGCTCAACGCGGGAGCAGGCGGCAGGCAGACCCTGCAAACCCCTTTTTCAGTGGGGGCTCACAGAGAGCCGGCATTTTTCACTTTGTTTCCAACCCGTCCCCTCATCAGTGTTTCTGGAAAAGATCCCAAATGGAAGACCCCCTCTTGTCTTTTTCTTTCCTTCTCTCTGGTCCTAACAAGCAGGAAAATACCCATCTAGGAGAGATCCAGAAACACGAGAACGCTCTGATTTCATGCTTGGCGATACAAACGGGATGGTTTGTACTGTGACAATTAGATCCTGCGCTGAACAAGATCTCACACACTTCTTTCCTCTACTGGATAAAGTCTAAACACCTTAATATGGAGGGGCAAGGTCTCGGTGAACTCGTCTTTATCCAGCTCACCAGCCTTATCGCGTGGGGCTCACAAGCCGTGTTCTAGAAAGAGAGCTTTTCCTCTAAGTCCTTCAGATGTTGTTGCTCACATCTATGACTTCATGTTGTTCTCCGGCGCCTTCTCCTCCCCACTTCTGCGTGGTTTTTTCTTTCTGCTCCCAGGATACTCTGTACACAGTTCTCTTCTTGAATATACTCAGGATGTATGATATTCATCCACTTTTAAATCTGTTTCCCTGAGGGTGGGGGCTCTCGCTTGGATCCCCAACCCCTAGCGTAGGGTCCTCCACAAAGTAAGTGATCAGTGAATGTGTGACATGATCGAATAGCACGAGGCTGCTGTCTCTGCCTGGCAGGTATGGAAGAGACCTGCAACGAACTGATCATCTTCAAAGGATCCAGTTGGCCTCTCTACATCCAGCCACTCCAGGCTTCCCTCCTCCTCACCCCTGCACTAGAAGCTGACCTTGCCCCGTCACTGGGTGATACAGCCCTCCGGGGGTCACACCTCATTCACTTTGGTAAACCAGCCCAGCGCCAAGCACAGTGTTCTGAACTTCTGGTTACATAATAAATCCCTTTTGAATTGGGGAAATAAACTACTTGTAGGAAAGTTGTAGAAAGCCAAAGAAAGTGTCCTGGCATGGCCACTGGAACCAGTCTTTGGAACAAGTGGCCAGAAAAGGCTGTGCAGTCACTCCAGGACACTCACCCACCAGCCTTGCTTGCATACATCCAAACACGGTGATTGGAGCATCTTTCTCATAATCCCGGAAACCACCGCTCCGCTGAGGTAAGCTGTGAGGCATGTTCAGGTTGGTGCGTATGTAGCGGCCTGGCCAAAAAAAAAAAAAAAAAAAAAAGACAAAGGATGACTTTTTGTTTTCCATAGGACTTCTGTTGCTGACCCTCACAGCCCCCCATTCCTATTCCTTCTGGGCCAAAGAAACTGAAATGAACTTTCTAGAAAACCATGAAGCGGACACTTTTCCTCTGGTAGAGTCTTGGCATCCACTCCTGCATTCTGTGGACAAAAGTGATGAGACAGTTTTTAAGCGAAAGTAACAACCACACACTCTAGAGGAGGAGGATTCCGTGATATGCAAGCCTCTCAATCTTAGACGCGCCGCCCGGATGAAAACGGAACCAAAATAAGCCAGTGTGACTTAATGGAGGGAATTCGGGCCACAGAATCAGGACACTGGTTTCTGCCTCTGCCAAATGACCATGGGCAAGACGTGTGCCATCTTTGGTCCCTGGTGTCCCAGTTTATAGAATGGGGACAAGAACACTCAAGACCATCAGGAAGGACTTACATTGTAACCGATTATAGGCATTTCCTACAGCATGCAAACAACCATAAAGGACTCCACCTAGACAAACGTAGCTTGACTGTGCCCCCTAGAGGCCGTGATAGGTATGCCGATGCTAAGCAGGTCAACTAACCACTCACCTTTGGCATCAAAGCACTGGGAGAGCCAGTACTTCCCAAACACAACGTCCATCCTCTCCCCGTGCCGACACACAAAGAGGCATCTCTTTTGAGGGCCGGGCTGGCTACTGACCCTCAGAGGCTGCAGAGAAAGAAAGGCTGTTAGTGGGGGAATCACATAAGAAAGTGAACACGCCTGGGAGCCAGGTGCCGGAGGAGCGGAGCTGAGCTCTAGAAAAGTCAGCCAGCGTAGGACTTGGACGGATCCCGTAACTACCTGGGATTTAGCTTGGCCCATCTGTACAATGGGGGCAGTGAGACTCCTCCCACAGACTTCACAAGTTATTCTGAGGCTCAAATGAGATGAATTGCAGTGCAGGTGTTTTATAAAATCAGAGGGTGGTGAAGACTGTCGCACACCATTGCTGTTGCTAGGGCTGTTCACAGGAGTAGCATCTGGCCAGTGCTAAAATGTGAAGACCACTTGCGTTACAGCTCCGAGGGAGAGCTAGCCAGTGTGTCAAGCTAGCCATCCAGTCCTCCCTAAAAGGGATACTTCATCAACAACTTCAGGGAGTGAGGACTTTTATCACAAAAGTGTCTGCCTCACCTCTAACGTAGGGTGGTTAGACCATATGGTTGGTCGGTCTCCCCCAACTTTGACTATTCTGATCACACTTTTGGCTCTATTGTCTGACTACATGCGTGCTGGCGTTCCCAGAAATGGTTCGGGGAGGACAGTTGCTCCCTCTGAGTGATGGAATAGGCAAGTCCAGTCAAAGGCATGCCCAAATGACTTCAGGTTCTAGAACTGCTGGGTGGATCCTTACAGATGTTTCTCTGTTCCTTCTTGTTGATAGTTGGCTATTCCCAGTTTCCCCAGTGTGGCCAGCACTTGATACTTGCTGCCAGTTAGTTGCCCTGAGAGGGTTAAAATGTGGGACAGTGCCACGATCTTCCCCGTTTCTTCTCCTACTCTTCCCCAATTCAAGCTTGGGCTCCAGCCAATGCGATCTAGTCTCTTGCTCCTCAACTTGCCTTTGTCTCTATTGTTCAGAAGGATCCCCACCCCCACTCTCCATTCTGCAGCGTTCCTGACATATATTGAGCACTCGGATATATGCAAGTACTCATAGTGTGCCAGGCACTGGGCTAAGAGCCTTATTTTCTTTAATGTCACAGTGGCCTCAGAAATAGAACTCTTATGATTTTACAGATAACGTGTCCTCCTGTTTGCAGGGCCACATTCTCTACCAGCCTAGACCCAGATGTGGTAGGTGCTCTCTGTCCCACCCACGTGACTCTTCCTAGCCTTATGTTTCTGTGTATCTTTTACCATTTTGTGCCCTTTCTCCCCGAGAGATCGGGGACCCTTGGGGGCAGCAAGGGCAAGCCCTCCCACCTAGCAAATACGTGCCCAGTGACTCCTGAGTAGAGTTGAGGGCGTGACCCCGCCGGTCAGCGTTACCTGCGTGGGCTGGCAGATGATAGTCAGGGGCGCCGTCTCCCCCAGGCCCTGGTCCTCATACGGCCGCCTCTCCAACACACCATCACCAAATGAGAGCGCGTTAGGAGATGCTGTGTTTAAGATCGAGTAAGAACTGCGGGGGAAGATAAGGGAGACGGTAACTGGCCAGAATTCATCTGCACATCACTCTTGGGCTCAACAGGGGGGTGGGAGTCAGCTGGAAGCACACCCTGGGCGGTGCCGTGGTTGGGATGGTGGAGCGGGGGGCGCACCCCATTTCTGGAGAGGAACATCTTGTTTTATACTGAAGTCTTGCAGTTAGTAAATTGGGGGTGGATGGATTTCTGTACTTGGAACAGATGCGTCTGTCTCTCCGGGCAGGGATGAGGCCCTGGGTTTAGAATGCCCCAGGCAGGCTTGGCCCCAACACATGCTAAAGAAGAAGGAGCTATCAATTTTGTACCATTGTTTCCAGCTACTTTTCTGGCTCAAAAGAAAAACAAAACCACCCCACAATTCCTGTTGCCTTTCATCTTTTCCATGGTGATTTCCATCTGAACTGACGAGGTGGGGGGGGGGGTTACTAACTCCATCACTCTGCCCGTGGCTCCTAGCGATCAAAGAAGCCTTATGGTCATTCTCCCCTATTCCACCTTCTTCCCTTGCCCCACCCCTCTCCCCACCTTAATAATACCTCCAACGAGCTGATTGAATACAGAATTATTTCAGAGGCGGCCATTCTCACCAGATGTAAGGAGCTGTGAGCCAAGAGCTCTCATTTCTGGGGGTAACACTAACTGCAGAAGCCCCAAAGAGGTCTCGCTGATGGGGGGGGGCAGCAAATTAGGCCATGTTCAAATGATTTTGATTAGCGAGGCTTCCAAAAGGCTTTATCTACTAAACATTGCCATGTAAGTACGGTCGTGAGGCAAATCCAGTGAACATCTCCTTCTGGCTCACCGAGCAGTGTTCAAGGGAGAGCACTGAAATTTTAGATTTCTTGCTTCTTTGTAACTAGGGTAGCCGTTCATTTGAGTCTGCTCGGCACAGTCTCGGTTTGTACCTGATGCCCTCATCTGTTCAGGAATATTAAATGTTAACACAGTGGTCGTCTTTGAAATTCATCTTGGAAAAGAACTTTTTATAGTCAGCAATATAACAAAGCTGACTGGTTGTGAGGCAAACCATTTTTTAAATGTTAGGATTTTTAATAATTTCAGGGCTCTGTCCACTCTCCGAAGTACCCCCCCCTCTTTGTGATTGTACATAGACTCAGCCCTCCTTCCACACGAAGGTTTCCAAAGCCTTCTGCCTGGAAAAAGTGACATTTCAGCCCTTGCGCCTATCAGAATCAGCAGGGGAGCTCTGCCCCACGTGCCCCAGATGGTGATTCAGCAGATCTGGGGTGGGAAGCTGCCGCCAACAGAGCTGCAGGAGCGAGTGTGAGTGCAGCCCGAGAGACCCAGTGAAAAAAATCAAGTGCCATTCGCAGTCCGATAGGCGGGCGCTGTCCTTTGCAAACATCACCGTTAAATTAGAAAATTCGGTATCACTGTCTGATTCATTAAAGCTTCAAGGCCTGAAATGTCTGCATAGAGGGAATCATCTTGACATCTTGCTTGTGCACGTCCTTTAATGTCTTTCCTTTCTTAGAGCTGTGAAGGCACCGGCAGAATCCCTTCAGCTCCACGGCAAGGAGAATGCCAACCTCCTTCTCTTCTTACCTGTCATTGTGATCAAAGCACCTGACTCCCTCTGAGACAGTTCAGTTCTGTCAGTGCCAGGAAGACAACATCTGGATGCTTTATGTTGAGAGTACCGGAGGGAGGAAGCTGAAGCCCGAGACCCAGGACATCTCAAGTACTAGTGGGGATACTGGCACCTCCCTAGGATACATCAGTCCTGTGGGTGAAGCCCAGAAAGGACCAGCCAGACGCAGGAAAAGATTTCCTTAGAAGGGACTTAGAATTGAGAAGAACAGGGCAGAAGGAAAGGGTTGTGAAGGGTAACTGACCCCAAGTCCCTACTCGTTGCTTGGATCCCCTCTGCAACTTCCCATCAAGGCAGCCAGGTCATTCTGGAGTACCTCCTGGGCCGCTACCCCCTCGAGGCTAACTGGTTAGGGGAGAGAGAGAGAGAGACGATCTGTCTTCTAGGGAGCCTCCTTAAGTCACGTCTGCTTCTGGGGTTAAATAGGAAAGAGCAGTTCTCCTACAGGATCACCTCTGTGAAGAGACATTTGATTTGACAAGCATGTAGGAGAGGACTGGAAAACACGAGGTGGAAAGAAAAGAAAAATCCTCAAGCTGATGGCTTTTTAGATTCAGTGCTGTTATATATGTGACACACTGATCAATGTAAAGTCAAGTCCTGTAGTCTCAACACTCCCGTGGCGTGAATGCAGTTCCTACCTCCATCTCACAGATTAACAAACGGGCTCAGAGAGGTAATGTAACTTGGCCAAGGTCGCACAGCTTTTAAGTGGGTGTATTAGTGATTACGGTGGCCTAACACCTAATGTCGGTACTTCCCCACTCTGAGCAGCCTTGGCTGTGGCAGCTGAGAGTTTAACTTCAGACGTGGTTCCCAGGGCCACATCCTCACTAGTAATCTCTCCAAACAAGAGGAGAGGACACGCAGACCTCCCTGTGGTCTGTGAGCCAGTGTCACTGTGTTTCGGCCTGAGCTCTAATTTGGACGGGAGTGGATCTGGAAACACTGATCTGAAATGGGTCAGCAGGGCTTCTCAGACTTTTCTCCCATTTCTAGCCTGACTTAAAAATGTGGTCTGGGCACTGTGCATCAGACAAACCATCTCAGTCCTCCACGTGTTCACGTGCATTACGCTTCACGTGTTTTTATAGGGATAACGTGGTGACTTTGGACATCCAACTTACATGTTCAGAAACACTTCCAAAAAAGCGAATGTTTGGGGAACGTGAGGCAGCTCTGAGCTCCCGCGTGTGCCACTAAACACTCCAGGGCGGGGGTGGGGGGAGGCTGGAAGGAAGAGGAAGGGACGGCGGGGCAGGGGATCATAGAGGAAGAAGATGTTCTTTCCCATCTCTGGGTTTGTGGTTTGTCTGCTGGCTGCTAACTGGGGGTAGAGAATCTTTTCTTTTCTTTTCTCCCTCCAGGCAAAACACTCGCTGAAACCACCCCTCTCTGCTTCTCTGGCGGTAATAACAATGTTCGCCACCCCACGCAGCTGGTGCTCAGAGCTTCCGGCTCGCAGCCACGTTGGCACATGGCAAGAGGGAGGGGAGACGAGCCAGCGTGCGCGCCCTGGCGAGATGCCCGAGGACGCTGGGGAAGGGCTGGCTTCGAGCTGCTCCGATTAAGAAAGAGAAGGTGCCTCTCGTTCCCATTTTATCTGTCCAGACAAAGCTGGCCATCTGAATCAGGCCATTCGGAACATGGGATCAGTTTGGTTTGGGGGCAAAACAGTAGTGGGGATGGGTGGACAGTTACCACTCTAAAGAAGACTAAGGGCCACCATGCGTCTTTTCTAGGTTCTGGCAGTTGCCCATTTCCTTAGACGGTCTCTCTGATCTAGGCATTTATGTGCCCAGCCTGAGGACTTGCTCAGGGTCGCCCAACAAGCGAGGGGCAATGAGGTCCCCTGGTCCTCGCAAACCCCATCACTCTTGGTCTGGCTGGCATAATGGGAACCTGTCCTGCTGTTCTGGGGAGTCAGACCACTGTTGAGCAATGACCCGGGACGAAGGGTACAGAAGCCCAAAGGCCATGAAGTCTCAGCACTGGGATGACCCACATTTCAGCTGGTGAGATGGTCCCTCCACCTGCCTCTTGTAGTCTCTGATCAGGAACTGAGACCGTGTCATCAAGTGGCGCAGGCAGAGAGCAGGAGAGTGGATCCGTCCATCCTTTCCCTCCTGCCCCCCGTCAGCCCTTTCCTGAAGGCCCTGAACCAACAGCTTTCTTCCCCCACGAGTTCCTTTCCTGTTACTGCCACCCGTGTGGTCCAGGCTCACGTCTGTTTCCCACCCCCTCCTCCCAGGCTGCCGCGTTCTCCCCGAAGCAGCGGGTAAAGGACTCGAGTCTGCTCACCCATGAAATATCCAGGTGCTGCACTCGTCGGCCTTGGTAATGTAGTTCTCAGGCAGGAGTCCGGAGCAGCCGGTGCTCAAGGACGTGCCGTAGACCCAGCCCTCGCTGGTGCTGGTCTGCTCCATTGGAGACATGAAGATGAAGTCCCCGGGGCTCAGCTCCAGCTCGTCGTCATTTTGTGGGGTGTAGGGGTAGATCACCTGTAATGTCTGAAAGAGGAAGAGAGGGAGGAGGGAGGCCCATGTGTGACCCAGTCTGAGTGCCTCCTGGGCCCATCTGTGTTCTGCTTTAACGGCGCACAAATCCAGATGTTGACATTTACACGCGCCCCTGGGGTCTGCAGGCTCGGACCACATTTGGACTCAGATCAGAAAACGTCTTTTTTTTTTTCAGGGTATTGTGGATACATGCCTGGTGCTACTGGATGGCTCCAGACTTTCCTGCGGGCATGTCTTTCTTCCTGTCAGGATTCAGATAGTTTTTAGAAACTGATCTGCAAGCTCGATTAAGCTGTTCTACCAATGGGGTTGGACCTAGTTTCCCCTTCTCCACCTGCTGGGGGAGGCACCGTAATAGACCCTTGCAACCCCGTTCATGGAGAGTCAGTCTTCCATATGGGGGTTACAGACGGTCTGGGTGGAGACACTCTCCTTGGAGGGAGGCTTTGGGACCGACGCATTTCCCTTCATCTATAACTCAGGGGCTTCAACAAGACCGTCACTGCCTTCAAGGAGCTTTCTTTAAACCTGCATTTGTCACGAAGACCTTGAAAGAAAGCTATCTTTCACAGCCATCGGTGTGTACGTCTGTGCAACCGGCTTTCACCCGCAAACAGATGGAGACCACGTGTTTCTTCTTTGGGCTCAGAAAGAGCCTTCAGAGCCAACCCTAGGCCATGTTGCTTGGCTGACTTATTTGATGTTTTGTCTCCTCTCCTGGTATATACAAATGGCATTGGCAGGAAGGTACGTCGGAAAACATTCTCCTACTTTTTCATTAACAGCAAGGGCCCTCAAGAGTAAGGGAACTATTTCCTATCAAAGATGGGGCTACCTTATCCTTTCCTGCAGTCCTGAAGTCATTAGTGGTAGGGCTAACTATTCTGGTTTCACCTTCAAGTTTTTAACCTTGTTTGGCCTCCCGTTTCTCATCTGTAAAATAATGCCAGGGCTGTAGAAGTTACTGAGCCCATCTAAGGAAAGTCTTTAAGACAGAGCCGGTACACAGAAGGCGCATAATTACGTCTCTTGAACCATGACACCTGATTTTCCTTGTAGCCTGACCCCTGGACTGTGTGCCTGTGAGCTAACCAGCTCACCGGTGTCTGTCAAGGAGACACATCAGAACCCATTATAAAGAATTTCCTTCTGGAATTCTCTAAGGAAAGGCATTGGCAAAAAGATGTGGATTTCTCCCCCTCCCCCCCCCCCCCGAGAGAACGGAAGTGAAAACACACAGAACTCAATTGTACCACTGGATTGTGATTTTCCTTTTGCTCAGGACACCCATTTCTTTCCCTGTTCTCCAGTATCTTTCAGCTCTGGATCTTTGCCCCTGTTCGCCTCCCACTCCTTCCCCCATCCTCCACCACATTCGTGCACAAACCACCATTCCAAACTAGCCAGGGAAGGTTTCTGCTGGGCTGTGAAAACAGCTTAAAAAACAAAACAACACAACCCTCTAAGCTAGGTATGGGATGATGCATCGAAAAGAACACTCCTTTTCCTGGAACAGGGTGGAGAGAGGCACCAAGTCACAGGGGGAGCAAGTCGGAACAACTCATGTCTCTTAGATACTCAAGCATAGCATAGTTTTGACTAATTATGCTTTTGGCCCAGAAGTGTCTTTCCTTTGAGAAACTCAAGGAAAGTGACTTCAGATGAGAACTCATTCCTCCTCTCACTTGGTGGGGGTGAGTAGTCTATGTCCCAGGTTACCTCCAGGGAAACTGAGACCCAGCAAAGGCGCATAGGAGACTGTGCGTCCTAAGCAGAGGGTAGTTAGGCAACAAGGAGCTTTGATTTATTGACTAGCTAATAAAATAAAACATGGCAGCGAATCTAAAATTATAACCAGTGAAGCCCATTCCACTCACCGAAAGCACATGCAAAAAGTCAGCCTATGTTTGAGAGCTAGCAGGACACGTGCCCAGTTTTGCACTGCATTATACTTACAGGTAAATGCTAAGCATAAAAGAGTAAGAATTGTGGAATCTATCTCAGGGATATTTTTTCTCTCTTTGCACGGGGCAGCTGCAGCCCTGCGAAGCTCCTTGTGCTCCTTGTAACTACTGAAATTTTGCTGCACCCATGCTGTGCTGTCTAGCGGGACCTTTCCATTATCTTCTATGGAGTCCGCACAATAGCAATGGTCCAGCAAAAATACTATCACCATTGCACGCATGAAATGACTAGGGACAGGAGTGTTCTAGAAGCGATAGAAGTGACCCTAACGACTGCCGAAGGGGTGGAGCCAGAATCTAGAGCCACGTGGGCTTGGTGTGTAATGCTGTCCTTCCTCAGATTTCTATCGCTTGGCATAGAGACCCGGCATGGCCCCACGCAATCAGGAACACGGAAGACTACGGAACATATAAACAGGGATTTGTGGGTCCAAATCAAAGTGGGAGTCAGCAGAGGGATGAGCCTTAGATGTTTCCCTACGCCTGGCTTGCTGAGTGCCCTTGTCCAAACCACTCTCCTTCTCTGGGCATCTGTTGCCTGCCTGGCACGATCAATCAACCCCACCTCCTGGGGACAGAAGAAGGCAGGAGAGAAAGGGGGTTTCTATGCAGGGGGGCTCAGGTAAAGCCAAATGACCTCCGAGAGTGAGCTGTATCAGCAGGAACAGTAATAAATGAGCTTTTACAAATAAGAGATAAAAGAGGCCAAGTTATTTTTAGAAAATACTTGGCGTGGGCGCTTGCTGCCTCTTTCCCTCAGTACCAATTGAACAGAATGTGGGTCAGGCAGAAAAGCAATTACCCTTTGAGTTAACTGGAGGGCAGTGTTGATTGGAAGATATTCCTTGTAAAATTCCATTGCTACCTTCCTTCTCCTAGAAAGGTGACTTCTCTCAGTCCATCTGCATGCAACCCTTGACTTTTTTTTTTTTCCTTTGTCCTTGTAAGGAGCCCAGGCAGCCACACCTCCCTTGTTATATTTAGGGCTCATCCTAAGCAATTCCAGGAGCTGTCAGAATTCTTAAGTAAGATCAAGCCCAGTCTCCTTGTTGTGTCTTTCCAGAAACTTCCATCAAATGACTTGGAAGGAGGACACAACATTCCTGTCAGCAGGGTCAGACAAAGCGGCATGTCCCTGACACTCACAGGCTCCGTGCCCAGGCCCACAGCTTTGGTTCATGGGTCAGCTCTTCTCAACACCTGCAAAACAGTGATGAGATCAGCTGGTCTAGACCCCGAGATCCCAATTGTTTTTCATATTAAAATGTCTAATGGAAAGGTTAAAAAAAGCTAGGTAAACTGACAAAAATATCAGTTCTTTTGCTGTTGAAAAATTGGGCAGCAAATTAAATACGGTCTCATAAATGTAGTTAAAATTCTAGTATGTTCCATGGTAACTTACATGCCATCGATACTTAGCAAATATCTGTTAATTATGTGTTCACACAGATTTTTGGGGGGTATTTCTGTATTCTCCTTACCTAAGATCTGGATGAGGTCTTTTATGAACACCATGCATTTATGGAATTAAAATTTTTCCAACAAACTTTTCTATCCTCCCATTTATCAGTCCAGTAAGGTTGGCAGGGCAGACAGAACAATGGGGGCAGTACATAGATGAGTCACTTGGGACCCAGGGAGGAGGATGCAAGCTCCCAGCTTCCCAGGGAGTCAGGCAGAGCCCGGAGAAAATTGTGGGTCAACCGACTCCTGGTCTGGTACTCACTTCACTGTTTTCCTTTGAGACCCACCTCCCTGCAGCGGTGAGCTGCAAGTGTTCCTAGTTATGACTGCACCCGTCCTCCTCTGGTAGGGTCAGGAGCCACAGGGAGACGTTACCTCATGGTTCGCGAACCGGATATCTCGCGAGAATATGGTGGCCACCCAGTCGCAGCCTAGTTTGACATCAATGTTCTGGGCTAGTTTCTCCAGGGTGGGTAGGTGGCTAGCTTGGAAGTGGTAAGCCAGGGTGACATGGAGCTGCTTCTTATGAGGTTCCACACGGACTTCTGGAAAAAAGGAGGAAAGAGTTACTAGAATGTGGTTATCATAGCAATGGCAGAGACTTGCCCTCATCCATTCTGCCTCCCAAGTGACAGAGGAGGGAGTCCCTTGGCCAGACGAAACCAGTTTCCCTCCTTCACAGCAGCAGAATAAGGGGAGAGGAGAGTGTGAAAGATCCGGAATCAACCCGTGGATCAGCTGAGAGGTCACGGTTTGGGTCTGCTTTTCCTCATAACGCACTATCACCGGCCCGCCATGCAGAGGAGGAAACCGAGATGTAGAAGGATGAGCTAATTTATGGAGAAATAAAGAGATTTTGTCATCACGTGGGTGCCAGAGCTACATTGCCCTCATGTCGAAATCAAGTCTCTTAGCTTCTGGGTGGCTCTCATGGTGCAACCAGACAGAACCGGACAGAACCAGAGGAAAAGATGGAGTATTTTCAAAGTTCAAAACAGGGTTTCCCAGCAGCACTTGGGCAAGATAATTCTTTGCTGTGGGGGCTGTCCTGTGCACTGCGGGGTCTTCACCTGCATCCGTGGCCCCTACCCACTAGATTCTGGGAGCACCCACCACATTGTGGCAAGCAAAAAGAACTCCAGACATTGCCACACGACCCCTGGGGGATAAACTCTCCCCAACTGAAAACCACCAGCTTAAAGTATCCAGACTGTTAAATTCTAAGACCAACCTACCTACATGAGGCAATGGATTTTATTTCTCTTTTGTACATCTCTGCATGGGGGAGATCCCCTTCCCGTCTAGAACACTGCAGAAGATACAACCAGAGGGGATGGAGGGAATTTGAGAAGTTCAGGGCCGTTGGATCTCTGTGTATTCTCTGGTGTAAGCCCCATGAGGTGAGGGCTTTCTGGGTCGTGGTCGCAATGTATCCCCAGGGCTCAGCACATTACATGCTTTGAGTATTTGGTGGATGATTGAATACACATGCATGAATTGCTGAAGGAATCTGGGTCTGCCAAAAACTCTAGAATACTGAGGCTTAAGTTCTAGGGCCAAGAAGGGATGGCCGGCCCTGAACACAAGGAGGCAAGGAGCTGGACCAGCTCCACAGGGCAGGGTCACCCAGTTCTCCCAGTGACCACCAGGGGGCCGCACAGGGGCAGGGAACCCACCGGCCAGGTCCTTCTGGAGAGTGGCCACAGATCTTGGAGAGGAGCTGGCCCTCCGCCTCCCTACAAGGAAGGGGAGCAAGGGCCTCTTGCCTCTTGCTGCTGCTGGTCATGTGTCTTCAGAATCGGCCGCAGCCCTGGCTGAGACCCACTTTACGCATTTGTGAAGGATTTGGGTCTTGTGGGAGTTCGAGTGGTTTTGATAATAGCTACTGTGGGATGAAAAAGCCATTTCCCTGAGTTAGAGGGATAGGAACAGGAAGTAATTTGCTTCTCTATTATGTTATTTCTCTGAAATATTAAGCTAGGAGATGGCGGGCTCCATCCCTGGGAAGAAGGTGTGCCTGGAGAGGGGCTCTAAGGAGGCCCAGCTTCCCAAGTAGAAGAGTGCCTCTGGGGGTGGGGCGGGGCGGGGGGGCGGGCGCTGGCCAGCTCTGGGCCTCCTCCAGCTTTGCATTCGATGCTCAGATTCAGCTGTACAGCCCACACCCAGCTCGGCCTCCACACGGTCATCTACACACACCCTGCCCCTTCCTGCCTCCGTTCACGCTGCCTGCCCCCCCACCCCTTGCAGGGCCCTTCCTCCCTTGTAGGGAAGAACATCATCCAGTGTGCATTTCCCTTCTTCCGTGAACGTGGAGCCACTCCACCCTGGGATGGCCTCTCTTCTCAGAGCTCTGTTCTCACCGGCGCTCCAATCTGCCCCTCGGGCCAGGAGAAGCCACTGCTGTGGCATGCGTCACAGATAAACACAGAGTGGTCCCCAGGAAATACCCGCCGATTGTGATTTCTCTCTCCAGGGGGCCAACAGAAACCACCCCCTGCCAGCTCTTCCCTCCCTCCACCCCACCGTCTGTCTGTCCTCCCGCAGGTAAGGCTCTCCTTGACCCAAGTGAGCTCGTCTGTACTTGCAGGCAGACAGGAAAGCTTTGGCAACTTCTCCCACTTGTCCCCTTCCCGTGCCTCCTGCCTCTACGTCAACTCACAGCCCGAGTATCTCTCTACGCTAATTCCTTTGACGGGAAATCTCAGTTGGCCTCAACGAAGACCTGCCATGGAAAGAGCAAGAAACATCTTGAAAGAGTGACATTTTTGGCAGGCTGTTGAGGCTTTAGGGACCCATGTCATGGGTCTCAGCGAGTTCCGGACGTTGGCTCAGTGGATTTGTTATTTGATACTAAGTGGTTCCCCTCAACTCTCTGTGCTATCCCACCGCCCGAGCACAGCCGTGGGTCCTCACAGAGTGAGCCATGAGACCCCAACAGATGCCTGCGTGGCGGGGAGGCTGTGGGGGAAGGAAGGTTCCTGAACTCTGAACTGGCGGAGCTACGAAGGTGGCATTTGGCTCAGTGTGGAAGAGCCATTTGTGTGCCCTCAACTTGGGTGCTGGGGCAGGCGGCGGACGTTCTCTCAGGAGGCTTAGCATAACCATAGTCGCTGTTCTAAAAGGGGCGAAGAGGTGAAGGCTGCTGCAGGAAAGGGCGGAGTTCCTTGTCATGTTCTCCCCGTTTCTGCAGGACCCCACGGCTCCCCGCCCTTCCCAGTTTTCTGATCACCAGGACCCAGGGCCGTGAGCTCACCGGTCTTGGACGCAGCCTCTGCAGCAAAGTCAGCGGCAAACTTCTTGAGGACCTCCGCGCTGTCTTCCTTCACGAAGAGGCCGATGAAGTTGGAGGAGGTATAGAGCTCCAGGGGCAGCGGGGCCGAGAACTTGCATTTCCAGCGACTGACCGTGGTCTGCAGGGCTTCCCCCAGGGCGTCCACCTTGCTGTCCTCACACTGGCAGGGAAGACAAGGCGCTTCAGTCAGAGGGGAGACAGAGGTCTGCTGCTCCCGAGCACACGGCCTCCTCGGCCCGGAGCTGGAGGCTGCGGAGGCCATTGCTAAGCCACCACTTCTCTTTCTGAGGAGGGAGAAGAACTGTGGCTCCCAATTCGCTACAAATGGATGAGCTTACTGGGAAATTGCACAATGGACCAAGTCTTCTGTCCCTCCCTGCCCTGCTGTGCCCCTGAGCCCAGCCAGGATGCGGGACTGGTCCAGAAGGAAAGGAGGAACGCGCCCATTGCCTGCCTCCCATCATCTGTGACGTTTCTACTCCTCTTAGACAGTTAGACAGTCGGAAGTTGACTTGACTGTCAGACCCATGATAGCTGGGAAGAATGGGGCTCAGAGAGCTGTGACGTCATCTTCCCACCCTCTTTGGAGCGCTGGGGGAAGAAAAAAGAGTGTCTCTAAAACCCTGAATGCTTTTGAGAAAGATCGTGGGATGACTAAGAGGAAGCGGTAATCATTTTAATTTTCAGAGTGCACGGTAAGAAAGAAGGTGTTAGGAACACATTTTTACCTTAAAGAGACAGAGAAAAGCTAAAAGGTAAAAAAAAAAAAAAAAAGCTCAAAATAATTTTTTGAAAATGTTGTCTTCATGTGCTCCCATTCTGCCTCCTCTTGAACATCTCTGGATAAACCACAGAGAACCAAAGGAGATGAAATGTTATTTATATTTATTACGGTGAGGGGGATTTAAGTTAGTCATTAAGTAAGCTCTGCGATAGCCAGGATGATGGATTAGGTAACCATGGAAGGTCCCAGGTTATCTTTGCCATCTTTAGAAAGATCTGGTGAGACAGACCTGTGGATGGGGTCTGTCCATGAGGCTAAAGTCACCTCCCGCTGTGTGTAGACTACATTTCTTATTCGCAACTCTCTCATTTCTACTCTTACAACGGACAAGGGTGGACACTGCATTCCAGTGGCTGCCAGTCCAAGTCCTGACTCAGTGGGTCAGGCTAGTCCCTGGAGTCCTGTGGAACAGCGGTCATGGTGACGGCGCATCAGACCTGCGGTGCTCCTGGGCCTCCGCAGGTGTTGGAGAAGAGGAGCAAGGGAAAGTAGCCACGGACCTTCCTCATTCCTTCCAGGGCCAGGAGCCCGTGACTCTTTCCGCCAGCTGCCTGGGAGGCTCCTGACTCTGACTCCAGGTCACAAGGCACTGGCGGGGGTATGGCAGCCAGGGTCCCCGGGGGCAGGGGCTGGGGGGGTCTGTGGCTCACCATGAAGAACTGGCAGAGGGTGATGTGGGGGAAGATGTTGTGTGCCTTGTTCTTCCCGCAGATCTGCTTCGACTGTTGCCAAAAGTCGGAGAGCTTCTGTGCTAAGGGGCCGGTGGGTCGAAGGTAGAGGACGTACTCCCGGGGCAGGGGGTCATCCAGGAAGGGGTCGCCGACGTGCGAGAACAGCCTGCCAGAGAAAGAAGGGAGCCGAGCAGGCCTCGCTTGAGAACGATGGAAGGGAAGGAAGACCCGAAAGAGACAGACCCACCCGCCAAATGCTCCGTACCCCAGGCACTGCCAAGGGATGGGTTTTCATTTTCGTGCTTTAAAAATCCATCCCTCAAAGCTCCTTCTGCATGCCTGACTCCCAGATGCACCAGCTTCTCTGCTCTTTCCTGCCACAGTACGTCCGCATTCCACAACTCTCTCAAAAATCCTAAAGTCACTCCAGATAAGCTCCAGATACACTCCAAATCCCTTCTCAGCCCACCAGGGCTGTTCCAACCCCGTCTGTCCCTTCAGTTCAGCCTAGCGCTAAACCCATATGCCTCCAAACATAAGGGAAACTTTAGGAGTGTAGCCTGTGGGATCTGCCCCGGGTAGTGATGTCCTACAAGGCAGGTAGGATTTTTTTTTTTTTAATTGATTTACCTGCATCCACATACCCTCAAGTGTATCTTTTAAGTGAATAAGAGGGGCGGATAATTGTGATAAGGGCTCTATCTTGGACATGCTTTGAATTTCTTTAAACAGCTTTCAGGAGAAGCACACCCTGGGGCCAGGACAGAGGAGGCAACTGGCTTGATAAATGGGCTTGTCACGTGGTCTTTTGGCTCATCCCGCCACCCCCCTCCCCCCCAAGTCCATTAGAGAAAGGCTGCACATCCCTGCTCATCCGCATACACTCAGAGTTAATTATATGCTATTTTCTCTATTTATTTATTTCATACCAACCAGTCACATGCTGCCTGAACACTTCTTCCTCCTGTGGATGCCAAGGCTTTTTGTCTGGAAGAAGAAATCAAATTTCTATTGTTAGTATTTTTAGCCTCCTATCAGCTTTTCTCACTATCGTGGCAAGAGTGTGAAGTAGGGGACATCAGAGCCTCCTGAGCGGTGTGGGGGAGACACCTGCAGCAGGATCCCCGCCCCCCCCACCAAGGGTCATGGCAAGGCATATGGAAATTAGGACTTGTAATTAATTTCCATGTAATTAGCACTGGATTTGCATGCGGCCTGACAGCCATGCAATCTATTTTGAGCCGTTTCCACATTAGAATTTTATTTTTGCTTCCCTAAAGGTTGTCATGTCTCGGTCTGTCCTCTTTCCTTTTCACCCACTCCTACTGACCCAGATCCCCTGCTGAGTGTTTTTTTTCCTTTGCAGCCCCTTGGCAAAGCACGTTAGAAAGTGGGGCTAAGGCCCACAAGGACGTTTACTTTGGTTCCATTCGGTGATTCCCACCCACGGCCAACCACCACCACCAGCCTCAGCTAGATCACAATCTCCCAAGGCTTTTAGACCTCTCTGGGGACAGTGCCGCCATCACTCCCCCTGCTGGAGAACCGAGTCAAAGTTCTCTTACTGGAGGGGCAGTGTCACAGGAACGCGACCCACAGAGGACCTCGAGCCCATGCCTACGAGGAGAGTGTCTGAAATCTGAGGTGTTCAAGAGCCAGAAAGTTCTGGGTTTGTATCCAGCCTTGCTAGTCGTCCATTCATGTGTATGTCTGCTCGCGGAATACTTACTGAACTGCTAACTATTTTGCCAGCACCGGGCTAGGCTCTAGGAATACCATGAAAAACAAGGCTTCGATGTCCCAGCCCTCCTGGAGTTTTTGATCGAGCTGGCGTGAAAACATTGATGGTACAGGTAACGAATTACATTGGTGGTGAGTGCAATGAAGGGAAAGCACAGGGAGCCCTAAGGACATGGGACAGGGACATTGAGCTTGGGTTGAGGGGTCAGGCAAGGCTTGGGTTGAGGGGTCAGTGAACTGAGGAAGTGACATTTTGAATGGGATCTGAAGAGTGTAGACTCCTCTGGGCAGGGGTGGGTGGGGTGGTTGTGGTGGGGGCAGACACTTCACACATCTACCCAGTGAGGGGTGTCCATAAGGAGCCTCGAACTCTTGCCCGCCACCATGGAGGTGATCAATAAAGGACTGTCCCCATCCCTTATGCCTTACAGATTCAGCTTCCTTGGAAGAGGGAGGAGAGAAGAGGGACTTTTTTCTAGTTTTAGCTGACATTCTCTGAGCACCCTTTTTTTCAGCTGGTTGCCCCACCCTGCACACCCCGCCCCCCTTGGTTCTTCTCCTGGGTTCTCTACGGAGTAACCAGAAGGGCTGGAACTGTGAATCCCGGGGGTCCGATCAGCAGGAACCTCAGACCATCTGTGAGCCTGGCCTCTTCACTTTACACAGGGAGAACACAGGGGAAGGAAGTACAGTAATGTGCTCAGAGCAGCCGCGCCATGGCGAAGGCTCTGCGACTCTGCTCCACCACCCAGAGATCAGCTAAATACCCTTTCCCCCAGGAAAATCTAAGCACCAACACCAAATGATCAGGATTAAGCAATCGACCCAGCATTACAGAGCAAGAACAGTGATACAGAGGCAAGCCTGCTTGCAGTAAGACGATGTTCTGCAGAAGCAAGACAGACCCCAGACCCCTCGGAACCCCTTGGAACAAAAGCTGGTGCAGAAAAGGTTGGAAACACAGGGACATCCCCCCCCCCCCCAATACACACACACTCATCCCACACCTGGATAAGGTGCTTAATTGCTGCCATGTTACCAGCCCTGTTTCTTTTACCACTTACTAGACAGAGGCACACAACTTAACGCTCTTTTCAGATCCAGGAGCCACATACCCAAGAAAGAATGCAAATCATGGTCTTTTAGGTTAGAATCTCCAAGGAATTAAATTCACCCCCCAAAAAAGACCCATTGTTTCAAAAACTAGGAAAAGAAAAACTCATCTGTGATACAATGTGCTATTTATATAAAGGATCCAATTTCTTTCCCCCGCCCAGGCCCTTCCCCCAGTGAAATATATCTGACTGAAATTTAATTCATTTTTTCCTTAAGCACTAGGAGTATTCTCTGGAAATGAAAGATCTAATTAAGTCATGGTCCCCGTAACTCAAAAGACAGGTTCTGGAGAGGGTTCAAAGATATAATTGAGGAAGATAAGGAAAGGTTTGGGTGATAAGGCTCCGATGAAAGATTAAGAAAACGCAAAATCTTTCTGAAGAAGACAAGTCTGAGAAACCTTCAATTTTATGGAAGGTTCTCCTCTCCGACGTGCCTTCTCTAGTGAGGGTCAGCCAAAGTAAAATCCGCTTTGGCTACCGCACAAAGGTCTCAAGTCAGATACCAGAAAGAACTTTCTCATCAGAAAGTGTGGTAAGAGTGTTTTGTCTTTTTCCTTTTTGGGGGGCAGGGAAGGAAGTTTCTAGAATGCCATTACCAATCTGAAACAGGTATGTGATTCTCCAGGCAGGATGGTGGCAGGAGTCAAATCACCACCTTCCTCGGGTCACAAGCCCCAGGCAGGGTTCCGCTGCTCCTTCACGCACTGCCAGGCTGACGAGGATTTGGGCTGAGTTTGTTCCCAGAACTCTGCCCACAGAACAGACTGAACATGGGCAGTGGCAGAACACATCTCCCCCCTCCACCCCGCTGAGGAAAGACTGTTGCCATAGAGCTCCCACCTCCACGGCCCATCGGTGGGGCCAATGCCAAGAACAGTGAGGTGTGGGGGGTAGACCCCAAACACCAGGCTGAGCCGGAGCAGCTGCTACCCTTGGGGTGACTCAGAAGTTGGCAGACTGTCGGAGACCTTGAGCGCACAAAGGCAGAGAGTATCCCTTTAAACCCAAAGGCGAGGGGTGTGGGCGTTGGATTGTAGCCGCTGATTATTCAGATGGGACCTTCGTGGTTAGAATCGGGGGGACCCGTGAGCTGCTGCAGCTGTTACTAGGGAACACACATTTGATCTCTCAGACCCCGGTCCTAACCTGCCCAACTATGTCTAGAGTTCATTCTTAGCAGAAGGTAGGAGGGGGGAAAAAATCACGCGAAATCTGATGTCCTGCTAACGGTGGGGAAGGCGCACCTGTGAGATCAAAGCGATGGCTCATTGCAAAACCCGGCAAGCAGCTGGGAGGACACTGGCCCAGCGGGAGGAAGCAGCGGCACCCAGCCATGGCCTTGCTTCGCTCAGGCTGGGACCCTTCCCCCGTCTGCTCTTAGCTCCGCTGCAATGTTAGGCTCCAGGCGGGTCTGGCTCCAGGGCTACGGCTCTGCCCCATCACCAGGGTCCCAGAGATGCCCTCAGCCTTAAAGGGGGGCCCGGAAAGGAAAAATCCCTTTCCGGTGTGCCTCAGACAAAGCGGCCTTCTTTCCTCCCTCCTTTGCTTCCTCGCCAGGAACTCTTACCAGGAAACCAAGTGAAAACCAAAAACACAACCAAAAGTTTAGATCAGAAAGCTACGCTTAGTATACAGCTTGACTGGTGGGTGTCCTTTTGGAGACCATCACCGCTGGGTCCCGTGGGTGGGTTCGGCCCCAAGTGCGAGTCCAGCAAGCTTCCTGCTCCCTCCCAGATTCACAGGTTTCGAGCTTGGCTGGGCTGTCCTATTGTCACCCAGGCTGGTGTCCTCTGCAACCACCCCGGTTCTCTGGGGGTTCCGCCGTGCCCTCTGACCCCTGGGCAGTTCAGTTCCTCTCAGCCGAACGCCAGCTCTACGCCAGGCACTGTATTGGCACTGGGCAGACAAGAAGAGGAAAGGGAGTTTCTGGGGCGGGGGTGTTTTTGGTTTTGTTTTTTTAGATTTTATTTATTTATTTGACAGAGAGAGAGAGCGAGCGCACAAGCAGGGGGAGTGGCAGGCAGAGTGACAGGGAGAAGCAGGCTCCCCACAGAGCAGGGGGAGCCTGACGTGGGACTCGATCCCAGGACCCTGGGTTCATGACTTGAGCCAAAGGGAGTCGCTTAACCAACTGAGCCACCCAGGCACCCTGGGGCTGAGGTTCTTAAACTGTACGCCAAGCTACCCTAGGTTGGGACCCTGCAGCAAACTGCAAGAGGTGCCACGGGGTGTTCTAAATTTTTGAGCGAAACCTAGCAATCCTCATCCTGTGTTAGACATCCCATAAGCTACTTGCTGGAGGAAGTCCGTTTCACTATTGGATTGTGTTGCATTCCCCCTGATGTCATTTCTTTGTGAAGCTGTTAATTCTGGTAACTGCTATAATAAAAAAGGACCCAGGGAAAACCAGTGTGGAACAGGAGAGGACAGTGACAGTGTCCAACCTGATTCTAAGGTTTGAACAATTGTGCAGTGCCCAACAGACACACACATCTCGTTAACAAGTAGTTGTGGTCATTTAAGAGTAAAATATTTTTCTTTCCATTTTGTGTATTTTTCACGTGGCTCTTAGACCATTAGGGGGTAAGTACTCGTTAAGTCGTTTGGGTCTAACTGCTAAATAAACAGAACTGTCAGGTATTTTTGTCGGCCTACATGCTTAATGTAAAAACGACTGAGATGCCAAAGGTGTTGTGAACTCCGAAAGTCTGGGAATCTGTCCTAGAAGAAATGACATTGGTCAAGATCTTAAAAGTGCTGTAAGAACTGGCTAGAGAAAAAAAGGGCATTGGAAGTAGACTGAATAGCAGGAGCTTAAGATACGAAGACAGGGAGTGCAGAGAAATTAGTTTGGTGACACCGGAGCAAAAATGGTAGACCTGGAAGAAGGTTAAAGAAGCTGGAAAGGTAGGAAGGGGACAGCTCAAAAGCGTCTGTGCCATTTGAAAGAGCTTGGACCCAATCACGGTACCCGTTGGGGAACGAAGGGGAGAGCGGTTAAGGTGGAGAGGTGTAATAAGATTTGCATGTGGGGCGTGGCCCTAAGGGAGGTGAAAGCGTATGCCAGAGGCTGTTTGGAAGGCCTTGGCTACACATCGGAAGGGGGACATTGAGAGGCTGAACCAGAAGGATAATGACAGTGTTTGGAAACTGGATGGCTGATTGAAGGGAGCTCGGAGACTGGTGAGGGACGGTAGCTTGAACGTCTGTGTAGATGAGTGAGAATACAGTACAGACAAGTCTGGGCTGCGGTGAGGGCCAACAATTTCCATTATTGTTCTAAGCTGATAGCTAGACCAAGTACCATTGCCAGATGCCGGGTCTAGTTGTGGGAACCAGGTTCCTAAAGCTTCTTCTGTTAGCTTAACTAGGATTCCTTGTCTCTTTCTGTTTGTAAGCCAGACATTTCTTTTAGGCTACTCAGTGAGTTTCTATTTCCTTCTAAGGAGTACCTTCAGCTCCCAAATCACTCAGTAAATACTCAAGGCACCCCTGGCTCAGGTAGATAGGTTGGCCCAGACTCCTAGGTTCTCCAAGGTGGCTCATCTGTATGTGCCTTCAGAAGAGAGTTCTTCCCCTATTTTATTACATTTGACAAAACTAACACCTGACTCAAAAAACAATAAGCAACAAGAAATATAAAAGGAAATATAGTCCCTCAAAGGAATAAGATCTTGATTCAATGAAGCAGAGCATTCCAGTGACCTGAAGTTGTTCTGTCCTTGGCTTTGGATTGCTGACCAACACATACTGCTGCCCCCCAGATTGTCTGCCCTGTGCTTTGGTTCTCTGCGACCAAAAACTTAGTTGTGTCAGAAAAGAGAAGACAAGAAGTCAAGTCCGTAATCCTCCAAATAGATGAAACTCCCCATTCAATGACAATTAGATCTTTCCTTCACATAGCTAAGATGATCGCAAATATTAGAAACATTTAATGCTCACTGTAGGACTTAAAAAAAATGCTCTCAACTTACAGGACACCAGTTGTTAAATTGTCCACATCTAATACTCTGAATTCAATTAAAAGATGACCTAATTAATCACACACCTCATTCCTTTTCCTCAGAATTAGTTTAATGATCTACACCAGACTGGGGAGTGTACAAAACTTCGGTAGAACCCACCTTCTATTTTCCTTGGTTGGAGAGTCCCTATCAAGGGGTTACTGGTTCCACTAAACGAAGTTGAGGGATTTTTTTTTTTTTAGGGTGTTTTTTAAAAATAGACATTGCTTTGTAACGTGGTTTTAGGTAGAAATATCAGAGGCTTTTATTGCGCTCTATGGAGAACTGCCTGCTCGGCGCAGACCTTCTTCATGAGAGGATTTGAGGTGGCTCCGCGGCCTGCCTGAGGCTGACAGCGATCCTGAGGACAGAGGCAAGCAGGTGACTCTGCATCTGTTTCTCCAGCAGGACAGAAACAGTAAGTCAATAATGACTGGAGGCCTTCCACCACCAGGCACGTCACAGACTTACACCCTCCCGAAAAATGGTGGACCTGGTATTGTTACGTAGCCTCCCTGGACCTGGGCCGCTCTCGCCTGACGGGTCAGCTGTCTGGTCACCTCTGTGGCTGTCCCACTCCAGGGGCTGGTTCCGGAGGCTGTGGCTAAGCTCTGAATCAGTGCAAGAAGTATGTTGAACAGTTGAAGCGCTGAGCCTAAAGCCCTGGGAAGCATTTCTACCAACTGCCGCCGAGCTTCCTGTTCTCTGGAAACCCAGGGTGAAGCGGCCCCCTACCCCTCTTGTTGGGTATGGTCGTGCAGATCTGCTCCCGCCTCCTGGGCGCCTTCCAGGTTGGAATGGGGTTTCTTGCCAGAAGAGGGAGTGGGAGATGTTGAGAATATTAGGCCTGTCTTCCCGGACATTTACCTCAGCTCAATCAGCAGAGACCTTCCCTCTTAGCCTCCAAATAAGAGTAAAACCAAACCTATTCCCTGAAGAAGCAAACCTAGACACGAAGAAAGCTTTTATGGCTAAAAAACAAAACCCAAACAAACACACAAAAATCCCTGCTCATCTAAAAAGGATAAGTTCCCCCCTATTATCTTTTCTCTATGTATCAGAAAGGATTTCCTTCTCGGGCTTTTGCTTAATACCCATCCCTCTTAGAGTCTAACTTTCTCCTCCGGTGAAGGTTTGGTTCAAACTGCAACCAGCCTGCTTCCTCTTTCTCTCCTGTTGGGCTGGGTTGCTTTAGGGATGGAGTCTCGCCCATGTGCAGGGCAGTAAGGTGTGAGGATGGGATGGACACAGAATAAGGAATAGACATGAGTCCAGGCCAAGGATAGAAGATGCTTACAGAGTACGCAACTTGATCCCCTGAATTCGCATACAGCTCTTCCCATCCACCACTGCCCATCAATCAAGACTTTCACTTTCTGGGGCGCCTGGGTGGCACAGCGGTTAAGCGTCTGCCTTCGGCTCAGGGCGTGATCCCGGCGTGATGGGATCGAGCCCCACATCAGGCTCTTCTGCTATGAGCCTGCTTCTTCCTCTCCCACTCCCCCTGCTTGTGTTCCCGCTCTCGCTGGCTGTCTCTATCTCTGTCAAATAAATAAATAAAATCTTTAAAAAAAAAAAAAAGAGTTTCACTTTCTGCCAGTTGCCCTCTCAGCTACCAGGGGCTGATAAGATCCATATAGATTCAGTCCCACCTTTAACTGTTGGTCAGGAGCCAAATGAATATTGGGGAACATTTGAGGAACAGCTAAGAGCCACACAAATCCAGGAGCAGCAGAGATGGTACTTTAGCCAAACCTTCTTGGCAGAAGTAAAATCAAGGACTGGTCAAATACTGTGGCCCCAGTGGGTCCCTGCAGGAGCTGAGGCACGGGCATGGGTGTTCAGGTGCTCTTTCCGCGAAGGAAGTGATTTTCCAATTTGATGCTTTAGTTTGTCATCTTCAAAGAGAAAGGGGTGAACGCCCACACAGGGAGGTTGAGAAAGAGGGGGACATCTATAAAGTGTTGTGAGGTCCTCAGAAGCAACCAGAAGTAATAAACCAGGATTCTAGAGACTGGATGGCCCATTCCTCCTTATGCCCAGACAAGGTTCTATACTTCCTTCAAGGATGCACCTTTGAAGGAATCTTTCTTGGTCTTACAGACCTTCAGGGGACTCCACGATGTCTCTGGATTACCTAATGGCCCTTGTGCTCAGAAAGTTCTTCTGTGTGTCCAGACTCTTTCCAACTCTGCCCAGACTCATGCCACCTTTTCTGTACTCGGTAGAGTATGTAACAAAAAAATGTATTCCATCCCTTTCACACAAGCAATTCCAGCTCCTTTTTTTTTTTTTTTTTTTTTTTTTTGGTCACCAAGGCCAGTAAGATAGGCGTGTAAGAGGCTGGGCGGTTTCAGTTTAGCAACCCATCTCTGAGGTCTCTGCCTCCTGTGGCCTCCTCCCCGTGAAGCCGAAGAAGGCCGGCGGAGAGGCCCGTCGATAAACATAAACCATAATGGCCCTACCCATTTCCTTTGGAGGAAATGAACCTAATGGAGAAAGATATATTGATCATAAAGACCCAATTTCAGAATCAGTCTCCTGGCAGTAAACCCTTTCAGTGAGCTGGGGCTAATGGCCGAGGCTTTCAGCTGCTGTGGCCTGTCTGAGGCTGTACACCTAACACTCAATGGGGTGTCCAGCCTGCTGGGGCCGGGGGTGCTACCACTGAAAGGCTGGCCAACAGGAAGGAAAATACTGTGGGCTTTTTTACAAAGCTAATCAGAGAAGGGGAAAGAAAATGCTGAGCTATTTGGGGGCTTCAGAAGGCCTTCCAGTTGAAGAAATCCAACCTGTGGTGACACCCCTCTTTCTCTTGTATCAACAAGACTCTATTTTCCAACCCATAAAGAGCCCATTAAGCAGCTCTCTTCAGGGGGTGGTGAACGGGGAAAATGCTGCATAGGCTCCCCGATGTTTTTATGTGGCGGGGCCCAGCAGCCCATGTGGAGAGGCCTTGCTTTGTTCTTGTTAAAAAGGGGCTGGAGCTCTGGCCTGTGCGGCAGGGAGGCAGCCGTCTGTAATTGGGAAACCAGCCATTAGACCATGGGTGGCGACATAATAAAACCCATTTGTTTCTGCCTCTGTTATAAGTCTCCCTAGGATCTAGACAATACCTTTCCCCGACCCCCAGAATCAATGAGTTTTTGCACAGAGACACAAGTAGAGCGTTTGTAGTGTAAAAGGAGTACATTTTTGGGAGCCCAGCCCTTACTAGTGGTGGGACTATGGACAAGTTCATTATCTTAAGATTCATTTTCCCCATCTCTTAAATGGGGATAAAAGTACCTACTTTGCAAGGTAGAATGGGGATTAATATCCATATCAGATACTCTATTTGAAGAGCTCAGCACAGCGTCCGGCCTCTACTAGGCACTTAGAAATAGTGTGCCCACTGCCCACATGTCTCTGCAGGTTATCGATCTTTGCCATTTTCCTAGAATAAATGTTAAGTTCCATGCTAACAGGTGGATCCCAAGACTGGGCATTAGAAGACCCAAATTCATTCTATGCTAAAATAGTCTAAAACCACGTACCACGGTCTTGAGGAGTGTGTGGGATTTGCAGCGAGAGGAAAGTTTTCCAGGTAAAAACACAAGAAAAGGCGCACAGGGGAAATCAGCCAGGGATGTGTGACTATTATAGGGGAAGTCTGCTGGAGAGGCGGGGACACAAGCCAGACTGTCCAGAGGCGGGCAGAGGGCTTCAGGTTAGATCAGGATGGAAGTTGAGAGTCACTGAGAGGCTGTGAGCCCCAGAGGGACAGTTTTCACTCCCTGAAGTTACCTAAGGAGAGGAGTGACAGCCCCGAGCAGGGGGTCAACAGTCTTCATGCACTGGGGAGAGGACCCTTTTCCAAGATCCTCAGTTACTGGTTCTCCCATGGGGCTGCTGAGCCGTACTTATGTCTCCTCGCCTAAAGTACTTCCCAAGGGAACAGGATAAAAGTTTCAATAGTTCAGTCCATTGCACCTGCTGAACTACGGCTCTCCCCCAAGAAACAGGATCACAAGATACTTCTGTTTTGCCCAAGGACAGCACAGCAAACCAGGGACACAACGATCCCAGAATCTGAGTAAATGAAATCATGCATGTTATAGTAACGCTTGGCACAGTCCCCTGCCTATAACTGGTACTCAGTAAATATGGCCATGATTCATATTTTTAGGACTATCTCCCTCTCCAGGAACTTCACCATTTTTGCATGCTCTCATACACTTTTCCTCCTCTGAGAGATACCGGACGATGGCATGTGGGTTGGTGCCCTGCCTGGCCGCTTCGTTCAGTTCCACAGTTAAGGCGGCAAGCCTCAGACAGTGTTCAGTCCAGAAGATTCTGTTTTTAGGTTACGGCTTCTATAGAAAACCATGGAAATCAGGCACCCCTGGCGGGGGAGTGTCTGTTGTGGAGAGTCTCTGAGTCCCTGCAGAGGCAAGGCCAGCTGGTTGGGGGCAAAGGTATCCACCAGATAAAAGCGGGTGTGTCCCTGTGGGGCACTGGAGAAGGCGGGAGGTGAATACAGAGCCCCAGCGAGCCCCCAGACACCTGCCGGGCCGGCAGCCCGGTGCAGAAGTGCTTGGAGACACGCAGAAGGCAGGATAGCTACTGCAGGAAGATCCAGAGCTGCGAGAAGGCAGTGACTGCCCTCGGGGAGGCAGGACATGCCCAGGAAAAGGCTGGAGCTCCCTGATAGAGAGGGTGGCAGTGCCACCACCACCGTAAGGAAGCTTTTAAGACTTTGACGCGATCACTTGTGGATCCTTCTTTTTTTTTTTTTTTAAAGATTTTATTTTTATTTATTTATTTGACAGAGATAGAGACAGCCAGCGAGAGAGGGAACACAAGCAGGGGGAGTGGGAGAGGAAGAAGCAGGCTCATAGCGGAGGAGCCTGATGTGGGGCTCGATCCCATAACACCGGGATCACGCCCTGAGCTGAAGGCAGACGCTTAACCGCTGTGCCACCCAGGCGCCCCAACTTGTGGATCCTTCTAACAGCCCTGAGAGGAAGGCAGATCATCGTTGTTATTTTTCTGTGAGGAGAGGAAAAGGAGACAACAGAGAGGCAAAGGGCCGTGTTAAGGCGTGTTGGGCTCGCACTGGAGTGTCGGGCGGAGCTGTGACTGGGACTCCGGCCTGTCGCTTTCTCCTCGTCTGGAGCTCTGACGTCCGCCCGGGGCCTCAAGGGGTGAAGGAATGGAAAGGGTCCGTGCGCCAACAACTGGCCAGTGGGATTCCAAACACAGAGCGGGTGCAGCCCCACCCCAGCCCCACAAAAGAGATCTTGGAAAAACATGAAAGTGAGGAGTCCTTTCAGGTTGTAGAGGTCGTTCGTTTTCTTCTCCTGTTTCTACCTCCTCCCTCTCTAAGCCACGAGAATCAGCTAAAAGTACTTAAACAGGGATGATTTTTAGTGCTTCGAGATGGTTTCAGCCTGAAGCTACATAGAGGTTCTGACTCGACACTGGTGGGGCAGAGGGAAGTGCACAGACCAAACAGAGCCGCTGGCACCACTCTGACCCTCTTCACCTAAGTGGTGTAGCAGCTAACAGGTGCTGGGGCTTTACTAGGAATAAGGCACCGCACTGAACATTTTAAATATAAATGATCTCATTGGCTCCTCATTCAACCCTTTGAGGTTGGTGCCATCATTTCCCTCACTGAGCAAGGCTTGGAGAGATTGGAGAACTTGGGCCAGGTCCATCAGCTGAAAAGAGGAAGGCGTGTTGTTCAAGCGCGTGCTCCAGCCACTTGGCCCTTTGTCTCCCTGAGCCGATCGAGGTTGGCACCAGGGGTGGGCACTGTTTCTGGATCATGGGAAGGTGAAGCCCAGTGACAATCTTCCATGGGAACTTTCTATAAAACCCAACACCTGGGACATCTGGGTGGCTCAGTCGGTTTAAGCATCTGACTCTTGATTTCGGCTCAGGTCCTGATCTCAGGGTTGTGGGATCAGCCGGGAGTCTGCTTGAAGATTCTCTCTCTCCCTCTGCCCCTCCCCCTGTTCTCTCTCTCAAATAAATAAATCAATCTTTAAGGAAAACCCAACACCTGACAGTTCACACATTTGTACATTCAATTAAACATTCCTTCCATAAGCGTGTATTGTGGCGAGCTCTGTAGCCAGATGCTGCGCTGAGGGCTGTGAACATAAAAATAGGATAACATGGCCTCTGCCCACCCATAAGGGAGCTTATCACATGACCACTTCAACAAACGGATGGCTATTTGGAAAGAAAAGGAAGCAAACATTAACAGAGTACCTATTATGTGCTGTGCGATTTACAGGTTATCTTATTTAATCCTTAAACCAGTTTGGTGAGGTGGGTATTACTGTCTCCATGTTACACATAATGAAACTCTAGAGTAGAAAGATTAAGGACATTGTTCAAGGCATACACTTAGTGACAGTTCTGGGATCAAAACGGGTCTTATTTAATTTTTTATAAGAACCTGATATTTAATTTGTTTCGTAGACTGCTTCCTTGCATGTACTTAGGCTAACACTAAGTGGATTGCTATTCTCCGCACATCCACATTTCCTGGAAGAAAGAAGCCGTGAGTGTTGTCACCGAGTGGCAGAGGCAGGGCTGGGAATAAATAGTCGGGACCGAAAATCCAAAATATATTATAGTTATCAAGAGTACGAACTCTGATTTTCTGTTTTTGATATTCCCCCCCCCCAATACCTTAGCTGTATCCACAGGGTTTGATACTGACAAATGTGTATGAAATAAAAGATTATACATATAATTACAAGTATCAACTGGCAGACACACATATTAAAACCTGATGTCAAGTTTTATCAACTATTAAGTTACTTTGCGATGATGCAATCAAATCTTTTCATGGCCGGTTCTGATCAAATAACCCGTTCACGGCTGCCCAACACATCGGTGGCAAAGCCCAAACTGAACTCCATCCTCTGACTTCACTTGAGCTTTGTTTCCAGCAAATTCCACTGAAGTAAGGTCAGAACAGGTCTTATTTTCAAACTCACACGCCAGTCCCCACACCCCCGCTCCGCCCCTTGTCTCTCCCTCCATTGAATGAGGTCAGTTTCAAAGGGAGTAAACGCGGGTAAACAACAGTAAGTCCTGAATCTGAAGAATTCAGCTGAGGGGCTTCGACCAGGAGGATGGCTTACTATCACGGGATTCTCGGGTGGACCGGGAAGGAGAACATGAGGCAGAGGGATACCACTGAGTCTTACAGGTGTCCCAAACTCCACCAGGGCAAAGCTCTCCCAGGTCAAATGCCATTGTGCTGCTTATTTCAAGAGATCTGTGGAAATTAAAACGCAAACTAGAAAAAGAAGTGGACAATCTCGGAGTTTGCTGAATGAGGTGATGGCCAATACATATGTGACATGAAGGGGCAAAAAGAAGGGTCAGTAAGGGTTGCAGGGATTCAGAGCAAAGGGGACTGGTTACTGTAGACAGCTGCTGCCATCCAGGGTCCAATATAGAGCATCTCCATCTGATTTTTAAAGACTCTATCTCCAAGAGCATGTACAAACTCCCTACCATGCACGCCAAGCCCTCCACGGACTCAGTTCCACCCTCAAGCACTCTGTGCCCTGACTCTTGTCTCACGCTTAAACCTTTCTCCTGTGTGGTCCTTTTTCCACCAGGCCCCCTCTACCGTCCGTCAGTTACTTGGCTACTGCTTACTATCCTTTACCTACTCCACATAGGTGTTCTCTCCTCTGGGAAGTGGTCCTCTGACGGGTCTGCCCCCAAACACCCTGTACGTAACTGTAGCATCGCACATTTCACGTTCTATTTAAGCAATTGGTCTTCCACCATAGACTGTGAGCCACTTGAAGCAGAAATCATTTCTTGCTTTCTTTGTAGCCCCAATAGCTGGCATAGTATTTCACATATAATAGGGTTTTTTCTTTTTTTTAAGATTTATTTGAGAGAGAAAGCAGGCGGGAGTGAGCAAGTGAACAGGGGGGAGGAGCAGAGGGAGAGGGACAAGCCCACTCCAAGCTGAGCGTGGAGCCAGACACCAGGCTCAATCCTACGACCCTGAGATCATAACCTGAGCCAAAATCAAGAGTCCAACGCCTAACCAACTGAGCTGCCCAGGCGCCCCACATCATGGGTTCTAAAGACTTTTTTTTTAAAAAGCATGAACTTCAGGAAGATGTTAAAGTAATTTACGTATCAAGGACGGCAGATGGGCTCTAAGGTGACACTCCAGTAATCTCTGCCTTCCAGTATTCACTCCTTTGTGTAATCCCCTTCTCCATAGTGTATAGATGAGACCCAAGACTTGTTTCTGTCCAACTGAATACGACAAAGGTGATGTGCTATTCCCGTGATTGCATTATGATCCACATATAAGGCTCTAAGTGACTTGCTCTCCTGCTGGCCTTGACGAAGCATTGCGTTGTGAACGGCTTATGGAGAGAGCCACATGGCAGGGAACTCTGGGTGGTCTCTAAGACCGGAGAGCGGCTTCTAGCCAACATCTAGCAAAAAGCTGGGACGCTCAGTCCTACAACCAAAAAGAAACGAATTCTGCCAGCAACCTGAATGGAGCTGGAGGAGGATCCTAACGAAGTCTCCCAATGAGGACCCAGCCTGCCCAACAGCTTAACTGCAACCAGACTCTGAGCAGAGAACCCAACCAAGCCTGGACTCTGGGCGGACACAAACTGTGAAACTGATAAATGTGTGTGTCTCAAGTCACTAGGTTGCTAGTGCAGAGTAATAGAAAACTAATGGATGCCCAGCTTTTCAGGAAAGGGGAAATAGGAAGGAAAGCAACACCAATTGGGCATTGGCTGGTCTGAGCTGGTGAGACCAACTTCAGCAAAAGGAGTGATGGAAGCATTTAATGCAGGAGAGGGGAGGTCTGAATCCCAGAACTAATTGAAACTAACCGACTTGATTCCTTCACCTTAAATACATCCTCATCCCATTCCTGCCACCACTGAAACTTGATTTAGACCCTTATGTGTCCAGGAGTCCCAGCCTGGTATGTAAGGGAGAGGGTGAAATGGATTGGCCAGGACACAGACTTCAGTCAGAGTGGGATTGGGGTCTGCAGCCGCTGCTCTATGGATGAGACTCTGGTAAACGACATATCTCTCCCTCAGCTCAGCCCCCTGTGTAACCAGGGGCTGATTATCGCGCTGTTATGGTTATGGGAATGGCATAAAGAAGTGGCCAGTGTAAGGTCTGTGTTTCCCAGGCATTGGCCCCTCTGCCCCCGCCGAGGACTGCCTTCTCCACGCTTTCATTGCTGAGGTTAAGCCGGCTTTGGGATTCTCCAGGATGGAGCCCTTCCGTAAGACCAGAGTTCTTGGCCGATGCCTCACAGGGTTGTGCTGTGGCTAAAATCCTAGGAACTTCTACCGGCCTGTTTCAACACTGCTGGGCTGCTGAAAGGTCAGGCTGAATTTCCTAAATGACTTATTCCTCCCCCTTTCATGAGGGCACTGCCTACATCACAAACGGGACTTCACCAAACACACTGGAAAGTGAGAGGGGTCCCGAACTCTCCAGCCAACCATCTGTCTGACGGCCCAACCCCGGGCCTCAGACCATCTCCTCCTTGCCACTTGGCCCTGTGCCCTGGGCCTGAGCTCCCGGAGCTCAGAGAATCCAGTGTCATGTGCTTTGGTAAGCAGGACTCTGCTTGCCTGGGGACCCTGAGGCAGTCTTGCCCAAAGGAGTGGCTGAATATGGTTTTCTTTCACCCTTCTCCTTCTCCTTCCTTCCTTTCTTTTTTAAAAATAAGATTCTCAGGGCTCCTGTGTGGCTCAGTGAGTTAAGCATCTGCCTTTGGCTCAGGTCATATCTTAGGGTCCTGGGATCGGGTTCCCTGCTCAGCAAGGAGTCTGCTTCTCCCTTTGCCTCAGCTCCCTCCCCCCCCCCACTTGTGCACACACACTCTAATAAAAATCTTTAAAAAAATTAAAAAATTTTAAAAATAAAAATAAGATCTCTTCCCAGTGGGCCTCTAAGAGTTTAGAGCCCTTACACCTCATGTGCCTTAGGAGGGAAGGAAAGAGGGACCAAAGGCAATTACTAATTTTTACGTCATGGATAGAGAACATACAGCCAATTCATCCAGCATCCCACGGCTTGGAATATCTAGATTTATCTGCTAATGCTCAGTGTCCTATCAGGCCCCGAGCATGACCGCGCATGTGTCCGCGACTTTGGGATGTGTTAATAGTTTATGTGTTAAGATACAATATTTAGGGCCCTCACAGAACTTCAGGGTTTTGAGAGGAAGACCACTTATTTCAATCGTCTCGTGTTACAGAGAAGGAATGACGGTCCCCTGAGGTAAGTGACGTGAAAGACACAGGAAGTTGGGTTTCCGAAGTCCCCCCTCTTGGCACCTTCCATTGCTGTGTTTGCCTCTTCTGCTTAGGTTGTGCTGATGAATTTCCTCTGATCTATGCCACTTCCTGAGCAGGTGCTAATTTGCAGAGAAGCCCTGGGACCCCCTTCATGGGGAGCAGGGTCAAGAGACCACCTGTCGGCTTGCCTTGGGCTCCACAGCAAGGTGGCTGCCTGGACCTTCTGACCTCAGGTCCTACGTCCCTCTTTGACTTCCTTTACCCCGGCTGCCCCAGGCCCTACCCCAGCCCTCCACACTGGGGCACTACAACCTTGGAGAACTAGAACCCCATGAAGGCAGGGGAGTGTGCAGAGAGCTGCATGTGCCCTTCCCTGGGCTCTAGAACTAGACACTGGAGATAAATGGTGTGCAGAGGGGACGAGGCAGGAGAAGAAAGTGCTGGAAGGACTGTGTATGCTTGGCATTGGCCTAGGCACCTATGCTCACATAACAATAACTTCTTTGGCTTCAGGGCAGGCCTTGGAGGTATTTTTTAAAGCTAACGATGCTGACAAGCTTGGTGAAGGAGGCGGATATCATTAGGGCTTAAACTTAGGGATGTGCAGGAATCCAACCCAGTCACTGGCTCCAATTATTGAGACATCGTTCTGCGTGTCTGCAGCACAAAGCGGACCTGACTCATCTCTGGATAACTGCATGGGTTTCAAGGCCAAAAGCGTTTATGAATTTTTCACACAGTTCATTCTTCCTGCCACTTGCAAAGGTCACCCCCGACTGCAGTCAGCCTTGAGTCTTCTTACGCCAACCCATGCTAGCGCTTCTGCCTAAATGTCAGGCTTGATTCCTTCCATCCTAATGAAGCGACTCTCTTCCTTAACCAGCTTAATGAGCGAATCGCCCAGGAACACCTGTATCCTGTGTCCAGTGCCTTCCATGGTGACAGGGAGCGGGGACACTGCAATGTTGGGCTACAATCCATTCCTGCAATTAGCTCCCAACCCAGGAAAATGACAATCAAATTAACCAGTGAGTAAAAGCCAAGAGCAGGTTATAATTAACTACCTATGTTTAGACCAGGTTTGTCTGTAACCATAGATTTACAAAAGTGCTTTCTGGTCTGTGTTCTTTTTTCCTAAATATAAATCCAGTCTTAGAATCCTAGTACCTTGAGCCTAAGTTGACAATGGCTGAATTGATTGTCCCCGGCTCAGAAGAGGTCCCTCAAATGACTCACTTCCCGCCCTGCCTGCTAAGCCTTCCTCTGGGTGGCAGGGAACCATCAGGAGCTCAGGGCTGAGAACCATTTCGGCATTATTCAACAGCAGAGGGTAGGCCTTTCTCGGCACAGTGATTCTCATAGACATGGTAGGCTCTTTGGAATCTGGCTGGCAAAGTCCCTAGTGCCAGACCATCACTGTGAATGGCTACACTCTGTAACCCCGGTTGCTTCCCCCCAACACATACCCTGATCTTCACTTTCCTTTTTGGAGAAAAAAAAAAGAAAAAGCATAAAATGTTCAGGCCCTTTCCACGGAAGGCCACAAGTCAAAGGGTCAACTGCTCTCTAAGGTTATCTGAGTCTTTACGTATGGATAAGGTGGGATATCAAGAAGCTGGAAGGGGATGGGGCACCTGGGTGGCACAGTCAGTTAAGCGTCTGACTCTTGGTTTCGGCTCAGGTCGTGATCTCCGGGTCCTGGGATCGAGCCCCACGTCGGGCTCTGTGTTCAGCCCGGAGTCGGTTTGAGATTCTCTCTCCCCCTCTGCCCCTCCTGTTTGTGCTTTCTCTTTCTCTAAAATAAAGAAATCTTAAAAAAAAAAAAAAAAATAGAAGAAGAGGCTGGGAGGAGGGAAGAAGCCGCCTGTTCTTTGTGCTTATGTATTAAACTGAATTCACAGGGTTACAAAGGAACAAGCCCTCAATCTAGTCCCTTTCACTAAAGCCCATCAAGACTTTCCTAATTGCAGTTCCAGCCTCTCCCAGGAGGGAAGTTTTAAACCAATCAGCCTGCAATACCCTGATCAGCACTAGTGAGGTAATCTGCCTGATAAAACAAAACAAAACAAAACACCCTGCCTTCCCCTAAGGGAAGGTGACCTTGCCTTGAACGATCCTTTCTTTTCTTTTGCTCTGAAACCCAGTCCTGTGTCTGCCTAGAAAATCCTTCTGCTTTATACAGTTCCCTGGTGCTCCTCTCAACTTGCCAGATGGGATGCTGCCTGGTTCACAAATTGTTGAATACAGCCCATTAGATCTTTACATTTACTCAGCTGAATTTTGTTTTTTTCAGCAATAGCGATGTGCAGTTTAAGGTGACAGCAGGTATTATTAACTTCATTAAATGTGCTTACAAGCTTCGGGTATGCGCCGAAACTTCTTCCACCGCGTGGAGATATTCCCCGTTGGACTGTGAAGGGGGAGATGTCGTGCAGCCTTAACTTCCCCATTTTGTAGAGCAGGGAACCGAGGCGTGGAGAGGAAACATGACTTTTTAAGGGGCGCCTGGGTGGCTCAGTCCGATCAGCATCCTGCCTCCGGCTCAGGTCATGACCTCAGGGTCCTGGGATCAAGCCCTGCGTCATGGGGCTCCCTGCTCAGTGGGGAGCCTGCTTCTCCCTCTCCCTCTGCCCCTCCACCTGCTTGTGCTCTCTCTAGCTTGACTTAGAACCTGGGACTTCACAAATCGGGTACCCCTTCCTCCCCCGCAACCTAGATCTTCCTCCCCCACCTCTGCATCGTCCGCTGTGCTGCCGTGGGGAAGGACCAAGCTGGTGGCCCAGCCAGGGTGAGTCCTGGCTCTGTCACAGTGTGTCCCTCAGCAAGTGCTTTAACGCTCCAGGGATTGTGGAAAAGAGAAGAGAGACTCAGATGGACCGTAAAGGCCCCTCCTGGTTCTAACAGCCGGTGAGTCTGTGCGCTGGAGATGTTCTTCTACCCACCGGGGGACAAAGTTGGGGTTTCCTTAACCTTTGAAAGAATAAGGGATAAAGCAGAGCTGCCAGGTGTGGGCTGATCACGACCAGCGGTCTGCAAGGGAGGAAGGGTGGGGGTCATGAGAGTCCTCAGTGGGAACGGACACCAGGGACCAAAGCCGGAGCCACACTTAACAATACCCAAAACAACGTAAAGCAGCCCCTTGAAAGTGCGTTCGTCTCTTGCGGTGGCAGCCTCAAGCCCCATTCTGCTCCGTCCCACCTTGAAGGGACCATTTACGTTCTCCAAGCTCCCTGTGACCCCTTGACAAGCTGCTTGCCCAGATGCAACACCGGCCGGGTTCCTCTAATTACTGCTCTGTGTTCAGTAGTTAAGACCCAAAGAGAAGGATTCTTCAGGAAAATGAGGTGCTATTTTTAGTTTATCAGCAAGACAATTTCCTTAAGAAGAGAGGAAGCTAAAAGGGCCGTCTCCACTTCTGGAGTGGTAGTGATGGGCTAGAAAGCAGGCTCCACTATTTCAAGAAAAAGACTTCTTCCCCCCTGTACTTTGCGTCCCTGAGCAGTTCAGTGCGCCACCTGGAATCCCCCTCGCTCTTGTCTGTAAAACCATCCCACGCACACCGCGCTGGCCAACGAGCTAGTCACCAGCCACATGCTAACACAGCTAAAAATCCAGTTCCTTGTCACACTAGCCGCATGTCAAGCGCCAGTAGCCACCGTATTGGCAGCACAAACGTGAACGTTCTCATCACCACAGTATGTGTGACGAGACGGGGTGGCTCTAGAATGTCAGCTCCCTATGGGCAGGGATTTGGGTCTCAAGGACCTAGGATGTGCCTGGCACGTAACTGGCACTCAATTTGTTGAAAGCATATGCTGAATTCATGGATAGGCAGGTTAGAGAAAAAAATATGATATAGTGTCAGTACGCTCAGGCCAGTCTTTCAAAATTGCACAGCAGGCGTCTAAGAAACCCTGACTGCTCCTAGCGTTCATTCTCTCAGAAGTTTCTGAGCACCCACTGGTGCTCCCCAAGGAAGAATATGGAAAACACCACCACTAAGAGAAGAGATAGTTAAATGCAATAGAGGGAGCAGAGGATTGGGAAAGACAAGGCCCAGGGTCTAGTCCAGACTACATTCAGAAGGGCAAGTGAGGGCTAGCCAGCCCCTTTGAGTCTCAATCTCTTCAGATGTAAAATGGGACTAATAATACTATCTCCAAGGACCTGTTTGTATGAGCCAAATGGGATAATATAACAGAAAGTACTCTGGAAACTGTAAGGAGTTGGATGTTTGTGTTATTGACCTTGTCCTCAAGTTGCCTGAGTCCGACTGCCCTCAGGCTTTAAGAATATTTGCCTTCACCAAATGCCCCCCCTTCCCCGCCTGGGGATCATTACTCAATCCATCATGCATACCTGCAAGGAAGTATTTCTGCTAAAATACCACTATTACCATGCCCCCCAAAATAAAATGGCTCCTTCCTGCCTATCAGATCAAGACCAATCTCTATCCTCCAATAGCTGATACTATCACACGCCCCATTTGCTTAGGGAGCTCCTATTTCGTGATTCTCAGATAGGACCTTCCCGAAGCGAGAAAGCTTATTTCTGTTACAAATGTGCCTCTCCCTCCCCCACGTCTTTGCTTCTTCTACCTTTCCAAATGGCACCTGCTCCCCTGAATTCCCTCTGTCTATAACTCCAGCATTCCCAGCGAGTGTCTGGTCTTGCACATTATATAACATGTTCCCCCACGTGGGCTTGTTCTCTAACTGCTTCCTGTGTCTTAGCTCTTCCACCACGCTGGACACCACTCCAAGAAGCAGAACTTGGGTACATAGGGACGGGGACAGGGTGGTTAGCACGGGAAGCCTGGGTTTAGATGTGGCCCGAGGGATAGGGAATGAGGTAAAACAAGAAGAAAATCAGGCTTGAAAAGACAGTCCAACTAGCTTTGTACAGGTGGACTATACTTTTCCTTCAATGGGTTCCACGTTTTAAACATTCCAAACACCTTGGTTTATTAATAATTAGTTCTTTCCACCATTTTTTATACCTTAGTGGTTGATACAGTTCCAGCCCAATCAAAGGAACTTAAAATTTTAGTTGAGGCTTTACTTTAGAGACTGGGCTTTTTTTTTTTTGGGTTGTCTAATTGATCTCACGCTGGATCAAACCTCTGACTCCCACTGTTCATCTAGAGACTTCTCTTACTGGTCTAGGAGGAGACTGAGCAATGACGGCTGTCATGTGGAGCTCGGTGACTAAAGATGATATTCTGGGAAGAGCAGCGTATATGGTCATTAGCCAAAATCACCCCAGAAGATGACCCCAGGCTCCCAATCCACTGCAGAAGGCCTGGGTACGCGGCCCCGACTTCGTCCCTTCATGATAAATAGCACGTCTCCAGGGGAGGGTAGGATTAGAGCCAGGCAGCCATCGCCTGTGAGAGGCCGAAGCCGCACAACAGTTCTGGCTGAGTATAAACAGAGGGCCCAATTAAAACACCTAATTATAGCGCAGGCTGGAGGGACCCAGGAGGTGGACTCTGTTGGTGGCCCTGAAGCCCGAGGACAGAAAGGCTGCCAGCGTCTCCCAGATCGGCCACCACTGGCCTCAGACTGGAATGAGCTTCCATGTGGACAGATGGGCTGATGGACAGAGAAGACAGAGAAGGCGCTTCTTAGCTCCTAGAGCTCTGGAGAACACTCTCCCTGGGAGCATCTAGGTAGCTTCCTGGAAGACGGTCCTTAGTGCAGGACAATTAGGATTTTCCATGTTTGGGAGCCTATTTTCTTATCCCGAGAATGGAATATCTAATGCACAGGATTCCTAAGAAATAAATGCCATCAGCAGTAACTTCAGAGCTCTTTGCTCCTGGCTAAATGCTGCAATAGATATATGCTTCCCTCCAAAGTGGGAGAGGGAAGTGTTGTGAACAGCAGTGGCCCAGAACCCGGGCACAAAATACAGTTCTCCTCCTCCCAGCTGCAGGTGCGCATTCCTCCCGCCAGGCAGGGCGCACTGTCAGCGCTTAATATGCCTTTCTCAGTGCGACTCATAGAAAATGAGTTTCTGTGCTATCTTTTCTCCCCAGGTCTCAAAGCAGTTTCCCACAGGTGTATTAGTACGACCTTCCTTAGAGGCTGACAAGAGGGGCAGACGTCTGTAAATTACTGGTAGAGAACGGGGGCTCAGTGTTCAAGTGGCACGCCCCAGATCCCCTAGAGCTTGGACGGGGACCCTAAACCACAAGCATCAGGATCATCTTCTCGAAGCCCACTAAGTGAACGCTGCCAATGGACCACTGAGCAATAAGCACCAGGTCAACTCCGGATGGAGCCTGGATTTTCAGCTCTTTGTGTGTGGTGGCGGGGAGGGGAGATGCTGCTTCTGGTTCTCTACACCATCACAGAAGGATGGATTTGGTCCCTCACTTCATGGAGGGTGACGTAATCAGTCAGGTGGCCTTACCTCTCATCCCACTGGCTGAGTGCTCGTCTTCATAGCTTTAGGGCTTGAGACCAAAAGCACAGCAACAATGTTATGTGGGTGTAACCTAGAGTACGTTGTGCCTGTGAGTGGAGCAAAGCACCTTGTCCCTCCCACCCAGCCTGAGCAATAGGACAGAAAGGGGGCCCTGCAACTGAGCCCCATCTCAGCAAGGGGCACCCACACTGGCAAGCCTGTTTCATGAGCGGCCCAGCCATTGTGAGGGACAGGAGTCGCACTAATGAGTGCACTGAGCGCAAGGTCACCAGAGGATCTGGCTTTGAGCCTTGGCTCCGCTCTTTACTAACTACACTTTGGGGGAAACCTCTTTGGGCACGGAGCTCTCATCCATAGAAGTGGATTGGTAATGAGGACTTCACAAAGCTACCGTTAGAGTTAAGAGGCCGTGTGCATAGTGGTCAGACCCGTGGCCTCAAGAGACAGACGTGGGGGGCGCCTGGGTGGCATAGTGGTTAAGCGTCTGCCTCCGGCTCAGGGCGTGATCCCGGCGTTGCGGGATCGAGCCCCACATCGGGCTCCTCCGCTATGAGCCTGCTTCTTCCTCTCCCACTCCCCCTGCTTGTGTTCCCTCTCTCGCTGGCTGTCTCTATCTCTGTCGAATAAATAAATAAAATCTTTAATAAAAAAAAAGAGACAGACGCGGATTTGAATCCTGGCCCATCACGCACGGGCTAGAATTTCCTGAACCTAGCTCATCTCCGGTTTTCTTGCCTGACACCAGAGAATGGTCATAATACTTAGAGAGTTGCTTGGAGGCTTTCACTAACGGTGCCCGGTGCGCAGCGGGCCCTCCGTAAACTCTCCCTGTTAATGTTGCCGACACAAGATGCCAAGCACGACGCACCTGCAAACAGTGGTGATTCTTTTCTAGGCTTTGGGCGAGCGTGGCCAAAATGCGCAGAGCTTTGCATACAGTCAGTGCATAATGAGTATCTGCTTCGTGTAATTACGGCACTCTTAGCGGCAGCTTCGCTCTGGAATTCAGCTCGGAGATTAGTATCATTTGCAGTAACTACATTCCAGGCTGCCAGCCCTACAAATTAGACCAACTAAAGATATGCAGTCCATGATTGGGCTCTATCTCAGGGGAGGGTTTCTGGTGACAGTGAAAGCCACAAGGGATCCGACCTCGGGCCTGTCGATGTGTCAGCAGAGGCTCTCCCTCCCACAGTGAGGAGAACCATACTGCCGTGTGTGGCTGGGGCCTGTGCTGTGCAGGGACCGCTCTGGGACCAGGAGAAGACACAGCTGTCCCAGGCTGCCGGGCGGCAAAGACTTTCTCCATTTAAGCACAGCCAAAGCTGAGGGCTCTCCCTCCTTCCCTTCTTTCTTCCCCCATGTCTCCATCCCTCCCTGACAGTCCAGAACTTGGTAGGTGGCAGATCAGCATGAAGCTCTGGGCTGTGCAAGTGACCCAGGGGCTAGGACACGGCGGCTCCTCATCTCCAGCCGCCCTCCATCCTGCGCGATGGGAGTTCAGAGTTGTCCACGGCCTTTGGAAGTGAGGATTTAATCAGTTTTCAACCCCTGCGTGAGAGCGCTCTCCTTTTTCTTAGTTGCCACATGAATTTCTCCAAGCACAGAGACGTACTCTTGCCCTCGTCCGCAGGATCGGGACTCACCGCCTCTTCCCAGTGAATGGGAAGGCCGACAGGAAGCGCTATCGGTGTCACTCCTTGCATGAAGTGCTGTACCCTCCTGTGCCATTCAATCCCCACAACCGTCAGCTCAGCGCGATCATCCCTCAGACAAACAAGGAAACAGAGGCTCAGAGACGCTGAGTAGCTCCGGCAGGGCAACAGGAGGATTTTAAATTGCAGAGTCAGGATTTGAACCCAGGTAGTTGGCCTGAGTGCCTGTCTGCTCCGGCGCTGCTCCAAGGCCTGGCAGACCCCCTCTGTTCTTCCAGACGGGGGTAGCTCCAATATTTTCATCACGTCTCTATAAGGAAACCTTTCCAACCCCTTAGTCACCCCAGGGCCCTTCTCTGGACCTTCTCCAGCATTGGTTTTGATCTCAGAACGTGCAGGAGCCCAAACCACCCAGCAGCTGACCCTACTGTTTACACAGAACTTAGTGATATGTCATTTTATTCTCCCAGCAATCCTGGTGGGAGCTCAGGTTGGCCAGGTGCAGCCCAGGACCCACATCTCTGGTACCCTCTTCTCCCCCCGGCTACGGCTGCCTCTAGGTCCTGGTCTCAACACTGTCCCCTCCTCCCCCACAGGGTGCCCTGCATGTCCAGAGAGAGAATAACATTCCCTAAAGCTTACTGGCTGATGTCCAGGCCAGTTCCACCCCCAAAGTCACTCGGGGTCCATTCGTTCATTCCATTCTCAGTGTACGAGCTCTGGCTTGGATGGGTTTAGAGGTTCTCTTGGCTGCTGGTTTTGCACCCTGCTTTCATCTCCCAATTCCCAGCCTCCCCCACTGCAGCCAGAACAGTCTTTCTAAAATATTAACCTGGATCATGCCATAGTCTTGCCGACCCCAAGCCCCCCGTGGTAGCTCCCAGCAGCCTAGCTGCCACGCCCCCACACCTGTTACCCTTCTACCACGCAGCTCTGCTTCAGCCATGGGAACCCCGAAACTCTATCAAACCACTGCCCCCTTGGCTTTTTCGAGTGGGATTGTCCATACCTCCTCTTTTCTTAAAGGATGACTTTAAGACTAAGCCAAGACTTCCCCTCCTCAGGGGAATCCTTCCAGAACTTCCTTCTGAATCACACATCTCCTTCATTGTCCCTCCCACCCTTTACTTCTCTATATCCCTCCATTGGTCTGTAGGCTCCTTGGAAATAAGGCTCCGTATCCGTTTAACTTTCTGTCTTTGAAATATAGAACGTAGGAAATGCCTTGAAACAGAAATGAATGAACGAGTCCTCCCCTGCTGTCCTACCCCAGGAAAGTGGCCATCTTCTCAGGTCTCATAGCACTTTACAATATTCTTCTTTTAGCACTTGCCAGTCCTCGACTATTTCCTTCTGTGTCTGTTTTCCTCACTATATTGGAAATATTCTTCATTAGACTCTGACATCTTTCCAGGGTGGGAGGAACAGTCCTGAGCACAAAGCCCAGCACACAGTAGGTGCTTTATTAATTGAATGGAGTAACTGCCAGGTCTTTGCTCTTTCTTGCCAATGCTAATCACAGAAAGGCACCATCTTATACCTCAGACAAACTTCGCTTCAACGCGGTGGCTTAAATTTGCTCACATGGAACCCCCTACCCGCCTTGTCTGTCAACCCTTATCTTGGGAGCTCCTCCGATGGTCCACCCCATTGGCATGGCATCAGAAGAGCTCTGAGTCATCCACAGATATGTAACTTTCACTCTGAATTTCCTTTTCCAGATCATTCACAAATACATTAGAGAAGCCCGGTCATGGGGATGAAAAGCACAGCAGAGGCAACACAGTCAAGAATGTTGTGATAACGTCATACCCCGACAGATGGTAACTATCACGCTTATAGTGGTGCACATAGTGTATAGAATTTTCCAATCGTTATGTTGTATGCCGGAAACCAACAGAACACGGGACGTCAACTATACTTCAATTTTAAAAATGGATAACCTCTCAACACCCTTAAAAAACGTGAAAGAAGCTCAGAGTCAGCATCAACCCCTATTCAAACTCCATCTCTCGCATGGTCCTTGGGCCTTGGTCTGCACTCCTCATCCTGGGTCCACATCTCTTTAGCGCCCTTCATTACAGAAAGGGGAGAGGGAATGTTGCTGACCCATCCGTTCATCTCTCCCACACGTGCTGAGCATCTGAGAAGGACTGGGCTTTGTGCCAGACTCGGAAATTCAGCGATACAGAAAACATAATCCCTGGCCTCACGGGGCTTAGCAGAGACAGAAGACAATCGCAATGCCCAGTGATGCGTGTGCACAGTCATTAACAGAGTGCAGGTGGGCCATCGACATGGAGAGATTCACTTTGTGCACACACTGGGCAGGACCTGAGCTGGGCCTTGATGGATGACTGGAATTTGCCATCCAGATGAGAAGGGAGAAGGAACAGCAGGTGCCACGTGGGAGAGGGGGAAGGGGCTCGAACCTCCAGTGTGGCCAACAGCAGGCTAGGGGAGAGGGCACAGCAGGAGAGAGAAACCTCACCCATGTACATGTTCTCACCGGGGAAAAGTTTTGTTTCCAAAAGACTGTGGGTCAATAATATTATCTTAGTGATAACATGGACTGTGGAAAGGCATATTAATTATGGCCTTACCTCTGCCAATAACCAGGGGAAGCCAGAGCCTCAACTAGACAGCTAAGGAAAGGAATTTATTCTTTCATCCTACAGGAACAGCACTGGCATATTTATATATGTATTCATGGGACTGCAATGGTCTCCCCCGTGACCTGACCATAAGCAACCTGAGGGCAGAGACTTCGTAATGATCTGCGTGGAAGTCCAGCTGATAGGAAAGGCCTCAGCAACCTTGCCCGGCAGGCCTACAGACACTAATCCTACAGCGTCCCCCCCTCTTGCTACTCAGAGGAGCTCCCTGCAGCCCGCTCCCCACTGGCGTCCCCTGGGAGAGGGAGCCCTCTGCCTCTGCTGCCTTCCCCAGGCTGTGACATGCACTCAGGCTCACACACACAGACACACATACGCTCACCTACAGCTCACACACACACCACTCACACCCATGCTCACACACGATCATGAGCTTACACCACATTCTCAGTCACAATCACACTCATGTTCAACACATGCTCACGCCCATGCTCACGCCAAACATATGCTCACACACGTGTGCGTGCACACACACACACACCCACTCACCCATACACACATTCTCAGGCACCCTCCTACTCTCATAACACAAGCTCACACACATTCACATGGCGGGTGCACACACGCGCACGTGCACACACACACACAGCCTGAGCTGTTAAAGTGACAGCACTCATATTTTCCATTTATTGGTGATTTCAAAACAGGAAGCCTCTGTGGGGAGGGGAGGTGTTGGTGCAGCGAGAGCGGCTGTCAAGGGGCCCAGGTGCCTGGGCGGGATTCGGGAGGGACACCTTGCTGGCGCCAGGCTCCTTTATGGGCAGGAAAGCTCCCCCGCCCCGGCCCCGACCCAGGGCCAGCTTCCAAGCAGCGTCAGTCCAGGGCCTGGTCCTGACCGGTCACCTGGCCAGGTGGCAGCAAAAATGCAGCCAAATTGCATCTCTCCCACGGTCAGGGGTTTTCTGTGAGGAAGAGAGAGCACCTAGGCCTTCCTGTCTGCCACCAGGGAGCCCCTTTCTCTTTTAGAAACCACCTCTTCTAGGAGCTCTCCGGGACTGGAACTAAGTCCTACAGGCCACTCTCCCTCGCCCCTTAGGCCCTCTGCTGCTTACTCAGCCAGGCTCCTTTGCAAAGGCATATTCTGTCTGGTGCCCTCTCCCCACCCCACCCCAACATGAAATGTACCAGGGACCTGCTTTCTACTATACAATCCTTGCAGCACCTTGTGTTTTCCAAAGTCTTTTTTTTTCTAAAGATTTTATGGATTTGACAGAGAGAGATAGCAAGAGAGGGAACACAAGCAGGGGAGTGGGAGAGGGAGAAGCAGGCTTCCCACCAAGCAGGGAGCCCGATGCGGAACTCGATCCCAGGACCCTGGGATTATGACCTGAACCAAAGGCAGATGCTTAACAACTGAGCTACCCAGGCACCACTCAAGGTCTTTTCATAATCAGCACGTCCTTCAATCTTCAGGACCGCCCCCTGAGGTTGCGAATAGTGCGCCCATTTTACAGATGGAGACTGAGAGCAAAGAGATGAAGTCCCGCATGCCACCGTTCCAGAAGTAGACTTTCTGATCTCAACTCTTCATCAAGAAAATCCTAACTCCTATCTCCTCCCTGGCTCTGAACCCAAGGGGTGTCTAAGATGGCCAGGTATGTCAGAACAGCCGGGGCAAAATCTGAAGGTAAAAAGGGCGCAAAGGCAAGAGGGCATAAAGTTCACCCATGGGCTGGCAGGCCGCCAGCCACAGCCGGGGTCGTGGAGGCACCAGCTTTACCCCGTCTGTCCTGCATCTATGCACACACAGCAGACCACACACACACACACACACACACACACACACACAGGGCAAACCACACACACACACACACACACACACACACACACACACGGCAAACCACAGACACACACACAGTAAACCACACACACTGCAAACCACACACACACACACACAGGGCAAACCACACACACACACACACACACACACACGGCAAACCACACACACAGCAACCCCCCCCCCCCCCACACGCACGCACGCACTCAGGCACAGAAGTCAATCCTAGCTGCCTTGGCACCAGAAGGCGTTAGGTTCATGTATACAGTTTAATTGCCCGAGGCAGTTGGAGCTGATTTCCACAACTTAAAAGGACTGAGGGGAAGCCCTAGCAAGAGGACATTTCTGGGGGCAAACGACGTTTCTGGAACGTTGCTTTCTCTCGCTCTCTCAGAGAAGGGGTTAAAAGCACTTCTCCCTCGGCAGTGACCTCGCAGAGGAAAGTGGCCTCCCTGAAGCTGCCCTCCGTGCTCCTGCCAGAGGGGGCTCCAGGGGGCAGAGCAGGGGTGTCGCAGGCCGTCCTCCCTAGCCGGCCCAGGGGAATAAAGTCTGGGGATAGCATGCACGTGGCTGGAAGGAGATAGGAGGGGACTAAAAAAAAACAACAACCGAAAAACAACCCGAGACCGGGCTGGATTTTTCCGCCAGGCTAGCATATTTTTCAGACCACGACCTCCTTTCCTTGCTGCCCTTCCTTCCAGGTTTCACAGACTCAACAGCCGGGACCTACAAAACGGGACATGGGAGGTCACAGGAAGAAGGATGGGTTAGACTCAGGGAGAGCCCTGGAATTTCCTTTCCTGGAGATCTTCGGGACTGAAAGGAGAGTCTTCTGTACTCGGGAGGATTTATACTCTGCGTGTTGGCTTCTTTCCCTTCCCCCGTCTGGAATGCTGTCCAAATCTCTCTTCCTCCAAGTCCCATCCTTTTCTCAAAAGCCTCTCCTGACCCTTCCAGGCTTCCGCGCTCCCTGAGGCCAGAGACCCTGACCCTACAGTCTAGCTGACGGACACTGAGAAAGCGGATGCCCAGAGGACCCGGGACCCCACCCAACTCTGACTTTCTGTTGTCACCACACTGTCCTTGGCGGAGGTGGTGGGGGGGAGAGGTGTGGCGGGGGCGTGCTCCAGCATCTGACAGGAGCGGTCAAACTAGCCTGTGTGGGTGGTGAATGCGGCCCGGGTTCCAGAAGAGATCTGGGCAGAAGGGGGTGAGGGCGGGTGGGGGAGAGCTGTCCTAGGGAAGCCGGACAGCTTGGGTTGGGTCACACACCAAGGAATTGCTCAAGGCTGGTTTCGTTGGTCAGCAAAAGGGTCCAGGAAGCAGAACCCGTGGGAGGGAAACTGGGCTGCTCACTCCAGAAGCCCGGCCACCCAAGTTCAGCAAGTTCACGCTCGTGGGGCCTTGCGGGAGGGAAGGGGAACAGCTGGGCTCCTCGCTATGGGTCTGTGCTTTTCCAAGCGGAGCGTCACTGAGCTTCACCATCTGAGGAGGTTAGCACGCCTACCAGGAGACCGACAAAGATTTCAAATTTGCAGTAGTCCGTTACTGTATTAGGCCCTGGGAACTGGGCCGTGGAGTCACCAGTCTATGAACGGGGTGAGATCCAAAAGTGAGATGCTTGAAACGAGGCAAACACAATCTCTCTCAAGCTATGCACATCAGCTGAATTGTGCCGTGAACCAGTTTGTTTCCAACAAGGGTGTGCTATTTTGGTGGTCGATTTATATTTTTGTTTGTTCGGGTTCATTTCCTTTTTGACACAGTTCATGAATATATTTGTACCATGATCACATTCAGGATTCTTAAAATTCACTGTTAGAAAAAACAAAACAACAAACCCAGAACATGAACATATTCTATGAACTGAGAATAAATTGAACAGTTTTGTTTTGTTTTTCTGTGTAAGTTCTTGTAGAAACCCGAACCACATCGCAATGTCAGTTCTTTACCTAACTGGAGAGGCTAAAGCCAATCTTCTTTCTTTGATTTAATAGAAAATAAATTTCATCATTTTTAAGGTGAAAAAAGTAAACGACTTAGTACTTTTACCTTATTGGGGTTTACTTTGATGACTGATAATAAAGGGTGTCAGTATGCATTTTCCAAGCAAGCAGGAATCAAAACTCCTAAGAATAACTGGCTTTTAAGTTAGCTATCTTATCCCAAGCCTCTTGGCTCATTGACACAATTAATTCCCACTAAAGCAGGACTTCTGCTTTAAAAAAAAAAAAAAAGGTGTGTAAATAGTGGGTCCTGTGGGGGGAGGGGGAGGGGTGGCTCAGTCGGTTAAGTGTCTGCCTTCAACTCAGGTCATTATCCCAGGGTCCTGGAATCGAGTCCTGTGATGGGCTCCTTGCACAGGGGGGAGTCTGGTTCTCCTTCCTCTGCTCCTGTTCCCACCCCTGCCTGTGCTCCCTCTCTCTCTCTCTCTCTCTCAATAAATAAAATCTTAAAAAATAAAAAAATAAAAGAAAAAAATGGGTCCTGTTTCATTTTAAATTAATGCAGTTCCATTTTTAGAAAAGATGAACGTGCAAAGATGTATCTGTTAAGCCCAAAGCTGGCCTCATCCCCCTTCTGCCTTCTGCTTGCCGCCCCACCCCGTGGCGTGGCCAGCACCCACCTCACATGCACGGGGCCTCAGAGTCCGGAGACCCTAGAGGAGGGCAGCTTCTGCTCGGATCCTAGCTGCGGCGCTGTGTGATCCTGGGCAACTCACTCAACCTCTCTGAGCATCACTTCATTCCTGTGTAAGAGGGGAACACTACTGGGACCCGCCTTTTACAGTTATTCCGTGAATCAAGTGAAATCAAACGAAGGCCTTAGCGCCCAGCCCGGCACATACCAAACTCTCTGTGAACATTTGCAGGCATTCTCAACCTGGGACGACAAATGATTCAAGCTTCTTGGGACCAAATGTCCTCTTTCAGATCACATGCTGTTTCATCAGGAAACATGTCAGGAAAGCCCATCCCTTTTTCTTCATCTGGGAACCCCGAGCTCACACTTCCAGAGTCAGTTCAAATACCAGCTTTGCTCAAACATTTTCTTGCAGTTGCCTCTCCCCCACCCGCCGTAAAGCTGCTTGCTGGCTCCCTACGGTAGCCGCAATCTACTAAAATGACGTGTGCTTTTCCACAAAATCTGGGAACACCCAGAGCACAGAACTAAAGATTACTCCTCTTTGCACTGTAGATGCCAGGCACCCAAGCAGACACTCAATAAATATTTATTGAATGAATAAAACAAGATGGAATCAAATGGCATCTGCGTGGATGCCAGGATGTATAGAGCATATGGCTTTAGAGAAATAGAACCCATATTACTTCTCTTCCAGAAACCAGTTATTTCTGGTTGGAAGTGAACTTAACCAAATCAGATGTCATGGAACACAGGATAAAAAGAGAAATTGGAAGAAAAATGTGGGGAATGGTTTCAGGGCTTTGCTATCTTTCCGAGAAGGAAGTATTATCCGATGGTAGGTAAGAGCCTTGGGAGTTGACTGGGAAAGGGATACTTCTGAGCCACTGTTTGGCCCCAAACACAAACACTCTTGCATCAAGACAACTTGGACAAAGCAAGTAAAGTATGTCGATTTGCCAAATCAGGGAGGGAACAGGGATGACAAGTTAGCCCTACACTTGAAAGGAAACTTTCTGGAAGACAAGAGTATTGTTTTATTCTAGTACAGCACAGAACTGTGGAAAGCAAAATTAGGGCTCTTGAAAATCAGGTGATAGCAAGACTGTCAGGTACGCTACTGAGAGTGGAGGGGGAGGGGCGCGATGGGTTTGGGAAGGACGCTGACTGAAGAGTTCATTGTATGCTAACCACCATCCCAGATCCTGGACACAAAATATAATGCTTGAAAGAACCTCAGAGGTAAAAGTATCATCCCCACGTTACTGATGGGGAGATGGTTAAGTGACCAAGGTCAAATGCTCACAAGTGGTGTTTCGCTCTGTATTAAAATTCATCCATCAACAATCATAGTGTGGATAGTTTGTATCTAAATCTTTCTCTGCTATAATCCATCCTCTTCTCTTCTGTTAATTTTCCTAAAATAAGGAGAGCTACATGTTCTCATCCTTTAAAACTGTCAGTAATTCCCTTATATTCATAAAATAAAAATTCCAATACCCAAACTCATTAATGTAACATTCTCTATAGGCTCAACCCTCCCTGTGGCTCGTCCTACCTCTTCACAACCATCGCACTTGACCATGTTCCCTTGTCCTACTGCATCCGTCCATGCCTCATCTTCCTCGGCACACGCCTGCCCTGCACCGTTTGCATTATTTGCACTGAAAGCCAGTGCAGCTTCCATATCTCCCCCTCCTTCCTCCCTGGGAACTCCTCCTGTATATGTCTGCGGTCTCCCCCAATCCTCAATCTCACTTTTCCTTGTAGCTAAAAGCTGCTATAATCTGGCACCTCACCACTAAAAGTTCTCTAAAGGGGCACCTAGGTGGCTCAGTCGGTTGAGCGTCCAACTCTTGATTTGGGCTCAGGTCATGATCTCAGGGTTGTGAGATCAAGCCCCACCCTGGGCTCCACACTGGGCACGGAGCCTGCTTAAGATTCTCTCTCTCCCTTTCCCTCTGTGCCCCCCCCCCCACAGGAGCACGTTCTCTCAAAAAAAAAAAATACAAATAAAAGTGCTCTAAGGCTCTTCATGCCAAAGATAATGTGAAAAATAATGGCTACTATTTACTGAACATTTCGATGTTGATCTGAATATTGAACAATCACTCCAATATATGGATGAGGCTCAGTGCAAAATTCAGTGTCTCAGGTCACCCAGGAAGTAGCTGGGAGAATTGGGATCACCGCAGTCTCGTCAATGGGCTTTACGAATTTCAGTCTCTCCTGACTTCTCAAGAGCCTGTCACATTACTGACACTCCCTTTACTTCCCACTTTTTACTTCCCTGATGCTCTCCTCTTTTGGTTTTCCTTGTTTTCTCTAGCTAGTCCTTCTCAGCCTCCTTTGTAAACTCAGACTCCTCTGCAGGCACTTTAGCTGCCGGTAGCCCTCAAGAATCTGTTTAATTTTCCTTTTCACATTCTGTGCGTTCTTCGTAGACGATCTTAGCCATTCGCAGGGCCAGAACTCCCGCCTCTACGTGCTAATGACTCCCTACGTGTCACCCTTTGCTCTCTCTTAAACTTTGGGCTTCCAAAACACATTCCTTCCTGGAAATCGGTACTTGAATATCTTGCTTGTACTAAATGTCATGTATTCAAAAACCAAACTCATCTTCCCCCCTCCAGTCCTCCTCCTTTCCAGATTCTTTTGGTTAATGACACACCATCCATCCAATTTCCCAAGTTAGAAGCTCAAGATCAACGCTTGATTTCTCCCCCTTGCTTCCCTCTCCGATCCAATTAATCGCTAAGTCCTGTCCAAGTCTGCCTCCTCAATTTATCACACACCTGTTCTCTTCAGGCTGCTGTCCCCCCTCTGTGCTAAGCCACCGTCACAAGGGCATAGCCTTGCAGATCTGTTCCTTTCAGTTTTGCCCTTTGCAATTTATTCTCGAAGTATGCAATAATCACACTACTCTTCTGCTTAAAACCTTGATAGCTCCCTATATCCTTCAGGATAAAAGGTCAGAACCTTCATAGGGCCAGTAAGGCCAAATGATCTATTTCCTGGTCCCTTCCAGCCTTTCTCCAGGTCATGCCCCCCTCCCCCGCTCTTATACACCAGTCACATTAGATTTCTTTCAGTTCCTCGAACGTGCTTCATTTCCCCACAACTGAGCGAGTGAACGTGTGCTTCTTCAAGCACACTGCCCGATACCAACCTCTCTTCGCCTTCCTTACCTCAGCTGCAATCTTCTGGGCTGCTTTCCCTGATATCCTAGACTATTTTCACACTCATTCTCGTGACACCCTGCATTTCTCTTTCCCACTATTCATCTTACTTATAATTACTTAGTGGTTTTCTTCCTCCTGTATAGATGACTATCGATATATTGACTATCTAGAAATAGATGTATTTGACTATTATTCTCAGGGCCAAGAGACGTACGTGGCATGTGGTAGACGCTCAGTAAAAGCGAACAGCCCAGTGCAAACCACCTAAGTGAAATCCTCCTGAATCCCCCGGCTTCTCTCTGTGCTCCCACAGCCCCACGGCTTTCACTGTGCCTTGGTCAATATTTACTGTTTTACCAGCCCTTCTCCTTTGTGAGTTTACGAGCTTCCTGAGGAAGAAGACCAGGTCTTCATCCCGCATGGAGCCAATGATGTTTACAGAATCAAAGAGGAAAGAGCTGAAAGCCTGAGCCCTGGACATTACAAGCCCTGTTTCTTACAACAATGTCAGAGATGTGGCATGAGGTTATAGCCCCCAAAACCTCTAGAGAGGAGTTATCCATTTCAGAAAGAAGATGGAAAAGCACAGAAAAACAGCAGAAGCTATGCTTTGACAGTAGATGCTCGTAACTGTGCGTTTCAAAAACTGGGCATGACTCTGAAATAAACAGAAAAGGAACCATTCGTGACTCCCCTATCTTTCTGGTGCCCATTCCTCCAACAGGTACCAGGCCATCCTGAGTGTGGCTGACTGTACTTCCTCACCCCATCAGCACCTCCTCAGTCTTGAGCCAGAAATCTTCATCTCTCGCCTGTCAAGTCCACTCTGGTTTCCCCTAGCCTTTCCTCCCTCTCATATGCCATCCTCACTGCTGGCAGAGTCATTATTCTAGAATGTAGATTTGACCGTATTACCTCTGCTTAAGCCCTCAGACTCCCCATTAGCTGCAGGATATGATCGTTTCTGCACGGCAGCCAAGGCACTCGATGATGGCGCCCAAATCCACCTTTTGAGGCTCAACCCTGCCATTTCCCTCCCATGCCCCCTACCTCTCAGCAACCCTGAATTCTCTGTCTCTCTCAATACATTGTTTCCTTCCTTCCCTTTGCCCATGCTGGGACACTGCTCCCCCGTTTCCACACATCATGTCTTCTACATAATTTTCTACATCCAGACGCAATATTTCTCTGTGCAACATAGCAGAGTCAGTCGTTCCTACCAGGGACTCACAGATCTGTTTGGGCATCTGGCCAGCTGTGTTTTCCTTTACTGAACCCAAAGAAGATAAAACAGTGTCTCTTACTTCTTTGAATCTCTGGCACTTATATGAGCACTCTGGGTGCTCAGTAAATGTTGAATATATAAAGGAATAAAGTCTAGGTCTTTGTGAATCAGGTTGGTGGAAGAGGCCTCCCTCTCTGTCTAGGCTCTTGTTTCTTAACTAGAAGATTGTATATTTAGCCTCTCTTTCATTACAAACTGTTCTTGTTAGGGAAGAGTCCTATCACTCTAGCTTTCTGTTACCCATATGCTGATGGGCCATCCACTGTAAATTCTGTTGCCCATCTACTATGTATGTGTGTGTGTGTGTGTGTGTGTGTGTGTGTGTGAATTGCAAATGAAAGCAGCTTAGTGTGCTAAGACCTTAAGTACATTTCAAGGGTAAATAAACAAATGGGAAATATATGCCACTGGTATTATCTGTGTGATTGCTTTAATGTCATTTTGCTGATCATTTATGCAGTTCCTCTTCTCTACTCAACTTAAGTGCAAATAATTGAGGGTTGTCAAAACATTTTAAATAGTTGTGACCTTTGCGCACACAGTGAGTAAGCAGGTGCAGAAGCAGCACTGGCCTCCGAAAAGGAGAAAAGTTCACTCCTGAAAAGATTAAGAAATGACAAGAGGAGTTTATATAAAGCTTGATAGGAAACAGGAAGTTTAAAAAAAAAAAAAAAACCCAACTGTGATAAGGACAGAGAAATGCTGACCCAGAAAAGACTATCTGAAAATGCAGAGGGGAACTTTTTGACACAGATGCAAGATCATTCATTGCTCTGAGGTTTTGCATTTTTGTTTTTGTTTTTTAAGATAGGGCTAAAAAAGTGAGAACTGAACTCCTAATTCTGTAAGACAAGCATGTCTGATGAGAGGGGGGAAAAGGATTATTCACTCTACTGGAATTGCTTTAATGGAAACTTCTTGATGAGAGCTGCATCTTAAAATACTCAGCCAGTGATGAGGAGCTATTTCAAGATGTGAAGTCGAGGGGGCTGCAGTGAGGTTCGTATGTGAAGCACGCCATGTCTGAAGGATGCTGAATCGAGCCTAATGAGCGGCGTGCTGACAACTGTTCCCACTGGCCTTTCTGGACAGCTGGTTCCCATCCCAGTGGCATACTGGAAGCCACCAACAACCAGTAAATCTATGAATGCCGCCCAAGCAAAAGGGTGGGGTTGGGCCTTGAGCTCCTTCCTTTCTCCTTGGTAATCCCCATCTGCCAGGCAGAGTCCGTCACTCTGGCTCAGCTACCCTAACCTCTTCTCAGTTCTGTCTCCTACGACGGCCCCTAGTGGATCTCCACGCCTCCAGCCTTCTTTCTGTGCTCATGAAACTAAAAGCTTTTGAAGTATAAATCTCAAGAGAGGAGAAATTAAATTTCAACTGCCCAATTCAGCTGTCCCTGTTCTTGGGTATCATTCAGGACCCAAGTCAATGTCACCTCCTCTGATACTTCATCCAGTTCTCACACACAGCAAGACACTCCTCCTGCTGAGTTAATCTGTTCCTAGACATACCTCTATTTTCGTACACTCCTCTATCACTGCTATGATCACGTGGTGGCATCCGTTGGGTGCCTTCAGGTCAAAGACTAGAAATCTCCCTTCCCCCGAGCCTAGCACAAAGCTATTCATGTTTATGGAACAAGCGTATGAATGAATGCGCTTCTGAATGAGGGACGACTGTAGAAAGATTTTGTCTGTTGACACCTTTTAAAAGACAAGAGCCAAACAAGCTGAATGGTGGCAATTGCCCACGTGAAACTCGGATTTGGGCTGAGCTTTGGTGCAAGGTGCCTGAGCCAAATAAACAGGGAGACTGGAGAGCTGGGATTTGTTTCCAGTGACTTATGGGTGACATACTTGAGGACGTGAACACTGCCCTCTCCCAAGTCAATTCCCAGTCACTGCCACACCTCTTCTCCAGAAGCACTTACTAAACTGGGCACCAGGAGCTCCAGAATAAAGGAGCTTGAAGAAAGCGCTTTACATTTGTGATGTTTTGGATTAAAATTTAATTGGGTTTGAGATGGAGTGAGTGGGAGGTAAGGTTAGTTTTCTAGTGCAAAGGGGAGCTCATTTTCTGTTTGTGTGAAGTCACCTCCTTATTTCACCCCACCCCTACACTCGCTCCCCATATCCACAGTCCTTTCTCAATTCCTGTTTAGCACAAGGCTTTGGGTCCCTAAAGAGAGGAAAAGCCAATTACATAACCAATATGGGTGCGGGACATTGACCCTGATACCCCAAAGGCCTTTAAAACCCTCCATTTGATATTATCTAGGTACAGTGAGGGCATACCGTAACAAGTCAGGAACTTTAATACAGCTCATTGGAAGAGATGGAAATGTTTCACTGGGGGGAGAGAGGGAGGGAAGGTGGAACTCTGGTACTATTTGAAGAGGAGCCATTTGGGGAAACTAGAATTTTAAAACTAGCTCAACTTTTTAGGTTTTAAGGCTAATACCTGTTGAATGGGGTCCAGAATACTCTCAGTCCCTTTGAATCAGGGAAAGCCTTTTATGACAAAGTTGTTGGCACCCTCAGACAACCCTCACTCTAAGGCTGTTTTAAACTGGCTTATTAGGGACATCTGGGTGGCTCAGTCGGTTAAGCGTCTGCCTTCAGCTCAGATCATGATCCCAGGGTCCTGGGATCGAGTCCTGCATTCGGGCTCCCTGCTCAGTGGGGAGCCTGCTTCTCCCTCTGCCTGCTACTCCCTCTACTCGTGCTCCTGCGCTCTCTCTCTCTCTGACAAATAAATGAATAAAATTTTTAAAATAAATAAATAAATTGGCTTAATAGCTTCTATAATGGAGGCTTGCTGGGAGTGGAAGAGGGTTGGTAGGAAAACAATCCGTGATTTCACCTCCATTATAAACACAGGAAATGAGTGGAGTTATAAGAGGACTTCACCGGTTGTATTTTACAAGCTGCAGGAAATACCACGGGAGGACATGAGCCTACCTTAAGGTGAGATGAAGTCCAGCCAGGAGCAAAATTCCTGAGTCGCAGGATATAGATACCCTAAAATGTGCAGGGCCTGAGCAAGAGTAAGAAGGGAGGCCCAGATACCCACTGTCCAAATGTTTGAAGGTAATAAATAAGTGAACAAACTGGTAAATTAAATAGGTCTCATCCTCATACTTGACAGACATTCCTTCACAGTGGCCTGTGAGATTTCGCAGGCTCCCCGGCATTCTGGGCAAGAGACAGCAGCCGACGGTCCCTGATCCCCCCTACCTGTGGTGTGCCCCCATCCACTTTATACTCTGCCCCTCGCTTTTTTGGGGGTACCAGGAGGGGCCCCACATGCATGTGGACGGACACCCCAGGAGGTTGTCAAAGCTCTGTCTACGCCTCCACGAACAGCTTGGTCATCCTCAGGGCTAAACGTGTCTGTCCTCAGGAGGCTGGACATGGGGAAGAAACCCCAGAAACAGGTTCCCAGTCACTTGGGCCTCCAATACCCCATATGTTGTGTGTGTGTGTTGGGGGAGAGGGGGGGCTGGGGGACACGGGCTCCAGGTACGCAAATCTCCATGAAGCTGAGGAGTCCTCACTCTGCAGAAAAGGGCAAGGCCATGAGAAGACCGGAATGGGGCCTTCTGCTCAAAAGCAGGTCGAGGAACAAAAGCTCCAGGAGTGAGATACGGGAGAGAGAAGAAGGTGAAATGGACCAGGAATCGTGAGATCCCTACATTGTGGAGAGGCTGTGGGAGACTGCGGATCCTTCTGTAGAACCATCAGGGGGGAGAGGGAGTCCCTGTTGGGGGAGGGGGCGAGGAAAGGGACAGATATGGACAGAGGGGGAATAAGGAGTCATAGATTGCATCACAACGACTAGAGAGAGAAGCCCTGTTGCACGGCTGGGTAATGCGGGGCGGGACAGCTCAGAAAGGGAACGTGCCTCCGGATGGGCCTCTCCGGCTGAGTCTCAGGGGCTGGCCTGAGGCAGAAATGGAAACCACCAGGATGGCACTGCCTTCGCCTGACTGAGGAGGCCACAGCTTCCAGAGACAGACTGGTGACATCACGCAGGTCCCTGAACAAATGTGCTCGAAAGGATGTGGTCTAGTCCTTCCGTGTATCCTCTAAGATCACTCACTCTGTAGCCTCATCCTCGTCTGGCCTGTTACTGCAGTGCCGGCCTCCATTCGGTCAGGAGGGGTTTCACTGGTAAACAGGGACGGCATGGCGTAGACACCCAGGCCCTACTTTTTTCTTTTTCTTTCTTTTTTTTTTTTTTATTAAAGTTCTTATTCTAGAATTTTCCAGATACATACAAAGCAGAGACTATGGTCTAACTTTAATAATTATAATGATAAAGGTTTTGCCAAATTGTTCCTCTATTCCTCAACTTCCCCCCCACCCCAGAATATTTTAAAGCAAACTTCAGACATCATACCATTTCACCCCAAAACACTTATTATAAAGACTTCTTTCTTTTCCCTCTAGAATATTTTAAAACCCAGACATCAGTATGCATCTCTAATGACTGTTTTCTCTTTGACCCAATCACTGTGCTATCATATCTAACATTTACTATCATTCGCTAATATCATTGAATACCAAATCCACGTTCATTTTTCCCTGACTGCCTCAAAAATCTTTTTTTTTTCTTTTTGCATTTGGTTTGTTTGACGCAGGGGCAGACAAGGTCCTGGCCTTATCTTAGCAGGACGGAAAGCCCTTCTCTGTGGTTTAAAACCCAGAACCTCTCACACGCCTCATCCTGACAACCGTTCAGCACCTCAGCTGAACGGAGCCACAAGGTCAAAACCGAGGACCATTCATCTTGGGAGTTCTCTCCAGAATGAGGTCCCCGTGTGAACTGCCGGCAACTGAGCCCCTGCGGCCTGGGAGTAGCTTGGTCTGCAGTCCAAGGGCAAGAACCAATGCCCAGAGCTTCCAAGTACTTACAGAATTTGGGTCACTGAGCAGCAGCCGATGCTCAGGGAAACTGGGCTCCTACACACTCTGGTACCGCCTCGACTTTTCAGGATTTGATCTTTCTAGTTAAAGGCCGAAAGCCAGCCGCATGGGGTGCTACAAAGAGTGGAAAGCAGGGACTGTGGGCAATTTCTCTCTCCACCCCATCTGACTCCATGGCCGTGACCACAAGCCCCTCACCAGTCAGTTCCTTCATCCCTGAGATGAGAGGGATGGACTCTGTAATCCCTAAGACCCCCAGCTCTATCATTCGACAATTCTAAGCTCAAAAGCCACCAAGCGACCACGATATTTCTGGCACTGTGATAGACGTGGGAGTACGCGGATGTCCCTCCTCTTAGACTATCAACTCCTTATGGGCAGCGGCGGTGTCTCGTTCTGGACGTTCCACATTCCAGCCCCAGAGGCACAGAGTCAGCACTCAGTCGATGATGATGTTGAATGAAAAACAATCTACCAATTATTGAATATTCACGCCAAGCAAGATACTGTGTGGGACTAAGTTTCACAAATACCTCCTTGGAGAGGCTGATTTTTGAGAGGGAGCTGTTCAGTGGAGAAGGAAAGTTCTCTAACAAGTGGTTGTGGGTCTGAACAGCTCAGACCTACAACACATGCATTGCACAGGCGGCCGCAATATACGGGTTTCCTGCTTCTCACGCTGAAGCCCACTTAATTCAACAGGAACACAACAGAGAGTGGTCCTGGCAAAAATAAAGTGCAGAAAGCTGTCTGTGCCGGTTTACAAAGGGGACCATCTCCCAAGCAGCACCCAGAGCTCTTTCAAGGGTCAGTCTTCCCAAAGGGAGGCCGTGGGTATGATGCAGACTGCTCCAAGTTCCATAGATGAACCCAAGGATTCTTGAATGCTCTTGAAAATCGAGTACAGATCCATCCAGGACAACTGCACAGTTCCTCCTCACCACGGGCTAAAGCTACAGGGCAGGAGAGGGTCCCGACTGCATGGACTTCCTGTAGGTGAGGGCTGTGAGCCCTCAGTTTGGAGACTACGCCACTGGCCGCTGTCCTGCCTGGGAGGGGAGGGTGAAGCCACCGTGCAAAGGCCCTCTGGGCCCTTGGGTAGGACAAAGATTTCTTGAATTCACAAAGCTGCCACTGGCAAGGTTTCGAATCACGACCCAGAAGTGAGGTCTCTAGTACCAAGCCCACATCTGGGAGACAACGGCTTCTGCTCTACCTAAGAACCCACATAAACGCACTGCCAAGGAAAGACTTCCAGAAAGCCTTCCGGTAAAACAAAACCCAAATCCCTTTCAAAACATTAACCGGGTTCCGCGGATTCCAGACGACGGCATCCCTGTCCTTTCTCTGCTGGTACACATCTCGGGGGCCTTCCCTCCCACCGTCCAGCAAATGGACTGTGCACAATGGTTGACTCCTGATGTTGGGACTGGCGGTCCCCGACGAGGTCTTCAGGTGTCATTTTAGAGCTAACGAGATCTTCGAGCTCATGGAGTCTAGCCCCTCCGCCACGTCACAGACAACTTCCTTCCTCTGGGTCTCTCCAGCAACCCAGGAGAATGCGGGAAATTCTCCACAGTCAGCGGAGATGCCATGTCCTCCGGACCAGGAGGAGTTTGCGATGCTGGCCGGTTACCGTCAGCGCGGGCTCACGGCGGCCCTGTGCTTTGGACTCCCAATGCTTCTGTGTAACTCAGCACATGTGGTGGGAAAAATAAAGAACTTTGCTGCAGATTGCACGAGAAGCACTTGAAAATGTCTGTGCGCACAGGCAGGAGCCTCCAGCAGGATGTAGCTGAAAATCAGACACACATGGCCCCGGCAGAGACGAGGGCTGCCAATTAAGGCTCAGAAGTTTGGAGAGGAAAAGCTGGAGGGGACAAAAGAGCCAATGACTTGTTAACAATTAGCAGTCTAAATTAAAAAAAAAAAAAAAAAAAAAGATCCTGGGACCAGAGGACAAGAGGAAATATTTCACTGAGAAATCATCAAAAGAGCACCAAGTGTGAGAATCCCTTCCACCAGCAAGCTCAAAGCTGCTTATGAATGTGAAAATACTTCTAACTTTTCCACATGGGAGTCAGGGCAGACAGAGTATTGCCCCTATTTCACACAGCAGGGAGACGAAGTCACAGGAAAGCTTCCACTCTCCTTTATTCTATTCTAGAAGGAAGAACTGAACTAGTCAGAAATTCCTTAACAAGGACAATTTTTATTTTTCAAAGAGTTTGTTGATATGCTGCCTGAAGAGGAGAGGATATGTATTCTCAAACTGCCCAAACGTCTGTAAGAAAGGGGGTACGGCAAGAATCTAAATTTGTATTTGCACACATAAATTCTAGAAGGGTACCCAAGCACATGAATAAGAGTGGTTTCTTGGGGCACAGATGGGGGCAAAAGGGTGGATGGGTGTAGAAGCAGGAGCAAGACCTTTAATGCCTAACTTTTTCTGTCACTTTGCTTCTTGAATCATGACAATGCGACCTATTAAATAATAAAAATAAGTGCAAATTTATTCTATGTAAAGACAAAACAAGCAACGGACCCCCGTTTTCCTTTTCAGTAAGCTACATTTTGGGGGACTAGAGTGCAGTGCACGGCTCCCACGTTACCCACGTAACCTAAACATGAGGTAGGGAGAGGAAGCAGGACCTTCTCAAGGTCACCCTGAAAGTCAAGGGAGAAGGAAATTCTCCACAGCCTTGCCTGCTGGCCACAGATGGTACTGGGGCCTCTCTGAAATGGTGGATGACCTTCAGCTCACATTTCATGAGGGTGAGAAACTCAAGTCATCCAACTGGTTCGCTTCCTTTGGTATTGTTCTCTGCTCCTCATAGCAACCAGAATGATTTTATGAAAATCCAAACTTGATCGTGTCGCTCGAATGCACCGCTGACTCGCTTCATCCTTCAGATGAAGTCCAAAATCCTTTGGCATTTAAGGTTCTTACCACGGCGATCACGGACCCCTCCCACCTCCTGCTGGTGCTTCCCCTTCTCCACTTCACATCATTCCCTCAAGTAGCAAGTTTTCAAGCCTCTGTGCCCCTGCTCAGGCTGCTGCCTCCGCCTGTAATGCCTTTCCCCTCTCCTCCACCCAGCCAATTCCTGCTGACACTTTATTTTCTTTAAAGATTTTTTTTTTTAAAGTAATCTCTACATCTGCTATGGAGCTCGAACTTACAACCCTGAGATCGAGAGTCACATGCTCTACGGACTAAGCTAGCCAGGTGACACAGAATGTGATGTTTGTTGAACAGCAGAGACCCTAGCAAGGCGACCCCCTCCATGTGCCTCCTTCCATTCCAAGCATCCCACAATCCTCACGATTATCACCCGAGGCGGTGTGTACTTGTGTTAGTGTGACCTTACAGATGAGGAAACTGAGGGACACATACGCACCCCAATGTTCACCGCAGCATTGTCCACAATAGCTAAACTGTGGAAGGAGCCAAGATGCCCTTCAACAGATGAATGGGTTAAGATGATGTGGTCCAGATATACAATGGAATATTACTCAGCTATCAGAAAGAACTATTACCCAACATTTGCAGCAACATGGATGGAACTGGAGGAGATTATGCTAAGTGAAATAAGTCAAGCAGAGAAAGACAATTATCATATGGTTTCACTCATTTATGGAACATAAGAAATAGCCGGGAAATCGGTAGGAGAAGGAAGGGAAGAATGAAGGGGGGTAAACAGAAGGGGGAATGAACCACGAGAGACTATGGACTCTGGGAAACAAACTGAGGGCTTCAGAGGGGAGGGGGATGGGGGATTGGGATAGGCTGGTAAGGAGGGCACGTATTTCATGGAGCACTGGGTGTTATACACAAACAATGAATCATGGAACAGTACATCAAAAACTAAGGATGTACTGTATGGTGACTAACATAACATAATAAAAAATTTTAAAAAAAGAATAACATGATACATAAAAAAAGGAAACTGAGGCACAGCAGCATAAATTATAAGGCCAGTAAGTGGCACAGCCAGACTTTGAGTCCAGGTAATCTGCCTTGAGAGCCCTACTCTCCCCTTCCCACCCCTCCCGAGAGGCCTACTTTTAACCATAATGTCATAATGTCTGTAAATAAATAAATGAATAACGTGGCTATTCCTAAGGCAAAGGTCCTGTAGGTTCTAATTTCTGAAATCCCAAGAACAGCAGCCACACGGGGGATCTGGGCAGGGCGGGGACCTGCAAAGTCAACATAAGACTTTCAGCCGCAGGACCTCCACATGGTACAGGGCCGGCTGGAACCAAAGAGCCCAGCTCTTCGGTTACTTTTCCACGCTGACATCTCGTCATCCACAAGCACCAGAAAACCCACTCAAAGTTTCCCATATCCACCCCCAGGCCCACCCTGCATCCTTCCCATCGTACGGAATCTTGAGATGCTGAGGTTTCTTCAGGATGACGTAGCTCCAAACTCGATGGACGTGGAAAGAGGAAAGATTTACCACCAGCTCTCCACGCCAGTGGTCAGTGGTTTCTGCTTATGCACTTCAGAATTCTTTCTGGGAACTGGGCTGCAGGATCTGTTTGGGCATGAGGGCCTGTCTGGGGCCCCCAAGTCCCTCAGCTGCTGACGGTGCACCTCCTTCAGGCTGAGGCTGGCCTGTCCGCCATTGTTGCTCGTCCACCATTGTTGCTTCATGGCCCAGATAATGCACGTGGGTAGAAGCCCCAAAATGCTTCCTCTGGGGCCTGCACTTCCACGGTCTCCTCAAGCCTGCTCAGAGCTGCCCTCAGGGAAGAAGAGTTGGATCTAGCGAGTGAGACTGCTGGTGAGCAGAGAACGTGGAGAAGCCGGCACCCCCAGGGTAATGGAGCGACGGGCCAATGAGTCTCCCGAGGCAGAGTGCAGTGGAAGGAGACTCGGGATTGGAGACAAAGGCCTTGGGCTCTGGGCTGGGCCCCACCATTCCCTAACGGAGAGGCTCCCAACAAGTTATTTACCGTATTTGAGCCACATCTGCAAAAGAGGTTAACAGTTTCCTCATGTGTTGTGAGGAACAAATGAAATATTATATACAAAAGGCCTTTGTAATCTAAACAGTGGTTTCCAAGCCTCATTAATTGTCAGGATCGCCAAGGTTTTTTGTTTTTTTGTGTTTCCTCTTAAATTATAGATTTCTGGATCCTTCTCAAACCTACTGAATTAGAATCTCCAGAGGAAGCGTCCAGGCATCTGTATTTTCAAAGACCCCATGGGTGCTTCCGGAGCACAGACACGATCCTAAAATACTGCACAGCGGTTGGCGTTGCTCTAAGTCTGGGGAGAGATCCCAGGTACTAGAGCGGCCCGACTTACAAGGGGAGGATTTCTAAGGGGCATGACTTCACAACGGAGGTCTAGCGAAGAAGTCCAACTCTCTGCTGAGCTGGAGCTTAGGGAACCCATGCATTTGGGGAGGACAGCTCTCTGTGGATGTATAGATGGTTCCTCCTGCTTCTAAGCATTCTCAGAGTGAGAGAATAGTCCCCCGATACACAGAGACACACAGACATCGCCCCTCTGCCTCAGAACCCGGCAGGAGCTACAAGTAACAAATGGACTCCTACGGGAGAAGGCAATCAACAAGTGTTTGTGGCCTCATGGCCCAGATAAGTGATATGGGTGGTCATATCCCAGGGGGATACCTAGCCATACTGAGGGGAGGCCTGATGCTGAAGGAAAAGCCTGCACAGCCAGGAAGGGAAGAGCAGAAGTCCTGGGACCTGGAGCTCCCTGGGCCACCAACCAAGAGCGGCCGTGAGCAAACCACTACCATCCCCCCCCGCCTCCACCTTCATCTGCGAAATGTGGATACAACTTGTCTGCTACAGGAAGCTTGGTGAGTGAACATCAAATGAAACAGCAGGCGGGAAGGGTTGCAGAGGATTATGAAAAGCCGTGCAAATACAACGCAACGTTTCTGTTCTGCAGAAGTATCAGGACTACTACACCCTACCACAGACGTGAAACTTTTTCCTAATTATTAAAGGTCCGTGCAACTGATTCATTCAATGGAAAGCGTCCTCTGTGAATATCATGCTTTGCCTCCTCAAGGGAAAGAAACCTCAGTCTCCTACAAGACATCCCCCAGGAAGGGGCGGGGCTTGTGTCTGGCTCTCCCCCGCTGCGGGACGGACGTGCAGACGAAGTGCGCCAAGAGATTTGTGGCTGAGCTGCAGCGTCTAAGGGGTTATGTTAGGTGACTTCGAAAAGAAGGGTTAAAAGTGAAAGAGATCCTGGAAGGCTTTTCAAAACCACTAAGTAACAAATGTAGCTCCCACCTCCCACCCACGCACCACTGGAAATAACTTTAAATAATGCATCTGAGAATGTCTGCAGAACAGGCAGTCTGGATTAAGGACTTTTAAAGGGATGGTGTTCCCACAAGGATCCTTGCAGGGAAGTCATCTTGAGAGACGTCGAATTCACTGCCAAGTTCGTCCTGACAGCCTTTAGGTAAGCTCGGAGCCAGAGCTGCCATCTTGGCATGCCAGATACGGTCCCACGGAAAAGGAACTTAGGGCCAAAAAGGCCCGGGGCCCCCCCCACCCACCATGTTCCCACTCTTACCCCAACAGTCTTGTGGAAGACTCGCTTACTCTGTGTGAACAGAATCCCGTAAAGAGCATGGCTGGTCATTAGGATGTTGTAACTGAGCGAAAGTCATTTATTCGTTTAACAAGTATTAACTGAACATCTACCTTGTGCCAGGCATCGTTCTGGCCCTGGGGATACAGGAGGCAACAAAACCTACAGAAATCGTGACCCTCGAGCAGTTTCTACTGCTGGAGAGAGGACGGACAATAAGAAATATATCCATGCGTGCATCTTACAGCAAGTATTTCGGACGACCATAAGTAGGGAAAGATGGGAGGGAATTCCATACAGGGGGGTCAAAGAAAATCCCAAATCCATCGGGGAGGAAGTGAACCACGTGGCCATCTACGGGAGGAGCTTTCCTGGCAGGGAGACCAGAGAGCGCAAGAGGCCCGAAGCAGCAGCCTGTTTAGTGCATTCGAGCAACGATAAGCAGAACGAGGGGCTTCTGTTGAACGGGAGAGAAGATTCACAGATAGCAAGGGGACACACCCCGTAGGGACGTGCAGGCTTCAGATTTTACTTTGACAGTGACGGAGAAAACTTTGGGGCATTTTGAGCGGTGGAGTAGTACAATCTATCCTACATTTTAGAAGGATCTCTGCTTATTCCGAGGCTAGATGGCCAGGAAAGCAGAAATAAAGACAGAGAGAGCAGTCTGGAGGCAGTTGTGATAATGCAAACAGGAGAGGAGAGTGGTTTGACCCTGTGTGGGGGCAGTGAGGCCGACAGGCTTAAGTTGCCGAGGGTGGGCACATGAAGAAAGTGAGGCATTGAGGGTACCCCCAAAGTCTTGGGCTGGAACATCTGGAGGAAAGGGGCTACCACACCTGGAGAGGAGAAAACCATGGGCAGAGTCATGACCAATGTGCCTCTTTGACGTCCTAAGGATAGAAAACACAAGAGGGTTGGGGCGCCTGGGTGGCTCAGTCGTTAAGCGTCTGCCTTCGGCTCAGGGCGTGATCCCGGAGTTCTGGGATCGAGCCCCACGTCAGGCTCTTCCACTGGGAGCCTGCTTCTTCCTCTCCCACTTCCCCTGCTTGTGTTCCCTCTCTCGCTGGCTGTCCCTATCTCTGTCAAATAAATAAATAAAATCTTTAAAAAAAAAAAAAAGAAAACACAAGAGGGGCTGGGCTGGGGACACCATGGAGGGGCTGATGTTCAAAGCCCTGAGTCTGCATGAGACGAAGAGGAGAGGTGTGGGTCTCAGCTGGCAGGGCCCTCCCAAATCTGCACGGGGTTCAGAGCAGAAGCAGCTAATGGAGCAGGGCCATGAAGACAGAAGAGACTCCCGACAGCCCGGGGCTCTTCAGCAAGTGTCAGGAAGGAAGGAGGGGTCATGGGCGTCAAGCGCCGTGGGCAGACACAAAGGGGATGGAGGCTTGTGCCCTGGATGGGATAATGCCCAGGCCAGCGGGGAGTTTGACAAGAGCTGTTTGGGCAGGAGGGAGGGCGGGAAGCTGGAGGGCAAGAAGTGGAGGAGAGAAGAGGAGGGCAGGAAGTGGAAAGAGCCAGTGCAGATAATGCTTCGAGAAGTTTTACTCTTCAAGAATCTGTTCTCAATGCTTTAGGTTTTGCAAGAAGAGGAACAGCTACAATGATCTTCCCAGCTGCTGAGCCTGACCGTTCCTGCCTCTGCGCAGAGACTCGCTGGCTTCTAGGATGGGATGGATGGCCGGTTTACGGCATGCCACAGGTCTTCCCTCTCAGAGACTGACTTTGAGGAGGAGGAAGGAATATTATCCTTTTAAAGCCTTGCAGGTCATTTAAAGCTTCCTGAATGGTTTCTTTTCCATCACTAACATCACTAAAGCAACTCTGAAATTCCTACGTACTCCAGAAAGTTTCCCGGGTCAACTTAGCACAGACCTAGAACTTTGGACATGAGTACATATCTAAACCAAGCCCCGGATGAGGAAAAGGAAGCTCAGAGAGAGGAACTGACTTTCTGTCTCTCCCAATTATTAGCTGCATGGTCTTAGGCAGTTACTTTTTTTTTTAAGATCTTATTTTTCTTAAAAGTAATCTCTACACCCAACGTGGGGCTCGAACCCACAACCCTGCGATCAAGAGCCAGCCAGGAACCCCTTGGGCAGTTACTTTTAACCTCAATGCCTTAATCCATTTGTAAAATGGACAATTAGAATAACACCCACATCTTGGGCTATAATGAGGATTAAGATAATCAGTACGTGCAAGATTCTTAGAACAGTGGCTGGCACATGGTAAATGCTCAAAAAAAGTGTTATTTTTAATTTCTATTCCACAAGTCACTCAGATTTGTGTCGGAGTAGCAAGATGATATGGTGGGACCGTCTTCTTTCTACTCCGATCCGACACAAATCCTGACATCAAACCTTATCCTTCCCTCCACAAAAGACCCATACTCCACAAATGAGCTTTTAATCTCCGCCCTCTCTTATCCCTTTATTGGCTCTAGCCAAAAAGATTTTTATTCCATGTTATTACTACTAATTATTTTTTTTAAAGATTTTTATTTATTTGACCGAGAGAGAGCACACAGGCTGGGTAAGAGGGAGAAGCAGGCTGCCCGCTGAGCACAAAGCCCGATGTGGGACTCGATCCCAGGACCCTGGGATCATGACCTGAACTGGAGGCAGACACTTTACCGACTGAGCCACCCAGGCGCCCTATTACTAGTAATTAAAAAGGACTATCATCAAGGGTCTGAGGAGCATGTTGTTATTTGCTTTTATACAGATGCTATTTAATTCTCACAACGATCCTCAGAGGCCACCGAACTATCCCATTTTACAGGTCAGGAAGCTGGTGCCCAAAGGTTAAATAACGTGCCCAAGGTCGTAGGTTCGAAGGCGGCAGAGGTAGGATTCAAACAAATCCGTCGGACTCCAGAGTCGCTCCTTTCACCAGCCCACCCGGCACTGACCAGTGACACCAGGCACTAAGGTCCCAGCCATCCACCAGCAATGAGGCTCTAGGGCTTTGTTAGGTCGTTTGGGAACGAGGAGAGCAGCTCCATCGAAACTGTATTTTCAACATCTGACTCGGTCGGCGTGCATGTACTTTCTTGGAGAGGCTGAGGACCCAGGTGAGAAATCCTCTTGCAGTCAAGTTCATTCTCACCCAACAGCTTGTGGGGGCTGGGCTGTTGGCGGGCAGGAGGGGAAGGAACAGGAAATCATTTGCTGGTGGTTGACCAGGCCCCCTGTGACTTCTCTGAGTTACAGAACTGCCACCAACAGTCATAGCAGTTCCTGAGAACCACGAGAAATCTTGGGGTCAGCCAGAAGGCACCTGTGGTGACATCAACGGGGTGGGGCAGTGGAAAATATACAGTCTCCAAGGGGCTGTTTCCCCCTCTGTGAACGCAAGAGCACTAGAGAAGCTAATTATAACCGCCAAGCCCCCAGCCCCCTCCAAGGGCAAGTGACATTTCTAAATGCCTTTGCTGTTTGTAGTGCTTTGCCCTCTACTGAGCTGTAGCCACGGCCACGCCTAACACATGTGGTGGAGGCCACAGGGTTCAGTCGGCCGCTGGGAGCGAGGACACCTCATCCCTACCCCACCTCTGCTCCTGCCAAGATAGCTCTTACGCTGTCTGCCACAGGTCCTCTAGGTTCTCATGGGATTCTCTTGTTGGACTACAGGGTACAGTCACTTTTCTAGGGGTGTGGAGGGAGGGGGACCCGACAGTCCCACTTGACAGTGGGACAGTCTAGGGTATGGAGGCTCCGGGGGCAGACAATGAGGATTTGGAAGGTAGGCCTTACAAGGAAGAGGAAGAGAGAAGCTCCCTGTCTCTGGACCTCCCCACTGTAGGCTAAGACTCTAGGGACTATGGCTGTAAAGATTATTCTGGAACTTGGGAGACCCAGGGGACCGGGGTCTCTGCCACGTGGAGGCAGCCAGGCTCTGGCCAAGAGGTGGCCAGAAGGCAAGTCTGTGAGATTGGGCTGGTCCTAAGTACAGCCCGATCCTGAGCTGCTGGCTTGGTCTTGCCCAACTGATCACGTTAGGTTCTCAGCCGTGCTGGGGGAAGTTCAAGCAGGAGGGAAGGAGGGACTCCCCACCACACAGCTTCTCTGTCTCTACAGAGGGCCCCTGTGACAGCCTCGGAAAATCCCGCCTCCGAGTCCTCTCTGCATAGTCTCCCCGTCTCCAAATCCAACACAAAAGGTGAGTGCCCGTGTGGCCAATGGAGGGAAGACAAGCCTTTGATCTCTTCCATCCTTGGCGCATTTCCAAAAGAGAAGAAAATAGTAGTTTTGACTCCAAATTCAAGGGGTTGAACTCCATGATCCTGGTCTTTGTGTGGGGGGGGTGCTGTCTCTGTTGCAAATGGTTCCCCCCTACCCCCGGCCCCCCCGGCTGGGGGTCCATGGTGGAGGCTGCAGACCGGGCTCTGTGGTTTGCAGAACCTGGCACTGACTCTGGTGCCATATGTTGTGTTCTGAGACTCAAGCATAAACTTCTGCTGGATGTTTGGATTTGGGTGGTTTAATTAGTCCCTGTTTTGGGAGAGAGCAAAAAAGGGTTGTGTGTCCATGTGTGTGCTCTGGGGGTGGGGCAGGGCAAGTAGACAGAGAAGTGCAGGGGCCGTTATCATTGTGGGCTTTCTGAGCAGGCTTTCTCCAGCAAGCTCTGCTGTCCCTTCTAGCGACAGATGGGGTAAAGGGCTCTAAAAGACAAGAGCTCAGCTGACACGACACCAGCCACGGGGGTCTACGGAACCACACACTTTCTGGACGGCCTCTGCGGAAGAATAAAGCGGCTCATGGCCCCATCTCCTTCCCAACAGACACTGCCAGCAGTGCCATGACTGTTTCCAAAGAGGCAGCCCCCTCCCTCTGTGGCAGAAGTGCAGAGCCCTTCCGGATGCAAACGGCACACCCCCAACTGCCAATCAGCGATGAGAAAGAACCTTTCTTGAGTGTTACTGATGTCCCAAGCACCACGCAAACCTGTGGCATTTCTCTCTTTTCATCTTCAGAATTCTATCATGAGTTCCAATTCTTATACCCACTTTACAGATGAGCAAAGGACAAGTGAAGTCCTTTGTCCAAGGCTGTGCACATCGTGTGTGGGGGATCTGTACTCAGACTCAGGTTTGCCTGATACCTCTGCTCTGAGCCACTCTCCTACCCTGCCTTCCCTCCACCAGCTGGCGTCGCCTCTGGGCCGGACTCCAGCAGCCGGCATCGCTTCCCTGCGAGCAAGGCTGGAGGAGGAAGTGCACTTGTAAAGGATTCAAGGTGAATTCCCACTGCCATTAAGATCTCCAGTTTTACTGATGGGGAAATGGGGGATTCACAAGTAATTTGTCCAAAGTCACACATAAAGCAGCAGCACAGCCAGGAATCAGCAAAGCTGGGTTCAATCCTGTGCTTTCTCCATTGTATCACATTATCTCTGGACCAAATGCCTAGAGGAAGGGGTCTCTCAGTCACATATTAAAGTAAAGGCAGAAAAGGAAGCTCAGATTTTCTTAACTGTTGCACAAATAGGTTTAGCTGGGATCTTGAAAAAGACGTGAACATGGCGCCCATGAGTAGCAATTCAGGGAAGCAGATTCGTGAAGAACTTTCTAATCACCAAATATGCCCCCCCCCGCAAAAAAATGGATTGCCTTGTGAGGTGGACAGCTCCCCAGCGATCGAGCTGTTCGAGCACAGTCTTGGTGAACACCTGGTGATTCTGGAGAGGAGATCTGTAGGGAGCGACTGTTGTTTGGCAACTGAGCACCTGTCTTACTTAGGGCACATCCCGATATAAGAGAGAGGGGAGCCCAGTCAGGAAGCTGATGCGGCACGATGTTCTCTCTCTCAGCTTCCTGCCAGATAACACCCAGGCGTATGACCTAGACTTAGCCACTCAACTGCTCCCACCAAGGACTTGGAAGCTTAAAAGAGCAACCCAAAAATGCAGGGGTGGTGGCAAGTGTCCTTGGATCCTGTTTTCAGGGTCTGACTAGCCAAGTCGCATGTCAGCTATGTGAGCCACCTAAAATCTTCTTGGTTAGCCAGAGATGACTTCTGACATGGGACACAAGCATTTAACGCAATACGGAATTAAATCAGGTCACCAAGCTGGTCACGTATCTGGATTCCTGGCGCAGCTCAGTAAAAATACAGATTGTAAGTTCCCGGGTTCAGCAGAACCTACCGGATCAGAATCTTCAGAGGTGTACTCTGAAAATCCATGTATTTTAAAGCTCCCCCTATGACCCGGACATGTAGCCAGATTTGGAAGAGGCTGGAATGAATAACCTCTACAGTTCCTAAAATAAAATGCTAGGATTCTCGAAAAACTCGTACCAAGAACTTGGGCAGGACTCTCAGGAAAATGCAAGATGTCTCCCCAGTTGATCCCTGAACAATACAAGGGTTAGGGGGACTGACCCCTGCGTGGTGGAAATTCCACGAGTAACTTTGGACTCCCCCCAAACTTAACTACTAATAACTTACTGTGGACCGGAAGCCTTACCGATAACAAACACATGTTGTGTTTATGTGCTATGATCACACGTTTTGGATGTCATGGGTATTCTATACTGCATGCTTACAATCAAGGAAGCTACAGGAAAGAAAACGGAATTAAGACAGGCATGAGAGAAGATACATTTATAGTACTGTATTGAAAAAAAATCTGTGTATAAGTACACCCATGTGCATTGTTCAAGGGTCAACTGTGGTTACATTTACTAACAAGAAGGATAACACCTTGGGTGAATAACATACACTCCCCAGAGGCTAAAGCTCTGAGGTACCTTCCCTTTCCACAGGATGTTCCTTTCCAAGGGCTTTTGAATCTACAGATCTTTACCACAGCCTACAACGATCCTATGTCCTCCTCGTGTGGATGAGATCCAGGTTTTTGTGCCCATTTGGTCAATGCCACAACGTTGAACTAGCACAAGCCCTCTGACTTCCCAAATCAAGGCCTCCCTTCATCATGGGGTGCTGCTCTTAGGATTTACCTTCCATGTGCCCAAAGGAAAGCCTCGGCCCCATTCTGAGCCTTAACATTCCTTCCAGAGAGGAGGACCACCAATGCCAACCTACTTTGTGTGGTCTCACGGCATAAGAGGACAAAGGAAGGCTGAGAGGTTGGCACATCACAACTTCTCGATTCTGGTTATGGAGGCCCAGAAAGTAGGCATTTTAGTGCAGGAAGGTGAACGTCCAGTAAACTGTCTGGGGCTCCCCATTGCTCATTCAAAATCCCCATTTCTCCTGGAAATGACTGCTTCGAAGCAGCTGTGCTTAAGGCTACTAAAGCTTTTTGTGTTCCATGGGTTTCCTTTGCATGTTTTTTTTTTTTTTTTAACGCCACAGGTAGGGAAGGGAGCTGCCAAGCCCATCCACCCCTCCCCTTGTACCCCAGCCCTTAGATCTCATCAAGGTACTTCCTGGCACAGGAAACTCCATAGGCTCCCTTGGGAGCCCTCCCGGTGCTCAACAAAGCTAGAGAATGCAAGAGACTAGGGCCAAGGGATCCTGGCAGCGCCAAACCATCACTCAGGGGCACGATGGAAGGAGGCATGGGAACCCCCTCTCGTGGGACCCAGCCCTCCCCAGAGGAAACTTCCAGGTCCACAGAGAAGTTAACTAACCTCCTACCTCCTCACCCTAGAGCTTTAGCTCAGCCACCAGCCTCGACAGGACCTTGAGGACAACTCAGCCATCTGGTTTCTGTACAATCTGCATTCATACGGTGCACAGAAATTTATCTTCCAGGGCCTTCAAAATGTACGCAGCTGAATTCTACTGCTGACTTTGGCACTTGCTCTTGGTATCTGAGAAGAACAGATTCAATTAAAAAGGAAGTAACAGATGCTGCAAATCACTCCCTCATTTTGAGAGAAGTTGTGTTTTTTTTTCCCCCAAATGGCCTGAACCACTCGATGATTAACAGCAATGCAGCAAAAAAAAGCTGGCATGACATCTTCCAGCTTGGCTTCAAGCCGAGGGGAAGCTGCGGGTTCTTCCTCCTAGGTGGTCTTTGTGCCCTGGCACATTTTTTGGTCTGGTCTGGGTATTGTTGTGCAGAGAACTTGGCTGGAGGTAGAGAATGGACAAAATGAACCCAGGGCAATTTTTAGCCTTGGAATTCTTCGCTTTTACTTGCTAGTCCTCGCAGCATCCTGGTGAGGGGCATGTGTGGACAGAGACAGATGTAGTATCCCCATTTTAGAGGTGGAAGAAGAGAGGCCCCAGGAAAGGAGGGTATTTCCCCAAACTTAACCACAGGAGATTAGGGCTGTCAGGAAACCTCCATTCTTTGCCCACAATGCACCTGTGCCCAGTACGTAGAATGAGGTAGTAATGAGGCCAAGGCCGGGCTGGAGGACCCTGGAGCATGCTCAAGAGAATCACAGACATATGGATTCCTGGTATGTGTCCCTGAAAGGCACTTGAGGGTTGCCAGCGCCCAGCCTTCCTTGTCCACCACTCAGACCTGCTCAACAATTCCACATCCTGGCCTGAGCTCAGCTCCACCCTGCCTGCATCCTGTGAGACTGCCTGGGACTCCGGGGGGCATCCCATCATTGATGACTTGGGATGGGACCCACCTAGCGGGAGAGTAAGGCAAGGAAAAAGGAAGAAGTTGGAGTTTTGCATGGGATGCTATTGCCTCTCTTTTCCCTAAGTACTAAAACACTAAAAAGATGAAGAACCCCAGGACTGAGGCAGAGGATGGGGTCCCCCACCACCAACAGAGAAAAAAAAAAAAAGATGTCTGCTGCAGAGAGTTTTGGATCCTGGAACAGCAAGGCTGAGAAGCTTCCTTGCCAGAGATTTTTGAAGAGGAGGGATGGGGATCCCTTCGGGGGAATTGGCTGAGGGGATCCTGCCTGGATACAGAGGCACAAATCAGGAGTGCTCACTTTTCTGTCACTGAGTCTTGCTTCCAACAGTCCTCAAGCGACAGGGTTCCCACACTCCCTACCCCATGATTTTACCAGTGACCTTATTTTCTGAAACAAGTGCCAAGGGCCTGTCAATGAAAGGCATGATTTGAACATTAAGATTGTTCCAGAAAACCCTAGATGTATGCTTAACTATTCCTAGGACCTCTCCAACACTTCCCTTCTCCACCTCCCAAAGCCTATAACCTGGGCCTCCTCTCTCTGTGGAACAAGAACACAAAAACTCTAGCGAGGTGGTAGGCGGCATGGGCTCCCGTAGGCCACAGCTCTCCCCATGATGCCCTTCTGGGGCGACCTCCACCCCCACGACCCTTCTGTGTTGGCACCTTTCCTTGCCCACTTCCCTGAGTCAGCAGCTCCGCATCACAAAGGGCAGGGACACTGCGACCAGCTGGACAAGAAGTGCACTTCTGGCTCTACTACTTTTCAGATGTGGGACATCGAGGATGGCCTTAAAGGTCTCTGAGCCTTCTCCTTGCGCAATGGGAGGGGGCCGGACCTGCCTAGCAGATGGATGGTGATGCACAGGGACATCATATATGCAGAGGACAGCAGCGTGCCGGCCATGTAATAAGCCTGCGCGATACTCGTGGCCCCGCCTCAACTCCCAGCACATTCCCAGACTTGTTCTTCCTCCTGTGCCTGACTGCCTTCCCTCAACCTCCTTTACCTGTGTCTTCTCAGTTTACTTCCGTTGGTCTCACCTCCCTCCTATGGAGGGGAGCCGGAAGGCCAGGCCAGGCCATTTATTCTCCATTAGCTTAAATCCACGACTGAGAATGCATGTTCAATCCCAGGAGAATGAATGAATGAGTGAATGAACGAACACAGACAAGAAAGTGGCTTAGAGCCCCAGCTTCTGAGATGTGGTGATATTCTCTCCCCAGTCTCTAGCAGAAAGAACCGGGTGGGGACTCAAGTCCCCCATTTGCAAAAGCCTTGGACTAGACAAGTCTACCGAAGATGTCAGGTGCTGGATGATTTGAACATTTCTGCTGATCACAGGCCCACACCTGGAGCAAGTTAACCATCAGCTGCTGGGGATATTTTCATGGTCTTTAATAAGGGATCAAAGTAGGACACACATGTACTGACTCTCTAATCCCTCCAACACCCACGCATGTTCCCCTTCCCCTTCTGATTTACTGAAGTTAAAGCTCACTTCCCAGGCAACACGCTTGGTGGCTCCACTGAGGCTGACCTGTAAGTGATGAAATCCCAGTTCTGCCCCCAAACCTTTACTCCTGCAATTCCATTATTACCCAATTCTTCCCATGGGACAGGTGTTGGAATCGCTTGCTTTCTGAAATCCCTTCTACAAAGAGCCTACTTTTGACAAAGTAGACATAAAGGTGGGGATGGGGACAGGAAGGTGAAGTTTCAAGGATGAATGAGCTTCTCATGGTTCAGTTGGCTGGTTCTCGGGTGGTCATGACATGCTCCCTGCATTCCGGAGGGTGACGGGAAGGACCACGTGTTGAACACGGACACTCCAGGCACCATGCTAGACGTGTTACACACGTCTGCTCCTTTCATGCCCAACAACCAAGACAGAGGGATGATTACACACATTCTGCTCATTCAAGCCCAGAGTGGGGACTTACCCTGCATCACATGGCTCCTGGAATATAAAGCCGGACTCAAACATCAAATTTAAGAGATGTTCTGATGCTAAAACCTGTGTGGGCCCTTTGAGGGATGCAAGGGAATAAAACTGTCAATAAAACTGGCGACAAAATTTGTTGGAAGAAGGAACATCGAGCTTACCAAAATCAAAGTAAAATGACATTTAAAATAATTTAGTGGCATTCCTGGAGAAGAGCCCTACGTCTCCCATCTGAGGCCCTCCGTCCTCTAGAGGATGTTAACGTGAGAACCTTTGAGATAATCGCTCCCAATCCTCTTCCTTTGCAGAGGACAGAGTCTTGCAACGGTCCAGAGACTAGAACTAGAGAGAGCCCAGGGTTTCAGATGCCTGGTCCCAGGACTTCTCTACTAGTATTCTCTTATGCCAGAAGAGATGGCCAAAGAGGGAATCCGCTATAGTCATTCCACATCATAAGAATTATCACCTGGGAGATTAGCTCTTTATTTCTACTGAGGGAGACCAAGGAGACAATAAGCTTTAACTGCAACCTGAGATTCAGAGTGCTTATTCATTCAACAAATACATATTTATCAGGCATTATACACAGAAATTACAAAAAAAAAAAGGAACTATCAGGGAGCACACAGCTTACTGAGGAAGAGGTTCATTCGAATATTTATCTTTTATCACGGTAAGGGTTACAACAAAGGTGAGGGCAAGGCTCTTGGGCAGCCCAGAGGAGGAAGATGCAAATTAGCTCTCTTGCAAGGGGTTTCTCGATGGTTTCACTGAGAGAAGGATTGAGAGCATCAAGCAGAGAAGGCATGGGCTAGCCGAAGTTTACTACTCCTCAGCAGGGGCAAGAAAGGATTGGAAAAGCCTGCAGAGGCGAGTCTTGTCTCAGGGTAGGGAGCAGAAAAGGCTCATCTGCCTGGTGGCTGACAAGAACAGCGGGTAGAGCAGTTGGCCCCAGATATTGTTGGACTAACGTGCTTTGAGAGCAGAGGCCAGTGGGATGAAGGTGGATTGGATGGAGTTAACTTTTAACTTTCTCAATTAACAACTTATTCTAAAATCCCCAACACCAATTATCACCATTAGTTCATAAAAGAAAGGTTGTTTTAACACCAAAAAAAAAAAAAAAAAAAATAGGCAGGGTACAATCACAGAATAAAAGGCACTGTTTTCCTGAGGAAGATCGTCTGGAAACTTTCCACCAGTATTCTTCTCACTCATTTCACTTTGGACTAATGACAAGGCTGACAGGATTTGGGACCCAAGTCATCATTGAAGGATATCACCCATCGGCCCTGCTAGATTCTGATAGATTGAAATGGAGACAAACCATATTCTTTTACCTGGAATGGTGCCCACGTCTGGTTGGTATACTTAAGACAATCTACGGGGAGGTGCAGCTGAAATTCTCCATCGTATCATCCCTTTTTCAGTATATGAACCAAGCTGTAAGTTATTTTTTCTACATACATGATTTTTGGGACTCCCTTTAGACAAGGATTTCTCGAACCATCTACATAGTTCTTCTGAAAGAACGCCACTCCTTTTAAATTCCAGCGTCAGGAGAGCAACCAGCCTAAAACTCGTTATTTCGAAGGCTCTCCCCAAACCAGCCCCTCCCCCTCAACACGCTCCGGAGGATCAGTCATTCCCAAGGGAAGCCTGTATCCAGGGTACCAGAGTAAAATGCAGAATGTACACTCTAGCTAACAACACAAGTTGTTGGCAACAAAGCCGTTTCTCCAGACCTTTATGGGAGGAACTTTCCCACAGCCAGCCAGATGTGCAAACAAGACCTCTGAATGCCTTTGAGTACAGAGACTACAGAAGCTACCAGAAGGGTGTAGCTGAGGAGAAGGTTCTCAAATGCATTTTTTCAACTTTGTTCAGAAGGCGATGGATGGATTCCTTCAAATAACCCCCACTTTCTAAAGTCCCAAGCCCTAGATCTGAATCTGGGAGTGGCATTAAGAACTAGAGCAGTTGACAAATAAGGAGGGACGTTTTTAGCTTTTTCCTTCACGATGAACGTTTGGCCTCCTCAGGAAGGACCATTACGACATTCGGTGGCCTGAGGTCCAGACCCAGGCAGGCTAAGTGTGTGCACCAGTGCCTCGGGGTGACTTGTGGAGACTGACGCCATACCCAGGATCACAGGATTCCGGCTAGTTAACTGCTTCCCTCACACAAGGCGGGTATCAGCCGCTGAGGACCGAAGGCAGAGCAAGGGGAGTATGAAGCCCTCTGACAAAGCTGAGTGGTGAGGACGGGAAGGTCAGAAAGAACCCCTGTGCACTTGTGTTCTCACCTCACCCACTCATGAGGCTGCTCGGCCTCCCTGTTAACGAACCATATGAGGTAGTGGGAGCTGGGGATGCCCCACTGGGCTGGTGAGGAAGCCCAGGGGCTCAAGCACATTTAGGGGGTTAGCTCTGTGGAAAAGAGTCCATTTTCGTTAGGACTGGAAAGCAGGCCTTGCTTCTACAGTTTCCATGAGAAATTACCATGGCATATAAAGGGAACGGAGGTCACTGGCCCTCGGGCAGTGGGCTGTGGGTTCTTGGATTGATGGTCAGTAGTGAAGAGGACTTTAGGTTAAGCCAGCTGCAACCTCAAAGCCACTTCCCTTTGGGATTCATGAATTGGGCTGGCAGCTAGCAGGGTAGCCTGTGTCCATGGGAACAGTTCCTCTCCCCACAGGGCCAGGGATATGGCCAACCACATCACGGGCCAGGTGAGTACCTGCTCCCTCCCACTATTGAAGTAACTAGGTTTGGAGCCCCAACACAAATCCTTCTTTAACCATCGAGCTTTCATCTGGATGACTTTTCCTTTCTCCTAACCTCCAAAATAAAACAAAAGAGGGCTGATTGTTTCTATTTGCTGCCACCTCTAGAAAGTGTAGCCCTTAAAGAAACCCTGGAATAAAGCTCTCCATTTAAAAACAAACAAACAGGGGCGCCTGGGTGGCTCAGTCGTTAAGCGTCTGCCTTCGGCTCAGGGCATGATCCCGGCGTTATGGGATCGAGCCCCACATCAGGCTCCTCCGCTGGGAGCCTGCTTCTTCCTCTCCCACTCCCCCTGCTTGTGTTCCCTCTCTCACTGGCTGTCTGTCAAATAAATAAATAAAATTTTTAAAAAAATAATAAAAACAAACAAACAAACAATTTAAAAAACCGTTTTCAGAGACATCAGTCCATAACCCCTCTGGGGAAAATGGCCTCTGAAAATCAGGCACCAGCCTCAGAACTGGGCGATGTTCCTGGGATCAGCTGCAACCAAAGCTTCCTCAACCCCTCTGCTCAGGTCCCTATGGAAACCATTCTCAGACCCACTAGCCTGTCTGACCTTTCACAAGGTCACAAGGCAATCTTCCACCAAGGTAAAGAGCAGAAGTTTTCAAAGCTGAAAACTGTGAACTTCTTCCAGCCACTCTCTCAAAGGAAGACACCAGAAGGTTGTGATTCAGAGGCTCCATATTTGGCCAGATTAGAATGCTCAACCCTCAGGTTTCAGGCTCCGCAGGGCAAGGACTCAGCCCCTGTGTAAAAGGTCATCCAGCTCTGGTCCCTCTCTTGAGTTTACACACAGCCTACGAAGCACTTGCCGCCCTTGGCGAAACTTCGCTTTGGTCTCTATGGGACCTTAAGCCGCAGGCTCTTTGAGCAAGGCGGACTGGTTTCTGAGTCCAAGTGAGTCATTCTGGAGGCTATGACTGTTGGCCTGTAGGGGACGGTGGCCCCCAGGCCAAGAGATCTTCTTGTCCACGAAGATAGGGAGGAACCACCACTCTGAAGCCAGGAGGGCACATGCCAAGGATGCCAGGTTTCTAGAGTGTACCTGTCAGGCCTGTGCCATCGCTAATGTCTCTTCTGCCCCAGAAAAATGGCTTTTCCATCAACCCCTAAACCACGTCCAACTCTTATTCTCTTAAAACCTGAGTCAGTCACTTCCTATGTCCTAAGTTTCAAAATGTAGTCTAGGACTCTCAGTCAGGCGTATTTTTATGTTTTTTTTCAAAAGTATAAGCATCATTTGATAATTGTTTTTTGAAAAGTAGAAAGAAGAAATTTCAAAGAAGTATGCGGCATGTCTGCAACCAACCCAACTCAACCATATGTAAGTACCGGCTCTGGGCCAAGGTCAGGAAAAGGAGGATGAAGAAGACATTCCAAACACGAACCACACACAACACTCATCCTCAGGGAGTGTGTGAGCTTTTTAAAGGAGTAAATGAACAAATGAATGATGAATGAATGCAAAAATCAGGGTCAACGGTAAGTTTTATAGCAATTCCCCTCCTTCAATTGCGTTAATATGGTCCAAAGGAGAGTAATGAGAATATACGTTTTTCCTGAGTTAAAATCTGAAGGCTCTTCTTCCTAATGTTTTCTCTCTTCCCCCCAAACCCCAAACACCTGTTTGGCTTCTAGAATCTTCTGCAGTTTGGGTTTCTCTGAAGTCTTTAATCTGACTTTGAATGCTGAAGGCAAGGAGTCTTCATGCCTTTGGGGGATAAAGTCCTAGATTTTATTTTATGTGATAATATTCTCTTTTTAAAAGTACTTTCAACAGATCTTAATTTTAGACTCTTCCATCTCTTTCTGCACTGAGGTCGTTTAGTGCTTTGGATGAAAGGTTTCCTTGCACATCCATGTGTTGTGCTTGGATTCATTATAATAGCAAATAATTCCATTTTCTAGGGAACAAGTGCCACTTCTCCTCACAGGGTGTTTGCTGACCCCTCTGCTCAGCATACACTATAGTATCTGCAAGCCACATGTTAGAACAAAAGGAGATGCAGCTTCTGTCCTCACAGAGACTGTAGTCTCCACTGGGCATCAAGGTTAAAAACAGGAAGCCGCTGAATGGCGGCACAAGATGGCCTCCTTTATGAGGCCAACTTGTGTCCTGGGAGTTCCAGGGAGGTGGTTTGCTGTGGGCAAAAGCTGCCAGGACAGGTTTTGAGATGGAGACAGGGACACCTCCAGGGGAAAGTCAAAAGGAAAGAATTTGGTCCTATTCTCAGCCCTCCATCCCTTCTGCCCTGAAGACCCTTAGCTCCTTGTGAGAAGCAGCAGGCTGGCGAGTGGGTGCCCCAGTGGTGCATGGAGATGCACCCCATGCCTTTGGGTAAGCCTCTCCCCTCTGCATAGCTCAGGGCCCTGAGAGGAGCGTCCGAGGGAAGAACACACTCCTTGTGCAAACCCACGGATGTCGGAAACTGTGAGTGTCACCCAGAAAGCAGCTTGCACAGGCTCCCATCCCAGCGGGCGACCAGAAGACCTTGCCACTGCAAGTGCCTCACTCCCGTTCGTAAGACCTCATCTTACTATTTCCACACTAGGTCATTTCTCCCATTGCCTTTCACACTGGAACGTTTTACTCTTTGCACCTCGTGTGAATTACTCTGGGGGACTTCAGGCTACAGCGCACAATAAAAAGACCAATCAGAACGTTTCCCACTGGCTTTTTGTTTGTGATTAAAAAAAAAAAATCAATACTGTCCTCAGACCCTCCCAACAAACAGACTTGTGAATGCCCTCCGACAAAGAAGCCAAGAAATTCAAAGCAGATGGAGAATCACACAACCATGCAAATTAGTACGGGCCCTGGGCTGCACAGGATTACCATGTTGGGGGCTGGGAATTTTTAATATAAAACAGAAATAATCACCCACAGCACTGGTGTTCTTTTTTGTGACGAACCAAGATGGTTCTGTTTACATGTGGAACACAGAGGTTTTTTCTGAGCTCTGAACACACACAGACCGGGAGCTGAATCTCCCCAGGCTGCCTCCTGTGACATAAAGTTCACCGGGGGGGGGGGGCAGTGGACTGTTTACCCCAGGGCAAGCTTTCCCTTGCAGGTCAGCACGAGGCTTCCCAGCTACACCCCGAACTGCTAACATCAACCTGAGAACTAAATTACGACAACGAATGAGATGAACGAACGTGCAAAAATCTAAACTGAAAAATGAAAAAAAAAAAAAAAAAACCCAAAAAACAAAAAGAAATGTTAAGTTTATCCACTCAACTGTAAAAGTTTAACAAAAAATCCTCAACTTGCCGAAGAATGGAAAGCAAAAAGCACTCACCATCTGTAACTCTGGTCAGGGCCCAAACCAAGGAGGGGCCAACGCTTGCACTGGGGTGGGGGTGCGGGGGGGGGGGGGACTTCACACTTAGCTGAGAGCCTTGAGGAACCGGGTCTCAAGCCAGATCTGTAAAGAATAACTTCTGGGTCCATCACTTAAGCAGCAGACACTGACTTCTATGTTATGGGAGAGGCAGGGCTGCTCCACACGGGGAGAGGGGTCGATGGCTGCCCCCACTTATTCTCCGGGCCCCGCGGGCTCACGTGCTGGGCTTCCTCTAATACCCGCACCTGATTGCTCACACCGCGCACCTGCCCACCAAGTGGGGCCAGGTGAATAAAGGTCTTGATTGGTTCCACCGCTGGCCTGTAGGCAACCACAGTCGATTCCCTGATTGAGTTTTTAAATTAAATAATACTACTTACAGAGAGCTTAAGAGTTCACACAACATTGAAAAATCTGTCCTCTCATGCTAATTCTGGAAGGTAGGCACTACGATTTCCAGATCTTTCACCGAAGAGACTGAAGGACATGCTAATAACACAGTGAGGAACGGGCTGGGCTCCACGTGCTGCACTCATGGGGATTGAGTTCTTCGAGATCCGGGTCATGTTGTTTCCCCCTCTGGAAGATGTCAGGGGTAGGCTCTGGGCTACATCTGATGCATGGCAAAGTGGAAAGAGTTTGTGCCCTGGAGAGAGAGCTGGGTCCTGATCCTGGCTCTGCCACTTGCTAGCTGGGAAGCCTTGAGCAAATTACCTCCCACTGTGCGCTCCTCAGTCTTCTCCTCTGTGAAATGGGATGAAAATCCACCTCACAGTGTTGTTGTGAGGACTGAATGAAATAACTTCTGTAGAGCAGGCACCTAATGGATACCAGTTTCCTTCCATGCAATTCTTTCACCTCCCCTGCCCGGGACCAAGAGATTGAGAACCAATCCTGGTACGTGGTTTGCATACATTACTCATTTATCGCACAGCTTCGGGGTAAAATGGGCATCAACAACAGCACTGAAGCGAGGAGATTCCCGAAGGGGTGGGTGTGCCAGGTGTAACGAGTAGAGACAGAGGATTGCAGGAGCGCTGGGGGTGGGGGGTCAGTTTTAGGTTCTGGCCTTTGTAGCAACAGATCCTCACACGTGGGGCCCATGGTGCTCCAGGGCCTCGTTTCTGATATCCTCGGAGCCGGTGCCTTCCTGACACTGACTCTGGGCTCTCCCATAGTGTGGGCGCTACTTCACTATGTGCTCCTTCCACCTGTCTCTCTGCTAGCTTTATGCTATCTTATTTTTCTGTCGTCTCATACCATGTTGCAAGGGAGGGAAAAATGTAGAAATCAAATGGGGTTACTTGTGAATAACTTTTGGCAGAGCCCAGATGAAGGGCATGGAAAATTCTGGAAGGTGGGGAGCAACAACGGTAAAAAATTAATGGCTGGTGTGAACTGCAAAAAATTGAAAAGCTCTCATGACTCCAGGGGCCCAGGTGGGGGGAGGGGAGGTCATGGCAATGCTGACGACTTTTCATCGGATGGGACAGCGGGGAATCCCAACCCTCTGAGCAGAGGTCAGCCAGGTGGTCTGGGAAGGGAACCGGGATCATGTTGAGCAGACCCAGCTCCGCGATTGCTGTGAGACCATCACAGTGGCTCCACCACTCTGGTTTCCTCGTCGATGGAGTGTGGGGGTTGGACTGGGCTGGCTTTGGAATCAGACAAACCTAGGCTCAAAGTCAGGCTCCACCACTGACTTGTTAATGCAACTTTGGGCGAGTTTGTTATCTCTAGGCTCTAGGGCTCTCATCTGTTGGATGGGGATGAGAACACGTCTCCAGGAGCTGGTGGAGGGTTGAGGGAGGCGGTATTTAAACATACACCCTCTTGCACGGTGACAGGTCCTCGCTCACAGTCCAGCAGCTGCTTGCTCGTAAATAGCAGTCTCTTTCCTTACTTGTATCTCTGAGTTGCTGTAAACTTACATATCTACGGTGCAACCCATTGAGTCAATTTCCAATGATCTTCCCTGGCTCCCCTGCCCTCCCTAATCCTCAATTAGCAGGGCACTGAGGTGCTGTATGCCGAAGCAGTAAATGCACACCTCAGTTTGAACAAGATGGAGACAGATGTGGGCAGGATGGCAGAGGACAAAGGACCCACAACTGGGAGGGAGTAGACCCGCGTTAGATTTCTACCCAACTCGGTCCCTAGCTGTAAGACATAGGGCTGTGGTCAGAATTTTCTTAATATTTCTGTGCTTTGGGGTTCTCATCTGTTACATGGGAATAACCATACGTAAAAGCCCTTTGTGGACTGGGAAGTGCAATTGGAATATTAGTGATCAATGGCACGCTATGATTCCTGGTGACCGATTTGAAAAATCGTCCAATGATTTGAGTTGGAAATTGTAGTTTAAGTGTTCTGAGAGCTGTACCTAGTGTCCCGTAGCAGTCAAACAAACCCTAATCTCCAAAACCGAATGACTATTATGTAGACTGTTGACGTAGTCCCCAAAAGAGCTGAGTTAGTTTTTCTTTGCAATCGCCAAATCCCTCCGTGACCCACAGGAATCACCAACCACTGGCGGCCTGCCCTATACTTGAAAAACAATACGATACGCCGCCCTCTTATTTTAACAGCTAGCACAGGGCAGGGCAGGAGGAACCCCCACCCACGCTTGTTCTGAACATACAACGTGTTGCAACCGATGTGAAAACAAGATAAGGAGAACCGTCTGTCAACAGTCTCGGGCCTTCCCTAGAGTGGGGCTGCTTTCTGTGTATTCTGCACAGATGGGAGCCAGAGGCGGTCACTTGCAATGCTGTCCTGATACAGATGTGCTAAACATGGCCCAAGTTCAGACACATGGCCAGCTCACTTGTTCTCACCTTCCGCTGTCTTTTGAAGTAGATGTGTAGTGGCATAGTGCCCTGTACAAATCATCATTAAGGTTAAAATCCTACCCGCTTAGAACTGAGGCATTAAAGACTGTTTGGCCATCAGGCTGGGAACCTGATGTCTGCTCAGTAACTTCCCGAAAGCTCTGTCCTATGGGAAGCCCCAAGCGAGGTCTTTGAAAGCTTCAGTTTATTTATTTATTTTTATATATACAGTGAAACATTTTTCATATGTTCTGAACAGCTGGTCATGCAATTAGCTTTATTTCATTATAGAAATGGAACCGAACTCCCTTTCCTTTTTCCTTCTCCCCCAGCTTGAAAATTTCATTTTAAACCCACATGGACCTGGCTCAGCTGCAGGAACCGATGCACTGAGACAAAAGGGCTGCAAGGCAGTTCTTCTCTGCTTTTCCCGAGCATCGTGGGACCTCCAGGGACAGAGGCACAGTGCAGATAAGGGTCCAAACACCATAGCCAAGGGCAAAGAGGACCATAATGCATAAAACATGACATACATAAATGCTTATGAGTTGTGAAAAAAAATTTTTTTTTAAGGAACAAGAAAGAAACCACAAGGTCTCTTAGAGCTGCTGAAATGGCCACAGTATTATATGCTTATCAGCAAGCATCACCTCTGGGTGTCCTCTCTGAGAACAGTGGAGTGACCGCCATGGGTCCAAGAAGACAGTCCCCGAACGTCAGCAGCACACAGCATCAGGAGGACTGGACATGTCTGCAGAGGAGGACCAGGCTGCACCTGCTCTCTGGCCTGCTGGCCAGAGCTTCCAGCTCCTTCCAAGCACTCATGCAACTGCGTGATGACCGGAGTGGAAGGAATAAATGCAAGTTTTCTATTTTAATGCAGATCATGGTGAATGGCATGCCCTGGGACACCCAAAACTGAGCCTGTGCCAAGTGTCAAGCTCTATGCTAGGAACTGGGACCTCAAAACCAATGACACACTTAACTTTGGCATCCAAGGAGCTCCCATCCAAACAGGCTCCTTCAGCAACTCTTCGTCCCCCACGCTTACTTACAGTGGCTTCGTTGGCCACAGCCGTGCGTGCTAGGCCTCGGCCATTTCCCTATCAACTTGTTAGTCTGGCAAGATCTGCATTAGCACGCTCCTGTATTTACGTCATTTTTCTCTAAAATAACTCATTTACTTGAACTCAAATATGTTTTAAAGAAAATTTCATATGACCTCCATGAAGGGAAAACAAGTCCCACATGCCATACACAGAAAATATCCACTGATTAAAAACAAAACGAAAAAAAGAAAACAAAACCCAGGAAACACCATATTTTTACTAAATTCCAGTTGCACACTCTTGCCTGCCAGAGCTCTGAGCATAAGGCCAAGAGCTCCCTGCTAGAAAGATGAACCAGTATTCGACGGACTGGCTCGGCACCGAGACTCTCCCCCCAGCCTTGTAATCAGAATCAAAAAAGGAATCGTTGCTCACCACGTGAGTCACAGTTTCTTAATGTTTTGTCTGCATATCACCCAAATCAGACCCCACGGTCCACGCATACGACCTGTGCGTCCTAATCCGCCTCGGGATTGGGTCCCTACCGGGGCACCCGCAGAGCCTTGGGCGCGGTGCCGGAACACGGCGGGCCCTGCCCACATATTTGTCAAATGAATCAGTGCGTGCATCTTAGGCTTCTTTATTCCAGCCATACCTATTGGCCTGTTTGCCCTCCAGTGACCCACGCCCCCTCACAAACCTCCACGTCCTTTTCCATGTTGTGCCCTCTGTGGAATGTTTTTCCTTCTCCCCCACTTTCCACCAACTGATTAACTCTCGCCTCTCCTCGTCTGCGGCCGTGGCATCATCCGTTCCTGGTTTTTCCTGACAACTTTGGGGTGGAGCACAGAGATCCTTTTCAGTATGCGCATTACAGGAGTCCCTTGATGGTCGGGATTGTCACGTGGTCAGCCCTAAATGCTTGTCCTTCTCTCCCTATCAGTCTCTAAACTCGTCTTCTTCTTCTGGTGCCGAATAAAAGCCTATCAGGCTCTTTCCCTGTACACTCTTGCTGCACCAGACAAACCTGCTTCTCCCTTCTCTGAGTCTTTGTGCAGATCGTGTCCTTGCCTGGAATGTCTTCGACAACACGCAAACTCCCTTCCACGTTCCTGCTCTGAGGAGGCCCGTTCCCCAAGCCAGCTGTGGCATTTCTGCCCCCCTGTGCCCACAATACCCCCTTGTATCCCTTTCACTGTAGGATTACACCCTGGTCAGTGCAATTCTGTGTTTCTGTATGATTTGGTAAAGCTAGGAGCTGCTTGTTTTTGTACCCCCAAGGCCTACAGAGTGCCCGGCATAGAGGGAGTGATCACTAAATACCTTCTGAAGGAACCAATGTCTAGTACAAAAATATTTTTCTATTCACCTCTCCTCTTATCAATTCGCAAACTCCCTAAAGTCACAGTCAGTAGAAGCATAACGATATTAACCTTACTGCCGACATCATAGAGTGCTTACTATTTGCCGGGTACTTAATAAGCATTTTCTCATTTAATTATCCCCACAACGTAGTGAGGTTGGTACTTTCATTGATGTCAATTTGCAGGTGAGGAAATCTGGGCTTAGGGAGATTAAGCCACTTGTCCCCGGTTACATAAGTGGCAGAGCCAAGGAATGGACCCAGTGTTCTTAACTACCAGCCTTGCCCAGTCTGTGACCTTATCCTGTCTGACCTACTGCCCTCCTTCATGGTCAAAAGCCAAATCCTGGGCAGATGGACCTGGGCAGATGGAGCATAGCTTTGACGGTGCCCTTTGGGAGTACAATTAGGATACCAGGCAGGCCGCGCCCACGGCACAAGGCCTTGCCACAAAACAGCCACCATGGCCTCTTGCCTGAGCCGTGGGACTTGGCAGAATCACGAGCTCCACACTCACCCAGCAGAAGGCCAATCGAGGCAGCCTTTTCATTGATTCTAGAGGTGTCTCTTTTCCATTTGTAAAATAACCCACCACTTGACATTTAGGGATTTTCCTGCAAATGGCAGTGGCTAGCATAATAAGAGAGGAACTGCTGTCTTTGAAATCTCACTAAAATACTCTTTTTTTTTTTTTTTTTTTTTTTAGAGAGAGTGGGTGGAGGGGCACGCAGAGGGAGACGGAGAGAAAGAATCTTAAGTAGGTTCCATGCCCAGCACAGAGCCCAACACGGGGCTCGATCTCACGACCCCGAGATCATGACCTGAGCTGAAATCAAGAGTCGGACGCTTGACTGACTGAGCTACCCAGGCGCCCCTAAAAATACACTTTAAAGATTTTGAACTTTAAATTGACTGAGGAGCTAAGTGGGAGTCCAGCAGCACCCGAGGGGGAGGAAGAGTCTTGGCACTGTTTTTATAACTGCATTCTCTTCACACGAGAAGGCCGCAGCTGGTCTTTCTTCACCCACAGTCCTGTGGCAAAAACCGTCTGAGGTAACAAAGACCAGCTTCCTCCAGTTTGAGAAATGCTGCTTGGCTGCAGACGTTTCTGTCCAGAACAGAGTGACTTTATCTTACAAAAACCAGCTTCAAACATGGTATGAAATTTAGGAGGGGGAAAAAATAAGAGGCACCTTATAAAAGCTCCTTCCTGCTTCTTGATGATGTTACCAGATTCTCTGTAGGAAAGGTTCAGCACAGGCACAGGGCAGAATACACAGCCATGTGGTTTCATTTTTCTGGGGATGAACCTCTCAGGAGAAACACTCGTTTTGGAAAGAGAGGCACTCGTATCTGGACAACAAGTTAACCGTGACCTCTAATCCCAGGTTCCTTTTCTTTTGCTGGGAATAAGCATGGTCCAGGGAGAAAAATCTGGCCGGGGGATGGCTCCGGAAGACCTGGGGTTTGGTTCTGGCTCTGCCACTTACTTGTTTCATGACTTGAACAAATCATTTAAGCGCTCTGGGCTTCAGCCTTTCCCAGAAGTGAAGGGATTGGGCCCAACTATCAAGAAGTTTCCTTTTAGCTCTGGAATTCTGTGCTATGCTGGAGTCTATCGTACGGAGTACAAGGACACGTGTGACCCACTCTGAGGGATCCCACCCTAAGACGACTCCTCTCCTAGCAGCAGCAATGATTACGTTGTCGAGCTAGTACACCATTCCTTATCCTTAAGACACAAAGATGGGAAATAAGAAGACAAGGATGAGTTTCAGAGGCAGGGACGACTTTCTGTGGCTCTCACTGGCTCTCGTGGGTATATATTCAAACCTTAGCAGCTGCTGGGCCATTCAAAATGTCAGTGCATTAGGAGTCCAGCTTTCAGCCAGGGATGCTGGGGACCGGGGCAGTCTGATGGACATGACCCCCAGCCATGACCCCATTTGGGGGTCGATGGCCTCCTTACCTAATCGTCTTGAGCAATGGCTGAGCTGACATGTCACAGTGACTTCCTGTTTTACCTGCTCTTCTTCCCGATGACCTTCAGAGAGGCTAACACAATTAAACCACAGAGCCCTCGAAAACCTTGAGAGTGTAATTCTACTTTTTGGCACTTAAGAAAATAATCAGATGAAAAGTAAGCTAGTCTAACAAGAGCTCCCATTTAGGGAGTGCTAACTATGTGCGAGGCACCCCGCTAAGTACCTTGTTCTATATAATCTTGTGACAGTACTTTGCAATGGGTATGATTACCTCCGTTTCACAAAAGATGAAACTAATGCCCTTAATCTCACTCTGCTATTCAGGACACAAAAATTTATGCATGAGAATGTTCATTGCAACAAAATGGCCCGATTTCCAAAAATAGGGAATTGATTAAATCGTATTTCCATCTAATGGCATACTAGAAATGCATGAGAAATCATATTAGAATAATTAGTGACATAAAAAAATATTCACAACAAACTGCTCGGCAAGAACCCCAACAATTTATATATAATTACATATGACATATATAATATGATACTTGTTCTTTATATGTTTCCATATTTTCCAAAATGCACACGATATGCATATATCACTTTCTAAACTGTGGGGCCTTTTGAAGGCCCATCAGATGTAACCAAGAGCTCATCCCCACCCCACTTAGTGCCCGGATCCTAGAGAAGGGGCTCTCTAATAGGTTCAGTTTCTAGACAACGGACATCTCCCCAGTCAGAACCAATAGGGCCCCTCAGTCCCTCCTCTTATTCCTGAGACGTACAGTGCATGAGTGAGGGATTGAGAGAGAACTGAAGGCAGACGAACACTTCTCTCTACAGCTGTGACTCCCACCATACCAACTGGCCCCGATCACTATGCCCTAAAGAAGTCCAGCAGAGACTCCAAAATGAGGCCACCTAATAAAAAAAAACAAAATTCACAAACGCTATCTCTGCTCCATTATTAGTAATAGCAGTTACTTAAATGAGCCATTAATGTCTGGATAGGGAGAGGGAGACAGTACAGAATTAGCTTTGCGACTTGGAAAATTCTCTCAGCTTGGAGTTCTGGAAGCACCAGGGGAGTGGTCGTGGAGAAGTGGCAAGACTCTGAGGTGTGGGAGAAAGAACGTGGGCCCTGGCTTCAGGCCAAAAGGAGTTGGAACCTTGATCCCACTTATGTACTGAGTGACACTGCACAAATTGTTAACTTTTTCATCTGTAAAATGGGTTTAAAGGGGCTGTGAACGGAATAAAGATAGCATGTAAAAAAACACAGCATAGCAGGGGACATGCAATTGGCTTGATCTCCCTCTCCTGGCCCCTCCTCATCTGTCCTTCCCCCAGGACAACACACCTGTTCTTCACCATTCTCAAGTTCTAAAATCTTCCCCCTGGTGGGAGTGCAGCACAAAACTTCCCATTTGAAACCCAGTGCTGGGGTGCTTGGGTGGCTCAGCCAGTTAAACGTCTGCCTTCGGCTCAGGTGATGATCTCGGGGTCCTGGGATCGAGCCCCATATTGGGCTCCCTGCTCAGTGGGGAGTCTGCTTCTCCCTCTCCTCCCCACTCATGCTCGCTCATCTCGCTCGTGCTCTCTGTCACTATCTTTGTCTCTCTCTTTCTTTCTCTCTCTCAAGTACATAAATAAAATCTTAAAAAAAAAAAGAAAAGAAAAAGAAAGAAATCCAGTGTTATGAGGGGCCATCTCAAATAGAAGGTTTGAGTCAAAGAGTCAAGTCATGTAATTAGCCATCCCTCCCGGATGGGACTCAGGCAGGATCCCGCGGACGGCCCGTTACCACCGTATGCACACCTGGAGATGTCATGGCCTTATCGTATCTACTTAGATCCTGCTAAACATCTCAGGTGATGGTATCAAAGTCATCTACTGTTTGTGTGGCTTAGGATAAACTTTCAATTTTTCATATTTATTGTACTTCACCTCCCTGGAGGTATACAAAAACAGGAAACAGCTTCATTTTAGAAAAAAACAGAGCTCACTCAGAGATTGGTTGACTTGTCTGAGATCAGTTGGCATGTGCGAGCGGACGAAGAGGAAGAAGGGGTACTAGGGGAAGGGTGGAAGTCAATGCCTGGGCTAGTTATTCCCATAAGGATGGGGAAAGGAGACAGGACACGCAATCCTCCATCCTCCCCTAAAGTCCACCACCCCCAGCCCTGTTCATGCGCCCAGGTGGCCTTTCCTCCAAGGCACCATCTTTCCCTGTGCCTCATGGCCAAGAACCTACTCAGCCTGCACAGATCTAGCCCCCAGATATGCTTTATAGTCATTTTCCTAACCTTTAAGGCCGTGTCAGCACCATTTCACCCTTTCCTGCAAATGTGCCACGGCCCAGCCCACAGCATCCCAAATGCCGGCTGAAAGAAACAGCGGCTGCTAGCTCTGAGCCCCACCGCAGGGCTCTGCGTTTCCTCACAGGTCTGGACAGGAGCCTTGCTGTTTCTACACCAGGCCACAGGCTAACCAGTTTTTTTGCATACTCTTCCTCTGTGGGCATTTGTTTCTGACTTGACCTCATTCAGCCTGATGGAGACAAAGTCTGCTTCTCCTAGATCCCCTCAGGCATCTTCTGGCAGATGTTCTGCGGGGCACTGAAGCAGCCCCAAATATTGTGTTCCCCTAAAAACTCCAAACCACTGAAGGCTAAAGATGGGTTCAGATTTCCCCAGAAGGCCTTCTGAGTGGCCCGGGATGAAACCTGCTTTATGTCGGTCTTTCTTTTCCACCAGCAGAGAAAGGAGATGTGCCTGATGGCCTGGCACTGTTGTACGGGAGACTGTGGTGCAGACTTAGACACGGGGCAGGACTGATTTCCGGGCCCGCCTCCCTCCTCCCTGCCTCGGTGACCTTGTGCCACTCAGCCTCTCAGAGCCTTGGTTTTCTCACCCGTTTATGGTGGTGACGGTACCTGTCCTGCCCTCACCTTAACACAGCTGCTGTGCACGATAATAAAAACAGAAATGCCTTGGAAACTGTAAAGTGCTAGAACACTGAGAGGTGCCATCATGCTTATGGAAACGTTTCTGCTTATCACACTTTATATTTAATAAGTTCATTTCCGCCTACACACTGGAACCCTCACATGAGGGAGGGAAAGACCACCCCGGGGAGAAAAGCGGGGAGTGGACAAAGACGGACACATTGATGAATTGTACAATATTCTGGGACACGTGCTCTGGCGGACTCTTCCAGCCACCAGTAGGGTCAGGGTGATGAGGGAGACAGTCAAGGTCTTCGCTCTCAGGAAGCTAGTTCTGGCGGAAGAGTAGGCAGAGAATAAGCGAGCAAGCAAGCAAGGGCAAGATAAGCGATCCTCTCACTGGGGACGCGAGGGGTTTCACCTTCCCCCTCTCCTCGTTCGGAGGCTGCAGGAACAGCAGCTGCAAACTGTGTGAAGCCCTGCCCTTTGCCAGGACAAGATGTGCGCTTTCAGATCGGGGCACGTGACGGTGTGTTGGTTCTTTATATTTTTGGCACAGTGACAACGTGATGAAATGTTGATGAGCCAGAAAAGTGAAGGCACAAGCGATCCAGACAAATGACTTTCCAGTTATAGGAGGATTTCTAGCCTCGGCTTGGGATCCTTGTTGACATCTTTACAAAGGAATACAGGCCTGTGTCCCTTCACTTCCTCTCCATTTTTCCACATCCAGGAAACTGCACCAAATACTTTCAGTTCTTCTTCTTCTTCTTTTTTAAAAATATCGTATTTATTTATTTTGAGAGAGGGAGTGAGAGAGAGAGAGGACCAGCAGGGGGAGGGGCAGGCAGAGGAAGAGGGAGAAGCAGGCTCCCCGCTGAGCAGGGCGCCTGATGCGGGGCTCGATCCCAGGACCCTGAGATCATGACCTGTGCCGAAGGCAGACGCTTCACCAACTCAGCCACCCAGGCGCCCCCAAATACTTTTAGTTCTAAAATTCTTTGTCTCTCATCCTTCTTAATATGTCACCCCCTCAGGGAAGCTTCGCATCACCCAGTTGAGACAACCCTTCCCCTTCTCCGTAGCTCTGGCGTCTAGAACTCCACACGCCACTTTCGTGATATACCATCATCCCGGACTTGTTGGTTTGTCCCTCACTAGAGGCCAGGGCTATGCTGCATTTGATTTTGAAGGCCCACCACCTACTGTCATGGAGGACACGTAGTAGGTACTCAATAAACGTTTGCTCACAAGACCACATCTCGTCGGTCAATCTTGTATCTATAGCCAATTTAGCAGATGTGCCGAACGTGAACACAGAGTGCAGAACACGCTTCGCCAGTGGGTTTAATAAGACAAATACCCCATTTTAGCTTATTCTTCAGTGATCTTCCCATTTCTCCTGTAAGGATTTGTGTTGGATCTGGTCTTATCAAGAGTTCCCGGTCAGGTGAGGTTTTGATCCAAATGAAATCCACATCAAAACTGATAAATCCCTTATCGTAAGGAGCATGGAGTAATGTACAGAATTACGGAATCACTATATCGTACACCTGGTAGTAACGTAACTGTATGCTCATTATACCTGAATTTGAAAAAGTCAATAGTCTCCACTTAGTCTAACTACCAGTTTGCAAGAACGACCAGAAAAAGATGTTCCATGACATTCTGGGCTGCCATCAGTGTAATCCAGACTATGCGACACCATAGACACATGACCTAGTTTTGTCAAACAAAAAATCACAAATAAAAAATAAGAGAAGGGCAGGGGCGCCTGGGTGGCACAGCGGTTAAGCGTCTGCCTTCGGCTCAGGGCGTGATCCCGGCGTTCTGGGATTGAGCCCCACATCGGGCTCCTCCGCTATGAGCCTGCTTCTTCCTCTCCCATTCCCCCTGCTTGTGTTCCCTCTCTCGCTGGCTGTCTCTCTCTCTGTCAAATAAATAAATAAAATCTTTAAAAAAAAAAAAATAAGAGAAGGGCGGGAAGAGAGGGAGTAGCCACACTAGGAGATATACCTGTCAGTTCAAGTAGGGGCCTTATTTGAATCCTGGTTCACACAAACAAATTATTAAAAAAAAAAAAAACTACAAGGCAAGAGAGGGTAAGTGATCACGGACTACATACCTGATATTACATAATTAATTACTTTTCAGGTGTGATAATGACCCTATGGTTATATTTTAAAAAGCGCTGTAATCTTGAAGAGATACATCCGGGTGAAATGATACGATGTCTAGGAATTAATTTTTTAAGGCTGGAGCAGAGAAGTGGGTAGATGTGGGTACAGATGCGCTAAGAGCACACAGGAGGTGCTCGCTACCTTTGTTTTCATTATGCTGTTCTCACTACTTTTATAAAAGTGTGAAAATTTCCATTAAATAAAAAAAAATCAGTCGTTTATGAAAGTTTTGATCGCTACAGGATGACTCTGATGAATTCTGTGGAGCGAGCTCCCTGTGACTGTGCTACACAGACCGGCTGGTGGCCCTTCCGGGGGGGGGGGGGGGAGCGGGAGCTGCAGACAGCGGGGCTCTTCCTCCAGTCCTGCAGGAGAGAGTAAGAGGACAGCCGGTCCCTGGAGACCCGATCACCATCTTCCTCAGAGAAGCTCCTGGTTCAACAGAGATGTGTATCTCAGACTCCGGGAACCAACGGAGGGAGAAAGAAGTATTTCTCAACTTCTCATCTAGAAAAATAAATGCTCAGAAAAGGCAGACTGGAAAGAACGTGGATTTGGAGTCAGAAGGTTTGGATTTCCTCCTTGGCCCACACCTGGGACCAGTGAACTTCTCAGGGCCTCGGTGTTCTCATCTATAAAATGGGAATATGGCTCCCTTCCATAGCAGAGAACTCAGGGTGAAGCTAAGATGGGATCTCATAGGGGGAGGTGAGAGGCAGCATGAAGAGGTGGGTCAGACACTCGGGTCTGAACCGTGGCTCCGTTGTACCACCCATACACTCAAGTACTAAATAAATGAACACTGTTAAAATTAATTATTTAAGAAAAAGCAATTTGTTCAAGGCCTCGAAGTGAGTCAGCAGGTACTACTTGGGGAGGAGGATTTGTGCTCTGCTGTCCTCCCCACTAAACTTTGGGCTCCTCTTATGGCTCTGTCTGCACAGTCAGGAAAGACCGAGACGGGGACATGGGCCATTGCAGTCGGAGAGCTGGGCCACCCCGGGGCGACAGTGACAAATCAGCTTTGCTGCTGCCACACTCAGCACACCAGGCTTCTCAAGCAGGAGCAGGGGACCCAGGATGGCCTGACCCAGTGGTGGTTGGATGATGGCAACAGAGGACTGTCTCTTCGTGCCCCTGTCCCCCGTAGCACTCAGCAACCCCACCGGCCTCTCCAGCTTCTGAGTAGAAGTGTATTTTTTTTTCCAACCGCAGGGATCAAGCTAGCAAGAGGGACATGCATGTGTGCCTGCATGCGTGGTCAGGCGTGCACGTGCGTGTGTAAGTTTGAGTGTGCAGGTGTTGGAGGAAGCATATAAGCCCAAGCCCATGACCTCAGCAGTTCTATGCACTGTCTCAGTGCCACAGTGGAAGACCAGGGAACAGGACACCCAAGCAATGACTGACAAGACCCCCACTTTACTTTCCCACTTTCCTGGGCCCCCCTTTCCCCAGAGGTGTGCTCAGTCATGATCCCAGACGAAGTCCCTGCACACGCCGTTTCAGAGTGGAGCCTCCAGTTGGAGGGATCCGGAACCTATATTCTGAATCTCATCATTGTCTGTCTAAAGCCCAAGAGGCACAAGGAGGCAAGATCTCCATTTCCTTTTTGTGAGTGAGGGTTTCTGCTGGACCGAGGAGTCGGGCTGGGCAAAGAGAAGGGTAACAGCTGGGGATACGTATTTATGGATGTGGAATTTATTGGTAGATTTAAAAAAAATGTATCATGTCTTGGATTTTGCAGTAAGAATCCTTGAGGCTTGCCTAAGAAAACAGGTGGGACACTTGATTCATTCATTCTATTCATTCATTCTATTATGCTCATAAATAATGACCGTCATGAACAACCCATTAATTACCATGAATGAAACAAATAGGTATCCATGAAATAATTTCTAGCCATACTTCATTTTTTATGGAGTAACACCTACTCTAACTTTTATTTTGCTAAATAAAAAAAAAGAACCTCGATATCTTATTGTGGGTATTGAAAAGCCTTGAGTCTTGCTCTGCAGAATACATTTTCCCAGGACAGGCTGCTCAGAGCATTTGGCTTTGACATTAAAAAGCCTGTAACTAATTGTTTGTAATTTATCAGAAATAAAAGGGTAATTTGCTTTTAAGCATTGCTTATTCTGCTTATGTTATGTAAAAAAAGATAAGGCTCTAGTTCTCCTTTCAAATTGGTTATACATGGAGTAAAGGACAAGCATTTGCTTAGAAGAAAGCAGGCCTGTGTTTGAGTCCTAACCAGTAAGGAGCCGTGTTACCTTGAGAAGTCATTTTCCCACTTGGGCTCCATTGACCTCGTCTGAAGATAAGGGTTTGCATGTCATTTTCAGCTCATTGGATTTTCACAATAAAGCATAAAGGTCAGCAGGCATTATGTGAAAGCCGAGGGCCTGAATCTTACAGGTCAGGGGTCAGCAAACTATAGCCCACGGTCAAATCCGGTGTGCAGTCTACTTTAATACAACCCACAAGCAAAAAATGGGTTTTACATTTTTAAATGGTTGGGGAAAAAAACCAAAAGAATACTGTTGTGACAGGTGAAAATAACATGAAGTTCAAATCTCAGTGTCCATAAATAAACTTTCATCGGAACACAGCCCTGCTCATTGGTTTCCATATCATCTGCCTGTTTTTGCAGGATGGCGGCGAAATTAAGTCGTTGCCACAGAGACCCTGTGGCCTGTGGAACCGAAAATATTTATTCTCCGGTTCTTTATCAAGTTTGCTGACCCTTGCCATAGATCAGTAGGTCTCCAGCTTTAATGTACATACCAATCACCTAGGGATCTTAGTAAAACGCAGTTTCTAACTTAGCAGGTTTGGGGTGGAGCAGAGGTTCTGAATTTCTAACAAGCTCCGGGGTGCTGTCTGAGCCGCTGGTCTGGGGACCCCCATCTTGAGTGGCAAGGCTAGATTCGATCAGACAGACCTGGTGATGCCAAGATTCGCTCAACATCTTTTGGGGCCTTTCCAGAGCCTTCAAAATAAACTCAGACTTCTTACTACTCTGTGATTCTTGCCCGTCTGTCTGGGTTCATTGCCCCCCGCGCCCCACCCTATGCTTCTCACACACAGACCCCAAAACACACTCCCACACGTACACACACGAGCCTTCTGCTCCCCGATGTACCAGGCTTTGTCATTCACATGCCTATGCACACCCTGGTCTTTCTGCCTAGAACATTCTCTCGTGTCCCCACTCTTCCACCCCGGACATGGCCAATTGTCCAGCTTCTTGTCCTTCATGTTTCAGCTTAAGTGGCACCTCCTTTGAGAGGAGCCTTCCCAGATTCCCTGAGGCTGAGTTAAGTGGCCCTATAGTGAGGTCCTTCAGTCCCTCATCTCCCCCCTTCATAGCCTGAATCAGATGCCCCGTGACCTGTGTCCTTAAAGCAGAGATCGTCTCATGTACTCCTGCATGTCCGCGAACCAAGCACAGTTCTTCACACATGGCAGGGGTATAACACGTGTTCTGTGGAATGGGGCAACAGAAACGCCTGGGATCACCCAGCAAATCGAGTGGAGAGCAGGGACTCCACCATACCCTCTCTGAATCCTGAAGTGTTGCTTTCTTTTCCCTAAGCCATGCCTCAGAAATCAATGCGTTCTGTTGCAACTGATGGAGGAATTCGTGTTATAGTGTTGCAGGGAGACAGAAATTCAGCCTGTGCTCCAAAAACTCTTAGAGCCTTTGGGAATAGCGGCCTCCTCCCATGGCTGGCCGTTCTGTGGAGTACAGAGAACTTCTGAGCCCAGGGAGCAGCAGCTCCTGAAAACGTACCCCCGGAACTCAGAGCCCGTCCTGGCAGCAGGACCAGCAGGCTCGGCACCCAGGCAGGGAGTCCACTGTCCTGGGCCTGACTCGTGCAAAGTGCTGGTAAGTGCTCTCTCTGTGGGAAGGCCTGGGAAACAGACGCCTGAGGGGCAGCCCTTGCCCTTCTCATTTCTGGTGGCTTCATTTCCTTACTGGTTCCCTGAAGCCTGAGGAATGTGGATCAGCCAGAAAGACTGAGGCTGAATGCAGCCACAGTGGAGAGAAGGGCAGGGAGCACCAGCCCCTCTGTCAGCCCGGCTAGTTGAGAGGGCTGGGCAAGGATGACACAGGAGGATGGGATAGTGTGGAGGGCCCCGAACCCACCCTGAGCACGCCCGCACCTGCTCAGTATGGCATCTTCCCCACCCCTCTTCCACTTGACCTAAAACTCCCATCCTTAAATTCCCAGAGCCGTTCTCTCCAGAAAGTCATTGAGAGTTGTTGAGGACTGAACCGAATTGTGTCCCTCCCCCCGCCAAATTCACACGCTGAAGTCCTACTCCCTAAAACAGTGTTTGAAAACGGGGCCTTGGCGACGCCAGGAGGGTTAGATAAGCTCACGAGGATGCAGCAGAGATCTGATAGGATCCGCGTCCTATCGGGAGAGGCACGTCTCTCTCCACAAACACCCACCAGGGAAAGGCCATGTGAAGACACAGGGAGAAGGGAGCCATTTGCGAACCAGGAAGAGGGCCCTCACCAGAACCCTAACCCTGCTAGACCTTGATCTGGGCCTTCCAGCCTCCAAAACTGTGGGAGAGTAACGATGGGGTTTTAACTGGCCAGCTTGTGGCACTGCGTCCCAGCAGCCCGGGCCGACGACACGGCGGCCTTCCTTTACAGGTAATCTGATCAAGTTCAGTTTCCTCCAACGAACCTTCATTAAGCTCATGAAGGCAGCAGGGACCAGTCCGGTTTGCTTGCCATCATCTCGGGCACAGAAATAAAACATATTAATAAAGGAATGAATGTACTGAGCGCTCACTAGGTACTAGGGACCATGCAATGTGCTAGGGAAACAGGAAAAACGAAGACACCATCACTCTCAGGAGACAGTCCAGTCTAGCGAGGGTGTAAACCAACTATGATGTGATATGCAAAGTGCTCCCACAGAGGCATGGGATGGGGTGCATCCAACCTGGGGGGGGGGGGGGGGCGGGCAGCACAGACGCGCATGCGCACTCGCATGCCTTAGCCATGCGGGCTCCTTCTGCTTCAGGGTGGGAGTGAGGACACCCTGACTGAGAAGTGAGAAACGGGTAAAGCAATCTGAGAAATTTTCTCAAAGGGCAGCGTATGTGAAAAGTGCACCCAGGAAGAAGGCACTTGCTGATTCACTGATTAACAAACTTGAGCAAGCCCCAGGGGTGTTAAAGTTGTGGGAACTTGAGCCATCAGATCGCTGAGTGCTACAGAGAGTACTGGGGCGGAGGGGAAGGGGAGGACGAGGGGGCTGGAAAGACAGGCAGCAAGCTGATGGTGAGCGCCTCCGAACTGATGCCAGAGTGATACCTGGAAACACAGAGAAGGCAGCCAAAGGAAGAGAAGCAGAAGACATTTCAGCAGCAGACCAATGTTCGTTGGTAACTTAAACCAACAAATGAAATCTTCAAAGGGTCTTTAGGGGGAGGTAGGAAGGGAAAGGCTCCAAAAACAGACCAAGCTGGGCATGTTGGTGCAGTCGCTTACAAGTTGGAAAAGCCTTTAATTGATCTGCCTGGCTTTTCTCATTTGAAAAATGGAAACACTACTTCCTGATCCCCTCAAGATGGAGAAAAGAAACACATACACACACACACACACACACACACACACACACACACACACAGTAGGTTCACAACAAAAGCAAGATCTTACCAGCTGTCTCTAATTAAGAAGCTAAAAACAAACAGTTCCAAACACCCTGCAGTTTCAAGAAGGCCCTTTGAAAACTTGGAGGAAAGCCGGCTCCCCTCGCAGCATGCGGTACCTCCTTGTTCGGTGATTATCCGCTGCTTCTGGATCTGTCTGCCCCTCTCCTAATCTCCGAGATTCACAGGGGCCAGGAATGCATCCTGTTTGGGGCCCGTGGGTCTACATGGTCCTGGGCTCGTCAGAGGCGCTCCTTGAAACTCTGGATAATTAATTGCACAGATGGGCAAAGCAGACGTCAACCGTCTTACCCAGAATCACAGGAAAGATCAGCCGCTGAGCGTGTTCTAGAACTTTGACCTCACAGTCCATTGACTTCTTGAGACCACATGGTTGCAGACCAAACGGAACAAAGACTCTGATCTCATCCGGGGACAGTCGCATTCTTCTCCAAATCCCCACCAAATGGGAACTGCCACCCAGCACTGAGCAGTCCATGTCACCTTCCTCCCTCTCAGAAGTGGCATCCACACTTTCACAAGGAGAAGCAGACACAACACTCGGAACAACTCTTAAAACACCTTCCTGCAATGTGGGCTATAAACACAGGAAACGGCAGCTGGCTGAGTTGCCAGTAACGTCTATTTGCCAGGCAGGGTGCTAGAGCTCTGTGTGTGAGTTTAAAGCTGTCATCCAGAAACAAAAATAAACCAGTAAAGCAGAAATTGAGGCACCCTGACTGTAGGCCTAATGGAAAGGGCTTCAGAGTCAGAAACGCTAGGGTTAGAAACCCAGCTCTGCCCCTTATTCATGAGGCATGTTAAATCACCTTTTGAGCCCCCATTTGCTCATTTGCAAATGGGTCTATTAATACTAACTGCATGGGTTTTCAGTGAAGAGTAACTACATAGTGTGTGTAAGGTGCTGAGGCTAGTGACTGGCACAAAAAAAGATGATTATTAATGGTATTTACCAGCATGCTCCTTGGTATTTCCCCAAAGGAGCTGAACACTTTTTTTTTTTTTTAGATTTTATTTATTTATGTGTCAGAGAGAGCACGAGAGAGCACAAGCAGGGGGAGTGGCAGGCAGACAGAGAAGCAGGCTCCCCAATGAGCAAGGAGCATGATGCGGGACTTGATCCCAAGACCCTGGGATCATGACCTCAGCCAAAGGCAGACGCTTCACTGACTGAGCCACTCAGGCATCCCAGAGCTGAATGCTTATGTCCACACAAAAACCTGGATGTTTACAGCAGCTTTATTCATAACTGCCAAAACTTGGAAGCAACCAAGGTGTCCTTTATTCGGTGAATGGATAAATCAACTGCGGGTAATCTAGACAATGGAATATTATTCAGTGCTAAGAAGAAATGAGCTACCAAGCCATGAAGACAGGGAGGGACATTCAATGTGCATTAGGAAGTAGAAGAAGCCTATCTGGAAAGGCTACATAGTGTACGGTTCCGACTATATGACATATTGGAAAATGTAACACTATGCAATTGTTGCAGGAGGAAGAAATGCCAGGGTTTGGTGGGGGGGCAGATCGGGGGTGATGAATAGGCAATAGGTAGAACACAGAGGCTTTTTAGGGCAATGAAAATACCCTGTATGACACTACAATGGTGGATACGTGTCATTATACGTTTGTTCAAACTCATAAAATGTATAACACTTTGGGTGATTGTCATATGTCAGTATAGATTCATCAGTTGTAACAAAGATACCACTCTGGCAAAACATGTTGACGATGGGAGAGGCTGGGGCACGTGTGGGGCAGGGGTATACGGGAAATCTCTATATTTTGCTATGAACCTAAAACACCTCTAAAAATAGTCTTAAAAAATGGTATTTCTCTCCAACACCCTGGAGGACCTCATATAAACGCACCTGACAACATCCAGATCTTTGGAAGAAGCACGGGCCCCCAAGCAGAGTTATTTGCTCGCTCCTGTGCCGAGCCATAGCACCATCTACATCTCTCTGTTTCTGGGGACGTGGCAGAGTGCAATGCACTTATCTGATCACTTTTCCATCCTCCCTATTAGACTGGGAGCACCAAGGCACCATTCCTTATGCATCGTTTTTTCTTTTGATTCTAGCAGCGAGCAAGCCCGATAATTGCGTGTTGAAACAAACAAACAAACCACCCCGTGAACAGGAAACTGGTACAAGGAGGAGAAAGAGGCACTCTGGACCCTGACATACAGCTCTCTGATGGTACTCCCAATATTCTGGCAGGAGTCCAGCCATGAGCAGAGAAAGGCTAAAAAAACATGGTAGTACTTCCTCCTTCACAGTGATCTTCTTTTTCTTTTAAAGAAGAAAACTCCCTCTGTAGAAAGGCAATTCCAGAGCAAAGAAAACCAAACAAGGAAATAACCTCGGATTCTTCAGCAAGAAGTGTTGCAACATACATTCTCTCTATCATCAGAAACTGCAGTGACAACAGAAAGAACATCAGCCCTTCTGGAATTTTCTATCGCAGGGAGTTCAAGGCTTACTTAAGGCTATTTCTTTTATGGCTGAAAATTCCTGCCTCCTAAGTCTGTTATAAACTCAAAGCCATCCTCCCTCCCTTTCTGTCCAACCTACAAGTTCTTTCTCCTCCTATTCTTAGGGGGGCTGTTCTGCCCTGGTTGGGTTACACTGGACTTGTCCATCTCCCCTGCAAGTGACTTACTGCTGCGTGTCTGAGCCTCTGCCCACTCCCTCTGTCCCAAAGTGACCACATGCCCAGAGCTGATTACACATCAGTGAGTACGTGCCCAACAAGTGAGTGCTTGAGGCTCACTCCTTCCGAGGCCCTTGTCTGACTCCCTGAGGTCAGCACTACGCATCCCTTCAGCCCTTACGTGTGGACAATGCATTCCTAACCAACCCTGGTGGGGCAGCTCCGAAAGGGATGCCTGGGAAGGCGATATTCAGAGAATCCAGAGACTTGGCACGAAGACACTTTAAAGACAGCAGGCTTGGAGGTCAGGTCCACCCCCCACTTGGTTTTCCTACTTCTTGGCTATTCAATATCTCGGGAGTCAGTAAGCTCTCGCTGTGGGCTATCTGTATGCTCATGGTCCTGGGACTGCCTATGTACCCTTCAATAGCTTCGGGTGCATTTCACTTCTGTAGGCTTCTTTTTTTTCCCCATATTTTGTTTTATTTTTATTCCTTTTTTTTTTTTTTTTTTTTAGTTTCAGAGGTAGAGTTTAGTGATTCATCGGTTGTATATAACACCCAGTGCTCATTACATCAAGTGCCCTCCTTAATGCCCATCCCCTACCTACCCCATCCCCCCACCTATCCATATTTTAAATAGGGGAAATGATCTGTTTTACTGTCAGAGCTGTGGAATCATGCATGTGAAAGCACCTATCCAGAAGCTTCCTCATAAAGGACACCCTCAGATTTCATATCCTTCCCCACAGACCTCAGATCCCAGGCTGGCTGAGTCTAATCCCTGCAGGCACTTCAGATATGTTCTCTAACCTATGTCCTTCTGAGGAGGCCGAGAAGGAAGCTCAGCTACAATCAATCGTAAGTGAGCAGAGAAGATTCTAGAGCATGCCTCAGTTGAGCCATTCGTTTCCAAACTGTTTTTCGGGTAAACTGGAATCTGCCCCCACCCCCCCAGCAATATAGCTACCTAGCGAAGTCCACAAGCTAAGCATCCTCTTTTCTTATGACAGCCCTCTAGATATCAGAGGAGAGAACCTTCCTCCCGCTCTATCTTATCACATGATATCACAGTCTTCTGCTTGAGTCTATCTTGCCCAAGAGCTTGAGAGCTTCTTGTGGTCAGGGATGGGGTCTTACTCATATCGGTCTCTCTAGCACTCAGCACAAATCCCAAATGCCTGGCACGAAGTCGTTGCTCAGTAAGTTTCTTTTGAATTAATAGGATCTTCTTTCTGCCCTGCCTCCACATCTCCCATACCCCCTTTAAATCTTCTTCTGACTGAACGTATGTAGCCACACTACCTGTTTTCCAGGTCAACTCCAAAAACCAGTGGCTAGTTCCCCACCATGGAAAGGAGAAATTAAAAAAGAAATTCAAATGAGATGTGCCCCCTTATCTTCCATATCTTTCAGAGCCAGCTGTCCACCAAACAGCAACCTTCTTCATTTACCCAGGGTCCCCTGAGAGTCATTCAATTGGAAAGCCTTCACCAATCACGCAGGACACAGGCCATCTTGCTCAAGTGGTTTTACCGGTGTCTAGCCCCTCTTCCTCCGCTGGCCCGCAGGGCTGCCAGCCGCAGGCCAGAACAAGACAGGCACACTTGCCGCCTCCCTGCCAAGGCCTGATGGATGAAGTGACAGCCGGAGGTCTGTGGCGCCTGAAGCAGCCAGACAGCAAAGGGGTCATGGCTGCCCGTTCAGCCTTACAGTTGAGAGCCTGTGAGCTTACATTTGGAGGAAGATAAGAACTTCAAACGTTCTCCTCAATCCTGACGCACGGAGTTGCTGAAGGTCTGGGTGAGGTTTGAGGTCCCTAAAGGCTCATCTCGATGATCTGCTGATTTTTCAGACCTACCTAAAAGCTGACTCCCCTGGGGTCCCTGCCGTCACCACCACCGTGCTGACATGTTGGGAATTCGTCCTGATAAAGGAGAGTAGCTCTGAGTACTTGTGAGCCAGGCAGAAGGCAGGAGTGGTGTGGTTCTGCAGAGTTCTGTATGGAGAAGAGCCATTCCACACACCTCAGCCAATTCCCCTCATCTCCCTGCCCCTCCCCAGAATGCTTACCCATTCAACGGAATGCTACTTAAATTATCCCCAGGCCTCAAGTCTTAAAGATGTTGGGAAGAGAACTTAGGGACTCGCCAAAGATTTACAATGGCTCATTAACTTATACCCAGAGTCCCTCCTGCGTCCCACACAACCTGTGATTCCAAAGCTCGTGATCTGGACCACCAAATAGCTACCACTTACCGTGCACTGAAGAGTCGGGCTCTGCACGCACTGTTTTGTGTGTATTATCTCATTCAAATGAGTAGCAGGCAAACCGCTATCTACTCTGTCCAAAGAGCCCCTCCCGGAGGCCAGGGGAACAGGAGCATGCTTTCTGTATCTACTGGGGAGGGATCGATTTGCAACACGGATAGAGGCTGGGAGCCGTGGTTGGCAGGGACGTGGTATTCTGTAAACTCCTGAGTACAATCCTGTGCCTGTCTTCACAAAGTCTGGAGCTGAGATGGGTAGTACACACAACACGTACACGCACTTTCAGGGAGGTGATACTATCACCGTAACTGTATACACAATCAGTAGACAGCCAACCACACTGAAACTATTTGGGCCCAGTAAGAGATTATACCAGTGAGATGAAACATATGAGCAACCAATCAGGTTGCCTTCTTTTTTTTTTTAATTTTTATTTTTTATAATAATTTTTTATTATGTTATATTAATCAAGACCCCAGTTCTATGTAATCTAAAGACACCACGTCATTTCTCTGGACTTCAAGTTTGCTTCCTTCTGCTACTCATCTAACTTTACTGAACACCAGCTACACATCAACACTGTGGGTGCTGGTTAGGAACCCTGACTTGGGAATCTGACTGCCTGGGGTTTGCCCTTTCATCTACCACTTACTAGCTGTGTGGTCTTAGGCAACTTAAAAATTTCTATGCCTCAGTTTTTTCATCTGTAAAATGAGGGTGATAACAGTTTCTATCTCATAAGGTTGTTATGAAGAATAAACAAAATAATGCACATATAATGTTTTAAAATACTGCCTGGCACAGAGTAGGCACTCAGCAAAAGTTAGCTATGAATATTCGGTGCTTGAGTTGGAATGGTGAGGGCGACAAGACAACCAGTGAGGAGTTAGGAATAGGAAAGGCAAATGTGGAGAACTGGTAGACCTCTGTTCTGTGCAAAAACATCACAAACTAAGAGGACATGCAGACCGATAGTGTTACACACACACGTGGCCCATGGTAGAACGACGGCCCCCAAAGATACCCTCATCCTAATCCCCAGAACCTATGAATACGTTCCCTTCCAGGGCGAAAGAGGCTTTGCAGATCTGACTAAGTTCAGCACCCTGAGCTGGAGCCTTGCAGTCGGCAGGGTCTTTCTGAGGGACATGGTGAAGCAGGAGAGGCAGAGACAGATGGGAGCCAAAGTGGGAGGGGTGCATTCTGTGGATGGAGGAAGGGGCGAGGAGCCAAGGAACACAGGTGCACTCTGGAAGCTGGCAAAGTCAAGGGAACAGGCTCCCTCCTTGAGCCTCCAGCGAGAGCACAGCTCTACTGACATCTTGATTCTAGGCCATCATGCCCATGTTGGACTTCTGATCTGACGTTAAGAGAGCGAATTTGTGTTGTTTCAAGTCACTCCAAGTTTGTGAGAGCGGCAGCAGGACAGTCGACTACACACGCCTTGGGTCACATGTGCTGTGTTTCACAAAACCTCTTGTTGTTCACAAAAGCCACTTGCTAACTCATTATGACTCACGTCCCTACTTCCCAAAAGGGGTGAAGTGAAAATTTAAGCTTCCAGAAGGAAGTGTTCACTTTGATGTAACCGGCCTGTCAAGGGGCTCCTCATGTTCCTCGTTCACAGCATTAGCCTCTCTGAAGCAACAGAGCTTGGTTACGGAGGACTAGAAGGGCCCACCAGACGTCGCACAAAACCAACAGTTCGCAAGCCTTCTGGAAGAGCCTCAAAGTACCTGGACCCGATCCCTGACAACAAGCAGTATTACTTCACATGTGCATGACTTTCTGTGATTTTTTGTTACTTGTATATACATTGCCTCATTTTGACTCATCCAACCTATTGAAAACTGGATCAAAGCCACGTCCTGAGAAAGTGACAGATCCAGAATTTGAAGCCAGTCTTTTGTCTCTAAAGCCAGTCTTCTATCCACCATGGCGGAAGGCAACATTTGTTCTCACCCTCCTAGTTGGGTAACTGAGACAACTATGGGTCCCCTTCAACACCGCCCCTACCACTGGTGCGATGCTTCCTCCCCCACCCAGCCCACCCTTCTTCTCAGAGGTGATCACTCCAACTGGCCATAGACAAGTCAGCTGCCTCTTCCACAGGCTGAGATACAAACACATGGCAGACAGAAGGAGGGGAGCAAAAGGGAAAGAAAAGGCAGAGAAACTGTGAAAGGGTTCATCAAGATTATAGTCCAGTCCATTCCTCCAGAAAACAGAGCCAAAAAGGCTTGTTAGCAATCTCCTTCTTAGAGGCAGAGCCTGGACTCAGGGAAGTAGCCTGATGTATATAAAAAAGAAACCGTGTTCTGGCCTGGGAGTCAGGAGGCCTAAGGTCTGCTTCTGTCACAGACCAGCTGTTGGTCTTGAAAAAGTCACTTCATTTGTTTGTCTCATTTTACTTCTATGTAAAAAGAGGAAGTTGGACTGGAAAACTCCACCAGCAATGCTAGCTAGACATTTCTGAGATTCCACCTCTATGGGTCTCTTCTGTGCAGGAACACTATTTCAACAGAGATACTGGAGTCATCCCAAATCGAGGGCAGGAACCTTGTATGATGTGCTTCACCCTGAAGCACATCCTATCAACCCTCATACGTGATCTCGAGCCAGGGGCAAGTAATCTCTATCATGCAGTTAATTCGAGGCACAGTCTAAGATGTGAACAATAACTAACATTTCTTGAAAGCCTCCATCTACGTACACTTTCTGTTTTCTAGAGCTTTCATAAAATATTGTGCTCAAGACGTTCGTGGGGCGCTTGAAGGCTCAGTCAGTTAAGCGTCTGCCTTTGGCTCAAGTCATGATCCCAGGGTCCTGGGATTAAGCCCCACATCGGGCTCCAACCCCACATTGGGCTCCCTGCTCAGCGGGGAGCCTGGTTCTCTCCCCCTACCTGCTGCTCCCCTTGTTTGTGATTACTCTGTCAAATAAATAAATATTAAAAAAAAAGACATCATTCATTTTCACACCCTTTGGCAACCCATCACTCACCAAATCACCTAAACTGAAAACCATGTATTATTCTGTCTACATTGTCCATGTCCACCAACTCTCAGAAATTCAAAGCCCACAAACATAAAACCTACCACGTAAAGTACAACTTCCCTTTCTTTGGAGTAAATGTACTTTCTCCAACCTTGATTCGGGTACCCCCCTTTCAAGGTCTTCTGCTTGTTTCTTTCTCCCTCTTCTTTCCTCTAGCATTTCCTTCCAGAGCACCCAATAAAGCCATCATCCATTCATATTCCATACATTCCCCACTCGTCTCCGGGTTGTAGGTGAATACAGGTGGGCCCACGTGTGCAGGACAACTTGCAGTGACTTAGGAGACTGACAAGGCCTTCCCTCGGGGACACGGAAGGCGTTCTGGTCCCTGACCACCAGCCACCTCATGAATCTTGATGTCTCATAGACAGAGCATAGATCCCCAGCATTCCTTGATGAGCTCTTTCTGAGGGAGAAGCAATGGTGGCAGGAGCTTACTGGAGAAAGGAAATTAGAGAAAATGAGCTTAGTGCATGGCAGGCTGAGATCTCAGCCAGGGACCAAAGAGAGGAGGAGCTGAGAAGGTTTCTCAATGCTTTATCCACAGTACGTAGTGCATTGATCGGCATGCAGTAACCACTGGGAAAGATGCGTTGAATAAAGAAATGAAGGGTCACTCTAGCAAGGATGATCTGGTGATCTCGGCATGGTCTCCAGTGAGGGGAGGTAAGTGCAGATGCGGATGGGTGGGGGCTGGGTACTGAGGTATGAATGAGAGAGCACGTAAAATCTCTAGCAGTGAGGGAATTCTAAAGGGGAGATGATTCTTACATCAGAGACTTCAGATCATTGGTCCATTCACAGTCAGAGCTCAGTCAGCTGCCTCAGTTTCAGAAAGAAGGTTCCAGCTGTCCGAGGAAAGTGCTGTCGGAGAGCGGGGCAAGATCCCAGGGTCCTGATCCTCAGGAGTTTGGGGGTGCTGGAGAGGATTATTAGAAACTCTACAGAGAGGCTTTGGAATCTCCATCTGGGAACACCTCACTCACAACCAACTTTACTCACTTGGGCATTGCAAAGGGAATGGAACGTTTCGTTGACCTCGGTCTTTTTCGTGAAATTCTCTTCTCCCCTGTCTTCTTCCATGACACCTGTCATTTTGTTCTTTTCCTGCCTCTTGAACCATCCCTCTTAGCTTCTTTCACCTTCTTTCTGCTCTACCCACCAGCTGGTCCCCCACAATACTATCTCTGGGGGTTGGCTTCTTTCCTTTTTACCCGGCCTGTTCTTTACACCTACTGCCACGCCTTCTGCTCCAACCTCCAGGAAACGGTCTGGTCCCAACTAATTTCTCCACCTCACCTCTCACTACCTCTGTGTCTCCTTCCCACCAATCCCAGCGCCCAGGCGGCTGGCTCTGAAAGTTAAGCTGTTCTCTCTGACTGGAATGCCTCCCCTCCTCTCCGCCCAGAAAAGCTCTACTCATTATTTAAGGTCTGCCTTAATTATCACCTCCTCTGCTTTCCTCAACCGTCTCAAGTTACACTAATTGTTTTTTTCTGTGGTCCCACAGAGGTTTTTTTCAAGCTTCGACTGTAGCAATTATCACATTGTGATATCTCATTTAATGTTTATATGTCCTTCTCTCTTGAGGAAGGCTGAGCTCTTGGGAGGAGAAAGACAACCTTCACATCCCTAACAAGTTCCTGGCATACAGTAGGCACTCAGTAAATGCCCGGTGGAAGAGTGAATGAAATAATGTCAAACCTAAAGTCAGACCCAACCATGGGCCAGCTCTGTCTTTTGCAGCCAACATGTTTCCTTTTCTTTCTAAGCTCGATGGTAACAGAGGGGAAGAAGGTGGGAGAGTGATGAGCAGACTGAGTCAAGAGACCCAAGTTTAGATTAAAATCTGCTTCTATCTTCCCTTGTGGTGTCATATGAAATCATTCAAATGGTCTACTGATCTTCCCAAGCTCCCACCTTGCAAACGGAAGGGTCCTGCTGCCATCTTGTCCACACCTTGAATTTCCTTCAGGGCTCCCTGTCTGGTTATAGCACCCGCCTCACCTCCTCACCTACATCCTGCATCTATCTCTGGCAGCACACTGATCACATTTTATCATAATTTTCTGTCTTCCACACTAGATTGCCAGTTCCTGAGGGCAGAAATGTTCTGTACTCTCTCTCTAATATATAAAGTATATACATGTATATATAAATATATGCATATAGAGAGAGTATATATATGTATATATAATATATAGAGAGTATATATGTATATATAAATATATGTATATATGTATAGAGTGTATATGTATATATTGTATATATATGTATGTATATTATATGTATACATAATATACTCTACGTTATACATATACATACTCTATATGTATATATTATAGACATATATTACATATTACATACTCTATATGTATATATTATATACATATATTACATATTACATATTACATACTCTATATGTATATATACATATAATATTCATACATATATATACATATAATGACGCTCTGTACTCCTTATAACTCCTGTTAGAATAGGCTATCATAGTTGCCCATAAATACATGGTGACGTATATACACATAAAAAAATATTGGCATTACCAAGGAAACGTTTGATGGAGATAACACACATGCAATACTGGTTGTTGTTTTTTTAAATCTTGTTGAAGTCTAGTCGACACACAATGTCATATTGGTTTCAGGTGTACAACAGAGTGATTCGGCAAGACTCTACGGAATGCCGCGCCCACCACAGTGTGGCTACCATCAGTCACGTACAACACTACTAGGTATGGTACCATTGACCAAATTCCCTACGTTGTGCCTTTTATCCCGGTGGCTTACTCATTCCGTACCTGGGGCCTGTACCTCCCGCTCCCCTCCACCTGTTCTGCCCATCCCCCCACCTTTGGCAACCATCAGTTTTGTTCTCCATGTTGATGGGCCTGTTTCTGCTTTTTGTTTGTTTGTTTATTCATTTGTTCTGTTTTTGAGATCCTACATATATGTAAAACCATATGGTGTTTGTCTGGGTTTTTTTTTTTTTCTCTCCTTGTCTTGCTCTTCAGATTTCATTTGTCAGGATATGTCAGAAGAGGCCCCAAAGAGAAAAAAGTCACACCATGTTGAAGCGGCTGCAGACTTTGGACAAAGTACTTGGTATCTTTGCAGGTGATCTAGGGATGACCCTCTCTCTTCCCTGCTTGCTTCACAGGGTGAAGCCTAATAAGGCTTGAGGGAGAAGAGACCAGAAAAGAAAGGGAGGGGAAGAGAGAGGAAGGGAGGCGAGGAGGGATGGGGGGCGAAGGGAAGCTCGGGGAAGAGAAGCCAGATGCACAGTGATTGAACTAGTTCTCCAGGGTGGGTGAAATCTGCTTAGGCAGAAAGCAGACAAATGCTGGGTCCGCCGTCCATTCAAGGACAGGCTGGTGAAGGGATGATGCTGGTCAGAGCTCTAGCAGCTCAGTGCTGTTCTGAGTGTGTGTCTGTGTTTAAATAAGACCGTACACAAAGGCAGCTATCGAGGCAGATTTCTTCCTCCCCACTCCGTAAGTGCTTCCGACCCAAAATCCGGGAAGAAGCATGGAGAGAGTGAATGCTCACGGTCAGTACTTTTGAATGGGGCACAGTCAACCCGGAAGCAGGATTCTAAACAAACCTGCTACCTGCCTCATAGAGAAGGCTGATCCAGCAACACCTGAAAAGAAATCTGAAGTGTTCGGCTGCCTCTGGCCATCTGTGCTATCAGCTTCCTCTTGGCATTTTCCAGACTGCCGTGAGCTACTCTCTGCTGGTGTTTCTTCCAGCTTCCACTGTGTATGGCAGCAGCCCTAGTCCTGGTGGAGTTCATTGCCACTGTGGCTTTATGTACGAGAATTTGTTCATGCTTCCACTGGGGCAACGGAACACAATGTGAATTGTTACACAAACAGCTGGTGACTTCCAGAAGGGAAGGTGCCCCTTTAATTAAAAAGGTGCCCATGAGCCATTTATTTCCCCCAGAGGTGGGGCTCAAGGCACTAACCTCCTCTTTCATTCAACCAGCCCTTTGGCTGTTTTATGCAAGAAAGCACATTATGTACCAATTTGAAAATTATACCATTGTATACTACTTAAATGACTCTGCCCCCCTCCCCATCGTAATTGGCTGCTATCATTCTTTCTTTCTGTTTATTTACTCTCTAGAATATCAATAGTCTTGAGGAGTTTTCTTCAGAGGGAGAAGAGAAGAATTTAACAGTAAAGCACTGGGGAAAACAAAACAAAACAAAAACAGAAATACGAAACGCAGTGAAAACATCCTGTGCTGTCCAAAACCACATGTCCGTGTCACCCTCGAGTCCCCTGAACTCCTGAGGTGTGGTTGACTTCAACCCCATTTACAGTTGGGAAGACTGAGGCCTGAGAAAAGACAAAGATGGGTGGGAGCCGAGCCAATAAGCAAGAGCAGAGCAAGAACCCAAAGCCAGAGTCTGAAAGAAAGGTAAACTGAGTTTGCTTTCCATTACCACTGGGCTACCGCAGAAGCTTCCCACTATCTGTAAAGTGTCGTTCACCCAGGCCTAGAAAAGGCACACCTGCTCCTCCGAGGGTCACTGTGAAGGATGTGCAGCCAGCTAGAAACAGTGCCAGGCTGCCTCCGACAGCTGGCTTCAGAGTGCCACGTGGTGAAACTTGGCATTCATCTTTTCCTCCTGAGAACTGCACAGAATTTAGTAGGCTACCGTGCACCTTGTCAGAGCTCAGACAATTTCTGGATGTTCATCTGAGGCATTCCCCAGAGGCCTCCTCCCCATAAACACTAGGTGCAAAGAACATACCAGCAAAGTCACCAGGAAAATGGGGATGTCAGCGAGAGGCACCGACGAGAAAAGAGATTGCCTATCACATGACCCTGAGCCCCTGACAGAAGGTCTGGAGAGCTGAGGCCCCTGTTCCATCTATATCCATCCGTCCATCCTCCAAGGACATTCTCCCAGAAGCTTCCTGCTGACACCCAGTGGCCCCTGGGAAAATCGGGAAAATCCTCCAGTGAAGAAGACAAGAGCTGTCAGCCCTGATGGGGACCCCAAGCATCCTTCGCTCCAGGGGCTTCCCATCCTTCGCAGGGACTGTCCCATCCAGAGCACAGAGCCATTCTTGAGTGAGATTTTCTCCCTCTCTCTCTGGCTCCCTCCAGGGCTAGATGGAGTCTGATTCCATTTGAGACTAATCAGAAGACAACCATCTGGCACTCAACCATCGTGCACAGCCCCAAACTCGGGCCATTTATTATCATCAGCAGCTCTGGCGGCGCTGGCTCTGCTCCGGGTCGGCTTCAGCCTAGCTGCCCTCGGGGCACTCTGCAGACAGAGGGGCAGGGGACCAGGACCCCAGCACGGGGGAAGGCACGGCGTCTGCCTCGTACTCACTGCTCTGTGCCCAGAGCGCTGGGAGGAGCGGGGAGGTGAACCATGGAGGCACCAGGAGGCGGCCACACAGGGGCCGAGCAGAATGACATCACCACTGCAGCGGCGGGACTGTCCCCGTCTTTGCCGGGGGCTCCCCGACTCCGTGGCTGTCTGCAGGGAACGGCCCCGTCGGCCTTTACAACCGTCCTTCCAGGTAAGTACGGCTATTAGCAACACTGTACAGGAGACGAAGGTAAGCGTGGAACTTCCAGCAACTTGCCCCCAGTGTCCCGGCTGTCGGACCCGGCGCAGGCTGGACTTCTGAGTCTCGGGCAGATGATGCTGGGGTCTCTTCCATGCCCTGCTGCCCAAGTGGAGGGACACCCTGTCACACACACACACACACACAAGCATCAGAGCCCTGCTGGGACAGAGCTGACGCTGGCACCTCCACCACCCCCGTCACTGGCCGGAGGAGAGCCGGCAGGAGACATGGGTCCCCAGGTCTGTGCGTGGCTTCTCTGAAAAGCCAAGCCTTTAGCTCTGAGAACTAACGACTGCGCCCTCAGTGAAAAGCAGCCGGAGTTTGGGGCCGCTGAGGGCAGGGGGCCAGGTGGCGACAAAAACCACAGGACAGAGTCACGAAGCACCATACTCTTCACTCTCTGAACCACCTACCCTTCAGAACCTTAGTTTTCTCATGAGACTCTCAAGGGCTGACACTTGGTAGTGATCATGCATATAAATCTGCTTTGTCGTCTCTAAAGGGGTCTAAAAACCCAAGGTACTATTACCAGGGCGTAGTGGAATTTCCACAGAAGCTCTGGGCAAGCGGTTCTAATTGCATTACCAGTCGATTCAAACACATCGAGCTCTACTAGCCATAAAAGGAGGTGAACTACTGATTCATGCAACATCATGGAAGCTTCTCCAAAATACCATGCTGAAGGGAAGAAGGGAAGCAGGCACGAGAGCATGCCCTGGATGATTCCACTTGCGTGCAGATCTAGAAAGTGCAAGCTAATCTGTAGCGACAGAAGCAGACTGGTTCCCCAGGGAGAGGGTAGAAAGGGGCACAAGGAAACTTTTAGGGGTGGCAGGCAAGTGCTGGGTCTTGTGGTGGTGATGCCACGGGTGCACGCATTTGGCAAAACTGATCAATCTGTAAATAGACTTAGTTTCAGGTACATAAATGATACCTCAATAACATTAAAAATAAAAATGTATGTCAAAGTCTTTCCTTTTTGAACCAGGGCCTCCGTGCAGCCTGAGAAGGTCCCTGGACTTGCAGTTTTAGCTCAAGGCTCTCATGGTGACTGGGCCCCGCGCAGGTCGAGTTCCCGAGCTCCTCCAAGCCTCTTCATCTTTTTTTTTTAAGATCTTATTTATTTATTTGACAGAGAGACAGCCAGCGAGAGAGGGAACACAAGCAGGGGGAGTGGGAGAGGAAGAAGCAGGCTCCCAGGGGAGCAGGGAGCCCCATGCGGGGCTCGATCCCAGGACTCTGGGATCACGCACGCCCTGGGCCGAGGGCAGAGGCTTAAGGACTGAGCCACCCAGGCGCCCCGCCTTTTCATCTTCAAAACGAGGCTTTCATCCTGCGCTTTACCTCCCAGGGCTGCCGTGCCAATCACGAGGGCTATTCGGTGCACGTGAGAGCAATTTTCCGACTGCAGAATAACAGACGCACGTGGAGGACCCTTGTGGGGGTCCGCGGTCTTGATGTGTGGCCTCGCATCCTTTGCCCTGCCCACCTAGAAGATCCCTTCAGCTCTAGGTGGCCCACCGTTTGCCTCCTCTCTCTACCCAAGCCCCCCAAGGGAAAGCAGCTACAGCCCCCACCCAGAATCCGCCACAACTCAGAGATGCTGAGTTGACCAAGTACTTTCAGAGGATCCCATGTCAACCACCAGGGAAGCTGGAGAAGGCCAGAGAAACTGGAGGTTTTAATTCCTGGGCTGTGCAAGGTGCCTCTCAGTTCCATACGCAGCCAGTCTGAGGGCGTTTTATCTTTGAGCGGCGAGGCATAGCTAATGCAGCTTACAGTCCAAAGCGAAGTCAAAGGTGCTTATCCCAGCTCCTTCCTTCTTCCACTGCCCTGCTCTCTAACTAGGTAGGCATTGTTCAAATATTCTCCATAGGAAAAAAAGGACAACCTAGTAACACAGGTAAACCTTTGCTGGAGAGTTCAACCAGCAACCATCTCACCTCCGGTTCTTCCAATCGACCCAATAAAACCATAATCCTAACTGTCCCGTGTCCACGTTATATTTTTAATTATTTTAAGTCCTTTCCTGCCCGCGACTCATTTTGTCTTCACAAAGCCTCGTGAGCAACACGGGACAGGCGTTGCTGGGTGGAGAAGCTGACCAGGAATACTGAGGAAAATGGAAGACCTAAAAGCTGCCTGGGTCAGAAGCTGGACTAGCCCTTGGGCCGTGGAGTCCCTGCCACCGTGTCCTTCTGCATCTCTCCATCATTAGCAAACATTAAAGCCATTTGCTAGAGACAGAGTTCTAGCCACAGGCAGCCTCAAACAAACCCAACCAAAACAAAATTAAAGGTCAGATGCATATCAGCAAAGCCTCTTCAGATTCAGTGATGAGGTGATGCTCCCACCGTTGGCCTCAAGCTGCAGACGCGATAAGAGATAAGAGCCTCCCTCCCCCATAAACCACATCAGCCAGTAGGGGATGGTATGAAATCAAGGAGCAAAGCAACAGTTCCCGGCCTGCCTGCTCTCCCGGCCCCCAGGCATCCCCTTCCCCAGCCTTCCCCAGGCCTACGCTGTTCCTTTGCCTTCCTACCAACCTCGCTCTGGTCTTGACCAAGCCGGACTTTTATTTTTAGAACTTTTGGAACAGGAAGTTTTAGAAGAACAAATAGGTATACGGAAAAAAAAAAAAAGGAATGGATAGGCCATTTTGGCCCCTTGAAGGATTCCTTTCTGAGGCCTCCCTAACACCTCCTTACTTGGTGCTAACACACACATACCCCCCCCCCGCCCCCCCCAACACGCCGGAAAAATTGCTACTTCTCAACCCTCCATATGACAGGACGTTTTATAGCAGTGTTTGTGGACCAAAGGTAATAGGGTGGGATGGAAAAACCTAGCACTGCTTTGCAGGAGTAATGAGCTAGAAGGAACATACCCTGAGGTCACCCAGCTGGCTCAGCACTCCTCTCCCTTAGCTCTATCAAGCAGTTAATAAGTGTGCACTAATTAATCCTGTTCCCCTCAGAGGGAGCCAGTGAGGCCCTGAGGGGTTAGGTGACTTATCCAAGACCACAGGCACAGCACAGGCTGGAATGGGACCTGGGCCTTGCTGGCCTGGGCTCTCTGTCGGCCCACCCAGAGCCCCGTGGAAGGTCTCTTCCGGCTGCTGCACGACACCAGACCCAGTTACACCCAAGGGGAAACCAGAGCTGGAGGCCTTGTACCACCAGTCTCTCCAAAGGGCCGTGTGCCAGACATTGTTCTCATCCCTTCTTCAGGCAGGCATCCCAGCCACATCTCCCAGAACCCAGGAAACCATAACCGTTCCTCCCTGCTAAGCCCGATGCCCTGGCTCTCTGTCTTCTCAACTTGGCAGCCCAGGGAGAGTAGAACTAGATCAGATGACAGCCAAGGGCTCTGCCTCCTCCCAAGCAGGGAATTTGATGGAGACAGAACAGCAAAGCCAACTTCCCTCCTGCCCAGGCTGTTCCATTAGGACCCACCCATTCGGACACCCTTTCAGTAAGAGACGCAGTGCTAGTCATAATACTAGTAGCTGTGATAGGCTGAATAATGGCTCCCCAAAAGCTCTCCAAGTCCTAATCCCCGGAACCGTGAACATTACCTTATGGTAAAAATAAAAGAAAGGGGGGGGGCGCCAAAAAAGATTTTGCAGATGTGCTAAAGGATCCTGAGATGGGAAGGCTCTCCTGAATGATCTGGACAGGCCCTAAGAGCTATCGCTAGTGTGTTTACAGGAAAGAGGCAGAGGGAGATGTGACACAGACAGCAAGGCAACGTGAGGTGCATTCGGAGCCCCGAGTGATGCGGCCACAAGCCAAACGATGCCAGCAGACACAAAGACGTGGAGGAGGCAAGGAATGGTTCTCCCCTGGAACCCTCCAGAAAGAGCACAGCCCTGCCGACATCTTGATCTCAGCCCAGTGACACTGATTTAGGGCTTCTCGCCTCCAGAACTAGGAGAAAATAAATTTCTGTTGTTTTAAGCCAGACAGTTGGTGGTCATTTGTTTGAGCGGCCACAGAAACTAACAGAGTAGCTAACACGTAATAATCATCCACGATGCGCCACGCATTGCACTAAGCATTTTACTTGCATTCACTCATTGTGCACGGGCTCTGGATGTGTGGTTAAGCAGACACCCCGGGGGTTTGAATCCCAGCCTCACTGCTTAGTGGTGTGACTCTGAACAAGTTATGTAACCTTACTCAACCTCTGTTTCCCAATGCATAAAATGGGCATAGCTGCTACCTTTCTCATTGTGTTGCTAGGAGGATGCAATGGTTAATAAAGGTAAAGTGCTTGGAATATGGGGCGCCTGGGTGGCGCAGTAGTTAAGCATCTGCCTTCGGCTCAGAGCGTGATCCCAGCATTCTGGGATCGAGCCCCACATCAGGCTTCTCCGCTGGGAGCCTGCTTCTTCCTCTCCCACTCCCCTGCTTGTGTTCCCTCTCTCGCTGGCTGGCTCTCTCTGTCAAATAAATAAATAAAATCTTAAAAAAAAAGTGCTTGGAATAGTTTTAATAAGTACTCCATAAATGCCGCCTATTATGAGATCTCAGCGGTTGAACCAGCCAAAATTAGACCATCATCCTAATCTGCTGGGACATGGACAAGGCCTCCCGGACCCAAGGCAGGAAAAAAAGGTGCCCCTTTAAAGCAGGTTTGAATAGCAAACATGACAGCCTGAGGAGTTCAGTTAAGTATTTCTTCCCTTAATTGAGCAACTTAGGTCCTTAATGCTGGCCTAGAGGCCAGGGCCTATTGCTAATTCTGCAGCACTGCCCAGCAGACGCTCAGCCCTGCCTCCCCTGCTTAAGGAGAGGTGTGCACATCCATCCGCCAAAATAAGGACATAACTTGCAGCATCCACACCCCACACAGCCCTGCAGAGCCCACCCGGTTTTCTCTGTAACTCTGGCATCGGCAACTGGAGCCCTGTTGCTTGGAAGTCAACCCAAGTCAAAAAGGTCAGTCTATTTCCTGCCTTTCCAAGGCCCACTTTCCTGACTGTCCCAGCGGGCTGGGTGGAAAGATAAAACCAAGGATGTGCTTTGGTTACAAGGTCACAGCCAAGCTAGTAAAGAATAGAGTAAGCAAGGTTTGCCCAAAGGCGGGGGAAGGGTAACCTAGACTTGCCACCTGAAAAAAGCGGGGAAGGGTAACCTAGACTTGCCACCTGAAAAACATTTTTTTTCCCCATTAACTTGGCCCTTCCTGATAAAGTTTGCCCAACTCTCCCGTTTAGGTGATGTCATTCAAAGAAGCAGCGCCCCCACAGGATCGCAGGCCTTGTGTCCCCACCTAAGAAATCTGCACGGGAGAAATTAGCCAAAGGAGAAGGCCGGCCTTGGCTTCCTCCTAGGCAGGGTTCCAGCCCCACGGTCTCGGCTGACCAGCTTAAGACGACTCCTGCTGCCACTGCCTTGTGCAGGCAGCCAGGCCTCTTCCCAGCGGGCTGCAGGGACTGCCACCTGCGCTCTCTCGCCCTTCCCACCCCACCCTCCAAGGGTTAGAAGGATGAGGGAGGACAGCTCCCCTCCTTACTCTCAGGCACCCACAGATTTCCGCGCTGCCGTCACCACTGACGAGAACCCAGGTCCCCAGGAGGAATCGCTTCTCCTTCTCATTCCACCCTCCCTATCAATGAACACGCAGCAACACCCACGCTCCCGCTCCTCCTACTCCGGAGGGAGACCGAACCGGAGAGCGACATCCGGAGCTGGAAGCCGCTGCAGTGAGAGCGCCGGCCCCTCCGCCCCGAGGTCCCTTGCCCTTTCCCAGCCATCGGAGGATCCTAAGCCAGCTCTGCGTTCCGGATCCAGACGGTGCCCGAATCCTCGGCGGGGCCCCGCCTCCCCGGGGGCCGGGCGCTGGAGACCTCGGGGAGCCCGCGAGACACCGGCACAGCCCCACCACGGGGGCCGGCCGCGGGGCACGGTACCTGGGAGCCCACCCCGGCGCCCTCGCCCCGAGGCGCGCCTCACCTTAGGCACCCCGGGTAGGCGCCCCCGCCCGCCCAGCGCTCCCGCGCGGCGCCTGCCCCAGCACCCGCGCCTAGAGGGGCCGAGTCCCGGGCCGCCCGCGCGCCGCTTCTGCCCCGGCAGGTGGTGGGCAGCGGGGAGCGCGCCGCCCGTCCGGCAGGCGCGGGGAGGCGAGCCGGAGCGAAGCCGAGGGCCGGCCGCGTGGGGCGCGAGGGGCGCGAGCCCCGCCACTTACGCGCGGGCTCTGGGGAAGCCCATGGAGAGCAGCACGTCCAGCGCCGATCCATGCTTGATGGTGCCCGGGCGCTGCTGGCGGCTCCTCCGCGGGGTGACTTTGCTGTACAGCTCCTCTCTCGCAGCCATGCCGAGCGGGCCGGGGTGGCCGTACTGAGCCATGGCTCAGCGGCCAGCCATCGCCGGGGAAAGCGCCCGAGCCCGAGCGTCCGGGAGGGAGCAGGGGAGGGGGCGCGGGGACCGGGCGCCGGGCGGGAGGCGGCGGCGGCGGCGGCGGCAGCGGCGGAGGCGGCGCTCGGAGCTTCCCCAGAGTCGAGACTGACGCTTCCTGGTGAGGCCACCGGAGCCAGAGCGGCCCGCGGGCTGCTTGGGCCGGACCAGCCGTCAGCTGCTCGGGCCCCCGGGTGCCCCCAGCGCGGCGCCGGCAGCAGCCCTCTCTCCTCCGCCCCCTTCCTTCTCTGCTCCTAGCGGTCCGGGAATTTGCAATGAGTAATTTTTGAATGGATCAAAAAGGGAAAGGAGCCTTGTGGGCCGCCCCTGCCTTGCCAGTACCGGGGCCCCGCCCCTCTCTTAAAGCGACCGCGCGGCCCGAGCCTGCTCGGGGCCGGGCACAGGCTGTAGTGTCCGCGTGCTGCTGGGCGGAGGGCTCGAACGAACGGCGGCTGGGCTGCCTGTGTGCTTGGGTTCCGGGGAGTCGCTCCCAGCGCCTCACCCTTCTCCACCGCTTGCCCATAGAGCCAGCTGGGCCTCAGATGCCAGATCAACCCGTGTCAAGTTTAATGTGGTTCATGTGGGTCTAGATGGGTTAATAATGGAAATTGGGCGAACTGACGGATGACAGTAATGAACCAGAAGGCCAAGCCCTGTAGGCCCAGATAAAAGGTTTTGCTTCCGAAAGACCCTGCAGAATCCAGGGGATTGTTATGGCCAGTGGAGACCAAGCTCCCATCAGCTGGCCAAGGGGCCACACCGAAGACCTACCATGCTCTCCAGAACTGAGATAGTAACTTCAGGACAAAGATTGGGCTCTCAGGCTTGGGAGGGGAGAGGGGTGGAGGGAGAGGGGAGGGTGGAAAAAAGAAGAGAAAGGGGAAGATGGAAGGAGGAAGGAGGAGGACAGGGAAAGTGGGAAGTGGAAGGAGGGTGGAGGGAGAAGGAACAGAGAACACTTTCTAATTATAAAAGGTGTTCAAAATGGAGTGGGTTGGTTTTCATTAGGGAACAAGCACCTTGTCAATGAAAGGATTCAAGGAAAGACTAGATCATCTTTGCTCAGTCTGTGGTGACATATAAGTGAATTTGCATCATGGGTTGGATAAACTACTCCCACCTCAAAGAAGGTGGGAGTCTTAACCACACTCACCTCCACCCCATACCCCACACCATGAACTTGGTTTGGCGACAACGTAAACGGTCTTTCATTTAGAGACAAACTTCTTGTCCTCAGTCAAGGACAAGGGACCCACTTGGTTTAATGGAAAAGAGAAAGAGTAAACCCTAGCTGCTGTTTTTCAGGTAATAATAATAGTAATAATACCGAACATGTATCAGACTCTCGTGTCCATCATTGTGCTATGCGTAGTAAATGAATTGACTCATTGAGTGTTTATGACCCTTACGGAGTGTGTACAATGATTATCCCAGTTTGCAGATGACAAAACTCAGCTCAGAAAGTCTGAGGAAGTTCATAGAGCTGGTAAGTGTATAATGAAAGCTTTTTTTTGACTGTGGCGCCTGGATACGTTGCTTCTGCCTCATAGTAACCTAGCCTCACGCACATGGGGTTCTCCAAAAATGTCAACTCCTTTCCCTGCCTGGAGCGTGGGGGAGGGCTGGTGACCAGAACTTATGAACAGTTTTTTTGATGCTGCTTTCTAAGGCATCTAAAGGTTTTACCAGAGGAAATGACACAGCTTAGTTCTCTTGGGCTAGAATTGCTTTTCTAAAGAATGGCCAGTGGTGTTAGAAGTGGGGGGATATGGATGACCACGGCTTAAGCAACAGTGTGCATAATTCTGCCTTCTGCTTGTGTAAGGGATGAGCGAAAGTTCGTGCTCCCTGGGTGAGAGCTTCTGCCAGAGTGGAGGAAGCTTCGGGAGGCTTTTGCAGAGTGCTTTTCCAGAGCACAGAGCAAAAAGACAGGACTGAGCTGAGAAAACCATACCTAGCAGACTAACCTCCGGGGGTGTGTTCCGTAAAGGATGCTGAACCTTACCCAATATTCTGAATTTCTTCCAAATGCCTGGGCTGAGAGTCAAAGGATCTGGAGGCTAGTCAGGAGGTAATAATGTCTGTGAAAGTATTTTGTGGAAGCACGAAACAAATAATAAGTCGAATTTATCGAGAACTTACTATATGCTGGTACTGTTCTTAGTTTCTCATGTATATAACTCATTTAATCCCTTGACAAGAAATTGAAGTAGGTCCTGCCATATTATCAGTGGCCACTTTACCAATGAAGATATTGACACAGACAGAGGTCAAGTATCTCGTCCAAGGTCACAGAGCTAGTAAATGGTAAAGCCAGGATTTGAACTCTTAAAATTTGTCCAAACAACCCCTTACTGCCATGGTTATGATGATGGAGAGATGTCGACCATTAAAATAACTTGGTTACCTCTTGGACTCGTCCTATGTCCCTTGACACAAAATTGCTGAATCTCTGTTTCTCCAGAAAAATTGAATTAATGGTCTCTCTCCCTGCCTTTAGGCAAACTGTGAGAGGAAATGATGGATATAAAAATAGTTTTAGGTAGCCTGGAAAAATCACTATGGAAAACCAGACCCCTTAGATGGGAACTGTTTGGTCTGGAGCGCTTTTATAGAAATCCCAGCCTGGCTTCCTCACCCTGCTTCACTCCTTACACTTAGGACTGCTGCCATTTGTCCCGCCCAGAGTAGAGGGCTGGCAATTAGGATGCAATGTGCTTCAATTGTGTTAACTTTGAAACGCTAGGGGAAGCTTTATACATGTCCATATCATTATAGTACACAGGAAAGAGGGATTCTATTCACCTGATGGGATGTCTGACAGCAGTGGGAAAGAGGAGGGACGCAGGAGAGGGGTCACGACCCATCAGCATCAAACTGCTCCCTTCCTGTCCCCCTGCATCAACAGGTCATATCAAAGTCCACCCTGGACCATGAACTTTGTTTCGTTCATGTCGGCACTGTGTAATTCCACTGCACTGTCCCCAGACGCTTTCGTGGAGTGGTAGCCCTCCTGAAATGGTCACAGGGATGCCAGGATGAGTCCAGTTCACTGCACTCATAAGTTCAGAAGCCTGTCTTTGTCTTGTTCTTCTCTCTGTCTTTGAGAAAAGGTCAAGTGGCTGCAGAATGTTTCCAATCCTGAGGGTTGGGATGTTGCTTTGGCAATGGAAGGCAGTTTTTGCATCACTGGGAATGATTTTAGCCCCCAGACTTCAAGGGGATTCCTCACAGCCAGAAGATTTTGAAACCGTGCGGTAAGGAAAAGAAAGGACAGGCATGGGAATTGGGATGCCAAGGTGCTGGCTGTGATTTGGATATGTTCTCTGCCCATTTCTGGGCTTCAGCTTCCTCACCTGCCAAATGAGGGTGTTGGCTTTGGCTGGGGATCCCTTGGACTTTGCCAAGCGACCCTTTATGGGTGGGGGTTGTTGGGGTTATTAATGGAAGGCGGTGTGGGTGAAGGCATGGCATCCTCTCTTCCTCTTCTCAGAGCGGGTACACTCTGTCAGTTCTGTATCGTGGGCATTTTATGTAAGGTTTTCTGTGGGAAGATGGTTTAGAGGATCAAAAAACATGTTGAAAACCACTAAACTAGCTGATCTTTAATGCCCAGTCTAGTTCAGAGAGACCATAATTTAGTAAAAGGGAAAGTAAAGAGGAATGGAGTGGAATTGGCAAAAGGGGAGGAGGCTGCTGGGAAGAGGGTGAGGGGTGGGCTGGGGAGGGAGAAGATTCCATACAGACTCTACCATTAGAAGAAATGATAATTATGTGACTCAACAGAATGCTACAATGTGACTCATACTGCAATATCAATGTATCAAATCAATATGTTATATACCTTAAATTTACAGGATGTTATATGTCAATTACACCTTAATAAAAGAAAACATAAAAAAAAAAAAGTCATATCAGTCCTACCCTGTCCCGAGGCACAATTCTAACAGATCTAAGGACCTCGAGATTGGGGACTATTTCACGGTATCATATTTGTCCTCAGGAGTTCGTATAGGCACATAGAAAGTCTATGGTTGTATTTCTACAATTATGAGTGGGTTGTTTAATCTGGGAAGCCATGTGACACAGGACGAAAAACTAAGGCAGAAACAGAGTTTGGAGCATCACTCCAAACCAACAAAAAGCTTATATTTTTTCTCACACACTGGGAGAATTAAGATCCCTCCCTCCATTGCAAAAAGAAGACAGAGAGAGGGGGAGTATAACTTACTTATTCATTCATTCATTCACTCATTTTTCCCCATCTTTGAACAAAAATCCCAGCGTGTCAGAATCCTTGTGGGAGACACTCCATTGTCCCTGTTTTCTCCTTGTAAAGACCTCATCCCAAATGTCATTGCCCCAGGGTATGTGTTTCTGACGTGCCACATAACAATAGAAGTGTTGTGAAATATGGTACAAGTTAAAAAAAAAAAAGGGTTTTCCCTCTTCTCACACAACTTCCTTTTTGTAAAAGCAGCAAAAGGGGAAATTTTATTTCTAAGAAATAGAATAAAATTAAATACCTAGGTATGAGGCAAACAGACCAACAAACAAACCTTCCCCTTGATTTAAAAGAATGCAGGGGCATCTGGCTACCTCCTTCAGCAGGGACTCTTGGTCCCGGGGTTGTAGATTCTAGCTCCAAGGGGGTGTAGAGATCACTCAAAAATAAAATCTTACAAAAATAAATAAAAGTAAAAGAGTGGGAACAATAGTCATGGACCAAGATACTTGGAAAAATAATTTTCACCATTTAAAAATTCAGTGGGGTGCCGGGGTGGCTCAGTTATGTGCCGACTCTCGATTTCAGCTCAGGTCTTAATCTCAGAGTTGTGAGTTCGAGCTCCATGTTGGACTCCACACTAGCTGTGGAGCCTACTTAAGAAAATAATAAATAAATAAATTAATTAATTAATTAAATAATAAAAAAATAAAAATTCAGTGATCTTAGGGATTACAAGATAATTTTTGAATATTTGCTTTTAAAAACGTAAGTTTATTTTAAAATTCTATAAAAGACATTTTAATGAATCTTTGTGAGATTGTGTACGTTGCTTTAGATATGTTTTTCCAACTCATGCATAATATATTGTTAAAAAAAAAACAATGGGCTTCAGATGGAGTCACATTTGCTAAACCCCACCAAGATTTTTTTTATTTTAGTTTTTTAATTTAAATAAATTAACATATAATGTGTTATTAGTTTCAGAGGTAGAGGTCAGTGATTCATCAGTCTTATATACCACCCAGTGTTCATTACATCACATGCCCTCCTTAATGCTCATAACCCAGTTACCTCATTCTCCCACTCCCCTCCAGCAACCCTCAGTTTGTTTCCTATGATTAAGAGTCACTTATGGTTTGTCTCCCTCTCTGATTTCGTCTTGTTTTACTTTTTCCTCTCTTCCCCTATGATCCTCTGCCTTGTTTCTTAAATTCTACATATCAGTGAGATTATATAATTGTCTTTCTCTGATTGACTTATTTTGCTTAGCATAATACCCTCTAGTTCCATCCAATCATTGCAAATGGCAAGATTTCATTTTTTGATGGCTGAGTAATATTCCATTGTATATATATACCACATCTTCTCTATCCATCATCTGTTGATGGACATCTGGGCTCTTTCCACAGTTTGGCTATTGTGGACATTGCTCTATAAACATTGGGGTGCAGGTGCCCCTTTGGATCAGTACATTTGTATCTTTGGCATAAATACCCAGTAGTGCAATTGCTACATCGTAGGGTAGCTCTATTTTCAACTTTTTGAGGAACCTCCATACTGTTTTCCAGAGAGACTGCAACAGCTTGCGTTCCCACCAACAGTGTAGGAGGGTTCCCCTTTCTCCACATCCTCTCCAACATCTGTCATTTCCTGAGTGGTTAATTTTAGCCATTCTTACAGGTGTAAGGTAGTATCTCATTGTGGTTTTGATTTGTATTTCCCTGATGCCGAGTGATGTGGAGCATTTTATCATGTGTCTGTTGGCCATTTGGATGTCTTCTTTGAAGAAATGTCTGTTCATGTCTTCTGCCCATTTCTTGATTGGACCATTCATCCTTTGGGTGTTGAGTTTGATAAGTTCGTTATAGATTTTGGATACTAGCCCTTTATATGACATGTGATTTGCAAATATCTTCTCCCATTCTGTTGGTTGTCTTTTGGTTTTGTTGACTGTTTCCTTTGCTGTGCAAAAGCTTTTTGTCTTGAGGAAGTCCTAATAGTTCATTTTTTGCTTTGTTTCCTTTGCCTTTGGGGACGTGTCTAGCAAGAGGTTGCTGTGGCCAAGGTCACAGAGTCTGCTGTCTGTGTTCCCCTCTAGGATTTTGATGGATTCCTGTCTCACATTTAGGTCTTTTATCATTTTGTCTTTGTGTGTGGTGTAAGAGAATGGTCCAGTTTCATACTTCTGCATGTGGCTGTCCAATTTTCCCAACACCGTCTGTTGAAGAGACTGTCTTTTTTTCCATCAGATATTCTTTCCTTCTTTGTCAAAGATTAGTTGACCATAGAGCTGAGGGTCCATTTCTGGGTTCTCTATTCTGTTCCATTGATCTGTGTGTCTGTTTTGTGCCAGTACCACACTGTCTTGATGACTACAGCTTTGTAATGGAGCTTGAAGTCCGGCATTGTGATGCCACCAGCTCTGGTTTTCATTTTCAACATTCCTTTGGCTATTCAGGGTCTTTTCTGGTTCCATACAAATTTTAAGATTATTTGCTCCAACTCTGTGAAAGAAGTTGATGGTATTTTGATAAGGATTGCATTGAATGTATAGATTGCTCTAAGTAGCATGACATTTTAACAGTATTTGTTCTTCCAACCCATGAACATGGAACATTTTTCCATTTCTTTGTGTCTTCCTCAATTTATTTCATGAGTATTCTATAGTTTTCTGAGTACAGGTCCTTTGCCTCTTTGGTGAGGTTTATTTCTACGTATCTTATGGTTTTGGGTGCAGTTGCAAATGGGATCAACTCCTTAATTTCTCTTTCTTCTGTCTTGTTAGTGTATAGAAATGCAACTGATTGCTGTGCATTGATTTTATATCCTGCCACTTTGCTGAATTCCTGTATGAGTTCTAGCAATTTTGGGGTGGAGTCTTTTGGGTTTTCCATATAGAGTATCATGTCATCTGCAAGAAATGAGAGTTTGACTTCTTCTTTGCCAATGCAATGCCTTTTATTTCTTTTTGTTGTCTGATTGCTGAGGCTAGGACTTCCAGTACTATGTTGAACAACAGTGGTGATAGTAGACACCCCTGCCATGTTCCTGACCTTAGGGGAAAAGCTCTCAGTTTTTCCCCATTGAGAATGATATTTGTGTGGACTTTTCATATATGGCTCTTATGATATTGAGGTATGTTCCCTCTATCCCTACACTGTGAAGAGTTTTAATCAAGAAAGGATACTGTACTTTGTCAAATGCTTTTTCTGCATCAATTGAGAGAATCATATGGTTCTTGTCCTTTCTTTTATTAACGTAGTGTATCACGTTGATTGATTTGCAGATGTTGAACCACCCTTGCAGCCCAGGAATAAATCCCACTTGGTCATGGTGAATAATCCTTTTAATGTACTGTTGGATCCAACTGGCTAGTATCTTGGTGAGAATTTTTGCATCCATGTTCATCAGGGATATTGGTCTGTAATTCTCCTTTATGGTGGGGTCTTTTTTTTTTTAAGATTTTATTTATTCATTTATTTGACAGAGAGAGATTGAGAGAGAGAGAGGGTGCACAAGCATCGGGAGCGGCAGGCAGAGGGAGAGGGAGAAGCAGGCTCCCTGCTGAGCAAGGAGCCTGACATGGGACTTGATCCCAGGACTCTGGGATCATGATCTGAGCCAAAGGCAGATGCTTAACTGACTGAGTCACGCAGGCATCCTTTGATGGGCTCTTTGTCTGATTTTGGGATCAAGGTAATGCTGGCCTCACAGAAAGAGTTGGGAAGTGTTCCCTCCATTTCTATTTTTTGAAACAGCTTCAGAAGAATAGGTATTAATTCTTCGTTAAATGTTTGGTAGCATTCCCCTGGGAAGCCATCTGGCTCTGGACTCTGTTGGGAGATTTTTGATTACTGCTTCAATTTCCTTGCTGGTTATGGGTCTGTTCAGGTTTTCTATTTCTTCCTGTTTCAGTTTTGGTAGTTTATAGTCTCTAGGAATGCATCCCTTTCTTCCAGATTGCCTAATTTGTTGGCACACAGTCACTCATAATATGTTCTTATGATTGTATTTCTTCAGTGTTGGTTGTGATCTCTCCTCTTTCATTCATGATTTTATTTATTTGGGTCCTTTCTCTTTTCTTTTTGATAAGTCTGGCCAGGGGTTTATCAATCTTATTAATTCTTTCAAAGAACCAGCTCCTAGTTTCGTTGATCCATACTGTGCTTTTGGTTTCTATTTCATTGATTTCTGCTCTAATCTTTATTAATTCTCTGCTCCTGCAGGGTTTAGGCTTTATTTGCTGTTCTTTCTCCAACTCCTTTAGGTGTAAGGTGAGGCCCACCAAGATTTAATACCTAACCTAATTGCAATTTCAGCCTCTCTCAGGAGTGGAATTTTGAACAAATGAGTCCGGAATATGCTGATCATCGCTAGTAAGGTAATCTACCTAAGACCCTGCCTTTCCCCTAAGGGAAGGTGACCTTGCCTTAACAATCCTTTCTTTTCTTTTGCTAATTAACTCCCGGTCCCATCCTGGTTCTGCCTAGAAAATCTGCCCATTTTGCACAGCTCCTGGGTGTCCCTCTCTCCTCGCTAGATGGGATGCTGCCTGATTCATAAATTGTTGAATAAAGCTGATTTGACCTTCACCTTTACTCAGTTGAATTTTGGCTTTTAATAATATAACATAAACATAAATAACTTATGACCTATACAAACGGGGAAGATTTTGCTTATGCTAAGCCATGGGTAGAATAACACTCTGGCCAGTGATACATCTTGCATCTTCATTCCAGGAATGAAAATATTAAAAGTGCCTCCCTCACCCTCTGCCTGCCCTATGCTCTCCCCAGACCACCTATCAGGTGTTTAGCCACACCTTATGACACGCCCATTCTAGGATAGGTTCGGAAAAGTAAGCAAGATAATTTACTTCCCTTTCCTATCTTTAAAATGGAAACAAACATATCTACCTCGTAGGGTTTTGGTGATAATTAAGTGGATCAAAAATATGAAAGTACCAAGCAAGGTGCCACATGCTGGCTGCCACTTGTTGAGGGCTTAATGAAACTGTTTTTTCCCTGTGTACTACTCCCCTTCCCATTCTCATGACAAGTAGTTTCTTTGTTTAATTCGATTTTAGGACTACAGAATTAGATTAATCATGGTCCATATGGCTCAGTTTGAGCTGTTTAGCTAATTTCTGTTATCAGTTCATTTTTATTTTTTTTTCAATCCTGTGTTTTTATTAAAGAGATAGAAAGAGACTATACCTAGCAACCAAGGAGTGAGGTACTGGGCAGAATGGTGGGGTGGGCTCAGGCCTTAGGGATTCAAAGACAGCCTGATGGCCTGGGAGGGGCCCAGGAGACTAGTTCCTGGCAGTGGCTAAAGAGATACCCAAGGGTGAGCTCTCAGGTACTGGACAACCAGCTGGTTCTGCAGGGGGGTGGTGCAAGGTAAGCTGGGCTGGCCTGGAATTTCCCTGAGGCTACCCTGCCTTGTCTACCTAGATTATCCACTGGGCCTGATCCTGTTCCTTGCCTCCCTTGTCCACCTCATTGACCTCTCCAGCTTCTGGTGACTCCTTGTAGGCATTCTCTCATCCACGTCCTGCATGTCCTCATCATCCTCATTGTCCTCTTCACCATCCTCGTCATCATCTTCATCCCCTTCCTCCTTATCTTCACAGTGCTCTCAGGACAGCTTGCCAGGAGACAGCAGGTTGCCGTCTCTGTCTGCGGTGCTCTGGAGTCAGGCCCGATGGTCTCGTTCTTGCTGCTCTGCAGCTCCGTCTCGTCCACACGGGGCCAATCCAGATTGAACCACAGTGTCTCAGTCATACGGGGAAGAGTGAGGGAAACAAGGTGGACATGGCTCCTAGACTGAGGTAAAGGGTCAGCTGAAGCCAGCTTTCAGATGTGTTTAGTTGGGGTTTTTATTGGGTTACGGTACGATTCGGGGGTGGGTGGAGTAGACGGTAGCAGGGAAGTAGCTCTTGAGTCCTGGCTCCACCACTTACTAGCTGTTTGACCTTGGCCAAGTCACTGAACCCCTCTGAGCCTCAGTTTCCTTATCATGCCGGGAGGCAGCAGCTGGCTATCAGCTCATTTTTCATAATACAATAATCACCCACAAACCCTTCACCTAGAGCAAAAGTTAGGACCTTGACAATAACCTACATCTTACCAGATGACCACTCTCTTCTCCAACGAGCCCATCCTCTGCCTCCCCATGCCCCAGGAACTTTATCCTGTGTTTTATAGTCATCATTTCCTCGTTTTCCTTTTTATTTAACTTTATTGAATCTATACGTACTCCTAAAAAGGGTACCTAAACATTTTTTAGATGTTTTTAGTATCACTAAAAGGTATAATGCTGTTTGAAATCTTTTTGGGGTTTCCTGTCTTTTGCCCAGTAGTATATGGCTAAGGTATAGCCATACTGGCGAGTGTTGGGTCATTCACTGATTTGATCGCTGTATCATTGTCCACTCTCCTGTTCATTTTTGTTTGGATGATTTATAAGTTTTTGCTTTTATGACTCTTGCCACTATGAACACTGTTTACGTGCCTCCAGCTGTGTGCGTATAAGAATTACCCTTGGGCATATCCCTAGAAGTCATCTTCAACTTAGAAGGTAGGGCAAAATGTTCTCCAAAGTTGTTATGAGACGGGGAAATTGAAGGACCCCATAAAAATCTGCTTTTTGTTCCTTTTCTTATTCCTATTCTTGCTAGGAACCTGTACCCCCCCCCCACTATATGCATGTGTCATAATGCAAATAGCATTGTCCTCCTTGTGAGGGACAAGGAGTGAATGATTTCTGTAGAATAGATAACATCTAAGGAAGGACCAGGTGAGAATGACAAGGTGAAGCCATCCTATGCGTATTCCAGACCACCAGCTCTAGACATCCCCATGCCAAGACTCTCTGGCTCTGAGGAATAACACCTGGGCCCTCATCTTTGTTCTCACCAGCTCCTGGTTGTTCTAACCAGTCCTGCCTGAGAGGACACAAACCTCAGACTGACATCCTCAATAAAAACCCCACATACTGAACATAGACAAGACTCCCTGCTTTCCTTTCTGAGTCTCCTGGACACTCTGTGTGTACCTGCGCTCTCTCTATACCTTCAGTAAAGTCTGCTTTCGCCTCCTGCTGGCTCACATTTGATTTCTATCCTGCACACAGCCACAGACCCTCTTGGCTGGTCTTGTGGGACCCCTTTTAGGTCCTTGGACTGGCCTGCCAGCATCAGTTATGCCAGTTTATATTCCCACCAGCAGCACGTAAGAGATCTCTTCGCACTGTAGTTGCCTGTAGCTCTGTAATTATTCTGTATTCTAGACTATTCTACAAGCCACTTGAGGATAAGGTTAAATCATTAGATCAAGAGTATGGGGTCTATGACTGACTTCTACTTTCTTCCTTATTAGTCATGTGACCTTGAACAAATTAATTCATTCAACAATTATTCACTTAATATCTACTATGTGCTGAAGACATAGAAATAAGCAAGATACTGTCCCTGTTCCCAAGGGGTCTACATTCTAGTAGGAGAAGCAGATAATAAAGGAGTTGATAGGAATTCCACACAATGATATGTGCTAGGAAGAAGGAAAGCCATGTTGTGCTAAAGAGGGACTGAGTGGGGAGCTACTTTAGCCCAAGCAGGTAGGGAAAGTCACCTGTGTGAAGGGGACCTCAGAGCTCAGATCTGAATGACAAGAAAGAGGCAGCCCAGTGAAGATATGGATGGAGGGAGTTGGAGGCAGAGGGCACAGCAAATGGAGAGGCTCTCAGGTGAGAATGCTCAAAGGCGAGGATGCAGAAAGAGGGGAACCCTCTTAACACTGTTGGTGGGAATGCAAGCTGGTGCAGCCACTGTGGAAAACGGTATGGAGGTTCCTCAGAAGGTTAAAAATAGAGCTACCCTATGACCCAGCAATTGCACTACTAGGTGTTTACACAAAGGATACAAACATAGTGATTCAAAGGGGCACCTGCACCCCAATGTTTATAGAGCAATGTCCACAATAGCCAAACTGTGGAAAGAGCCCAGATGTCCATCAACAGATGAATGGATAGAGAAGATGTGGTATATATATATATATATATACAATGGAATATGACTCAGCCATCAGCAAGAATGAAATCTTACCATTTGCAATGACGTAGATGGAACTAGAGGGTATTATGCTAAGCGAAATAAGTGAGAGAAAGACAAATACCGTATGATTTCACTCATATGCGGAATTTAAGAAACAAAGCAGATGAATACAGGGGAAGGAAAGGAAACGTAAAATAAGATGAAAACAGAGAGGGAGGCAAACCATAAGACACTCTTAACTCCAGGAAACAAACTGAGGGTTGCTGGAGGGAAAGTGGGGGGGGCTGGGGTAACTGGCGGATGGGCATTAAGGAGGTCATGTGATGTACTGAGCACTGGGTGTTGTATGCAACTGATGAATCACTGAACTCTACCTCTGAAACTAATAATACACTATATGTTAACTAATTGAATTTAAATGATGTTAAAAAAAAAAAAAAGGAACATAAGGAAGGGCATGGGGATGGAAGCCCATGGTGTCTGGAGAGTTAAGGCTGGCAACGCATGTCGAGGCAGCTTGAGCCGCCACTCAGAGCCCACTGTCAAATCTCTGGGAACGCCTGGAACCACTGGTGAAACCATTAGCAGCTGGAAATCAGCCATGCTGGGGGAGTTCACAGTACGACCTGGCAGGTGCACCTCGGGCTGCTTCCCACCGGCCCTGAGCGTGAGTAGTCACTGAACAGATGCTGTTAAAAAGTGAGACAGAGTTACTTAACCTCTCAGAACCTAATCTCAAGGGGTTGCTGGGAGAATTAAATGAGCTGGTATGCATAAAGCCGGGGGCACATGCCGAATGTTCAATGATTAAAGAGGCTTGCCTGCTTCTGCCAATTTTCAAGCTCCTTCCCCAGCCTCGCTGCCCTCCAACACTGTTCATGATGATCCTTGGAGGAAAAAGAACAAACACATGTTGAGTGGTTGCTTTAGGCTCAGACGTTCACATATCATTATTTCATACCATCAGCAACGCTGTCAGGCAGATATCTAGATGGGCAGTTCACTGACCAATCTATGAAGGTTCAGAGAGTTTATATTACTTGCCCAAGGTCACACAGCTGCGGAGCGTCAGAACTGGCATGAAAAACTAAGACATCTGAATCTGACTTCAGGGCCTAGTACAGTGAATCTTAATTAAATTAAGATCAATTAAGATATTTTAATAGGCAACTCATTTTCGTGGATAATGTATTTCAATGAACCACATGACTGCTGGCAGCAGGAGGTGGGGCCTGTGGGGGGTGATCAGGTCAGGAGGGTGCATCCCCCATGAATGGGATTAGTGTCCTTATCCTAGAAGCCCCAGAGAGTTCCCTCTCCCTTTCCACTACGTGAGGACATAACAAGAAGTCTACTGCCCCAAGGAGGGTCCTCACCTGACCACGCTGGCACCCTGGTCTCAGACTTTCAGCCTCTGGAAGTGTCAGAAATAACCCTCTGCTGTATTTTGTTGTAGCAGACTAAGACACAAGGGCAAATCAAAGTTAAGTCTCAAAATACTGCTCATTCCTCAAGGTCAACTAAGGTCCTGAAATTTCTGGGAAGTTTTCCCAAGCCCCAGCTACTAAGAACTCTCAGAGTACTTTTTAAACCCTAAGATCTTGTGGGTAATTTACAATATGCTTCCTTTTTCTTCCCTTTACTTCTTCATTCTCTCTTTTAAATGTAAATGCTTTATACACACACACACACACACACATCAGCAATATAATAAGATATTTTTATCATAAAGTTAATGTAAAAAAAATAAAGAAGGAAAAACAATCACTTCAAATAGAAGTGATCCATGGTAACATTTTAACACATTTCCTTCTATTGTTTTTAGTAAAATTGATTATCAGTGGTCTGGCCTACTTAAATCAACTTGAGAGTAGGGATTACACACTATCCCTATATCACATTTTACCTTTCATGTGAGCCCCTGAAATACTTGTCACTGATGGAGCCAACACTCAGTGGATTATGAGCTCCCAGCTAGTTGGGACCAGGGCACGTGATGAAGAGAACGGTGATGTAGATTTGCTTGAATTTTTGTGCCCTGAGTGGGTAGTGTGAAAGCCCAGAAAAGAAGACAACGTAGTCTGCCTTATCATCTTCAAAACTACAGGACAGTCTTTATACCAGTGCGGTTCTCTAGAATGGAGACCCCCAGTGTTGTCTAATATCCCAGAGGGATGCTGGATCCAGCTCTGGCATGGGTGGCCAGACCATCACTTGAAAAATAAAAGCGAAATTAAAAATGCAAGCAACAGATCACCCTCTTTCGTTCTCCTCTCCCTCCTTCTTACAAAGGACAGGGCAAGATTGATGCTTAATCTCTGTAGGAATCTGTTGTTTTTTCCTGTGGCTCTTACAACAAATCATGACAGATTGGGTGCCGTAGAGCAACAGAAATCTACTCTCTCAGTTCTGGAGGCAGAGCCCTAAACCAGTGTCGCTGGGCTGAAATCAAGCTGTCGGTAGGACTGCACCCCCTTGCAGGTTCTAGGCGAGAATTCACTTCCTGCCCCCCGGCTTCTGGTAGCTGCTGGCGTTCTTGGCTTGTGGCCATGTCGCTCCCTTCTTTAAGGCAGCATCTGCAAATCTCTTTCTGCTCTGTCTTCACATCACCGTCTCCTCTGGTGTGTCTGTCTGAAACCTCCTTTTGCCTCTTCCTTAAAAGAACCCTTGTAATTGCATTTAGGGCCCACCCAGATAATCCAGGATAATTTCTCTATCTCAAAACCTTCATTTCATTACATCCTCAAACACCCTGTCTTCCTTATAAAGAAACATTTACACTTCCCAGAGTTTGGGACCTGATATCTGTGGGTGACAATCTTTAGCCTGTTGTACCAGTATTCCTTAGAGCAGTTAATTTGGAGGCTGGATGGACTTCATGGCTCAGAAGAAGCTTCTTCACCCTCGTGATTTGGGTTAAGGGGTGGAGATAGATTATAGAGAGGGTCAGGAAATGAGTAAGTAACTCCTACTTTCCCAATTCTTCTAGAAAAAGCCACTGTCTTCAATTTACCCTGTGTCCCTCTGCCTGGAACTCTTCCTTCCCTTGACCTCCTCTAAGAGGCCTTGACTGACCTCAGCTCCCTTCCTTGCCCATACTGCATGGATGACATCTATGACCCACTAGTCCTCTGTGCCCCCTTTATAACTGCACAGAGCACAGTGGAAGGCATGGCCAACACTTCCTGCTCCCCTCCCGAGTAGGATGTAAGCTCCTTAAAACTCCCTGTGCCTTGCCCAGAGCTGTGCCCTCAAGGAGGTGCTCAGTAAATATCTGCTGATCTGACTTAAGTTGCCTTCCAGCTGAGACAAGAGGCATCCTCAGCACCCATGTGATTCCATTTCCTCGCTTCTCTGATTTGGAAACTGAGGCCAACAGACTCCCTCTTCTACGCAATAGTCCTAAGCTGGCCGGCCCGACTCAGAGCCCTGATCAAAATCGTCCTCTCCCTGCTTCCGTGCCCTTGGAGATTAGAAGGCTCTTCATCCCGAGTTCATGTCTCCCTGCTGAGAGTGCGGCGAGTGGCCCAGAAGCCAGTGTCCTTAAAGCAGTCTTTGTTGAACTTAATAAAAAAATAAACAAACAAATAAATAAATAAATAGGGGAAAATGGAACTTGGGTATTATTTTATAGGATCTACAAAGTAGGGGATAGGGAATCCGGTCAGGGTTTTAAAATAATATACTACAGCAGCGTTATTCACAAGAGCCAAGAGACAGAAACAACCCAAATCCATCAACACGTGCTTAAACAAAACGTGACACGTACATACGATGGAACGGTATTCATTCTTGACAAGGAAGGGAATTCTGACACAAGTTAAAACATGGGTGAGCCTTGGAAACATCATGTTAAGTAAAATAAGGCTGACACAGAAGGGCAGACATCGTATAACTCCACTTGTATGAGGTACCCAAAGCAGTCGAACTCACAGAGACAGAAAGTAGAATGGTGGTTGCCAGGGGCTGGGCCGGGGGGAATGTGAGTTACTGTTTAACGGGTACAGAGCTTCCGTTTGGCAAGATCTGGAGATGGATGGTGGTGACGGCTGCATGACCGTGTGAATGTACTCAATGCCACTGAATTGTATATTTAAAAATAGTTAAGATGGTAAATGCTATGTTATGTATATTTTGCCACAATAAAAATTAATGTTTAAAAAAAAAGAAAGAAAGGTCTAATGGGTATGCACCGGAAGTGGCGCACCTGTAACGGGAAGCTGGTGGAGGCCACAGAAGGCTGTGCAAGGGAAAAGGACCCTCCGTGAACGGGCTGGCCTGAACGAGGAAGAGAATGATATTTCATCTCCAATGTTCAGTGGAAAGAATGGATTGGGAAACGGGTCTCTAAATGACAATGACTCGGTTCCTTCAGGCCCTGACTTTTACATTCGTCATTGTCCTCCCACTGGACTAAGTACAGGTGCTCCCGGAGCCAAATGTCCAACATGAACATGTGTGGGGCCTCCCAGGCCACTCCTAGAAGTTTCCTTACAGCCTGTTCTCTGCTCCTTACTGGGAAGCTCCTATGAAGGGAAGCCAGGAGAGGAGAAGAAATACAAGCCCAAATCAGCCCCTTAGTTAGAGACTTTAAAGAGTTCGTTCTTGAACTTCAATTATCTATGCTGCTTCTGCAGACCCCAAATGTCCCACCCCTGTTCCTATTTAGTGTTTTCATAGCTCTTTACAATTTTCAAGCACTTTCAGGCATCATATCTGGTTTAATTATCATCCCTCCAAGAAAACAAAACACTGAATACATTTTTTTTAAAGGACAGAAAAAAAAAAAAAAAAGACCAAAGCTCAGAAAAATGAAGCAACATACCCCGGACCACACAGCGATGCAGGAGTAAATCAGTATTTAAACTCTGCTTTTTCAGAAGTGAATGCGGTTCTAGTCATGTTCTCTCTTTCTTGGGCTAGGTCCAAAAATGTCTTATGACTTGGTACTCTCACAGGGGTAGGACAAGTTCCTTAAAGCAGAGTAGACAAATCTCTCCGGTGAGGCCAAGTGAAGGCTTGGATCAACCCTCGGCTTCTGAAAGGCGTCCAAATGGCGAGTCTCTCTGGAAGAAGGGTTGACCGTGCCCTGGAGTCATGCTGTCTTGCTGTTAGCTCTCATAATGTCTCAGTAATCCCAGGCACAGGTAGCAGAGGCCTAGAAATGTATTGATTTAAAATTGCAATTCAGGGGCACCTGGGTGGCTCAGTCCAGTCTGCCTTCAGCTCAGGTCATGATCCCAGGGTCTTGGGATCTAGCCCTGCGTTGGGCTCCCTGCTCAGTGGGGAGCCTGCTTCTCCCTCTCCCTCTGCCTGCCACTCTCCCGGCTTGTGCCCGTTCTCTCTCTGTCAAATAAATACAATTTTAAAAATAAAATAAAATTGTAACTCAAAATTGCAGTTGAGAGAGCTCCTAGAACTCAGGTTTTGATCGCTAAGTACCATTTCCTACAAAAAAGAACCAGGGCTCCATGGAGAGATGTTGATTCCAGGTCAGATTCCAGGGAGAGCAGAAGGTTGGTCTGGAACATCTCATGCCACAAAGTAGGGGATTGCCCCGAGATCGGTGGGAGTACATGAACAGGAGACAGGAGCCAGCTTGAAGGAACTCTCACAGCCAAATCCAGTGTGAGCATCCCTCTTCCCTGCCCCCAAATGATGATATTGGGTTATAGTAGGTTGTAGGAGAAAAAAAAATCCATGAGTCCATAGTGATACTTTAAAAGGTAAAGAGAGAGGAAAAAGTGGGGAGAGAACGGGGGAAACTGTTTTTTATGAACAATGAAGTGTAGAAATGTTGATAGAATTAGAAAGTTCCCGTTTTATAGCCCTCAGTGTAATGGCAGATTCAGGTAAGAATAACTAAAAGATATTAAAATCACGGAGTAAAAGGATTGTTAGGGAATAAGATATTCACATTGTTTCAAAGTATCACCCCACAGATTATTTTTTTTTCATGCATTTAAACAACTTTCCCCCCCAAGTTTTTATTTAAATTCCAGCTAATTAACATACAGTATAAGTTTCAGGTGCAGAATTTAGTGATTCATCACTGCCATACAACACCCGGTGCTCACCACAGCAAGTGCCGTCCTTACCACAGATTATTAACCACAGAGGGAGAAACAGGCCGTTACAATGGAGAGATCTGGTAGTTTCCACCTTAACCAAGAGCTCAACATTGGCATTGCCGATTGTGGGGTGGCCAGACTTGTGACTCCTGAGATGAGATGCAGTGAAGGTACGTGTCACTGCCAATGCAGCGCCCTTGTCAGGACTGTCACCCGAATCTAACCCCGAGGAAAGAGTCACTCGTCCAGAATGTGGGACCTTCTGCAGCACAAGTAGTCTAGGCTCACTAAAGAACACAGTGCCAGGGACATCGGAACGAGCAGAGGACTGTTCTACGGTGGGAAGGGTAGAGAGACATAACAGCCAAACGCAATGCTAGACATCGCTGGGATCCTAGATCCAAAAAAATCTGCTCTAAAGGACATTTTGGGGACAATTTGGGAAATGTGAGTATGGGCGCAATGTTGGTTGCTGTTTATTGTATTAATGTTGATTTTCTTAGGTGTGATAATGGTGCTGTGATTAGGTAGAGAATGTTCTTGTCCTGGGGAGATGTAAGCTGAAGTTCTTCTTTTGTTTTGTTTTAAGCAGGCTTCCTGCCCAGCATGGAGCCCAATGTGAGGCTTGAACTCATGACCCTGAGATCAAGACCTGAGCTAAGATCAAGAGTTGGATACTTAACTGACTGAGCCACTTGGGTGCCCCCTTTTTTTTTTTTTTTTTTTTTTTGAGAGAGAGAGCACATCGGGGAGGGGGAGAGGGAGAGGGAGAGAGAAAATCCTAAGCAGGCTCCACGCCCAGCACGAAGTCCAATGCAGGGCTTGATCTCACCACCCTGAGATCATGACCTGAGCTGAAATCAAGAGTTGGATGCTTAACTGACTGAGCCACCCAGGCATCCCAAGCTGAAGTTTTTAAGGGTGAAATATCATGATATGGGAAGCCTACTTTTGAATGGTTAAGATAAAGGGTGGTATATGTACCATTATGGACAGTGGGAAGTAAGAGGGGTATGGCAAAACCATGTCCATTGATGAATCTAGGTAAAGGGACACAGGGGTATTTTCTATATTATTCTTTCAACTTTCCTGTGAGTTTGAAACTTCAAATTAAAAAAAATACAACACTACAGTTAAGCCTTGCAAATTACTTTGGGTCTTCTCCAGTAGGAGTGATGCATTTGCAGGAAAGATGGCAAACTCGAGCAGGGGTGGTCTACGGCCTCGGAGCAGAGCTAGCACAGCTAGTGATGGAACCGGAGGTGCAGGGCTTCCTAGCTCAGGCAGCAAGAGCCCAATATCGCAGAGCCATTCTTGCTGCTTGGCTTCTTGTTCGTGGCCTTTCCCTCTTTCACACCACCTCTCGAGCTTCTCATAAATCCACAGATCTAGCTAGCAATCACTAGTTAAGAGCATCCACATGGCTGGCCTTTGAAATCTAAAGTGCTTTTTCTTCAGGATGCTCACAGTCAAAGCAAATATTTCTGTAAATAAGGGCTCTTGAGACCATCTCCAGGGAAGTGCTATTCCCTGAAATAGGGTCGTCTCACTCCCACGTTAGCCTTATTACACACCACCAACTCCTCCTCATTAAAGCTAGTGGTTTTGAGCTTTTCTCTAGAGAAAAGAATGTTCTAGATATTTGTCACTCTATTTCTGGTCCCCTCTATTTTCAGGAATGTCACCATCCCTCACCACCTGTGACTAATACATGCTGTCTGTCCCTCAGAGTCAATCCACTTCCACATTTTAGAAAGTGGCTAGTGGTGAAGTCGCCAGCAAGTGCTTGTCTGAGCATTTCTGGCAAAAGTTCTGGGAAGCTGAGTGATACTTGATGGGATTGCTGAATGGCCACTCTGAAAAGTGGTGTTAGTGTGTGGCTTGCTTATCTGTTGGTCTGCTTTGAAAAAGAATCACTCATTCACTTGTTCAGGATGAGTAACAATCCATGATGGATGAATAACAACTTGTTGATTTCACTTCCTGTGAGTGTCTTCTGCCTAGAGGTCTGACTGGTGGACAGAAGCATTCCAGAAATGTTCTGAGCAAACACAGCAGAGTCAGGCAAAGCGGGTAGCTTCCCAAGATGAGCTGCTCTGCTGGGGCAGCATTCATTCACGTGTTTGCGTGCCCATACGTTTGTTTGCGATATCGGTCTTGTTCTTTATTTTACAGTCATATGTCTTGTACGGACTAGTAAATCACTAAGAACAAGCGATAACGGAAGGAGACTACAGTTTACTCATCACTAATTGCACATCAGGTTTTTTACGTGAGCTGGTTAATTTAATCCTTTTAACATCCCTGTCAATAAGGTTTTATTATTTTTTTTTCATTTTACAGATGAGAAAAGTAAACTCAGAGAGTTAAGGGACTTACCCCAAAATGGTTAGAAGGACCAGAGGTGAAATCCATGCTCTGTCTACTTTCTCCAGTAATTTATGGTCAACGCTCGTGTTCACTCGACAGGGGATAGCCAGCAGGTTTTAAATTGCTAATTTCCTTTCACCCCCAGACATGCATTTGGGCCATCTTCTCCTCATGACCAATCAGCATCTGATCTTAGTGAAATGATCTAGTAAAATCTGTAGAGAGGAATCAGAACGTGCATTTTCAAGCCAGATATTAATGAGGCCCATACTGCTGCTTGTCCCCATTACTCTGAAAAATATACTTGAATCACCCCATTATTGTGCCCCTCAACGAAATCGCCGATTTCAGTAATCCTCAATCCTCCTGAAGTTGGTAGGTACTAGGATGTCACCAATTTTCATAAGAGATGTTGTGGAAGTTACACATTCATTCTTAAAACAACAACAACAAGAGCAAACACCCCTGTCCAAAAACAACCATATGACCCTTTCAGGAGACCACACAGAATTGAAAAGTGTCAAATATCTGAACTCTTCTATTTAGAGTAACTCTGCTCTTACTCTTTCAACTCCAAAAGTCCCCATAAACTCCATAAACTCCAGTTTTGCATGGCTAACAGATAAAAGTGTACTAGCTTCGTAAGTCTCTTGGGATTATTTTCTTACAGAATGAAGATCCAAGTCAGCACAGAGAATAGTTTACAGGCTTAACAACAACAAAGATGACGGCAAATAGCAGTGGTGATGAGGCGGAGTCTATGAAAGAGGTGAGTGGGAAAGAGAGCGAGGTAGAGGAGGACGCTCCGGCGGGGCGGACAGGGCAGGCGGGTCTTGCAGCGGCGATGTCGAAGCTCCGAGCTGAATATTCGGCTAGAGGTGGGCATGCCGGAGGATGGCAGTGGTGCCCGGCTTCTGCGTGGAAGCCCTGAGCTAGAGTTCGCATCCTGCTACTTCTCACCTCATTCACCGTAGACACGTCTGGATCTCACATTTTTTTTTTTTAAAGATTTTATTTATTTATTTGACAGAGAGAGACAGCCAGCGAAAGAGGGAACACAAGCAGGGGGAGTAGGAGAGGAAGAAGCAGGCTCACAGCAGAGGAGCCTGATGTGGGGCTCGATCCCACAACGCGGGGATCATGCCCTGAGCCAAAGGCAGACGCTTAACCGCTGTGCCACCCAGGCGCCCCTGGATCTCACATTCTTGGTCTGCAAAAAGATATGAATAAAAAGCTACATAAAGGGCTATGAAGATAAAATAAGGAAGCGTGTCCACGTGCGTTGCCGACTATAAAATCCCATAAAGGGCGAGTGAGCACATCATTCCTCCTATACTGACAAAAAAACCACTATTGCTTGCATTTATCCACTGTTCGTTACATTTCTTTACTTCCTCCTTCGTTGTGGTGCTCACTGCAACCGCCCGTAGACTCATTCATTGTTCGGGGTGGCTGAACTCCCGCTGTGAGCCAGAAGCTGGAGGGCATCGGAACAGCTCTTATCTGTGTGTGCTTTACGGTTATCACATGAATCATACTCCGAGAGCCTTGGGAAGCTTGTGGTACTGCTGACATTTAACGAGGAAATTGGGGATCAGCTTTACGACGCGCCTGAGATGACCACACTCACATGGGAGGTAACTGCCTGTCTCCACGGCCGGGTGGGAGCCCCTGCAGGGCGAGGCTGTCACTCATAAGGACTTGGGCTGCGATGCTCACGAAGGCATCTTTCATCATCTTAGCTTCTCCTCCTTGCCGAGGCCCCTCCAAACTCTCAGGAGGTGAGAGCACGCACCACGAAATCGAACACAAGGTGGACGCAGCCAGGCTGGCTTTCTTCCCCAAGAAACATATGGTGGGAAATAAGCCTCGCTAGGCGCCAGGGGAAGGTAGGCGGCCACCTGTAAACTGGGTGACTCTAGTTTCTGAACCCGACATCAGCTGACGTGACCTGACAACAAGACACGATACTTAACGCCAGACTGCTCCAACGGGCGTACGGTTGGCATATGCTTGCCGTAGAGCGAGGAGTCATGCTTTACAACGGCATTGGGTCCAGCTGACTGGCTGATGGCCAGTAATACCGGGATTAGACCAGGAAGGGGGGACAGGAAAAGAGGAAACGAAACAGACAGGTTTGGGCAAAAACGGAGTCTGGGCCCATCCACCTGCAAATTCCTGAGTTTTCCTCCTCTCGCTCATTAAAACCTGGGGACGATGGTTTGCTGTGTATTACTAATCCCCCTGAGGTAACAACCACAGAACAAAAGCTGGTGCGGGGTTTTGCAGGAATGGTCTGTGAGACATGAAAATAAGTTTCTTGAAATGCCTGGCAATTTCAAATCCCCCAGGCCCATCAGGGGGGACAGAACCCAGTTCCAGAAGCCCCCTAATTGATGTGCCTCACTGTGAGTCTGAGGGGGGTTAGAAGCCTGGCTGTCTTCAGAAGGTAGGGGTGGAGGAGCCGTGTGGGGAGGGGAGAAGGAAGGCGGGAGACCCAGTGGAACTGGCTGCTCCAACTGCTTCCTTTTGTTGTGGTGGCTGTTGTTCTTCTCGGGCTGTGGCAGGATGTGAAGTGGGAGATGTGTTGTGGTCACAGAACTGCAGCTGTGGGGGATGGTGTGGGCCGGTGGACACTCTGGAGAGGGAGCTAGTAGACAGGAGGAGGGAGGGAAAGAGCCACGGCAGTGGTTGTTAAAGACTATCTCCCCTCCCACCAGGGCGGCTTCCTTGTTGGCAAGTCCAAGGGTTTCAGATCAGTACCTAGGGGCTGATGTCCTGCTGCCATCACTGGGTTTAGTCACTGGGCTTAACATTTGGTTTGTGGTCTCTTGCTTTCATGTAGGGTGGCCTTGGGGAAGTCACAAAACCACTGGGCCTCGGATTCCTCACCTGTAAAATGGAGATCATACCACTTAGAGTAGAAAGTTCTTGAAAATAAATGAAATGCCTTGTACACAGAAGCACTCACACATGTAAGCTACTCTTAGAGTTTTCTAGAAATGACTAGATAGATGTCTAGAAGACATGATAGTGCAAGAGGGCTCCAGAAGGGCAGCATCTGGTGCAGCAAGCCCAGTAAGTACACATTGTCCCATTCTCTGCATCTCAACTGCCTTTTCCAGCCATTGCCCAGTTTACAGACATCAGGTTCTCCACTGGGGGTCCACCAAGGCCAACTGGTGACCTGCAGCTCCACTCATGCCCCCACTTGTCCCTGCAAGCCCCCTCTCCCCTCCTCTCCTTATCTGGCTAGAGAAGCACTGGGAGGAAGATGCAGTGTCTGCTCTTTGATCACTTTCTTCAAGTGAGGCTGAACAGGGGAGAAGGAAGGCGGGAGGGAGGAAGGAACGAACGAACAAAGGGGGCTTGGTTTCCCATTTACTTCCGCTGGCTGCTGCCTCTACTCCGCTCACCCTTATCACATCATCCCCAACAACTTCTCTGATCATGCATCACCCCGGGGCTCCTAGTCCTCCATTTTCATCAACTCCTCTGCCCCTCACTGAGTAGCACTTGAGCTATGCAAATAAAGAGGAGTTGAAAGGGAGAGATAATGACACGTGCATGCACATTCGGACATCATGGTGCAAATTATACTCATTCTGCATTCATGACACCACGTGGGACCCCAGAAAGTCTCCTACCAGTGTTACCCCCATATGACAGGTGGGAGACTGTAGTTCAGTGAGGTGAACAGACTGACCTACAGCCACACAGCTTGTAAGGGATTCTGACTCCAAACCCTGACTTTTCCCTTCCCTTCTATGTCTGTCTCAGGAGAGAGGTGGTGAATGGGGGGGGGGGGGGCGGCGGCAGAAGGAGACGATTCTCTGATGAAACTTGCACCTTAACAGAACTAGAATAAGAATGATCTACAAAATAGTGGAAAAGTTCTATGCAAACCACCCCTCCACTAACCCTGTCCAATCTAAACATTGTCTAGTTTCTCAAGGGAATTCAGAATCACGCTGTTGGAAAAATCAATCATAAGCATTCCTCAGTGCTTTGGGCACTTAAGGAAATACCTAAAACCTTATTATCTTAAGTGAATGAAGGTGTCTTTCATACTTGGCCCCGTCCAGACTGTGAGGTGTGCGGAGCCCTGTGGGTCCTGAATGTGATAGCGCTTTCCTTTCTCCCAGATGTAAGGACAGAATTGGAGAATGTCACATGTCACTTAGAATCTGATAGCACAAACATGAGCTCAGCCATCCACATATTGTTCACTTAAAAGGTTTTTTGCACCTATACTAAGACAATCAGAATCCGACCCAACTCCAAACAAGAGCCTAGAACAATGTTAATGTTGAAAGGCCTGTCATGGGGGTGCCTGGGGGGCTCAGTCGATTGAGCGTCCGACTCTTGCTTTTTTTAATATATTTGACAGAGATAGACAGCCAGCGAGAGAGGGAACACAAGCAGGGGGAGTGGGAGAGGAAGAAGCAGGCTCCCAGCAGAGGAGCCCGATGTGGGACTCGATCCCAGAACACCGGGATCATGCCCTGAGCCGAAGGCAGACGCCTAACGACTGCGCCACCCAGGTGCCCCTGACTCTTGCTTTTTGCTAAGGTCATGATCTCAGGGTATTAGTCTCTGCACTTGACATGGAGTCTGCTTGAGATTCTTTCTCTCTCTTTAAAAATAAATAAATCTTTGGGAAAAATGGCTGTCTTGTTATCAATTAAATTAGCAATGGACTTATAGATAATGGTGTATTAATTCAGAGTGGTCTTCTGAAAGTGTGAGCAAAAGGGAGTCAAAAGAGTCAAAATCAGGACCACCTGAGCCCTGTTCAGCAGCCAGGACATCTGATCCCTAGGACAAATACTTGGAGATCAAGTCTTACTCATCTGGATCTCTGTCTCAGCCCTTTTGAGCTGCTAACAAATACCATAGACTGGTTGGCTTGTAAACAACAGAAATTTATTTCTCACATCTCTAGAGGCCAGGAAGTTCAAGATCAAGGCGCCAGCATATTCAGTGTCTGATGAAAGCCCACTTCTTGGTTCCTAGATGGCTGTTTCCTCGCTGTGCCCTCACACAGCAGAAGGGGCAAGGGAGCTCTCTGGGTCTCTTTCATAGGACACTAATCCCATTCACGAAGGCTCCACCCTGATGACCTAATCACCTCCAGAGGTCCCGCCCCCAGATCCCATCACAGTGGGAATTAGGTTTCCACATATGAATTTAGGGGTAGGGTGGGTGAAGAGCACACACTCAGTTTATAACACTCTCCAAACCTATTTTTGAGATGATATTTAAATAATTTTCTGTTCCCTGAGAATCAACCCTTTGAAACTCCCCAGTTACTCGGGTCTAGGCCTTCACCCAGCTTAAGTGATATTTATGCCATGAAATGTTTCTAATTCTCTTCTCCCCTGGCTGGAAAATAAGCAAAACCTTTTTCTCTTCTCCGAAACTCAAAGTCACTTTGCTTTGAATCCTCACAGCAACCTTGTGTGAGGTTAGAGCCAGAAGTGTCTCACCCCAGGTCCCGTAGCTGGCTGTAATTGAACCAAAAATGAACTTTGGGTATCCCGACTCTGGCCCATGCTCTCCGCACCATACCTCCTTCTCTGGAAGGACTATGGCCCCTATAAGCACATTAGCAGATTAGTTTTGTAACTACTGTCACAGAACAAGACCCCAAGGATCCAGGGCCAGGCAGCACTGGCAACGGGTCAGGGGGTCAGGAGAGAGCTAGACTGTGGAATGCCCAAGAGCAGGACAAGCCTGGTGACAGTCTTGACGGTGGGGTTAGGGAAGGAGTCCGTCTGGGCCGTCATACGTTCTCTACACTGTAGGTAAAGTACTCATTCTAAAATCTTACCAGGAGACACACGCCTGTCTTTCCCGAGCTAAAGACCCTTTCAAGGGGTTCTTTACGGCCCTCGGGATAAAGTCAAATTCCTTGGCATGGTATTCAAGGCCCTCCTCACCGTGGCCTGTGTTTTCCTCCACAACACGTCATGCAGCCATTACCACCAACACACGCGCTGTGCTCCAATTCTACACAACACCGAGCGAAGCAATGACCCTGCTTTGCAGACACGCACTGGGGACTCTTGAAGGTAGACAGGCAAACAGGCAAGTCCAGTGCAGAGACATCAGTGCTCTTATGTGAAGTTTTGGGGTTCTGGAAACGTACAGGAAGAACACCTGGGCCAGATTTAGAAGCTCAGGGAGGATTTCCCAAAGGGAGTGATATTAAGTCTCCAGCTAGATGATGATACCAGAGCAAGAGCGTAAGGAGAGTGTTTCAAGCAAGCAGAATACAATGCGTAAATCCTGGAGGCAAAAAACGATAGGGAGTTCAGGAACCGAAGCAAGAAGGGGTGGTTGGCGGGATGGTTGGGGATGAAGCTGGAGGTAGGCAGGGGCCAGAGGGTGCTAAGGCTTCCTAAGCCCGGCCAAGGGGCCAGACCATGCCCTGAAGGCTATAGGAAACCAGTGAAGGGTTTCAAGCTTAACCCAAGGTGACCAAGGAATTGAGGAGAAAGAATGCAGGGAGGGAGAGAGAGAGAGAATTTGAGAAAAGAGATCTCTAGCCTCTGCTAGCTTTGCTCAATCAATAAGCGGTCGTTAAAAGGACCACACAAAGCTCCGTGCCAAACCTAGTAGGGGATGCCCAGAAAAGAACAGCCAAAGCTTTCCCCTTAAGAATCTCACAATCTTGAAAGAGAGATAAGATCAAAATGAAAACAAACAAGCCAAAAAAACAGAACCAGGCAGAATATTGAAACTGATAATAGAGGTACAATGAAATGGTAGCGGAATTCAAGAATGAGGATAATTCAATTCGGTTGGAATGTTATTAAAGATCTCGTGAGGGAGATGTTATTTGAGGCTGTGTTGAAGGACAGAAAGGATTTCAATCGGCAGCGATGGGGCGTGCAAGGGGCCCAGGGTCCAGGCTGACCGAAGGAGGGCAGGGGTGTGGAGGAGAGCAGAGGAGCCTGGGATAGCCCCCTCAGACTTGGTCCTTCCAGGACGGGGAGCGGAATGGTGAGAGATGATGAGCTTGGTGGACGAAAGCCAGAGTACTGAGGGCCCCAAAAGCCAGGCCAAGGAATTTGGATTTAACTTAGCAAGTAATGGGGAGCACTAAAAGTTTTTAAGATCTAAAGAATGATGTTAAGAACTTGAAGATTAATTGGCGGGGGAATCCACATACCAGTCAATTGGATGGAGCACGTAGATGTCTTCTCAGTGCTCTGAAAACTCTACAGGAATTTTCAAAGTATGTATTTTCTTCTAATGAGAACCTTAAGGTGTTATACTATTCTGGAGTCTTTGAATGACCACACCGTGTAACAGAATTCTGCCACCCAAGTCCAACGTCCATGCCTTCAAAGGAAGTATTGCTTGAGGATCTCGTATGTGCCAGGTATGGTTCTAAGCACTGGGCATATAGCAGTAGACAAAACAAAGGTCTCCTTCTGCAAAATTGAACACTAACTGGATATTTGTCAGTATTAAGAAATTACTGGGTTTTTTTTTTTTTTAGGCATGATAATGATATGTGGTTACGTTTTCAAAGGAGTTCTTATCTTTTAGACATACTGAAATATTTATGCATGAATTTACCTGGCATCTAGGATCAGCTTCAGAAGTGTCCAGTGTGGGGTGGGGGAGCGTGGGCGAGGATACCGATGGAGTGAGATGGTCCAGGAGTGGACAGTCATGGTAGCTGGGCAAAGCGTGCAAAGAGATTCATCACGCTCTTCTCCTTACTTTCGCGCATGCTTTGTATTTTTCCCAAAAAGAAAGAAAGAAAGAAACAATGAACGCCTGCGTTGATGGAGTTTACTTTCTAGTGTATGAACTCGTGGTGATGATGGCCTTGACACCAAGTGAAGCCAACATGATGTCAGGACATGAGAAAAGAGAGGACGTCAGGGGTGGGGGCAGGCCGAACAAAGCTGAGTGAGGGAACTGACACACGTGGGAGCCTAGGGATTCTGGATTCCAAAGTACAGCTGGATACAAGGAGCCTCTTGAAAGTAGAAGTTTCCTGAGCGTCCTGTCTCTGTACATTTTACCTTGCAACTGTTCATTAGCAAGTAAATAAAGCAATATAATTTTCATTTTTGAATTATAGGGTACACCATTAAAAACCATCCAGAGATAGTTTCAGAAGTGACGATTCTTAAATAAACAATGTGACAGTAACTCAAAAAGGGGCTTGTCACACTTAAAATCAAAAGAATTCGGTTGGGGGCGCCTGGGTCACTCAGTCAGGTAAGCATTCAATTCTTGGTTTCAGCTCAGGTCATGATCTCAGGATTGTGGAATCGAGCCCCTTGTGGGGTTCTGCGCTGGGCATGAAGCCCACTTGGGATTCTCTCTCTCTCTCTCTCGCTCCCTCTGTCCCCACCACCCACCACCAAAAGAAAAAAGAAAAAAATGAATTTAGTTAATAGCTAGTGAAACACAAAACAAATTTACCTTTCTTTTTAAAAAATGTTTTAAATTCACCTTTCTAATATTAGTTTCAGTAAAACAATATGCTGTATTAAAATTAATGTATTTTAGTTTTATTAGCTTTGCGTGTCTATATAATTTAATGTAAAATGTTTTAGTTTTACTGTATAAGAACTACAGGTAAAAATACTCAGAATTCATTTTATGTTGGCATATGTTTAAATAATATCATAAGAAAAAATGAATTACATCAACACTGAAGGACTATAGGATTTTTCCCCCCTCTGATAAGTCAGCATCGTTTTCAGGGATGTAGAGAGATTAATTATAATGTTACCAAAACCCAGGTGAGAGCAGTGAATACGGTGTTGGCAGTGTAGTTGAAAATGAAAAATGAGATTCAGGAGATATTCTGGAGGTAAATCTACGACCTTGCAGACAATCAGAAACGACTTGGATACAGGGAGTGAATGAAAAATGTTTGAATCTCAAGGACAAAGAAAATGTCATTCTCAGAAATTGGATCCTTGAGAAGAGAAACTTAATTGGGGGCAGAAGGACAGGGGTTTGCGAAATTAATTTTGGACGTGTTGCATTTGAAAAGCCAGCATGGTAGTGAGCTGGAAAGATGAACTGGAACTTGAAAGACATTAATTTCTCTCTTCGGAACCAGAAGACACATCGCCCATCCTCCCCGCGTTTGGGATCTGGGGTCTCTGCACTCCTCACACCGCGGGTTGACACCGCGGGTTGGGCTGAGTATGAACCCCACAGGCAAAGCCCAGAGAGAAGCTGATTCCCAGTTAGCCCAAAGCCCTAAACTGGAAGCTTCAGGGCCAGCAGGAGCCTGTGGCCAGGACCACGCGTGGGGTGGGGCAAAGGGCTCCAGGGCTCCCCCTTACCTTACTTCAAGCCAGAGGGGTTGCTAGCATGACTTCCAGCCCCAGATTTTGTGAGTTGTCACTTGAAGGCAATGGTATCTACCTCCTGGTTTTGGTAAACAACCAAAAAAAAAAAAAAAAAAAAGTTTCCGGTTTGGAAATTGAAGGCCATCTGTTTCTCATTCTATTTTCCCTCTTCTCTGGCTTTCTTTCATTCTCCCCTCTCCCTCTCCCCCACCCTAAGCACTCACAGCTCAGCTGGGAGCCTAGTGACCTTATTTGACTATCTTCACTTTAATGAGAATGTTGGGCTTGTCGTTAGGATTCAAACGAGAGCAATCCTTGTTCCCACTCAAAATAGGTGTCTTGGACTGTTTACTTAAAAATCATTTTTTTGTCATGAAAATGCAGTTTCTCGATTTAGTCTAAGTAATAAACACATCTAAATCAATTAAAATAATTATAAAACCGTGACTGACGAAGCCAAATGCAGCTTTGTTGAAGGCGCTGCACAAACTCCTTAATGTCTTGTTAGCAGACTCACTCACATTTTACCAAAGGATGAGAGTTGACTTTTAAATCAGGATACAAATGAAACCTTGAGCTGGTTAAATTGGCGGCAACTCCATGGCCAGGATGGCTTCTCTCCTGGGATTCCAGAGTGGGCAGGCTGTTTTCAGCGGTTTCTATTTCCCTGTAGTCTGGTGTTACAGGTCCCTCTTGTGTTGGTTGTTAACATTGTCTTGTTTTTGTCTCTAGAACCATGAGAACACAATGATTCTGCAGTTCAGTTCATCAGCTTCTGGCCACCAATGTTGTCCCATCCCCATCCCCGATGTCGTCACATCAGCATCAGCATACGGGGGAAAATGCTGGCTAGTTCCAAACCACGCGCTTCGGAACCAGGCAGATCTGAATTTGAATTCTTTCACTGTTCCCTTGGGCGAGTTACTAACACTTCTCTATGTCAGTTTCTGCATTGATTAAGTAGAGGTGATGATGGCACATCATTGTTTTCAGGAGAAAAAAGGATAAAGTAGGTAAAGTGACATTCAGACTTGAAAAATATGACTCCATTCTCATTCATTTCTTCTTTTTAAAAAAAAATTTTTTTTATTATATTATGTTAGTCACCATACAGTACATCCCCGGTTTCCGATGTAAAGTTCGATGATTCATTAGTTGCGTATAACACCCAGTGCACCATGCAATACGTGCCCTCCTTACTACCCGTCACCAGCCTATCCCATTCTCCCACCCCCCTCCCCTCTGAAGCCCTCAGTTTTTTTCTCAGAGTCCATAGTCTCTCATGCTTCATTCCCCCTTCTGATTCATTCTTTCTCTAAAGAAGACAGAAGTTCTCACAAAGAAAGAGTTAAGATGTAATTGAGACAAACTGGATGTAATGGGAACTTACCAAAGGATCGAGTCATCTTCAAGCTACCTATGTAATAACAAAGCGACCCCACTTGAAAAACATCTGACAAGTGCCTGTATTTTTTTTTTTTTTCCTGTCTGGTGGCTTGTTCTTAGCAAGGCCTCAGATCAGAATACAAGCACCTTTTCTTGAGATTAGTCAGGACTGTGGTGTGTACGAGGTATTCACCAAGGCATTACTGCTCATACATAATTATGCTCCTGCTCAAATACAGGATTTCTCCTTCTTCTGAATTCATGTAGAGTTCACGTAAAACTCAGCCCTTAGCGTATACCATCTTCTTGTTCCGTAATGTTTGCTCTAATGTATGTATTTCCAGGATCCTTGGGGCTGTCTCAATGCCTCTGAATTTCTACTGATGAGTATGGGCTTAACCTCAAACTCAGCTCTAATGAATACTGAATTAAGTTGAAGTGTGCACCTTGTTTGCCTAAGGATACTGCAAATATTTCAGAGAAGGAACTTCATTCTCTACTTCCTTATACCCCCTCTCCAGTTACTCCACCGTGATACTAAAAAAATGATGAGTAACATTTCGTGGTATCTATGATCAGCAACAGAAGAAAGTGGAATCCCAATGCTGCAAGGGACCTTCGCAAATGGCCAGTCCAGTCCTGAATTCTGTGACAATAGTCCTGCCAAACAAAGGTCATCCCCTTTTGGTCAGGATGACCCCAACCACCTGAATGTCAGGAAGAAAGTTTTCCCTTTCTCGACTACAATTTGTCCTCCTTTACCTGTCATCTTGGATATAAAAATCTACCCGTTGGAGGAAAGCAAAACACTTTGAAGCCCACTTTCCCCATGATCGCCCATCACATATTCAAAGTTTGCTCTTGAATATGTTTTTTCACGATGACAACTTCAGTCCATTACATGACTTAATTTCTCTGTCATCCAGTTCTCTCTCTAGAGAGAGAGGGTGAGTTGAGGTGGGGACAGAGAGAGAGAATCTTAAGGAGACTCCATGCTGAGTGTGGAGCTTGACATGGGGCTCGATTCCATGACCCTGAGATCATGGCCTGAGCCAAAATCAAGAGTCAGACGCTTAACTGACTGAGCCGCCCAGGTGCCCCCCTCTCATTTTTCACTTGATTCTTCACTTGGACCAATTGCAATTATCATTATCTCTAGTGAGAATTTACTCTGTGCCCTGCATTGTGATGAATTGCTTTTAGATGTTGTCTCTTGTAGTTCTCCCAAACTCATGAGGTGGCTATTATTACCACAGGTGAGCACACTGAGGCTTAGTGGGGATCAGTAACTTGCCTAAACAGTAGACAGCAGAGCTGGGTTTGGAATCCAAAAATGTCTGGTTCCCAGGTCCACGCCCATATGTACTACACTACCCTGCCTCCCCAAGGTAAATTGGATCAGTCTCTTCAGCCTTGAGTTCATTTTTCGTCTGGACTGGATTCTTTTTGCTTATTTTCCCCAAATTCCATTTCTTCTCTCACTTCTACTGTTAAAGAAATCTACCTGCCTTCTAATGCAGATTAATTTTTTCTCCTCTAGGTGTTCTTCTTGCTCTTTCTAGTTTAAGGACATTTTCTTTTTTGTTCTTTAGCTTCAAAAAAAATCCTGTTTTTGGGATTGCATGGTGACATGTCTAATTTCTAAGTCATGTTGGGACACATTAGTTGTTACAGTCATTGTCATTGTCACATGGTAGACCAGAAACCTGTCTACATGCTAACTATCATGCCTTCATGTCCACACAGCATGTCCCTAAGATTGGTTGGGCTGATGTTCCTGTTATCCTGGCAACATGGCCAAAGAAAGAGAAGAAGTGAGAAGGTGTCCGAAGGTGAGGGGGAATCCACTGGGACACTACTCATGAGTTCCTGGCAGAAGCGCAAATGCAAGGTCATGGTGGCCAAATGCTGGGGGGAAACTATGTTGTGGTGCAAGAGGCAAAACCCAAGCCAAACCCAAGCCAAACCCAAGCCATATGTGATGCCAAGCGTGATTACCCAATGGTGAGGTGAGAAAGAGACTTAGGTTGTGAATTCAAGAAGATTGGGGATGTAATATGCAGTGGGGTCAGGGTGAGAGGTTCAGGGAAGAGACTACCCACAAAAAAAGGGGCTCATTTATGGAGTGGAGGGGGACTCAGAGGCAGATAGGAGCATCTAAAGGCACTGGGCAAGTCCAACTAGAAATAGGAGAACTGGTGCTGTTTTGTTTTTCGTTTTTTGACCTGCTTTTAGTCATAGACTTTTTTTTTTTTTCTTCCAGAGCTATTCGGAAATGCCTACTCAAATAATTAGTGTTTTCAACCAACTGATTCATTTGGCAGGAAGAGTACTTCCATGTGCCAGTGTATAGATTGAACTTGTGACCTCTCCCCGGGGAAGTATGGTGGTTCTAAAGTTCATCACTGGGTCACCACCTCCAAAACACTGGGAGGTAGTAAGCTTTCTTTTTTCTTGCTGTCTTATATAGTGACATCTATGACCTACATCTAGTATTCTAGGTGACACATATGTGCCAAATGTTCAAATTTAATGGAGCATTTGAGATGAGCATAGGAAAAAACCCAGGGGGTGGGGTGGTGGAGAAGGAGAGACAGAAGGATTTTCTAACTCATGAAATTATCAAATAAGTATCATAAAATATACATAACATGAAATTTACACGACATTAAAATTCAGGAAATTTTTAACCATTTTAAAGCGTACAGTTCAGTGACATTAAATAGTCACATGGTTGTGCGACCACCACCATCTCCATCTTTAAGATGTTTTTGTTTTTCCAAATCGAACCTCTTTACCCATTAACTGTAAACAATAACTCCTCCCTCCCCCCACCCCAGTCGCTGGCAACCACCTTCTACTTCCTGTCTCTCTGAATTTGACATGCTCTGCACCTCACGTGAATAGATCCTACCTGTTTGTCTTCTGTAACTGATTTATTTCACTCAGCATAATGTCCTCAAGGTTCATCTGTATTATAGCACACGTCAGGATTTCCTTCCTTTTAAAGGCTGACTAGCTGGGCGCCTGGGTGGCTCAGTCAGTTAAGCGCCTGCCTTCTGCTCAGGTCATCATCCCAGGGTCCTGGGATCACGCCGCATGTTTTGTCCGGCTCTCTGCTCAGAGGAGAGTCTGCTTCCCCCTCTCCCTCTGCACCTCCCCCTGCTTGTGCATGCGCACTCTCTCTGTCAAATAAATAAATAAGATCTTAAAAAAAAAAATAAAAAAATAGAGGCTGACTAGCATCCTATTGTAGACACGTTACCCCTTTTTGCTTATGCATTCACCCGCAGAACCACATCTTTTTAAAAGATTTTATTTATTTATTTATTTATTTGAGATGGGGGAGGGGCAGCAGAGGAGGGAGACGGACAAGGAGATCCTGTGCCCCCTCGGGGCTCAATCTCAGGACCCTGAGATCACGACCTGAGCCGAAACCGAGAGTCAGACGCTTCACGGACTGAGCCACCCAGGCGCCCCAGAACCACACCTTTTGAGGCTCTTTTGAGGTGCGACCTGAGCCCGTATCCCTCGGGCGGCTCACCTTGATGGAGGAACACGCCTCTCCCTTCCTGAGCACGCTGCCACTAGTCTGTTGGAGGCATAAATCAAAAAGAACAGTCTGTTTGCCAAGGGAGTGTGTCTCTGCAGAAACATATAGCTCAACACAACTGCTACTCCGGGAGGAAAACCACAGCGCCTGCCAAGCCCGCTCGCAGCTTTCCCCTCCGCGCTCTTGCAGTGCCGAGCCCAGCCCCATGGTTATTCCAGTCACAGTTACACAATTATCCTGGAAAAGAGGAGCACAGGCCTCTGACAGCCATCTGATCTAAGAGCTGATTTGTACTTAGCAGAAGATGAAAAGTACTGGTATGATTGACCCCAGGGAGTTGAAAGCCATGGGGTGAAATTTTAATGATGTTTACATTTTCCGAGGACTTTTAACGGAGGAAATCTGTCATTTGTAAAAACCCAGATAAATTAATGTTCAATGCTAGGGAAACCTAATGAAGCCTTTAGCAAATATTTATTGCATATCAATTATAGTCAAAGGACTATGCTAGATGGTGTAGGAGAGTTAGAGCTACTTTTATTGGGGCCCGATTTTTCTTTTTAGTCTCTACTGAGCTTAAAAACCAAACATTAGTGTTTCATTTGGCTCCTTATGGATCCTGGTGCCGTGATCTGTCACTAGGCTCAGGTTTATAACCAGTTGGTGTGTATGGGACTTTATTTTTTTTTTAATGAATTTATTTATGGGTTGATTTACTTACTTATAAATTCATTCATCAAATGTATTTTGGTCTCCAGTCGCAATTTTTTTTTATTGTGGCAAGAATATTTAACATGAGATCTACCCTCTTAAATTTTAAAAAGATATTTATTTTGAGAGGGAGAGAGACAAGCGGGGGGGAGCCGAGGGAGGAGGAAAGAGAATCTCAAGCAGACTCCTTGCTGAGCTTGGAGCCCAATGCAGGGCTCGATCTCATGACCCTGAGATCACAACCTGAGCTGAAACCAAGAGTCAGACGCTTAACCGACTGCACCACCCAGGGGCCCCTACCCTCTTAAAGTTTGAACGGTAGGTACAATGTTGTACAGCAATGTCTAGAACTTATTCTTCTTCTTGCATGATTGGAAAGTTTATACCCACTGGAGAGCAACTTCCCATTTCCCACTGCCCTCAGTGCCTGGCAACCACCCTTCTACTCCCTGCTTCTATGAGTTTGACTATTGTAGACACCTCATATAAGTGAATTGTGCAGTATTTGTCCTTCTGTGTCTGGTCTATTTCACTTACATGGCGTTCTCCAGAGTCATCCACATTGTTGCATATGGCAGGATTTTATCTATTTATCTGTGTATCTACCTATTTTAAAGTTTTTATTATAATTCCAGTTAACATACAGTGTTATATTAGTTTCAGGTGTACAATATAGTAATTCAGCACTTCCATACGTCACCCGGTGCTCATCACAACAAGTGCCCTCCTCCATCCCCATCACCCATTTCCCCCAGCCCCCCACTGCCCTCCCCTCTGGCAACCATCAGATTGTTCTCTATAGTTACGAGTCTGTTTCTTGATTTGTCTCTCTAATTTTTCCTTTTGCTTCTTTCTTTTGTTTCTTAAATTCCACATACAAGTGAAATCATATGATATTGGTCTTTCTCTGACTTATTTCACTTAGTATTACGCTGTCTAGCTCCATCCATGTTGATGCAAATGGCAAGATGTCATTTTTTGATGGCTGAGTAGTATTCCATTATATATATATATCCATTCATCTGTCAATGGACATCTGAGCTGCTTCCATATCTTGGCTACTATAAATAATGCTGCTATAAACATGGGGGGTGCATGCATCCTTTTGAATTAGTGTTCTTGTATTCTTTGGGTAAATACCCGGTAATGCTATTGCTAGATTGTAGGGTAAATCTATTTTTAACTTTTTGAGGCAGGAATTTAAAAGCTACCGTCCTAAGATCCATTAGGGAAGCCCCACTTCATTCCAGAAGAGGAGATCTCACTTTTGATTCCTGCCTTAGTCCAGTGATCTCTCTGTCACTCTGGGCTTTATCCAGAGGGGCAGCAAGCTTGAGTCTGCCCCGTGTTGTCTGTTCTCGGGAGAGGATGAGCTTGGGTGCTATGATTGGCAGTGAATGTTGGTGCCCAGTTCATTTTCAGTCTTTCTACCAGCGAGAAGTGCTATAGCCCATTCCTACCTGCCTGACCTGTTTAATAAGAGCGTCCCTCCAAGACAAACCTCAGATTGTTCCTGGAGACAGCACCATATCAGTCCATACATATGAAAAAACATTCCCTCCAGTAAGCAAGGCTCTGTTGTCTGTTCTTAAATGATTGTCCTTGTTATGATACTAAAAACATTTGGTATTTTTCTGCTTCAGTGGAGAGGCCTGGCAACATCATGGAAGGATGACACTAGTTTTTAATGGTTCTCTGTCTCTTTCTCAGGGAACAACCCTTCAAAAGTCCCCTGGCTTCAGTCTCCCTTTGATGGAGGTGCATGGCCACGGGGAATGCTGCCAATCCCTCTCCCCTCTCTCTGTTTCGGAAAGTGGTAGAAATAGGGCAATGGAACAGGTTCTCCTCAAACAAGTTTCGACTAGGGATTCCCTTTGGGAAGTGCTTTGAGACAAGCTGGGACTTCGAAAAAACGAGAGCAGCCTCCAGCTTCCTGCAGCAGCATCAGAATAATGGCCTAGAATTCCGACATGTAGGGACATGGCTGGAGACCCAGCGGGTTGACCCCTTGAGGAGCCTCCTGAGGAAGGACTTTCCTGAGGGAGAAGGGTAGCAGGCTGGAGAGCAGGCTGGCAGACAGAAATCTGGCGCCCGGGGCAGAGAGGAGAGCATGCCACTCAAACCGTCCTCACCCTGCCCTTGGATTTGATATCCAGGAAGAGAGGGGCGGGGGGACAGAGCCTGCAGTAACACAGAAATAACAGTTTCATCAAAAACTCTGAAAATAGCTACAGCCTAAGCAACTTGGAGCCCTCGCAAAGACAGTAACCAGGTGAGCAAAGAAGTTTTCTCCTCTTATCATGACATCGCTGCAGCTTCTTTCAGAATCTTCTGCCAACTGCCAGGCCAGTGGTCTTTCCATGACCCTCCGCTGCCCCTTAAAACCACCCTTAGACCACAGATCCTTCTTATGTTCTTCATCAATGAGACACAGGTGGAAGGGAAAGACTTTCTTCCTCGTGCACTTTGTTCCTCTCTCGCACACTCTCCCAGACCCTTCCCCTTGCAGCCCCACCATTATTTTGTGGTGGTCACCGGCAGGCCCCTGGAGACCCACGACAGGAGCAGCATGACTGACCGGAAATCCCATCACCACACCCACGTAGGGGCTGCTCCTGCCAATGGCTGAATGGCAGGGGTGCTAAGGCAGATGTGTTCCTGAACGACTTAGGATTCTTGCATCCACTAACTTGGGCTCAAGAACTCTGATGGTCTTCTTGAAACATCATTAGACTCTTTGACAATTTAGGATGCTTTTTCCCAACCTGTTTTCCTTCTCTCCTTCCTGAATCATGGTCTGACAGCATTCCCAGCCTCCTCCAGAGACATCCCTATTTCCCTTCACCAGTGTTGGACTAACACAGTTCTGTTCTACCTGGACTTGAGATCATTAGCTTAGGTCAGCTCTGATTTTAGACAATAGACTGAGATCTCCATTGTTTCTCTCTCTCTGGACCCCAGGTCTCTGATGAGAAACAATGTCTTGGGGAGAGGACACATTCTCTACCAATAGTGATTTTTCACCTTGTAGGTGCATTAGGAATGTATGTTAAGATCATAATTTCTTTTTTCCCAGAGATGTTGGCTTTCTCCATTCTAAGCCCGAAGACAGGCCCTCCATACTCATTTACCTGAAGAGAGGTGGGTATCCTCTCCTCCTGTCCTTTGGGAAAATCTTAACTCGTTATGCTAGGCGTCTCTGAAGGAGAGAAGCAATATTTCAGAGAGGGGAGAGCAGGACAGAAGTTTCTCAAGTTCAAGGAGGGTAAAGTGGTCCACTCTGCTAGAGTGGGGACTTGAGATCTGGCTTATTTGGAGGGCATAAGGAGCTGTAAGGAACTCAGAGTTGAGTATGGGTGGCTTTTTGGGCTCTAAGAAACACTGGGGTTCCAAAAATGATCCTAGATTCCCATGCCTCATTCTTTAGAGTGTTTACCTAGGAATGAAATTGCTGGAGCATAAGGTAACTCTAAGCTCTTTGAGAAACTGCAAAACTGTGTTTCAAAGAGGCTGCACCACTTTAAATTCAGACCAGGAATGGAGAAGCTTTCCGATTTCTCCATAGCCTTCCAGCACTTACTATCGTTTGTCTTTTTTTTGATGATAGCCTTCCAAGTGGGTATGAAGTCGTATCCTGTAGTATCTTGCATTTCTCTCATGACCAGTGCTGTTGAGCACATTTTCATGTACTTTTTAGCCAATTGCATAGCTTCTTGGAAGAAATGTCTATTCAAAATTTTGGCCAATTTGAGGGGCACCTGGGTGGCACCGTTGCTTAAGCATCTGACTCTTGGTTTCGGCATGGGTCTGACCTTGGGGTTGTGGTATGCTCTGAGGCTGCTTGTGTTTCTCTCTCTCTCTCCTTCTGTCCCTCCCTCTCTGCTCTAATAAATAAATCTTTAAAAAAACCCAAGATTTTGGCCATTTTGAAAATTAAATTATTTGTCTTTTTATTGTTGAGTTGTAAGAGTTGTTTATATATGCTGCATATTAGTCTTAATGTGATTTTGATAAAGTAAGGAAATCTAGAATTTTTTGTACTCTTGAGTACGTGGACCAAGGGTTATACCTATTACATTATCTATTCCCTTATAGCATCCTTTGCGTGATGTATTTTAGAATTGTTTATTCCATACTGGTTCTTCTATTTGGACTATGAGTTCCAGGAAGGCAGAACCCGTGTTCTGCTCTTTATCATTAATTTGCTAGCCCCTTGAATATAGTAGATACTCGATATTTACTGAAATGAATGGAAAGAAAGACTAATGAGTAATTGAATGAATGAATGGATGAATGAATGAATGTGCCTGATCAGACTCTCACTATTAATACATGACTTTCAGTGGAAGGACTTGTATATTTCCCCTCCCTTTGTTCTAGGTCCTCCGTGTACTGACGGGTAATGGCCTTTCTGTAGCGCACCATGCACACACACACACACACACACCCCCCACCGCCACCCCATTCACCCAGAAGCAATGAGTGCCAATCCCGGCCCCCCAACCCCCCACTCAGCGCACATGTGCAAGGCTCCGTCTGGGAAGGGCCACTGGCCTGCATTTTGAAGTCAGCTGATGCCTGTGCTTAGGCTACCTAACTCAAATTTCCCTATATTTCTATCAATTTTCTTATCTTCTGAATACATTTTAACTTCACCTCCTCCAAAGGAGCCTTAAAACCACTCCAGACTGTAGGAAGTCCCACCCCCTTCTCTCGCTTTCTCTCATACATATTAAAAGCATATCATGAAAAGACATGGGTGAGTCTTTCCTCACTTACTCCTGGCCCACAACTTCTTCGAGCCAGCCACTGTCAACATTTTCTTTTCTGCCCTTTCAGAAATGCCTTTTTATGAATATACCGAGCACATTTATGTCTCTCGACCTTTTTTGACATACATGGTTGCATAGTCTTTTTCTGTGCTTTTTCCCATAATATTGCAACTTCAAAATCTCTCCGGGGCCATGCTATCGCACCACCTTATTCTTTTAAAGAGTTATATATACTTCACTATATTGCTATACCATGCTGTATATAACTGTTTCCAGACTTTTATACCACTAAAGATCCTGCAATTAATATTCTTCTACATACATATCTTGGCACATATTTATCTGAGAGATCAACCTTAAAATTGAAATTGCTGAATTAGGGATATATATCGCTTAATTTTTGATAGATATTGCTAATTTCTTTCCAAAGAAATTGTATCAAATTATACTCTCAATAACATAATATAGAAATGCTCATGCCTTTGCCAATAGATATTATCCATTTTTAAAAAATCTTTGCCAATCTGAGAAATAAAAAATGAAATCTAATAGCTTTAATTGCATTTATTTTATTTGGAAAGTTAAGAATAATAAAAACAGGGAGTAGTTAAATAAGCACGTTCCAAATACTTTGTATACATTTAAACATCTTTTTAAATACTTAAAAGGCATTTTCATTTATTTTGTAAATTGCATTCTTGTCATCTGTTAAGGAAATTTGGAAGGAAATTTGGCTTTGTATAGGATGTGAATTGAAAATATTTTTTTCCCCTGCTGTAATTTGTTTTTCAATTTTGTGGCAATTTTAAAATGCAGATTTTGCATTTATTTATTACTTTAAAATTTATTACTTTAAAAAAGGTAAGGACTGCTGTTTTCTGGTTCTGCATGTGCAAGTAAAAAGCTAAATGGACTGAAAAATCAACAACTTTTCCAGGATCTGTAAGAGAGATGCGGACATGGGGCAAACTATAGCCCCTAGGAAGGGAGAGGGTCAGATGAATATAAGGAGTCACAGCTTCCCAGAGCAAAGACTCAGGAGTAGAAACTGCCCTAGAACCCAGCTCTGGGGTAAGAAAACCCGAGCTGTAATTGACAAACTGTTGGAGGTTCAGTGTGGACGAGTCTGAGAATGAAAACTTCAGGGAGACCCAGTCAGAGAGGAATTTACCTCCAAGAGCTTGACCAGGTTCCCACAGTCCATTGTGGAGAAAAATCCTTAAATGCTTCTGGCAGGGAAAGGTGAAAAGGAACCATTCTGAAATAATCCAGAGCATTGTATTCTTCTTACCAATGCCTACCCTCAGGGGAAACTAGTTAATAGGAACCGAACCCGGCTGGGGTATTATCAGAGCCTAAGTGACCTCAGGAAGAGAATATCCAACTCTGGCCCACTCCAGCCATCCTCTCCCCACAAAGCAGGGAGGAGGAAAACCTTAGAAACATTGGGGAAGCTCACAATCCTGGGGCACAGGCTCACTAAAAGACTGGACTTGATCATAGGACTATAGAACACTTGCCCCTCCCACATCTCATCATCACATTACTAAAGGCCTATTTATAACAGTTCCTTTTACCCAGCATATCATGTCCAACTATCAAGAAAAAAAATCACCAAACCAAAAGGCAAAACCCACAATTTTAACAGACAGATCAAGCATCAGAATCCAGATATGGCAGAGATGTGGGAATTATCAGATTGGGAATTTAAAACAATAATGATTAATATGTAAGGGCTTTAATGGATAAAATAGGCAGCATGCAAGAACAGATGGGCATCAAGAAAGTTATTGAAATGCAAAAAAAAAAAAAAGAACAGATGGGCAAAGTAAGCAAAGAGATGGAAATCCTAAGAAATAGCAAAGGAGAAATACTAGAGATAAAAAATATTGTAACAGAAAGGAAGAATGTTTTTGATGGGCTTATCAGTAGACTGGACCTGGATAAGGAAAGAACCTCTCAGCTTGAGGGTATCTCAATAGCAACCTCAAAAACTGAAAAGCAAAAAGAACAAAGACTGAAAAAAAAAGAAACCCCAAACCAAAAACCAAATCCCATAAGAGAATATCTATGGACTGTGGGACAACGACAAAAGGTATAACACACGCATTATGGGAATACCAGAGGAGAAGAAAGAGAAAGGAACAGAAGACATATTTAAAAAAAAAAGAAGAAGAAGAAGAAGACATATTTGAAATAATAATGGCTGAGAATTTCCTCAAATTAATGTCAGGCACCACTTCACAAATCCAGGAAGCTCAGAGAACATCAAGCAGGATAAATGCCCAAAACAAACAAACAAAAACCAAACCAGCAAAAACTATATCTAGGCATATCATTTTAGCTACAGAAAATCAAGAGAAAGTGAAAATCCTGAAAGAAGAGGGAAAAAAACCCCACCTTACCTACAGAGGAACAGTGATAAGAATCACATCTGACTTGCCAAAAATCATGCAAGCAAGAGAGTGGAGTGGAATATTCAAGTTTTGAGAGAAAAAACCCATCAACCTAGAATTTCGGAATCTGCAAAATTATCCTTCAAAAGTGAAAGAGAAATAAAGACTTTCTCAGATAAACAAAAAATTGAGGGAACTTGTTGCCAGTAGATCTGCCTTGAAGAAACATGAAAAGAGGTTCTTTAGAGGGGGCGCCTGGGTGGCACAGCGGTTAAGCGTCTACCTTCGGCTCAGGGCGTGATCCCGGCGTTGCGGGATCGAGCCCCACATCGGGCTCCTCCGCTATGAGCCTGCTTCTTCCTCTCCCACTCCCCCTGCTTGTGTTCCTTCTCTCACTGGCTGTCTCTATCTCTGTCGAATAAATAAATAAAATCTTTAAAAAAAAAAAAAAAGAAGAAGTTCTTTAGAGGAAAAAAAAAAAGACATAGGTAAGAAACCTGGACCTACATAGATCTGGAGAGAACAACAAAGAAGGAATAGAGAAGGAAAATAAAATCGTTTTTTCTTATTTTTAATTTTTGTAACAGGTTTGTTGAAAATAAAAATAGCAACAATGTAGTTGGTTATGTGTGGTTATGTACATGTCTTGTGTGTGTGTGTCCTCAGGTATGCATCTATACAACTGTAATGAGTGATTGTGGCAATATAAGGATACGGGGCACAGGAGAGAAGAATTCGGATTATTTTGTTATTATAGGCTATTTATACCACCCATGAAGTGGTGCATTATTATTTGAAAGTGGTCTTGGATCAATTGTAAATGTATATTACAAAGTGGGAGAACCGCTTAAAAAAGTAAAAAAAGAAGTATAACTGATATGTTAAAAAGGCAAGAATATAAAATTATATAAAATGTTTGGTTAAAACCACAAAAGGCAGAAAGCCAGTAGTAGACAAAAATCGCAACAAGGGCAACAAATAGGAAAAACAGTAAGATATATGGCAGATATTAATCCAATTCTATCAATAAGCACTCTGAACATTAATGATTTAAGTGCACTAATTCGAAGATAGATTATCATCATGGACCAAAAAACAAGACCCAACTATATGTTGTTTATAAGAAGCCCGTTTTAAATATAAGATGCATATAGATAGATTAAAAGTAAGTGGATGGAAAAAAATATACCATGCTAGGGGCGCCTGGGTGGCACAGCGGTTAAGCGTCTGCCTTCGGCTCAGGGCGTGATCCCGGCGTTCTGGGATCGAGCCCCACATCGGGCTCCTCTGCTATGAGCCTGCTTCTTCGTCTCCCACTCCCCCTGCTTGTGTTCCCTCTCTCGCTGGCTGTCTCTATCTCTGTCGAATAAATAAATAAAATCTTTAAAAAATATATATACCATGCTAATACTAATCAAAAGAAAGTACTGGCTGGCTCACTTGGTAGAGCATGCAACTTTTGATCTCAGGGTTGTATTTGAGTCCCGTGTTGGATGTACAGATTACTTAAGAAAAAAGAAAAGATAAAAGAAAAAAGAAGAAAAGGAAAGTAAGAGTAGCTATATTAATTTCAGACAGAACGACTTCAAAACAAGGAAAGTTATCAGGGATTTAAAAAAGGGCGTTACATAATGATAAAGGGGCCACGACTTTAATGAGTATGTGCCTAATAACAGATGTCAAACTATGTGAGGCAAAACTGATAGAATCGCAAGAAGAAATATATGAATTCACTATCACAGTTGGAGACTTCAACATCCCCCTGCCCCCATCAGAAATGGACAGATCCAGCAGGCAGAAAATGGGTAAGGACACAGTTGAACTCAACAACACTGTCAATCACCTGGATATCTGGATACAATTGACATTTATAGGCTACTTCATCCAAAAACATCAGAATACACATTCTTCTCAAGTTCACATGCAACATTCACCAAGATAGGCCACATCTGGGCCATAAAACAGATCTTAACATTTTTAAAATAATAGAAATCATGCAGTGTTTGCTCTCAGACCACAATGGGATTAAACTAGAAATCAGTACCAGAAGGATAACTGGAAAATCCCAAAATACATGAATATTAAACAACACCCTTCTAAATAATAGGGGTCAAAGAAGAACTCTCAAAAGAAATTTAAAAATATGTTTAAATGAAAATGCCACTATCAAAATTTGTGGGATGCAGCAAAAACAGTGCTTAAAGAGAAATTTATAGTATTAAATATATTTATTAGAAGAGAAGATCTAAAATCAATAATCTGTTTCCACCTTGGGAAACTAGAAAAAGAAGAGCAAATTAAATCCAAAGTAAGCAGAAGAAAAGATAATAAGAACTAGAGCAAAAATTAGTGAAATTGAAAACAGGAAATCAGTAGAGAAAATCAATGACATTAAAAGCTGGTCCCTTGAAAAGATCAATTAAATCAACAAACCTCTAGCCAACCAACTAAGAAAGAAAATGTAAATTACCAGTATGAGAAATGACAAAGGGGGGGACACCTGGGTGCCTCAGTAAGTTGAGCAACGGACTCTTGATTTCAGTTCAGGTCATGATCTCAGGGTCATGAGAATGAACCCTGTGTTGAGCTTCACGCTCTGCGCTCAGCTCAGAGTCTGCTTGTCACTGTCTCTCTCCCTCTGCCCCTCTGTGCTCTCTCTCTCAAATAAATACATGAATAAAATCTTAAAAAAAAAAAAAAGAAAAGAGAAAAATGACAGAGGGGACATCACTACAGAACCCATGGACATTAAAAGAATAATAAAGGAATCGTATGAACAACTGCATGCTCACAAATCTGGTAATCTAGATGAAATGGACCAATTCTTTGAAAGACACAAGCAACCAAAACTCAGAAGAAGAAACAGACAAACTGAATAGGCTTATATCTATTCAAGAAATTGAATCAATAATTAATAACCTCCCCAAACAGTAAGCACCAGGTCCAGATGAGTTCAGCAATGAATCCTACCACATATTTAAGGAAGAAATTATCCCAATTCTTCACGATCACTTTCAGAGAATAGAAACAGAACTTTTCTTATTCCGTAAGTCCAGCATTACCCTAATATGAAACCAGACAAAGACTTTACCAGAAAACCACAGAGCAATATCTCTCATGAACACAGATGCAAAATCCTTAATAAAATATTAGCAAATCAAAACCCACATGTATAAAAAAGATTATACACAGTGACCAAGTGGGATTTATGCCAGCAAGACTGGCTTAACATTCGAAAATCAATTAATATACTCCATCACATCTACAGGCTAAAAAAGAAAAATCACATGATCATATTGATACAGAAAATGCATTTGACAGAACCCAAGACCCAGTCATGATAAAAACTGTCAGTAAACTAGGAATAGAGGGGAACTTCCTCAACTTGATAAAGGATATCTACAAAAAACCAAGCGCTGTGGCGCCTGGGTGGCTCAGTCATTAAGCGTCTGCCTTTGGCTCAGGGAGTGATCCCAGCATTCTGGGATCGAGCCCCGCATCGGGCTCCTCTGCTGGGAGCCTGCTTCTTCCTCTCCCACTCCCCCTGCTCGTGTTCCCTCTCTCGCTGGCTGTCTCTCTCTCTGTCAAATAAATAAATAAATAAATCTTTAAAAAAAACCCAAAAAACAGAAACCAAGCACTAACATCATATGCGATGGTAAGAAACCTGAAGCTTTCCCATTAAGCTCAGGTACGAGGCAAGGATGTCCCCCTTACGACTTCCTGTTCTACTGCAGAATATCTCGTCACCTAGGACATGCAGAGATGCTCAGGGAGCAGACGACAGGGAGCACACAGTGCTTTTACATTTATTTCGCCGTAACAGTCCCCCGAGGCCCCCGCCAAGAGTGACTCATATGTTCTACAGCAGTAGTACTCAGTGTATTTTGCAGGTGTTTTAGAAGTTTCATTTTTCGAGTAAATCATTTTTAATCAGAGAGAGAGAGCACAAGTGGGGTGAGAGGCAGAGGGAGAGAGAGAAACTCCTAGCACACTCCCCACTGAGCACAGAGCCTGACTCAAGGCTTGATCCCAGGACCCTGAGATCATGACCCGAGCCAAAATCATGAGTTGGACTTTTAACTGGCTGAGCCACCCGGGTGCCTTTCAACTAAATCATTTTTATTTATGTTACAAAATTATCAGTCTACCATAGGTTGGAAAATTAAAAAGAAATATCATTCGCCGCGGTTTGAGGAGCACTGTTCCACAGCCTTCTCTGTGGTACGCTGCTTGTACACGGCATCTTTGGCGCTTCTTCTGATTCCTTTACTGCAGCTTAAATTCCTTTTTTTGCAGCTGAAGAGCGTGGGAGGGGTGCCTGGGTGGTGCAGTTGGTTAAGCATCCGTCTCTTGGTTTCAGCTCTGCTCCTGATCTGGGGGTCGTGAGAGTGAGCCCTGCATCAGGCTCTGCGCTCAGCGCGGAGTCTGCTTGAAATTCTCTCTCTCCCTTGTGCTTTCTCTAATAAATAAATAAATCTTAAAAAAAAAAATGTGTGGGAGAGTTACCTCCCCATGGAATAACCTCTGACCAGTAGAAGAGCAGAGGTTGGTGGGAGCAAGGCAGATCGAGTCCCCCCACCACCACCCAGTCTTCTCCACACAGCCTTCCTGGAGACAGCCCACATGCCAAATAAACACACCTTCAAAGGTCTGCTCTCTTTATGGTTGTCAAGAACAGCAGCCAGCATGCTAACACATTGCCTTAGAACTTTCCTTGTCTTGTTTTCCTTTTACCTTTTTCCTGCCCTACATTTATATCTGACAAAGTAGCAGGCTCTGTTTTCTAGAGAACCCTAATTAAACACTTGGAGTATATCATAGTGACTAAGCAGCTTTCAGCATGACTTTCCCATATGTAAGGATAAACATAGAGATATAAGACCATTTATCTTTATAAATACATCTTTGTAGGACTATATACAAAGCTATGTATCTTTAGAATATGTAAGTCTGAATTCTAGGCACCACGGCAGGATCTGGGAAGACTGGTGACCCTCCTTTATTCATTACTCATGTTTTGAGGGCCTGCCATATGCTGGGTTTGACAGGCGGTAGGAGATGATGAATCAAACCTGATGTGTGCGCTCAAGGAGACCACCACGCAGTAAAGGACGCCGACGAGTGTGAGGCAGAAACACTGCAGGGAAGGAAGTGTGGGTACAAGTGCACACGTATGTGATGGGCCAACGGAGACAGGCACCAGCCCCAGGATGGGAGGATGACCAGAGGGAGCCTCCCAGAGCCGCACTGTGAGTGATTTCAAGGAAGCTGCAGGGCAGCAGGGGGGCCGTGGGAGATGGGGGGACTTCAGGCAAAGGGGGCATCCGGGTGCAGAAGCACAGAAAGGGGCCAGGTTCCGGCACGTTCGGGCGGGGACCCGACAGTGCTTTGGTGTGGCCGATGCTCAGGTGTGAGGTGGCCAGGAGGAGGGGCATCGAGTGCCAAGGCTGACACCCAACCAGCCAGCCAGCGTGCACATCGAGAAGGGTCCTGGAAGACTGCTAAGGAAGCCTGAATTTCTCCTGAAGGTGGGGGAGGGGGCAATGGATGGATAGTTAGGGGTGGTGTCATAGTTTTAAAATATGTGTTCAAAGTCTATGACACCATTGTGACTTTGTAAAATGAATACTTGTAAAGTAGAGCCCCAGGATCTTGGACGTGCTGCGTTCAAAAGAAGACCACAAGGGAAACTGAAATACTTATTACTCACGGGTCCTGGAGAAAGCACACACATGCCTGGGGGGAGGTCAAGGCAGCGAGCAGGCAGAGAGAGCAGCAGAACCTGGATGAAAGCCTTTATTAAGGTCTGTGAAGAGAGTGCTTTCGGGTTCCGGCTGGATCGGTCCATTCAGACCAAAAAAGTGTGGGGTTTTGGTAAGCTTCGGGGGTACGCAAGGGGCAGTCCCTGAGCAGTGGGGGAGACTCTTGCTCACAAGGGCTGTTGGGCAAGTCACGTCAGGAACTCACACTGGCTCGTGACCCTAGGGCTGCTCTCTAGTGTCATGAACCCCTTGCATGAGGGGCCAGTGTCCGTGAAACGCCCCACAGGCCCGTGGGCCAAACAAAATGGATGCTGAGGCAACAACATCATGGAGTAGTTCAGCTCAGCTCTTGACAGATGCTCTTCCTTTCACAAGATGAAGTCTAATTCTCTTCCTCTTGAATGTGGACCCGACTTAGAGACTCATGTCTATTGAAGAGAAAGTGGTAGATGACACAGAATGATTTCCAAGGCTTGGTTAGAAGGGCCAATATGGCTTCCAAAGGCACTCTCTCAGGCTCTTGACTTTGGAGCTCCGCACTACCATGCAGGAAGTCTGGCTGCCTTGCAGCTACCACACTGGGGGCACCACACGCAGAGACCATGTGAAAACAGGGAGACCTGCTCCAGGAGTCCCAGCCGCTGGAGTCTTCCTAGTCTGGGGACGAGTCTGGGAGTCAGGGAGGCCTCAGGTGATCCCGGCCCCACCTACTGTCTGATTGCATCCAGGAGGGACCCCGAGTGAGAACCATGGAGCTGAGCCCAGTCCGACTCCAGGACCACAAAAAATAATCATCGTGGCTCATTACTGTCATTGTCAGTCACTCTTTTAGGGTTTTTATGGCCTGGGAATAGAACATGAACACAAATGGCACACCAGGGATTGTGGTCTAGAATCCCATTCTGGTTTTAGGACGAAGAGCAAAGGCAGAGGGAGGACAGCTGTGTGGGAGAGAAGTACTGAGCTCTCAAGCCAAGAGATGCCAGACACGGCCTGTGGGCTCTTCCTGACTTGGGAGTACGCCCAAGTCTGCCTAGTCTGCGCTGTTGTCTATGGGGTTACTGAAAACCTATATGGACCCAAGGAAAATCAGCCAGTGCGGGCCCCCGGGGCCAGACTCAGCTTGGCCAGTTGGAATGCTTGGCCCGGATTGGGGTCTACTGGGCTCAGCCCGCTCGCCTGCCAGGACACGCAGCCTGCCACTGAGGACTGAGGACGTGGCACACAGCTCCCACACTGGGGGGCAGAGATCTAGAGCACAGCCAGGGCCCCGCCATCCCTTTTGTAGCATTGGTTTCAGGCTGGACATCGTTCTGAGCGCTGTCCGTACGGGGCCGTGATCAGCAGAGGTCGACAGAGTTGGTCAGCGTCCTAGTCAGCTTGCGCTGCTCTAACGGAGGTGTGATAGACTGGGGGGCCGGGGGGGCTCGAAGAGAAAGTGTTTCTCATCGCTCTTGGAGGCTAGAAAATCCAAGATCAAGGTCCCAGCAGATGAGGTGTCTGGTGAGATGCTTCCTGCTTCAAAGACGGCCATCTCCTCTGCGCCCCCGTATGGCACAAGGGGCAGGGGAGCTCTTTGGGGTCTCTCTCATAAGGACATTAACCTCATTCATGAAGGCTCCACCCTCATGACCTCATCACCCCCAAAGATCCCCCCTCCTCATACCATCACACTGGGGATTAGGTCCTAACATCTGAATTTTGAAGACACCAGCGTTCAGCCTATAGCAAGCCGGGCCTCACTGGCTCAAGGCCCACCTTGGGCAAGCCTGCCTGAGTCCGTCTTCACCGAGATCCTGGCTCACGGCTGCACCTGCTTATTCTTTCATATTAAAGGAAATAGCTCCTGCAAGAGCTTTTCTCTAACAAAAAAGGCTGAGGGAATTTTCCGTGTTTACAGTGTTTTCTCTTGTGACAACTCCTAATACAGCCTCTTCACGTGTGCGTATAACTCCAGCCCCTCCTTGTCCCGTTATAGTCCCCATGGTGGGGCCATCAGAACAGACAGCAGTTTTCCCGTCCAGAAGGGCCTGCCAAGGCATTCATTGTCTGGGGAATAATTTGAAACTGTGTGAGACCAAATTCAGGATCTTCAGGGAGTTTATCATTCTTTACTTGACTTAGCACACCTGTGACTACAGCTCCATATATCGGTGGTCACGGCCCCATCGGATGGGTGTCATGGACACATACATGCAGTTCTGGTCCCCGAGCTTCCGTTCATGCTAGTCCCTCCATTCACCATGCCTTTCCCTTCCTCCACTGTGAATCAAAATCTTTCCCATCAGGATCAAGCTCCAGTGTCCCCTCTTCTGTAGGACTTCTCTGGTCCCCTATTAAAAATGAGCTGTTCCTCAAGTCCGCATCTGGGTATATATTCAGAAGACTTTAAATCCGGACCTCGTAGAGAGCTCGTGTTTATTGCAGCATTATTCAAGACATTATTCCAAGACATGGAAGCCACCCAGGTCTCCGTTGACAGATGAACGGATAAAGAAAATGTGGTCTATTTATATAGTGGAACATTATTCAGCCTTCAAAATGAAAATCTTGCCATCTGTGACAACACAGATGAACCTGGGGGACAGTACGCTAAGTGAAAGGACTGAAGGACGAATACCGCATGATTCAACATAGAGGAGGCATAGGAAATAGTCAAACTCATAGAAGCAGAGAACACAGCAGTCGTTACCAGGAGCTGGGGTAGTGATGGGAGGGAAATGGTGAGTTGTTCAAGCAGCACAGAGTTTTAGTTATGCTAGAGGACTGCGTACTGGAAACCTGCTCTGCAGCAGAGCGCCTATCATTAATGCATGTGGTCCTGTGCACTTCATCTGTTAACATCATGGGTGGTGGGGGCACCTGGGGGGCTCAGTCAGTTAAGCATCCGCCATTGGCTCAGGTCTTGATCTCAGGGTCCTGGGATCGAGTCCCGCATTGGGCTCTCTGCCCAGCAGCGAGTCTGCTTCTCCCTCTTGCTCCCCCTCTCTCACGAATAAATAAATTAAAAAAATTTTTAAAAATATATAAACTTGACGTTTGAAAAAATGATTTGAAAATGCAGTTTCTAAGCAAGTGTTTGCCCTGCTTTCCACGGTCACTCTTTCCTCTCCTGTAGTTTTGTGACTGGTTCCACCTGCTCCCTTGGAGCCTCCAGCTCAGAAATTAGGTCTTATCCTAATAGCTTGGGGTGCGTCCACATTGGTGATAATGGGGAATTATCCCAGATCAGCACATGCCTTGGCCCAGACTTCATGTGGGTCTCTCTCCTCCCTCTTCTCCTCTAACCATAGGTACCTTGCATATAAGCCGTAGCCCCAAGTAGTGGCCACAGCTTCTCCAGCGGTTTCCTGCTGGGGAGCTTGGCTCTGGTCCCCTCCCCAGCTTGTCATCCTACAGGGTTTGGATACCCTCTGCCTGTTTCCCAGATGAGGACCACATGCCTGGGCTTCTGGTCCTACTTACAGTTCTACTTTTGGTCTTGTGTATTGCAGCACTCAATACATATTTATTAAATGAATAAATTAATCATGTTCTTGTTAGCAGCTATGTCTTTTTTGGCTTTAAGATAATTTTTGGTTGTTGAATTTGGTACACAAAAGGACACGTGAGGATGAACGCATTTTTCCCCCCTTAAGATGAATGCTTCTTGACAACAGGTTGACCTTCAGTTATCTGGAACTCCACTCGACTGCAATGGCTTATTCTTCGCTGACACTTGATAAGTTGACTGTTACTGCATTCATGGGGTGGGGGAGGAGACGATGAGCTTACCATAGTAGACAGGACACAGAGACTCGGGAAAGCGTCCCATGATGCATTAGTCATACTGAAATTCGTACTGAGAGTTGTAAGATCGTAAGAGTTGTAAAGAAACAGAGATCATTTAGGAGAAACTATGACATTTCAGATGAGTATTTATCTGGCTGTTTGCATACTTCTGGTGATGGAGAGCTTGCTACCCTGCGAGTTAACTCAAACATTAGGAACAGAACATTTTGGAGGTTGGGCAAAACAAAATACAAACCATGTCCAGCCATTGGCTTGCAAACAAATCCATTTCTACATGATGTCAAATATGTGCCCTCGAGTTTTCTGTTTTGGGTAAAATGCACCCAGTTTCTTTGGGCAGCATTGAATCATGGTTTAGAGCAGGGGGTCTGCAATTAGGCTTCGGGACAATATTTAGCCCAGTGGCTGGCAATCTTTTCCTGAAAGGGTCAGATAGTAAATGCTTTAGATTTTGTGGACCATACAATCTCCATTGTAACTCCTCGGTCCTGCCATTGTAGCATGCAAGGAGCCACAGGCAACATGGCTGTGTTCCAGTAAAACTCTACTAACAAAAACAGGGCCAGGCTGGTATTTGGGCGATAGTTTATTGATCCCCGATGTGGCCAATTCTCTCAGGTTTTCTCGACCCTCCTATGTTGGATCGACTCCGTGGTCCCTCTATCCCCTCTTAAAATGTGGCCTCCAGATTCGAGGAGGACACTCCAGGCGAGGGTGACCAATGCAGAGTCCAACAGGCTTCTTGCCTCTCCCACAACGTCGATGCAGGAAGATCGTACCAGGCAATTGGGTTAATGCAGAGAATAATCCTCTCTCTGCCACATGCTAGCTGTGTGCCCTTGAGCTGTTCTTCATCTTGTTCTGAACCTTGGCTGCTGCATTCTTTAAAAATCATCAAGATTCTCATACCGGTCCTGCAGCATTGCTTTGAAGAACAGGAATGAAGCATGTAACATTGCAGAATGCCGCGCGTCCTTAGCAAGGAGCTCGGAGTACTAGTTGTTATCAACGACGGTGTGCTGTTCAGTTCTGTTGTGACTGAGCTTTCTCAGCCCAAACTGAAGCAAGGAGAAGGAAAATTCCACTCTGTTTAAAACTAGGTTACAGCAGTCAGCTTCTGGCCTCTTCACTCTGCTGCTCTTTCTACCCTCGGTGCTTCCACCTGTTACCCAATTAACACCCTATCATGCTGAACACCTGCACGGAAGCCATGAGCAGGCCGCTTTCCAGCTCCGTCACTGCCACCTCGCTCCCCCAGAGCCCCTGCGCCCACTGCCGGCTCTCCCAGGGTTTGCCTGCAGGAAGGCTTCGGGGTTTGCGGAGCTTGTCCTGGGATGAGAAATTCATGTGGTAATGAACACAAGTCTGTGCAGTGGCTTCTTCTCTCCTGGGTCTTAATCAGGAGAGGATCTTTACATTTCTTTAACTTCGAAAATATACCTCTGTGTGTGTGTGTGTTGGGGGTGGGCAGGGAGGGAGCATGTTGGGTAAGGGAAGGAGACAAGGAGAGGGCCAATAAGAAACAGAAATGAGGGACACCTGGGTGGCTCAGTTGGTGAAGCGTCTGCCTTCCGCTCGGGTCATGATCCCAGAGTCCTGGGATCGAGGCCAGCATCAGGCTCTCTGCTCAGTCGGGAACATGCTTCTTCCTCTACCCCTCCCCCGACTTGTGCTTTCTCTAATAAATAAATAAAACCTTAAGGAAAAAAAAAAGGACACAGAGAAATGATGAGGAGGGGACAGAGGGAGGAAACCAGCTTCCTGATCCGTAGCACGTAGTGAAAAAGCTCAGTGATACCAGCTTTTAAAATCTCCCCTCTCCCCCTCTCCAGGGTACACTGAGGAAGGTGAGCGGTCTGGTAAGGTCACACTGCTCCCATAACTTGGAGTAACCAGCTGTTTCCCAAGGCGCTCCCACGTACCTCATAGAGTGCTGGGCACTCTCCCGTCGAGGTGATCGTCTTCGTTGAGCCACATCTGTATAATCTTGGTGTCCGTGACTTGCACTGACTCCCCCACGAGCTCGCATGCGGGCCAAGGGCTCCTGAACAAGATGCACTCACGCAGTCATTGCCTGTGGACGCTCGCGGACGGAGGGGCGCTGGGAGAAGGGCTTCTTAAATAGACTGCATATGACTCACCTGGGGCCCTTGTTAGACTGTAGATTCTGACTCAGTGCCTCTGGCGTGGAGAGGAGAGTCTGCATTTTAACAAGCTCCCAGGTGGTACCCATGCTGCTGGGCCACACTGCATAGCAAGAGTATAGACCAGTTCCATCCGGAGTCCATTCCAGTTTTGAAGGACCAGAAAGATCAGTGTCGGTGGGCCCAGGGCTTATTTGTGTGTTGAGACCTGAGTCCTGAGTCCAACTCAGAACCTTCCATACTCGTCTAAAGTCACTGACCCTGACTACAAACCAGTTTTTGATCCTTGTCTCATCTTAGTAAGTCTGTTTTATATCTGACACCTCTGAGACCCCAAATCAAGGGGTAGCTAAGTTTTCTAAGGTTCGAAACAGCTACTGTTCTGAATTAAAATTGAACAGAAAATGAAGTTGAAAGACCAGAGTTGAAAGAGAGGCTCTGATATGAATTAGCAAAAAATAGCATACTACATCACCTACCTTAAAGGGCATATAGACAAAGAAAACAATCCCTAAAACCATAAACGGAGATAATACATGTGAGAGAGCCCTGTAAATAGCATTATTTTAAATGAAATGCACAAACGTCTCATCTCTGAAGAATTAAACCAGAGAATAAGAATGTACATATTGCTCTGTGCCAGTCAGGGATGAGGAACAGAGTCTGGGCATCCTGTACAGATCTAAAGGATTTATGCCAACAAATACTGTATTCCCTGATCTAACTATCTGGGACCCGAGTCTGGCAAGTAAGATATATTTATGGGGGCGGGGCGCCTGGGTGGCACAGCGGTTAAGCGTCTGCCTTCGGCTCAGGGCGTGATCCTGGCGTTATGGGATCGAGCCCCACATCGGGCTCCTCTGCTATGAGCCTGCTTCTTCCTCTCCCACTCCCCCTGCTTGTGTTCCCTCTCTCACTGGCTGTCTCTATCTCTGTCGAATAAATAAATAAAATCTTTAAAAAAAAAGATATATTTATGGGGACAATGGGACAGAACAGTTAACCCATATATGAAATGTCTTGGAAATTCTGAACTTGGGATTTCTCTATAATCACACCACCTCTCTGTTCACACGTAGGTTTCCCTGTCATCAAATGGAGCATAGAATTCCCACAACTTCCGAATCCACTCCAAGAAACTTGCTCAGTCAAGGTTATGGAACTCCAGGGAGCTGCAAATTTCGGAGTCTGCCTGCCTCTGCGTGGCTGTTCTGTGAGTCAGATCATGGAATCCGGGAATCTGAGAGCTGGAAGGGTCCTTTGAGATCGTCCTGTCCAAGCCCCTCATTTTCCAGATGAGGAGCGGGCATGGCCAGCCAAGACCACACTGCTGGTGGGTGGAGAGCGAGGGCTGGGATTCGTGGCTCAGTCCCATGGCCCCCTCCACACCGGGTTGCCCGTCACCATTTAGGAACTTGGGGAAACGCAGCAGAAGGGTCTTCCCTCTAGGTCAAAGACTGTGAGTCCAAGCAAAGGACCACCCAGGCACTCAGGCCATTGAATGCGTCACTTTCCACTGAAAAGTTTGTGGTATTGTCAGCAGGAAGGCCAATCGGGTGTTCTGGGGAGCGAGGAAGGGATGGAGAAGGCTAATACAAGAATTTCTCTATGGCGAGGGGCCATCCGCAAGCCCACACTGTTTTCTTGTCTGTGGGCAGTCCTGTGGCCAGGTACTTATCACCGTAAATGTTAGTGGAATAATGAAGTGTTCGTAAGACAATAACAATGCTTGGGGACTTGGGATGGGACTAAAAATAGTTTAAAAAAATTTTTTTTCCTTTTTCCTTCCTTTTTTAGAGAGAGAGCACAACCAGGGGAGGCGGGAGGGGCAGAGGGAGAGGAAGAGAATCTTAAGCAGGCGCCTCGTTGAGTGTGCAGCCCCACGTGGGGCTCGATCTTACGACGCTGAGATCATGACCTGAGCCCAAATCAAGAGTTGGACGCTGCACGAACTGAGCCGCCCAGGTGCCCCGTGATGGAGCTTTTAACTTACCCGAGTGTTTCCGCAGGACGCCTGAGGTTTTGCGGTGCTGGGTCTCCCCGGAACTGACTGTACGACCCTGGGTCAACGATGTCACCTTCCTGAGTTTCAGGTTCAACATCTTTACGGTGCAGACTCCACTTGCTTTGCAGAAGAGGAGGTGTTAAAGTGGGTGACAGAATTTTGACTAGGGTGGACAGCTCCTATAAGGGTAATAAGCTGGCTTCAAGATTGTACTTGACAAGATGAACAGAATCATGAATTAAGCCCCTTTCCTCTCCCCTCCCCCCACTCCCACTGCCCCCCCCCTTTTTTTTTCCTGTTGAGCAACTCAGGGTACTTTGAACTTTGATGTCGTCCTTTTTGTTTCTAGATTCATGCCAGAATGTCAGTGTGAATTTGAAGCTGGAGAAAAAAGAAAGGGCTTTGTTCTGCAGGGCTTAGTCTGGCTGTGAATCTTCAAAACGGACCCCTGTCAACTCCAAATTTCTCGGATTCTGCCATTCAGACAGAAGGTCACGATTGGGATGGACACCCATGTCTCATGCCCGAGGACAAACACACTGCTAGGTAGCCCCAAAGTTTGCTGCTCAGAAGATTCACCCTGGGGAGCTTTGAGAAATCCTGATTCCCAGTCTGCACTCTGTCCCAGTAGATCAGTATGGTTGGGGGGCGGGGAGCCCAGGCATCAGTGTTTCCTGAAGACCCTGGGTGATTTCAATGTCCAGCAAGGTCGTGACTCACCGAGATGGGGGACACACTCATGTCCACGAAGCAAAACAGAACAGGATCTTGGCCTTCCTTTTGCTTTCCTTCGGATTGAGTTTTACAGAGGATGATAAAGGGAAAAAAGCTGCAAAAGGTACCGGTTGGAGAAGTCAGAATGAAGAAGATGGTTAGATCATAGAAGGTATAAAGGAGGAGGGAGGGAAGGGGAAACAGAGGGAGGGAAAAGCTGTCTGTTGCAAGAAGAACGTGGGATGCCATAGAAGGTGGTGGGAGAACCTTGTCACTGAAGGGTATGTAGAATGTGGGTGTGTAGAGGACGTGGCTGCTGCATTGTAGGGACCTCCTGGGGGATAGCTGCGTGTAGGGGGACTCATTCTTTATAACAAATTAAAAGGAGAGAATCCTTTATAAAACACTTCTTAAGTTCTCCAAAAGGAATTTATACACAGATACAATGTATCCTTTTACTACTAGACAAGTAAAATGCTACACGTTAAGTCGGCTTGACTCTGCCCTCCCTGGGGTGGTGTTGTCCAAACCTAGAGAGAAAATGACTCCTTTCTGCTTGGAGGCCCATGCAGCGTCAGCTCGTCTGTTGGGAACCTTCCAGAGAGGGTGATTAGGTGCTCTGTGGAGAGTACGTGAGGTTTCACAGGCTTTCTTCCCGAATGGTTCAGCATCGATGACAATGGGAGGCTCTGAAGCCAGCCAGGCAACCCCCATGTCTGGGTTAGTTGTCTCTCCAATGGCTCCCAAGGCCCCCCTGTTGTAATTGTTCACTTGTCTGTGTCCTCCCTGGATGCATGCTCCTTGAGGGCGGAAATTGCTCGTCTTGGCTGCTCTCAGACTCTCCAGCACCCAGCACGCTCCTGACATTCCACTGCTGAATGCCCATGGGTTGAATGAACGAACGAATACCGCTTTTCTAGATTACAGCTGAGTACGCATGGTTGGGTTACTCACCCTCTCTGAGCTCTAGTTATCTTCGGTTGAAAACTGAGGATAGTAATACATACGTCATGGCGGGGGTGTGTGTGACAACTAGATACGCTTCATGAAAAGTGCCTTTTGAGAGTCTGGCCCAGAACAGGTGTCATGTCTGATCCCTGTCGCCATTCTTGTCCCACCGGTAGGCACGGGATTCTTCTGCCACCCCATTCCCTGCAAACCCACAAGTTTCCATGAGCCCTACTTCAATGGGGCTTCCAAACATTTTCCTTTTAAAATGAATCACAGTGCACACATTTTGACGAAGCTTGGGTCCGAGTTTTCCAAGCATAAAAACATGGCGCGGAAGGCCTGTCATCCGCCATGATCTTTACGATGTTGTCATGTGCTAAGACTGTTGAAGTGCTAATTCGTGTTTCAGTTTTTATGTACTAATCCTGTTCATCCCAAAGAACCAACTTAGAAAAAGTTGTCTGTGTCAATGCAGGGCTGTGTCAGACTGGTTCGTGGACATTGTAAAATATTTATATTTGAGGCTGTTGGGCTCACTGCCACCTTGGTTCTGAAACTCTGGTGCCTACAGGACATGGATCAGCAGTCAAACTTTCTTCTTCTTCTTTTTTTAAAGATTTCTATTTTTTATTTTTATTTGAGAGAGAGAGCATGAGCGGGGAGGGGGCAGGGGCAGAGGGAGAGGGAGAAGTAGACTCCCACTGAGCAGGGAGCCTAATGCCGGACTTGATCCCAGGACCCAGGATCACGACCTGAGCGGAAGGCAGACTCTCAATTGACTGAGCCACCCAGGCACCCAGCAACCTAACCTTCTAAACACGCTTTCTCATGCTCCTTGTCTTGCTAGGATCCATTTCGTGGTTGTTTCTAGGGTTTGATTTAATCTCATGTTTTCTATCAGGAAATTTACCATTCGAGGCAGACATCTTTAGGGTTCCTCTTTCCATCCCAGCTATTCCAAGGAGGAAAATTTCTTTCTCCAAGTCTTGGAGTCGGTGCCAGAAAGTCTGAGTTCCAGGTCTGGTTTTGCACGTGTGGTTATCCCGCAGGACCTCAGGTCTTTCCTCTGTTAAAGGGAAAGATTGGGCTAGAATGATTGGTGTACACACTGTGCTTCCGAAGGCTAAGATGTTCTGTAGAACTTTCAGAGGCCTTTCTAGAGAAAAAGGTGGAAGCTTAGCTCTTTAGGATAAGCAGCAATCTTTCCTCTGCTTTACATATTAAGTAATGATTAACTTTCTCTATCTCTCTTGCCCTCTATTTCCCTGTCCTTCCTTTTAAGAAAAATTATGAGTTTTACAGATAAATAAAGTTCGAAAAACACTGGACTAGGAGAATCTTTGCAGTTCTAACGTTATGTGGTTCTGATTACCCTATATATATCCCAATAATAAAAACCCTAAGAGATCTGACAATTCATAGAGTCCTGAAAATTCATCAGAACAGGAAACTTTCACACCTTCCTTCAGACTCTATTTGCTACTGAGCTCCTCCAAGATGAAGGATATGGATGGACATTTGCATTATAAAATTTCTATTGTTCTTTTTTTTTTTAAGATTTATTTATTTGCTTGAGAGAGAGAGAGAGAGAACACAGGAGTGGGAGGGAGGGGCAGAGAGAGAGAAATCCTCAAGCAGACTCCGTGCTGAGTGTAGAGCCCAGTGCAGGGCTCCATCTCAAAGCCCATAGGATCATGACCTGAGCTGAAACCAAGAGTTGACGCTTAACTTACTGGGCTCCCCAGGCACCCTTCTATTTGTTCTTCTTGTACATTCTCTTGCTCTGGTATATTGCTTTTTTCCCTCCAATGTCATCGCCTTGAAAATAACTAGCTTCACCTATAATTACACAGAGGGACTTGCTTTTTTTTTTTTCAAAAGACAGAACTTACCGTTGTCTTCATATATCTTGGAAGAGCAAAGACAAGACCCCTAAACTGGAAACAGTTTCTGCCTCTTTCTTATGTGGGCTTCTGTTAGAATAACAGAAGAATAACTTGGGACTCCTGTGTTTGGTCCAAATCATAATTGGATTACTTTAATCTCAATGAGATGAAAATGGCAGGACATCGAAATGTAGTGTCAAGAAATCCTCTCCATTCTGGGCACAATTCCTGCTCTCTTTCTGAAGGTGGATGTCTTTGATCACCCAAATGGCTCAGGGCCCCAGAAGAGGTACAATTTGCTTGGTCTTTGAAGGCAGATGACAGAGGACAAGCTGCTATATTTGCAGTCACATCCCTGTCATTATAACCAGGGTCCACCTTGAAGGAGGGAAGTGTTCTGACCCCTTTTATTGTGCTTCTCAGTGTAGAAATTGTAGGCTAATTGTGTTATTCAATGTAAGTCTCTTACGTAATTTGAAGCAGATTTTATAGAGACATCACATCCCAACTTACATTTTAAAAATGTCATTTGGACACTGAGAACCTTCGTTCCTCATTCCTTAACGAAAGCTTCAGAAAACAAGAACATTTAATTTCTGGGCAAAGATGTACTTTTCACGGGAAATTGGCAAAGATGATGTGTTTTTTTTGTCTTTGCTGCAAACCTATAGCTTCTCTTCTGGGAAGACATTCACAGATCCTTCTAGTACTTTACTTAAGAACAGCAGACAATTGTTAGAGTCTGTTAATCTGGCCTGATTCTCATTAGAGTGAAGAACTGTCATAGGTTGATGATGTCAGTGGGTCTTCAAGGGTTCCTTATAATTGGTTTTCCATGGTATTAGAGGGCATGATCATGGAGGGTGCTGGGGAGTCCCTGTAAAATTGTCTAAAAACCCTTCTATGTAATTCAGACTGAAATTGAAACATTACTTAAATGGGGCACCTGGGTGGCTCAGTTGGTTAAGCATCTGCCTTTGGTTCAGGTCATGATCCCAGGGTCCTGGAATCCAGCCCCAAGTCCGGCTCCCCGCTGAGCAGAGAGTCTGCTTCTCCTCCTCCCCCGTCCCTCCATCCACTCATGCTCTCTCTCTTTCTCTCTCTCAAATAAGTAAATAAAATCTTTTTTAAAAAAAGAAACATTACTTAATTTCCATGGTGTGTTATGATTTCATAAACCCTCTGACCAGAAGCCTCATCCGAGGATTCCCTGGGAGTCAGAGCTACCAAAACTTTGAGGAAGGGTCTTGGTAGCCAAGATGATGGGTAATATCTGACAATCATTCTCCCAAACGTAGGGTTTTTTAAAGAATCTTATTTAGGGTCTCTGTTGTGGGAGACTTGTGTCCCCCTAAATTCATATGTTGAAGCCCTGGCTTCCAATACCTAAGAATGTGACCATATTTGGACATAAGTTCATTAAAGAGGTAATTAAGTTAAAAAATGAGGCCATTAGAGTGCTCCTTAATCCAATATGACTGGTATCCTTAAAGAAGATGAAATTTGGACACAGACATGTGCGTACATGGAGGAAAGACCATATGAGGACACAGTGAGAAGGCAGTCACCTGCAAGCCAAGGAGAAAGGCCTTGGAAGAAACCAATCCTGACGACACCTTGATCTTGGACTTCTGGTCTCCAGAACCATGAGAAATACATTTCCATTGTTTAAGACACCCAGGCTGTGGTATTCTGTTACGGCGGCCCTAGCGGACTAAGACAGTCTCTAGTAAGTTCTCAGGCTGTTAGACTTTTTAAATTATAAAAATAAAAAGATCACATAGTAAAGTGTTAAAGACTACATTGAAACAAATTTACCGGACAGTTAATAGCTATTCAATAAATTACAAACATGAAAATGTTATTAGTAGAGATGGCCTGTGTTGTAGTGATCAGAGGTGGCCCTGCGGTAGAGTGGAAAACGCTTGGGTCTTGTGGACATGCAGATTTTAGTCAGAATCCTTTATCAGCACTTCCTACCAATGTGGTTTTGGCCACATTTCTAAACCTTTCTGAATGTTGTGCTTTTCATTTGTGTATTGGGGAAAAATAGTATTTATGTGCAAAGGCTCTGTGAAAATAAAGATCATATAGACGAAACGTGTCATTCTCTTTCTGGCCATAGAACGTACTCAATAATCGATGGACATAGCAATACCTGCAAGGATACCATCCCGAACTGATTCTGGCCAATGCGTCTTGCCAGGATATTCATGAAGCTCTTAGTCAGGAATGTCTGGGAAATGTCTGTTTCGATGTCGGTCAAGGTTCTCCCATTCTCTTCCCCTTTTGGGATCCCTCTTGGATTATCCTTTGTGTGCCCCAGTAGTACCCAACACACTTTAAGCATCAAGTCTGGACACCCCAATGGCAAAGGGTCCTTGGTTATTCACCCTGGAGCTGCTTCAAGTTCACCACCTGGATTTGCATTTCTCTAGAAGTTTCTGTTCTCATTGCATCTCAACCCTCTGAGGATGTTAAGTGAGGGGACTTTTAGAATGTTTGAATTTTGGCAGGAGAAGAACAACTTCCTAGCTCAATTATTCCCCCAGAGACTTCCATCCTACAACTATAAACTCTTTATCCCTACCATTTCTTCCTATGTCCCCCTCTTGAATATCTGTCCCTCTGAAGCAGCTGGGCTTAAGAAATTTAATTTCTCATTACCGTGTTGTGGTTTAACTATTTCATGAGTGGCTACATGGAGAGGCCACAGGAACCTAGAATTGTGTTTCCAGGAGCAAGGGTGGATTTCTGCTGCTCCTTTCATACCTTCTGCTGTAGACACTATTATTTGCATACTCATTATCCAGTCACTTCTTCTCTGCTAATCAATCCCAGTTCTGTTCAAGGCAGACATGTACATAGCCTCAGATAAGACGATCACTTTTCCAGCCTCTCCTGCAGAGATTAGTGGCCAGGGAACACAGTTCTGGGGAATAAAATACAAGTGGAAATCTTTCTTACAGAGTATTTGCTTTCTGTGAGAAAAAGGGATAGATGTGACTATCAGCAGTCTGTTATTTGTCTTCTTCCTGACTTGAAAATTGCTACTATGCCTGAAGCTGGTGTGTCCTTCTTGCCACCCAGAGGCATTGAACAGGAGAGAAAGAGAAGGATCTCAAAGAATTTGACCCTGACACCACCATGCTGAGAAACCAGAGCTAGCAGCCACTCACCTCCAGATTTTTTAAGTCAGAAAGATGAATCTGTATTTTTATGTAACCATTAAAATGGGCGTTTTCTGTTATTTGTAGATGGATGCTTCCTGCACAACACTTCTCTCTTCTGGTCCCCAAGATGACTTCGTAATCATTAAGAATTTACAAGTTGAATGTAAATGGCGTATATATAATTTACCCAATTATGTTTCTTGGACTAGCATTATATTATGAATTGTTAATAAGTGTTCCATAACAAAAGGGTTTGATAGTCAAATGAATCTGAGTAACACTGAGATCAACAAAGTTTAATGGGTTTTCTTGATAAAAGGTCTTCCTTTTTAAAATTAACACTTTAATGTCTTTTTTGAATCTACAAAAGAAGTATATGTGTATATATATGTATATATATTTATATATACATATATATATAAAGATTTTATTTATTTATCAGAGAGAGTGAGCACACAAGCAGAGGGAGCAGCAGAGGAAGAGGGAGAAGCAGGCTCCCCACGGAGGAGGGAGCCTGATGCAGGGCTCGATCCCAGGACCCTGAGATCGTGACCTGAGCTGAAATCAAGAGCCGGACACTTAACTGACTGAGGCACCCGGGAGCCCCTGACTTTGTTCTTTTTAAGACATAATGTTTTCATGACCTAACCTTGAAGTGATATCCCAGATACCATATTCTACTTATCAGATGTCAATCAATAAGTCAAGGCTGCACTCAGGGGGAGGGGATTACATAAGATGTGACTATCCGAGGCAGCAATCCCTGGGGTCATTTTAGAGACTGCCGACCACAAAACACTTTTCTTTTGTTACAGAATATCTACGAACATTTCAGGAGGTAACACTCATAATTTGAGTCACTCATAATTTGAGAAACCATGAAGCAGGGCCATCCTAGGCAGGCCCAGGACTGTAGCATTAACTTTTTGGTTCACTCATTGCCCTATCCAAATCAGCAAGGCAGGGTGACCGGAAATGGTGGACAATGGAAGAAAAGGATGACAGTCTGGTTGGAGGGACCAAAAGCGGATGACACATAAGAAGCACATTGATTGGGAAAAAAATCAACAAATATTCAGCAAATGCCAGCTAGCAGTCTAACATTTTGCCAGGTGCTAAACTTATCAAGGACACATCAACGCCTCTGTAAATAAGTCTCGATATGCTGAGAGGTACCAGCAAGCAGGTTAGGCCACACAGAGAAGTCACCTTGGTAAAGCGGCTTATGAAGACTGTTATAACAGAAGGGTGTAGGGGAAAATGTTACGGGCATGGAAAGTATTCAGCAAGAGGCATTATTCCACCACCCTGGGTAGGAAGTAATTTCTGTGCAGAAAAGAGCCTATTAACCTGGCTGAAGCAGGGAGTCTGTAGAAGAAAGGAGGCTCTGCTGGGGCTGACAGAGGGGCTTGAAAGCCTCGCACAATTGATATTCTAAGCAAAGGGAGCCGGCTCAGTCCGAGGCACTGGGGACCTGACCTCCCCAGGCGTGGAGCAGGGCATCGCCTTTGGCTCTCAGAATAACAGATCACCTGAGCCACCTGTCCTGCTTCAAATGGATGCTTTGAAACATTTCATTATTTTCTATATTTAGCGAAGTGATACAGGTCTGTAGTTAAAGTCAAATGATTTGAAAAATGTTATGTTAAAAGACCAGCTCTGACTCGAAAGAAAGAAAAAAAGAAAGAAAGAAAGAAAGAAAGAGAGAGAGAAAAAAAGACTGGCTGTCCAGACACGCAGCTCCTTGAACTCTGTCAGCTGATGCTTAAGTTATTTACATCCTTCTTTCTTTTTTTTTTTTAAGATTTTATTTATTTATTGATAGAGCGAGAGACAGCCAGCGAGAGAGGGAACACAAGCAGGGGGAGTGGGAGAGGAAGAAGCAGGCTCCCAGGGGAGGAGCCCGATGTGCAGCTCGATCCCAGAGCACCGGGATCATGCCCTGAGCCGAAGGCAGACACACAAGGACTGAGCCACCCAGGCGCCCCTACATCCTTATTTCTAAGTCATATGCTTATCCGGCTATTTCTTGATATAGCACTTTTACATAGTATCCATTCACTTCCCTAAATGTTTGACAGAATATTCCCCTGTCAAGCCTTTACAGTCAGCTTCATTTCTAAAAGATATTTTTGCTGGGTATGGAACTCGGGGAGCTCTTTCAGAAGTATTTACATAGTTTGCACTGTCTTAGAGCCATCAGTTTAAACACTTCACACCTGCTGGGTTTGCTCATGGCATTTTATGTCTTCCACAAATTTCTTCTACTTCTTCTTACAAAATGACTCCATTCTTAATTATCTTAAATGAGGATACTGGAGCCATTCTCCAAAGAGTTTTAAGTGTTGAGGTCTGGAAAATGTGAATGGGGTCTTTGAGCCACCTATGTGAGATGGCGATCATTAGGAAAAGGGGAGTTCTCCCCTCTCCCCTTTTCCTAGTGGGAGGGGGATGGTACTTGTGGGGTCAGAAGTGGACAATGGGAAGAAGCCAAGGAAAGTATTCAGGATTAGAACCCCAGAAGTGGTGTAGCATCCTGGAAAGAACCTGAGCAGAGATGAGTACACCAAGCCTATTGTGTCCCCATCTGGGCTCTTCCGTGAAATACTCTGGGGCTTGGGTCGTCCACTTCATATCTTCAGGAGTTGGCAGCGTGACTTGGAGAATATGGGATTTGGCCCAGAGGAAGTCTGTGCACCATCCCTCCTCCACCATTCTGCAGTTCTACAATTAGAGGATTATATAACTCTAGGAGGGGAAGGTTATTATTAGTCATTTTCACATTATTGTGAATTAATTCATTGAGCTTGCTTTCTCAGGAACTGGCATAGCCCGACATTGAAGAGAAATGAGTTTTGATTAGAAGGCAGGAATAGAGGATGTAATTTGGAAGCGTGAGGGGGCTGCGTAGGTTAAGGAGAAGTTAGATTGAGGATGAAGGCCCATGAGAGGGCACTGATGAGATTCTGTTAGCTTCGTTTTACACATGAGAAGGTCAAGAAACCCAGATTTGCCAAATTCCAAAGTGTAGAAGAGAGGTCCTCTGGGAAATGAAAGAAAAAGGCAGAAAGAGGGGAAAAGGATGAAAATTTTCTTAGTCCAAATGGAAGTAAGAGGAAACACAGTGCCTTGTTTTTTCCTTCGTGTACGCCCAGAGAGGTCCCTGGGTCCTTTCCTGGGCTCTGTGCTCCTGGCTTAGGACAAGGAGGCGATGGCTTTCACAAGACGCTCTCAGGACAGCTTGGGACTTCTGATGCAGTCAGTTCCTGCTACAGCAAAACATTTGAGGGAGAATAGAGGATAGACTCAGGTTTTCTGAAATGGGGGATTTTAGGGAAAGTGGACCACCTACGATGATTAGGAGTCTCCTGCCCTAGGTTGATGCTTTGGTTTTTAGTGTGCATGAGTGGAACTGCAAGATGGCAAGTTCAGAGCCTGAGTAAGTCCTCACTGGCCCAGCATTCAGACAAGCCTAGGACTGGCTGTGGATGAATATACTGACCACTGGGTTCAGGTTGAACACCTGCATCAGGTACCGGTGGCCACAGAAGAGTGGTGGGGGCCGTGGCCTTGGACACCGTCTCAAGCGTAAATAGGAAGGTCTTGTTTGCATAAATCTGGAACGAAACAGTTCACACCACTAGGTGGCAGTATGGTGTTCCCCTTTGTTTCTCCTAAGTGGCTGCATTTTCCTCGACCTAAGGAATTATATTCTTGACAATCAACCCAGGTGCCCTTTCCTTCCTCCCCCCTTGCCTTATGTCCCTGTCCCTACACATTCTGAGCCTCAGCTGTGTGTGTGTGTGTGTGTGTGTGTGTGTGTGTGGTGGTAGTAGATCAGAAGCATAAACGTTTAGGTTCCATCCCGTCCCTCCCTGGCTCACATCGTCTTTCTGTATCTCTGCAACAGCTCTGTGAGCTCTTTGTTTTATTAATAGAGATTTATAATGAAATTTAAAAAAAATAGAGAGCAAGCCTCAACATAACACTGGAAGGGAAGTTCATTTCTAGGCTGAGATGTAAAAAACTTCTGGTGAAAATATTTGTGGGGGGAAATCCTAAAAAGAGGAAATAAGATAGTATTCAAAAGATAAACTGGTGATTTTTGCCAAGGGCAAGCAGGCAAAGTAGCCGAGGTGGAGCTTCCGGAGGTTAAGTGTAGAGCTGCTCTGCCATCTGGTGGTCAGAGTTGCACCTGCAGTTTGTAATCTTAATTCTTCAGTTCCAGACTTTTAGATTTTTACGAATTATAAAACAAGAAACAAAAAAATCAAACAAAAAAACCCTTCCCTACAAAAATATTGAACAAATAAATAAAACCAATGCATGGTTGCCAACATTTTATTTTGCCAAGTAATATTTTTAAAAAATCTATCATCTGATTACTATCATCTTACTTACATGACTTACAATAAGTAATGCAGTATGTCCCCACCCGAAAAGTGTTTTTGTTTTCTCAAAAAAAAAAGGACAGACCTTTTAATTAAATATTTAGATTAATGGAAATGTCAGTACCTTTTTTGTTGTTTTATAATTTTGTTACAAAGGGGTGAACATTTTATCAGGCTTCTGGTCTAAGGATTAATGTTTGAGAATCATTGGTCTAAAACACTTCATACAATTACTTGAAATCATTTATAATAATATAAATACTATATTATCACTGAAATATTTTCACATAGAGACTTGGAGTTAAACCACCAAATTCAAAATTGTCTTTAGTGGCTATTTTTAACCAAAAAAAAAAAATTGTCATTAATTCACAGTTTCTGAGTCTTTGAGATTCCTGTGGGTTTCTCACATTTGTGCCATCTTTTCATGGTTTAGGAGTAAATTGCCTCCATCTAGTATTATCACAGTAATTTACTGGTGGTAACATATTATTTCTCTGGTGCACTTGTCTCTAAGTTTTGATTGTGAAAATCGTGTTCGAGTACCTACCAATTGTTATATGTGTATTTATTTAGTGAAGTTCATAGGGTGGTGCTATGCACAGTGTATCTGATAAGGCATCCACCAGACAGAGAATGTTAAAGAATATGAAATGAAAAATATAGGCAGAAGTTCCCATTCCACCCCCAAATCCTCTTGTGCTCCCTGATAAGCTCCATCCGCTCAGCTTATACTGTTCTCTTGTCACTCCTCTGCTCAAAACTCATTAATAGCTTCCCTGCGTCGAGATCTAATTCTGCAACATGCATTTCAAACCTTCGACAACCTTCTACCTAAATCAGTCCCGACCTAAATAAGCGTCTGGCCCAACTTTGGTGTTGTCAGATGTCCAGCCCCCTCAGGTCCAGTCCTGACCCACCTCCCTCACCTCTCCCATATGGTCACATCTTCCTTCAAGATTCTGTTCCGCTGCCCCCTCGGCTGCGGCTGGGGGGGGGGGGGGGACTTCCTGAGTTCCCAAAGATCTCTTGGGATCTCTCCTTTGAATTGGGATGGGCTTTTTGGTCAACATTGTTACTTGAGGAAAAGCAGGCAAAACAGAGAGGATGAAGTAATATGAGATATGAAACATAACAAGTTGGAAAAGAGGTGGTAAAATAATCTCCATTGGGGTAAAGAAATGTTTGTTCGCTTTGAAATTCCAAGAAAATCCACAGAAAAAATTGTTAGAGATAATAAGAACATTTAGTAAGGTGGCTGGATATTAACTGTATGTCATCTGCGATTTTCTTATATGCCCTTGGTAATTATTTAGAAATGTGAGATCATCTCAATCGCAATATAACCCCCAAACTGAACTCTCCCAGAATAAAATTGACCAGCTGCGTGCAAGACCCATTTGAAAACAACTATAAAATGTTTACCGAAAGAGAATATTTAAGATGTGGGCTCTGAACCATATTTCTTGGGTTTGAGACGCATCGCAACTGCTACCTCACCCCAGCAGAAACTACCCTTCCTGGTGGTTTTCCAATTTGTTGATTAAGAGTTTCTTTTTCTTGGGGCGCCTGGGTGGCACAGCGGTTAAGCGTCTGCCTTCAGCTCAGGGCGTGATCCCGGTGTTCTGGGATCGAGCCCCACATCAGGCTCCTCCGCTATGAGCCTGCTTCTTCCTCTCCCACTCCCCCTGCTTGTGTTCCTTCTCTCGCTGGCTGTCTGTATCTCTGTCAAATAAATAAAATCTTTAAAAAAAAAAAAAGAGTTTCTTTTTCTTATTCTAGAATGTTAACCCAGGATCAAGTAGAGCCCCTCTGATAATTTGGTTTGGTGAGAAGTAGAAAGAGCCTTGATGGTTGACACGGTGCCCCGGTGCCCCGACACACAGCATCACCAGGGCCACTGAGGGGCGCCCCCTGGGGCCTGGCCAGCGCTCTCTCCCACCTGTCGCACAGAAATACTATCACGGGCTTACCGAGGGCCTGACACGGCAGCATGCTGGGTATACGAAGATGCGCAGGAGACAGTCCTTCCTCCTGTGGGAGCTGATGGGTTTGTGACTGGGGCTGGTAAACCAGTTGCTGTAAAATATTTGTGATCCAGACCAGACTGTTCGCTAAGTGTTCTGAGCCCACAGAGTAAGGACTTCTAGCTTGTCTGGAGGCAGGGCAGGTGGATCTTGAAGTTTGAGTGGTGTTGTCAAGGGAAGGGAGAGGTCAGTGGGAAGGCATTCCCAGGAGAGGAATCGTGTGCGTTGAAGCACACTGGCTTCTGGCACATTCAGGCTCGGAAGCAACTGGGTATGGCTAACTTGTTGTGTAGTGCGGTGGGCGTGCGGGTGTGTGTGGGGGCGGGTGGCGCAAGATGACGCTGGAAAGGTAGTTTGAAGTAAGCATGGGAAAGGCCTTAGGATTCTACAGGTCTTAGAAACTTCTAGGGGGTTTTGATTTTGAACACATTTGTTTCACATTTATATGCAGCTACCTAATTCAGGGCATGGGTATACAGAACCCGCCATCTGGGCTGAAGGAGAAGAGAGGAATCATTTGGCAAAGATGCGTCAGACTCGAAAATAAAGTTGGTTAATTCTCCAACACTGGTGGAAACAGGTAAGATGTTGTATTGTGTGGTACTCTGACGTGTATGGGATGCCGAGTGTGGTAGCGAGCCTTAAAAGGGAAGGGTCGAGGAAGCCTCCTCTTGTGTATGGCTCTGCTATGTTCATGAGATAGTCGGGTAACGAGGCCCTCAGAGCGGCCTGGGCACACACCCGAGCTGACTGGCCACCGGGAAGACCAGTGCATGGATTTCAATACAAAGACCTCACCGCACACACAGATTCATCTCCCGGTTCAAACTCCCTCAGGATAAACTCGCCTGTTGCAGTGGGAATGGAGCTCAGGATACAAACCCAGGTGTGCAAAGCATATCAGATTTCTTAATTTCCTTGAAATCAAATTGCATCTGACTCGAAATCTCCAATCAGCTTGCAGGCAGGAGGTTAAACCTCACTCACTCTTGGAGTTCCTCTCTCCAAAACATGCAAAGGTCCAAAGGTCGGCCAGCGCTCAACACTGGGGAGGCCCTTCTGGTAGATGGTTGTCTGCTGAGTGGCCAGAGTCTCTGTGAGTTTGTCCTTTCCTGACCTTCACCCTGCTGTTGCCATACTGCATACAGGACACAGGAGGACAAGCTTCCAAGGCTTCCAAATCCGCCGCTTGAAGTCCATCTGCTCTAGGTATACTGCACTGGAAGCACAGTAAGAGAAGCATCCGATACAGAGTAGGAGATCAGAGAAGGCTTCTCGGAGGAAGGGCTCTTTCTGTCAAAGCATTCTGCTTCATTTGTTATTCTTCTTCTCGTGAACCTTCTGGTTGGATAATTTTTTACTTTTCTCCTCCTCATCCTGCCACACCTGGTCTGGTCCCTCTAGAATGGCTTTGCTTGTCATCTCGTTGTCTTTCCTACAGAGACCCAATAACCACCTAAGCAATGCAAAATAATACAATTTTCAATAGTAAGAAGTGTTATGAAGGGGTTAGGAAGGAGGTTAAGTATCGGTTCTTTTTTTAAGGCTCTCTGAGTGTATGATCTTCTTTTTATTGGTCTCAAGTAGCCATCTGCCTAGAAGTAGATCAGGGTTCTTTTTTTTTTTTTAAGATTTTATTTATTTACTTATTTATTTATTTTAGAGAGAATACGTGAGCAGGGGGAGGGGCAGAGGGAGAAGGACAGAGGAGCTCAAGACTCCATGCTGAGCACAGAGCCCAACGTGGGGCTCTATCTCAGGACCCTGAGACCATGACCTGAGCTGAAACCAAGAGTTGGACTCTTAACTGAATGAGCCACCCAGGGGCCCCAGATCAGAATTCTTATACACGGAACACAAGGGAGAAGAAGTGAGTGAGGGAGGAAGAAGAGAAAAGCAGACTCCACCTTTCATTTTCTCCCTCCCTCCTGAGGTCGAGACATTCAAGAATCTCAGAGTCTTTGCTTCCACTCTGTGGTCTAGCAAGCCACTCCCTGCCCCCTCTCCACATTTGTTCGGATGCCGCTGCACAGCAGAGCTGGAGGCAGACAGGGGACTGGGCAATCCGAGGGCACAGGTGTTCAGTTTTCCTTATAGAGATGAAATATTCCCCAGAGGGACAATTTAGATTACTGTACTGAGTTCCACTGAATCTAGACAGACTCGCCTTCCTTCTTAACCATTGGGTGGCGGCTGATGAGGAACGCTGGACCCAGTAAGACACAAAATAAATAAGCTTCATTTTGTCTCACATGTGAGTATATTGTGAGTAGATTTCCAACCTGGTATGCCATACAGAAGAGGGTTACGGGATAGAGGGAAGGGATTTTAGAGGCTGTAGCACAAAGGCAGAGACAAGAAAGTCTGGCGTATGTTTGGAGGATAGTGTGCAATCCACTTGGCTGAAATGTTGGATCTAGGTGGGGCAACAATGGAACGTGGATCCAGAACGTTGGGGCTCATTTACACAGTGGAGTGAGGATTTGTGGGTATACCAGTGAGACACAAGCTTTCATTACCAGAGATTGAGAAGAGAGGGTGCTATTATGGGACAGCCACCCACCAATTAGGTCGAATATTTGGACATTTTTGACATACAAAAATAGTGTTCTTATATGGTTCTACCTATCATATAAGGTAACAATCTTGAGTTCCTGTGACATGAAGGCTCGTCTTCATTTGTGGGCTCAGGACCCACCAGCAGGAACCTCCTAATGGACCAGTCTTCATGAAACTGATTCTTTGATTATCTGTCCCACCGTTTACTAGTCCCCTTAGTTATCTTCTCATAGACACGTATTTCTTCATTTATTTTTCTCTCCAGGATATCATGGAAAGTCACTGTCAAATGCCTTGATAAAACCTGTTTTCAGGGCAGGTACCCTGTGAATGCAAAGAACAGGGTTAATCTGACATGACATGCTCTTGGTGAACCAGTTCTATTTCTGACTGACCACCGTTTCTTCCTGTCATATTTCTAAATAGCTCTGAGAAAATTCATTGTCCAGTCTCAGCTATAGCATCGAGCCAGCCTGAGGATTTCAGGCTATACCTCAGTTTCTAGAAATTCTCCCATTTTCTACACAGGAATATTTTATCATGTTTAAATTTATATGACATATAAATACATAAAAATATATAAAATACATGTATATGTAATATATAAATATAAAAAATATATATAACTGAGCCTCGAAACTTTTCAGAGTTCATGATTTCATAGTATGAACTTTGAGGAGAACTGATGTACTTCTCAGACACTCAATTTCAAGAAGAAAAATATGTATTATTTATTTTTTAAGTAGGAGACTTTTTAAAAGTTTTATTTATTTTTCTGGGGGCTGACAGGGGGAGGGTCGGAGGGAGAGGAAGAGGGAGAGAAACAGACTTCCTGATGAGCGAGGACCTCCATCTCAGGACCCTGAGATCATGACCTGAGCCGAAATCAAGATTCGGACGCTTAACCCACTGAGCCAGGCAGGCACCCCCTTAATTGTGAGATTTTTAAGGAAGGAATTGATCTTGTAAGGGCCAAGGTTAGGCTGTCCCAAAATGTACCACTTTGGCATCCTGATTATTTTAAATAAAAGTTACTTAGGAAACAACCAGGGCAAGGAATCTCAGACCCTCCTCTGACTGCCTTGAAAGCAGGAAATAAATCTCCCATTTGAAATGCGCCCTCCCTGTACTAAGAAATAAAAAGACATCCATATCACCTGAGACTGGGACTTGAAAACAGACAAAGGTGTAGAAACAAACCTTGTTACTTTTTTTTCTAATTTACTGTCTCCGCTCACATTCCGCTTAAGAATTCCTTGCTAATTAAAGCTCCCAAATGCCTATTTTCTTTATACTGTCAATTCCTCCCCAGTTTATTATCTCTTTGTCTAAAAAATATAAAAACTGCCTGCTTTGGTCGTTTCTTTAGGTCTCAATTTCACTACTGGGCCTCCTTGTGCGTGTAATTAAACCTAGTATTTTTCCCCTCCTGTTCATCTGTTTTGTGTAAATTTAATTCCTAATCCAGCTGGAAGGCCTCACCTTAGTTGCATCCTAACCAAATATCAGAACTGTGGTATACTGTGAGCTTGTAATAATTACAATCTCCAGGTGATGATATTGTGGAAGATTCCAAAATGCAGCGAGCATTGCAATGAGAGTCATTCAAAACCGCGTCTGGGGGATACTGAGGAAGCAGGGTCTATGCACCCGCCCTGTTTCACTTCTCAGGACACGGTGAACTTTTGACTTTAATCAATTGCATCTCGTCAATTGCACATCCACCGCCTCCTGGAAAATAATCCCCGTTCAGGTTCTGTCCTCACTCATTTCTGAGGGGAGGATTCTGTCTTCACCCGTTCTGAGGTGGGAGATTCCGGTTTCAGCTTCTTGGTGAGTACTCAGTTATGGGAAATAATTCTTCTACGGGGATTTCCTGGAATTCCTGCAGGATGTAGGTTGAAGGAATATGGCCCTTCTTGCTGTAAAATTTTGGCTCCGTTGGACACACGTCACCTGAGATGAGTTATAACTCCATTTGCCAAAATGGGACGTTTTTGATACCCCCAAATTAGTTTACTTGCACACATAATTGGAAAAAGGTTATGAGACCAAACAAAATGAGGGAACAGCTTATTTTACCCGGTATCTGGAGGCCTCCAAAAGAAACACTACAAAGTTCTGCTTTCCTTTGGGCGGGAACCCCAAACTTGAAGAAACTGAATTAGCTAAGAAATCTAGAAACATTGGCTGAAGCCTCTCAACTCCTTCCACCTCCTTTTTTTTTTTTTTTTAAAGATTTTTATTTATTTATTTGACAGAGATAGAGACAGCCAGCGAGAGAGGGAGCACAGCAGGGGGAGTGGGAGAGGAAGAAGCAGGCTCCCAGCGGAGGAGCCTGATGTGGGACTCGATCCCATAACGCCAGGATCACGCCCTGAGCTGAAGGCAGGCGCTTAACCGCTGTGCCACCCAGGCGCCCCTCTTCCACCTCCTTCTGCTCACCCCTTCCTCCCCCCACCGCTCTTCCTACCCCTTCCCTACCACCTCCTTCTCTGTAGCCTTCCTTAACTAAACAGCCCTCCCCTCCTGAGACCTTGACAGCCTTTGGATCCTGCAGGACCCCATTTAAGGTTATACGTGGGGAGGCAGGAGCTGCACAAACTTCCTTCAGTCCCTGGTCAAAACCTAAACTATGGGCCATAGCTAAACAATTTGCCAAAGCTACCAAAGACCCTTGCAAATTGTGGAGGAATTTAACACTGCGATTCAAACATATGACCCTGGTTTCTCTGGTTTATATCAACTAATTATAAAGCTAGGAGGTGAAGGCCAAGCAAGAAACTGGATGGAACTAGCTCACTGATAGAACTCACTAGAAGATTTCTGCAAGCAGACAGCCCTTAAACTGGGGAAAAGACTGTGAAACTATTCCTAAGGCTTTCTTCCCCAAATCCTTAGATTGGGAAAAGATTCAACAAGATACTTAAAGTCCTGATGAATCTGTTCTTGGTTATTGTAACTAACCAGAGAGAGTTTTTGCCGAACAATCTGGCCTTTTTGCCACCCATCGAGCCAGCTATATGATGATGATTATTTTTTAAAGATTTTATTTATTTGAGAGAGAGCAAGCATGCAAGCGGGGGAAGGAGCACAGGGTGAGGGATAAGCAGACTCCCTGCTGACGCTCTAGTCCAGTGGGGCTCAGTCTCAGGACCCTGAGATCGTGACCTGAGCTGAAACCCTCTTCCTTTCACAACCCCTCCCCAAGCTTGCCAACTTAATGAAACTTCTGGGCACCCTCCCCAAACTGACCCCCGGCTTGAGCTTGCTTCCTCCTCATTGCCTGCTAATGAAACTATCCTATCAACATGTCTGGTTTGCTCGGTGCACCTCGGGATATATTTTTATCTGTGGATATGATCACCATTCTTGGGCTTATGAATGTCTTAATAATTGGAGAGGCTTCGGTGGCCCATGTTTTGGGAGACACTTAACATCTCCCTTAATTTATTCTCAAAATGGTTGTAGCCACTACTCCTGAATTTCACTTGAGAAGAAAAAGGGCCTTATCAATAGAGGATTACCCTGATAAGGGCCCTTCCGAATATGAAGATGACAGCTGTGGCCACAGTGAAGGCTGCGACCTTCCTGCCCGATATTCTAGAGGTCAACTTCACCGATACCTTAGAATTGTAGGTTCGTGGCTTGGAGTAGGCCAACCATCCCAGCAATGAATTGGATACATGATCATGAAATTGATCCCCCGTGCTTTCCTTCCAGGAAGATCTTGATCAAAAGGGGGAACTGTGAAAGAAGATTCCAAAGAGCAGCAAGCATTGCTAAGAGAGTTATTCAAAATGGGGTGGGAAAGATATTGAGGAAGCAAGTTCTATGCCTGTCCCTGCTTCAGTTCTCAGCACTTTGGTCAATTACAGCTTGTCAATCAGTTGGCAATTGAATACAGCTTTAGACTGAATAATGACACACCTGTTACTAAATAGCCAGCCTGTAGTAGGTAGTTTAACTGCCGGCACCAATCATCATTCTTCCCAAACAACTTATGTAACCTTTGGTTTTTGCCTCTATCAAGCTTGCACTACCTGCTTGGCAATTCTAAGCATGCTTTGGATTGGTCAACTCTGTGTCTCTGAGAGTGCAATCCCTGAGACCCCAAAAAATGCCTTCGTTGCTCTACAGCCCCATCGTCTTTTGGGTCAACAATGTCTTTTTAAAATGAATTGTTACCGTTTAACATGAATCTTGGTGATACATTTTAGTTATTCAGACAAAAACAATGATAGGACTGATGGCTTTAAAATGCATGGAAATGGATTCTGAGTCTTGCATGAAATACGTTTTTTTAATGTCCTCAATACTTGGGGGTGGAGGGAGATTGGTAGGACACATCGAATGTCAAGGTTTGGAGTGATGGTTGGAAAATCACCCCTAATAGAATTTCAGGAATACTAAGGCTCCATTATACACACTTATGGCTGTGAGTTATGGAGCAATGAGAAGTAACATATCAAGATGGGGAAAACCGAGTTGTATAGGAGTGAATAGATACATCATTGAATATTATCTCGTAAGTTGAGGGGCTTAGTGCAGAGAGCCCAGGCTAGGGAGTCAGAAGTCTCAGGCTTAAGTTCTGGCTGTCTTACCAGCTCAGTGTCCTTAAACAAATTATTTAATCTCTGTGTGCCGTGGGTCACCTATAAAATTTAGGTACAAGTTTTTCCCCTGCCTACCTCCTGAGTGGGTGATTATTAGTACTACATGGAATAATGTATTTTCAAGCATTTTTTAAAAAGGCTTTATTTATTTATCAGAAAGAGAGAGCACAAGGAGGGGGAGCAGCAGGCAGAGGGAGAAGCAGGCTCCCCGCTGAGCAGGGAGACTGATGGCGGACTCGATCCCAGGACCCTGAGCACCGAAGGCAGACGCTTAACCGACTGAGCCACCCAGCTGTCTTTATTTTTAAGCATTTCTAAACATCAGGATGCTATGGACTAAAACGAGACTTTATTTTTATATTTTAAGTTACGTGTTTGGAAAAGCATCAACCAGCACCCTTCTGGGCTTCTTTTTTTTAGGTGGCCAGGAAACTTAAATCTTAAAGGTTGTACGTATAGAATTAGGAAATTAAATCTGTTCCAAAAAATCACATTTCATCACAAAGTCCCATCAATAGTACTGTGGCAAAGCACTGTGTATCACAATAGCCTTGTCTGTAAATGTATATAGTTTCTTACACGTTTTTCTCTTTTCTTCTACAGCACCAGTTCTTCAAGTGTGGTCCCTGGTATAACAGCATCACCTGGGGATTTGTTAGAAATGCAAATTCTTGTATCCAGACTAACCATTTTCGACATTTTGGGAGTTTCTTTCTATGTTTTAACAAGCTCTCTAGGTAATTCGGCTGCATGCTAAAATTTGAGAATAATTATTTTAGAGAAATCTGAAATTATGGGATATGGGCTCCTAAACAAATGTAATCTTTAATGATCTCAAGTAGAAATTACTAACTGCCCACCACTTTCTATTTGATTCTTTCTGTTTAGTTTTCTGACACGTGGATTATCACCTTCATTTTATAAATGAAGAAATTAAAGTTCAGAAACGCAATTCCAAATCCAGGGCTCTGTCCACTATCCTAAGATTTGTAAAATACAAAGAATATCTAATTAACAAAGGTCATGCCAATGTGGTTAAAAAAAAGTATTTGTTGTCGCTGTTTTCATTGGAAGCAAAATGTATGCACGGTTGTAAGTTTTGGGGTCTGTCACTATTATTGGGATTGGTTGAGTTTTTGTTTTTGTTTCTTGCCTTGACTTCGTAATAAACTGACTGGCACATTTAATTAACAAAACCTGTCCTGTGAAAGGTGCAAAGACAATTAAAGTTGACAAGTTAATACACTTGAATACTGGAAAGATGAATGGAAACTTGTATATGAATAAATCTATTTTTAAAGTAGGCTCCAGAGCCCAACATGGAGCTTGAACTCGCAACCCTGAGATCAAGACCAGAGCTGAGATCAAGAGGCACTTAACCAGCTGAGCCACCCAGGCACCCTGGGAAGCTCTGTTCTAAACAGTAGTTTCCTGAGAAATAATAATAATTTTCTGTAGTTCGAGGATACCATTGTCAAACAAGCTTGAGAACACCTGCCTTTAACAGGTGGATTTAAATAAAGTCGAACAGGAATCCTAGCCTGTGTTGTAAAGCTCTGATAGGAGGTTATAGGAGGGAGTAGTGTTTCTCAGATACGAGGTCACTTTAAGGTCTAAGACTCTGTGTTTCTCTAACTTATAAGAAAAATACCCATAGAGATAAATTAGCGTACCTTTCCAATTCCACCTTTTGTTCGTTTTGATAGATGGTGCAGCGTAATTTGATGACATAGCAACTCTATCAAGGCCCCGGATGTCATGCTGGACAGAGACCATCCCATTTATCTCACAAAGGAGTTATCAACACTGCTGTTCTACAGGTATGTAAATGGCAGCACAGAGATGTTAATTAACTGGCTCAAGATGACACAGATTACAACCAGAGTTGGGCTTCAAATCCAGGCAGCCTGGAGCTTTAGAGTCTGCGGTCACATCCCTATTCTATGTGCCTCTGCAGATTGTGTGACTCCAAAGCCTGGGGCGTGTGATAACTTGTAAAGAAAAGTAAATAACAACGAAAAGGTCTTTCTTCCTTTCTTCCTTTCCTTTCCTTTTTAACAAAAAGGTCTTAAGAGATTTAAAAGCATTCGATTTTTATTTAGCGTATAAACTATATTTTAAAAGTGCTGTGGAGTTTTTGAATAGTTAATGCACTCATACGGTTTGAGAATCGAAACATAGAAAGGAGGTGTTTGGTGCAAAGTCTTTTCCCACCTCTGTCCTCCAGCTATCCAGTTCCCCTTTCTGGAAGCAAACAATGTTATCAGTCTCTTGTGTATCGTTTCTCAGACGTTTTAGTAAAGGCCTGTATGTGTATGTTTATATACATTTCCTCTTCCTGCTTTTTCAGACAAATAGTGGGAGATGACAAATATTGTTTTGCACCGTGTGTGTTTAATTAACGATATATCTTGAGAACAATTCCGCGACCATACCCAAAGGCTTCCTCACCGTCTGACGGATGTGTGTACAATGGTAGAACCACTTCTCTATTGCTGGGCTGTTTGTTTGCAATATTTTGCTATTTCGAAACTACTATAATCTATACGTTTGTATTTTGCATGTTCAGAAGTGAGTATGTAGAGCAAATTACGTTCTCAGGAGTGTTTTTCAGTTTTCCTCATCAGTTATACACAAGTCTGGCTTCTTGGGTATTTGAGTTATGCTCTCAAGTATTTTAGCTTTCTGTTGCTACTCCTTCAGCATAACTTCTAATGTTTGTATTTCCGGGTGCTATTCTGACCTGTATTACTCTCAACAGTTCTATTTTTTTAAAAATATTTTTATTTATTTGAGAGAGAGAGAGAGAGAGAGAGAGAACGAGCCTGGGAAGAGAGGCAGAGGGAGAGGGAGAGGCAGACTCCCCCGCTGAGCAGGGAGCCTCACATGGGGCTCGATCCCAGGACCCTGGGATCATGACCTGAGCCGAAGGCAGACGCTTAACCGACTGAGCCCCCCAGGTGCCCCACTATGGTGGTTTTGAAAAGATGTTTATAAATGTTTGGCACTCTCTCAAAGTGGTAGAGTCTATGTCACTTCTCCTTGAGCTTGGATAGGGCTTTAGCGCTGTCAGTCACCACAGACCACTGCAACACCGACTCTGTTGGTTTCCCCTGGAAGGTTAGAAAGGGCCAGGCCTGTTCTCTCCCCTAGGGCACTTGCTTTGAGGACCTTCAGCTGCCACTTAAAAAGTCTAGCTCCCCTAAGGTCTCTACCTGGAGGTCTCTGAGAGATGCCTAAGGAACATGCCAGGGGTTTCCGTGTTCACGGGCTAGAGAAGGCCCAGTCCCAGACATGTCTGACCACATCCGGGACAGACTTTAGCAACCTGCCTAGTGCAGCCCGGGCAGCCCCTGGATTTGTGAGCAGCGTAAGTAATCGTTATGGTGTTAAAACCTCTGTGTTTTACCGTTTTTTACAGCAATAGATAACCAGAACACTGGCTTTTTAGTAAAGGTAGATGTACCTTTATCACATTATGGAAGAATCCACCTATTCCTAATTAGTTATTTAAATAAAAAATGAACATTATATTTTGACTCATGAAGCAGCTATGAAGATATATGATTTTTCTTCTTAGAGATACTGTAATAATAAATTAGTAGATTCCTGATACTAGGCTATTCTTGCATTTCTGAAATAAAGCCCACTTGGCCATAATTTTATATGTAGCTAACTCCTGTTTGATACGATTTTATGTAGAATTATTTGTGTTGATATTAATGAGTGAATTGGTATAGTGGCTTTCTCATTTTTTGTGCTATTTTGATTGGGTGTTGATTTCAGCAGGGGTAGACCTCAGTCTTAAGAATTCTGAAGCTTATACAATTTGGGAGGCACTCTAAAAAAAAGAATAGAAAATTACAAACATAAGTGTTGGGCCCGGGCTGTGGAAGGAGCCCTTGCTGGTGAGGGGGTCTGAAACGTAAGCCTCTATAGCCTCATTTTGTGTCTGTCGCCAGGTGTCAGTGTTATTCTTACTTTATAAAAATTTTGGAAGCCTGTCTTCTTTCTTTTTGGGCTGGAGTAGTATGAAGAATATTTCAAATCACAAAAAGAAACACCCACATCACTTACTATCATCATCGTACAAAGCCCTTTTATCTTTTATGTCCTATTATGGTCCTTGTCTTTACAGAGGCTTTTTTTTTAAAGTAGTTTATTCATTTATTCATTCATCAACCATTTACTGAATGCTTACCGCGTTAAGGACAGTGCACCAGGGACCATGGGCTTAGTGGTTAAAGACAGCAGAGACAGTGACAGACAGACATGCTCACACTTATGACACAGTAGGACAAGTGCTCCCTCCCAGGGAAGTGGAGGGCCCCACGGAGGTCCATGTGAGTGCACCTAACGCAGACCACGGGAGGAGTTGGAGGAGCAAGGAGCATTCAAAGAAGGCTTTCCAGAGGGGCCAGCATCTAAGAGTAAGTTGAAGAAACACTTAATTTGCTTCTTCCACTGAGCTACAAGTCATGGTGAACTCTGATGACACTTTAACGATACTAAAAATCCTTCCAGAAGACGTAGTTGGTTAGCTTGTTGGAGGCCTAGGAAATAGACATTAGCATGAGCTGGGGTCAGAGGCAGGTCAGACAGCAGGTCACTCAGTGTCATGGGTATGTGGAGAACCCAGGGGACCAAGCCAGAGCAGAGCCAGAAACATGGAACAGTCTGGGGGCAAGGACATGAGGAGTTGCGCCCAAGTCTGGCGGCCGATACTTCCAGGGCAGGCCTCCTTCTTCCTCTACCATTGTAAGGGCCAATACTTTGTTTTAGGTAAACACAGGGTGGGAATGGGGAATAATTTCACCCAGCCGAACTCCTCGGTGGGGGAGGGGGTTTCTTGGGACTGTCTGATCGAGGCCATGTAGGGTCTTCATCGAATACCTCCTTGTGTGTCCTGGGCTTCCGCCAGGGTTCCCGAGGACTGAGTGTTGGCTCTTCCTGGTTACTTTCCTATCCTGGGCTGCCCTCATACCTCTCACTGTGCACACACAGGCAGCGCTCGCCAACTTGGTTGGAAGCTGTTCGATGAAGGAGAGGATTTTGAGTAAGGAGCCCTACCATGTCCTCACCTGCAATACTAAACACAATCACAGGCCGATTTTAGGATCAGGTAAGAGTACACATCCTAAAATACTATACGAAGAGCCCTTATTCTCAGGGCTTTGCGTTTCCCAGTCACAGAAATTAGAGACATGATGGTTTAGCAATGTTCTGAAAGTGGCATCAAGATTACAGAGAGACATTGGGCTCCACCAATTGGCTTCAGGACAGGAGCGTCGGGTGTTACCTTCACCTAGGCTGGAAAACCCCCCGGGCACCGACTCCCACACAGACGCGTGCAGGTGCAAGCACTTCTCACCTCGCCCCGGACGAAGCCCGTAACTTGGATTTTAGAGATATTTCCAGGGGCATTCCCAGGTTCTCAATTTCGTTCAGGAAGGCAGAAGGCAGATGACAGAGATGACAGAGAAACAGATAATGATGAGGGTGTGGGGGGACTGATGCCGTGGCAGGGTTGGCCGTCACCTGGCCAACTAAATGTCCAGTGATTGTCTAAGAACTTCTCATTTTCAATTTCCCCTGGGGTGGTGTCTGGCTTTGACCCCTTATTACACACTATTGGTGTAGTAATGATCCCAAGTAGAATCCCTCCTATCTGCCAAGCACTTTAAAGTTACCAAACACTTAGATATACATTACCCACACGACTACTGCTGCCCTAGGCCAGGTAGATTGAAAGGGCACCTCTGTATTCAAGGGATATACTGAGGCTAATCATTTGCCTGAGAAAGAAGCAACCATATGCCAGGCCCCTCGAGAGCTCCTTAGGATACCTTGTGCTCTTTAATCCTTCTCAATAACTCCACGAGAGAGGAATTTGATCAGGCCTTGACAGTTGAGAAACTGAAATTGCAGAGAGATTAAGGAAGCCAGATAAAGTCACACAGCTGTCCCAAGCAAGTGGCAGAGCAGTGGTTGGAGTGGAGGTCAGTCTTCTGTCTCAAAGTCCTGTGTTATTTCCACCTTCCTCTTAAAAAAAAAAAAAAAGGAACTCTGTCTTACCTCCAATTGTTTCCAAATGGAAGCATATGTTTGGGTTGGTTGTTGAGTCTGAAATAAATAGCTTCTTTTAGACTGTTGAGACAGCCAAATGCTTTCAATATGCTCTCAAGGCCGGTGATTGGGTCTGAATAGAAGCCAGATGTCCTGGATTCCAGAACTATTTCCTTGTTGTACGCTTCCCCTAACCCCCAAAACCCCCATTAAATGGAGGAAGGGAAGGTGAGCCCAGACTGACTGATTTTTGCTTTTCCCATATTTCTCTTTGGAAGAAAGAGGGGAGGGAGCAGCTGAGGTTACAGTTGGGCCGGAGCTGGCTGTGGGCTTGGGGTGGGATGTGGCCTGGAAGAAAAATGGCCAGGAAGAATGTGCAACCGCTTACTCCAGGCCCGTCGAACCCCTCTGCTGCCTGACCTTTCTGTACTCCTTCACAGTTGACAGCCCAGACTGGGCTTCCCGCTAGGAGGAAGTGCCCTGCAGTTAGTCTGGTGATTGCTAAAACAGAACCATCATAACACTTGTCAGCTCTGCTTCCTCCACGCACTTTGGCAGATTTTTTTTTTTTTTTCAGTTTCTTGTTTTATTACTGTTTGTCAGACCGGGGAGCCTTTGAAGTTCTTTACAGATCTGACTTTTATCAGAGCCTGGAGGAGTTGGGGGGTGGGAAGTAGGGTGGATGCAACCATCAAAATATTCTATTCTGCACCCAGCGAACTCACCCCCCTCTGTCTTTGTCTGAAAAGGTTTTTGACATGGTGTTTCTATACGTGGCCTGCTTTCCAGATGAGAGAGTGACATCTATTGTCGTAATATAGGGAGGAAATTATGATTACTTAATGATAGGATGTCACAGCTTGTCACTTCTTTATTTTCCTTTTAAATACTTGCTGTCACAGCAACACACAATTGGCCTTCCATCCCGGGGCTGGGTGGGACTTCGTGTGGTACAAGGTGGTGTAAAGATGACTTATGGGTAAAGTGGGAGAATAGGAGTGAACAGGACATATTTCTGTGTGCCTGGCCTGGCTCCCTGCCCTTCTTCCATGGATCGGAAGCAGAGACTTGCTCCTTGTCCCTTGTCCTAAAAGTACCACAGGCAGCTTAAACAGGTCCAGTGCACCCTTAGTCCCCCAGGTCTGCATGATCTCTTCTTGTCTGGTTTACCCATAGAATCCAGAGGGCATTGTTCATGGAAACAGTGAACAAAGGGTGGACGGGTCAGGTCTGTTCTGGTTGCCATCAGCTTGTGCATTCTCTGCCTGACAATAGCAACGACAAGCATCATTTCAGTCCTGTTTTGTAATCTAGTGTTGAGGCCCATTTGTTCAAACCACAAAATGCAAAACACTCATTCCATCGTGCAATATCTTCCCCAGTCTGGCCCAGATCAACCCAAACCCCACTTCCCAACCACCTCCCATCCTTTGCCCCAGCCGTGTACCTTGCTTTGATCCCTGAAAAATTAATTTTCGTTCCAGAACATTCCAAGCCTGGGAAAAAGCCTGAAGACCTCTAGATACTTGTGTATCCACCGGATAGCAGTAAATGTAAAAACCATGATGTTGGGGCGCCTGGGTGGCTCAGTCGTTAAGCGTCTGCCTTCGGCTCAGGGCGTGATCCCGGCGTTCTGGGATCGAGCCCCACATCAGGCTCCTCCGCTGTGAGCCTGCTTCTTCCTCTCCCACTCCCCCCTGCTTGTGTTCCCTCTCTCACTGGCTATCTATCTCTCTGTCAAATAAATAAATAAAATCTTTAAAAAAAAAAAAAAAAAAAAACCATGATGTTGAGTGTAGAAAGAAAGTTGAAAAATACGTAACAGTAAAATATTATTTATGAAAGTTTTTAAAGCCCCCAAAGCCTGTTCTGTCTCCACCTGGCAAGTGTCTACTATTCTTTATGACCCAGTTGACATACTGCCCCCCACTCAAGTCCCAGACTCGCTTACTCTATAGAATCGCTGTTCCTCCTCCATGACTTCCAGCCACTCATTCATCCACGTCCCCATTGCATGTTCATCCTGCCTGAATGATGGTTTCCTGTTTCACATCGGTCTACTGCACGAAGCCGTGAGCCCCTGAAGGACAGCGACTTGGTTGCATTCTTCTTGTTTGTACACTTGGGTTATACGTTCAGAAGTTCGGTGAGACTAAAATACCATTACGTGACACAGGATCATGATCTTACTGTGGGCACTATTGAGAACCGTCTGAAGTGGGGTCCCTAATGTTAACAGCAACAACTGTCTTTTACTATGGACAAAACGCTTTCCGGTTCATGAGTTCAGCTTCCTGATAACTCTTCCGGGTCAGTAGTACAGGCATGATTTCCATTCAATGAAAGACCAAACTAGGCCTCAGAGAGGTTAAGTGACTTGTTTGTGGTCACACAGCTCATAGGTGATGGGGCTGGCTCTTCTCTCTGACTTCTTGAATTGGAGTAACTCCATGCTTCGATCCCTCTTTCCCTCCCTCCTTCCCTTCCTCCTCTCGTCCTCTCTCTTTCCCTTCATTCAGTCATTCGTTTGCGTGACACATATTAATGGTGCATCCTCTCTATGTGCTGTGTTGGTCTCTGGGGAGAAAGTAATCAGCAAAACTAGTCCTGGTCATGGCACCCCCGGGGGGTAGAGTCATTTGGAGAACTTGAAATCCTCCCAAACAAGATCCAGCGTGCAGGCTGGTAAATGTTTGGTAACTCCTTGCAAGACTGTGTTATGCTGGAATGGGGATAGGAAGATAAAATGCTTCCTGGTGCTTTGACAGAGTTCTGAGCACTTTGAGATTTTTCTGAAGCTAATTGGGAAGGGGGGGATTTAATTCACTTTGTTTAGCTCTGAAGAGCTCTTCCCTCTGTAGTGAATTGCTTAATGGTGGTGGCTTTGATGCTGGCAGGTACTTTTAGTGGAATATGACTTTTGTTGCCCTCTCTTACAACCTGCACTGTTGTGTGGGCTGAAACCAATTAGACCTAAATTAATTAGCAAGAAAATGATGGGCCCACTTGCTGAGCCATTCACAATACCATGTGAAGAAAGAGGAACAGTGTTTGAAGGATGCTGTGTGTTTCTGTTCAACCCTAATGATTGAAGTATTTCCAAATATGGAAGTAAATTTGAGCCATTTCTCGATTAAGTGGTCCACTTCTTTTAAACCATGAAAGCCCTTTATTCAAAGACAAATTAGGAAACTAAAGAATTCCTATGGGTCCTAAGACCTTTGATGAGCTTTGGGATGAATTTAGAAGATATGTGGAGTCATTACATAATTAGACTTCCCACGACCCAAAGCAGAGGAGGAAATTGATGGCAGGAAATGTATGAGGATCGATATCCCAAAGCACTCCATGCTCCAGGTAAGAAGGCTTTTTTCTGAAGGACCAGCTCAGTTCTCCCTGCTCTCACTTTCTTTTTGGTCTCCTTTGCTGAAACCTCTTCTACTGCTTATTCCTTAAATGAGAGTAGCCCTGAGGTCCTGATTTCAACGAATGGCTCCTGTGCGACCATCTCATCTTCTCTCTGATGGTAACTGCCACCTCTGCACTACTTCCAAGGCTAACTTCCATGCAGGTGCCCTCCTCAACTCCAACTGCCCACATTTCTTCTACTGGATATCCTACTAGCACCTTAAACACTTAGTCCTAGAATCCAACCCCTTCTTATTTCTATGGACCAGCCAACTGGTCACCCAAGCTAGAAACCTGGGAGTCATCCCTGATCCTTTTTTATCCCTTATTTCCCATCCAGGATATTGGGGGGCTCTGTTCATTTTACAGCTTTTTAAAAACATATTTATTTATTTATATTTTTAAAAAGATTTTATTTATTTATTTGACATAGAGTGAGAGCGAGAGAGAGTGAGAGAGCACAAGCAGGGGGAGCGTCAGAGGAAGTGGGAGAAGCAGGCTCTTCACTGGGCAGGGAGCCTGACGTGGGGCTCGATCCCAGGACTCCGGGATCATGACCTGAGCCGAAGGCAGACGCTTAACCAACTGAGCCACCCAGGTGCCCCTGATTTATTTATTTATTTATTTATTTATTTGAAAGAGAGATAGAAAAGGAGTGGGGGAGGGGCAGAGGGAGAGGGAGAAGAGAATCCCAAGCAGACTCCAAGCTGAGTGTGGAGCCCAACGAGCAGCTCAATCCCATAACCCGAGGTCATGACCTGAGCTAAAACCAAGAGTTGGATGCTCAACCGAGTCACCCAGGTGCCCCTGTTCATTTTACATCGGCAGTATAATTCTCAATTCCATTTTGTATACTTCTTTCCAACCGTTGTGTAGACCAAGCCCTTGTTCCTCTGCCCCCAGCTGACTTTTCTGGACACCCTCGGTGGCTCCCAGTCCTAAACCATCCCTTAAACGTTAGTTTTCCCTAAGCGTTTGCTGCCAGGATCCTTCTTATTGAACACTGAGCTGTACGTGAGTGACTTTACTCATTTCATGTTCGTGCTGAAGACTCTGGAATATGTTTCCAGCTGCAGACTGTCTCCTGAGCTCCATGTCCACACATCTAGTGACAGGCTAGGCCCCTCCACATTGAATTCCACAGACATGACAAACACAGTGTGTCCATAGCAAGTTCATTATCTTCCCCCCCTAAACCTGATCTCCTCCTGTAAAAAGCATCCCTATCCATTCATTTACACAAGTTAGCAATTTAAATGCCATCTAGGACTCCCGGCTCGGCTCTCTCCTTCTTCACTTCCTTTATACCTTTAGGCTTGCTTCCGAGGATGGTTGGCTCCAAATATGAAAACTTTCAAGTGTGTCCACTTCTTATCATTCCCATTGCTGCCATGTCAGTAAAGGCCCCACCATCTCTTCCCTGAATTACTGCAAACTTCTGTTTTGGTGATCTTGCATATTATTCTGTAATTTTCTAATCCACCATCCGCATGGCCAGATGGATTTTATTTTGAGTTCTGAGTGGCTAACACCACTCTCAAACTTTAAAATGTTCATGGTTCTGCAGCTCTGTCTTTGCGAGTCCTTTCACCATCTGGTCTTCTTCTTCCGTTTTTTGTTTGGTTTGGTTTGGGTTTTTTTGGGGGGGAGGGGTAGAAGGAGAGGGAGAGGGAGAATCCTAAGCAGGCTCTACACCCAGCACAGAGCCCGACTCTGAGCTTCATCTCACAACCCTAAGATCCTGACCTGAGCTGATATCAAGAGTCCAAAGGTTAACCAACTGAGCCACCCATGTGCCCCCATGATCTGGCCTTCTAATAGAATCCAGCCTCATCCTTTTCTACTTGGAACTCCATGCTCTCCAGCTATATAGAACTTAGTATTTTTCCAAATGTGCAGTGTTTCTGCTTGTGTCTGGTTGTAAGAACTGTCAATGCCTATTTATCTTTCGGACCTTAGCTTAGATGACCCTTCTTGGACATCAGGAAACTTTGATGTAATTACATGTAATGTAAATGCTGGCTTTGTCTGTCTTTCTCATTAGACTAGAACCTTCTTGAAGGATGGGACTGTGTCTTATTCATCATTTTGCCTCTAGATATAGGTTTGCTCTCTGTCTTTGGACAGAGAAGAAAGATGACCAGCTGATAGTTGATGATTTTAAATTTGAGTGATAGTCTCCTCTTGGCCTCAACCTTTTCTGGCCTGTCTTCCACAATGCTCCAGAATGCTCTTTCTAAAATGCATTTTTGACCATGCTGCTTTCCTGAAGTCCTTCAGCACCTCCCTACTGCTACTGGAGAGAATATGAGTTATGTTTTTTTGTCATGGGCCCCTGTTGTTTTGGCTACCCACCATGTATTAGTGTCTCTTTTGGTAGAGTTACAATAATTTCCCCTCGATCTCAGATTCTGGGACTAGAGTGAGGTTGACTTTATCCTAGCCTTCAGGGTAGAACATGTGATCCAGGCCTATGACAATCATAATGACTCATTCTCTTCTACACAGTGGCTGGTTTGGGAATGGACACGTTAGTCAGGGACAATGAGAGTTTTGCTAGGATTTTTGGGAAAGTGGCTCTTTCTAGATCTTTCTGTTATGTGGAGCCAGACCAAAACAATGGAAAGTATAACCCAGGTATGGAGAGAGCCTGAGTCCTGATTATTTGATCCTTGAGCCCAGTGGTAACTGAAGACAGCCTTTCCCTGTGATCGTAGCTTGCATAAGCCAATGCACTCCTCACTTGTTTAAGCCAGGTGGGCCAAGATTGTTCATTACGCAAGTATTCATTGAGTTCTTGCATTGTTCTAAATGCTATTGTTGATGGTAAGGATAAAGCAGTGAACAAGGCAGGCCAAGTCTCTATTTTCAAGGGGGTATCATAAGAGACCTCACCGATACCTTACAAAAGAATGCCACAACTACTTCCATAATCTATCTTATGCCTCCCTTCAGCTAAGCTAAATTCAGTCTTGACCACGCCGAATCTGAATTTCCATGTTCCTTATCACAGTAGGCCTCTATCTCTGGAATCATTCTGTTCTCTTTCATTCTATTCTCTAAGCACTCTTTCATCCTTTTACTTCTTGGCACCTCTATCCTCCTCCCTATCAAGACCTCTGATCCTTTATCTCCTTTTTACCCTCTTCACCACACACCCATTATCATCCTGTCTCTACCTTTCCCCCTGAGACCGACTTAGATGCTTAGGTGATCACTCCAGCCTCAACTCCTTGTCATGTTCCTTTCTCCCTGCCCTGCCCTCAAAAACCCCAGCGCCATGTTAACCTGACCACCTACCATCCAAGGATCCACATCCGCTCTGCAGAGCCTGACTGGGGGAGGGGCAGAATCATGGAGATGAGTACCACTGCATATCAGTGCTCTCCAAACTCTACTGGCTCTTCAACCTTGCCTGGAATCTTTGTTTTCTAGTCAACAACTTTCTGTATTCCTTTCAGCTGCTTTCTCGATCTCTCCCTTTTCTGCACAAAGCCTCCATGATCCTCTGACTCTAATCTTGTTAATTATTGAGTAAATGCATGTTGAGGACTAGCCATACAATGGGCACGATGCGGGGTATTGGAGTTGCACTGAGGAATAGGGTGGACAGCGATGTCAGATGTGGTGAGTGTTCAGAAGGGGAAGCAGGTGGCAGACTGCTGTGGGGGTTACATAACCCAGAGACATGAACTGTTGGGAGGGAGGTCAGAGACGGCTTTCCAGAAGAAGTGACATGTAATGGTAAAGGGAACATTCAGTCAGTGGGAACGGCTCATATTGGGAGGCTCTGAGGTGAGGAATCGGTAAAAAAAAAAAGTCCAGTATGGCTTGACCATAGAGCTCAGGCGAGACACGGCTTGAGATCAAACTGGGAAGGCCATCCCTTCATTCATTCATTCATTCATTCATTCATTCATTCATTCACAGATTGCAGTATTCATTCCAATGTCTATTGAGAGCTCACGATGTACCCTGCTTTATTTTCTGTGCCAGTGATTTGAACTTTATAGTAGATACTGTCGAGGGTCCTAGTTCCTTGAACCTACTCTTTCTGTTCACTCTGTCCCAACTTCTGCTTCCGTTAGCTGCCACTTGGTTTCTTTGCCTGAGGTGTTTCTCTGGCTGCTGAAGCTGTTCCCCTTACGTCTAGGGTGGCCCAGAAGGGCTGGGACATGAAAGCTCTCCTCTCCCAGCCCTCCAGAATTCCTCAAGTAGTGACCTATGGGAGTAGGTGGATAGACACCCAGTGCCCTTGGCCCCAGGGGTTGGGAAATGTCTGATGTGTGTATTCCCCGCAGACTGACAAAGGTTCCTGGTGGAATTACACACCCGTGGCTCATGGTAGTAACTGGTTTAAACATTCACTGTTTATTGTCTTCCTTCTTCATTCTCTGACCCGCCTTTCCCTGGATCCCCTCCCAGATAAATTCCTTGCGTTCCAGACCTACCTTTGTGAAACCCAGATGAAGTGGCGAACAAGCCCTACCAGGTTCCTGCCTTCGTGGCACTTATATTCTACAGAGGGTTACAGACAATGGAGACAAATAAACACCGCATTTCCCCCTAGAATTTATCTGGTGCATAGAGTAAACTAGGGTAAGAGAAAGTCATGGCATGGCAGGGAGGCAGACACAGTGAGGGTGGGCTACGTAAATTGGGTGTTCGGGGCAGACAGGGTGGGTGAGGCTCTGTCATTTTTCCACTTGTGGCTTCTTTATGCCTGTGTGGCCATGCTGTACCAGTTTTTTCTTCTTGATGTTGCTGTATTCTTTTGGCTCCGAAGATTCTCATCTCCTGTAGTTTTTCTTCCAATCTTTCTGATGATTACACCCCAGCCCCTCTATGAACTTCTCTCCATCTATCTAAAATTCAACTTGTCAGTTTTTTCCAGAGGCCTTCCCTGTTCCTCTTTTACTCTCTCTTTGATGGCTTCAGCCAACACCTCATGGTGATGATTCTCACATTTATATCTATTGTAGACCTTTTTCCTGAATTCTAAATCCAGATGTCCAATATTTATTGCACTCTTCCTAGATGTTTCCCAGACACTCTAAACTGAAAATATCCAAACTCAACTGAATCTTTTCTCTCCCCAAACTGGTCTTCATCTTGAATTCTTTAAACAGTCCTGTTGGGGAATGGCATCAGCCAGAAGGCTTTATTCTTTATTGACTCTTCTCCCTGTGTCTCCATTTCCATGACTGATCAATGTTCAGATATCATTCAGATCCTTTTTCTGGATTACTACAATACCTCTGAGCATAGCTCTGCCCCCCACATCCACCCTCTAGGTAGTAGCCCAAATAACAGTTCTAAAATTCGAATTTGCCTGTGTCCCTGTGGTGCCTAAAAATCGTCACGGACTCGGGGCATCTGGGCGGCTCAGGTGGTTAAGCATAGACTCTTGATTTCGGCTCAAGTCATGATTTCAGGATTGGGGAACTGAGCCCTGTGTCAGGAGTGCACTGAGTGTGGAGCCTGCTTAAGATTCCCTCCCTCTCCCTCTGCCCCTCCCCTCCTGCTCACACACATACACTCTCTCTTAAAAAAAAATAAAATTTAAAAAATTAAAAAAAAAATCAAGGGCTCCCATTAACTTCACATAAAGTTCATAGTCTTTAACATTATGATCAAGATGCTGCAAGATCTTACTCTTGTCTCCCTTTCCAGCATCATCTTTAGCGGTTTTTCCCCTCACATTCCTTTGTGCTTCTGTGTCATTGCTTATGTTGCTTCTCCCACAATTTGATGCCTGGTTTATTCTCGAACATTCTGCAGGATTCAGCTAAAGGATCACTTCTTCTAGTAAAGATGTCTTAATCATCCTGAGCAGGAGGAGATTCTTCCCCTCTGAAGTCCCTTAGTTCCCTCCATTTGAGATTATCTATGTATCTGTAGTGCATTGCATGGTTTGCTCCTGCCTACTCTGTCACTTACCTCTGAGCTCCTTAGAAGCAGGTAATGGCTTATTTATGTCTGTATCAGTGTCCAATACATGTAGATGTGCAGTCAGCCTTTATCCAATGAATGACTAGTGTAACTTACTCCAAGTGGAGGTCTGGGATGACTAGTGGGCTTGAATCTTTTCCCTAAATCATACTATGAAAAATTCTATTTTATATAGAAATGCAAATTGTTTATAAAGATCACTCACCATGTTCCTTAAACCACCTAGACCTTTGCTCCCTATGACACGGTACTTCAGGAACAAAGATATCTCCACATTCACCAGCCCACTCGCTGCACTGACTGTGGTTAATAACAGGGAGCTGTGATTCAATCTTCAAATTCCTGTTACTTTTTTTTTTTTTTTTTTTTTAAAGATTTTATTTATTTATTCAACAGAGATAGAGACAGCCAGCGAGAGAGGAAACACAAGCAGGGGGAGCGGGAGAGGAAGAAGCAGGCTCATGGCGGAAGAGCCTGACATGGGGCTCGATCCGACAACGCCGGGATCACGCCCTGAGCCGAAGGCAAACGCTTAACCGCTGTGCCACCCAGGCGCCCCTAAATTCCTGTTACTTTTGTTCCATTTATGTGCTTATAGTCTTAGACAACAGGATAGAGAGGATGGCTTATTCACTAATTCTTTGCTATGTTGTTTTTAAAATATGCTTTTGTTCTCTCTATCTCTATACAAACCAATTTCGGAGGCAACCCATGAAAAACAAATTGAGAAAAAAAGAAATTTGATACATTTCTATTCAACTTCCTATTTCACTGATGTAGGATCTGTGTTGGCAAGGTCTCTCCCACCTTGCTTCCTCTCATACAAAGCATTGCTTCTCTCTGCAGCCAGCCCTTTGTTTAAGCATTTACTACGTTCAAAGTGGAGAAATAAGCACCTTACATCTATTATCTTATTAAGTCTGTCCCACAAACTTATGGAGGAGGAGCATGTGGAAACATCTGGAGCCGAGAGAAAACATGATAAATGTGGGAAACCGAGAGCAGTTCTGTGTTGCTTTCAGCACCAAGGTTGTGAGGGTGGAGGAGGGGAGTGGGGAGAGATGGTGAGGCTGCACTGAAGCAGGGGCTACATCTTGGGGTCCTTGTAGACCATGTCCAGGAGTCTGGGCTTTATCCCAAGGGTAATGGAGTATCGTTGGTGGTGGCCTTCTCAGATATGAGCTTGATGAAGTTAGCTCTGGCTGCAGAGTGGACAATGGACTGAAGGACCGTGAAAATGAAGAGAGAGAGATCAATACAATAACCCAGTAATCTAAGTATAGTTGGCCCTCAAACAACACAGGTTGGAACTACATGGATCCACTTATATGTGGATTTTAAAAAATAAATACGGTACCATACTGTAAATGTATTTTCTCTACCTTGTGATTTTCTCGGTAACATTTTCTTTCCTCTAGCTTACTTTGTTGTAAGAATACAATGTATAATACATATGACAAACAAAATATGTGTTGATTGACTTTATGTTATCAGTAAGGCTTCTGGTCAATAGTAGGCTATAAATCAAATTTGGGGGGAGTCTAAAGTTATACACAGATTTTCTTTTTTTTTCCTATACACAGATTTTCAACTGTGCAGGTGGTTGGTGCCCCTAACCGCCATACTGGTCAAGGGTCAACTATAAATCATAATGGCGACCTGAATAAGTGTGGTGGGATCATTGAGTCAACAGATACTAAGGAAGTATGAATGTAGTATAGTGTAGTCAGCCAAACAGAGATCAATACAAATCTCTCTGCCATGTATTAAAGTGACCTTAGGCAATTTAGGTAACTTTGCTAAATCTCTTTTCTCATCTGTAAAATGGAGCTAATGGTAGCCATCTCACAGAGTTCTTGAGAAGATGATGAGTTAATGTATGTTGTGGTACCCAGAATACTGGCCCTCTAGTCCTAATCCCCAGAACCTGTGAATATGGCAAAAGAAACTTTACAGGTGTGATGAAAAGTAAGAATCCTGAGATGGGGGAGATTATCTTGGATTATCCAAGTGACCTCAGTCTAATCACAAATGTCCTTAAAAGTGGAGAACCTTTCCTGGCTGTGGTCAGAAAAAGGTATGAAATGGAGATGGGTCAGAGAGATGTTACGTTGATGGCTTTGAAGATGGAGGAGGGGGCCATGAGCCAAGGAATGAGAGTGGCTTCTAGAAGCTGGAAAAGGCAAAGAAGTGGATACTCCCCTAGAGCTTCCAGAAAGGGATGCCAACACTTTGATGGTACTCCAGTGAGACTTGTGTTGACTTTTACCCTATAGAACTGTAGGATAAGATGTGTGTGTCATATTAACCTTTAATTTTACAGCAATTTGTTACAGCAACAGTAGAAAAAGAATGCATACACAGAGGACTCAGCCTGTGCTGCCTCTAGCAGGCACTGAAAATAGTGAATGGGTTGGACATGGTGACTGATTAGACACTGGGGAAGAATGAAGAATCAAGAAGGGTGCTTGGGAATCCATGCTGTTGCCATGGTTTCTTTTGGGAAGAGCTAAGTTTTAGAAATCTGAGAGGGGTGCTCCTGGGTGGCTCAGTTGGCTGGGCGCCCAACTTTTGGTTTCGGCTTGGGTCATGATCTCAGGGTTGTGAGATCAAGCCCTATGTTGGGCTCCACACTCAGTGGGGAGTCTACTTGGGATTCTCTCTCTCCTTCTCCCTCTGCATCTCCCTCCCTCCACTTTCTTTCTCTCAAAAAAAAAAAAAAATCTTAAAAAAAAAAAAAAAGAAATCTGAGAGATCTCCAAGTGGACATGTTCGCTAGGTGGTTGGATATAGAGTCTGAATCTTAGAAGTCTGGGCTACAGATTCACATTTTAGAATTAACATCGCAAAATGAATGAGATTGCTTCACTTGATCATCCCCAGTAGATAGTTGGGGGAAAACGATCCCTTCCCTGTCCCTGATTCCTCAAACTGACTTCTAGGGCCTTATATACACTCTGGATTGCCTAAGTTCCTAGGGGGCATCCCTGCGTCTTGGTCAGCCATTTTGGGTTGAAACCAATGTCCTAAATGTGGTTATTTGACCCAGGAAGATTCTGAAATTGGATGTTACTCTCCTCGAAGCCACAAAATCCAACTGAAGAGTTATTTCCTGTGTGAAAAGCAGTGCCAGGCCATGGAGTTTGGTGCCACTGACTGAAGGTGGATGATAGTAGGGGGCTGCTCTGATTGATGTTAAGGTGTTGAACATCTCTCTCAACTCCTAGCAACACCAGCCATGAGGCGGTGTCATGATTTTTCCTACTTCTTTCCCTTACCCCCTCTAGTCCTGAGGGCTAGCGCTGTAGGGCTGTTGCTTTGTCTTGGGTGTCAGAACATCTGTGGGACACCCCAGTAAGATTCTCTGGTGTGAGGCTTTCATGGCGTACCTTCTCTACGTCCAGCAACAACAGACTGACACAGGAGACAGTCATGCTTCCATAGTGACATTATTTCACACTCAGAATAGAAATACCCTCTTATTGTCAGGCGTAGTGCACAAGCACAAATCTGTATGTCCCAAGCACACGACCATGGACACAAGCACTCTGGTTGTGCCAAGGCCTTCTCCGCTTCCGGAGGCCTACAGCAGAAGTGCCTGATGGATAAGGCAACTCACTAAGGCTAAGGGGTTTCTGTCAGTTCAAGGTCCGTCACAAGAGGGTACACCTTATTATCACCATAGCGGATAGCATTTGCTAGGAGACTACACTTTGCTTCACCCTGCGCTAGGGTACTTCACGTGTATGGTTTCTCACTCTCACCACAGCGTAGTGAGAAGGAGATTATTATGACCATCTTTGTAACTTCATGACCAGTGTTCCCCATCCCAGCTTTGCTTATTTATTTTTTAATTCAAACCAGTATTGATTGAGTGCCATCTGTGCCAGGCCCTGTGAGAGTCAAGGGGGATGTGCTGGCTACCTTCAGAGAGCTGACTTTCTAATGGGACAAATAGAGAGGTAAACAGACAAGGACTCTTTGCTGTGGCAAGTGTCACAACGGAAGGAGGCAGCTCCTTGTGGGGACGTGGATGGAGAACCATAATGTCCTCTTCATCTCCATCATGTTATTTGCCTTTCCCTGAGGCAGCCTTGTTCCAGATTGATTGTAGCCCTTCATCTGTGTGCAAGAGGTCTCTGGGAAACACAAATACAGAAATGCATAGATATAGTCTTCGGTTTACACTGTCTTCTAGCTCAGACACCATTAGTTCCCTGCCCTGCGTGTCAAGGGACAGCTGTCTTCCCCCATTTATGATAAAGGGAGCAGAAGGGACCCAGAAACCCTGCAACAGTCGGTATCTATGATCTGGAGGCTGAAGGACAGGGCCACAACTCTATCATCTCCCAGACACGTATTTGAACTCAGAGTTGATCTCCACTGGCCCCTTGGGGACAGGCCCTCCAGAGTTTCGGAACTGGACTTTTTTTTTTTTTTTTAAAGATTTTATTTATTTATTTGACAGAGAGAGACAACCAGCGAGAGAGGGAACACAAGCAGGGAGTGGGAGAGGAAGAAGCAGGCTCCCAGCAGAGGAGCCTGATGTGGGGCTCGATCCCAGAACGCCGGGATCACTCCCTGAGCCAAAGGCAGACGCTTAACCGCTGTGCCACCCAGGCGCCCTTGGAACTGGACTTTTTAGGGCAGTTTCTTTAGATGCCCTACCTTGCCACTCAGGGCCCCAGGCCTTTCAAAGCAACCACCATCCAGCAAGATGCTGTTCACCAAAAAAAGTGGGACTTCAGTCTGTTTCACTTTCTATTCTCTGTAACCTTGACCTTGGTTCATATTCACAGCCTCAGGTTACTTGATTGTCCTTGTGTTTTAAAGTATTCTCCTTGGATGTCCCTTGCCCCACCTGTCCTTGTACTCACTCACTGACTTTGCGTTTGTCTCTCAGACCAGACTCGACTGACACCCCCAGTGTTCCTGAGTATCGGGATAACTGGCAAACACGATTTTGATCTCCTTTTGCTTGTCCCATAGGCTGTGGCTAGCTTTTGCATCTGTTTGTTCTTCCCAAATATTCCTCTCACTCAGGAACCTTCAAAGATTACTCATTGCCACGGCAAATATTTTAAACCCTTGATCCTGTCTTTGGAAGCCAGCCCGAGTGTTGGCCCCTACGTCCCTCTCCTGCGCAATCCGGAGCCCACGCTCCAGCGGATGGGGACCACTTCCTGGCCTCAATGCATTCCTCCTTCTGCCTAAGTTACTTCGTGCTCCAAATATGCTTCATTCACTGTTTTCCTTTTTAAAATTCCCACATCCGCCTGGCTAAGTCCAAGACCCGGTCAAAGCCTCTCACTACGGCGGCGGGGGTCACTGAGTGCCTTTACTGGCTGGAGGAATGACCTCTGTTCTGACGTCCGGTGTGTAACTTGCACGCAGCGCCGCACTACGCTCTCGGGCAATTCCGTCCCTACGTATTTCCCGCTAGTTTGTGCGTAGCCTGAGGTCTGAAACCTTGCCTCTCTCGTCTGTTTATCCCAAACACCCAAGCACAATGACTGGCATTATAAGACATGTTCTCTTACTGTTTCGTGGATAGATACACAGATCAACATTAGCTTTACTCGTGGTAAGTTTTGAGCGCACAATTGGACGTGGTTAGGAGACAATATGGAAAATGTCATTGAGATGACTGTTTCTGATATGAAACCATCAACACGAAAAGGATTTTACCAGGCAGAGAAGTGAAGAAGCTCATTTCAAGGAGAGGAAAGAGCTCCAGACCATTCAGGGGCCAGGGAGAAGGCTGGTGCGTATTAAAGGTTGGGGGAGTTGTAGGAGAAGATAGGCAATCGCGTGTGGATCTTAAAGAGCCGTATCTGCCGTACTCAAGAGTTCAGACCTCACCCTGAGATCCCTGGAAGGGCCATTGGCCCTTTGAGATGTCTAAGGGCAGAGCAACGTGGTTCGATGGGGTTGGTGCCTGACTCTGAGGTCATTGGTTTGTTCTTGAAGATGTTGTGCTTAGGTTTTCTGGAAGGTGGTCCCCCAAAGAAGTTGTCATCCTGTGTGCTAGGCTCCTGGAAGGATAGGGCTGCCCCCTGAGAACAAATGGAGGGATTCTGTCCTCCTGGCTCAGCCCGAGGCACGCCTGCCACTGGAGGTCACTGTTGTACCGTAGATGTGTACGCAAGGCGCGGCGCTGCCCTTTCCAAGTTGGCATCTGCAAACGGTGAATCCGACGTCCCCTGGGCAGGTAGGAAACTGCCTAGTGCAGACATCTTTCTGTCCCGATCGAGGACTGGCCCGCTGACCTGAAAATCGCGGCTGGGGAAGAGCTGTGTCTGAGACAAGAGGGAGAGAGCGGCTGGAAGACCTGGCGTAGGGAGGGCTTGCGCAGTAATCAAATACGGGGAATTTCGCGGGGTCTGGATTTCATTATCCGATGTCTGGCGTGGGAGGGGCTCGATGCCCCTTTGGGTCAAGGCGACTTTTCTCCTGCTGCTTTCTGGTTTGAATCTGGTTGAGTTTAGGGAAGGTTATTATTGTCCTGTGGGTCCATAGAGGTCAGGGGACACAAAATGAGTTGGGGGATCTCAGGCTCCACCCTAGGGGAGTCTGGGGATGGGAAGAGGCCTTCCTCATTCTTCTGGGCTATGACAACAGAGCTGCCAGGTAGGGGAAGGGAATGGAAACTGAGGCCCACTACTTAAACACGCTGGCCCCCAGTGGACTGTGCCCAGGGCTGGGCCTCAACGAGGCCTCTAGGAGAACAGCAGAGAAAGGAAAGAACGGGTGTTTCTAGGGAGAAACTCTGTGCCAGGTCTTTGTATGTAGTTTCTCACTCAATTCTCCTAACAATGTGTACAGTGGGTATTATTTCGCCCATTTATTATTTGAAGAGATTGAGGTTTAGGGCCCATGTGTGAACCCGTGTCTCTTGGAATACAAAGAGCAATTATTTGTGGACACTCCTGAGGATTGAGTCATGTAGGGGAGCAGAGACTCCAGCTATGCAGTTTTGGTAATAACTCACTTCCACATGGGTTGAGATTCACTTCTGCTAGGAATTGAGTAACTTTCTCATAAGTCATCATTTTTTATAACTTTACATAGACCCAAGAATGTCTACACATGTTAACTCATTTGATCCTTAAAATGAATATCCCCGTTTTTGTGGATGAAGAATCTGAAACCTGAAATCAGAGATCAGAAGGATTTGCCTAAGATCGCGTAGTTCGTGATAGCTATGGGATTCAAACTCAGGGCTTTGTATTCCAAATGCAGCACTCTTTCCAGCACACTGTTGTGATCCTCCTGGGTGCAGCTTAGATGATGGGAAAATATTGTACCACAGAAGTCACTTACAGGTCATGGAGCACAAGATTTTGTTTTTAGAGATGAGGACATTTCAACCCAGGAAGATGAAGTCCTTGCTCAAGTTCATATAGCTCTGGGGTGAAAAAATGTTCTCTTCCTAAGTTAGGCTTCCCAGATTTAGCAAATAAAAACACAGGATTCCTAGTATCGATGAGATAGATATACGTGTCCTTAAAAATTATTCATTATTTATCTGAAATTCAAATTTAACTGGACATCCTGTGTTTTATCTGGCAAACTTTTCCTAAGTCCAGAGAGGGAAAGCTTGGCTTGCTTTGAATTTTAGAAATGAAAATATTTTCAAAAGAGCACCCCGAGTACCCTTAAAGAAGTGGGAAAACTTGGTATGGTTAAATCCTGGCTTTGTCAACCACAGCCTCTCTCAGCTGAGCTTGCTTTACCATCTCACCCATTTTTAAGGGCATCTATGAAAAAGCAATTGCAAAGCAGTTTGAAAATACAAAGGGCTTCAGGACAATTATGAAAGAAACCAGCCCAGTTAATCATACCAACTACTCAAGGGAAACCAAATCATGGAAAGAAATCCCCAAGGGGCATCGAGGAGACTACCCTTCCTATGCACACCTTTAATCAAGATTCATAAGGAAGATAGCTTGTTCCCTTTGGAAACTATTATGTAATGAAATCAACCCTTCTTTGTACTTGCAGACTAATTACTGGATTTATTCTTCTTACTCAGTTTATTTCTAGGTATTTGAATATTTTTCGTTGATATTCTTTACTTGACTAAAACAAACAACGATAAATAGTCATAATGGTTTGACCTGACCAGATGTAAGTATGCTGATTTTAGAGCTAATGGTGAGGATATAAATATTAAGGGAACTTCATGCTTCTTAAATATATGTATTTAACTCTAAAGAGAATTTCCCGATCTATTGGGTGTATCACTGTAGGGCTTGTAATGATCAAGCTCTGTCTATGGGGTGATCTTCCCTGATTCTGGACAGAAAAAAATTGTTGGTTCTTAGGGTTACATGGTGATAAGGTGGACAGTAGTGCCCGCATGTTTCTCCTAACACTGTATAAACGTTGGCAATTTGAACTTTTTGTTTCCATGTCAGAGCTTGGCATGCCTCTCACCACCTTTCTCGTTCATTCACCATTCGTATTTCCCTCTCATCACTCACTAGTTCAACATCTACTTTTTGAGCACCACTGTCGTAGGAGCTGGGGACCCAGGCGTGAAAGGCACAGCTCTGTCTTCAACATGCTCACAGGCTGGAGGAGGAAGAAGGGCGGGTAAACAATGAGGTTGAGCCGAGTAAATGTGAAAGCTAAGAGGAGAAGGCAGTTGATTTTTCCCTCGGGGGAGGTAGGAAAGGAGCAGACATGTCAGTTCAAGCCCGAGAACAATATTAACAAGGCAGGGGCTTTTTGAAGGACCCAACATGGTTCGTGAATGACAAGAAGTTTACAGTGGAGTGGAGGAAAATAAGGCTGGGTGGATAGTTGGGGTCCACGTCAGGAAGACCTTTGTACATGAAATGAAGGGGTTTGGATTTAATGGGAAGTCATTGGACATCTTTAGCAGGTGAGTGATAGCAGTTTGGTTTTAAAGGAAAAGACCTGTGAGAGATAAGTCTGGGATAAATGCAAGTGGCGAAAGATCAGCCGAGAGGCCGGTTAGGATGCCACTGGGTCCAAAGGGGTGATGTGGAACTGGTGAAAAGCTTGGGCTAGAGGGGCTGGAAAGGAAGAACGTAGACTCCCTTTGATTGCATTCCATTTTTATTCTTTTTTTTTTTTTTTTAAGATTTATTTATTTATTTGGAGGGGGCAGAGGGAGAGGGAGAAAGAGAATCTCAAGCAGACTCCATGCTGAGCATGGAGCCCAATACGGGGCTCGATCTCACCACACTGAGATCACCACCTGAGCTGCAATGAAGAGTTGGATGCTTAACCGACTGAGCCACCCAGGCGCCCCTCCACTTTTATTCTTTCGTCTCTTTTCATCCTCAGGTCCTGCAAAACTCAAAGTAGCAGTTAAGTAGGATGATGTAAGCATACTCCAATTAGAGAAAGTGTTGCCAGAGTTGGGAAGGGCCCAGAGAGAGCTCACAAGGAATGTCATTATGAGGATATTTCTGCAAATGTTAGTCCAGGACCAACTTCTCAATTATTTTTTATTAATGATTTGAAGATAGAAACTTTGGTCAAATTTGTAGATGCTAGAGAGTTGAAAGGGATAGTTAATACAATGGATGAAAATTCAGATTCCAAACAGATAAACTAAAATATTCAGAGATCTGCTAAATCTAATAAGATGAAATTTAATAGGGATAAATGAAAGGTTCTGCAATTGGGTCAAAGAAATTAATGAATAATTACAGAATGGAAAAGATCTTAGCTTATAAAGATAAGGAGTGTATGGTGACAACACATTGATATGATGTCCCTCCTTTCAAAATTAATGGTTTCTTATGCTGTTTCTTTCTTTTTTTAAAAAAGATTTATTTATTTGAAAGAAGAGAGAGAGGAAATGGGGGGAGGGGCAGAGGGAGAGAGAGAATTCCAGGCAGACTCCCCGCTGAATGCGGAGCCCAACTCAGGGCTCCAGTCCATGACCTGAGCTGAAATCAAGAGTTGGACGTTCAACCGACTGAGCCACCCAGATGCCCCCCCCTTTTTAAGTAGGCTCCATACCCAACATGGGGCTTGAACTCATGACCCTGAGATCAGGAGTCATATGCTCCACCGACTGAGCCAGCCAGGCACCTCTCCTATGCTGTTTCAGTAGGTGTATGGTATTAGGGTAATAGCTGCTGTAAAAAATAGATCCCTAAATCTCAGTGGTATAATATAATTGAAATTCAAGTCTTGCTCAGTTAACTGTCCAAGTCAGATATTCTGTGTCTTGTGTGTTATTTCTGTCTACATGGAGACCCACATCCTGGGGTTCTTCTATCTGGCAGACTCAGCAATTCTTGAAGCTTTGGCCTCACTGGCATTTGCATCTAGCTTGAAAAAGAGGAAAGAGAGAGGAGAGAGGGGACCTCTGATTCATAAAAATCTCAGTCCAAAGGTATCATAGGTCATTTCCCCTCACATTTCTTCAGCAGGGGGAGACTAGCATATACAGTTCCTGGATGGGCGACTGTTTCTAGCGACAAATTTATGTTATGGAAGTAGGAAGACACATATTGCTGAATTGTTTTACCATCTATGGCCTTTATGCCATCCAGAATGGAGATGATATTTTTAGCTTTGGTCAGTTTCCAGTTCATGGATTGGTATCAATTGAGAATGTCCCATTTTAGGAGGAAAATTGGCAAAGTGAAATATTTGGAAGCAATTGAATAGAAGACACGACGGAAAGATCTGTGAATGTTTATTGTAGAAAAGAGAAGACCCAGGAGGAACTCAATGGCAATCTCTAGCCATTGGAAATTATCTTGGTTCCCCAGGGTTCTGTGTGTATGCCTCTCCTTTCTGCACCAGGTTGTGTTCTGTAACTAGGTGATCGTATACAGTCTCGTCTTACGCATTTACACGCTGGGCTCATTGCTCTAATTCAGTCTTTCCTCTGAGCTGACTTGTATCCAGTTACTAACCATTCATCTTAACTGGTGGGCTTGTTGTTGTTGTTTTGAAAGATTTTGTTTATTTATTTATTTGAAAGAGAGAGAGAGTACAAGCAGGGGAAGTGGCGGGCAGAGGGAGAAGCAGACTCCCCACTAAGCAAGGAGACTGATGCAGGATTCGATCCCAGGACCCCGGGATCATGACCTGAGCCAAAGACAGACACTTTACCAACTGAGCCACCCAGGCGTCCCCATCTTAACTGGTGTTTTAAAGTGACATCAACAAACCCAGCTTCAGCTCATTCTAACACCTCCAACTTGGTATACCAACAACTGACAGTACCGATAGCCATTCGGTTACTCCAATTAGAAGCCAAAGAGTCATCTTTGAACTGCCACCTCTCTTTTACCATCTTCATTAAATTAGTTTTCCAGGAGTGTCAATTATATTTCATAAATATTTCGGAAATGAACCCACAGTAGTACAGAGCGAATTCAGGTTTTCATCATTTTTCAGTTTTTCACCTGGGTCACTGAAATCACTTCTTAAATGGTTTTGTCTCTTCTATCTTCGTTTCTCCACACTGCCACCAGAATGATCGAACAAGAAGGTAAATCCGTTTTTATTATTCTCTGTTTTAAGCCATTTTGGAGGTTCTAGGTATGACATCTAAGTCTATCAGATTCTTGCCTATGTCTCTAACCCCATTGTATACCACTCCTTCCTTGTATCATTCCACTTGTAGTTCCTTGAATATACTATCCTATTTGCCATTTCTGTACTTTTCCTGAAATTTTTCCCTTTAGAAAATGACTTCCTTGGCTAACTCTTATTTGTCCTTACAAATGTAAGATTTCCTTTAACTTCCCAAATCTGAAATAAGTGCCCCTTTCTATACATCTGAACACTGAGTACACGAGTATATGTCTGTCTCCCCATTACAACAATGTAAATATCTCTAAAGCAAGGACCATGCCTCATTCATTCATTCACTCATTCAGTGTCTAGTACCCAGCACAAAGCCTGGCATACATTCAACAAATGTCTGTTGACTTGAGCTGTCCTGTGGAAGAGAGAACAGATTTGGTCTCATAATGTGATCTCAAAATGCAAAACCACAATAGCAGATTTTGGCTTTTATTAGGTGGTAATGCATAAAGTCGGTAAGTGACTTTAGAAAGCAGTAGGCTTCCTCTCACTTGTGGTATTCGAGCAGAGGCTGGAAGAGCCACTTGATAAGGTATCATAGTTGGGATTTAAGCAGCCAAAGGAAGCTTAGACTTGACATCCTGTAACATCCCAGTAAACTATGACATTTTATAGTTTTGATTCACATTTGATTTTTTATAAAACATATATTCTAATCATCTGAAGCATGTTATGGGAAGTCATAATCAATGGTCTTAGAAAATGTTTTAAAGAGGAAACAGACACAAAGATCTGTAGGTAGGAAACCTCGTCTGAATAAAATAATATATATCTTAATGAGCTTTGGAAAAATAGAGATTTTTTTTGAGTCAGATCCCTCCACCACACTTTTCTGATGTCCATGCATATTATAATAGCTGGGCCTCAAAGGGGGTTAAAACCTGTATTTGAGATGCTTTAATGAACAATGATTATCCTGTTATGTTACCTTCTGTACCTCAAATATCTACATATTTAGTTTCTCATAAAGGATTTAACAGAGAAAATGACTAATTGCTCCAGAGTCCACGAATACGTTCCTTTGAGGGCTCTGGACTACTGCCTTGATTCTTGCACGTATTTAAAATAATTGGACCCTTACTATTGCGACCTCAAATTGCAAATCCTTTGGTCTAGCTTTTCTAGATTGCAACATTTAGAAAGGAAACTGCATTAGGCAAATAAAATAAACGTTTTCTTTTTCCAGGAAAGAGCTGTCTTTTATCTCCTGGGCCACCTTTGCCTTCAGAAACAAACTCAAGGAGAATTGTAGCTTTTCGTTATCTGGCCTTTAAGCCTGCCAGTAAATTTTATTCTCCGAATGTACAGGAGGCTTATTTTTCTATCAGTCCTTAAGAACGATGACCCCATTTTTCTCACAGTAGGCTGAGCATGCGCTTTTATACCTTCCTTGCATGAAAAACAATGTGGGTTGTTTTTTTTTTTTAATTTTGTTTTGTTTTGTTTTTAACACAAGTAAGCTCTTTGAGGGGAGGCAGATTGCCATTATTTAAGAAAGAGCTCGGTGTGGTGGGAAGAGCCCTGGATCTAGAATTAGGACCCCAGTTTTAACTCCAGGCCTGGCCGTTGTTGTCTGAGAGCTCTGCCCTCAGCCTACAAAGTGAGTTCATTGGACAAAATAGCCTCTAAATCTCCCAGCTACTCTAAGGTTCTGTGTTCTGAGATTCTAGATGGCACCTCTCTAATGCTTGCTCATTGGGTTTGACCAACTTAAATGAAGAAAATGACCTAAAGCTGATGTTTTAAGTTCAAACCCAAGTTCCTCAATTACATTTTGCACAAAGCACACGCCTCCAGAAAGAACGATGCCATTTACCTTGGATTCCCTTTCACGGACACCCCCTACAAGGATTGTTTATCAGTGATTGTTCAATGTAAGCCTGAGATTCTGTTTATAACAATTACTTCCAAATTTTCCCCTCTTCTGCCAGTAGTTTTCTACTCCAATTTATCCTATAAACTACCACAAATTTAATTTTCCTACTGATTTCCTTCCATTCACCTGTTCAAAATGCATGTGAGCTCTTCATTGTTTATGGGGGAAAAAGCACTATATTCCTTTATACACAGTTCAGGGCTCCCTACTATGGCCGCGGTCTGTCTTTCCCGATTGGTCACTGAAAAAACTCTGTGCATAAAACCTCTGTCCCAAGCAGACTGGAAACTTCACTGCTGTTGCCGGGTGGGGAGATGAGGTGCTTGCTTACCTGCGTGCCTTTGGCCACACTAGTTTCTTTTGCTCTGATATTCCCATTCTTATTGTTTAGAAATAAATGGAAATTTCTTTAGAAATTTAATTTAAATTACAATTTGATTTAAAGTTGAAATAGAAATTCTTCCCCTTTCTTACAGTCCAAATCCATTCCACTCTCTGTCCCTGATCCCCAAAGCCTGCCATGACATCTCTCGGCCACTGTGTAGATACCAAAATTGAGTCAACGTCAACATTTAGCCCTGACGTGTTTTGGATAATTATACATTTGGCACTTAGAAGGAACTGCCTACCAGTGCTCAAGTATGTTTTTCTTGTTTTCTCACTAGATTAAAACCTCCTTAAAAGCAAGGATAGGGTCTTACCCATTTTGGATCCTCAGTGCTTACTAGTCTATATCCCCACATTATCTTGTTCAAATCACCAATAAGGTATTGATTATAGGACTTGGTGGCTATTTACAATTCTGTCTTCATAGCTGAGCTATGAGTTTTTTGATTTAAAAAGAAACAACACCTGGCTTTTTCCCCTGGTGGGGAGCCCCAGTGCCTGGCACATACATGGTAGACACTCAATAAATGTTTGTTGAAAGAATGAATGCACTCAGATTTGACTTTGCCAGAAAGAGCTGACTCTGTAAGAAGGTGATAAATTGAACTGCTTTATGACCAGTCTCAAACATAGAAGGTGATTGCCTCTGAAAATGGGATGCATCTTTCCTTTGTTTCTTGGCATTTTTCCTATTAGGAATAGAACTTGAGCAGATTAAATAGGACTCAATCTTGAATCCACAAATGACACCAAGCCTGAAATGATGCTGAGGTTGGAAGCGATTTAGTTCACTTGAATTTTATTTGGGGGATAATGTTTTCCTTCTGGGAAGAGAAATGCTAATGAAAAAATCGCCTCCCGACTACAACGCAGAAGTAATAGGAATCTGGCCAGAAATATGATCTTATGAAAATTCTCCAAGCAAAGCATCTTATACTCATGTCTATGCCTTTGGATTGACATTCTGATGTTTGCCTTTCTCTGGTTTCCAGAGCTCAGGGTGGAGAGAGGCGCCAGGGTAACAAGCCAAATAGGTCTATTATGGGATGTCATGCTCACTGGGCATGAGTGCTGTCTCCTAGGACATTTATAGCGTTTATTACTCAGTCCAACTTTAATAACACATGGACAAGCCTGGGGCCATTTGTAAAGGATCTGAGAGTTTTTTGTTATGAAAGTCTGTATTATAGAATTAGCGGGTCTCAGGCTTGGACTGGATTGGAAAGATGATCTCATCAAAGGAGCCCCAGCTCTCTACTGGAGAAGAACTGCTTTCAATATCCCTGACGTTCTAAATGGTCATGGGTATTGGGGGACCATTTATGAGAGTAAGTTAACAGATGGTGACTGTTAGGCTGTAAGTTCGGATATGGGCAAAATGGCAAACGCTGACGCTACTTTTACCCTGGGGCTGAGGAGCCTGTGGAGAGATGGGACAGGGGAGGGGTGACCCGCCATCCTAACCTTTCTGCTATAAACCCGAGAGAGGAGAACATGATGGGGATCAATGATGTAAGTCAACCCAGAAAGATTCCAATATCTTCTAGATAAGTGCTTCTCAAACTTTAATGTTCACCAAATCACTTGGAGATCTTGATAAAATTCAAGTTCAGATTCAGGAATTCCGGGGCAGGGGTCTGAGATTCTGTCTTTTTAACAAGGTTCCAGGTGGTGCCAATGCTGCTGATACATGAACCACATTTTGACTAGCAAGATTCTAGAATCTACCATACTGATCAGTCTGTTGGGAATTGAGCCCCAGGTTAACCACCTCAAATAGAGAAGAAACAGACTCTTACCTCATACTGATGAAAAGATTACTGAGTAATAGGTGATCAGAATAAAAAATAAAAACCAAAACTTCAAGATAATCTGGTTAATTGGTTTCCATTAAAAATTTTTTTTTCAATTTCTTTTTTAAAAGCAAAATTCTATGCAGAACCTCGATATATATAAACCAGCTCAAAGCTTTGGTTCTTTGATTAAGTCTGGAACAGAAGCTTAGAGCCAACTCATCTTCCTATGACTCCCCTCAAAGACTCCTGGGTCATTTCCTTGGAACCCTAGGACTCTGAGTAACACTGTTTGAAAACTACTGGCCTTATTTAATGCATTAGGAAATAATAAAATAGAACCTAAATCCAAATCCTGATCGCTAGTCTGATGTTCTTTCCAATATGCAAGGCAGCGTAATTTATAACCTTGGCTTAGAAGCTAATTATCACTGATATGGGCTATCTTTGGCTCTCTGGGCTCTGGTCAGTCTCTGACCGAATCCGTGGTGTTTGCTACGTCCCTTGCACCCACAGCTAGCCATGTGGGCTGGGGAAAGTCATCGGCTTTTGGAGCCCCCATTTCTGACTTATAAAATGAAAACAATTATAACCTCTAAATATATCACCAGCACAGAGTGTCCAGAACCTTTGGGGAACTAAGTAAACACTGAGTGAATGTAAATTAAGTGAGGGCAGAAACTGCACTTCTCTTATCTACCCCTCTGAATGCCTTGCATGGCGCCTGTCATAAGCAGATACTCGATAAATATTTGTTAAATAAATGTAGAATGATGATATCATGGGCAGGAAACTATTTTTTAAACTTGTAAGTGTTATAAAAATTTAAGGGATCATTAGGATTATCATCATAATCAAATAAGCTCGAAATTATCTGTGGTGCTCTGCTGGGTGTTGACAAAAGGGAGCCACATTATCTCTGTCTCTGGCTTCTGGTTCCTCACAACCTCTGACAAACAAGGACTGGCATATACAGGGCTCAGTCAGAGTTGCACGTAAACCTAATCTTTTAAAAAGGGATTAGAAAGGAAGATTTTACATAATATACAGATACGGAAACACACTCGACATTGAGGAACAAGGGCGACTATGTTTTGGGTGGCAAGGAAAGTCACACGAAACTTCATTTTCACCCTAGGCAGGACAAGGGGTTTGGGGAGCCTTCCTCTGAGACACTGGAGAAGGCATCCTGAAAGACACGGAATTTTCAGAATCTTGCAATTCCCGGTTCTTTTGGCAACAGGGTTTAAAAGCAGTTGTCAGAGTGGAAGTCGGACTATCATCCGGCTCGCTTCTGGGTCCAGGCCAGTCCCGAAAACAACTGCGGTTTATGTAAAGAGTTGCAGAGCAGACGAGTACAAACTCTACTCCTCAGCCCTGTCTTGTTTGTTTTCCTGGGGAGCAAGCCACTGGGGACATAGTGCCCCGATGAATTGGCCGGGGCTGGTCTGTGACACCAGGACTCCGCAGCAAGCCCGTGCACTTTAAACAACTGCACCAGGATGAATTTATCTTCTTTTCTTATTTGCGAAAGCTTTGACGGAGAATATCCGCAGGTTCTGCTGGAGAAAGGAGACTTCCTGAGACATGATGTCATTTTTGCAAAGGGGAAACACATGTTGAGTCCCGCAGTACAAAACAATACGGAGGTGCTGATAGCGCTGCTGTCAGTCACATGACGGGATGCCGGGTGGGCTGGGCAGTGCTACCCAGGAGCCTTTGGAGCGTGGGGCTGGGGGAGGGGAAGGGGAAAAAAAAAAGCTCGGAGATTTTTCAATACGGGAACTCCATTAAGTTTATGAGAGCCTGGAAGGAGTACTTTTCTGTGTTTCGTGAGAATGATTTTTGTCTTGGGCACATGGGATTATCAAACATGTGCTTCTTTTTCACGCCAGACCCAGTAGGTACTTAGAGCGTTTGGGTAAAGAAAAAGTTTCGGTGAATCTGCATTTACAAATTCGGCAAAATAAGTGACGATTTGATCAGCCGTATCGTTCTTAGTGAATTTTTCATGAGTTTATGTAGTCCGTGGTGCTCTCACGGAGCGGCGGGCTGCACGTTGGCACGAGGGCTTAGAGGACACTCTGGGTTTTCCTTTCCCCCCTGAACACTTAACAGTTTGATCCACGTGTCAGGGAGAAGTCAGGGCTTGGCCAGCAAGCAGAAGATTGTCTATGGTGATAACCTTCTTACATTTCTCTCCATCTCTCTGTAGCTAGCTAGCTAATATCAGCCAGCTGCACACCTCTGTTTTAGCTGCTACGTCCTGGTAAAGGTGAAAGTAACTTTTCTTTGTTACATAGTTCTTTTTCTAGTTATTGAGATGATCAGAATATAAGACGTGGCTACCCAAAAAAGCGGATTCCTCTAAAACCAGCGGTCCCGACAGCCCCCGAGAGCTTGTAAAACTGTAGAGCTCACATTCCACTCGGGAGATTCACATGCACACTGAATCCGAGAAACAGTGGTAGAAGGAATAATACGTTAGGGGAACGGACAAGATGAGGAAATGACTTCCGGAAGGATGATAATGGAACGCTGACATGCGTCTTGAAAAATGGGTAGCTGGAAATAGGCACCAAGTTTTGGAAGTGAGAAAACTGGATTAGAGAACAGGGATCATCTAATAGGTGGATGTGTTATGGGGAAGGTGGGAGATGAAATGGACAGATCCTTTAAGGAAGATTACTATTCCAGGAGTTTGGGCTTGTGCAGTGTAGATATAAAAACGTGACTGCTTCATGCTTACCTAGTAATAATTTTAATGGTAATAGTAACACTAACAGTGTTATGTTATATTATTAAAATTCAAGTGATTGCATGTAAATTTCTATTCAGAGTTTGGGTTTTTTTTTTTTCATAAGAGATACTATTTCATTAAGTCCTTACAAAAACCATGAATGATAGGGGATATTACTTTATTCATTGAGGGGCAGATTAGTGAAGAGGTAAAGAAAGTCTTTTTTTTTCCCCAGCACTTTGAATGTATAGTTCCATTATCTTCTGAGTTGTATTATTTCTGGTAAGAACTCGATGGGATGTGGTTTTTCCCTTCAGGTAATAGAATGTATATTTTTTTCTCTGTATACTTCTTAACTTTTCTTTTTATCACTGGTTTTTGTTTTTGTTTTTGGTGTTTGTTTGTGATGTGTATTGATGTTTTTTTAAAAAATCAAATTTGGAAAAATCTCACCATGACTTCTTTACTTTTTCTGTCCTTCTCTCTTTCTGGGACACATGTATTAGATGCTTCAGATGGTTTTGTAGGTCACCAAGACTATCCATTTAACTCCCAGTTCCTTTTTCTCTGTTATACTTTAGTTTAGAAAGTTTTTATTGCTATTTTTCAAGTTGACTGGTATTTCTTTTAATATGCTGTAATCCGGTAGATTTTCAATTTGGATATTGTATTTTTCATTTCTAGAAGATCCATATTTTTTTATGTGTGTGTTTTATATCTTTCATTTCTTTCCACATTTTGTTTATGTTTTCTTTTAAATTAAGGGTTAAGAGACTATGGCCTATGGGCCAAATCCAACTGATGGCCTATGAGCTGAGAATGGGTTTTATGTTATAAAGTGTTATTAAAAAAAATAAAAATAGGGGCGCCTGGGTGGCTCAGTCTGCCTTCGGCTCAGGTCATGGTGCTGGGGTCTCGGGATGGAGCTTCACATTGGATTCCCTGCTTAGCAGGGAGTCTGCTTCTCCCTCTGCTCCTCCCCTGCTCCTGCTCTCTCTCTCTCAAATAAATAATAAATAAATAAGTCTTTTAAAAAATTAAAAAATAAAAACATTCAATAGAGACCATATGTGGTCCACAAAGCTTCACATATTTGCTATCTGGCCCTGTACAGAAGTTTGCTACTCCTGCTTTAAATCCCTGATTTAAACCCTATACTATCTGTATTAAGGTCACCATGTGCTAATTCTGTTATCTCTGTCATTTCTTTTTTTTTTTTTTTTTTTTAAGATTTTATTTGTTTATTTGACAGAGATAGAGACAGCCAGCGAGAGAGGGAACACAAGCAGGGGGAGTGGGAGAGGAAGAAGCAGGCTCACAGCGGAAGAGCCTGATGTGGGGCTCGATCCCACAACGCCAGGATCACGCCCTGAGCCGAAGGCAGAGGCTTAACCGCTGTGCCACCCAGGCGCCCCTATCTCTGTCATTTCTGGGTCTGTTTCTATTGACTTATATCTCCTCCTTGTGTGCTGCTTCTTGGCAAGTTTAGTAATTTTTTATTAGATGTTGGACATTATGAATGTTATATGTTGAATATTTGTATTCATTGTCTTTCTTTAAAAACGTTGAGGTTAAAAACAAACAAACACAAACATGTTGAGGTTAGTTTGGCAGGCTGTGAAATTCCTTATAGATCAACTTGATACCGTTGAGGCTTTGTTTTGGGACTGGTTTCGCCATACTATCATGGTGTGACTTTTCTGGTGTCTTCTCAATGCTCTGCATGTTCAACAAGCTCTCTCCATTCTAATTGATAGTTACTAGAAAACTTCTAGGCATGTGTGAGCTCAGGGAGTTACTCAGCTTATCGCTCCCTGGAGGTGAGTCAATTTTTGTCTGACTTTGTAGAACTTCTTGGTAAACTTGCATAGATTAGTGTTTAGCCAAAGACTGAAGGGACTGTTATGTAGATTTCTGGATCTCTTTCTTTGCATGGTTCTTTCCTTTCCCATACCCTTCCTGTCAAATTCCATCTTTTTCATTGTACCTGAACTCTTTTTTCTTTTTTTTAAGTAGGCTTCATGACCAGCGTGGAGCCCAATACAGGGCTTGAACTCACAACCCTGAGATCAAGACCTGAACTGAGATCAAGAGTCTGATGTTTAACCAACTGAGCCACCCAGGCGCCCCTGAACTCTTATCTCTGACTCTTCAGCTCAGTAAAACTCTGGGGCTATGCTTGGGTTCCCACCATGTAGGGCAGCATGGGTTCCCACCATGTAGGGCAGCATGGGTTCCCACCATGTAGGGCAGAGGAGAGAAAGATGGGGCATCAGAGAGCTCACTTTGCCATTTCCCTTCTCTTCTGGATTGCAGCCCTGTGCTGCCTGTAGTCCAGTCTCTGAGAATAGCTGTTTTGTGTATTTCGTTTAGCTTCTAGTTGTTTACAATGGGAGAGCAAGTCTTGTGCCACTTTTTCATGGGTGGAAGCCAAGAGCGTGGGCATTTGAGTTGGGCGTACTTGTTTTCTAGTTCTGACTCTGCACTTCCTAGCTGTGGACCTTAGGCTAGACATTAAATTCTGTGAGCATCTGATTCTTATTTGTAGAACAGGGATAATAATAGGATATTTGTGAGGATTAGATTGAGGCAGTACATGTCAAATATGAACAAAGTACCTAGAAAATAATAATAGAAAATAAACACATGATGGTTTTTATTAGCATCTCATTTGGGGTGGGGGAGGGAGGAGAGATGAAGTCGCTTGGTCAATATCCTACAGTAAGCAGTTGAGTTGGTCTCCCTCCCAGGAACTACAGCTCCTAAGCCCCTGCTTTATGTCAGCACTGACCATGTCTAACTCATAAAGAAGTGGTTGAACTGCAGAGACCGAAGCATCAAAAAGTCCAAGAAAGGGCCACAGTTGTGTAGAATGTCCTATACAAAATGAAAGGTTCTGAATCATGATTAGGTCTGAATGGAAGCTCAGACTGGGACCAAGTTTGCTGCTTGCTAGGGACAGATACCGTGTAATGGTGAGGCATATGCTAACATTTACAACGAGTGGGTTTCTTCCTTACTGAGCATTAGGTTACACTGTAGTCTTCTACTAATTGATTCAACCAATATGGTTCTAATTGTTCTTCCTTCCCATTCTCTTCCTCCACCCACATTACTGGGGTGCTTCAGTTAGACCAACTCTACCTTTTCCAGCTGTCTACCACCCCCAGCTCCCCTGTGAAATATCACTGTAGTGCAGGGGCCTCCTGAATGCCCCAGGTGGGTAGTCAGGCCTTGAAAAGGCCCTCTGGACAGTCTAAGACATGTGTGCCAAAGCAGGGCATCAAGGTGGACCTTACTTGTCCTGAGGCTGAAGACACAGAGGTGGTTCGGACAGCTTCCAGATGCAGAGAACATGAATCTTGGTAAAAGTTTGGTTTGGATTCTGATCTCAGCTCTACGACTTACTAGCTGGGTAGCATTGGGCTAACTAATCTCTTTCAGCTCCTAGTCTATGAAATGATGAAAATAAGTACTTAAAAAAAAGATATTTATTCATTTGAGAGAGAGAGAGAGAGAGAGAGGGAGAGAGAGAGAGAGAGCACGAGCAGGGACGGGCAGAGGGAGAGGGAGAATCAGACTCCCTGCTAAGCGTGGAGCCCAATGCGATCCCAGGACCCAGAGATCATGACCTGAGCTGAAGACAGATACTTAACCAACTGAGCCACCCAGGGGCCCCAAAAAACAGGTACTTTTTAAGATAAATAATATAATGTATGTAATACACCTCAAACGTAGTTAAGAATTGACAAATAGTAAGAGAGAGTCTCCCCACAAAATCTAACTTTTCCTCTGAGATGTCCATTCCACTTGATTTCCTCCCAGATTCCTGGACAGCCTGGAGCCTGTGCTCATGCTGCTCTGATAACCACTTTTGTTCATCGACACAACCCTAAACAGGCTTTAATCTGGAAAACAGAAACCATATGCATTTTTAAACACAAAGAATTTCATGTTATGAATTTGTTAAACAGCTCTTGGAAGGATGAAAAGGCAAAGAAGGAACACCAAAGTGACATGGAGTTGCCAGAAGAACCCCCTTCCTAGGACTGTTCCCCCTTGGAAGGACAAAAAGACGTGTCAGGAGTATTAGATCTCAGAGCTTTGAGGAATGACTGCATGAAGCTGGGACTGAGAGGAGGGTGTTCTAACCTTGCAGGTGTCTCAGGAGCTCGGTTTGGGAATCCCATGGAGGTGGGAGTCACATGTCTGAAGAAGGGGTCCAGCTCAGCTGGTGCTGGTATCTCTGAGGGGGCCCCGTGATGAGGGAGGGTGAGAAACCCGGACCCTGAACCAGCTGGTCCTGGAATTAACTGCCACCGCTGAGATGAAACACTTGCTGGGCAGCACTTCCAGAAACAGCAAGTAAACAGGAAGAAAAAGCCCCCTCTCCCTCCTCTGGCCTTACAGTCGGTTGACATAGCCCAACAGGGATCTGGCTGGCAAAGGAGGAGCGAGGGTTTCCGAGTCCCTGCCCAGTGTCAAGAAGCAGAGTCCAGAGGGGTAGGTTTGGAGCTAAAAACAATAGCTGAAAAGCCAGCACGACTTGCTTTGTACACTGATCCCTGACCTTTTCCTGCTCTCCTTGGCTCCTGGCTCCCAGATTCACTTCCTGTTTACAAGCTTGCCTCTGTGCTAGAACTTGGTATTTTATCCCATTTATGCAGCTCTAATCTTTGGGGTTCTCTCCTTAATTAGGATTTGCATTAGTTAAGACTCTTTTGGGTACAAGACACAGAAGGCCATCTTGACCTAGCTTAAACACATTAATTTGGGGCTATATTGGATGATATAATGAGGAAGGGCAAGGTGCAGCTGGGGGCAATTCAAACAAGGACACAGCATTGTTGGTATCCCTCCTCCATTCCTGGTCTGATTTTCTCCACGAGTTGGCCAATTCTCTCCCCTTGTAGGCAGACTTCCTCAGTGGATGATCTATGTAGCCTGTGGCTCTGGGCTCAAGACTCTCCACAGGATAGAAAAGAAAGAGTTTTCATAATCCTGGCTCCAGAGTGAAAATTTTAGGAAATCTGATTGGCTGGCTTTGGTCATAGGTCCTCTCCTTGGACCAGAGGAGAAGATATTAGGTTTGTAAAATAGCTGAAGTCTTGTGCCCATCCCTGTGAATTAGCGTGATTAGAAAAAAATGAGCGAGAGTATTGGGATAGCAAGATCAGCAGTTGTCCATGATAATTTTTATTTCATTATAGACAAGAATTCCTTCATCATCCATGTAAAACAATGACAGATGGAGGTTGTGCACTGATCTGTTCTGGGCAGTACCTTGATTATACTGTCGTATCTACAGATACCAGGTAGTCAAGAGTCAATGTGGCGTTTTTGTACGGTTCCTACTAATCATATTGTTGGATATTTGGGACACTCAATAAATAACAACCTCTCTAATTTTTTTAAAAACCAGAGTTCTCCTCTCCCACTCCCCCGCTTGTGCTCCCTCTTTCACTGGCTGTCTCTATCTTTGTCAAATAAATAAATAAAATCTTTGAAAACAAACAAACAAACCAACCAGAGTTCTGAAACAACTGGAGAAAACCATAGGATCCCCTTGATCTCTGACAATAAGGACGTGAAATTGGTCTCATTAAATCTTTCATCTACGACTTTCCTTAAAAGTTGGGTCAAAAGAATGGAAATAAGGAAATATGTCGATAGGTTTACAAGGAAAGAATCAGTGAGGCAACAAATATATCCCAATTCAGGGACAATGTGCTAGGTATAATGGAAGATTTCAAAGGAAATATGGAATATTCAGTCTTAACCCCTAGTGATGTACGCGTATAAATGGGGAGACAGAATGAACACAGTTTTATTTACTGGGGACTCTGCCAGCATCTGTCCCAAATTATCCCATCACTCTCAGGTTCTCAGTCCCTCCTCCTCATTCTTTCTTCTTCCATCTTCCTTTTCTCCCTTTTCATTTCTGCCTCTTATTTCACTGCGTACATGGAGGCCACTGTATTAGTCAGGGTTGACCAGAGAGACAGATCGGTAGGAGGTATATATATTAAGAAGTTTATTACAAGGATTTGGTGTGCATGTTTGTGGGGGCTAGCCAGGCAAGTCTGAAATTCGTAGGGCAGGCTGTGGGGATTATATAAAATTGAATTAATCGTTTTTCATTTAATTTGCCCTCCTAATCATTTTCCCTCTGAATTATGCTTTTGGATTTCCAAGCTAAAGCCCTGAAGCTGCTCTTGATTCTTTCCACTTCCCTGTAGCCTATACCAGTCAGCTATTAAGGTCAGTGTTTCTTTCTTCCTGATAATTCTTACATTGGTCCGTCCCTTTCCATCCTTACTGTCACCTATCTAGTTGGGAGACCTTGGTTCTCATTCCCGGGGATGATTTTTTTGGCTTCTATTAAGAGATCTTTGACCTTTTTGTTCTTCAGTTCTTCCTACATAACACCACCATATTATTAGTCTCAAAATGCTTTTTTTAGTATGCCACTCTTCTAACAAAATTGTTCTGTGAATTAAAACTGTATGCATTGACCTAGAGGGATGTGCATGGTGAATTGTTAGGTTAAAAGGGCAAGTTGCAGAATGTTGTGTACAATAATATGCTATTCGTTGATAGGTCAATACTATACATTAGAATATATTCGTTTGAGCATAGGAGAAAGGGTGGGAGACGTCATTCACTGAACGGTTAACATGAATTCATTGATTACCTAGGGCAGTCATCCTTAATTGTGACTTCACAGTGAAATCATCCGGGGAACTTCAAAAAATACAGAGATTTAATTAGACTGGGTTTGACCTGGGCATCAGAATTTTTTTATTTACTATTTTGTAGAATTCAAGTATAATGAACATCAGTGTTTTATTAGTTTGGGGAGGGCATCAGAATGTTTAAAAGTTCTTCATGCGAGTCCAGTATGTTGAGAGCCATTGATTTAGGGGATCAGTCTGGCTAAAGTGATTCAAAATATGTTTCTACACACGCGAATGCACGTAGCACAATTCAGTCAAGATTTCTACAGCCAAAAATACACTCTGACTTTGCTTAGTTGCATGAGAGAAAAGGCAGCTTGGCTTAAAAATCTACTATAGATGATCTATAAAAGTGAATGAATAAACATTATATGTATAGTCTACCTATCTGTCTTACATAGCTACCCACATATACATATATGGGTATATGTATATATTTGACATCTGATTATGTATTCCTGTGAAGAGACTGCATTATTATTTTGGAAACTGGTGTGTTTAAGTTACAAGTGTTTTTGTTTGTATTTTGTTTCTTGGCTTTTTTCAATAAGGAATCAACAACAGGAGAAGGCTTCCTGGTGCAGTCCTGGTATTTGACACCAGAGGGGTCTGATAAAAAGACAGTATTTATGGAGCTTTGATGAAGAGGATGTGGGTGAATGTTATCTGATCATCACTAATTAGGATTCCAGGTTCCCTGTGATTTCCTTTTCTCAAAGCCAAACAACCCAAAATAGACACAGGTCTCTAAATAGACAAACTTGAATCAGATTTCACAAGGGGCAGGTAAACAGATGAACTTAGGTAATGAGCCAAGAAGTTCTTGGTCTTGTCCTCGAAACCTGGGAAACCATGGTTAAGGACCTAAGTTTGCTCAAACCTTGAGAACAGTTTAGGCCAAGGAACCAATGGCATATTCCTTCCCCCTATGCCAAGTTTGGAAACTTTGCTTATTACTTGTCTGCTTTTTTTTTTTTTTAAGATTTTATTTATTTATTCGACAGAGAGAGAGACAGCCAGCGAGAGAGGGAACACAAGCAGGGGGAGTGGGAGAGGAAGAAGCAGGCTCATAGCCGAGGAGCCTGATGTGGGGCTCGATCCTATAACGCCGAGATCACACCCTGAGCCGAAGGCAGACGCTTAACCGCTGTGCCACGCAGGCGCCCCTACTTGTCTGCTTTGATCTGGATTCTGTTTAGTTAGTTTCTGATTTGGTGATCTCAACAGTGTATGAAGCACGGCAACTGAAAGCTCATTATCTACACAAGATCTACATAAAAATTTGAGTGATAGGAAGTATTTGGAGAGGGCAGATGTTCTGTATGAAAGGGGCAGGCTGGTCCCTTCAGTTTCTGGGGCACCCCCTCCCTGTCTCATTATCAGAGCCCTTAAAGGTTTGCAGTGTCGTGAAGAAGTGGGTGAGCACTTGACTCCCACAATGAGATGTATTCAGTGATGGACTTGGCTGGCTCCCAAGAGATGACTGTTATATTTTCAAGTATTTTGCTTGTTGATTGTTAAATATGGACTTTCTCTTTTATTTTTTATTTTAAAAATTTTTATTTTTAGAGCAAGAGAGAGCAAGAGCATGAGCAAGTGTGAGTGGGGGGAGGGGCAGACGCAGGAGGAGAGAGAGAGGGAGAATCTCAAGCAGACTCCAGGCTCAGCACAGAGCTTGATGCAGGGCTCCATCCCACAGCCCAGAAATCATGACCTGAGCCGAAACCAAGTCTGATGTTTAACCAGTGGAGCCACCCAGGCACCCCAAATGTGGACACTCTTAAAAATTATTGGGCGCCTGGGTAGCGCAGTCGTTAAGCGTCTGCCTTCGGCTCAGGGTGTGATCCCGGTGTTCCAGGATCGAGTCCCACATCGGGCTCCTCCGCTGGGAGCCTGCTTCTTCCTCTCCCACTCCCGCTGCTTGTGTTCCCTCTCTCGCTGGCTTTCTCTCTGTCACATAAATAAATAAAATCTTTAAAAAAAATTATGTGCACTTACAATTAATTACATTAATTAATTACATTGAATTATATTAAAAACAAAAATAAGTGCTATCACTTATCATTTCCTAATCATTTTTACTACATTTGGCTATTATCTCTGCCCATGAGGTCATCATTCAGGTCTACTGTGTCTGCGCTATAGAAATGCTACATGATGGCATGGTGCTCATCGCTTCCTAACTCTGCATTTAGTAACATCACACTGGTAGCTTGAAACTGGCCACTCTGGGCTATAAGGCAACAGGAAAGCCCACCTGGAGGCTATGCAAGCCAGTCCCCACATAGTCATACTATGGTCGTCTTCACCTACTTAATTGCCTATGCGATGAGGTGCAAGAATGGCTCGGTGTCAGAAGATGGCTAGGTCATAAGGTTTGGTGCACTCAACAGAGACATGCAGGGACGCTGGAGCCCAGAATGGACTGCCTCTCCTAATAGCAATGGATACAAGAGTTTAGTAAAAGTCAGTGAAAGCATACTAAGAGGCAATCGATTGCATGGGATATGATAGAGTATGATATATTTTATCATTATTTGTAAGTTGTACACTATGCATCCTTTGTATCAATAAAATTTCGATAATCGTGCACACACGTACCCCTATACACATTTTTTTTTTTAAGGAGCTGTTAATAGTTACTATCATACCACTGGATGCCTTCCATTATGGAGTTTCTTGTTAACAGCATAACCTGGGCTTAGAAGCAAGGAGGCAGAAACAAAAGGGGAAGGGGGAACTTCTCCGTGGTTTCTGGATTGTAAACCTTGAAGAACTCAGAGGAAAAGGGTCTTCCTGTGGGAGGGAGGGGCCCAATACTTATAGAAACATAAGACCCTGTTATTATATAGGGAGGCATTCTGAGATGTGTAAATTTCCCACCTTTGATACTCCTAAACAGACAGGGGGTCTCAGAGACATTAACATAGATACCACTCTGAAAGCCTGAGTTGCCTCCAGTAGCAGCCACACGGGAGAAGTAGGGGGCTGGAAGAAAGAAAGTGGAGTCTCCCTTAATTCTTCCCCTCTTTCCTTTCCTGCAAAATATCTAATTTACTTGTTAAAGCCAACCTCACATTGTTTATCCAGGCTGTCTATTTTTTGGTCCTAATTGATACTAATTAAAATCAAAATAAAATTACAACTGCAAAACTTGGCTGGGGTTTTGATTCACTGCCAACATGCCCACAACCAGTGAGACTTACTACATAAACACTCTCATTTTGAAACTCCAGGTATTTTAACAGTGAATAAATGTGAAAAAAAAAGAAAAAATGGTACCCTCATTCTAAAATTTCTTTCCAGCTTCTATTATGGAACATAAGAAAATAAGAGCCTAATTCTTTATTGAGACTGAGGCTCTTCCACTAACAATCAAAAAAATAACTTGGTATATTTGAATAAATACTGATATGAACTTGGAATGGTTGAAACAGTTGTTTAGTATTTGATGCTAATGAGGCTAGACTCCTGGGTTCTGTCCCCTAGTAGGCTGATTATCTTTACCTGGAGGAAAACTCTGATCCACAATTAGGAAGGCATTCCAATTGGCAGAGTGACCTTGCAGGTGCAGTAATTGGTCATTTGGGGACTGGGCAAGTTTATGAATGGCTGAAGGCAAATCAACCACCACCACTTCTAGAAAGTCATTCAAAAGTCCATCTTTTTCTGAGGGTAGGTTATTAACACTCCCTCTAGTTTGCTAATAACCCGTCATAGCACTGAATTGAGTAAAAAGCTAAGTCTTAAATCTTTTTTTTTTTTTTTTAAGATTTTATTTATTTATTTGACAGAGAGAGAGACAGCCAGGGAGAGGGAACACAGGCAGGGCGAGTGGGAGAGGGAGAAGCAGGCTCCCAGTGGAGGAGCCTGATGTGGGGCTCGATCCCAGGACTCTGGGATCACGCCCTGAGCTGAAGGCAGATGCCTAATGACTGAGCCACCCAGGTGCCCCAGCTAAGTCTTAAATCTTATGCAAAGGAGATTGTTGGAAGTATCAAAAGTTCATGAGATGTAGTAGAAAGAATGTACTACTTTGATTCAGATGTGGGGCTTCTGCCATTGATAAGAGTTAGGATTTGTTACTGTAGGCTAGACATAATACTACGCTCCTTACATTTTCTCATTTAATGCTCTTAAAAATCCTATGAGATAGGTGCTTCTGCAACTCAATTTCCTAGATAAGAAGTAACTCACCTATTGTCACACAGGTGAGCGAGTGAGCTGGCATTTGAACTCAAGTCTGTAGAATTTCAAAACCCAGAGCCTTAGCCACTCTACTGTGCCATTTCCACACCAGCTACTTTGTGTTTAAGGGAGAGTTGATTAACATCTCAAGGTCTTGCTTTTCTCTCTCTCTCTCTCTTTTTTTTTTAAAGATTTTATTTATTTACTCAACAGAGATAGAGACAGCCAGCGAGAGAGGGAACACAGGCAGGGGGAGTGGGAGAGGAAGAAGCAGGCTCATAGCAGAGGAGCCTGATGTGGGGCTCGATCCCATGACGCCGGGATCACGCCCTGAGCCGAAGGCAGACGCTTTAACCGCTGTGCCACCCAGGCGCCCCTGCTTTTCTCTCTTTTATAAAGTGATAATAATGTCAGTTGCTCCCACTGGAAGGGTGCTAGGATCATGAGATAATGTAGGTGCCTTGTAACACTACGAATGTAAAATATTATAATTCGGACATTGGCACAATTCCTAAGAAGAACATTATATAGCAAGACTATTATTTAAATGTAACGTAAATATATGTCAACATTTATCCTTGGCCAGTGCTTCTGACTTATCCATTTATTCATTTTTTTGAACAGATGTCAGTTGAGTCACTAAATAGTAGAAAAAGACTTGGCTTTGGGGTTGATCAATTTGGAAATTCTGGGGATCAACTTTTTACTGTCTCTTGGTTGCTGCCAGAACTCATCAGACAAATTCCTCAAACTCTCAGAGCCTGTAGGACAATAGCTGCTTCAGAGGGCCGTGGCCAGAATCAGTCAAGCTGTTATAAGTGCCCCATAAACGTAAGCTTCTTTGCCAGCCCTAACTCTTGCTAGGTGAGGTTAATAGGAGGTTTACGAGATAAACAGAAGACAAATACCAATGTAACTTTAGAACTAGAGGAGAATTAGAACTCATCTAGTCCAGATTTCTCTTTTTACTGATGCAGAAGACCAGGAGGAGACTGATTCAAGATTACACAGCCAGCTAGCAACAGGACTAGAACTGGAACCCACGCCTTCAAACTCCTAACTTCCAACTGAGGAAAAATACGCTGGCTCCTGAGTGCATCTGAGTAATGACAGTATGGCGTCTTCATGTCCAAGCATCAGAACAGACACCTAACAGTTTTAGAAATGCAGTTTGGAGATGCGAATCTCCAAAGGTTGTGAATCAAGCTTTCCTGAGTCCTCACAGAGGACTTCATGAGGATTCTTCCGTTTTATAGTTGAAGTGCCGCATGTGAACAATTCCCCTTGCAAAATCTCCTCATATTTACCATATAAGCACTCCAAATCTCAACATGGCTCCTGTCCTCGAAGAGCCTCCTCCAGATTCATGGACAGAAGACGTGGACATATAAAAAAGTTGAAGAAGAAAGAAAGAAACGTAACCTAGTTACTGCCTGGTGAATGATAGAGAGAAAAGATAAAAGCAATTCAAAGAGAAAGTTGTTTTGTCAGAGATATCTCAGGGAGATTGTAAACGTCCATCTTGGTCTTTAGGCATATGTGATCTTTGAATATAATGAAAAGGAGGGATGTTCTAGGCAGAGGTCAAAACGTGGGCAAAGGTCTAGAGGGGAGGATCTGCACAGTGCATTTAATTAGTTTAGCGGAGTGCTGGGGACATGCTGGGGATCACTGGGAGATTGGGTTGTAAAGATAGATTGGGACAGCACAGAAGGTCTTGAATATTATATTAAAGAGTTTGAATTTTATCCGACAGAGGATGGTGACCAACTGAAACAGTGGCAGCAGGGAAGGGCTGTGAACACAGAGGGGAGATTTACATGTGAGTATGATGATAGTTAGGAGAAAGACTGGAGCCAGAACCCTGGCTAGAAGTATATTTCAACAAGCTTATAGGATGATGGCCAAAAGGACACAAATCAGAGATACTAAAGAGGGAAGATAGAAAGTCTTGGTGAGTTAGAGACAGGGAAAACTCGAAGATGATTTCTTAAGTAGGTAACAATTAGTAATAATATGATGAAAAGGGAAAAATAATGAGATGGAATTTGGGGAGGGAACTAGGAGGGTATTTTGAGATAGTGAACTTGCTTCTAGACTTCAGATTTTTGATGTAATGGTGAAATATACAAGTAGAGATGTTCAGGAGCAAAATACATAGAAGGGTGGCAAGTACAGAAAATTGAATTATGATGGTGCTGAAACCCTTGCGTGCCAGCTTGAAATGGTGAAACTAAGATATCCTGAATAATTTAGACCCCAGACACTCTAAAATATAAAATCCAACCTGTCTCTAAATTATTCAGATTTGATTTTATTCTCTTAATGACCTAGAGAAAGAATTTACTGTCCCATGTATTTTTATAAGTAAGGGAAAATAATGGTTTTTAAAAATCATTAATGACCTCTGAACATACCTGGTAGGACTTTTTAAAACTGAGGAATAACTCACATACTGTAAAAATCTAATGATGAATTTTTGCACACACACACCACCACCACCACCACCACCACCACCACCACCACCCCCCAGAGATCAGGGTAATAGAACATTTCCAGCATCACAAAAAGCATTCTGGAAAGCTTTCTTCCAGACCACACCCAAGGATGACCACTGGTTTGACCACTATCCACATAGATTAATTTTGCCTATTTTGAGTTTCATATTAATTGGATCATACAATATTTATCTATCATCTATCTACTGTCGTCTATCTATCCATCCATCTATCTAAAGATTTTACTTTTAGTTGTCTCTACACCCAATGTGCAGCTTGAACTCACAACCCTGAGATCCAAAGCCACACGTTCCACCAACTGAGCCAGCCAGGCACCTCCTGTATCTCCCTCTTCCCTTCACCCATTTGGCTCAACCCTTCACGCCCTTCCCCTTGGCAACCACTAGTTTGTTCTCTGTATTTACAGTTCTGATTCTGCTTTTTGTTTGTTTATTTGTTTAGATTCTAATTATGAGTGGAATCCTATGGCATTTGTCTTTGTCTGACTTATTTCCCTTAACATAATACCCTCTAGATCCATCCGTGTCGTCACAAATGGCACGATCTCATCCTTTTTTTATGGCTGCAATGGTAATATGCTATTGTATAGATATACCACGTCTTCTTTATCCATTTGTCTACTGACAGACTCCAGGGTTGCTTCCATGTCTTGGCCACCGTAAGAAATGCTGCAATAAACATTGGGGTTCATGTATCTTTTTGAATTACTGTTTTTACTTTCTTTGGGTAAATACCCAATAGTAGAATTATTAGATCATATGGTATTTATATTTTTAACTTTTTGAGGAACCTCAATATCGTTTTCCCACAGTGGTGGTACACATTTACATTCTCACCAATGGTGCACGAGGGTTCCTTTTTCTCCACCTTTTTCACCAACACTTGTTATTTCTTGTCATTTCAATTTTCGCCATTCTAACTGGTGTAAGGTGATATCTCATTGCGGTTTTGATTTGCATTTCCCTGATGATTAATGGTGCTGAACATCTCTTCATGTGTCTGTTGGCCGTGAGATTCATTTTTATTATTGCATATATCAGTAGTTTTTTATTACTATGTGGTATTTCATTGTATAAATATCCCACACTTTTAATTTTCATATTTTTCCATTGTTGATGGATATTTGTGTTGTTTCCAGGTTTCAACTATTACAAACAAATTTGTTACAAACATTCTTCTAAAAATATTTGTTTATTTATTTGAGAGAGAGGGAGAGTGCGGAGGGAAGAGAGAAAGAATTTCTTTTTTTTTTTTTTAAGATTTTATTTATTTATTTGACAGAGTGAGAGACAGGCAGTGAGAGAGGGAACACAAGCAGGGGGAGTGGGAGAGGAAGAAGCAGGCTCCCAGCATAGGAGCCTGATGTGGGGCTCGATCCCAGGACTCTGGGATCACACCCCAAGCCGAAGGCAGACGCTTAAGGACTGAGCCACCCAGGCACCCCGAGAGGGAAAAAATTTCAAGCACACTTCCCACTGAGCCCAACATGGGGCTGGATCTCAGGACTCTGAAATCATGACCTGACCTGACGCTCAACCGACTGAACGACTCAGGTGCCCCTGTTATAAACATTCTTATACATGTCTTTGGTGGACATGAACACAGGATCTGATTTTGAAAAGTAATTTCTGGGGGTGCCTGGGTGGCTCAGTCAGTTAAGCATCTGACTCTTGATTTCAATTCAGGTCATGATTTCAGTGTCATGGGATCGAGCACCCCCATCAGGTTCTGTGCTCAGAGCCAAGTCTATTTTCCCTCTCCTTGTGCTCTTCCCCCTGCTCACTCTCTCATTCTCAAATAAATAAAAAAATAAATAAATAAAATATTTAAAAAAAAAAGTAATTTCTGGAATTCTTTGGAAGACTGCATTCTATCAGTCAATCCATTTGTGTTTTTACCAGTGATGAATCTTTTGCAGAAATAACTTATGACTTTCTAAATGGTTGGTAGGAGCTAAGGGAGGCTGTTCATCAAATACTTTCCTGTACGATGTACCAGGATAACTGTACTTGTATAATACTATCCTTATAATTAAAGATAAAGTCTCTGCCCACCTTATTTGAAAAAATTACACAAATACACGCATATCATCACAAAGTAATGCACACATACTCAGGATCCATGCAGAGACACAGAATGCTATATAGAATAGTATAACTTTGATATGATTAAGATTTGCTATTGAATCCTTATTCTGGCTCTTTCTAGTTGCTTGTCCTTAAACAAGAGACTCAACTACTTGCCTTAGTTTTCTTAACTAGGGAATAGTGAGATTATTACACATATTATAGGTGTGAAGATCGGATGAGATAGCAGATGTCAAGCACCCAGAATAGTGACTTTTCTTGGGGGACTTGTGAAGTTCTTTAAGGCAGGTCGGCACACAAAGACTATAGACGAGAAAGGAAGCATTCTTCCCGAGGAGTGTGTGTGTAAGCAAAAGCAAAAGAAATGGCAATTTATTTGACACCTTCCTAAATGACGAATTGCAAAGTTTGGCTAGAGTGGTGTGTTTATGAAAAGTAGTAGTTATGGAAAGATTTGGGTGGAGAGGCAGGTTGGGAGCAGATTTAAACATTACTGCATGTTGGGATGAATGGTTCAACTTTATCCTGCAGGGAAGTGATTTTTTTAAATAATTTTTTTAAAGATTGTATTTATTTATTTGAGAGTGAGGGTGAAAGAGAGAGCGCGTGTGCACGAGCAGGGGAGGGGGGAGGGGCAGAGGGAGAAGCAAACTCCTCACTGAGCAGAGAGCCCGATGCAGGACTCGAACCCAGAACCCTGGGATCATGACCTGAGCCAAAGGCAGATGCTTAAGTGACTGAGCCACCCAGGCGCCCCAGGAAGTGATTTTTCTGTAGGGAAGGAAAATGCCCAAGTGTTAGGGGGAAAAGCAGCTTGGCCATGTTGAGAAGTTTGAAAAGAGGGGAGGTAGGAGGCCTAGAAAATCTGTGCTTTTCATGGATGAATGGACTCTGTGGGACACTGCTACATTTTCCAAGAGAAGATTGTTGAACCAGTCAGGCAGACCTGCTCACTGTTCTCTTTTTGGTCCCTTGCTTTAGATGATTTCTTTCCCTTTTCTCTTTGCCAACTCATGTTCCAATCTTCCTTCAGAATTTGGCTCAAGGTTCATCTCCGCCAGGAGACCTATTTGGTGTCTGGTCTATAACTGATTTTTAATTTGGGTCAATGATCCATTAAAGAAAAATGGTTCCCTATTCTGAATTCTAGGACTGACTGCTGCCAGATATGCCAAAGTTTAGTAGACAGTGTTGAGAAACTGTACCAGTAAGAGTCAGCCAGCCTCTGTGTGGAAGCCATCAGATAGTGGATCTGTTGGAAATGAAGTCAACTCTTCATTATATTTTCCTCTTTGTGTACTTTTCCTGGGATGGTGCCCAAGTCTGGGAAGAGGAGAATGAATATAGCTCCGAATGGGTGAGCCGTGAGTAAGCATCTGTGTTCTTGGATCTCTTAGCCTAGGGAGCAGGAGGAGGTCAGCAGGCCTGTAAGAGGGAATGGAAGGATTTTAATTAATACCCAGATAGGCCCAGCATGCAGGTCTATGCAAAGTGGAAAATTTTGCAACAAATTAATTTACGAAAAAATGCGTGAGGCTGATCTCGTACTTGCTCTTATTTTGTGACCAAAGAGTAAAAATAAATAGGGCTTTCACAGTATGTAAGTTTGTATTTGGCTCAAATACATTTTCAGTGCAGTGCTCGGTCATTTCGGTCAGGCTTCTTTATTTTTTTTTTTTATTATTTTTTTTTTTTTAAGATTTTATTTATTTATTTGACAGAGATAGAGACAGCCAGCGAGAGAGGGAACACAAGCAGGGGGAGTGGGAGAGGAAGAAGCAGGCTCCTAGTGGAGGAGCCTGATGTGGGGCTTGATCCCATAACGCCGGGATCACGCCCTGAGCTGAAGGCAGACGCTTAACCGCTGTGCCACCCAGGCGCCCCAGGCTTCTTTATTTTTAAGTCAATTTTATTGAAGTGCAATTTACATAAAATAAAATTCATTCTTTTTAAGTATACAGTTAAGTGAGCTTTGCCACATGTTTACAGTTATGTAACCATCATCACAGTCCAGATATAGAACATTTCCAAATCGCCAACCCAACGCTCCCTTATTCTCCTTCGCAGTAAATCTCCTGCTTCCATTCCCGTCCCCAGTCAGTGATCTCATTTCTGTCACTTTAGTTTTTTCTTTTCCAGAAGGTTATATAAATCATATCTGGCTTCTTTCACTTAATCTATGCTTTTGAGATTTATGCATATTGTTTCATATAGGGGTAATTTGCTCTTTTTTATTTCTGAGTGGTATTCCATTGTATGGAAATAGAAGATAGTTGACCCTTGAACAAGCTGGGGGTTAGGGGGCCAACCCCCTGCCCAGTCGAAAATCTGCATATAACTTTGACTCCCCCAAAACGTTAACTACTAATAGCCTACCGTTGACCAGAAGCCTTAGCAATAACATAAACAGTCAACAAGCACATATTTTGTATGCCCTATGTATCATGTGCTGTATTCTTACAGTAAACTAGAGAAAAAGCGTTAAGAAAATATAAGGAAGAGAAAGTACATTTACAGTACTGTACTGTATTTATTGAGAAAAACCCACGTGTAAGTGGACCATTCAAACTTGTGTTGTTCAAGGGTCAGCTGTAATTTCTTTATTAGTTCATTAGTCCAATTCACAATGGACATGTGGGTTGTTTCCAAGTTTTGTTCATTAAGAATAAAGTTTCTATAAACATTTGCAGGTAGGTCTTTGTATAGATGCCTATTCTTATTCTGTAGGGTAAATACCCAGGAGTGGGATTACTGGATCATATGGGAAGTGTATATCGAGCTTTATAATAAATTGCCAAACTATTTTCCAAAGTAGCCATATCATTCCCATCAGCAAAATATAAGAATTCCAATTGCTCTGTACCCTTGCCATTACTTTTTTTTTTTTTTTAAAGATTTTATTTATGTATTTGTCAGAGAGAGAGAGCACAAGCAGGGGGAGCAGCAGGCAGAGGGAGAAACAGGCTCCCCACTGAGCAGGGAGCCCAACGTGGGACTCGATCCCAGGACCCTGGGGTCATGACCTGAGCTGAAGGCAGACACTTAACCGACAGCTGCCCAGGAGTCCCTCCTTGCCATTACTTGATATTGTCATTCTTTTAAGTTTTAGCCATTTAGTGGTTGTATAGTGGCATCTTCTTACGTTTTTATTTTCATTTCCCTAGTGACTAAAAATATTGAGCCTCTTTTCATGTGCCTATTGACAGACAAAAATTTTCTTTGGTGAAATATGCATTCAAATATTTTGCCCTTTTTATTAATGGATTGTTTGTCTTTTTATTATGGAATTTTGAGATTTCTTTATTCTCAATATAAGTTCTTTATCATATGTAAGTTTTGCAAACATTTTCTCCCAGTGTATATCTTAATCTGTTAATTGTTAAGGAATTTTTTAAAAGGAGAAGTTTTAAATTTTGGTCAGTTTCAAGTTACGAGTTTTTCTCTTATATGGTTTGTGCTTTTTTTGTCCTATACACAGAATCTTTGCCTGACTCAAGATCACAAACCTTTTGTCCTATGTTTTATTTTAGACATTTTATGGTTTTTAGCTTTTAGATTTGAAGTTAAATTTTGTGTATAGTGCAGTTAATTTGGGGGGTGTGTATGGAGGTCCAATTGTTTTAGCACTCTTTGACTTTAAAAGGCTATCCCTAATTACAAGGCTTTTGGTCCCTTCAGTGAAAATCAATTGATCATATGTTAGGGCTATTTCCTGTTCCATTGATCCATATGACTAATCTTTATGCCAGTACCATGCCGACTGATTACTGTAACTTTGTATTAAATTTAAATTAGTGTAATTCCTCCAAATTATTTTTCTTTTTCAAAATTGTTCAGTCTACCCTAGGTTCTTTGTATTTCCATATAACTTTTAGAGTCAGCCTGTAAATTTCTAAAAGCTTGCTGGGATTTTGCGGGGGATCGCATTAAATGTGTAGATCAATTTGTAGAGAATTGTCATCTTAACAATACTGGGCCTTCTGATCCATGCCTACAGAATGTTTCTCCATTGACTTCAATCCTCTTTAAGACCTTTTAGTAACGTTTTGTAGTTTTTGGTGTATGAAGTTTACACATTCTTTGTTAGATTTATCCCTAAACATTTCATATTTTTGAGGCTTATTTATTTATTTATTTATTTATTTATTTATTTATTTTTTCAAGCAGTAAGGAATGTAATATAGAGAATCAGAGCTCTTACACAAAACCACTGCAAAGAGGAGGAGAATAAAGGTCTGGGAAGCGCCTCACAGCATTCAGAAATCAGGAAGTTCAGGGTTCAGAAGAAACCTCTGCCAGTGATCTTTGAGGCTATTTTAAATAGTATTAAAAAGATCTTAATTTCCACTTGACCATTGCTACTTTTTAGAAACACAAATAATTTTTGCATATTTACCCCATGTATTAGTTTTCGAGGGCTATTGTAACGAACTACCACAAATTTGGTGCCTTAAGAGAAATTTACCCTCGCACATTTTTGAAGGCTAGAAGTCCCAAATCAATCTAAAAAATAAAAAAAAGATACTAGAACTAGTAAGTAGATTTAGCAAGGTTGCAAGACACAAGGCATTGTGGGTTGGATTGTGTCCCCTAAAAACATGTTCTGTACCTGTGAATGTGACCTTATTTGGAAACAGAGTCTTGACAGATATAATCAAGTTCAGATGAGGCCATATGGGATCAGGTTTACTTACTAGTTCTAGTTTCTTTTTTTATTTTGTGGATGTTTGTTTTGTTTTGTTTTCTGTATAGATGCTAAGTCAGCAGAGCCCCATCCAGACAAAAGTCCCTATGTTAACCACTGCTCTGATGTAACCACTTAGGGGATTAAAGGGTTTTTCCCCCTTTGAATTGTTTCTGTTAATTGCAATCTTGACTAATAAGCCTTAAGCTGACCTAAGTTGTTTTCAAGATTCTCTTCATACAAGGGGTTACTCAAATCATCACGTGCATTTCCAAGGGTGAGGCGTCTGTTGCACTTGCTTCAGGTGCAAACTTGGAGACACCAAAAACACTAGTCATCAAGATAAATGACACCTTGATGTAATATTTTTAAAACAAAACCACAAAAACTAACAGTGAAAAAAATACCAAAATTTCAAACAAAGAGGATCCTGCCCTGCGTGTGCATGACCCTGCCTCACTCACCTCACCGTCGTCCTGGCCCAGCTACTTAGATTGCCATCAACTAGTCCCCTTTAATGTAGACGATTATGGGGAGACCAGTTATACGTACGTACTACAGCTTCAGGGGCCAACCTTGCCAAACTTAACACGTGTCTGTTTGTTCTTCTTACTTTCACCTGATTTAGTCTGTAGCTCAATTGCTTCTTGGTCTTCTGTTCTTTAAGGATAGGATGCCCGTTGTGTTAGGTTGCATGCATAAGCCTGGATTTATGTCCGAGTCCCAACTGCAGAGTCTTCTGGACATCTTGAGGGTAGATGTTCAATAAAGAAGCCACTCCCTTGTCTCATTTCTACCCTCCGTGTGCCCTGTCTCCCAGCCATGTGATCGTGCCACAGGTGGACAGCTGATTAAAAGGGAGCCAGCTTTATTCGTTGTCTTCCAGTTTGGAATCTGATTTCAAACACAGTGTATTGAATGCTGTATGAGGCAGGAACCACAGCACGTAAACTGTTATGCGCTCACATTCTAGCATGTGGCCTGAGACGCAGAGAAAGTTGGTGAGCAAAGAAAAAAGTTTAAAGCAGATAGGCAGGGCTGAGACAGAGAGGTAGGGGCAGGCTTGGGTTTCTAAGAGCTCTCCAGCTCATGGTTCCTGTCCCATCTTTAGACACAGCTCTATTCCTGTTTTTGAATCCTATTACCACCGTATCATTCATATAACAAATATCCCTGACTCTACTTTTTTCTTAAGGTACCTACCTCCCATTTGTTTCCATTAGTTGCTGTTGGAGAACGTTGGCTAATGAGCTCTTCCCGATTTCCCAAACTGGATGCTTTATCCCCCTTGGTGCACTAAGGAAATTTCCCAAACTGTCCTTTCCAGTTTTGTTGCTGCTCAATGAAATCCTTTCCTCTAGTAATACAGAAACTCTTTTCTGCCTTTTAGCTTTCTATCCCTTCTTTCTTTTGCACATTTCCTTGGTGTTTCTTATACCTACCACACTGACATTGTTCCCAAAGTGATTCTTCCATTATATTCTGTTTCTTCTCAGCACATTTTTGGTCTATCCCAAATAGTAGCATTTATTGTCTATATTGCATTAAAGGTACAGAAATCAGATTTCTTCTGATATTTTCCACCTTGTTCATTGTGCAAGCTCTCGTTTAAACCTCATTTACACTATGAATCCCTGTCTCACCAATTTCTTTCCTTCTTCTCCAGAAAAAAATGTAGGTAGCTCTCTGTATATAAATCTATTATAATATTTCTCTCTTATATCCCCTCAAGGCGAGGGATCATATCTTACTTGTTTGTATTATGAGCACTTAACCCATAGTAGGTAATCAGCAGGTGCTTGTTGAATGCATGAATGAATGAAAGGCTATCTAGTTTGCTACATATGAGATTGGAGAAAGTGCCTGATGATTATGAGTATCCCTTGGACATTGTGTTTTTAGGGCTCTGTTCATCATTTCTCTTCCCACGTTATCCTGTTTCTCTGCATGATCTTGGTTACCTCCAGGACTTCAGTGCCACCTGCCATATGTCAGTCCCTCCAGAGTCTATATTTTTAGCCCAGATCTTTCTCCTTAGAGCCAAACTCATAATTTCAGCTACTTAGTAGGCTTTTCCAGTGGGAGTTTCTGAAGCCACTTCAGACTCAGTTTAGTCTGCCCCATCTTTATTCATTACCTTCTCCACCCACCCCATCCTTCTCTTCCTTCTTTTCCTCCTCCTCCTCTGATTCCTTAAACAGTCAATGGCAACATCATGTAGTCAACTGAGCAAACCTGATGTATCCCCAACCCATAGCACATGGCTTGGTACTAGAGGTCACTATTTGTTGAATAAATTAATGCCATTCACTAAGATGGCCAAATCAATTGAAAATAAGTTTGGTGGTTACATTTAGAAATGGTCTCAGACTCAACAGGCAGAAGGAAGGAGAGTAGGCTCTTAAACTTTGTAACTTTCACTTTTGGTGTCTTGGAACATGAAACAAACCAACGTCACTCATGAGGTCTGAGTTTAAAAATCGGACCTAGAGGTTAATTACTTGTCATCCTCCGTGAAACTGTCTGAAATGTTTTCCTCTAGGCCTGTGGGCCTTTGTTGTGATGCCCTCTTATGCGCAGAACATGGTCTTCTCTGGACAAGTGCCATGGTAAGTTTTTCTGTCTCCTAGAGGAATATTTTATGTAATATCCTGTTGGGAACAAGGCTCAGACTAGTTTTTCACTTCCTTCTCGGGTTAATATTAGAGGCATCAACTGTAATGGAAAAGCAGGGGCTTCGGGAGTCAGACCGATGTGAGTTTGAATTCTGGCTCTTTCATTTAGTAGCTTTGTGACTTTGGACAAGCTCCTTAAGTTCCTTGAATCTCAGTCTCTTCATCTGGAAAATGGAGACGGTATTAGGCAGAGCATAGGGTTATCTGAAAGTTATGTGTTAGACAGAGAGAGACAGGGAGGTCTCAATAGACATGAGCTTGCTTCCAGTCTTCTGTTAGATGAATGGTGTTCTCCAAGTTACCGATTTTGATTGTGTCTGTTTCCTCATCAGTGAATAAAGTAATACTTAGCAACAAGGTTGTTGTGAGGACTAAATCAGTTTTACATGCAGTGCGTGATTATTTAAGAAATATTAGATTCCTTCTTTTCTTCCTTCCCTGTAAGATGCTGGGAAATGACCGAGTGTATTTGGAGTCTGTCAGAACTTCTAGTCAACCTTCAGGCTGTTGTTCGACTACAGGAGACCTGGGAGGATATCAACCCGGAGGAGCATTACTGCTTTGCTCATTTGTAGGATTCAGTGCCACTCAACAGCAGTGGTTAGGAGAGGAACGCTGCCATCTTCTCTGGGACAGCAGCATGCCCCAGCAGACGGTATCAGATTTGCCTTGGGGGGTCTTTCATCATGGTGCATTCAAGCAATGGAAAATGACTAATGCCCTGAGAGCTCTCACAGGTTACTTGTGGGTACCCACATTTTCTGATTGGTGTAAGCATCGGCCAATCCTTATCCACTGAGCATCAGCACTTCTGTTCTGAAGTAGGCAGTTACTGACTTTAGCTAAATTTCCCAATTGTGTGGGCTACTCTCTGTTTCTTCCTCCTTCCATTCTGCACAATGCCCCCCTCTTCACTCTCCACCCTGAATAAATTGATGGTAGTCCACGCTCTTCAAATACCCAGAAAATTGGACTTTCTGCAACTAACAACTACAACAAAAGTAGTAACAGCAACCACAACTATATTTCTCTAGAAACATAGAACTCTAGTGATGAGGGAACGGATATAACTTCCATTATATATTGCATTATAGAAACATATGGGTATGTTTGTATAATGGTGTGAGTTGGTTATACGGAGGTTAAATGGAGGGTGATGTGGGAAACAAAGGAAAAAGAAAAAATTAAATTTCCTTACTGCCTGTAGCCCACTGACACGTTCTTGAAAGAGGCAGAATGACATTCCTCTAGGAACTCAGCTTCCGGGACGTTAATACTTTTCTAAGGGCAAAAGGCAATCTTAGCTTAACATTATCCTGACACCCCAGGATCCTGTAAGTCTTCTTTAACATATAAAAATTCCTTTGGAAACTTCTTTTATCTCCACCCTTCAAGATACATGTTGGAAATCATCCCCCAAGCATATGGCCCATTGATACACATCTGAAGGGTCTCACAACTGGGGTTTTACTAGACAGTAATAAATGACCTTTCCCCAACAATAGCTAGCCCCCTCAAGGTCCTTGAAACCTTGTTTCCAAAATACCTTGGAGGCTTGTGCTATCCCTAACCCCGTTCCAACTTGAAAGTATATAAGGGGCCATTCCTCATGACCCTGGTGCAGCTCTTTCTGCCCACAGGTCCTGTCCCTGTGCTTTTTGCCCCAAAGAATACTGGAGAATTCTTTCTTGGCCGTCGGCTCTGAACCCTGACATCCTTCCTACATCAGAAGGCAGGTGGAGGCAGGTTTTTCTAGCATGTGCCATACACTGAGGTGCGTGGTATCTACTATAAAAAACTATTTTCCAGGATGGGTTGATAAATGGGTGACTCTCACCAAATCTCTGCCTTTACCGTGACAAATCCTGTCACTCATCAGCTTACTTTAACTAGTTGCCTTAAAAGCCTCCAGGTTTGAATTTCTGTGGGTGTGGCAAAAATGGACGATGGTAGAGGGAATTTGACTAGTTAAGAAGAGGCAGTGGAGCAGAGGCCATGGGGATAGGGTGGGGATGAGAATTTCCATGCGAGAGCCTTTTGGAATCTGGAAGCAAACAATTTATTACCCAAAACCTCCCATTCCCTTGATAGATTGCTGTTGGCATTGGTGTTATTGAAAAAAAAAAAAAGTCCTTGTTTCTTAGGGAAAAAGTTAGCGAGGTGAATACAGGACATTCAAATGCAGCAGTGGGAAGGAAAAGAGGGGGAAAATGCACTTGGCAAAGAATTTAGAGACAGCCAATTGTTTTTATTGAGATGGCATTGAATTAAAAACTCAAGGGAGGTAGTGACATCTTCTTGAGTAAAGAGATTTAAAAGAAAAAACCAACAACAACCACCAGGCCAATTCTACCCAGTAAACATTGTAGAAAAAAAAATGTATGCAAGGTTTCTTTTCTTTCTCCCCCCCCCCCCTTTTTCTTCTTATCTCCAAACAAAGAGATCTGTGCTTGCTACTGAAACAAGGGAAACACACTGCCCACAGACCCTGGCGGTTCCGAGCCTCTTTCCGGAAGGCGACACCCCCGCCCCCCCATTCCTGGCTCCGAGTCCTGCCCCTCTGCGTGGTCCCCAAGCCCCCATTTTACTGGGGATTGTTTCCAGAACATGGACTTTCTCAATAAACGGGGCAGCATTTTTCTCACCGATGAATGGTCAAAAATGAGGTTCCGGGTGAGAACAATTAGAAACTGTAATTAGTCTCTGGACATCTCACACCATAAGCCACATTCTTATTTTCATAAGGAATTAGCTACAGATTGGGTAGCATTTGTCGTGCGTTGAAACATTTCCTGTGTCTTTCTGGCAGGACCACGTTCTTGTTAGAATGCTGGAGCTTCTCATATTCCCGCTTCGTCTCCCCATCTCTCTCTCCGTGTCTCTCTCTCTCTCTCTCTTTTTGGCTTGCCAATTCCAGCACCTTCACAGACATTACCCCGTCCTTTCATCTCCAAGATGACCTGAAATGACCTTTTGCTTGGCACGAGACGTGATTCAACTGATAATAAAAGAGTTGGGGGAGGGGGTGGGAGGCGGCGGCTGTCTGCGCAGGGCCGAGCAGGGAGGGGAGCAGAGAGGGGGGACCGGGACCGCATCAATTTAAAGACAAACGCTGCCGTTTTGTTTTTGTTTTTTTTGCTGTGCCATTTCTTGTAATTAATTTCCCACATATCACCTATTACGCGAAGGGAAAAAATATATATATTTGAAGGCATACGACTCTCTTTGTTTAAATCGGGATCTTCTCGGGTTTATGGAGGCTGGGGAGGTGTGGGGGGGAGGCCGGGGAAGGAGGGGAGGGGGGTGTTGCTGGCTGGGGAGGGGGTCGGCAGGCGAGGAGGGGAGCTTGCGGACGGGGAGAGGGGAGGCGGGGTGTTGGGGGGTGGGCTGGCCCCCCGCCCCCAGCGGGCCGGCCGAGCCCTGCGCCGGAATGTGGGGTCGGCCGCCCCGCAGCTTTCTTTCTTTCTTTCTGCCCGGGTGTTTGCGGCTGGGAGCTTCTCTCCAAAGCAACGGCTCCCGCTGAGGTTCCAGCACTCCGTTCCCTTCCATTTTACATCCGCTGCCTTTGAGGGGCGTGGGCTCTTTCCGGAGGCTTGCTTTCTTTGTTGTTTTAGGAAACTAATTTTTCACTAACTCCAGAACTCCAAATAGATGCCCATGGCAAGTCTCATCGATCCTCTCCGTGTCTGTCTCTTACTTAGGGAGGAAAAAAAGAACAAACTATTTATTTGGATACCCGGCCGAGGGTGCAGGAGTTGCCACAGCAACAGCTCTGAACCTTGCAAGGCCAGCGGCTCTTATTGTAGCCGGGCCCGCCTTCCCAGAGACCTCCTCTTTAAAGAGACAAGCGAGCGATACTCTATCAGGTTGGGGGGGGGTTGTGCATTGACATATCATCGACACCGTTGGAAGAGACAAAGACAAGGGTTTACTTGGGTGGTTCGCAGGATTATTTTTAGCCGTGCTTGACTAGATGAGATGTCAGAGGAAACATTGGGCTTAGGAAGTCACTGGGGACCTGAGTTTAGGGACCTTCTTGTCTAAAGGCTTGTGCAATGCTAGAACACAATATAAAGGTGTCCTGGCCCTTCTTGAGGTTGTAGACAGCTCTCACATAAACTGACTGGGATGATTCTGCAGCGGGCGCTTCGCACCCTCCCCCTCTCTTCTGCCAAAGGAAACGGGCTCCAGGTGCTTGGAATTCAGAGGTGGAATTCATGTCCTGGGTCTGGGAAGAACCCTCTTCCTGAAGTGGCCCGTAGGCTGAACGTTCCATGAAAGGCAAGGGGTCCGCTGCACAGTCCTCTACTACTTTCAGCCCTCTGGCTGTCCCTGGAAACCATTCATTCATTCATTCATTCATTCATTCATTCATCCATCGAGGACATCTTGTTATTTGCTCTGTGCTAAACACTATAGATACAAGGTTGAAAAAAAAAAAAAAAGACTATTCCTAGTCCCTGCCCTCCAGAGGCTTATGGTTAAGAAGCGGAAAGAAACAAGTAAACAGGTAATTAAATTCAGGGGAGAAGTGCTTGGAGGGTGCTGCTGATTCAGGGAAGGAGTAACTGTATGGTCCTGCTGATGAGGGAACAGAAGGCAAGCTGAGGACAAAGCATAAGCTGACACGCTGCAACCTCTCCCCACCCCCCACTCCTGGGTGGGACTGTGTGACATTCTTTCAGGAAGCCCCCAACCATCTTAATGCTAAGACCTTGCTAGAGGGAAAAACAACCTTAACTTGACAATGGCAATGCCTCCGGTATCCTGTGAGCTTTCTTTAGCATATGAAAGTACTTTCTCAACCTCCCTTTTTTCTTACCTCCCCCAACCCCATAGTATATAATCAGCCACCCCCCACAACCCAGGGCAGCGGCTCTTTCTGTCCCCGTGCAAAACCACCATTTTGCACCAAAGATGCCTCAAGAATTCTTTCTTGGTCGTTGGCTCCAGACTCCACCCCACTGAACCTCACCTATATTCCAAAACCACATCACTGCCAGTTCCATTACAACTGTCAGTGCGGTTCCCATTAGCTCCTTAACTAAAAAGGAGGTAGGTCCTGTGAAATGCCTGATGGAATGTTTTCCCCTGTCTTCTGAGCCAATCAATATCCCTCTCCTATCGGTCTTCAAAACTGCCTTCTTATGGGAAAAGAATTGCCCTTCCGGAACACACGAATGCAAGGAAGCTGACCTTGAGGACCACAATGGGGAAGGGCGCTGTTGTTGTCTTTGATGAGAACCTCAGCTCAGTTTCTTTCTAACCTGCTGTAGAGAGGCAAAGAAACCGGTAGTAAGGAGCACTTTCCCTGTGCCTTAAATTACGCTGATCGGTTATTTACTGCATCTACATTCGATTGAGTCTGCGTGCAGTCTTTCTCACCTGGCACCTGGTTGTATGGGGACCACAGCAGATAGAAAATGATTTGAGTTGACTGTGTTCTCAATTGTCCCAATGACGATAAATAACTAGTACCATTCTAGATGCAGAGAGAGAAATTGATTCATTGTATACAATGGTGCTTTAAGATATTAGGCTTAATTCTCTCCCAGACTTCCTCCTTGGAAAATTACAGGGTATTCTCATTTAACAGATGAGATTGAGGCTCAGGGAAGTTGGTCAAGATCACACAGCCAACAATGATGGAACTAGGGATGAGAATCTTTCCTTTTTGACACCAGAATTTACAGTCTTTCAAGATTCCTTGAATAGTTTGCACAGGAAAAAGAATTGGCTATAATTCTACATGTGGCTATTACAAAGAAAAAAGAATGGAATGTTAAGGTTAAAAAAATTTTTTTTTAAAGATTTTATTTATTTATTTGACAGATATAGAGACAGCCAGCGAGAGAGGGAACACAAGCAGGGGGAGTGGGAGAGGAAGAAACAGGCTCATAGCGGAGGAGCCTGATGTGGGGCTCCGTCCCATAACGCTAGGATCACGCCCTGAGCCCAAGGCAGACGCTTTAACCGCTGTGCCACCCAGGAGCCCCATGGCTAAAATTTTTAGTGATTTAAAGTCATAACTGACTTACAGGATTAGTTTGATTAGAAGATCTATAAAAACAAGAATTGAGTCTTTTCTTTTCCCAACAGTCTCTCTTTTGGAATTGTCTTTCAAGTTAGGCAGAGAGCTCGCCAAGAAAGATCCCACTCAAAGTGACAGAACACCTTGTTTTTAACTCAGACCATCACCTACCCAGCCTTATCACTCACAAGACTTAACCTCACATGACTTGTAAAATCGAATAGCCCCTCAAAGCCTGGAGCCTTTGTCATCAAAATCAAAGACTAAACCTCTAGCTCTAGGACCATTCCAGAAGAAAAGCTAGGTAACTCTTGTAATCAATGCCGGCATGTTTGGCAGAAGCAAATGCTTTTAAAGGGATGACAGTGATTTGCAAGAGTTTTTCTATTAACTTCCTTCTTCCTGCAGTCAGTTCTCAGTTCGGGTTATGCAACCTTGGGCAAATTACTCAACCCCTCTGTTCCTTAATTCCATCTAAAACATGCAGTAATGGTGGTATTTATCACACAGGATCATAGTAAGGGTTACCATGAAATTAAGCATGCAAAGCACTCAGCACAGTGCCAAGCCCATATGAAGTGCTATTTATTATACTAGCTATTATTATGTTAATTATTATCATCACTTTTATTTGTATTAGAATTGATTGATTAAAGAGGATAGTTGGCATTTTCTTTCCCATGCCTACAGTGGACTTAAGCCACATTATGAGGCTGATAAATCTTTTTCTTTCTGAATTCTTTGTTTTCCCCTCACCATGACACCACTTCTCTTAGTTTTAAACATCCATTTATCCCTGCACTCCTCCCTTCTTCCTTCCTTAGCCCTCTCAAACAAAACAGAAACTCTTGCTTCTAAAATGGCTCTCTCATAAATCATTTACACCAGGGATCGGCAATTTTTTTTTCCCCTGGAAAGAGCGAGATAGTAAGTATTTTAGACTTTGTAGGCTATCTGATCTCTGTTGTGGCTGTTCAGCTCTGCTGTTGTAATGCCAATGCCACCACAGATAGCCTACGTGAACGCGGGTAAGTGTTCCAATAAACCTTTATTTATGAGCATGGAAATTTGGGTTTCATGTAAGGTTCACATGTCACAAAATATTATTCTTTTAATTTTTTTTTCATCCATTTAGAATTGTAAAACCCACCCTTAGCTCCTGAGCTCTGTAAAAATAGGCAGTGGGCCCATCATTTGCCATCTCCAACTTATACTTGAACATGAGTTTCAATTACTGTGATACTCTTAGGAATTTTTGCATTTTCTTTTCTTTTTTTTTTTTTCAAGTTCGGAAGAATGTACAGGAAACACATCTTGGAGGGGCAGTGCCGTGCATAGGGTACGGATATAATGGCAGCTCACCCCCCTTAGTTCTCTGTGGGAAAGATGGCTGGCACAGTGGGACCCAGCTTGGCCAGCTCAAGGTATTCATTTACAGGAAAACATTAAAGCATCTGGGAAGAGGCAGTAAAAAGAACATCTGCCATCATGTCACATTTGACTTCTACCACATTTGGACTCTAGCCCCTTGGTAGTAGTCTGACTCGGGCAAGTCTCTTTAAAGTCTTTGAACTTCACTTTTCCTTTCCGCTTTCCATAAAAGTGGAAATCTTAATGCCTAAAGAGTTCTTATGAGGCTAAGTTATGTAGATGCTCTCTGTGATGATATATAATGAGATGAAGACTAGAACCTGATAGATATTGCATAGGTGTTGAGCAGTGTCTTAGTACCCGTCAGCTCATGTTTTCTTCAATCAGTCATCGGTGGGGGCCGGAGCAGTCAACTTTGGCTCTTATGAAATACAAGGATAGTATGGTTGCCCATGGTGGGTGGAACTTCTGGTATGTAAAAAGAGGTCTTCTGATTGTGTTCAGGGGTAGATACAGAGACTGGTGAGAAGACAGAGTTTGGATATTTTTGGCAAAGAAAAAAAAAATAGACCATTTGAAATAAGTGAGACCCAAGCTTGCAGAAGTGGCTGCCATCAACAGGTTAGAGCTTAACTCAAGATGACATTGGTTTCTGAGAGAACAGTCCAGGCATCAGGGCCATTTCTGGAATGGCATCTTCAGGCAGAGGGAGCCAGCTCTGCTTGGTTCCCACATGAATCAGTCTCTTTGAAAGGAGAATCAGGGCTGTTTGAGACGGCCTGTTTGCACAGTCTGACTCTAAATCATTGATTAGGGATGTGTGTGTGTGTGTGTGTGTGTGTGTGTGTGCATGTGTGTGTGAGAGAGAGAGAATGAGAAGGGACAGAGAAACAGAGGTGTATCTTTACACTCACTTGGGGTAAGTCCTGCTGGTGGAGAAAAACACGAGAGATGTGGCCTAGGACTTGGGAAACACAGTTCCCCTTACTGCAAAAGACAGTTTGCTATATGGATGACACACCCACATGGCAAGCATCGGGTTCTGAGCTCAGGGAAAGAGATCTCTTCTGTCCTGAGAGAGCGTACAGGTGTGTTTTTTGCGTATATGATTACAGAGATTAATTCGTATTAAAAGTAATTTATGTAATATTCCTGATATTCTTTTTTTCTTAAAGATTTTTATTTATTTGAGAGACAGAGAGACAGAGAGCACATGAGGACATGAGCAGGGGGAGGGGCAATGGGAGGGAGAAGCAGACTCCCCTCTGAGCAGGGAGCCCAATGCGGGGCTGGATCCCAGGACCCTGGGATCATGACCTGAGCCAAAGGCAGATGTTTAACTGACTGAGCCGCCCAGGTGCCCCATTCCTGATAGTCCCAATAAACAGATACCTTTTAGTCAAGTTAGAGACATAGTACTTCAGCTTAAAAACAATTCTACTCCTTCTCCCTGATTTTAGCAACATGTCCATGCAATATTAGCACAATATTTTACTTAAGACAAGGTTTGTATTTCATTTCTCACGATTTAAGATTCTCTAAAAATTAAAAAATTCCTGGGCACTTAGCTTAAATTGTAATTTCCAGATCTTTAGTCACCTTAGACTATACTAATTTAATTAATACATAAACTTTGGATATGTGGGCAATTTTTAAGTGAGAAGAAGATGCAGATATTAGTTATTAAATATAGTTTTAATTGCCTTTGCTCCTTACTTTATATACAAAGGACTGTACCTTAACAGGATATGCAAATGTCTTTAAGTGATATAATATATATGCTTATTTTCCTACTTTAAAATTCATCAAAGTGATATAAAATGTGTGTGGAAAAATTAGCTAGACTGTTTTTGGTTCCCGTCTTCCAGTTTTCTCTTATAGCTGAAAACCAAAAGTTGCTTACTTTAGTAAGGGAGCAATTAATATACATTTTTGAGATAATACCAGGTACAATAATTTTGGAGAAACATAAGATGTATACAAAGTAATAAATATGGTTTTTCTTTTAAGGAACCTGTTACAGTTTATTAGGATGATAAATTCGATTATACACACACACACACATACACATTGTTTTATATGCTGATAAAGGTTTAATTAAAATAATCTATTTTCATGTTTACTTGTTTGTATATGTCTAAATATAGATAAAGGCATATCAAAATTAAGTTAAAAAGTTTAAAAATAAAGGAATGTAATAAAAGACTAATGTTAAGGCAAACAAACTCTAAATATTATAAACAAACCTTATAAGGCTGGCAGGAGGGTGAAGGAAAGGCTGAATTGTGTAAAAAAAGATATTATTTACAAAGTTGGCTCAATGTTAATGGATTTATTTAAAAAAACAAAAGAAAAGTTTGCTGAATCCTTTACTGCAAATTGTTATATGGCTAATATATATACAAAATGTAAAATTAGGATTTGGGCTCTCTTTTTAAAAAATGACCAAATTAGGGGCGCCTGCGTGGCACAGCAGTTAAGCGTCTGCCTTCGGCTCAGGGCGTGATCCCGGCGTTCTGGGATCGAGCCCCACATCGGGCTCTTCTGCTATGAGCCTGCTTCTTCCTCTCCTACTCCCCCTACTGTGTTCCCTCTCTCGCTGGCTGTCTCTATCTCTGTCAAATAAATAAATAAAATCTTTAAAAAAAAAATGACCAAATTATTCTGTGTCTAGATAACAGAGGTTACTTTTTACCACCAAAATAGTCTGTTAAATCTCTAATTTTTTTGGCATGTCTTGAATCATTTTGACAAAAATTTCCCTGTTGGTTGACAAAAGTTACATTTCTAATAATCATTAGGTTTTCTTGTGAGTTTAAAAATATTGCTTATAACTATTTTTTGCCTTTGGATATGATCATTTATTTTCCTATTTCTTTTTTCCTTCGGAATCCCTTCTTGATTTTTAGTTTTCCAAGGTAAAAGTCCCAAATCAGAAGAATCAAGCTGTTAAGGTACCTTTTAAACAAAATCTATGTGTGGATTTCCTGGTAGCACAAAGATGAACTTTACCTTCTAAAAGAAGAGTAATAGAAAAAAATTAGAATGTTTTATATGAGCTTGCCTTTGTAATCATGTATTCTTAGAAACAGAGCTTGGGATGATTTAGGGAACAATGTATTTTTGGACACTTACATTTTTTTCTCCAGACCTTATAAGAAAAGCTCATTACCTAAGCTAAACCCCAAGTTCTTCCGATTTAGTCATACTTGATGATCTCTGAATTGCAAATTTCAAATTTCAACTCCAGATACTGTGCCACTCATAATGAGTGGTCCAACACTTTCTGATACTACTTGGTAACCCCGCTGGAGTATTTTTTTCCTGAAAAGAGATCATTGGATGGCCCCTAATATCTGCTATTGAATCTGCAGTAAAAGAAGTTTGTTCACTACACTACCCACAGATTGGGCGTAGCTCTGTCATCTTGTTAAACTTTTGCTTGAATTCAGGGTAGTCTCTGATATTATCTAGGAGAGTCTCTGATATCATCTAGGATTTATCTTGGGCCATGAAATTTTCTTCTCAGAAAAAGAGATTTTTGTGTGTATATATATTTGAAGGTTATTTATTTATTTATTTATTTTTAAGATTTTATTTATTTATTTGACACAGAGAGACAGCCAGCTAGAGAGGGAACACAAGCAGGGGGAGTGGGAGAGGAAGAAGCAGGCTCCTAGTGGAGGAGCCTGATGTGGGGCTCGATCCCAGAGCACCGGGATCACGCCCTGAGCCGAAGGCAGACGCTTAACGACTGAGCCACCAGGCGCCCCTGAAGATTTTATTTATTTATTTGACAGAGAGAGAACACAAGTAGGGGGTGCAGCAGGCAGAGGGAGAGGGAGAAGTAGGCTCTTGCTAAGCAGGGAGCCCAATGCGGGGCTGGATTCCAGCACCCTGGGATCATGACCTGAACCAAAGGCAGGCACATACCGACTGAGCCACCCAGGCACTCCAGAAAAAGAGATTTTTAGATAATTTAACTCCAGGAGAAAAACTAGGTCTCATTTAGAATTCAAAGACTCTAACACCTGAAGGACTACTCTGGAAGGCCTTCTTCTGTCTTTAAACCCCTTTCTTTTACGTTTTATGAGAATCCCCCAAAGTATGGTTTAGAGAAGAACAGGAGAGTTAGACGACATCACTGAGACCATAGAGCTTTTTGTCTAAGAGGCCCATGAAATCTAACAAATGATGGTTTAAGATAAATATATAATACTGACCCCCTCGAGATGAAGTGTGTCCCATGAGAAGATTTTTGTACTGATGTCTTTTATAGACCTCTCTACTATCTTCAATATTACTAACAAGATCTAGGAATCAAAGAAATCATGAATTAGTTGATACTGATTCATTCATATCCCCGTAATACTGATCGGTTAATACACCCATACCTTTCTTCTCTTTGGATTAGGGATGGAAATTCTTTCCTGGGTTTAATTTGGGAAGTCTTAGATTCTAGCTTGAAGGTGGACTATAAACTCTAATCACATTCCTTCTCTGAGCATTTGTCCTGTTGCAGTGCTCAAATATGTGGTCTCCAGACTCTTCAGTGCTTCTGGGCACTAGCCAAATGAGCCAAGAAATGATATTCTAGAACAAAAAGCAAAAGAAAGCCTGGGAGGTTGGAATAGCTACTCTCAGAAGCTCCATCAAACATCTTTGCAGATCTGGGATGGATCTTGTTCACGAACGTGAAGAGTGACCCAAGTGGAAGACTTAGAAGTAAAACCGTGATACTTTCCTTTCCCCGTGCTAAATAATTCTGTGATCAAGCATACGTTCACACTTCTGTGCCACACAATAGCGGGACCAGGAAGAACATAACTTACTCCAAGTAATACTTGCCCCTAGAAGGTAAGACTGTTGACCGAATAATTTATTAAAGCTAAGCAGAGTATAACCGACAGAAAAGGACATACAGTGTTTGATTCCATTTGGATGCAATATCCAGAATATGTAAATCCATAGCATCCGAGACCTCTTGGGGGGAGGTGCTGGGAATGGGAAGCAACTGCTGCGGGTGTGGGTTTTCCTTGATGTGCTGCAATTACGTAGAGGTGGTGATTGCACTACAATATGATCACACTAGTTGTCACTGAATTGTTTACTTTAAAATGGCTAATTTTCTGTCATGTGAATTTCACCTAAAACTGCCCCCTCCCCCACCAAACAAAACTAACAGGTTGCTCATCAAGCCTCATTAAGAACCTTCTTAACTTGCTGTGCTGACCACTCCAAAGCTGCTAGGTCATAAACTTGGCCCAGTCTCAACCAGTTTCATGCCTTCCAAGACTTGCCTTAAAAAAAAAATGCAACCCAGAACCTTAAACTTTATGACTCTTTCCTTTACTCCATTTGAGACACTTTTTGTCTCTCTTCCTGCAGTAGTTCCAATAAACTTAGCTATGCTCGATCCATCAATTTTTTGGGTGGTCTTTTGGAAGGTCAACATGATCAGTAAAATCCCTTCTGGGGGTTAAGAAATTTACCCATTTTGGATTCTCTTCTTCTATCTTCAGTATCAGATAGGTAGCAGTTCTCCAGTTACGGGCAGATAGAGGATTGGAGTAGGTCTTCACATAGGCACTAGAGGTAGAGAGTTCAGTCCCAGCTCTCTAGGAGGGGGCACAGGAGAAGATCAGGCATGGCCATGTGCCCAATGTTTAATATGTCTTCAGCTATTTTGGTGGCCAAATAAGGAGTAAAGAATTCTTGTCTCAGGAATTACATGAACAGGTCGGGGGTTAAGGGAAAAGCCTAGAAAGGTTAATGTCTGAAGCTCATTCTGTATAGAAGAGGCCAGTTTTCTGGTCTTATAGAGAAATCAGTTTTAGACCAATTCTATTGGGAAAGAAGGATATAAGACTATCAGTGTACTTAATGCTTTGATCTGGTTTGACTCAAAAAATAGTGGCAAGCCTCTACACGAAGAGACCCAGTACCTTAGATGACTAGGATTGATTTTTCTAAAATTGTGTGTGTGTGTGTGTGTGTGTGTGTGTGGTCTGAAATGATGTTTTAGGTATTTATTGCTGTGTTAAAAATTACCCCCAAACCTACTGGCTCGAAACAACACACATGGGTTATGTTATGGTTTTTGCCGGTTAAGGACCAGGGCACATCTTAGCTGGTCCTCTCACAGGGTCTGTTGCAGGCTTCAGTCAAGGTGTAGGCTGGGCTGCAGTCATCTCCAGGCTCAACTTGGGAAGTTCTGCTTCTAAGCTCATGCAGCTATTGATAGGACTCAGTTCTTCTCAGACTTGGACGTGTGTGTGTGTGTGTGTGTGTGTGTGTGTGTGTGTGTGTGTTTGTGTATGTTGGACTGAGGGTCTCAGTTTCGCACTGGGTGGTTGTCTAGAAGCAACCCTCAGTTTCTTGCCATGTGAGTCTCTCCCACATGGCCCTTGCTTCGTCAAAGAATGTAGATAGAGAAGTCAACAGAATCTAGCAAGGTAGATTGTAACCTGATCGTGAAAGCGACATTTATCACTTTTGATGTATTCTATGGATTAGAGTCAAGCCACTAGGACTATGTCACATGCAAAGGGATGAGATTACACAAGGGTATGAACACCAGTGGAGATCATTTGAGTGCCACCCTTGAAAACTACTCACCACAGGTGATACTCATACCTAAATTAAACGATACATCCCGTTAACCGCAGAAGCTTGAAAATTATAATGAAGTTGTTTTTCTCTGGCATAAAGTTACATCTGAAGCATCACAAGTAAATGGGAACTCTTAAAAATTCATCTTGAATTTTTGTAAGAGGCGAGATACTTAGTACACGCGTTGGTTTTTAAGATGCCGGACCTATCTGAAAGTATTATTGCCCTTTTTTCTGAACAAATGCCAGATAGTTTTGAATGAGGAGTATCTGAAAAGTTATGGTGTTTTGTAAGTATTTACTATTTCCCTTGAAAACTACAAAGCTTGTGTTGTCACCAGCCTCATTCCAATTAATTAACTGGGTTTGCAGACTTCTCCGTGGAGCAGCTTCACTGAATAAGTCAAGTGTTTTACAATTAGTGAAGCATCTCAGAACATGGGAAATTGTGGCGTTTGTTTCAGAAACAGGAGGGGTTATTGTATTTTTTTACCACGTGCACTTGTCTAACTGTAGAAACAGAAATTCGTTCTGACCGTATCCAGTAGATTATCTACAGGTGTTAGTTCATTGTCTCTTGGAGATGGGGATCTTCGATGAGTATAGTGTTTTGTAATTGATCAAGAATTAGATAAGTGATTAAGAGACCAAGTCATAGAAAGAAGGATTACATGCTATATCTGGAATGGCCTTTAAAACAACCTTCCCACTTTACCTTTAAAGAAATTGAGGCACAGAGAACTGAAATTGATTATCTAAGAAGATAAGGCTAGTTAAAGGAATGTTTTCAGATTGGCATCAGGTCTATTCTTCATTTATTTGAGAGACAGAGCATGCACAGCAGGGGGAGGGCCCAAGGGAGAGGGAGAGAATCTGAAGCGGACTCACTGACTGACATGGGGCTTGATCTCAAGACCCCAAGATCATGACCTGAGCTGAAACAAAGAGTTGGATGGTTAACCGACCAAGCCCCCCAGGCACCCTGGTATCAGGTCTGTTCTTGATCTAGCTTCACACTACAAGCATGATAGTGAAAAGTGCACTGGACTAAGACCAAGAATCAAATCCCACAGACTTTGTCCATTTTGTTCTCCACTGTATCCTATACCGGAAACTGGAAACCTATACCCAAAACTGTAAATGAAACTATGTATTGCTAATACTTGTTGAACATATAAATGGATGAAGGAATGAGTGAATAAATGAAAGAATGGAATCCTAGTCCTATGATGTACTGGTTGAGTGACTATGGACAATTTGTTTCCTGTCTCTGGTTTTGGATTTCCTCATATTTAAATGAAAGTTTTGGTCTGTTTAATCTTTAAAATTCCTCTCAGTTCTAAATTTCTATGATTCAATAATAATAATAATAAGGAGAAGAAATAACATTTGTTGGGTCATGTACTCTTTCTGTTATGTACTCTGGTTTACACAATAATGCCATTTTACTTCTTAGAACCACTCTATGATAAACAAGGCTCTGAGGAAAAGAACTAATAGCTAACAGTTATTTTGATCTTACTCTGAGTCAAACACTATTATTAACTCGTTTTAATCATCTCTACCCTGTGAGGTACGGAGAGATTTAATTTGGCCAAGGTCACATAAATACAAAGGATGGAGCCAGAACTCGAACGCCAGTGGTCCAAATTCAGAACCTACCTGCTTAATCCTGTTGTTATACTGCATCGTAACGTTGTAAGGTCAAAGACCATGGTCTGTTCTGTTCAGTGGAACCTGAGTTGAAGCTTGTCAGTGGCTACCAGCTTCTTTTTTATTTCCTATTCATAAACATTATCTGCACACGAGTACATTAGCCTTTACATTTCTGTAGCAATTTAAGGCTTAAATTGTTAAATAAGTTGCTGATTTAACAAATCTGTATTACTACCCAGTCATTTAAATGGTGGGTAGAAGTTACTGTAACCAGGATTCATGCTGTTTCAAAGATTGGAAATGGGGAAATATTTTCTGAAGTCATGTCTGGGGTATGGTGGGTGGATGTTTGGCTTGCTCTGAGAAATGTAGCTGAAAACTCCAGAATTACTCAAATGTTTGGACTGGTGAGGCTGAATGTTCTGGCCAACTGGCAGCAGAAAGACATTAATCAAACCCATGGAGAATGAGGAAGATGAGGTTCAGATGGTGTGGATCCATCTGTTTTATTTTTGTTTTAATCTCCTTAGACCGTAACTCAAGAACTCTGCGTTTTCATTTCTGAGCACCTCTTATGACTAAGACTATATTAGCTGTGGATCTGCATGGGAAATTTACAGTAAAATTAGAGGTAATTTTCTAGATAACATTTTGTCTTTAGGAAAAGTGAGATGCTGCTGAGGACATGGAAAAGCATGTATTTTGAGCACAGTCGTCTATTCGGATGGAATCCACTGACTATCTTATTAGTGTTTGCTTTGATTCCGCCAGCCTGTAAGTTCATAGCCATCTGCATGTGGGCGGTACTGTATGGGGTAATGCGAAAGAGAAAATACTAGAAGACTAAAGATGGAGTGCTTAGTAGGGATAGTGTTATTATCAAGCAGAATACTCAACCTAATACGGAGTTTAGACTCGGGGCGGGTGCTGAGATTTTGGAGAGAAGAGTGAAGTGGGTCTTTTAAAGGTAAAAGGTGTCAGTGGTCTCTGTCTCATGTTAGGAGAGCAATGTCGTTGAGTGATGCAGATAGGTTGGTGATGCCCAGGCTTGTCCCTTAGGTAAGTGGAGGCTAGGTGAAGAGACTAGGCTCTTCTGCATATATGGGGGCCTGCCTCTGGAGAATGGTGGCCAGCGGCCTCCGCTATGTACATGATACATTGTCATCACGTTATGCCACCTGCTCGGTGTCTTAGCAGGTTAAGTTCAGACTTGTCAGGAGTGAGCCTGTGGAGCCTAATCTAGGATTAAGAAGTTCCGGGTTCTAGCCATCTTGGTAATGCCATTGACCAAGGTGTGTGACCTTGGGCTCCCATGAAACTTCTCTAGGTCATAGTGTGCTAATTTGTAAAAAGACAGGGTGGGCCTACATCTGTGAAAACCACTTCCTATCCTGCTATAGGTTCTGCTGAAGGATTTCAAGAGTGACCACAATGCCTTAGCCCACCCGCAACCCAACTCCCATCCAACAAGAGCATCTCTACCCATCACCCGTTTTACATAAGGGACTACTTCTTCAGAGTTTCTTGAAAGAGAGATTCTAGTTCTTAAAAATAAAAAATGACCTTGAAGATACCTTCCAATTCAAACATTCTATAAAATCTTGTTCAAAACTATTTTACCCAATTACGATTTTTTAAATCAATTACAGTCTAACTGAAAACGTTGTTTAACAGTGTCATGAATGGAAGGGTAGAAGAGTTCGGGTTTCATTTTCTCCTTCCAGCTTTTAAAGATTGGTTTATTGACATGCCATTGTGCATATGTGGGAGCCTGGGATTGTGGATGAATTCACGTTTGCCAATCTCAAGCTCAGCCTGGGAAATGCAAATGTGTGGAAGACATCCTATTCACACAAAGAAAATAGCTTTGCATATGATGTCCTTTGGTAAATATTTTAAAGAAAGATGCCATCACTTCCTCTGGAAGTTCTCCTTTCTTCATTTCTCAGAGTGAATTTCTACTGAGCTCCTTGAAAAAAAAATTAAAAAAAGAAAGTGAAAGAAAACCAGAAAGAGCATATCCATGTAAAGTACCTAATGTCCCATCGGAGGTTTCAGGGAGGTGTAAACACTCCTACGCAGCCCAGCACTTCTCTGCCCACAGCCCCAAGATCAATGGTGCTGTTAGCATATCTGGGTTTTATTAAGGTAACTAAGTGGAATTTGCGTGCGTCAGGCTACTAGTGATTTGGCAGGAAATATTATGTATGGTGTAAAAGTCATCGACTGTATATCGTGGAAATTAAAGTAGAAGTCCACTTTTCTGCCCAAAGCTTCATCTCTACGCAGGTAAATCTCGTTAAGATGAGTGTTCTCCTTATGCGTTGTCCTGATGTCTTAACCTCACTAGATTCTCCTTGAGTTTCTCTCTGGTGGGTTTGTTTGGATCTCCACAGCTCTAAAGGGGGCCTTTACAGTTCTAGCTAAAGACCCGAAGGTACTTTTCCAAATGGGATGCAAATCAATATGGCATCAAGAAGGCTTCATTCAGCTTAGCGCCGTGCTGGGTAAGTGTTGGCCCGGTTTTCAATGACTGTCTCCCCTCCCAACAAGCACAGTATTGACTTAGCAATGAAGAGTGAATAGGCACCTATGAAACTCCGTGTTCAGCAGTCATGGGGGAAAAGATGGGTTGGGCACTGTCTCTCCTCAAGGATCTTGGATGGCTAGTCTTGTTTTCTCTTGCTGCCTAACGTGGTGACTTAAAACAGTGATGGTCATTTATTTTGCTATAACTCTGCGATTCGGATAGTTTGGTGAGACCACCTGAGCCTCTTCTTTGCTCCCCACAATGTTGGGGGCCTTCACCAGGATGACATGAATACCTGCGGGCTGAAACAGCTCGGGCCGAACAGGCATCTCCTCTTTACGTAACCTCAGTCTTTCTACAGGGCCTAACTAGCAAAGTGGTCTCACGGTAGTCGAGCAACTGCTCCAGAAGGCCTGGCTTGAAGCTAAAAAAACTCCTTATGACCTGGCCTCAGAGATCTGTTCTTAAAGGCAAGTCACTAAGCCCAGACCATGTTCAAAGGGAAGAGAATGAGTCTCCAGCTCTCTGTGGGAGTCACAGAGAATTGGCACCGTGTCCAGCATGTTACGTGTATTTCCTGCAGTGTTCCCAGCCACCATGAGGTGAGTATGTAACAAGTGAGAAGTTCAGGTTTCGCTCAGGTGGCCAATAGCCGAGTCGGGATTCAGACCTTGGATTCTGGTTTTGCTAGGAGAGACCTTCTGGGACTTTTGTTCAATTTGGGGAAAAAAAGAACAAACAAAAAACAACTGAGGTCCAAAGAAAGGAAAGGAAAGCCTTTTTGCTATCACACATGTTCTCAACAGAGTTAGGAAAACCAATGTCTAGCAAGTTAAGCAAACGCCATGGCCTCTTAAGCAGTGTTCTGAGGGAGGGGCTTTGAAAGAGTTGGTGGAGGGCGATCTTTCGAAGCTGGGCAACATTTGGTTGGCTGTTTTTAGAGGAGGTAATGCTGTGGGTGGGCAACAGACACCTGTGTTAGTGTGCTTTCCGACGCTGGCAATTCCAGGAAATGGAGAGAAACACTAGGAACTGAGGCCCAAATGACTCTGACCTCAGGTTGAGGTACTTGGGGGGAAATTATTTTGTATTGTAGTCTAAAATTCTGCTACGTGCTGTTTGAATATATTCGACTTTATTTTTTAAAATTTTATTCATTCATTCATTCATTCATTCATTCATTCAAGTAGGCTTCATGCTCAGCGTGGAGCCCAATGCCGGGCTTGAACTCACTACTCTGAGATCAAGACCTGAGCTGACATCAAGAGTCAGAGGCTTAACCAACTATTCCACTCAGGCACCCTTGTTTAAATATATTTTAAATGATTGCATTAACTAGGATTTGAAACTCAAGATGGGTAATGTATCTTTAAAAGCAGGAAGTTTTATCCTGTCTTGTATTAGAGAGGGTTGCTAAGGATGCCACTGTACGTATGTATGTATGTATTTATGTTTTTAAAAAATATTTTATTTATTTATTAGAGAGAGAGAAAGAAAGAGCATGAGCAGAGGGAGAGAGGAGGGGGTAGTGGCAGAGGGAGAAGCAGGCTCCCCGCTGAGCATGGAGCCAGATGCTGCAGGGCTCCATCCCAGGACCCATCCCAGGATGCTAGGATCATGACCTGAGCCTAAAGCAGCCACTTAACCAACTGAGCTACCCAGGCGCCCTAGGATGTCACTGTATGTAGAGTCATCAGCTCCTAACCACTGGGTGGGAGGAAAGGTGTCTCTGTTATAAAGGAGAATTAAGCTTTTGTGATTGCGGACTGGTGTCATACTGTTGGTATGGATACGCTATGGTCTATGGTCCTTCTCTTTTTGCAATTGAATGGCGAAAAAGAGCAATTTCTCCTTTCAAACAAGGAAGGAAGAAGACTAGACAGTATGTATGGACACTGCAGGCAGAGAAATAAAGAGAGAAAGGGAGAGAGCCAGCCTCTGGCTATCAAATGACTTTTTTTTTAGGAAAAAAAACTCTAATAGGAAAGATATTGCCGGAGTTTTCATACCTTCTGAAGTTGTTGAAAACTCTAGAAATGCTGACCATGGAGGAGGTCCAATCTCAAATTAAGTAACACATTTGTTTTTACTATGTAAACATGGAGAAAATTTGGGCTAGATTAATCAATGTTTGCAATAATGCATACACCGCATTGCGCAAGATGCCTAAATGTGTGAAGGGGTTTTGTGGTGAGTGGGTATATGTATGTATGTGTGGGTATTTTTTCCTATCTACCTTAAAAGGTTGTTAATCTAGTTTTTTAGAAAAATAATTGATGATACTAAGTTTTTCGTCCCATTAAAAAAAATACCCATTTTTAAAAAATGATAAAGAAGGAGGAAAGTAACCTGCTTGTCTTTAATCACAATGGGAAACCACACAATTTGAACAAAAAACCCAAAGTAACACATGGCCAACTACATAAGAAAAAATAGGCCACCGCACAAAAAAAGCCCATAATGAAATGATTGTCATTGTCGTTTTCATAGGTCAGTCCCCATATTTATGTAACCCCAGAACACAGTCTAAGGAGATCAGTAACCTGCTTTAGGTGGGACCTATGAAGAAGGCAGGGGTGGGAAGGGGTCCAGAAGAAGAGGGTAAATGAGTAAGGAGAGAAATGAGCATATGGAGAAATTTCACCTTCGTTCATATGACTTCTGGGAGCCAAAATGAATTTCCTTACCCCTTAGGAGAATCTGTCTATAAATCATTAGAACTTATAAGACTTCAAACTCTCTAGAGAATTAGTTTTTGAAAGGTTTTCTCTCTCTTTTTCATTTTTTTTCTGAGAGAGAGAGAGAGCACGAACTGGGGGGAGGAGCAGAGGGAGTGAAAGAATCCCAAGTGGATTCCACACCCAGCATGGAGCCCGACTTGGGGCTCAAGATCTCAGGACCCTGAGATCACGACCTGAGTTGAAATCAAGCGTCGGTTGCTTAACCAACTGAGCCACGCAGGTGCCCCTTGGAAGGTTTTCCTTTTGAAAACTGAGTTAATGTCTTCCTTTCGCCCCAACTAATGCACTGTCGAGCGACAAAGTTCAGGACACACTAAAATCTCTGGGGGACTGCAGATTTGTGGGTGTCTGCTGTTCTAGCTATGTGCGGGGCCCTTTTCAGGTAGCAGGGAACATGTGACCAAGGCAAAGCTCCATTCTCAGCCAAAACTGACCCACAGGTTGGATGTCAGTGTCTTCAGCCCTTTTTCTAAGGGGAGGGGACTCGGGCCTTCCCCCACAGTCTGCCTTGCCCCTCCACACACACAGGCATGCGCTCTGCCAACGCTCCCACTTGGAAAACTAATAAGCAAGCATGCTATGAAATCACATAACTGTTCTCACCGAAAATTAGAAGAATTATAGAAAGACCACATTTTGATTATTTCCACCTTTATGTTTCTAAAAAGGCAAGATTCTGGTGAGCCTGGAGGCAGGAAGTAGAGGAGGTAGGAACAATTTGATTTTATACAGTATCATTCACGGTATTCACACATCCTTTTCCAGCACATTCGAGTTTGGCTGGGCAGAGAGTCTCCCTTTATTTCTCCGTGTACGTCGTTAGCTGTGCTTCTTGATCCTCCTTTGACCTTCAAATCCTCCTGACACTCTAATTCCTTAGCAAGAATGAGGGTTAGGGCAGGAGTCAGCCTCTAGACTGTTGAGTTTTGCTGGGGGGGTTCACCTGCCTTCACCCAGGGAAGGTGTATTATTTTTCACCTATCTTTAAAAAGGCTGGAGAGCTTTACTCTGAACTTTGAGAGCTGTGATCTCTGCTTTTCCAAAAACCTGATGTCCAACAGGAAGCTCCCATCCAGATTATTAGAGGTGTATTTGTTTTGCCTCTGAGGACAACACATCCTTTCTCTATGTCATATTCATGTGTAATTCAGAAGGTTCCAGCATTGGGTTCTCCCCTCTTCTGGTACCCAGAGCAGTGCGTCGAACATGAGTTCTGTTCCTGGAGGGAAGAGATAATAGGACTTTTATACATTTTCAAATAGTTACTGAGCTGTTGACCCTATTGTCTCCAGATGGCCATTTAAAGCAGCGCTTGTGCTCTGGGAACTAGGAAGGGGGCCCCACACTGGTTCCCATCAGCACATCTGCTGGGCAGTTTGTTGTCACTTGTTTTTATAATGTCTTCTAAGAAGCCGGGTTTCCCTATACAGTGTCACCAGAGGCTGCCAGGGTGGGGGGCACAACGAAGTGTGGGCTGGTGCGAACTTTGTACCTCTCTCCTGCTTCAATCAGAGTAGACCTCCTTTATCTATTTATCTATTTATCTATTTATTTGGGAAAACAAAGAGTTCAGCTCGTTTTTTTTAGGTTTGAAAACTATTGGAATATGAAATAAGTTTGGCATTCACAGCCCCCTTGCCCCAAGGCCACGAGACACAGAATGAGAATATACCATACACAGAATGGGAATGTACCACGCGTCGAGGTAAAGGGACAGTGATGGGCATTTACCAAAGGACATTGTGGGAGTTTTCTGCAGATTGAGCAGAACCTGGCAGAGGGGCTGTTGAGCTAATGCTCACTGGGTTCTGTGTGTTGAGGGTTTCGGGGTGGCGGGGTAGAGTTCTGTGGATTCTGATAGAAACAGGTCACGAGGAAAGGGATCTACTATCTACTACATTACTTTTGTCCCCTCCATTCTCTTCTGACCATATGTCTGCCTGTGTTGCTTCCACAGTCCCTCCATTCTTGATGGGCCATTATGTTGACCAGGTTCTGAGACTTTCTGGAACAGCTAAAAAGTGATTATGAAGTATTTTTACCACAGTAAAATAATCATATAAAAAGAATTCATTCCAACCAGGGTTAAGCGATGTGCCTGTGTCCTGGGGCTGATGTATTCCTTCAGTCAATGTTGCTTTAGGAGAATAGTAAGAGGAACCAGTTAATTGAATTCCATTCTTTATAAGACTTTTAAACCCATACATTATTTAAGGGCATCCAGGACGGAAGAGCACTTTGATCGAATTCCACTCTTCCAGACATTCTGGTCACTTTGTTCCTGATGGGCTTGACTAGGACACAACAGATATTGCCAGATTTCAAAAAACCCCAGTAAATCTGCTGCTGGGTAATTGGACTGTTAGATGGTAAAAATTCCATCTCTCTTTTTTCCACCTCTAAATGTATAATGTGAACAGGCAATTTAATGGAAAGGGATTCTCTAAATTTCATGTGGAGCCCCTGCCAAAGAATTTAGCATCAAGCTGGACAGATCTTCTCAAGACAACATGAATTAGGAATGTCCTTTCTAGCAATACATTTCTTTACCTCCTGCCCGCCCCATCCCCGAAGCCTGATGTCATTTTTGGCTTCAGTCTACTTTGTCTCTTTTCTAATCCCATTATGTTTCCTTCCTTTCCCCCTGTGTTTCCATCAGGGAACTGGTTAATGATTAGGCAGCAGATTTCTGTGGTTCTGCCAACATGTAACTCACTGAGGGGGGCAGGCAAAAGGAAAACTCTGGGTTCCACCAGTATGAGCCACGTCCTAGCGATGTGCTTTCTTGCTGGGTTTGGACCAAGAATCTGGCTATGTATGGAAGAGAAATACCTCTGAAGTCATCTCTATACCCAACATGGGGCTCGAACTCACAACCCCAAGATCCAGAGTCCCAAGCTCTTCTGACTGAGCCAGGCAGGTGCCCCCAGAATTGCCTCTGAAGATAAATTCTGACTTCCAGGTCTGCATGAGAGTAATGGAGTTTAACCTGAAGCCTTTCTCAAACCTTTGACTAAATCCATACTCAGTTTGAAGGAGGCCAAGAGTCTCATTGTAGGCCAAATCAGTTTTTTTCACAAACAGATATGTAGTACAACTTTTCTTATTCAGCCTCCAATTACCTGACTAGAGAGATTTACTCAAGCTCCCCATGCCTTCTGAAGCACATACTGTTTGATATCGATGCAAAGTCAGTACAGTGTGGCCAACTCACTTCTCCATCAATTGAGTAACCAAGAGCCAGTAGTGTCCATTCCCAGGCCGGTTTCTGCCATTTGTACTTGTTATTATAAAGATAACATTTATTTTCATGTTACATGAAATGTTATTTCTATGACAACTAAGTTGGATGCTTTGGAGAGAATTGGGAAAAAAGAGTCACTAGAAATTTACTCTTACAGTAAGTATGGTAACGACAACTATAAAAAGTAGGAGAAATGTCCTACATATCTAGAACAATTCCAGGTACTTTTAATAATTACTCCAGGGCAAAAACTTTAAACCAGGACTGTCCTGTGTAAATTGGGACATATTGATTTACCAGGCCAGGCATACGAAGATTGAAGGATATCGCAATAAGGAGAAATTGCATAAGTAAAGAGGCAAAGGGGGTATGTATGTGCCCGTGTGTGTGTGCCTGTGTGTGTGTGTGTGTGCGAAAATTACTGTTGGTTTTATAAGTGATGGAGTGTCATTGCACATTACTGAATTATAGGAGAAATACATCTACTTTGATTTGTTTCAACTTTTTGCTAAAGTATAATCAAGAGAGAAAAAGACATAAATCATAAGTATAGAGCCTAATGAATTTTTGCTGAGTGATTATAACCATGTGACTGGGCCCAGAATAAGAAACAGAACATTACTCCTGGGACCATGACCAGGCAATATCCCCTGTAAGGGAAGGTGCCAACCTGAATCCAAACGTTATAGATTAGTTCTGTCTGTTCTTGTACTTTATGTAAATTGAAATTTATAGAACGCATTCTTTTTGTGCCTGGCTACTTTCATTCAACATCATTTTTCTGAGATGTACCCATGTTGTCGGGTGTAGTTCTATTTTATTCATACTTATTGCTGATTAGTATTTCATAGTGTGATTACACAACAGTGTATTTGTTCATTAGCTTCTTGCTGAATATTTGGTTGTTTTCAGGCTTTATTACAAATACAGTTGACTCTTGAACAATGCAGGGGGTTAGGGGCACTGCCTCCTGTGCAGTTGAAAATTGGCATGTAACTTTGACTCCCCCCAAACTTAATTACTAATAGCCTACCATTGATCAGAACCTTACCAATAACATAAAGAGCTGATCAGCATGTATTTTATATGTTGTATGTATTATATACTATATTCTTGCAATAATCTACAGAAAATTAAATGTTATTAAGAAAAGGAAGAGAAAATATACTTACAATACTCTACTGTATTTATTTAAAAAATTCCATGTGTAAGTGAACCCATGTAACTCAAACTCATGTTGTTCAAGGGTCAACTGTAATGTCAAATGAATGAACGTTCTTGAAATGTCTTATTGAATATATATACATTTCTGTAAGGTGTGTACCTAGGGATAGAATTTTCAGGTCAGAGGGTATATGTATGTGCAACTTTAGCTGATATGGCAAACAGTTTTCCTAAAGTGGTTGCACTAAGTTCAGTCTCAATCAGTAGGTTTTAGAGTTCCAGTTGCTTCATTTCTATATCGTCACTCAGTATTTTCTGTCTTTTTTATTTAGACTTTCTGGTAAGACGTGCAGTAGCAATTCTTGTAGCTTTAATGTTCATTTTCCCAAATACCAATGAAGTTAAGTATGTTTTCATAGCTTGGTCATTTGGATATCTGCCTTCAAGAAATTTAAAGTTTTGTTCATTTTCTTTATTTTTTAAAAAGATTTTATTTATTTGAGAAAGAGATAGAGTGTGTGTGTGTGTGAGAGAGAGAGAGAGAGAGAGAGAGAGATCATGAGCAGGGGAAAGGGTAGATGGAGGAGCAGACTCTCTGCTGAGCAGGGAGCCCAATGTGGGACTTGATCCCAGAACCCTGGGATCGTGACCTGAGCTGAAGGCAGCTGCTTAACCCACTGAGCCACACGGGTGCCCCTTTTGTTTATTTTCCACTGGACATCTAAATTATTTCTTTATTTGATTTGAGGAGGAATCCTTTTTTGTCATTGTTAAATATTTTTATTTTGAAATAATTTTGGACTTACAAAAAACTTGCAAAAATGGTACAGAATTCCCATGTGACATTCATCTAGCTTTCTCTAAGATTAATATCACATAACCGGAATATGTCAATTAAAACCAAAAAATTAACATGGGTTCAATACTATTAACTAACCTACAGACTTTATTAGAGTTTAGCAATTGTGTTTTTCACTTTATGATTCATTAATGCAATGATTCTCAACTTTGGCTACCCATTGTCATCACCAGGGATTTTTTTTTGTTTACTAAAATTGTATGCATTTAAGGTGTATATCATGATTTGACATACATGTGCATAGTGAAAGGATTACAACCATAGATCTAATTAATGTATCTTCTTCCATAGTTACCATTTTATGTGGGATTTTAAGAAGATCAAAGTGGCACATGCATGCATGTTGAGGGCACCTGAAATCTACTCTCTTAGCACATTTCCACTCTTCAATACAGTCTTGCAAACTATAGTCATCATGCTCTGTATGAGATCTCTAGATTTATTCATTCTGCATATCGGCAAATTTGTAGCCTTTGATCAGCGTCTCCCCATTTTCCCACCTCCTTGTCCCTGGCCACCACTATTCTACTGTCTGCCTCCATGTATCTGACTGTTTTAGACACTTCATATAAATGAGATCATGCAGTCTTTTTCTTTCTGTGTCTGGCTTCTTTTGCTTAGTGTAATGTTGAGGAATTCTTTATATAGTCTGATTCCGATTCCTTTGTCAGGTGTGTGTGTTGTGTATCTAAGCCACTCTGTGGCTTGCCTTTTCAGAGACTCTCTTAATACTTCTTTTGACCAACGTAAGAAGATGGCTTGTGAGGAACAAAGTTTGGAGACAGGAAGACTAGCCAGAGGACTCTAGCATCCACGTAGATGTCAGGTATAACATAAGCCCAGACTAGGAGAACACAGATGAAAAGAGAAGAATACAAGCAAGAGCTCTGTTGGTCTGTTGGGGGCAGACCTTCTTGCCTGATGGGATGAGAGTGGAATGGATAGGAGAGGATCCACTATAGCTCTGAGGCTTGCTTGGATACTGAGAGAGTGTAGACACTTACCTATTGCAGGATCTAGCCTTTCCAGAAATATGCTTTGTGAGATACCATGGCCTCCGTTACTATGAGGATGTTGAGTAAGTATTTGCCATGTGCAGAGAACAGAACAAGTAGGCATAGCCTCCTGTTTAAGAAGTAGAATCCTCGAACAGTGAAGGATTAGAGAAGACTACTGGGGGAGATGGTAGGACTTTCTCTGAGAAACATTTAAAGAGGAACCAGTAGGCCATCTCTTTGTGGTGAGTAGGAAACGTGCTGCCTGGGGCAGGGAGTTGACGCAAATTACCTTATGAGCTCTCTGACAGCTTTAGGGAGTCCTTGTCTGCCTTGCAACTCAAGGCTGAGTCATGGAGGCCATTTGCCATTGTGAAGTTGACATCTGTTTAATGCCAAGAAGGGCTGGATTTGCCAAGTTTACTTTTCTGAAGCAGTACAGTAATTAGTAAATTTGCTCAAAGTCCTTTTCCTTCCCTCTTCCCTAAAATACAGATGTCACATTTGAATGGCTTGTGCCTTGGGACTCTCTAATTACGCAGACTTCAACACAATCACGTCATGAAGGAAAGATCTGTGTAAACTTCCCAGAGAATGGGGCCTGGAGTTTAGATTTTTTTGTTACTACTTCATTTTCAATGTGTTCCTGCAGAAGATGTGTTTCTATGATTTAGGTAAACAATTTTCTCCATCTGATTGGAGATTGAAGTAAAGGCACCCCTGTCCTTTGCTAGGTCAGGATGTTGTGGCAGATTAAAAATTCCACGAATTTCTACTAGCATCTTATTCTGAGAATGCAAAGGAATGAGTCGACTATGAGATGTGCAGAGACTCTGATTGTTAAAAGTCCTAACATCACTTCTGATTCCCTTATCCTTGGCCGTGCTTACCTGACTTTGTTCCTGATATGTCCTCACAGGACTCGAGGATTTGGGTTCCTTTTGCAGAAGAGTCTAGTGTGGTAGATCTTTACCTACAGGTTCATTTATTCACTCTGTGGCATATCCCCAAACGTCCCATCTGGGTTATAACCTTCTGGAGAGCCAAGACCTTGACTTATTCTTTGCATTCCCTAAATATCTGTGGTATGTTGCCTTACATTTAGGAAATAGTTAATAAACAGTATTGAAAAAATCAGTTGAATAGAACAGGGAAGTAGCCATGAGAGTTCTAGGCAATTGAATCTTTCGTGATATGGCCCAAACTTTCACGTATCGACCCTTATCTCTGACCACAGACTATCATACAGCCTATCCTTTAGCCACAATGGCCGATTTGCCATTTTCTGAACTTTTCTTATGTATATACCTATCACGTACACCCATAATTGTACCTGAAAGTAGAGAGAGTTTGGGGAAGAAAATAATATTTGGAATAATAATGGCCAAAAATGGTCCAAGTGTGATTTAAAAATATATAAACTAAAGTGCCGAGAAGGTCAATGAACCCCAAGTAAAGTGAGTATAGAGAAAACCATATTTCTTACTGAGGTGATTTGACACATTTCTGTTTCTTCAACTTGGGTGAACTTTTCCCTTCAAAGCAAAAGCCTCCAGTAGGCACTGCACCAGGAAGGTATCCAAATGGCTGATGAGCATATGAAAAAAAACTCTGCATCATTATTTACTGAGAGACATAAATTAAAATCATAAGTTGATACCACTAAACCTCCATAAAGTGTCTAAACTTAACAAAACTAACAATACCCAGTGTTGGCGAGAATGTGAAATAAATGGAGTTGGAATGCAATGCTGGTAAGTAATTGATGTAATGGCTTTGAAAAACCTGTTTGGCAGTATCTAATAAAGCTAAACAGTCTTATTCTATGATTCACTAGTGAGTATATACTCAAGAGAAATGGGTGTTTATGTCTATCGATAGACATTTACAAGAATATTCACAATAATCAAAAATTGGAAGCAACTCAAGTATCTATCAGTAGTTGAATGTTGAGTGTGCTCTGGGTACTCTCAGAATGATGGGTTCCAAAATCTTGTGTTCTGTTGCATTCAGTGCTGAGGTGGAAATATGCAGAGGAAGTACAGCTGGACCCCCTGGGTATTGCTGAACCGGGAAAGAGAGTTGGAAAGCCTTCGACCCTCTTCCTGTGATTTTATATGAATCAGATAATGAATAGTAAATCACATTGTGGGAAAGTGATAAGGGTCAGAGCTAGAGGGGGAGGTCCAAACGGATGGTGAAAGCAATGTTATCTGGGTTGACTTGGGGCAATCTTAGTAATCAATTACACCATATATTTGGCTGCCATGGCAGAAAATCTGGCAGAGAACCAGTGGCATAGATCTCTGAAAACCACTCACCCTTCTAATTTCTCTAAGGCAATAGCCTCAATTGTCCTCCCATCATCTTTGATGACTACATAGCGCTTTTGGTGAGTTGTGAGCTCACTATGTATGTGGAGGAAGTGGCGCAGTCCTGTGCCTGCTAGCTGCAGAGTGGAGAATCTCCTTTGCTTCTACCTCCTTTCTGTCTCTTCTGCCTGGGCTCACCTTACAGCCCAGTCCTGGCAAGGCTGCTTCTCTACAGTCTGCAAAATTCCATGGGCTGAGGCTTGAATTCTATTCTAGGGTTCCTGGGACAGTGAGAACGAAGCCAGGAGGGTTACCTTATACATCCTGAGGATTTAGTAAGTCATTCTACCCTCTGACTGTCTGGGTCAGCTCTGAGAAAGAATGGTATTCTGCCTAGCAAGGCATGGGAAACAGTGGCTCCCAGCACTGGTTGTCAGCATTTAGCTTGCAACTAAACCTTCGGTGGAACAATTTTCCTGACTTGGAATAATTAGCTTCTGGGCAGGGAAAGATGGCCAAATGTAAAATAATTAAGAAGACAAGGTCTATGCATTTCAATAACTCACTTTCCTTCTCCCCATGCCCTTCCCCGAAATGGAGGCAAGGGCCAGGGCTGGAATCCTTTCCAACTGGAATGAGAACCTGTCTCCATTCTGAGCCAAGGCAGAGTTAAATAAGCCATTGTGCCATGTGCTTATGGGTAATTAGGCATGAAAAGAATCTGCAGTCAGCTCCCTCCATTGTTCCTCGCAAGCTGTCCTTTTGCCATGTGCCCGAGCCCCCGGGTCTCAGTGCTGGCACTACTACAGAGATATGGATGTCGTCGTCATGGCAACTCCTCTGTGCTAAGCAACTTTATGGTCTAATATTATTAAGAGGGCAGGGGTCAAAAGCCACTGAGGGACTTTGTCTCTGAAGCCGAGGATAACTGTGTCAGGGATGGGGCAGCATTGCAAGCTCATGGGAGAAGAGGGGATCTCAGTAAGCACCAGATTGCCCCCACCATAGAGCCCTTTGTGGCAGTGAGATGGCCAAACTGTGAAGTCAATAAAATATGTCTCTGGGCTCCCAGTTTCTTGTCTCTCAGGGCTCTCTCTCCCTGGCTCACTCTCCCTTCAGATGCCAGGTGCCCTGCTGCTCCCTCCCGGGAAAGGATCTGCGGTAGCTTTCATCAACACGTGAATTCTTGTGACTATTCACTTCTATTTGTATTTATATTTTCCTAGTCTTATTCCAACTGTGAAGTGAAAAGCATCGACTGGGAAGTGGTGGCAAATACGTGGGGCGAAAGATTCCTTTTCCTCAAACCCGAAAGTTGCATATTGAAGAAGTTGCCTTTTCTTTCTAGTTTAACTTTTCTTGTAGAAGATTTCAAATGTTGACAAAAGTAGGGAGAATAGTATAATAAGGTCCCGTGTACCCATCACCCCAGTTGTTCTCTTTATGGATGTTCACCTTGCTTAACAGATAAATATGGAGCAGAAACAGTCCCTTCCACCCCCCTCCCTTCCACCTTCGGCTTAGCCAGGGAGGGTTGCTCAACAAGTCACTCTTTAAGAGTGACACAGAAGAACATGTGATGGGCACTTCCGGGCTCTTAGAGCATTCTATTCGGTGCGGACTGCTAGTGCTTCCCTCTTGCCACTGTCAGCCAGTCAGAAGACCTGGGAGTGCACGGAGCACCCACAGAGCCAGCCAATCAGAGGCCAAAGGTGGCTGGTCTCTTAGCCATTCCACTATTACCCACATGACTCTTCCCTGGTTTGGGACCAGCTTCACAGACTACGTCATCAAGTCATCTAAACCAGCAGATTGCTTCTCCGTGTTGACCAAGAGGAGGGTTCAAAAAATGCTCTCAACCTTTGAAGAATGCAGTGTATTTCCATATTAAGTGGCAAAATGTATCCACTGTTCTAATAGAATCTGAAGACCCTGCTACTGCCGCAGAGGTTTTCACAGTACCCTGAGCCTCCTTCTGAATCAGTTCTTGGCCTCGATGGTCAGGGAGTAGGGGGCCATGCAGTACATGAGACTGTGTTATAATAAGGTAATTCTAATCTGTATATTAATGAGGTTGATTTTTGATGATTATAAATTACATCAAAATTTGATATGGTATGAAGGAACTCTGGTTTAAAAAAATTAAGGTAAAAGGGTTGAAGAGGTGGAAAATTTTTCCTTCTTCTATACTAGGTTCTTTCGTTGGTCTAATAAGCAAATTAAAACAAGACAGATTAATAGGAGAAAAACAAATTAATTTCATATATAATTTTCCATAAAATTATGAGACCCAAAAGGCAGCCAGGTAACTGAAACTTATATATCATCCTGACCTAAGGAAAGGGACCCTGACAAAAGGGAGAAAGGCCTTTTACAGGAAGGTAGAGGTGGTATTTGGAAAGTAAGGGTTACCCGGTTATGCACATAAGTGTCTTGGATTAAAGAAGTATCTGGTAGTAGTTGTCTTCCTGGTGTAGGCCCCCTTTCCAATGTAAATTTAGGCAGTTGAAGGGAGGTAAAGAGCTCTTCTTAAATCTGCTGTGTTTCGATTTTTGTAAGCTCAAAATAATCCTTATGCCCAATAGACATATTTTTTGGTAGTGGAATCTGTTTCCCTTCAGTCCCATCTTTAAAATTTTGAATAAGAAGTTTTATAATTCAGAAGCTGAGTTGCTAGATTGCCTCATCACCTACATCAGTGGATCAGCCACAGTCATGAGAACAGGTTAGTTCAGTAGAACAATTTTATTCCCTTCTGGGGGCAGGGTGATGCAGGTGTGTTGTCAAAGGTAGGCCTATCTCGTGTATGCAAGCAACCAGGTATTTAAAAATTGCTTCGTATTTATGGAAACAAAAAGAAAAGCAATGGTTAATGCCTGGAGCAGACTATAATCTTAGTTTCTGAGTTCTGAGGGTAGGTAGCTTGTCAGGAAGACTTCTAAATACCAGACTCGAAGCATCTTCAGAGAGAGTGAGGACAGGCAGTGGCAATCTGACCGATTCTCTTGGTTTGCAGTTTGAATGTTTCTGGTGATCTCTCTGAGTGGCTCACACAGTAATAGGCATGACTGTTGTTTAAACACAACTTCTTGTGGCAATTTCTCTGAAGCGTATATCAAGTTTGCAGGGATTCGGGGGAAAGGGCAGCTTTTGTTCTTCATGATTCCAAGTCAAATTGGGAGAAAAACTAGAAATGTACGTTTGGAGAAACATATGCCAGATATGAGGAAACTAGAATTCAAGATCCAGTCCAGTTTATAGGCAGAAAACAAAATCTAAAAGACATTGAACAACACTAGACTCTGATCTCCCCAAAGGTATGCTACTGAAACGTAATTTTTCTCTCTAAAAGCACCCTCATTTCTACCGGAGATAGCCAAATTAAGATTAATTTATTTGCAAAATAATCTTCCTCTGAACAAGTTTGGCCTGGTTATTAACATAAATGCAGCATGAACAGTGATTGGATATACGGGCTCTTTTAAATCTGCTTTGCTGGAACTTTTCATAAGGAATCTCAGATTGAACTTCTCAAAAACCTCTCAAGGCTAAGAAGCCAAGCCAATGACTCGCCATCAGACTTTGCCTGCAATACTTATACATTTGGGTGAATTCATCTCTTCTTGAGGTCCCCAAAATATCTTGAAGTTCCTGCACCTGCTAGGAAGTAACCTTCCTTCCTCACCTGGAAGGCTGCTGGGAACCCTGTAAGCAAGGTACCAGGCTGTTTTTCCAAAGGACTTCAATGTCTCCATAAAGTCAACCTGAGTTCCTTAAAGCTGTCTGGCACATCTGATTCTATGCACATTCGCAAATCTGACATTTCTATAAAAGTCATGATAATATAATTAATGTTTTCAATTGAGTTCTGTTACAAGGCGAACAAATTCTTATTGAACTTATATAAATATTGTCATAAAGAATATTCACTAAGTATCTAAATTCTAAACAAAACAATATTTTAAAAAGTCATAAAAATTAAAATCATCCTTATCAGTTAGTTCAGTCTCACACAATTAATTCTTGTTCTGCTTGAATCCAGTTTTACCATTAATTCTGGAAATGTTTTTACCCAGTTCAGTTTCATGATCCTAAAGTTATCAGAAACCTGTGCTTGCCTGAGTTCTGTATATGAATCTTCTTGAAGATGAATCATTTCCTCAGTAATACTTTTGCAAAAGCATCAAAGGGGAACAATAACTGTAAATGACAAGATTTAAAAATGGCCTTAAATATCTTATGGGAGTTCATTGTAATGCGGTTGACAAGGAAATTTGGTTATTTCTGACACACATTTTAAGATACTAGCAAGAATTATGACTGATTATCATTATACCAAGACAGCAGAATTTAAGAGATTTTTTTACAATTTTTGTAATACTATATACAAACCTATGTAAATTCAACATAAAGAAGGCTTAGTATTACTTCTTATTTGACAACGCTTCCTATGTAATTTAACATATCAAATAAGCCTAATTAGTTTAATAGATTTATTTTTACAAAGAGAGAACAAATCTTTGAGAGGTTTCAGGGATCTTCTACAAAATCCCGAAGTTAGTTTGAGGTCCAAAAAGTTCATTTAGAATTTGATTTTGGAAAGTTTGTCAAAAATATCAAAAGACTTGGACACTTGACTAAATAGGATCATAGATCATTATGAAATAATAATTTACTTGACTAAAGTAACAATAAAAGACTTCAAAGGCAAATGCAGAAGTTTACGTAGTTTTGAGGAAAACTTAGCTCTTTTAATGTTAGGGTTCAAAATTACTTAAGAATCTGTTTTCTTAAGTAATTAAAGATCTGGTAATAATTTCCTTATAATAACAATTCAATTTTAGCCAAGTAAAATTCTCTCTTTTTCTTTTTCTCTCTTCCCAGCTTTGGATAACATTTTGCCCTTTATTTTTCTCTTGCCTAGAATTCTGAAATAACCAGTTTTACTTTAGGACAAAAATCACTTTCATTTTCCTCAACAAAAATTCATCTCCATACCTCCAGACCTCATACATTTTCCTAGTCAAAAACACAGTCCACTTTCCTTAGATGCCAAGTTGTTTCCCTTATTTCTTTTAGCTTTAATTATATATATTAGTTAGAATTGTTTAATCTTAGAAACCTTAATTTCTAGTGAAAGCTAAGAAATAAACAATTGAGTCTATTACATCAGCATTTCGATTGGCAAATTTATGAATACATTTCATAATTTCTAGAAACATATGCTTCTTCATGTATAATCTTTCAATGAAATATAAGACATATTTACCAACAGCCCCAAATTTATCTTTTAGTTCCTTTGAAATAGGAAGCCAAAAGTAGGTAAACCTATGTTCAGTAGTTAATATTTCAAGATTTTATTTCAGGTCAACACGATCTAGATATTCAATGAATTTCCATCGTTTAACTTAACTTCGCAAGAATTGTTAAGATTTCTGTTTACCAAAAATATTTGGGAAACAACTTTTACGTACACATGCCACAAAACATTATTATTACTAAAAAGTTCACCTAATATCTTTCCCCCCATTTACATCAGTCTAAATCAGTTACTCCTTAAAATTTTGTTTAGACTACCCATGAATATTTAATGAAACATTAGGCAAAGTCTGCCAGCATCCCAAGATACTTTTCTTGCTAACGAAATTTTTAAGAGATAACATGAATTTATGACTAGTAAACCCAGGCAGAATAAAAGTTGCATGTCTGCATTATATTTAATCTTGATAACTCCAAAGATATGCCTATCTATTTTAATTAAACTAACAAACTTCTACTAGCTTTTATTTACCAACGATTATCTCGGATCACACGAACTTGAAATACACTTGGGATAGTTATTTCTTAGAGTTTTGGAATACCCAATCCTTACAAGTGCTTGCTTTTAAAAGAACCAACTAGAGCTCTTTTACAAATTAATTTCAGCAATACCATCTGGACATAAAAAAACATCATACATCTACAGCATACATATATAGACCACAAATGTCCAGACAGATGCGAACTGAGCTCTTACAGACTTTGTTCTAAAATTTTAACCATCAATTAGGTACAATAATACAAAACTTTCTAGTTTATAAAAGAATAGTTGTATACAAATTTTCTTTCGGCAGTAGGAATAAGTTAAGCTCTACTCAGATGGCTAAAGCTTTTTGCTAATATTTGTGGAGAAGACACTTAAGATTTTGGTTTGCCCAATTACCAAATACTTCCTTTTTTTTTTTTCTCCTGATAAGAAGCATTTCCTTGAAGTCTGCATTTTAAAGAATGACTCAGGTCCTGTAGAAGATGGGGACAGAAAATTTATATCACAGAGGCACAGAGAAAGTATCCCAAGATTTCTTCTAAACCAAGTTTTGGGGACATAATTGCCTAACATCAGAGGTAATTTAATTTTTCCTTATTTTTCTTAAGTGCAGGACAATTATACTTCCAATGCCTGATTTTTTACAATATCCGCAAATGTCTAAGGCACATGAGAAAGGGTCTAAGTGGACTTTTGGTTGCTCTCACAATTATGCTTTTGTTTTAAGCTGTTTTCAACAAATTGGGTAGTTGCTTCCATTGTAATGCTTAGAGGTTGACCAGCCCACTCAACTACACTAGTTTGGATTTGCCTTTGTATATCAGGGAGGAAATGTCTTACTAAGGTGGAAATTAAAAGATTTCTATGTTCTGAAGCTTCAGGGTTTAGTGTACTATGCCTCTAGAAAACCTGGGTAAGACTTTCAGCAAATGTCTCTGGATGTTCTCTTTCTTTCGAGTGCACAATTCAACTTTAAATGTGTGTGTGTGTGGGGGGGGGCTTGCCTCAACTATCGCTTCTTTTGGCCCCTGAGTGTCAGCTTCCAGCTGACCCATCTCCTGGTCATTTGAAGGAAGGTCTGGGAGAAATTCTGGCCATCTGTTTCCTCTGTGAGGGGGGTTTTCCCCAGGGGCCACCTGGCTTGTCTAATAACTACAGCGTAATCATGGGTGAAGAACACTCCTTAACAGCCAATGTAGGTCTCCATGCATGGGGTTGTGAATGGCCGCTAATCTTTCTAACTCCTCTTTAAATTTGGTAGGATCTTCTGAAAGTGGAAGAGGAAGGGCTTTATAATTTGGAAAATCTGTTGCTGTCCAGGGGACATGCTTCTTTGTGGTGGGGATCCAGAATACATCTGTTAATGACATTATATAGGAAGGCCTGAACTGACAGACCTAATTGCAGAGCCCTGGAAAGTAGGCGGAGTTATAAGGGACAGCCAAGGGAGCCCTATGGAGTGCCTCAAATTCTTCTGCTACATTCACTTCCTGGCCGTTAGAATTTACATGAGTAACTTGTGAACTCTGGGCCTGGAGATGAGGCTGGAGTGCTTTCTGTAAATCTCATAAAGAGAGTCGAAACAGGCAGCTGGATATTTAAGGGATTTTCTGGAGAAGTGGGAAGAATTTGGGGATCTAGGAGAATTTGTTGAGGCCATGGGGCTGGATTCTCAGTGCGGGTTAAACAGGGGACCCAGAGATCCAAAAGATCTTCTGGGGTCAGGGACAGAGAGTTGGGAATAAAGGGGTGGAGGAGAGGGTGGAAAAGGGGAATTTGTTTTAGATACGGACTTTACTTTTGTTCTAAGTCTAATTTCTGTTCTCCCGTCTTATTAAGGGAGTCTTTAAGGCCAGCCATTGTACTCCTTTGTATCCGTTTTTCAACTTGGTCTTTCCAAGGTACCAATAAGACAGTTGTTAAGAATGGGAGCCCTCTAAGTTTTGTTTTTTGTTTTTTCTTTTAAATATAGCCAATTCAAAAGATCCATTATCTGGCCATTGCAAGGTAGAATGTTCTATTAGTCTCAATAATGACTCAAACCAATAAGCCTTTTTGTCTTGACCAGGGACACAAGAGGCATCTTAAAGGACTAGGACCCCTATGAAAAACTCCCCTGACAGCTGGCACAGTTGGACAAAAAGACACCGTCACAAGTCCAGGTTATTACCTGTGCTCCTGACCAATGAGCTATAGTTGCTAGGAATCCCAGTCTCTTCCACTGGCCATCAAGTCCACACTGGTACATGCACCTTGCAGGTGGCAGGGACCAGAGACCATATTCTCAGTAGTCACAGAGCTGAGCTCTCAAGACATAGAATAAGAGGAGAGGAAGACCTCATTTGATTTTTTTTTTTCATGTGTACATTATCAGCGTTAGCTATTCCTTGGGTCTCTCAGGGCCAAATTAACAACTTAGAGGGATATGCCACTGGGTTGGGATTGTGTGGTGTTTTACAGTGTACCTCAATGCACAGAAGTTTCCTTGAGGTTGGCAGGTGACCTAGTGTCAATCTAACCTGTTCTGTGACCAGGTTGTATTTTGAGTCTTTGAGTTAGGTGGTGAGCCTTCTAACAGCTTTTAAGTGCTTGACCTGTGCCCACCAATTTTGTCATTGTTGCTTCTGATATCCCCATTAGCAGTAGCCTTTACCTCATTGTACATTAACTCACAGCAAAAGTTGTCTAAATAGACAGTGGTCTGGTGAAAATGGTGAACTCATCACTCTGTCAGACTGGCTTGAATGACAGGCTTGTAGGACCCGTGCCTGCATTATACCCGGCGGTTTTCCTCCTTATGACAAATGACACAAAAGACAGGGACAAAGGAAAACAGTGATCATCAACGAAAACACGGGTACTCCTAACAAATCTTTACCAGAGTCTCCATACCCAAGAAACTAACTACTTCACACAAATTCTCTCCTGATAATCTAAATCTAGAAAAAGGAAAAAGAACTCCCACCACTCTCACTTCCACCAGACCCTGCAGGTAGAGACCAGAGAGACTGATATGCTAAGAATTCTTACCTTCTGCCCGTTTTTAGTGGCGGTCCCCCAGGATCTCAGCTGCAGAAGCCCTGAGGCAAAGAGTGTCCTGCCAGGGCAGGTCCCTTCATGGTTGTCAACTGAAGGGGTAGAAAAGTTTTTTTTTCTAGTCTTTTAGGTTCTTTGGCCGGTCTAATAATCAAATTGATACAAGACAGATTAACATGAGAAAAACAAATTTAATTCCACACATACACGAGCCCCATAAAACTAAGAGACCCAAGGGGCACCTGGATGGCTCAGTTGGTTAAGAGTCCAACTCTTTTTTTTTTTTTTAAAGATTTTATTTATTTATTTGACAGAGATAGAGACAGCCAGTGAGAGAGGGAACACAAGCAGGGGGAGTGGGAGAGGAAGAAGCAGGCTCATAGCGGAGGAGCCTGATGTGGGGGCTCGATCCCAGAACGCCGGATCACGCCCCGAGCCGAAGGCAGACGCTTAACCGCTGTGCCACCCAGGTGCCCCCCAACACTTGATTTCAGCTCAGGTTGTGATCTCAGGGTCGTGAGATCCAGCCCTGAGTTGGGCTCCATGCTGAGCATGGAACCTGTTTAAGATTCTCTCTACCTCTTTCCCTCTGCCCCTCCACTTCTCGCTCTCTCTCAAAAAAAAAAAAAAAAAAATTATGAGACCCAAAAGACAGCCAAGTAATTGAAGCTTATATGACATCCTGAGTAAGGAAAGGGGCAGGGGTCTGAGGAGACAAACGAGACGTGGGGAGAAGACCATCCACAAGAAGGCAAGAAGAGATGTTTAGAAAAAAATGGTTGCCCTGTTGTGCAGATCCGTTTTTACATAAAAAGATCTCTCTGAAAATAGTCGTCTTCCTGGTAGAGAGCCCCTTTTCAATGTAAATTTAGGCAATTGATAGGGAGGTAAAGAACTTTCCCTGAATCTGGTGGATTTTGATTTCCTTTGGCTCAGAATATCCTTCAGTATTTTGGAGTAGCTCCCCTTCAGGGGGAGGTGTAAGGTGTAAAGAAGTAAGAGTTAAGTTCAATGTCAGATTGCCAAATTATAATTTCCTAGAGTGTAGACATGACCAAACAACTACTATCAGCTGTACTCACCTCCCATCACTACTATGGCCACTACCACCTCACAGTGATCATTTCTAAAATGCTTTTCAGGTGAACAAATAATGTTGGCGCTTTTCCAGGTGAGGTTTGTTGATTATCCAGTTACTGGGAATTCATAAAACTCAGCCCAAAGTAAACGATAGCAGTGACAGAGTAAACAAAGTGCTTCAAGCACTACACAAGAGATACAGAAACAGGTGGCAGGTAGGTGAGATGGGCTGGGTGTAGCACTGTTCAGGAAACCCTAGGCTGATCTTACTAAAGAGAAAATGTAAACCTTTACTTCTGTCATTGATAGGACTCACATTATTAACACCTCACATGTTACTCTTCAATAAGATACGTGATCTTTCAATATAACCATCTATTCCGTGAGAGAAGTAGGTAGATGTTTACATCTCCATTTTATAAGTAAGGAGACTAAGACCCAAGCGAAGTCACCTAATGAATAACCGAATGAGTTGGGGAAGCATTGGACCCTTTGTCTCCCAATCCAGAGGGCTTTAGGAACAAATCCAGAAGGCGAACAAACTGGTCAAGTTAGTCAGAGAAGCTTATTTCAGCCCATTCCTCAATATAGGACTCAAATGGCCCTCGTCTTACGTAATCCTGTTTTGTTATTGCCTTACCTTTTTTGGGTGTTTGCTTGCTTGTTTCCCAGTTGGTGCTCCCTTGAAAACAACTTTAGTCAGGCTCTATTGATTTCAAAGAAGGGAAGTATTCAATTCAAAATAACTTGAGGGAAAAGGAGCTTAATGTAAAAGTGTTTTCCACAGGGAAGAAGAGCTCTGTGAGGGGGTTGTAGAGACAGGTGATTCCTTCTGCCTTTTGTGGTGGACCCACTTTTCTCTACTACTGGATTCTGTTTCTCTCTCTAGCAGTGAATTCCTTAGCTTACTTAGAACTCAGTCTTCCCCTAACTTTGGCCTATATATGGCCCTCGATGGCTATTCTGTCCTACAAAGAATAAACTTTCTTCACTTTTTCTTCTACTGCCAACTAATACATTCTCATGGTATTTCCTTGCTCAGAGTCTCAGGAGAGGAAATATAATTAGCCTGGCATGCTGACAGTTAAGGATTAGCTGCCCTTGGATTAGATGTCCAGGCTTAGGCCAGTTGAATGAGGCCTGTGTTGGGGTCCAGATAAGACAAAACATGGTAGCTGAAGCCTACCTCTCAGAGTGATTTCTAGGAGACAGAGATGGAGACCAGCAGTGAGACTGCTGATTCTACTCCCTGCCTTCCCGTTTACTCTGCAGCGTGGACAGGACTAGGTGAGGCAAATGAGGCTTCTAGGGTATCAGCTTTAAGGCTACAGTCACTACTAGATGCTGATCCTGCCCTTGCACAGTTTCAAGAGTCAGTTTCACCTTAACTTTTGTTCCTGGATGCTTCTCTTCCCTCAGCTCTTCCCCATTCCTTCAGCAAGTGTGTTCCCGCCAAGGTCACCAATGACCTGTATACTGTTATATCCAACAAACATTCATAGCCTTTCAAATCTCTTTCTTGGCCTCTCTGTGTGTTTGTCACTCCTGCATTGAAACTCTCCTTCCTTTTCTTTGTGAGCACTCTGTATTTTCCTCATGTCTCCAGATAATCTTAGTCTCTTGCCTGGCTCCCTCTTTCCAACCAGTCTGCACATGTGGGCAGACTGTATTTGGTTGTCTCTAAACATATTCCCTTAGGACAATTTACCTATAACCAGTTTCCACCTACACCATAATGTTGGTGTGATTCTGAAGTTTCCATCTCCAAATCAGATCTATCTCCTGACTGACTGTCCATATTCCATTTGTCTTCCAAACTTTCACCTTGATGTCTCACAGGAACATCAGACTCCATTGCCCCAACTCAGAAATAGAACTGTCCAAGGAAAAACTTCCTCTGCATTCACTATTACCCGTATCAGCAAATTCATGAGATCAGTGAAAACACTTGACCCTGCCAGTCATGACTCCTCCCTATCATAGCCAATTGGTTGTGAAGAGTTTAGACTGTCCGTTCTTGTCCATCTCTACTATTATTACCTAACTCAAACTCTCATTCACCTCCCTTCGGATAATGCAGTTCTCAATTGTTCTTCCTGAGTCCAGTCTTCCTTACTTTCCGATCCATTCTCCACACTACAACCAGACTTATCTTCCAAAAGTGAACTTCAGAATGTGTTAATCCCTTGCAAAGGATTCTCAAATGTCTTATCATTGTCTAAAAAGATAAAGTCCAAACGTTTTCATATGGCTTTCAAGATCTTTCATAGCCTGATCCCTTTACTTTCTCTGAATTTCATCTACCACCACACACCTTTTCAAAGCCTATAACCCAGCCGTAAAATATTACTAATATTTTCCCCCAAGCCAGGTGCTTCCATGACTCTGTGCCATTTATATGCCCGCCCTTTCTTTCTTTCTTTCTTTCTTTCTTTCTTTCTTTTCTTTTCTTTTCTTTCTTTCTTTCTTTCTTTCTTTCTTTCTTTCTTTCTTTCTTTCTTTCTTTTCTTTTCTTTTCTTTCTTTCTTTCTCTTCCTTCTTTCCTTCCTTCCTTCCTTCCTTCCTTCCTTCCTTCCTTCCTTCCTTCCTTTTTTAAAGATTTTATTTATTTATTTAACAGAGAGAGACAGCCAGCGAGAGAGGGAACACAGGCAGGGGGAGTGGGAGAGGAAGAAGCAGGCTCCCAGGGGAGGAGCCTGATGTGGGGCTTGATCCCAGAACTCCAGGATCACGCCCTGAGCCGAAGGCAGATGCTCAATGACTGAGCCACCCAGGCGCCCCTAGATTCTGTTTTTTGTACCATTTTTCTACTTCTACTCATCCTTGAGGACCTACCTCAACCGCTTCCTACTACAGAATGGTTTTTCATGTGGCCAGAGCTCCCTAAGCAGAGCTGGATGCTGCTGTTGTGTTATAATATGTTTCTACATCTATTATCCAGTACTCATTCTACTAGTTGGAGATGATTTCCGCCTTATTAGACTTGAAGTTCCTTTCAGACCATGATTTGTTTTACTCTCTTTGTAGCCCTGGTGCCTAATTCTTTCATGTAATTAACACTCAATACTCAATATATATTTGGAGATGCTTTGATCTTTCAGGGCTCAGTGAATGTGTGTGTGTTGATGACTTAATATGCTTTCTGGTTTCCAAGGCATTTTTACATAATTCATAGTGTGCGTCCTCTTCTTTTTAGTGGGCCATTTCTGTATTGGATTTTTTGGACGATGGTTTTCCCTAGCATTGGTCCTACTGAAGGCCAAAGTGGAGTGGCTGGAAAGGAACTCAAAATGTCCCCAGGTCTGTCTTTGGTGATGATATCACCCAGCTCTTCATTTCAGCTCTTTGGTGGAGCTACCCTCACTTCTCCTCAGATGCCCCATATGTCCCTGCTCTTCTCCTTTATTATCTTCTCAAAAAATAACCTTTCTGGGGCGCCTGGGTGGCTCAGTCAATTAAGTGTCTGACTCTTGATTTCAGTTCAGGTCATGATCTCATGGTCCTGGGATTGAGCCTTGTGACAGTCTCCGTGCTGGGCATGGAGCCTGCTTAAGATTATCTATCTCCCTCTCTCTCTGACTTTCTCCGGCCCCACTCTTTCCCACTCAAAAAAAAAAAAAAAAAAAAAAAATCCCCCAAAACCCAAACCTTTCTGTTCTCAGGATATAATCTGATATGTTAATTCACCCAGAGGTGAATGATTAAAAATGCTCAAAGCGCTTCTTCCTTTAAAACCTTCCAAATCACAGGATTCAGGAAGCCATCAGACAGCACCTTCAAATGGTCTACTTTGACCCTCAAGTTTCTTCTTACAGTGCCATGTTGCCCCAGTTACCTGGATTAAAAAATATGTGTTAACTTTAAAAGATAATATTCAATAGCTGATCAATTAAATCTTGCTGGGAAACTTGGCATTTATTAGTTTGTCATATTATGATACTTTGCAAAGCCCTGAGGAAATAACTGTCTGATCAGGGGTAGGAGGGTACAGGGGGACAGTCTGGGAACAGGGGACAGGCACCATCTATGAAGTCTGGTCAGAGTGGGGGTTCACGGGTAATTTGGGAGCAGAGTAGTTATGTGGCATTTTGGGTAGTGTTAAGGGGTCATGAAAAGGTGAGGGAGGAAATAGAAAGAAGAGAGAGTATGTTTGGTGGTTCATTCAACACTTTTATTGAATTTTACTATAGGCCAGGCACCAAGGCTGATAAAAAAAATAATAAGGTGATGATTCTGTATTACAGGAACTCATTATCTTGTGGGAAAATTAGAAACTGAAAGTCACAAAGCCATATTTTAAGTACAATGGCAGAGGTTAAATATAATATGCTCTTGGAGCACAGAGGAAAGAGCAACTAACTCTGACAGGGAAATGAAGTCAGCAAAATGGGAAAGTTGCAGAGAGAAGGTAATATTCGATTTCTGTCTGAATGGGTAAATAGGTTTTCTGAGTGGAGAAAAGGAGGAAGAGCATGCTAGGGAGGGAAGATGTGGCAAAGGGATTCATTCAGCAAGTATTTATTGGGTACCTACTATGTCCCAAGTACTTTTCTAGATGCCCAGGATATATCAGTGAATCAACAGACGAGTTCAATGCTCATGGAGTTCAATATTAGTTGGGGAAAGAGAAAATAAATAATATGACTAATCAAAATATGTAGTAACTTATATACGATAAGTGTTAAAGGCAAAGAATGAAGCAGGCATGAAAGATATGAAATGTTGGGATGGGGACTGATATTTTAGATGGGGGGGCAGGAAACTTTTGTTGTTAGCAAACTTTTGAGTGAAGTTCTGAAGGAAGTTAGGGAACTAATCATATGGCTATCAGGGGTAAGAATGCTTTAATCAGAGGAAACAGAAAGAGCAAAGGCCTGAGGTAGGGGTGGACGTGGAGTCTTTGAGAGACAGAAAGGAGGTCAGAATGCCCAGAATGCAAAGATTGAGTGGGGACTATGAGATCAGATATGTGAGGAGGAGGCAGATAATTTGGAGTTTTGTGGGTCACCGTAAGGATTCCGGCTTTCACTCCGAGCAGGGTGGAAAACCATTAGAGGAGTCTGAGCAGAGGAGAAATACATTCTGACTTAGGTTTTAACAGAGGCACATATTGCATGGTTCACTGGGTGTTATACGCAAATAATGAATCATGGAACATTGTATCAAAAACCGGGGATGTACTGTATGGTGACTAATATAACAAAATAAAAATCATAAAATAAAATATAATGAAAAACAAAACAAAAACAAAAACAAAAAACAGAAGCACTCTGGCTATTGTGTTGAGAGATGGCTGCAGGGAGTCAAGACCAGAAACAAGAGGACCATTTGGGAGGCCATTTTGACAATCCAGGTGAGAGATGATAGTGACTTGAACCAGAATAGTGGCAGTGGGGGACAAGTGGTCAAATTCTAGATTGATCATGAAGGTGAGCCATAGAGGTTCACAGTACTTTGGACATGAGAGGTGAGAGCAAGAAGAATCAAGAGTAGCTCCCAGTTTTTAAGCCCGAATAAGCTGCCAAATTGAGAAAAGAAAGGAACTGGTTTTGGGAAAAACAAGAGGAACTCAGTTTTGGGCATGTTAAGTTTCGATGCCTCTTAAACACCCAAGTGATGATGTTACATAGACAGTTTGGGATACATGGGGAGAGATCCAGGCTGAAGATAATATAATATTGAGAGTCATCATTACTATATAAAGAGTCATCATAACCATATAGATGGCATTTAAAGTCATGAATCCAGAGAAGGTTATGTAGATCATAGATGGTTTACATTAAGAATTAAGTGCAGATGATGAGAAACAAGACATTGTAGATGGGCCTTTACGGGAATCTGACATTTAGAAGTCAGAGAGATGAGGACAAGCCAGGAAAAGAAAATAAATAGGTGCAGCCAGAAACGGAGGAGGAAAGCAAAGATAATGTGTTGTCCTGGAGGCCAAGAATATGAAGTGTTTCAAGGAGAGTTTTCACTTACGTCAAAAGCTACTGGTAGGTAAACAAAGATGAGGACTGAGAAATGACCTTTGAAGACAGCAGTGTGGAGGTCATTGGTGACCTTGTGAAGAGCCAGTTAAAGGGAGTGATAGGGACAAAAACTTGACTGGAGTGTGCTTGAGAAGGAAGGGGAGCACATAAAAAGATAGATGTTCGCCAATGTTAGCCGACAGGGAAAGGCACCCAAACCCCAGTGAGCTTCCACTGTATACCCACTAGGATGGATATAACAGAAATGACAGATAATAACAGGAATTAGATTAGACAGATAATAACAGGATTTGGATCACCTAGTTGCCAAACATGGTTTTCATTTTTCCCTTATGGAAGAACCATCTTACATTCTTCTGATGATCAGAATTTCTTCTACGGGTATGGTGACATCGTTCCTCGACTGCTGGTACAGATTAGGGATTTGGAGAATTGGAACCCTCATACACTGCTGATGAGAAAACAAAATGGTGCGGCCACTTTGGAAAACAGCCTGGTGTTTCCTCAAAAAGCTGATCATGGAGTTATCAAACATGACCTAGTAATTCCATTCCTCCTGTCTACTCAAGAGAAATGAAAACATACATCTGCACGAAGCCTTGTTACATGAATGTTCATAGCAGCATTATTCATAATAGCCCCAAAGTAGAAACAACCGAAAATACCCATCCGCTGATGAATGGACAAATAAAATGTGGTTCATCTCTACCAGAGGATATTACTTGGGCAGTTAAAAGGAATGCATCACGGATACCTGATTCAACATGTATGGACCTTGAAACATTACGGTAAGTGAAAGAATGTAGTTACAAAAGACCACGTGTTGATCTCCATTTATATGAGAAGTCAAGAGTAGTCAAATCTATAGAGGCAAAAAGTAGACTGATGGTTGTCTGGGTCTGAGGGATAGGAGACAGGGACGAATAGGGAATAAGAGCTAATTGGTAGGAGGTTTCTTTTTGGGGTGATAAAAATATTCTAAAATTTGATGGTGCTAATGGTTCCACAATTCTGTGAATGTTAAAACCATTGAATTGCCTATTTTAAATGGTGAGTTTTATGGTATGTAAATTGCATCTCAATAAAGATAAAGAAAGAATGGGAGAGAGATACTAGGAAGAACTAGTGGAGACTTCTTCCAAAAAGTCTTGGTTTGAAGAAAGAAGAACAATAAGGCAATAATGGGAAGGGGAAATTGGATTGAGGAAGGAATTTTTTTTTTTAAGATCAGAGGAATATCAGCATATTTTATAATGTTGCAATTGGTCTACGGGGAAGAGGGAGTTTGATGATACAGAAGAGAGAGGAGACGCGGTGGAGCAATGTTTTTGGGTAGGCAAGAGAAAATGGAAATTTAGTGTGTAGGTGGAGGGATTTGCCTTGCTGGGAGTCTGGATAGTTTGCTTACAGTGATAACAGAGAAAGTAGAGTATATTCATTCTGATTCTAGTAGGTGGTTAGATTTGAGGTTGGAACTTTTACAAATTCTCTTTTAATTTCTTCATTTTTTCCCGCCAGTATAGTAGAAGGCAAGATTGACAAGCTGAGAGTGAGGGGGAGAAAGAAGAGGCTGGAAATTGGAGGAGACACTCTGAAATAGTTGTCCTGGAGAGTGAAAAAAGAATGGATTAGAGAAGAAAAGAATGATTTCTGGGGAGAGGGAAGGACCCGTATGCAGTTTAGTGAGCAGGAATGTCATGAGACCGGTTGGCATGCTTACAGTCTTTTTCTCCAGCTATCTTTGGTCGCATGGGTTCAGGCGTGGAGTAAGTGAAGAACTGGATTTAGCTAGGGTTTTAAGACTTTGCCAGATTCGATTGGGTTCCAAGAAAACAGACTCTGAGATGGAGATCTGTGTACAGGAAGTTAGCTGAGTCGTAACCTCTTTCAGAAGAAACATCTGTGAAGGAGGGAAGGAGGGAGGACTTGGCAGAGGAGAGGCTGAACAGTGATGCTGTGGCAGCTGGGGTCTCAGACAATCCTATGGGGAGACGGGAACCTTCAGAGTGGTCCTGGATTGAGGCAAAAGGGCTGGGCATCAGTGTGCCTTTGGAGATATTTAGATATGGGATTCCTCTGCGGAAGAGGCACAGCCTTGGGCAAGGAGGCTTCCTTTGGGTGAGGAGAACTCTCCAACAGGGACCTCGCTGTGAGATGGCAGCAGTCAATACACCTAGGATCAGAGGTAATGAGAGCCTAGTCTTAAGGGGAGGTGACAGATGGCACACCACTGAATCCACTACAGTTACCCTTTGTGCTGCTTGCTTATATGACTAAGTTTGCTACTTCTAGGAAGAGCTCCTCCAGGATTCTGATCTGTCTCTGTTCCTGGGCAAACTTATAAAAAGAAGTTTAGCGGGAATAATCCCACCTCTGTAGCTGGTCTAGAGGTTACCACTGATATTCATCATCTCCCTTACCTACACCCATTCTAGATGCTCTTCTCCCCTGGCTAGCCCCTCGGCTTATTTAGATGGCTTACTTGGTGGTATACCCAGATTTTTATATATGAGATGTCTGATCCTCGGGTGACCAAGCTGTTCTCAGAATTTGGCTGTTCCATTTGTCCACTTGCCATTAAAATTAGGCAGAGAAGTACCAAGAGATGCAATATTGGATCACCTAGTTGCCAAACATGGTTTTCATTTTCCCTTATGGAAGAACCATCTTACATTCTTCTGATGATCAGAATTTCTTCTACGGGTATGGTGACATCTTTCCTCGACTGCTGGTATTTTGGTACAAAGAACTCAAAGTGACCAGGTGACAGGCATAGCTTAAGATTTAATGGGACCATAATGTGTCCTCTAGTTGATTTTCATTCCGGGAACAGGGACCTTTACAGTTGTGTGGAAGACCTGTGGATGCAGGAAGCGCATGCTCTCGAGTGGGTCTCTAGAAGTGCGGTGAGCAGGGCCGCTTGGTGCCCAGACCCATGCACTCTACATACTGGGGGCAAGGGATCATAAAGTAGTCATCGAATTATGGTATATCCTGTGTCCTTGAGGATAGCGCCCCATCCTTTCAGAGTATCATCTGCAAGCTGATGCCTTAGTTACGCTTTTGAAAGGTCTTCTGTGGCTCTATCTGTTTGGTAGATTCAAGTGCTGCAGTATATGATAGGACTAGTGGATCCTAGGGTCATGTGCCCTTTGCCGTACCTCCTTTTATATAAAGTTTCTTGGTATGAGTCAACGCTATGTGGCATTTTGTGCTGGTAGATCAAACGTTCTGTATGCTCTCGGATGGTGGTGCTGGCCAAGGCCTTTGGGACAGGAAAGGCAAACCCACACTGGGTCTGGGGGTTTCCTGTGAAGATGAATTGCTGCTCCTTCCAGCACAAAAAAGATTCAGTATAATAAACTTGCCACTAGTGTCTTCTTGGTCCTCTTTAGTGATAGGGTCACATCGGGGGGTGGCTGTTTGTCTCTGTGGCTGGCAGCTTGAGTGTTTGGCAGCATCAGTAGTTAGATCGGCACTGTTGAGTTGTACACCATGCTCCTGGGCCCAAGAATAACCTCCATCCAATGGTACCATTGCTGCTCCATTAATAAGCCTGGTAGGCTGGTCTTGGGGTGGCTTAACAGTGGCTGGATGAATTATTCTATCCACTTGGTTGTTCAGTGTTTATTCCATGTGGGTGCCCTCTTGTGGGCATAGCCAGCAATAAAGATGTTCATCTTTTGTGAGTTTTCCCATACTCCCATGCACATGCCCTTTCCCCTGACCTCCTACCCCAAATCTTCCAGACTTACTGTGTTCTGACCAGTAAGCCAAGTCAGTCATCACTGCCTCTGAGTCCATGTATATTTTCACCGCAGGCCACTTCTCTTTCCATGCAAAGTAGGCGAACGGGTTCTCCATCTGCAGCCCTCTTGTTAGGAGAATGTCCACTCACCACTGTCCTTTGGTGCCATCTTTGAGCGGGGCTGCAATAGAGCAGCCCATGTTTCTCTTGCAACCCCATACTGAACCAGCACAACCATGAACCAAGCTTCGATTTCTTCATCCTCCGCCAGAGTGACCCTCCACCTCATGCAGCCATAGGTTATGAGGCGTAGGTCCGTACGGCGATGGCGGATGACACAGGGGTCTGGGCCATCTGCTCAGGCACCTCGCATGTGCCTTCAGTACTCTATGTGCCTGATCCTGGTGTACCATGTCCAGTGAATGGCTACTGGGCCCTCCTGACCTGACAAAACATAGATTTCCCCCAGTTCTTACAGCTGATTGTTAGAACCCAGTCCCTAAGGGGTAGTCCTGGCCACATGGTCACTTAATGTCCAGTGGTCAAATTGTCTATCTCTAAAAGGGTCCAGTAGCAATGCAAGGAGTGTTGTGTCAAAGTAATTATAGGTAACTGTTATAGAAAGCATAGCCTTGCTCCAGATCCCTAAGAGTTTCTGTTGTGATTCTTCTATCCAAGTTTGCTATAAAGTCCATATGATGCCTTTTCTTAGAGCAGTAAAAACATCTAGTATCATAGGCTCTTCTGCGGCATATGGCCAAGCGGTTGGTTTTTCCTGCAGTGTGGTCTTGATTCCTGTGCCAGGGCTCCCTTGAAGCTGGAGAACTTTTATGTTACCCAACAAATGGGTCAGAGCAGCATTCTAAAAGTGGAAAATGCTGCCTATGGAATGTGGAGAGATTTACTAGGCATTTCTTCCTTTTTTAGTGGCAGAAGGCACACAATACAATGATGTGCACTTTAATTCAGAGGGGGGTCCCAGCATGATCCAAAGCACTGATCCCCTAAAACCCTCACTGATATGGTGGTCCCCTAATTCTTTTTAATATTTATTTCCAACTGTCAGAAGCACACGTGTCTTATTAAGACTTCCAATACTTGCCATTTCTTGCTCCTCCAGCTGGGGGAACAAGGATTCCTCCATCTAACAAAGATGCCGTCAATACAGTGGAATAACGTGATGTTCCATGCAATGTCCAAGTTGTTTGGGTAATTTTAGACAATATTAAAGAGGTAGGGTATCTTTGGGGCAAGTGTATATATGTGTACTTGGATGTAAACTGCTTCTGATCCTACCTTTTGATAGGGATGGAAAAGAACATTTGCTGGATAAGTGGCTTTCTGAACGCTGTGTACTTAAGCCTGTGTATCTAGCAAAGATCCCACATCTGGCAAAGTAGCTGCAATTGGGGTTACTACTTGGTCAGATTTTCTGTATATCATGTCATCCATCAAATTCCATCTGGATTTTGTAGGTTCCAGAATGGTGAATTAAATGGGATATAATGGGGATCATCATCCCTGCATTCTTGAGGGTGTCTTATCTCTGCCATTCCCCCCTGGGATAAAGTATTGTTTAGATTTACTGTCTTAGCCGGAGAATATGATTTAGAGGATTCCTCACTAGATAACTCTTACTCCACAGTCCAAGGAGCCAATGTGTGGCTCCTGCCAATTATAAAGCTCTGATCGTACATTTGACTATCAGAGGAACGATCACTACGTGGGCCTGTGAATAAACGGAGTTACTGTAATTTGGACCTGAGACAAGGCTCCATATATTCCCTGGTCCCCAAAGCCCCCACTCCAATAGGGTAGCCACGAAGGCTCAAGCTTTCTGTGTGTTCTCAAAATACCTACTCACTCCCCTTTTCTTAATAAATGACTTTCTTTCTATCACTTTGCCTTTTGGGGGAGAATTGGGAAAATTATTTTCATATATTCTTGCTGTGTTCCATTAATTTTCTTCATGGGAGCTTAGCCTTTCCTTCAATCAGTGGGTTCTGAATCTATTCTAGAAACTGCTCAAAAGGTTTTGACTCTTTATTGGAATGGTTATTTTCAGTTTCCTGATCACCCATCTTTGACTTTTTTTTTTTTTGTCCTATGAATTAAACAACTTCCTTTTTGGCTGTCCATTACCTTTACCTTAGGAGTAATAAAAGGCATCTTTTATTAATCACCTCCATGGCTGTCTATAGGGCCTGTAGGAAGCGTACATTCCTTTGCAAAGCCAGGACTTCTTGACTGCCTTCAAAAAAGGCATAAATGCCAGCTTTTAAAAAGAAAGATTTATTTATTTATTTAAGAGAGAGAGTGAGAGTGAGCGCTCGAGCTGGGGGAGGGGCAGGGGGAAAGAATCTCAGGTGGACTCCCTGCTGAACACAGAGCCCGATGTGGAGCTCATCTCATGAAAAGAGTCCCATGTGGGGCTCAATCTTACGATCCTGAGATCATGACCTGGACCAAAATCAAGAGTTGGATGCTCAACCGACTGAGCCGCCCAAGCGCCCCATAAATGCCAGCTTTTTAACAGGGAGGAGGGTTACCGCTGTAGGTCCAGGAGGTCGAGGGTAATCTGGGAATTCTAGATTTCCAAGTACATCAACATAGACATCCCCATCCCAGGTCTCAGGGTTTCATTCTTCCCTAATTGAATGGGATGAATGGGATGTTGAACACTGGAGAAGTTACAGTTACCAGTAATGATGAGGTCAAGAATTTGCCATTGGACTGAGTGGCTGAGGTAGGGTAGAGGACAGGATCCATGGAGGACAGCAGATGGAGGAATTGGGAGACCGGGGTGATGGAGGCATCATAGAACTGAACTGTTTAGTACTTAGATGTGAAAGCGCTTAGTATGTTCAAAGAATAGTGGGAAATGGAATTAGCTGGAGCTCAAATTTGTGGTGGCAAAGGTGGAAATTAGTCTGAAAAAGTAGCTTACGACCAGCATGCAAAATGCCCTCAGCATCCAGCTAAAGAATTTGGCCCCACAGAAAATAGGTGGGTAATGGAGATTTTACAACATCATTTTGTCTTAATCGTATGTGATTCTGAAAGATCTCATTTGTAGCAATGTGGACAACACAGATTGTCTAGAATAAGGCCAACCAACTAAGATTCTACCACAATAGTCCAGGGGTAGTTCTGGCCCCATAAGCTAGATACTTGGGTCAGAGACTGCCAACTGCCTATCCAATACCTCTTCTCCCTTATTCCCTAGGAATAGGTCTCTGTGTTGTCAAAGGGAGCATTGTGTTTGGCCTTCCTTCCAGATAGGAGGCATCACTGAACATAAGAGAAAGACATTGTAAGGTTTTTGAGAAGACTGTGTTAAGATGCTTAAATCTGCAGAAGGCAAGTGTGGCAGGCAGACTCATGCTGCCCCAAGATGTCCATGTCCTAGTCCGTAGAACCTATGAATCTTAGGCTGCAGATGTAATTAATGATGTTGACCAGCTGGATCCTGGATTACCTGGGCAGGTCCACTGTAATTATAAGATCTCTGAAAGTGAAAGAGGAAGACGAGTTAAGAGTTCAAAGTGCCCCAGTGTGGGGACTCTATCCACTGCTGCTGGCTTTGAAAATGAGGGAGGGGACATGAAGCCAAGGAATGCAGTAGCCTACCACTTCCACAAGGAAACACAGCCCTGCTGACACCTTGATTGTACCCCAGTGAGACCCCCGTCAGATTTCTAACCTATAAAACTGTAAGATAATAAATTTGTGTAGGTTTTCTTCTAAGCCACTAAGTTAGAGGTAATTTGTTATAGCAGCAACAGAAAACTAATGCAGTAGTCATCTTTACTTTTTCCTCCTCCCTGCTTCCTTGTACTTGCTGGGATGCAGATGTGATGGTTGGAGCTCCAGCATTCATATTGGACTATAAAGGAAACTTGAGGATGGACACCATTCATTAAGGGTGATAGTCCAAAAAGAGAAAGCCTTGGGTCCCTGGCAGCCAAGTTTTGGGTCGTCAGCCTCAGAATCAATCTATCTATCTTTCTTTCTTTCTTTCTTTCTTTCTTTCTTTCTTTCTTTCTTTCTTTCTTTCTTTAAGATTTTTATTTATTTGACAGAGGGAGACACAGCGAGAGAGGGAACACAAGCAGGGAGAGTGAGAGAGGGAGAAGCAGGCTTCCCACTGAGCAGGGAGCCCGATGTGGGGCTCGATCCCAGGACCTTGGGATCATGACCTGAGCTGAAGGCAGATGCTTAACAACTGAGCCATCCGGGGGCCCCTCAGAATTTCTTTCAAATGACAGAAAAATAAACTTGTAGGGTGTTGAAGAGACTGTAATCAGGTTTCTATTAATAGCTAAATATAATTCCTGACTAAAATAATAGCATAGGCTGGATAGACTTGTAACTCTTAAACTCAACATACCACAGTCCAGTAAATGTTCGAGCTGCCATATGCCAGACTCGATCCTTCCACCTCCCTGATTTCCTGATCTCTGCTCATTTTCAGAGCTCCTGGGGTCAGAATTCCTGGAGGTCCCCTAAAATGCCCCCTCATTTTCACCTGCATGTCCAGTGAGTTGTCCAATTGGCAGAGTCTATCAATTCTGCATCCATATCGCCTCTCATATTATCTTCTCTCTGTCACTGTTGTACTGTCCTGGGCTAGAATCTCTCTCTCTGTCTCTCATCTAGGCTATTACAAAAACTGGTCTTTTCATGTTAATTATTAATCCTCAATATATCCTCTAAATGGCTATATTCTACTAACATTTCAATTTTTTTTTTAGAGCAAGAGAGTGAGAGAGCACCTGAGTTGGGGGGGAGGGGCAGAGGGAGAGTGGGAGAAGGAGAGGGAGGATGCCAAGCAGCCTCCATGCATGGAGCCTGATGCGGGGCTCGATCTCAAGACTCTGAGATCATGACCTGAGCTGAAATCAAGAGACGGCTCCGTCCACTGACGGAGCCATTCAGGAGCCCCTAACATTTCAGTTTTTTAAAAGAACAATTGTACTTATAGTTTTTCCTCTAAAAATCCTTCAGTGGCTTCTCATTACATACTGTATTAAATCCAAATGCCTTGATCTTGCATTCAGGGCCTTAACCGAACCATGTCATGGATTTTTCTCTTTAGCATACGTTGGGTTGGCTAATTTGATTATTTCCCCAAACAAGCCTCCCATTTTCCTGATTCTGTGGCTCCTCGCCCCTGACACATATGCCTAGGTTTCCACGAGACTTTCTCTCTCAGCATTTCCCTTTTATTTCCCTCTTCTCTTACTACAGTCTGTAAATACATTTGTTATTGTTTATTTCCATATTCTTTATGTATGGACATTCTCACCGGACTCTAAGCTCCCTGAGGATGGGGGCTGTGTCCATCTTAGTCCCAGTGCCAGGTAAGTGTCCGAGGACGTGCTCAGGAAATAATTTGTTAACTGAATAATGAGTGTGATGTCACTGTAAAGACCATCATAGCATTGTCTTAAAATTCAAGCTGGAAAAAGCATGACTGTTTGCACCCATGGTGCCCTTAGATTCAGGGATGGGTGCTCATCCTCACGGGAGAAGACCACCAAACTCTGTACCCTGAGGGCAGGGAGGCAAGGCTGTGTACCGGTCAGAGCACCAGGCTGGATCAAGGCTGTGGCGCCTCTCTGATCTCTAGGCGATCATTTTAGGTCAAACGAAGAAATATCCTTCCTATTTTACACTTACTTTATGCCGGGCCATGAGGATTGTCGAGCCTTTCAAAGCTCAGTTTCTCTTGGGTTTCAAGTAACTGCTGAAAACTTAGTTTGCTCTGGAACGGTATAAATAAACAATCTTGGAACGGCGGGGGCGGTGGGAGGGGGGCTAAATTTTATTCTTCCCCTTGGCAAAGCATAAAAACAAACAACTCCTATGCCTAAACTCTCCAAAAACCTCATAATTACAGGAAGGAAAATATGTCTGAGGAAATTTTATTTATTCAACAGCAGGCGAGGATCTCAGATAAGGGGAACATGTCATAGCAGTTCAGCAGTCAGTGCTGAGGGGGCTACAAGTACGGAGAGGCAATGGGTTCGCTCGTAAGGTACATCGAAGTCCCTTTTATTCATCGAAGCGATCAATGCTAGCTAGGCAGGCTCTGTATCAGAGGCTGGGCACACTCTATGTCTTTGTACATCTAGAGAATTGCTGTTGGCTTTGAGTCTCTGCAATACCACTTCTTTACAAGCACAGATTGGCTTGTGAGTGTGTGTGTGTGTGTGTGTCTAGACAAATAAGCATGTTAATTGCAAATGAGTATTTATTTATTTATTTTTAAAAGATTTTATTTATTTATTCGACAGGATAGAGACAGCCAGCGAGAGAGGGAACACAAGCAGGGGGAGTGGGAGAGGAAGAAGCAGGCTCATAGCAGAGGAGCCTGATGTGGGGCTCGATCCCATAACGCCGGGATCACTCCCTGAGCTGAAGGCAGACGCCCAACCGCTACGCCACCCAGGCACCCCATGCAAATGAGTATTTATTAATATTTATCATTTGCAATTTGATAGAGAATAGAAACATGTACATGGCACCCTGAAAATACCAGAAGGACAACAAAAGATATTTATTATTATTATGAATCATTTTAAATATAAAATGACCTTCCATTCATTCCTATGCTGTCTATATTAGGCCCTCTCTCTCTAACTCTCCCCCTTCTCCTCCCCTTAACCCTTTCCATTTGCAGAGTATGAATCCTGCCTTTGGACTGTCAGAGAAGTAGTCTATTTTTAAATTTTCAGGTCTTCTGTCATTAAAGATGACAGATTTAGGAAAAGGCAAAGGGAAAGCACTATTTAAAAAAAAACAACAACTGTTTTTTCATATGACCTAGACAGCACACCAGATGAAATCTGAATTTTGAACATATTTTCAGGTTGTGCCCCGGCGTATAGCATTTTAGAGAGCAATGATGTCTAAGTTATCGGAAAGAATACATTTTGGGTAGAAAATTTCCAACAATTTTATCCAGACGGTAAATCCTCGAGTTGTGTTTGAATATGCAAATGACTCTTATTCTGATCTGCGTTTGGAAGCTTGATCGGAAAGGCCTTTCACTGGCATTTAGGACGTGGTGTTCTTTAGCAAGAAAGCTGTCTATTTTTCTTTTCTCCGGGGGAACTGCAGTTTAGGACAGGCACAAAGCTGGGAACACAACCAAGGGCAGAAAAAAATTCACCCCCATGTTCTGTTTGTCCAACTGACCTGCAGGTCACAACCTGAAAGTTTATGGATCGGTGGGGCCTTGCCTCTGCATAAGCATGTTTTCTGGACTTTGGCTGAGGCTGAATTCCTGACTTCTGAAAGAGGAGTGGGTGTGGACTTCCAGCAGGAATAGCCAGTGGGAAGGAAGTAATATTCATTAAGAGTGTCTCATGCTAGCAGTGCGGGGCTAAGCATGCTCAGTGTAAATTCTCCTGTAGCCTGTCAAGCTATGTTTGAACTCGTTCCAGAATACTGGATTTACTTTTTTTTTTCCACCAGGAAGAATGCTCGATTAGACTGCATTTTGCCCTGTTTTTTTTTCTTTTCTTTTCTCTTCTTTTCTTTTCTTTTCTTTTCTTTTCTTTTCTTTTCTTTTCTTTTCCTTTCTCTCTTCTTTCTCTTTCTTTCTTTCTTTCTTTCTTTCTTTCTTTCTTTCTTTCTTTCTTTCTTTCTTTCTTTCTTTCTTTTTTCCTTCTTTCTGACAGAAGATTGGAAACAATATCCTTTTCCGATCAGTCCAGTAATACAATATCCTTCAGTGTCCACTTGAGCATTTCAGTGGAGAAGAAAAGAAACTTTGCTACCTGGGAGCTGAAGACTGCTTAGGTCAGTGAATGCTAATAAAGTCCTTAAGGACTTATGGAACCAGGAGTTAACTTTTCTCAACTGTGAAGGTAAACTACAGCAAATTTAATTGCCTTTTCAATGGAGTGGGTGTACACCTTTTTTTTTTTTTTTTTACACAAAAAGTATGTTTTTCATATGTTGGAGTGATTTTCCAAACCCAGGGAAAATATGTCTTTGGGTTAATTTGCATTTGAAAGAACCTCTTTTTGTATTAGAAGTTCTCTCTCTCGCTCTGTCTCTCTACCACAAATTATGTGTTTTTCAGACAAATATTGTGGTGAGCTGATGTAGCCATAATGGTCTGAATGTGGATGTGTTCTGTGTTAAATTAATTCTTGGCGTGGGTTGGTTTGGTGAAAGTTATTGCTTTTGTTACTGCCAAAGATGAAAGAGAGTTTGTTTTTCGTTGCTGTTGTTTTTGGAACTTTTGGTGGGCTTTGGGGCTGCATTGTGAACCCCTTCTGGAGAGGAGATCATCTTTTCCTATGAGCAATGTGCATTTTTCGCAGTGTTTAGCTCTAACTCTGAGAAAGGGACACAGTTTTTTTAGAATCTGTGTAGGAGTTGAGTTTTTAAAAAAAATGTACTTTTGGAGGGAAACAGTACTTAAGAAAGGCAGAAACAAGGTTTGTCATGAAGAAATTAAATCAAGACCTTCTTGGTGAATATAAGCAGTGAATGCAAAAAAATATTTGTATGCCATATACTCTCTGGTTTAGTTTAGATTAATAATTTTACTTTTAATTAAAAGCAAGTTGATTAGACTCTGAAATGTGCTGTCTTACGTATCAATTGTGATGACACAGAAAAACTCCGATGAGAGAGATGTTAGGATCTCAGAGAAAGCAAGTTCGCAAAGGCGGCCCCTTTAAAGCATCTGAGGACTGAGGTTAGGAAGCCACATGGCTTTATGGGGGAACAGTGCATCCTGGCCTGAGGCAGTTTAATTTTATTCAAGAATTTTAAGAGTAAAAGGGGATTTATTTCTTTTCAAAATCAGAACAGCCAGGCGAGGATTATTGATCGGTCGGGGATTAAATATTTGCCGGGATACAAAGCATCACATATCACCAATGTGTAAATCAGACTGGCCAGCTAACTATTCGGGATGTAAATGAAAATACCGTAGTTCCATTCGGAATCAGATGCCGGAGCACCCCTGCCCTTCATTCTCCATTTTTATGTCCCAGAAAGGGCTGATAAGAGGTGGGGCAGGGTGTGAAATAGGACTTCACTGATGAGCTGACCTCGCTCTTTTTAACTTCTGTCCATCTGTTCTTACTGGGCAGCTGAAGCGGTGAGCAAAGTGGGAAGGGACCTCAGGGGAGACGAGGAAGAAGAGACCAGACCCCCCCCAGGCCTCTGATCCGCTCCCCGTCCTGTGATTTAGCCCTAAGTAGAGAAGCTAAGTGGATGTGCCTAAATCCACTTCCTTCTGCTCCCAGGGCTTTGATTTAGTACCAATTGCGGCAATTCTGCACCTGCCTCTGCTTTTCATAAGTAAAAGCTTCTCCGACGCAGAGATGGTGGCTTATTGGTTATAGATTGATCCCCAAGGAGATAGCCACAGTAATTCAGTCTTGTTTTGGTTTTTCCTTTCTTCCCTAACATGTGGCATAGATCTTGATAAGTTTAATTGAAACAACAAATCCTTTCTAGGATGGGAGATTGCAGCTCTCCACGACCGCGTGTGCGCGCAGGCGCGCGGGCTGGGCTGTGGGACAGTGCAACTTGCCAGGCTTTGCACGGCCAAGGGCATTTGTCTGGCGTCAGGGACCCTTTCACTGCCTTGGCTCTGTCTGTGTAGAAAGGGAGGAGGCACACATTCTGGAGCATTCTTTCCTCCAACTCCCCTATCCTATCCCTGCGCCCCTCCCCAACGCTGTTCCTCCCCTCATGACCTATGTCTCAAAGAATGGCACGAAGCCTTTAGAGGGACAAAGGAAACCAGAGGCTTCTTCATGTTCACATCTGGATAAAATTTAGATCGTGACAAGGGAAAGTGAGCGCGAGAATAAAAAAAGCCTGACATCCCATTTTTTAAAAGGCGTGTGACTGACTTCCTAGAGGTTTTCTTGTCTCAAGTTTTCTGGGTGTTTTTGTGTCCTGCCCACACCCTACCCATGGGGCTTGGGGAAGGCAAGGATCTTATCCTTATTTTGTAGAGAAGTGCGGTGATTTATCCAAAGCAGTGGCCGAGTTAGAATCAGCACACAGTGCTTTCAAGCTCCAGTTTAAGACTTCAGCTACACACTAAAAGGAATGATCTGAGGTGAATTTCTGCATCTTGGACTCAGTTTCCCCATTCACTTGGAGGTTTTGGACAATGGCAGTTATTTTGTGCCTCAGTCTCTCCAACTGATTCCGTTACTATAATGGTTTCTTAAATTGGAGAAGCACTTGAGACCTTTCAGGGCACTTTCTCGTCTTTCCCTTTATCTTGAACACCAACCATTAAAATCGACTGGACCAGTGCTACCATTTTCATCTGACGAATCACGAAACTGAAAGACTGGAGGAGTTGCTGCGTCAAGTCAGGTAGAGGCCGGATGGGAGTTCAGGTTGCTCCACTCAGGGTTTGAAATTCTAGACCATCCTGAATCTATGTGGGGAGCTCGGGGTTACTGAGGTAAGGAGGGTACATAGAGAGGAGTCCTGTGATTCATGAAGGTGCAACGTATGGCAGGGGCTTTAAATACGGTGAGTCCCATAATGAAGGGGAAAACTCAGAGAAGTTCTGTACTTCACCCACAGTCACGCTTAGGGAGTTGGGAAGCTGGCTGTGACCCTATGTGGAGGACCCCCAAAGTATGCGCCATATGGCACGGCGATGAAGCGCCCGGGCTTCCCTGGGTTTCTCTGCCATCTTTTCCCCCTTGTAGGTAGAAAGAGGATACCTAGCACAGGGGTTTGGGGAGGATTCTACGAGATGATGTACGTAAAATGCTTAGTATGGTGCTTCACGTGTAGTAAACCCTACAACGTTCTGAATGGTGCCTGTTCCTTGCGGTTGCTTGTGCTCTTTCTCACCCAGGGTGAACGCCGGTTACGCTCACTGTGAATCCCAGTCAGCTCTTAGCTCAACTCCCAGATTCTCAGGGTAGTTGTGTTGGTGGGTTACCATCATCCTATGAATAGCACTTAAGTGTATTTATTGAAAATACAAAAACTGTGCTGACTGCCAGCAGGGAGCTAACAAGGGCAAAAGTGGTGTTCTTCTTCTCCCCCCAGGGAGAGGCTGGGGGGAGGTTATCCAGGCACATGTGTCTGGGATAAGCAGTATGGCTGAGTCAAATCTAGTCATCTTTGGTGGCCTTCACTGGCTGCTGAGCAGACTTCTTGCAAGTGAGAAGTCTCTCTGAAGGGAAGAATGGCTAGTCAGAGGTTATTCTAGGCTCATAGCTCCAGTGAGTATTGAAAAACAAGTGAAGTCACTTGTGCTCACAGGCTGTAGAATTGTCAAGATTTTGTATTTCTTAGCCCTTCTGACCAGCACTGAGTGGGCTATTGAGGTTGATGGAGTCTCTGAGCTTACACATGGCATTATGTTAGAAAGATGCCCTTAGAGAGAGAAAGCTCCAAGGCCCACTACTGACCGAATCAGTGCTTTATAATTGAGTTGAGAACTGTAAGCACACCATAACAGGGCTGCAAAGCCAAACGGAAGGCAGAGCCACTCCCCTCAGAGCATGTGCAGTCTGACTGAATAAATGGTACATTTAAAGGCACTGAGCACTTACGTGCAGAACCACAAAATAGGTGTGGCAGCACCGAAGTGTGAAGTCAACTTCAGGGACAGTTGGGTGAGAAGTAAAGATTTTAACTCTCTGTTTAAAATTCTTAAATTCTTTAGAGTTCAGAGCTTTACCATGACCTTCAGTCACTTGTCCACTGTAGGGGGATGGGGAATGTAGATGCGTGTTGGTTTCTTGAGCCTCTGTTATGCATCTTCCACTAGATTTTATGCTTTACCAATATTAGCTTCTTTAAAGTTCACAATATCCCTAGGAAGTTTAAAGAGGAGGAAATGTGCTGGGAGACGAGTGTATGTGGCCACTGAAGCCAAGAGGGTTCACATGATTGACCAACTGAGCATACCGTACCTCGTGTAATAGGACAACCTCCAGGAAGCATTTTAGGTGGACAGCTGTGGTCCAGTAGCCTCTCAGCTAGTGAGTGCTATTTCTGCAAGTTCCTTAGATGGGAGATGCCAGTCTTGCCTAATTCTGGATGCACCAACATGTATTATCCAGAGTTGGGCAAGTCTGTTCCCATGAAGGGTTAGCGCTTATTTGGCTCTGTACACACCACTTGTCTTTGGGAAGCCACTCCACTTGAACAACAAATCGAAATGCACCTTTTTGTTCCCTCACAAACACGTCCTTAAAAGTTTTGCAGCTCCTGAAGTGAAAACTCCAATAATTATTAAGTAGTATTATGTAGCTTAAAAACAGAATTTGGAGTGAAATGCCTGAGATTTGGGTTCTGACCTTGGCATTCCCTAGCTGTGTGACTTTGAGTAAATTATTCCAGTTCACTGTGCCTCGCTTTTCACACCTGGAAATTGGAAGGGCAGAGAGAATTTCCTCAGGTGGGATGACCAAAGGTTAAAGTCATTTTTTAAAAATGTAGTCTGTTTTACCTATAGTTGTTCTTTCCCCCTTGGCTGCTATCTGAGGGTTCTCGTGCTTTTTGCTTTTCTGTTCTGAAAAGGCTTCTCCTTCACTTACTTACGTGGAAGGTGGCATGGTTGGCTGAGCTGAGCAAACTGCTTTCTATTGGAATAGTGGAAAACCTTTTATTGCCCAAATTAACTTTATATTTGCCAGATTAGTGAAAGACAGAAGTCTCTGAAAAGACAGAGAACTAGGCAGAAAACGTAGCCAGAGCAGAATTGGGTTGACCATAAGTAGTTCCCTTATGCAGTGAGAGATGAACAACAAATCAGGGTACCAAACAAATTGTTGACACACATATATTTCCACATACTCCCTGAGAAGATGGGAGAACCACCACCCCCATTAGCATGGCTACTTAAAAGAAAATAACAAACGTTGGTGAGGATGTGGAAAAATTGGAATCCTGGACACTGTCAGTGAGAATGCAAAATGGTGCTGTTGCTGTGGAAAACAATATGGCGGTTCCTCAAAAAGATAGAGATACACATAGGATTCCATCCCATCTAGCAATTCCACTTGTGAGTGTGTACTCCAAATAATTGAAAGCAGGGTCTCAAAGAGGTATTTGAACACCCATGTTCATGGCAGCATTATTCACAGTAGCCAAATGATGGAAGCAACCCAAGTGTCTGTCAATGGATGAATGGATAAACAAAATGTGGTAAATACATATAATGGAATATTACTCAGCCTTAAAAAAGGACATTCTGACACATGCTATGACATGGATGAACCTTGAGGACATTATGCTGAGTGAAACAAAGCAGACATATCACACACACACACAGACACACACACACACACACACACACACAAATACTGTATGATTCCACTTATATGAGGTATCTAGAGTAGTCAAATTCTCAAAGACAGAAAGTAGAATGGTGGTTACCAGAGGCTGAGGGCTGGGAAAATGGGTACAGAGTTTCAGTTTGGGCGGATGAAAAGATTCTGGGGATGGATGGTGGTGATGGTTGCACGATAACGTGAATGTCCTTAATGCCACTGACCTGTGTATGTTAAAATGGGTGAGGACGGTAGATTATATATTCTGTATATTCGACCACAATTGAAAACGAAAAAAAAATTGAGAATGTAAAAAAGTCAATACATGAGATAGCTTGTTAGGCTTACCACTGGAAGTATTTGTTTCATTACTGAAATTCAGCTGTGGGAGGGAAACTTAGGCTCACACGAAGGAGGAAAACAGAACAGAATCTTTTAATAAATGCACTTTGTGGAAGTGAAAAAAAAGAGAACGCAGGAGGAAAAAAAGACTCTTGGTACAGAGAAATGTGACTTCCAGAATTTCTGATTGTGAGATTCTTAGGGGTAGGATTTTGTTTCGACACTGTGTTCACACAGCAAGCGTGCCACTCTCATTCGGGGTGGTATTTAGTAACTGGTACAGATGTGGGGGCACCGAAAGCTCTCTTGAGCCCTGCATGTGTTGAGTGCCTATTTTACACCAGGTATTTATGTATATCACACATTTAATCCTCTCAGTTGCCTCTCAGCCGGTTTTGTAAGGGCGGCCTTCCCAAGGTCCTTTTGCCAACAGTGGCGAAGCCAAGACTAGAACCCGGGTCTGTGCAAGCCTGAAGCTTATTGGGTTTCATCACACTTCAGGCTTTAGGAATTACATTGCTTCAGTTAACTGTGTAGACCAGCCCTCCCTGCCTTTGCTGTCAGCTGCCACAGAGGGAGATTTTTCTGGAACAGATATATGTCTCCCACACACAGCTTAGGACCCTCCAGGAGGCTTTGTGGGGTAGGGGGTCAGCATTAGCATCCACAATCTGAACATCATTTTTAATTTTCACAAATATTCGCATGGCAACATGTAACCTTCTTGAGGAAAAAAAAAGCTCCAGAAATACAGGTGTCTGGGGAGCGTGTTTCCTGTGGTGCTATCTCGGGTTCAGGTGTTGGAATAAATGAACCCGGAGTGCACCGGCCCCTCCCTGAAAGGCTGTTCTCAGGCTCCTTTGTTTGGTTTATGTATAGCCATCAATGCATCATTCCTTCTGCTTCAGCTGTTTGAGAATCCCATCTTCTCTATTGATTTCCCACAGAACGTTTACTGCTCTCCAAGGTGTGACCTGTACCTCTAGCTAATTTATTTCTGTCATGGCTGTAGGATTTAGGAATGAAGGGGGAGGGGAGGCGGGGAAGAGTGGGGACTGGAGGGAGGGAGAGTGGGGAGAGAATGATGTGTCCAAGATGTGGGAAGTAAATTCCGCATCGGAGCCCCCGACAGGCATGCCCGCAGCTCTGGAGGGCAGTTCTATGCACACAGCAAGGGGACTTTGTTTGAAAATCTGCTCAGCACGATGGAAGCTCAGCCACGGGGTTTCAGAAGGCCAGGAATTATAGCAGGGCCCCATGGGGATGGAAAAGCAACGAAAGAATGTGTTTGAAAATAACGTCTTGACTGTTCAGGAGCCAGTCACCATATTGAGCAGTATGTGGTAGGTTTTTTTCTTTTTTTAATGAAATGATGGAAAACTCCTACTAGGGTCAGGGAGGTGACTAGGCAAGTCATATTCTCTTCTTCATTATGGGATTTTCAACAACAGGGCATTCATGTGTCAGTCCCTGCAACTGCGATTATAGTGACTGACATGTCAGATATCAAATCGAACCACTTTAACATAAACCTCCCTTGTCCTCCATGCCTAGAACATACCAAGTGACCCTCTCCATGGCCTGATTTTACCAGAGAACAATTTGAATGGTCCACTTCATTCCCCCCCCCCCCCAACCCACTCTCTGGTGGAACAACTTCTATCTTCTTAGAAAATCTGGATGTCGATTATTTATTATTTTTGCCTGGTTAGTGACTCACGTTTGTTAAGTGAGTAGATAAGTCATATTTGAAGAGGACTTTAGAGTTTTCAAGATCTTTAAAGATATGTTATTTTATTTCATTTCCATAACAATGCTAAGGTATTATTATTTTCTGTGCATAATTGAAGAAATGCCGGCTCATCAGTCAACTCGTTGTCTAGCTAAGGTCACGTGGCTAAACAATAGCAAATACAGGATTCATAGGGCTTCTGATTCCAGATTCAATTTGTATTACATGATACCTCAGAAGGCCGGGGGCCACAATACTTTACCAGGATCACCCACTGAATAGTAGACGCTGGGCAGTAAGAGGCATGAGGGCCAGAATTTGCCCAGCCACTTAGGAAGACACTAATGGGATGAATCAGAACCGAACCAAACATACAGAACCGAACCAAACAAACAAACCAAAAGCATGCCTCCACTCATAGGATTTATGCCTACAGTCAGTCTATTTGAGGTAAGAGAAAGCCTTGAGTCGGAGAGTAGAACATTCACTAGTGACCATTTTCTTTTTCCTTCTCATAATCCAGCCTCCAACCCCTCCCCAATGTACATGCAGATGCATGTCACTCTTTATAGGGAATAAAATAAAATAAGTCATCTCCACATGTGTGACCGTCGATTATAATGTATCCTGGGCTGGGTGTTAGAATAGCAATTCATTCATTGTGAGGCTTGCTGATGAAGTTCATGTCTATAAGTGCCAGGCATTCTGAGAACCTCTTATTTTTCCAAAGTGTGGTGTATAAGGGGCTTCTGTGATGTTAGTCGGAGAATAAGATGGCGGACCTAGGGGGCTGGTGGATCTTTCATCTTTGGAGCCTAGGCTACCTGTAACGGTCTCACCCTGGGGGAGAGCAGCCCACTTCACCGTGCCTGCTGGCCAGACAACCCATCTCAGCACCCACCGTGAGCCTCAGAGCCTCGATCAGGAGGCCCTGGACTTCAGTCACTCCATTTTTAAAAACATAGCATGACAGTATCATGGAAAGGCTTCTGTCCTGAGTAAATGCTTGTAACTAAAAAAGAAGGGATGATCTTGTAGATAAATTTAAAAAGTCCAGTGTGTAGGAATAAAAAGTAACTGTAAATATCACTGGAATAAACTGATGTTATTTTGGTTTGAGAAGGTCCGGTCTTTGAAAAGAAACTTACACTCTTCCTCTATATGTGGCCAACTACATTCCTGCCACCTCTGAGGTAACCTTTATCTCAGGACTTAGGATTTTGAGAAGAGATGCGTGAGCTTAGAAAATAAATGCTCCAGAGAAAGTCATATTCGCTTTCACATCAGCAGTGTTTGAGGCTGTGTTTTGCTGTTTCTCTCGCCTGGAGCAGTTTTTATTTTTGTGCTCCTTTCCTTTCTGCAAGCTGATTTAGGATACCGGTGCCTTCTTTGAAGTTGGCCTGAGGTGGCCTGTTGTTGCAGAGAGAACTCAGGACTCACAGATTTTTTTAAAAGCCTACATTTGAGGACTGGTTTCACAACTTATTAGTTGTGTGGCTATGGCATTTAATTGCCATAATCAATTTCTGCATCTGTAAAATGGGTGTATTAATATCTTTCCCAATTCATAGGGCTGTTGCGTGAACCTCAAGAGACAACGGGTGCTAAGATGTTTTGTAAACTTGAAAGCAGTGTACAGGAAAGAATTTGTCCTGTGGGATTTTGAATTCTTAAAACACATGGACAATTGGTGTTATCTCATTTATCTCTGCTATCATAATGACATAATGTTCCAGCATGTTTCTATTTAACATTAAAACTTATTTGGGGCTATGATTTGGAATCAACCTACAGCTCACCGTTAAATGCCCAACACAAACCTTGTCCCTGCTCTGTCCTATTTCTCCCCACACTAACTAAATATCCTGTCTCTTTGCTCTGAGAATATGTTCAATTCCTGTACCTGGCCCTGTTCTTCTTTGGAGGTTTGCCTGGGAACCTCTTTAATGTAAGCCCCCTCATCAGGAGGACACCATCTCACTACTCCTGGAATTTCCACAAATATTGGAACAAAGTGCTGTAGGGAGGGGCTGGGCAGTGTGCAGGGGTCACCACGGTGGGGAAGGGGGGCTGAGTTTCAGACATCTCCATTCTCTACTTGGAACGTGGTGTGTTTCAAAAGTAATAGAACACTATATAAAGTTTAGGTCTGATAATGTAATAATGATGTAGTTTTGTTACCTGATGGGGTAGGTTTTTGGTGGGCTAATATGAGAATCTGCAAACCATTTCTACACCTGGGAAATGCTTTGTTTGGGAAAATGCCTTATGAATTACAAGGACTGACTTCAAACATACATTTAGAGCTCGGCTTGGTTATGACCGGAGGCTATTATTGTTCTGAATGTGTGGACCTGGCTTCCAAATTTAATTTGTAGAAGTATTTTATAATCCCTGAGGTGAGTTGTGACTGGGTTAGTGTGGGTCGCTGAGTGACCTCTGATGCTGGGTGACTGGAGACGGAGGGGGACCAGTCCTGCTTCTGCCATTTTCCAGCTGTGACACTGGACAGCCACTTAAACTCTTTGTGTCCTGGCTTCCTCATCTATAAAATAAAGATGATAATAATAGTACTCCATCCACAGGGTTGTTGTTAGAAATGGTTCGTATAATATAGCTGGTTACACAAAGAGAGCTGTGACACTGACTTATGCGGTATTTTTTTTTTTTTAAGATTTATTTGTTTGGGGGGGGCAGAGGGAGAGAATCTCAAGCAGATTCCCTGCTGATCACAGAGCCCTATGCAGGGCTCGATCCCACAACCCATTACATCATGACCTGAGCCAAAATCACAAGTTGGACGCTTAACCAATTGAACCATCCAAGTGCCCTGACATAGTGCAGTATTAACCCTGCTTTCCATTTCGTTGAACAAGAAATGACTGGCTTCTGAGCAAGGACTCTTCAGAATGTGTTAACTGAGGGTAGGATGTTTAGACAGTACTGAAGATCAAAAATCACCACAAATACTTTATGTCCGGATAAGGAGTTGACAAAATTGTGCTGTAGACATACAATGGAATAGTATTCGGCCATAAAAAGGGATGAAGCACTGGAACAGGCTACAATGTGGACGAACCTTGAAAACATTATACTAAGTGAAAGAAGCCAGTCACGAAAGGTCACATATGGTGTGATTCTATTTATATAAAATATCCAGAATAGGTAAATCCATAGAAACAGCAAGCAGATTGGTGGTTGCCAGGGGCTGAGGGGAGGGGACAATGGGAAGTAGCAGCATAATGGGTATAGGGTTTTCTTTTGGGATGATAAAAATGTATTAGAATTAGATGGACACGGCATTGAGAATGTACTAAATATCACAGAATTGTTCACTTGAAAATGGTTAATTTTTATGTGTATTTTGCCTCAGTTAAAAAAATGCTACAAAAAACCCCCACAAAACCTCACACCTGAATAAGTTTACCATAAAGGAAGCCTTCCTGACTCTTTATATAGTCTTGGTCATTTGGTGAGCTTTGTGAAGAAAGTCTCCCCAACTTCCCTACGTTTTTTTTGCTGACTTTGGTAGCCCCGTCTTAAAACCTTGGTTTTCAGTACCTCCAAGAGTACCAAGTTCTGTTTGAGGCACTTGTTTCATTCATTCACTTGGTGTCAAGGAGAATGATAATTACTATATGATCCAGGGTAGAGGACAGCAAGCTGCACTGCTGTGTAACTTTGGCAAGCATCTCAACCTCTCTGGTCTTAGGGAGACATCAACTAGATTACTTCTTGGGACTTCCAGTTTTCAAGTGCTAGATTTAAGAAATGAGCAGTCCATTATTAGGTTTCCTTTAAATATTCTGCCAGCTAATTTCCCTTATTCTTTTACTTTGAATTCATTTATCAAACCTAGCTAGACAGACAGAAAAAAAATAAATTACGCTTTGAATTAGCCTCCTTTTTTTTTTCATTAAACCTCATTAATGGAGAAAAATTCATCTCCATATCTGTGGTAAAACTACTTTGACCGCGGGAAACTTTGCTTCGTGTTTTTTTTAAGATAAAAATGCCCAAAGCATGAAATTGATATACTTTTAAGGTTTGAAAAGCATCAAAAAGGATTTTTTATCTTTAATTATAATATGTATCAGAAGATAGACACAGCAATAACTTAATAGTCCATCAGAACACCATCTTCAAGGGTCATTTAGCATTTCCATGATAAATTGCTATTTTTAGAAGCTTATGTAACCAAACAAAGAATGTGTTCTTGGCTATGGCCATGAAGACAAGTTATTATCGTGGGAGGGACAAAGGAATCTGAGAGGCCCATGAGAGACAGAGCCAATTGCAGAGGACATTTTATAGAGCGCTCTTTCTCTTTAGTCGCCCATTTTCTGCCATCAGAATAATGCAGTGCGTTTCAGGGCCATTTTCATTTTTGAAGTACTCTTTCATCATTAGTTAATAAATACTCACCAGTGAATTTTCCTCCTCGTCTTGGAAGTTGGAGTAAAAAGAAAGATAATCGCTTTCTATTTCGTAAGTATTATTCCCTTTGGGGCTTCCCCTCTTGTGCTTTTAATGGAAACGTAAGAAATAAATGATGTCTACTCGTTTGAAAGGACCAAAGCCTTCCATTCCTTCCATATAGAGCACCTGGAAATTTACCGCAGATATTAAGGACCTTCAGCAACTACCCAACTATGGTAACAGAAGGAATGTCTGTCTCCCTTTACCAAGCTCTGTACTGCTTAGTGTCTCTTGAGGACAGGGACCTGGAAAGATGCCTTGGTGGGGAGTCTTCATCAGGGAGCTGGGTATGGTAGAGTTGAGCTGGGAGGAGGTGGTCTCTGTCCGAGCGTGGTTTTCCAGTGGCCTTCATATCTCTGATGTCCAGGGTCAAAGGGTATGGTATTAGAATTTTTCTATACTCTTGTGTTATCCACAATTCTTCTCCCCTCTATCATCTTAGTTCCATTTAGACTTAGCTATGATTTTCCCAGTTTCTGCTGCGGTGAATTGCACTACACATACTTAAACTGCTCCTAGACTGTTGTAGCTGCACGTGGGTGGGGGAGGGGGTTAAGGGAAGATGATTTATAGCATAAGCTATGTCTAACTGGGTTTTTGCTGTCTTGTAGTGTATAGTAGTATTATCCAATAGGCCCGTAACACAAATGTGAGCCACATGTGTAATTTTAAATTTTATGGTAACTACATTAAAAAAATAAAAATAAACAGGTGAAATTAATTTTAATAATACATTTCATTTAACCCAATATATCCAAAATATTATCACTTCCATATGTAATCAATAAAAAAGTGAATGAGATATTATACATTTCATTAACCAAATCAATGAATTTTGATGTGTGTTTTATACTGACAACACATCCATTTGGACTAGCCACATTTCAGATATCAACAGCTGCATTTCATATGGTTGGTGGCCACTCTGTTGGACAGTACAGGGCTATAGTTATGGATTAGATAATATTTTAACACATATTTTTAAATGAAAAAGCACTCTGAATTATTTATCACAATGTCAAATTCTGATGTAAATCACCTTAAGTTTTCAAGGCTTTCTCCTTGTCAAGTAAAGTATCTCTTGGTTTTTTCAGGGATGGGGAGAAGTTAGAGGGTTCCAGCAGGGGAAGGGTTAATATATATTTTCTCAAAACTATGGTTCACTCTGGTGGTTACGCTCAGTATTGAAATTAACTGTAGCATGAATGAATTATGATTTCTTCCTCCCATTTTGCTTTATATTTTGCTGTACCTTGAGCTCTAATATATGTAAACCAAGCAATGACAAGACTGTTGATTTCAGATAGTAGTTAGGATTTGACTGGGTTTGATTTGAGGCCAGTCCTATGGTAGCTGCACTGTAAGCGGTTCCCACATACTCTTAGGTTTTGGTGTTGTCATCCCCCAAAATAATCTTTTGTGCTGATTTTTATGTGATTGTGTTCTCATGAAGAAAAAGGCTTCTGCTTCTACTTGTAGCCTCTTATCTCGGCTCAGTGGGAGGAATTCTAAAGGGAGCCATGACCGAAGGAGACAGAGGCATCAAGGTGCTTACAAATCACCTCCCAGAGGCTTGGAGTCCCATTCCTGGGCTAAAGACCTCTTTTTTTTCCTTTTTTTTTTTTTCTTTTTTTTGAGAACAGTGTCACAAATATTTGGTCTATCTATCATTCCATCAACTGGAACTTTAGTCATTGGCACTTCTGTATATCTACAGGGGGATGATAATTAATCTTGGTAATTATTTATCTTTGAACATCAACCATGAGCAAAGCACTGTGGTAGGTGCTGTGAGGGAGAGAAGAAAGTAGTGGCATCCTCCCTTATCCCCCAGGCACTTAGCCTGATGGTGAAGATAAGCTTGGTACACAGAGTCCTAGTCAAGCTTCTGAAGTGTTAGGGCAGAACTATCAGCAGGGTATTCCAATGACCCTGACGTACTACAAGATACGGTGAACAAATAAATATTTGCCAAGGCCCCACTCCAAGCGAGGAGATTTACCAGATTCCAGTAACAATGAAGATGAAGACATGGTTTCTCTTTCTGAGAATCCCCTAAACTACTGTGAGATGGGGGTAAGCGATGGCCACCTGCCATGCTCTTGGAGATATGATATAATGGGGAACTAGGACTGAGACATGCAGAGGAAGGTGAGATTAAGACCTCCAGTCCAAGCTGGGGTCAGATCTTCACAGGCAATGATGACAGGCTGGTTTTCAAAATAGTTCACTGGCAGGAGAAGGAGAGAAAAGCTGCCTGGAGAGATGGGGGCAAGAGCGAAGGCCGAGACAGTTCTAGGGCTGGTGAGCAAGCTGTGTTCTCTTAAAGCCATTGGATTCTCTTTTAGGATATTTGATTCAAACTTTGCCCGTGTCATGTTCTCTACAGTTCCTGGATGTTTAAAAAATTATTATAAGTTACTAAAGATGGATAATTTGAATTTTCACTTTTATTTAAAAAGTAGCACATCAAGGACTATTAATTTAATCATTGTAATAGAGAGGTGCCATGTCATGGCACTTCAGAGCTGACTGTGGAAGCCAGGCTCCCTGGATTCAAATTCCAACTCCGACACCAAAAGCTCTGCTACGGAGCCTCTCCGTACTTCAGCTTCCTCGTCTGTAAACTGGGAAATAATAATAGCATTTACTTCAAGGGTGCAATGAGATTTGGAAAGGGCATAGATGAGTGTCTGGTTCCTGGTAAGGGTCCTAAATGTATGTTCAATCTGATGAATGTGGTACGTGAAGTGCCAGTGGCCAGCACAGGCAAACATCTCTGTGTGACTGGCGTGCGATGAGCGAACTGTGGGTCTGGGTTTCTTAGAACATTTTTTTGAAGGAGTGAATGTATTTGCAGTCTAGCTGGTCTGAAATCGGTCAGTGGTATACGCTGCGGGATGCAGGTTGCGGTAATACTCGCAGTAGAAGTGTACAAGCTTTATATTTTATGTTAGTACATACCAAACCCAGATTTAATTGCTCTAAATATCTAAATTTTCCACTTCACAGAACTTGCATATGAAATATCTAGAAACACAAGATGCTTCTAAGAGAGTATGTGTCCATTAATATTGGATCATATGTGAAAATACCAGTTTGTCAGTAAAAGCAGAATATTGTCATATTGTGACGACTGATTGCTTTGCGTTCATATAAAAATTGCTGACTAAGAAAAATTCCAAACAGGCATAGAAGTAAAGAATAGTTCACTGTATATTCATCATATATCCATCATTTAGATTAACTGTTTTATTTGGTTAAAGTATTTTAAAGGAAATCCCAGAAGCCATGGCATTTCAACCCCTAAATATTTGATTGAACATTTAGAAAGCATATTTTCTTATATAACCACAATGCCATCCCACCCACAATAATCTTTTTTTTTTTTTATATATATCCCATCCATATTCAGATTTTCCCATTTGTCCCCAAGTGGGTTTTTTAGTTACTTTGTTTCAATCAAGATACAGGTACGATCTAAGCAGTGCATTTGGTCATCAAGACTCTGTTTCTTTTAAGCAAGGATGGTCTGTGTCCCTGTGTTAGTTTGAGAGAGTTTTATTATGTGATGGTCTCCAGGTCTGAGACCTAGGGAAGCCTTGTACAGGCCAGGTGTTAGGTGTCGCCTAATTCACCTTAGGTAGAAAACCTTTTGCCAACAAAGTAGAATTATAATTCTCTTCCCACAAGTTTTAATTCCAATTACAAGTATTCTAGGCACCGAGCGAGGCACTAATGGCCGAGCAATAAATGAGATGCAATCCTTGGCCTCAGCAATCAGTCAGAGTTTCTGCTCTTTGACCATGAGTGTTTCTGCCGTACGACCCGTAAGTCAGAGTCAGAGTCAGAGGGAGACCCTACCTTGAGGTCAAAGGGGGAGTGTGGTTGCCTCCAGTGAAGCAGTCGGTGTGCAGTGCTGCAGACTTGCTCAGGGCTTTTCTTTACAGTGTTGGAATACACCAGACAATGGAGAATGCTGCAGATTTTACAGCCCTGTTGCAAAGGTGCCTCGTGATTAGAGACAGGAGATCCTGGGGTCTGCCTTCCATCCTAATACCCTGTTCTCTAAGGACAGTCATTCCTCAGTGAGTATAAACTGCATTGAAGCTCCACAAATACGCCAAGCACTGGATGGCGTGTGAGAAATGGTTAGTATCTCCTAGGAAGTAGAATTCTTAAGACAGCACGTATAGAAAAAAAAAAAAATCCCCTTAGGTCTTTGCTTTAGATATGTCTTCTGAATTTGAAAGGAATTTCTGAAGGTGGTCAGTTTACAGGGAAGAGAGGAAAAAGTTTTTTTTTTTTTCCCCTTAGGAACTTGTGTGTTAGGAAGAAAGCGTGCTGTCAGGGGAAGGGCTCTGGACTGACACGTGCAAAGACCTGGGATTACTTCTTAGCTAAGTCACTTACCGGCTACTTGAATGTGAGCTTGAACTTGCTTGAAATCAGTTTTCTTATCTGTAAAATGGGTATAATAATGACTTTTCCTTATGAAAGGGGGGAAATTAAAGATGACAGTTTTGAAACCTTCTAGATTTTGCAGCCCTCTTTACAGATAGGAAAGGAATATTGTTATTGCTGCCTTTGGAGGAGGAAACCTGTCTGAAATCTTTGGAGGGACAGTTATGAGAGTGCTGGTGGATCAGAGGATGGTCAGCCGGGGTCCTTGGAATTCTGAATGAAGAATAGTTTAAAACCATTTATTTAGTTCCAGAATAAAGAATGAAGGGAATACTGGGGCATTTTAAAAATGATGGAACATTATCTCAGTCTCTATTAGTGTAATAGCAAGGATAAAATTAAATTACCCTGATAGACACCGAGTTAGGCTACATTCACCCAGTGGCAGTGTTAATTAGGAGAACTTCTGCTTCAGTATAAAATAGGGTTATAATAGTGAGAAGTTGGTTTATTGAATATAGGTATGAATTGGATAGATTACTGGCTCTTCTATAAAGTACCGAGGGCAGGGAACTTTTGATTGTATAGTCAAGTGATTATTTGTACAAGAGTCATGACTTAAATGCTAGTGAGAGAGAGAAGGGGAGATTGTGCTATATGACCCTCACATACTGGTTTGAGGGGTGCAGTGCGGCAGTTAGAAAACTTCAGGAGGGTGTGGGAGGAAGACAGATCCTAGAACCAGAGGAAAGTTCGAAAAATATTAATATAACAAGCAGATATCCTGCAGTGCCTTAAAACTAAGCTGGGGAACCAATTTTGTTTTTGTTAGCATTTTGGGTGCTCAGCCCATGATGCATTATATGGACATGTGAGCTTACATTGCTGCCATTCCCCTCGTGTGTTCTAGGCATCCTTGGGTGGTCAGTAACCAAAGCAAACACTTGCTGATATGTTCCAAAGAGCGCTCGTGGAAATTCCAACAGAAAGCCATTGGATTAGAGGATGAAGGTAGAGGGTAAAGAAGCATCAAGTAAATGGAGTAGTGAAATTCAGAGTAACAAAGGATTGCTTCTCTTACAGCATGTAGCAGGCATTTATTTTAAAGATATTATTTATTTATTTGTCAAAAAGAGAGAGAGACCAGGGGGAGCAGCAGGCAGAGGGAGAAGCAGGCTCCCTGATGAGCAGGGAGCCCGATGTGAGACTCGATCCCAGGACCCTGAGATCATGACCTGAGCGGAAACCCAACTGAGCCACCCAGGCATCCCTCAAGCATTTGTTTGAGTGTTAATTGTACCATCCAAAATAAGGGACCATAAAAAATCGAGCACATCATGACTATATCACATCTCCATCATTAAAAATTGCCATTTCTATTTCTTCCTGGCATCTCTTTTTGTATCATACATCGTATTTACTGAGCGTCTACTCTGTGGAAGCTCATGGCAGTGCCGGGGGGAGGCAAAGGAACGTTTCATTAGCCGATGACAGAGGGAGATCAAGCAAGATAAAAACTGAACAGGAACCAGGGCTTAGTAATTCCTGAGACAGTAGTGATAAGAGCCATTTCAGATGAATGGGAAGAAGACTGACCCAAATAGTTTTTGTTGCTTTTTTTCTGGAAGTTGGGTTGTCCCAGATATGCTCAGGCCTCGATCCAGTTCCACATTGTGCGTGTTGAGGTTAGCTAGAGACTGAGCGATGTGAGTGGGCCAGCCACTCCATCCCGTCTCTAGGACTTACACACTTTCTTTAAATCTCATTGACAGTTACGTAACCAACTGCCTTGAGGACATGGTCTTGAGACTTTCTTAATAGAATAGAATCCCCATGAGGGCAGGACTAGGTCTAGCTGCATTTCCAGTCCCTCACACTGTGTCCAAAACAGAATGGACATTCAGTCAATAAAAAACTCATATTTGTTGGAGAATGGTCTTCCCTAAAGCAAAAACTTTCTTTGAAGCTTAAATATATATTGTAAAACTCTGAGGCCATCCCTTAAGTCTGAAAAAGATTTGGAAATGAACCTTTTAGAATCATTGCATTCATTCCAGCAGACGGGATCCCACCATCACGAGAGCATCCACGCGTGTTATGTCTACACACGTGTGCCCACATAGACTCACTTCTGTCTACTTTTGGGTCCTTTGATCGTTGTGATCTAGTTTAGAAAAAGACGTTAGGAAAGTGACATGAATTGGAAGTTGTACATTGCAGGTTTTAGACCTTAAAAGACCGTATATTATTAGAGAAATAAACCCGTTCTTCGGAGATTGCCTGTAATTTTGTTTTGGCAAGTTCTCCCTGTCTTTTTGCAGCTCTGTCTCTTCCTTGGAGGATTCTTTAAGTTCTATCCATCATCTCATTTACTGAAATGTACCTCATTTGGGAATGAGAAAGTTTTGGCATAACTGCGAGCTTTTAATGGAAATAGGAGAGAAGATGACTCTGACACATATAATACCTTCAATATGTTTCCATATATTGCACGATCTCTGATGCATTACCCGAGATACATAACGACAGATGGGCCGGGGAGAAGGAGGCACACTCTCCAAGCGGGGATTTCTTTAGAAACCAGCACTCCTTCCAAGGTGCTTTGAGCTATTCTTAGCAATTGGGGTTCAACACTTTCACCCCCAACAGAAGCAGGTTTCTGCCAACAGGCTGCCTGTGGGAGCTCTGTTGCCTAGCATTTTGCTCCAAACAAGAGTCAAGCCAGGCAGTAGAGTCTCAGAGAAACCTAGAGCCAGAGGATTGAGCCCCTGTTTTCAGCTGCGAGACTATGGTCAAGTTACTTGACTTCTTCAAACCTGTGATCCTTCCGTCATGCCCTGGGGCTGAGAAGTCATTCCTGTTCCCTTCCAAACTCTGACACAAAGCTATGAGAAAATGCTTAGGGAACAGTGGGGGTTATGAGAATTTCCCTGTTCTCTGCAACGATCTTTTTTACACATCGAGAGTGGAAATAATTAGGAGGGATGTTTCTTTTCCCTTCTTATTTTATCCAAGTCTAATCTAATCATTTGATGGCTCAGAATTTCCTCAAATGCAAAGTACACACTCCAGAATAATGCAGAATTTCATTTTGGAGTGAGTAGAATAAGCGGTGATGTGTTTTGACCAGATATTACAGGGTTGAGAAAATGGAAAAACCACCTTACATGAGAATACAGACTCTGTAACATTAGCAATGCTTTACCCTATAGTCACTCTCAGAGCATCTTTTCCTGTCTCTTATTTTATTTACTTCTACCCGGTGTGATCCATGTGATAACAGATCTGAATCTTTGGAATATTTTATATGCTCTCTTTCTTAACCACATTCCATTAACTTGAGCTATTTATCAGAACGTGCTTTTTTTATAACCTTTTTTTTTTTTTTTTGGACTTGCACACAATCTAGTTGCCTGTTTTCACCACACCCATACATTGTGCTGACAGAGCCTTGGTTTTTTTTGTTTTTTTTCAGCATAGTTTTCCCATCTGGGGCATGTGCTTGTTATTGTAGTAAGATAGATAAAATACCTATGTAAGGACATACTCGGGCCAAACACAGAGTATATTCCCAGATGTATGGCTGGCTGGTGGGGAGGGATCTGAGAGGTCTTTGCAGATGAGGCCAGAGGGACTTAGAGAAGTAAAGTGCTTGGGTGTTTGAGATCTCATGGCTCATGAGTTAATTTAGGATTCCTTACTGAAAATAACTGGGGCCGCTGGAAGTACAGAGAATTAAACTTATTATCTTGTTTCTCTGAATCAGTAAGAGCATCCTTCGAACTGGGAAAACAGTATCCTATAGCAGATTGCAAATCAGAAGATCACTCTCCATGACAGGGAGCGCTACAGGATAGTCCATCTTTTCTTGAAAGTGTACGGTAGAATGATTTTAAGTAAAAACATTTTCCTTTCTGGCATCCTTAACGTGCCTACCATGCTGAACACTCCCTATCCCCCGCTGTCTCCCTTCCCTGCCTGTGCCTCTTAATCCAGCCTCAACACCCATTGCAAACATATTATTAGCTGTTTTCAGTTGGCTTTTGTTATGGTCTGATCTCAGCCTCTCTCCAAATGCTTGGCTTGGCAGCCTTAAAACTCCATTCTTCCTGGGGTTCTTAGACCTGGTGTTTGGCCTTGGTCTCTATGGAGTTTGAATATTGATCTGTTCAACAGAGGAGCCGCAAGTCTGAACTTGCAAGTGGAGGGCAGGGGTCCTTCCATTCAGGACTTGATGTAGGGACCATCAGCAAATCATAGTGACAACATGTGACCACACAGGGAGCCTTCCCTACGTCAGGGAGCAAGGAGCGCGTTCTGACGAGACTGTCTGCTTTAGGGACCTTGTCCTCTACCCATACCAGTGAGATGCGTAGAACTTTCCTCCAAGGAACACCTCACCACATGTCCACAACTTGCCATTCTAGGATCAACAATTCAACATTCCCTAACTCTTGCCTAATCCTCTCCACTGACCTTATTGCCCATGTCTGTACTCTTGCTTTTCTGAGTGAGCACACTAGTCACCTTCTGTAATAGGGTTTCCCCTCTGGCTCTACCTTTGTTTCTCCTGTTCAGTTGGGTCACCAAGCTTTCCGGCAATAAACTCTTCTTTTGCTTCCAGAAACTTTCCCATGACATTTCCCATTCAAGTGATATTTTGCTCCACTCCTTTTGGGTAGATTCAGGAAAGTGTGTAAGTTATTCCTTAATCAAGTAAACCGTGGATACTCTTTTGAGTTGTGTGTGTGTATGTGTGCGCGCATGTGCGTGTGTGTGCATGTGTATTTAAACACAGCTGCAGAATAGTGATTTAGCTTCCGATTCGTAGGAAATAGACTGGCACGCTTAGTGTGGAGTAGTGGACAGAAACCTTGGCAAGGATCAGAAGACCTGAATTCTGTACCTAGCTTTGCAAATAGCCATTGCTGTGTGACAGGACAAGTCCCACAACCTCTCTGAAATCTTAGGGGCAAACTGCTGAGTTGAATCATTGGACGCTGGAGTCTTTTACAGATTTGGTCTATATGAGATAGACCAAGTTAGCATGGATTTAGGATAACATAGGTGTGGGAATTTATTGTAGGAATAGATTAGATTAGATTTCTTATCTATCAACTGCAGTGGTTTGGGGATACCTGAAAGATTGGTTCAGTTGAAGGAATTGTACCTGTTCATCACTCGTAAGTAAAGGGAGAGAGAGAGAGAGAGACAGAATACCCAAAGGAAATACATCATTAGCCATTATTTAAGCTCTTCTACTTCCATCTGTCTGATACTGTCGACATGACTTCCTGAGAAAATACTCTTTCTATAACATTTGATTGGCATGGGCTATATTTTTGTTTAAGATATTTTACTCTTCTCACATAAACCAATTAACTGTCATATTTTATCTTTCCAGGAGTATCCAAATATAAGGTTGGCTGACAGCCAGTTTGCTAAGTCCTAGCGGATAATAGCTCATTGTCTATAAAGAGCCTTGTTTTAAAGTCTCTCGTCAATTCTGGCAGTCCTCGTGATGCAGAAGATATTTATAAGGCTGGGAAGAAAGGTCATACGTTGGGTGTGAGCAGCCCTGAGTAGCCCAAGTGATTTTATTTTTCCATTCAACAGCTCTTTGTTGCTGTAGGTGACCAAAACTTGACTCCTTTGTCACTCTTCGCTGAAAATTTCACTATTGTCTGAAAGCTTTGATAGCTGACTTGCTGAGTAGTTTGCAATGGTCCACTGCAATCTTAGGTATATCCTAAAAACATAGATAAATAATAGGAAAATGAATTTAGTCAAAGCCTTTGAATTCAGAGGCAAAAATCTTGGTATTAGGAGGCGACAGTATCTTGATGTATTAATATTTCTGTTCAGTAAAAAACTGACCTCCATAGTTAAGAGGAAAGGCTGCTTTCAACAACTTCAATGAGAGGGCAATTTTTTTCATCTTAAAAAGCTCAAACCAGCATATTAATGCTTTATGAACAAATGAAGGGAGACTATAAGGGATTGCATTTCTTTTGAATTGTTCAAAGATGTAAAAAGCTCGAAGAAAAAGGACTCGATTCAAGGTAAATGTTTGTTGAACCGATTTATCGATCCCTTCTAAATGCTCTTGGATGAAAAAATTCAAATCTGAACCATTTTTTTTATGTTGCTAAGCGTTCTAGAAGATGGCTTTGAATCTTGAATGAGCAGAGGTTTAACTATAATTTCTAGCACTTGATAATTCCCGTTGAGGCCGTGGATGCTACAACGTTAGTGCAAGAAGGAATGGCAGGCAGTGAAGCCTCACAGCACCCTAAGAAAAACAAGAACCAGCCTTCTAGGTTTTGAATCCACTTTCATTGTCTCACAGCTCAGGATTTGCCAAGTGCCTTCTAAGGGCTGGCACAAGGGTCCATGTTGCGGGTACAATAATAGAGAACAGATGCATTCCCTGCTTTCAAGGCGTTTACAGTCCCATGGAATGGTCTGCACAAAACTGAACATTATAAGACAGCGTTCTTACCAGAGACAAGTGGGGCAGTTTTGGAATTCATGGAGCCCAATCAGAAAGGGCAGGGCAGACTCCTGGGGAAAGGGAGTCTAGACTGAGCCCTGAGTGGTGAATAGGTGGTTTCAGGTGAAGGGTGGCCGTGAAAGATTATTCACAGCTGAGGGAGCAGAATGGATGAGTCTTCAGATGACAGAGAACAAATATGACTAGAGCGGAGTGTGCGGAGGGGGAGAGGTCTTACCTCAGCTCTTCATCACCATGGAAAGAAAGCATTCTCTCAGGACCAGCTGTGTGTGGCTCTGTGGTAGCTGCCACAGAGTCATTGCCCACCAATGGTTCCCTCTTTGTAAAAAGTACCTTCATTTAAAAAATTTTCACACACGTGTTATGTCATTTAACTTTCACAATAAACTCGCGAAGTAGATCCCATTATCCTGATTTTATAGATGAGGCTCAGGGAGATGGTGACTTTGCTAAGATGACTTAATGACTCGTGAGCTAGAACTGAGTCTCGAAGGAGTCCCCCCGACCCTTCTTTCATCTCTAGCTTCACCTCCCTGATCGCGGCCACCATGTTGTTGAGCGTCTCCCGTGGGTCAGATACCACCAGGCACTCTACAAACATGGTATCGTTTAGCCCTTGCAATAATCAGAATCATCTGGAAGGGAAGGAGCCCGTGTTCTTTGTACTCCGTCCGGTCTCCTTTTTCATGAAGAGCAGGCTTGCCCCTCTTCTGTCTTCTGTCTCAGTTGAACATTGCTCGGTGGGGAGAAGAGACATTTTTAATAATAATTCCTTTTATATGGAGACTGCGGAGATATTCTATCTTTGGGATACTGTGAGTTGTATAACTAATCAGGTTTTCCTCTTTGATTGATGGCCAGCCAGCTTACAGCTAAATTTGAACCCCATGTCCCCTGCAAATATATAGGTCTTTAAGGGATGTCTTTTTGTATTAACCCCATTCCTGTCTCCATTTTGTGGTATTAGCTTTATTTTTCTCCTTGTTCTCTCCACATCTAGTTTGTCTTATCATATCTGGACCAAAGCAGGATATAAATAATTAAAATGTAATTAAGTTAACCGAGCATAGCATAGAATTGAAGTGCTATGCTTTGCTGTTCTCTGCTGCTGAGGAGAGAATTTGCACCAGTGCACATACTTTTACTCAGTCTTCCCTAGGATCCCAGCTCTCGTTTGCAAGTTGCCAGTCCAGAATTGAGGGTGTGCAGGGAGCAGAGGATAGAGTCTTGGCTTACAGTCCTCCCCACATCTTTGGCAATAACCTTCATCTAATCAGCCTTGTGTTTCTTTTGTCTTTTTTTTTTTTTTTTAAGATTTTATTTATTTATTTGACAGAGAGAGAGACAGCCAGTGCGAGAGGGAACACAAGCAGGGGGAGTGGGAGAGAAAGAAGCAGACTCCCAGCGGAGCAGGGAGCCCAATGCGGGGCTCGATCCCAGCACTGCGGGATCACACCCTGAGCTGAAGGCAGGCGCTTAAGGACTGAGCCACCCAGGCGCCCCTGTGTTTCTTTTGTCTTGAGCTCATTGTTCACTTACTCTTTGGGTTTGTCTTGTCTTGTCTTCATAAATTGCAACAGATTTTTGTGGTGGTGTTTTTTTTTTTAAACAGAGAAGCTTAAGGAAGAATTCAAAGCTGTGACACACTGTGCGCTTTCACCCCAGAAAGATATAATTTACTGTAATTTAGAATGAAGTGATGGGATTCTCTCCATAAGTGAAACGTCAAAAATATACTCTATCTTGTGGAAAATAGGGAATTTCTCATATATATTGGAGATGGTTATTTAAATCTGTCAAGTAATAGCAGGTTGAAGCAAAGGACAGTTTGGTATCAAGAGCCTGGGGCCTGGAGTCCCATCCAACCATGCCACTAATTCTGTGACTTCGGGCTGATGGCTTCATGGGTGCTGTTTTCTTATCCTTGTTGGTTAAAGAAGAACATGAGCTCTTTTTAGTCTTGTGAAGATTAATATGGTAACATGTAATTGCTTGGTAGAATGCCCGATGCTCAATAAATGTTAGGTGTTATCATTAGTCTGACCTCTGTTTATCATTATATCTAAACATGGTTGTTACAACTTCTGGAAAGATTTTAATAGGAATTATAATTATTATTACAATCATCACCATGGGGTTATTTTATACACACACACACACACGCTCTGTGTATATGTATACACACAGAATAGTCTATATATCTTCATATGTATATACATGTATATGGTGTATGGACTGGACCTCTGTACATTATGTAATACATGTATATGTGTGTGTGTGTGTGTCCATACACCATACACATGTATATATGTGTGTATTATGTATGTATAGAGGTCCAGTGTTTTTGTTATTTCTGACTGTAATTTTGCCATTTATAAGAGTTCACTTCCCATCTGCTTTTCTGTTCCCTCTTCCCTTCTTTATTTTCCTCTAAGTACTTCTTACCATTAGATTTATTGCATATTTAACTTATTTATTTACTGTTAAGTTCCTGCCCTGCTGGAATGTACATTACAAGAGGGCATGATGTGTGTGTGTGTGTGAGTGTGTGTGTGTGTGTGTGTGTGTGCACGCATGTGCCTATGTGTGTTTTGTTCATACTACAATAATCCCCAGCATCTAGAACATTGCCTGGTATGCAGTAGTTACTCAAATTTACATTGAATCAATGCATGATCTTCAAACATCATCAGAATTTCATTAATATGAGTTTTAATGATACTTAAAAAAAAAAGGGTACTTGGTTGGCCCAGGGTGGAAACTCTTCCCCGTGGAAGTGGGTGCTTGAAAGGCCAAAGGAAGATATCGGTTTCATGACTCTTGAAAGTGGTTGGTAGGTCAGAATTCTGTAATAAATTAGTTCCAGTCTTTTGCCACCAGTGAGTGGAGTGCCCACTATGAGCTGGGGAGAGGCCAAGTAGGAAACCTCCACATGCCTTCGGAACACTAGCCTTTTTTCTATTTAGACAAAGGTATTTTGACAGGACCAAGCTATATGAATAGTTTATTTGGAATTCACAGATGTCAAGTATTTTCCTTGTGCCAGTGTCTGATCTACTGACCCACCTGGGGTCATGGAAGTTGTCCATTTTGTATCTAAATACCAAATGAGTTAGAAACAATCTAAGTCTTGATGGGCAGAAGATTTCGGAGATAAATTCAGCTCAACAAATATTCACATTGCACATATCATATGTAAGGATTCTGCAAGGACAAAGATAACACCCTGTGACTGTCCTTTAAGAGCCAACAATCAAGTAGATGGGATGAAATAAATACCAACACCCAGGGCTAAAAACAGTCAGGAAACTTGTTTTCTTCTCCCTATGCTTTGTGCGTATTTCTAATTCTTCTGATTACATCAAAGAAAAACTTTTTGAAAATGCCTGGCTTCATAAAAATGCTTACTCAAGGGTCATTTCCTGCCCATCACAGGTAAAGATGAATATTTGTACGTTCTTTGGGCTTCTGGATTTCTGTAGCAAAGTAAAGTACTATTTACAAATACTTCCTTTGGGACAGATAGTGTGCTAGGTGCTGTCTTATCTAGTATCTCATTGAGCCCCTAATTTCATTGTGAGTCAGGTATAATTATGCCCACTTCCTAGGTAAAGAAGAGGAAGCACAGAGAGTTTAAGTCATTAGCCCAAAGCCATAGAGTTAACAAATTCAATTAGTAGTTGGCCACTAGATTTCAAAAACATTTCTGTAGTTCAAATCTCATCCCCGCCCCCCCCCTTATTTATGCTATAATTCATTGAACATAGAGGGTCTCCTCTGTGAGAAGTAAGTACTATTGTGGTATCAATTTTCCTAGTTCAAGTGAGAATATCACCATATACTATGACATACACAGGAAACCTGCTTTAGTCTATAGTAAATCTTACTCTGGTATATGAGATTTTTGAGCATAAAGTTTCACTTGAATCATTCATATAGGCGCTGAGTTATGAAGCAGTTTCTCAAATGTAAACTGTAAGCTGGTTATGACATAGCAAAGAGACAACTAACCAGCAAGGAACGTCATTCCATGACTGTAGGGACCTGGTAGATTCCGAATGGCAGAGATTGCCACAGAAATGAACAAGAGGCGGCACCTGGGTGGCACAGCGGTTAAGCGTCTGCCTTCGGCTCAGGGCGTGATCCCGGCGTTATGGGATGGAGCCCCATGTCAGGCTCCTCCACTGGAAGCCTGCTTCTTCCTCTCCCACTCCCCCTGCTTGTGTTCCCTCTCTCGCTGGCTGTCTCTTTCATTGTCAAATAAATACATAAATAAATCTTTAAAAAAAATTGAGGTGTAATTTAATTGACAAATAAAAATTATAATATATTTAAAGTATATAACCTGATGATTTGATAAACGTATACATTGTGAAAAGCTTCCCACCCTTGAGTTAATGAACACATCTATTACCTCATATCCTCACCTTATTTGTGTGTGTGTTGAGAACACTTAAGTTGTAATCCCTTAGCAAATCTCAGTTATATAATACAGTATTATCAACTATAGTTATCACATTATACATTAGATCCTCAGACCTTATTCTTCTTACAGCTGAAGTTTGTACCCTTTTACCAACCTTTCCCTATTTTCCTCACCCCTCCCGGTTCTTGACAACTGCCATTCTACTCTATGAGTTTTTGTTTTTTGTTTTGTTTTTGTTTGCTTGTAGATTCCTCATAAAAGCGATACCACATAGTATTTGTCTTTTTCTGTCTGGTTTATTTCACTTTGCCTAATGCTCTCCAGGTTCATTATTGGTATTGAAAATGGCAGGATTTCCTTCTTTTTAAAAGCTGAATTAATATTCCATTATATGTATACATCACATTTTCTTTACCCATTCACCCATCTTTGGACAGTTGAGTTGTTTCCATATCTTGGCTATTGTGAATAATGTTGCAATGAACACAGAAGTACAGATATCTCTTTAAGATAGTGATTTCATTTCCTTTGGATATATATCCAGAAGTGAGATTGGTGAATCATATGGTAATTTTATTTTTAATTTCCTAAGGAAACTCCATATTGTTTTTCCATAATGGCTGTACCAATTTACATTCTCACCAACAGAGTACAAGGGTTCCTTTTTCTCCACACGCTCATAGCATTTGTTCTCTCTTGTCTTTTTGAAGATAGTCAGTCCAACAGGTGTAAGATGATATTTCCACTGTGCTTTTGGTTTGCATTTCCCTCCAGTGTTGAGAACCTTTTCATGTACCTGTTGGCTGTTTGTTTGGTTGTCATCTTTGGAAGAACAACTATTCAGTTCCTTTGCCCATTTTTTAAATTGGGTTATTTGCTTTTTTAATGTTGAGTTACATGCTTTCCTTGTGTATTTTGGATATTAACCCCTTTTAGGGTATGTGGTTTGCAAATATTTTTTCCTATTCCTCAGGTTGCATTTGTTCTTTTCTTGATGGTTTCCTTTGCTGTGCAGAAGCTTCTAATTGACTTTTAAAGAAAATTGGCAATATGAAAGTAAGTTTAGCTGTCTGGTTTGAATTATCCTCAGTTTGAATTAGTGTGACCCAAATTAATGGGATTTTACTTTGATTCTTTTTAAAAGAGATTAGTATCACCATGAAGGAGATGTTCTGTTTGATATTACCCTCAAGTCAAGGAAGGTTTCAAATAATGCTTTGACAATCAATTCTGCATGTCTCTTACAAAATTGTTCCCTTCCCTTCTATTACTTGTATATAGCATGACCTTCTAAAGAACATTCACTTAGCATTTTCTTACAGAAGAGAGGATTCATTCACAGCAAACATAATTTTCTTTATTTATTTTTAAAGCTTTTCTGTTGGGTCTTATTCTGTTTGAACTATTCTGTATGAAGTCAAGAAAAAAGAATTAATAGCTATAAATGTAACTTGGTATCAAGTCCTATTCAATAGGTGGGTTGAACAATCTCAATTGTGTGAACCTTACAAAGTCATGTTTATCCAAGGAAAGATGCACAGTGAGCCTAAGATGACAGCAAAGAAAGTGACTTTCTAAGTCTTAACTTCACTCTGTAAAGGACTATTAAAATTAGACCAACATCCAGCTCTTGGGCTTTGCTTAGACACCACATTAGCAAAATGCTATGCGCTGACCTGGGTCATTTCATTTCTTTTGTTTTTGTTTTTCCCTAGTCTTATGGAGAAATAATTGACATACATCACTGTGTAAGTTTAAGGGTACAGCATGATGATTTGATTTACATATATTTCAAAATGATTACCATAGTAGGTTCAGCTAACTTCCATCTTCTCACAGAGATAAAATAGAAACAAAAGTAAGAAAAAAAGGAGTAAAGGTAAAAACTTCTCTTTGCGATGAGAATTCTCAGGATTCATTCACTCTCTTATCGACTTTCCTCTGTATCATGTAGCCGTGTTACCTAGAGTTGTCATGCTGTACATGACATCCCCAGTACTTGTTTATCTGGTAACTGGATGTTTGTACTGTTTGACCTCCTTTCCTCCAGTTTCCCCTCCCCCCACCCCCACTTCTGGTAAACACAAGTCTGATTTATTTTTCTATGAATTTGGCTTTTTGGGGTTTTTTTTTATTCCACATATGCGTGAGATCATATAGTATTTGTCTTTGCCTGACTTATTTCACTTAGCATGATGCTTGTGGAACTTGAAGGCAAGGTATCCATCCATGTTGTTGCAAATGGTGAGACTTCCTTGTTTTTTTATGGCTGAGTAATATTCCGTTGTATATATACACCACAACTTCTTCATCCATCCATCCGTCGATGGACATTCAGGTGGTTTCCATGTCGTGCGTAAGTAATGCTGCTATGAACATGGGGGTGCAGATATCTTTTCAAGTGAGTGTTTTGTTTACTTTGGATATATTCCCAAAAGTGGAAGAGCTAGATTATATGGTATTTCTACTTTTAATTTTTTGAGGGACCTCCATACTGTTTCCCACAGTGGCGGCACGAGTTTGCATTCCCACCAATAGCACATGAGGGTTTTTTCTTCTCCAGGTTCACACCAGCATTCATTACCTCTTGTCTTTTTGATGATAGCCATTCTAACTGCGTAAGGCGATATCTCATGGTTTTAGTTTGCATTTCCCCGAAGACTAGTGATCTTGAATATCTTTTCATGTACTTGTTGGCCTTTTGTAAGTCTTCTTTGGAGAAATGTTTATTTAGTCCTTTGTCCATGTTTTAGCTAGTTATTTGTCTGCTGTTGAGGTGTATGAGTTCTTTGTATGTTTTGGATATGAACCCCTTATCAGTTATATGGTTTGCCAATCTTATTTTCCACTTTGTAGGTTGTCTTTTAGCTTTGTGGATGGTTTTTTGTTTTGTTTTGTTTTTGTTTTTTGTTTTTTTTTTTTTTTTTGCTGTGCAGAAGCTTTTTAGTTTGATGTAGTCCCACTTGTTTTTTTATTTTGTGGCTTGTGCTTTAGGTGTCCTTAGATCATTTCCTAAAGCCCTTTCTAACTCTGGAATTGTTTCTATGATCCGTTACTCCTCAGTTTCAAGGATTCTAGCATTTTAGCTGGCAAAGTTGTTTGCACTTTGCACAATCTGTTGTAGGGATGTCATCTTGGGGGCTGGGGCTGATGGGAACTCTGTGCCAACAAATGTATACAAGAAGGCAATCTTTTTGAATATAGGGAGTGCCTAAAACTTCCATGTATAGCTCTATCTGGGTTTGAAGCTTAATTGTGGCTCAACAAGACCTGTTCAGCTCTCCCAGGACTCCGCTAGGGGAGATGGCAATACACAGTCAGGGTCCCTGGGGTTTTGCGAATGCATGTTTCCCCCTGACATAAAGTGCAGATGATGGAAAGCAGCTCCTTGGAGGTGATCATTTTCTCAGTCTGTTTTCCTTGGCTTGGGTATAGAACATGGAGGTCTTTCTTCGAGCCCTTGGAAGATGTGGCCTGGGAACGTACTGTGCAGCTCCCAGGCCTGCGTTTATGGAAGAAAGTTCCTAAAGAAACAGATTGAAATTGAGCAAGAGCAAGTATTCACTTGTGGGTTTCCGCAAAAGTTGCTTTTTTTATTTTCCCCTTCACTAGCTTGTGGAAATGTCTCAGGGCTGCCTCATCTGGAGAGATTTGTGCATTAAGCCAAAAAAAATTATAATTCATATCCCTTCCTGTTCTCCCGGGGCTTCAACACACAGGCAATCTTATTTGCATTCTCTAGCATTTATCTCCCTGCTTCCGGCTCGTCTCAGGACTGTCTTAGGGAGTTATAACATCCCTCCTCTCCAGCCCTGCAGCCTGTGTCTGTCGTAAGTCACATATTCGATTGTGTTCAGAGTTGAAGGGAACTGCGCTGGCTGACATGTAAGGTGTCTTTCTGTACATCCACCAGCCTCCTTCCCCACATTTCAAATTGTTGAATTGAGAGCCAGAAGAAATGGAAGGAGGCTGAAGTGTTCATTGGCAGAGCCTTAGTCCCGAGTCCCAAGAACCATTCTCTCTTCTCTCTGTTCCAGAAGTTATTTCTAGCTTGATGATTTTTCATAAACATTGGCCTAAGAGTGGGGACAGATTCCCCCAGTGTAAAAGATGTTCTTCTAAAGGAAGCTAATTTCCTTTAAAAGCAATGCTACTTCTTTCAGACCCAAGAAGGTACTAGAACATTCTCAAACTCCCTAACTTTTTCCTCTTCTTTTTTTTTTTTAAGAGGGAGAAAGAGAACGCACACAAGTGTGGGGGGGGCGGGCAGAGGGAGAGGGAGAGAGAGACTCTTAGGCGGGCTCTAAGCCCAGCATGGAGCCCAATGGAGGGCTCGAATTCACCACCCCGAGATCATGACCTGAGCTGAAATTGAGAGTCAGACGTTTAACCAACTGAGCCACCCAGGCGCCGCATCAAACTCCCTAACTTCTAAGTGGAAATCTGTGACTCTGAACATTTTTGAAGCATTCAGTGATATGCAGAAGAATAATGTATGTCCTGGGGAAGTCTAGATAATTAAATACTCTGACAAGAACTATTTCCCTTTGCCTCTTTGTCTCCACATCAGCAAAAAGCCAAACATCAGACTGCTCGCCAGTATTGCCCCATCGAGTCCCTTACTGAGTCTGATGATGAAAATCAGTCCATTTGTCATTCAGTCGAGACTTCAGGGCCAGAAGGAAAGAGGATACTGCAGATGGTACACTAACCTTCTTTCTGCTTCCAGGTTCCTGCTTTATCCTGGAGGAAGTATGGTATAGTACAGTAGTGCATTAATTAATCAATTAATTAACCCATTTACTCATTCTATACACTGTCTAGGTGCTCATACTATGTGAGGCGCCGAGCCAAGTCTTAATATTCAAGAGCTAAGAGTTTAGCTTTTCAGGATAAACATGTACAAAGAAAATGGACTGAAAACATATGTAGGAACAATGGGGAGAAATAGATGATCTCTCGATTGATGAAAGTACACTTAACATTTTTTATGGCTGGTTGCACCAAGGGATTAAGATAGAACTGGAAAGTCTGGTGTTCTCTCAGAAGCACTTTGAACTTTTCCAGACATTCTCTTAGTGTTTCTTAGTAACTGTTAAGAAAAGCCTTCATCCCATCTTGCTGGCTTCCCAGTGCTGGGGGTATAAGAGCACCTGTTGCTGGTGAGCTCTGCTGGTGTAGAAATCTGACCTGGACAGAGTCTGACTTCCTATAAGAATCCATGATGAATTTTACATTGCAGATCTCAATAAGTGAATAAGTGAATGAATCAATGCATCAATGACATGGGTCCTTTTCCTTAGCTTTGTTACCAACTCGTTGGATGACCTCCTTGGATTTCCTTTATAATAGTTGTAAAAATGGCTGCTCTGCCTTGTTTCATGGGGTCCGAGGGGAAAGATCAAGTGAGAAAACCAAGGAAACATTTTGAAATATCTAAAGTACTTGAAAAACTTTACACATGTAAGGTGATACTATTAATCATTGTCTCTTGTGAAAAACATGACATAGTGAAGGTAGGCAGGAAGGAAGGGAGGAAAGGAGGGAAGGAAAAAGCAAAGGATAGAATCAGAGACTGAGAGGGGAAGGGAACAGAAGAGAAGAATAAAATGAAACCCATATTTAGATGCTTGAATCCAGGCTGCGGTCTCACGTAATGCCAAGGTATGGAGGAGGCACTGGGAGAAATAGGGAGCTGCTCAAGAAGGGTCTCATTAGCCTCTGGGCGCCTGGGTGGCTCAGTCGGTTAAGTGGCCGACTCTTGATTTTGGCTCAGCGTGTGATCTTGGGGTCCTGGGATTGAGCCCCATGTTGGACTCTGTGCTGAGCAGGGAGTCTGGTTGAGGATTCTCTCTCCCTCTGCCCTTCCTCTCTCTCTCTCTCTCAAATACATAAATAAATCTAAAAAAAAAAGAAGGATCTCATTATCCTCAAAGACTGTGACCTACAAGGTTTGTTTTGACTCACTATTCAGTGACTGAAACTGATCTTTGCTGCTTCTATTCAATTTGTAGCAGTCAAGGGAAACTTTTTTGAATAAATAAATGACATGAAACCAGCCCTCACTAGCTCCTTCACAGCCTCAGACATGAAATAGTATATGGCTCATGGAAAACTACTGGCCGGAACATAGAGAATAACAAACATTGCACTAAAAGCTAAGTCAATTGTTGTCATCACAGATAAAACAGACATTTTTATTACAAATATTCACACCTGTATAGCAGGACTTGAGAGGAAAAATTTTAGAACATTAGACAGGTGATTGCACTGCTAGAGCCCATTCTGTGGCCCCGAGTGTGGACGTAGGTCTTTAGGGGGTGGTGAGAGAGTTTGGGATATGGACAGGGACCTGAGAACTTCAAAGGTATGGAGGAATAGTTCTTGTTTTCAGTGCACTATATTGTTTAGAAGGGATTACAGTATGTAGAGGAGGGGGGAAAAAGGCAAATAGCCAATGCCATGGGATATAGTAGTGAGAAGATCTGGGGGTCTGCAGGGCTGGTTTCTAGTTCTGACTCCCTGGATGAATGGGCAGCCTTGCTGAGTCATGTCAACTTTCTTTCTGACAGGCCCTCTGCAAGATGAAGAGATTGGAGTAAATGGTCTCTGAGGTTCCAGACTCTTTATAAAATAAATAAAGTTCATTTAGTTCCAAGAGAGTATTGAGTTATAATAACATTACAATTGTTGTTATAGCTAATATAATTTATTATGTGTTAAAATCTTCATGCACTGTTTCAGTTGATCCTTGTGCAATCTTATAAAATAGGTATTTTCCCACTGATTTTTTAAAAAGGATTTATTTGTTTATTTATTTATTTGAGAAAGAGAGAGAGCACAAGTAGGGGGAGGGACAGAGAATCCTCAAGCAGACTCCCCGCTGAGCACAGAGCCCAACATGGGGCTCAATCCCAGAACCCTGAGATCAGGACCTGAGCTGAAATCAAGAGTTGGACACTTAAATGACTGAGCTGCCCAGGCACCCCTCCCACGCATTTTTTAAAATAAAGAAACAGATTCAGAAAGCTCTAGCACTCTGCTCTTACCCACTGCAGTATAACAATGATAATAATACTAGTTAACATTTATATAGAGCTTGTCACGTGCCTGGCACTATTCCAAGCATTTTGCATATATTAACTCATTCAATTTTCACAACAAGCCAATGAGGCAGTCACTATACTATTATGATTTCCATTATACATTTGAGGAACGTGCATCATAGCGATTGTAAATCACTGGCCACATAAATGGCAGATCTGGGATTATAATCCAGGCAATCTGGCTCCTGATATCAAGCTCTTAACCATTAAGCTATCTTCCCTTTTATTGTATGCATAACTGCAGGAGAGGTGTGGCTTTAATAATGTAATGACATTACATTCTACACTTGAAAGTGGTGTGTGATGTGTGTGTGTGTGATGTGTGTGTGTGCACTCATGTTTTTGAGCAAGATATCTTAACAGAAAGTCTTCCCGCCATCTTGAATATGGCTTGGAAATTGGGGAAGGGTATGATTTTACAGGGAGGAAGGAAGAGGGACAATTCTAGACAGTTATTACCCAGCATCACGTACGTACATCGAATCATCACATTGTACACCTTAAACTTACACAATGTTTTATGTCATTTTATCTCAATAAAGCTGAAAAAAAAAAATCCCCCAAAGTCACCCTTATTCTAGCCCTACCAAATTACGTGGAATTCTTAAAACTCCCTTGCTGTTTCTGCTTTAATATGGTTCCATACACCCTGTCTCTCCCCTTCTTTACGAAATACACACACTTCTTTTTTTCTGCCTAACAAACCTCTTACACATACTTCAAATCTCAGTTCAAGCATCAATTCTATAAAGCCTTTCCTGACTTCCCCAGGACAGATGGCTGCTTTTTCTTGAGCTTTCTCCTGGCCTTTCAGAGGCAAGAACTTGTTTTTTTCACCCCAGTATCCTGATGCTTAATATAACATCTGGCATGTAGTACATTATGAAATTTGATTAATAAAAATATACATCAAATGACATGCCCGTATTAGTTTTCCCCAGTCCATTTGGAAATGAATACAGTAAAAGAGAATTGAAACCAGGTTTTCCGACAACCACTCCCTTTGATTTTTCTCCTTTTCCATCACCAGCTGAGTATCTTATTACTTAGACCCCTGAAATGGCCCCCTTCGGGGTTTCCTTGGTCCAGAGTTTCTCTCCACCAAACCACCCTGCATCCAATCCATAAGCAGATTAATCTTCTTAAAATTAATATTGATGCCACTTTTCTGTATAAAACTTTAACGTCTCTTTCTTCTACCTAATAAACCTCAAACTCCTTAGCCATATATGTAAGGCTTCCCAAACTACCCATGACCTTAATTTTCCCACTGTAGCTGACACTTCTTCCCAAGCAAGCATTTCCTGCTATGCCATCTGCGTGGCTTGCTGTGGCCGGTGTGCCCCTTGCTTGCTCACCTGTAAGCCTTTGCCCACACCAACCTCTTACGCTTGGAATGTCTGTCTTTCCTCTCCCTCCTCAGCACACTGTAACTCTTACCCCACCTCCTTTTGCCTGTTTTCATTCTTTCTCACACCACTTTGTGATTCTTCTTTTTTGTACCGCACCACTCGGAAGTAATCCTACCATTTCTAATCTCCTCCTACAACACTCAGGTGATTTATACTATCTCCTTGGACCTTGTCATATACTGTATTATCTCGGACAAGCCAGAACAATTGGGTTCTAATTCTAGCTTCGCCCTTTATAAGTGAAAACGACTTACTCATCTTTGAAATGGGAGTGGCGATAGATATCTACCTATCTTTTGTTACTGTATGACAAAGATCAAGTATGAAAATGGTATTTGTGGGAAATTATCATAAGCAGTAAGGAAGCTCTTGTTATATTTTATCCTTTACATCAGTTTGCTAGGCTTATGAAAGTCCAGCCTGCCTCTAGTACACTAACACTTTCCCTTTGTATCCTGAACAGTTTAAAGCCTGGTGCCTTGCTTATCACAGGTGCTCAGGAAATATCTATTGAATGAATGATGAATCATCTCTACAGGAAAGAGAGTGGGCCAGCTAATTGTCCTTGTAGGGTTTGTTTGTTGACAAATGAGACTAGGTATCATCTAGAAATGTGAGATCATGGAGGTTTGCTGACGCTCTCCTTTTAAGCTTCTCTTCCCTCAACCTCCCTGATATACTCACACCCACACCTACTTGTTCCCAGTTCTTCCTGGCTGTCACTGTGGTTTAGAGAGTAGAAAGCAGGACGGCGAACATCTGTTATTCATTTTACTTCAGTGCTTGTGCGTGGGTAAGCTGCTGGGCCCTTTGCCCAAGCCGAAGACCTGGGGTGTGTTATGGGACTGAGCCTATTTTCTTGGTTCTGGTAAAAGTGATGAAGGGCAGTGAACTATTCCATGATGTTATGGAGGGAGAATAAGAGAGCTGGGGTTAGAAATTGGAGACAGATAGATTTGTGGCTCTTACTTTTTAGTATTGTACTAAAATCACCATCTAAAACATGCCCTCTCATGAACACCACTGCCAAAATTAAAGAGTAGTTCTGGACATTATTATGAAAGTGAACAGATCCTCAAAACGAAGGACCAGTGATGTCGCTGGGATGCCCGAATAAGAGCTCGTTAAGTTTTACCTTTGTGGAAGAGCGGAGGCAGGTGTCCAAGGATTTTTCAGCACTGTGCCAAGACATACCAGGACCTAAGTCAAAAAGACAAATCACTAATACTGATCCTGTCTTTTTTAAAAGGAGTTTTTGCATTAATTTTACTTCTTACAGTGCTGTATTAATATATTATTTATCTTGATTATTGAGATTTTTTTACCTACCTTAAATCTGTGCCTGAGACAAGTGCCTCACACATCGTGACCCTAGTCCTGGCCCTAATTCATTTGATTTTAATGTGTGCATCTGTGTATGCACTGGTAACAAGTGAATTTTCTTAAAGAACTTGTCTCAATAATAGAAAAAGTGCATGCTTCCTTGATTGAGAAGATAATGAACATATACAACATAGCCTGCAAAGTCATAGAATAATTATTATCCTCATACTATCAGCATTTAGTGACTAATTGTTTTTAGATTTCTGCCAGTACTTCCTAGAATGCTGTGATCAACATCTCCCACCAGAGTGGCATATTTGTTAAAATCGGTGAACCCCCATTGACACATCATCATCCCCCAGAGTCCATAGTTTATACAGGTTTCACTCTTGGTGTTGTACATTCTAAGGGTGTGGACAAATATGTAATGACATGTGTCCACTGCTAGAGTATCATAAAGATCACCACCATACTTAAAATCTTCTGTGCTCTGCCTATTCTTCCCTCTGTCCTTAACCTATGCAACCACTGATCTTTTTCCTCTCTCCATAGTATTGCCTTTTCTAGCATATCATATAGTTGGCTCAATACAGTGCGTAGCCTTTTCAGATTGGCTTCTTCCTCTTAGTTCTATGTGTTTAAATTTCCTCCATGTCTTTTCATGGCTTGATAGCATCTTTCTTTTTAGCACTGAGTAATGTTCCATTGTCTGGATGTTATTATGTCCATTTTCATATGAGGAAAACAAGGCTCAGTGAGATAAAGCACCTTTACAAAGTCAAAGTGAGCAGAGAGCCAAGGTTTGAGCTCCAAATCTCTTGATGCCAATTGGAATGCTATTTCCATGGATCTAGTTACTTCAGATAAGAAAGTAATGGGCAGTTCAAATAGGGCTGGATACCAAAGGAAAGCGCACTGATGGGGCCCGAGTTAAGGGAGCGGTCTTTAGAACTTCATTTTTAGATAAGACACAAGTGGGACCAGCTGCCATTTTCCTTTGGTGATTCCTAGACGGTTTCATGGAGTGAGGAGTCATTAAGAAGCATTTTAAGGGCTTCTTAATGGACGAAAGGTAGACTGGGGTTGGGAAGTTCCCAGGCAAATGATGTAATTTGAGAAACGTGGAAGGACATGGGAACAAATTAATTTCTTGAAAAACTCCCCATACAAAGTACATATAGTTATGGTACCAGCTGCCAAATAATGCAATTAAAGGATGACAAAAATATGTCTTTCAAAAGAATCAAGTCTATGTTTCTCTTATTTTGATATTTTTCTGCTCCACTTAACGATGCATTTGATGTGGGTATTGACCGCCATTTGTATTTATTAAGTACTTAGCTATGGGTGAAGCCTGGTACCAACTACTTTATATGCAATGATTTATTTAATTCTTATCGTGTGTCTGTAAAATAGGTTCCATTATTCTGCACATTCTACAGACAAACAAGTTTCATGTCTGAAGTGAAGTAACTTCCCCAAGACCAGGCACCTAGTATATGCTGGAGAGAAATTTGAACTCATGACGATCTGATTGTAGAACCCAGACTCTATTCACCGTAGTCAGTAGAATCTGGCCTCATAGTGTATCCAACTGATGTTCATTTTCTTCACCACATTTGATCATCCTCTTTAGACTTCTGGCAAGAGTCATGCAGGAGAACTCAGTACCACTCAACATACACTAAATCCATTATTCAATAAGGCTGTTCTAAGTACCCTCAAGTTGCCTGGATGGAGACTTGATATTTATGATAAGAAAAGGCGAAACATGTTTTATGTCTTTGAAGTTTCTGTATTTACATGTAGTGACACCAGACAAACACGGTCACTTCTTAAAAGTAGAGAGGTAAGTAGAGTTGGCAAATTGGCCAAGGCTCATATATCACAGTGAACAACTCTAATGAACAGAAGAGAAGCCAACGTGCATGGAACACTGTGGCAAAGAATTTATTCCTTCGATAATGAGGCATCATTTGTTCATTTGGGAGGTGAGAAAACCAAAGCTCAGAAAAGTGGTTTGCTCAAATACCGAGGAGCCAGTTAAGTGGTAGAGTTAGGATTTCCCCTCACATCTGTTTGGTGCAAAAGCCTTTACTCTTTCTAGTACACCCTCATGCTTCTTATTAAGCTCAGTTTCTTGGATAAATGTTATTTCTGCCTTTTATATGTTGGCCCTGTTGGTATGGTACTTGTTGGCTGCCTAGTGAAGACAGACATGGTAATTAAAAATGCGTGTGCGGAGAGATGTCAGGAGCGTGTTGTGAATTTAATGTTGGCTCTGAAATACTCAGGTGCTGTCTAAAGGGAACACTCAGATCCATCAGTCCCATTCTCTAAACTTTATATTCTTAGTCATAAACTTCCCTCCACACCAGGTGGGCTAAAAATAGTGCAGTATTGACTCAGGAGCCCTAGCCTATGTACAAATTAGCTGTGTGGCTTTCTGCAGCTTTGGACATTGGTTTTCTACCATTACCAAATGCAAAGAGGTTGGGCACATTGTGTTCCTTAGCTTACGATTTTATACCTCTGATTTGGGAATGTGCTTCAGCTGAGTCTTCTTAATTCAGCTGTGTAAGCTGTGTCTTTACCTGGTAAAAGCTTTATTTCTGACTTTTCACTATAACTGCAAAACACCCATGACACTTAGACAACCTTCATTGCTTTCCATGATTATGGTGACTTATGCTTGTATAGCTCTCAACAATTTGTAAAGCTCCTTTATATACCAAGTCTCATTTTGTCTCTCAATAACCTAGATGAAGGGGGGCAATATCAAACATGGACTTGAGTGCCTTAAATTCTTCATCTGTAAAATGTGCATATATTAATATCTATGTCCTCAGTTGGCTGCGAGTTAAAAATAAAATCACGCACATAACATGCTTAGCAGGGAGTCTCCCATATCATCAGTGTTGAATGAATGTTGGCTGTTTTTTGGTGACTTGCTCCAGATCTCACACCTTCCTGATAATGGAGCTGGACTAGAACCTGGGTGTTCTAACTCAAAGAGGAGTGCTTTTGTTAATATACTGTACTATTCTTTGAGGTCTGTGAGAAAACAAAAAGAACATTTCTTCTGGGGAAAGAGTGGACCATTGACTTTAATCCTGGGTCTATACATGTCAGTATATTCAGTCAATATGCTCTAAGAACTGCCTACTCTGGGTTAGGCACTATGCGAGGCATTGAAAATACTAACATATAAAAGTAGTACAACCTTTGAACTTAGAGAGCTCACATCTAGTGGGTGAGACAGTTATATAAAAAAACAATGTGTCAGGCATTTCGTAAACATTCTTCAGATGAGTAATGAAAGAAAGTACAAGGTGCTTTGGCCTGCATAAGGAAGGCAGCACCTAAGGGCCAGGGGGTTCGGCAGTTATGTGTGAGCTGAGTCCTGACTGATAAGCTGGTATTAGCTAGACAAAAGGCCAAAGGAAGAGAGGACATTATGAATAGAGGGAACGATGATGACACCGGAAAGAATTGTGAGAGAACATGGCGTATTCAGAGGATGCAAGTACTTCCGTATGGTTGGACCTCAGTGAGAGTCTGAGGGGTTGACAGAAATGGAGTCTGAGGAAGTGGGTTGGAGTCAGATTGCAGAGGGATTGTATGCCATGCTAAGGGGATGGACATTTATCCTAAAAGTAACCAAGGAATAGTGCATGATTTTAAACAACAACAAAATGGCAGACTTTTTTTTTTTTTTAAAGATTTTATTTATTTATTCGACAGAGAGAGAGACAGCCAGCGAGAGAGGGAACATAAGCAGGGGGAGTGGGAGAGGAAGAAGCAGGCTCATAGCGGAAGAGCCTGACGTGGGGCTCGATCCCAGAATGCCGGGATCACGCCCTGAGCCGAAGGCAGACGCTCAACCGCTGTGCCACCCAGGCGCCCCCCAGACTTGTTTTTTAAAAGAAAACACTCGTGTTTATGTGGAGAAGGATCGGAGAATATGATTATCAGAAGCAGAGTTTAGATCCTAGTATCGTCTAAGCAAGAGAAACTGCAGATATGGTTTAAGACTACAGCAGGGCACTGGAAAAGTGTCCTAGACAGGGATGTATTTGGAGATATTTGGGAGGATTGGTTGTTGGGAGTGAGAGGAATTTAGAGGAGGAAGCTGGGGTGACTCCCAGGCTTCTGGATTGGGTCACAGGGTGGATGGTTGGCCACAGTTAGCAGCAGGAGAAGTCTAATAAAACTTTCACAGTATCTGTTTGCTGTTCCAGAGAGAGACCTGGATGGCAAGGGGAATGTGAATGAGCAACATCAGTGAAGTAGACAGGAGTTGAAGCTTCAGCTCTGGAAAAGATGGCCCAGGGAGAATGGGTGGGGAGGAGGAGATGCTTTGTTTTGCCTGTCTTTACAGAGACCAGGAGGATTACCACGTGAATGATTATTGTTGAATAAAGCTCATCTCAGAACCACAGTTCCAGGCATTTCACAGGGTCCCCACACTTCTCCGACTGGCAACTCCTGAGTAATTAGGAAGTGATGAGGTAGCCAGGAGGTGATTTAGGCTTTCTCCTCCCCACTGCTCACCTTCTGCCATGTCACTATTCGTCTGAGGCTGAATCAAGTAAAGGTGAGGAGGCAGAACACAAGAGTCCATCCACTTGACTATGTGTGAAAGACCCATAGTTTATTAGGTTTGGAGATGAACCCATGAAACAATCATGATGGCTGTCATGATGTTGTAGTGTTATTTTTGAATTTGTGTTGCCATGCCCATGCTGTTACGGATGGCGGGAAATTGATGGTTTTAATTACGGTCCATATTCAACTTTGTGCAAGGCAAGCTTTTTAAAATTTAGTTGGAAAAAAAAAATTTTTTTAAGGACTCCTCCCCAAGGTTCTTTCTCTAGAAAGCTGCTCCAGAGTGAGTAGTGCTCTGATATTTTTCTCAGAACTTCTCTTTTCAGTTCAGAATTTTATCAGCAATTCTTATGCTAAGAGGGGTCAGGAGATGAGGCACTTCTCACGTTACCCTTGAAGCTACTCATGAATAATGGCCTATATCACCTCTATTGTCTGCCTCAAAACATAAGCAACCAGACATAAAGGCAGAGGAGAAATTAAAGATCACTGAATGAGCCGGAAGAGCAGGCCGAGGCCGAGATAGTGTGAAGAGGTAAAAAAATGCAAGATAGAACAGATGGTTACGTAGGGGGAAATGTTCGAGTAGATTAACTACTCAGCAGCTCGAGAATGAGCCAGGTTCCCTGGTTTAAAGGCAAGAAGAACAACCGAAAAGTATTCTGAAATCTTCAGAGTGAGATTAAGGGCATCCCCACCAAAGAGTAATGTAGCTAAAATAAATTAGGGGTCGTTATTCCAGGCTGAATGCATAATGGACTAAGAAGCTCCCTGGGCTTTTCACTGTCCCTTCATATCATTTCCTGTGATTTATGCTGCCAGGTTTTGCTGTGGGGGGGAAATCTGTCTCTCTAAATACTTTCTTCCTTCATCTGTGAATTGATTTCATTGAACTCTGACTGGAGTTTAGGTTTGTCGGGTGGGGGCTGGGGGGTGAGTGAGCACAGGAGTAGGTACTCAGCAGGACTAGAACAGTCTAAGGAAACCAAATAATGCCACCCTGGTAGCCTCCTAGGAGCTGTCCTGGGAAAATGCATGCCCATGTCTTTGTGGGGAGGCTGTGTGTATTTTTCCCTGGCTACAGGTAGACACCATACACGGAAACAATGGCTTCCTCCGACTTGAAAGCATAGCACCTGCCTAACCAGAAAACTCATCGAAGACTCTCAAGAGCGGGGCAATTTTTAAAATGAAAACTTGGCTGGGCTTCAATTCTGTCCTGGCTGAGTTATTTTGAAGTAAGAGGAGGAAACAAAGAACACACCGACTGAGGAGGTCAGAGTGTGACAAGGGGTCTGTGAGAGGGCATACTGTGCTGCCTAACGAGAGAAAACCGAGCCCTTTGTGCTGGGGCACGAGTCCAGGGAGTGATGGATGCTTTCTGAACGGAGGCTCAGACCTTTCTGTCCCGCAGCCTGGCTGCTGCGGGACTCTGTGACATGACTGGCTTGGAGGAGCCTGGCCTTTTGTTTCAGTGGCTTCTGAGGCAGGGACATCAGAGTTGATGGCTTTTGGCGCCTTCAGAGAGGCAAGTTTTATGTTCTGATGTTTTTTATTAAAGCTTGTTAGAGCTAAGTAGAAAGGAGGACTTTAATCCTACCTGGGAATAAAAGAGCTGAAACTTTTAATTGAGAATAATAACACAACTACAATAAAATCACTTTTACCACCCCCTACGTCCCCAAGACTTTCTCAAAGGTTTCCTGATGCAATACGCCTATTAGGACATCAAGAGAGTAAAACAGCATTGCGCTGCAGCCCGAATCGTCCTTGTTTTGTTTGTAAACAAGTTGTGTAAGGCAACAATTCTCTTTCTCCCCACTCCCCCATAGAAGCCCAGCAGTAGTGAAATTAAACCAATGGCTGCACTCTGGTGGGTTCTGAGTATGCACTTCTATTTGGCGGGGTGCTGGTGCCGCTGCTGGTGGAGGTGGAGGTGGTGACGGCGGGGTTCTATTCTAGAGCCTAGAAGGATCTGATGTGTCCAGAGTATCCTTCGAGTGAGATGGATCAGGGCCTGTTCTAAGGACCGGCTAACATTCACACCATGGACTGTTTGGATTGAGATGGTAACATATCAGAATCCACAGAATCAGAATTAGAAATGGAAACTTTGAGGGGTGCCTGGGTGGCACAGCGGTTAAGCGTCTGCCTTCAGCTCAGGGCGTGATCCCGGCGTTATGGGATCAAGCCCCACATCAGGCTCCTCCGCTATGAGCCTGCTGCTTCCTCTCCCACTCCCCCTGCTTGTGTTCCCTCTCTCACTGGCTGTCTCTATCTCTGTTGAATAAATAAATAAAATCTTTAAAAAAAAAAAAAGAAATGGAAACTTTGAAAGGTCTTGCTTGTCCATCTCATGTTGCTAGGTGAAGAAGCCCTTTAATTACCCTAGAAAGATAAAAATCTCCACATATAGGACCTTATGCCCTCCATTTAAATAACCAATATGCAGTATTACACTCTCCTAAAATGACTACCCAGCCTTAGTGAGGGATGGCTCGGTTTTGTTATACTCAGAGCACCTTCTTTCTTTCTTTCTTTCTTTTTTGTAACCTACTGAAATCTTCCAGATATATGGATTAATTAAACCATTCATTTCTCCAACAGGCATTGATATGTTAAGTGCCTAGAGTGGGCACAATACTAAACCGAGCACTGTGGGGAATACAAAAGAAGGACAGGGATAGTCCTTGTCCTTGAGGAGTATATCATATGGAGTGGGCACGAAAATAATTCATGAAGTGACTGGAGAACAATGCAGCCCAGTGCCATGGAAGTATGATACCGTAGGGGAGACGACACATGCTCTGGGGGGTGGGGAAGTCTCATGGAATGAGGCCAGTCTCGAATTGGCTTTTGGGAGAATGAAAGGAATTCGGAAGGAACATCTTAACTTCTGTGGAGACTATATAGGAATTTTGAGATTCCATTCCTTTCTTGCTCCGAGGCTGCTCCTAGCCACGCTGGGGAGACTATCCCATCTACCTTATGACCCATAGTCTCCAACCTTCTCCAACCACCACAGTTTCTGTTATACACATTGACAGAGCTTCGTGATGCTGGTTCTCCAAACCAGACCCTGTGTCTGTGGGATGCAGACCAGGGGCTCTAGGGTGAACTGGCTCCATGGAAAACCCTCTATGACTGGCCACCTCGCTTCTCCTTCCTGTGGTAGACGGTACTAGACTGCTGTCTGCATTTCCCTTTATCTCCCTTCAGCTGAGGGCTGGTAAACTGAGGTAGTCAGGGTTTTTGCATTGTTGAGCCTGTGCTCACTAGTAACAGCGTAACTTCTGGAGGGCAGTATCAGTAACTTCTTCAACCTTGTGGATTGCTTCCCTCAAGCCAATGTTCATGAAAATTTTATCCTCAAAGCCGGTGTTGCTTCTTCTATATCATGCTTCACATCAGCTTAGATGCCACTTGCTCAGGGAGATCATCCCTGCAGTGCCACATGACCTCTCTTTCTCACTTGAACCTCACTCTTGATTTGCAATTATATATTCCCCTGGGTGGCTACCAGATTCATGTTTGGCATTCCCACTAGAACGCAAGCTCCATGAGTCAGGAACCCAGCTTTGTTTTGTTCACTCCTAGACGCTCAGCCCCTAGCCTAAGCATAGAAATAAATGTTTGCTAGTTGGGTGAATGAATTTAAAAATAAAAGCGTGGGTAGAGATGCATGGTCTTGGGAATTAGGACACGTAGGGTCTCTCCTTGGGATTATCATCAGAGGCAAGGGGGTTTCCTGGCTGCTGGCTGGGAGACCACCCATAGGATCTCCCAGAAAGCAGTTGAGAGAGAGTGCCTGCTGTCACAGTCCAGCGAAAAGACATCTCTGTGCCCTCTGAATGAACTCAGTAGAGTCTTGGAACTATCATCCCAGCTGCTTTAGGGGTGCTGCCTTGTCTGTGATTACATGCCGGATGCCTCTAGCATTGCCATAGGAATCCATTTTATTGTAATGTGGATTTTCCATTAGGGATGGGAGTATCAACTTGGAACATCGGATTGGGTTATAGCATATTTCCAGCGGGAAAGAAATTTCCCCTGATTTCATGTTTTCAGTTTCTTACTGACTTTTGACCTGGGGACTCCAGCTGTCCATTCTGGATCCTAAAACAATAGCAATAACAACAGCTAATTGTTATAGAGACAGGCACTGTTCCAAGTGCTGATTTGTATATATCATTTCATTTAACCTTTGCAGCAGCCTGTGTAGTAGATATCACTGTATGCCTATACCCATTTGGTAGATGAAGCCTAGAGGGATGGATCAGAACAAACAAGTAAGAGAGCTGGTGAACTCGGGTGTAGTCCTCTCGTTTGCATCCCCTATATTGCCTCCCACCACAGCTTAATGTTTATGTGAATGCTGCTCAGTTATCAGACTCCTGTATCGTCTGTATAGCTCATAGGTGTTTTCTTTGTAGTGTTACAACAACCCTGTGAGGTAAGTACAATTTCTCTGCCCCCATGACAGGGCACCACACTGATGCTCAGAGAGGTTAGGGAACTTACTCAGGATCACACAGCCAGGGCGCCTGGGTGGCTTAGTCAGTTAAGCGTGCGACTCTTGGTTTCGGCTCGGCTCATGATCTCATGGGTTGGATTGTGCTCAGTGGGGAGTCTGCTTGAGGATTTTCTCCCTCTGCCCCTCCCCCTTCTCACTCTCCCTCTCTCCCTCTCAAATAAATAAATAAATAAATAAATCTTAAAAAACAAAGATCACACAACTTATTGGTGTGGTAAGACTCAAGCTTTGATCAGCTCACTCTAGAGGCCATGTTTCCAGCCACAGCACATTACCTCCCACACACTCCCAGGGATGCCCTGTGTGGACCATTCAGTGTGGTGGCAATGGGGGGACTAGTTAATTGTGTGTCATGCAGATGGCCCATCAAAACTGCAGTAGAAAGCTGACAAGTTTTTCCACCATTATGCCACAGCCTTTTCCTTCCTGTACCTTGGAAAGGGCAAGTATTCTTTCTTTTGACAACCTGGCATCATCAAATTGACCTGTTTCCCCCCACTGGAAACTCTCCTGTTTGCGATACTAGCGGTGAACGAGCTGGGTGAACGAGCTGCTTCCCTGTTCTTGCTTTCCCACTGGATTGATTCTAGCACTGTGCAGGGAGAAGGTGAACTGAGGCAGGCATCCCCTCTGTTTATTTCAGTCAAAACTCAATCTTCATACCAAAGAAAAATAAGGGATTTTAAATGACCCGAGTCAGTTCTCTCTAATACATTGATCGCGTATCTGTTCGGGGAAATACAGAGTGAAGGCCCCCAAATGAATTTGTGCCTCTTGGCCTTGACCCACTCCGTCCGTCCATGCATCGTCCCTGTGCCAGCTCAGGAGGTGAGCTCCCCGCCCCATCCTTCCACACGTTCGTATTCTATCTTCCTCTCTTGGAGATGCTTTGGCTCCTGTCTTCATCTGGTTCTGTGAGGATGAGCTCAAGCCTGGTCTGGTCTCTTCAAACTTTAATTTATAAGTGCTCTTGTCAGTGCCTGGGTCTTGACTTTCTCCTGCAGATTTTTATTTGATTAACCCCTTTGACTCTTGCCTTTCCCTGTTGCCTTAAGGTGGAATCTTCTGCCCTAATCTCAACTCCTATGAATTCAATTTCAGCCCTTTGGCCATCAAGGCCGATCCTGAGACCCAGCTAGTTTTAGCAGCTGTCTTATCATACCTAAAATCAGCACTACAACTCAGCCCAGTCCTTAATAATAGGATATTTTGTCTCTCACCCTGACAGCAGAAGTCTTTCAGTCCTAGAGATGATGAAATAGAAAAATGCTTTGACAGCTCATTTACTGGAAAGAATTTAAATACATAAACATCTCAATGGACTAGGTGGCCCTGGAACAGGTTTGAAAATATACATTTTATTGTACTTAAAATATCATGGAGATGGGAATGGGTACTAGGAAAATTATCAGTTGAAGGGAAATAAAACCCTCAAGTTATATCCTTATCTTACAAAATGCACCAAAATATATTTTAGGCAGATGACATATAAAATAAGTTGAAGACCTCATAGGTGAGTATTTGAGTGGAAAGTACTTCAAAGTATAAAAGCATCTGATGATATCACAAAGGAAAATATCAATACATTTGTATATGTATAGGATACGAATGTCAGGTGCACTGAAAAGTCATAAGCAACTTGGAAAATGTATTTGCAATAGTTGACGATATGTGTGTGTATAAGATATACATACGCATGTGTATAGAAAACTCACAAATGGGTAATTAATAAAATTTTAAAAAATTGTCAATGAGTTCTTGAAGTATCAATCCAAACTGACTAGATTCAAAGAAATAAAAAATTAAACAGCACTGCCAAATGAGTAGTAGATAATAAAGTAAATAAAACAAAACTTAAGACTTGTGATACCGCAGGGAAATGAGAATTTCCTCCAGTATTTAAGTATGTTAATTGGTAAAAACTTTTTGGAAAGCAAGTTTGTAAGACATAAAAGAAAACACTTTGATCCAATAGTCCCACCCCTAATCTGTACTAAGGAACCTGGCCAAATAGTTATGTAAAAAGATGTCTGTTACAACCTTATGTATAATACAAATCTGAAATACATCCTAAATGTCCAATATTGGGGAAATAGTTAAATCACCTTTCTTTAGAATAGACTATTACATAATGTTTTAAAATGTTTTGAAAGATACTACACACCAAAAATGTTCCTAATATGATTTAAATTAAGAGGGTCAGAAGCACAGTTATTTATATTATGATCCAAATGCTGTAAAAGATGCATAAATATATGAAAACATTAACATCCACTGATGTGACAGATTGGAGGGAAATCTGTTGAAATAGCAAATGTGGTTCTCTTTAATTGTTAATACTATGGATCATTTTAATTGTAATCTTTAGGTTTTTGTTATTGTAAAAATTTCGTAGCAAACCTTATTAAAATGTGCATACCTGCATTACTTGAAAAACATTTTTTCTGAGTGTCTGTGAAACATCAAGGGAGAGAGGCAGAGAGCAAGGTGTCTTCCTCCCTCACTGTAGAATCTGGGCTGGGGTGGATCAAGAAGCAGAGCACCCGCATCTCCAGGGTAGTCAGCAGGGAGCCCAGGTGAGTAGCACACGTCACACCAGGACAGAGAAAATAAAGACAAATTATAAGAAGGGACTGGAGTGAGCCTTACACCAGAAGAAAGTTCTGCTGAGATGCGTTCCTCTCTGAGAAATTTCTCGATGCACACATTTCCGATCTCATGAAAGCTGTCCCGGATGGAAAACAAATATTCTGATTTCCCAATTCTAGTTTTTCTAACAAGGCACCTGTATTGTCATTGTCTTGATGGCAGTCTCTTACACCAGCCTGTAAGATTTGATGGGGAGGGAACCTGTGTGGCTGGTAGGTATTTGTGTTCAGTGGCATTTGCTGGATAAATGCATCAATGCTCGTGCTTGGAAACGAAGCTAGAGGAAAGAAGGCAGGCTTTCTAGTAGCTTCACACTGTTACATTTTGCTTTTGGCTCTATGTTTTCCTTGACTATGTGTATTATTTCTCTTTTTCTCTTAGAGCTCACCCAAAGTAGACTTGGCTTGCTGGCCATTCAGTCCCACTTTGTACTGAAAATTAGAATTGATGAGAATCTAAGGAGGGAAGAAAAGAAAGATGAGAGATGACTGAATGTACTGGTCAAGAGCGTGGGCTCAGGCATTACATTGCCTGGGTGTGAAATTTGGCACTGCCACGTACTAGCTTTGTGATCCTGGGCAGGTCACTTGACTTCTCTGTGCTTTCGTTTCCTCATCTGTAAAACAATGGTGATAACAATAGGATGTACCTCATAGGGGTGTTGCGGGGGATTAAGTGGGTTATCAGGCCTGAAACACTAAGCACATTGCCAGGGCATTGCTTAAGTGCTATGTAAGTAGTAGCTATTATTATTATTATTATTATTATTATTTTCCTAAAAAGCAGTGGACATTCTCTTTGGTTAACCATAGCTATTGAAATCAATTTTCAGTCTCTAGAAGCCTCCCAATGTTTTCCATCCAAACCATGCATAGATAATAAACCTGATGTCTTCATAAAGGTTCATATTTTGTAGAAACTATTTTAAGCTCCCTCATCTACTGTCTCATTTCATTAGTTAAAAACTGTCATGACAAAGTCATAAAAAGGGTCCTTTACAAATACTTCTGGTACAGCAGATGCCAAAGGCCAGTTGCCACAAACCTTTATGCCAAGACCTGTAGTATTTTTCTCACTTAACACTTTGTGATTATTTGCATTTTATGATTTAAATTTTTTTTCTGGACTTGAAGCTCTTTGAGGGCCAAATCTTTCTTTCTATTACTCCTACCTAGACTGCTCTTCATGAATATTTGATTGACATGCAAATATTTATCAAATGAATAATTAGATCCTTTCTCCTTTTATTATAAACACAAGAAACACTGAGTAGTAATATTCTTTTTTTTAAGATTTATTCATTTATTTATTTAAGAGGGAGAGAGAGAGAGAACGTGTGCAAGTGGGGGGGAGGCAGAGGGAGAGGGAGAGCAAGAATCTCAAGCAGGCTCCACGCTGAGATTGGATGCAGGACTCGATCCCAGAACCCTGAGATCATGACCTGAGCCAAAATCAAGAGCTGGAGGCTTAACTGAGTAAGCCACACAGGAGCCCCCTGAGTAGTGATTGGCTTACCTCTTAGCACGGGTGTTTCTGACACATTGCTAGATTCCATCTCGTAATTTCATCCAGGAACCTTCAGTCCTTATTTCCTATGCTGAAACAACGTCATCTGCAGCTCAGGGAGAATCCGTTGGAAGGCGGGTCGGTGTGACCAAGCCACTTGGCACGCCTGCATCAGGAGATACTCCCCCTGTGGGTTTGAAATTCATAATTGCACACACGGTCAGGGACCGGACTACATTATTCATCTTTTGTGTCTTACACTGAATGACGTGTTCAGTTTTAAAAAGCATTAGTGTTACTCGACGATAATAATACTAATACCCTTTTGTTTTATATTGCTGAGTAGTTTGTGAGCAACCCGGACCTTGTCTCATTTAGTCTGTACGATAAGCTTGTATTTTTATTGCTATTTTATGTGCAGAAAGCTGAAGATTGGGAAGAGAAAGCTTTAGCTAGTGCGTGCATGTGCTTTACACACCCGATCTCATTCCACCTCCGAGCAGCCCTTGAGTTAAGCAGTAATAGCTGTATTTTACTAACACGAACCGAAGGGTCACGGATGCTAATGGGTATACGAGACAGTTGAAATTCAGACTCTGGTTTGTTTGGTAACAAAACCTATGGTCTTTCTATTATACCAGTGGTTGATTGAACCATATTGGAAACTTCATTTAGTAGAGTCTACTCTATAGGACTGAAATTACTGTTTTTGCCTCCAACTTTATGAGGTATAATTGGCAAATAAAAATTATATATATTTAAGGTGTAAAACGTGATGATTTGATATACGCATACATTACGAAAGTTTACTACAATCAAGGTAATTAATACATCTGCCACCTCACATACCGTGTGTGTGTGTGTGTGTGTGTGTGTGCGCGCGCTAAGAACACTTTGGTCTACTCTCCTAGTGAATTTCAATTATACAATACAGTCTCCTTAACCATAGTCACCATGCTGTATATTTGATCCTCAAAACTTATTCCTCTTGTAACTGGAAGTTTGTATCTGACTGACATCTCCCCATTTCCCCCATCCCCTGCTCCTGGTAACCGCCCCTCTTCTCTCTGCTTCTGAGTTCATGGAGTCACTGTTGTTTCACCTCTAGTGCCATTAAGGTCTGGACATGCACATGATTCTAGAGGACATTGGAGGACAGCTTTTTTTTTTTTTTTCTTTTTGCCTCATCCTTCCCACAGAGAACTCATACTTCGCTTGCCCGGTCCTCTGTCGCTGGTGATAACCACGGAGAGTGCAGACTCTGTCGTGTTGTTCTCTGTCACTGTTCACATGGTCTCAGACCAAGGCAGTGATTTTGGATGGGGCCGAACTCAATTAGCTCTCTGATAATTCTTCCCCTGTCCCACTCTTTCTAAACCCAATTCCTCTATGCAGAATGCCCTAGAAAAACTAAGATCACGAATTTGGCAGTGCAGAGCAATGGCTGCCCCAGGCTATTCTCTGACTCGCATTTCAGGGTTATTTGTTCCCAAATTCCCAAAACTGACCAACGTGACAAGACCTGGGGCGGTGGGAGTATATACTACAGAGAATCTGGTGGGGAAAAAAAGAGTTAAGTTTGCTTCTGATGAACAATATGATCTTTGGGTCCTAATAACCTTGGCTGGAAGGTAGAAACTCCAGTGTTCACTTTTGGGTCGGGGTGTCATTGCTCAGTATGCTAAGAGAATTCATTTTCCTTGAGTGTTTTTCCTTTCAAGTCACGTTTTACTGCTGGAGTTACTCAACGAATTAATAGGTATAGAAATGCAAAGCTCTTTTCTTATTACATTCTATCGATCTGATTGCAGTGTCATTAATTGAAAGGCTAGGGAAATGTGATGGATAGTTCAGCTCTAGATTCTACATGCGTTTTGGCCCAGAGCTGCTGGAAAAAAGGCTGCGTGAAGCCGACTGAAAGCAGCCTTTTGGTCCGACATGAATTATTCTTTCTCTGTCAATCCCTGTAAGAGCATTCAGTCCTAGTGAGATTTACAATGTGAAATTATAAACTGTTTCTACTCTTAACAGGCGAATCAAAACTCCAAATGCTGATTTGTGGAGTTGGGAATCATCCATGCTGTAATTCGCATTTACAGATTACATGTATATGACATTGGGGGAAAAAAAAAACAACCCCCAGTTCTGACAGAAACAAATTCTGACTCAAAAATATGGCAGTGGGCATTTTGCTCTTCATTTTCAGGAATTTCATTTGGAATAGCACGGTTGTGAAGCGTTGTTTTCGTTCAGCACTGTCGCGTCTGTCCGTCTCGTTCGAGTGCTGTGTGAAACTTTAGAGAGATGGTGTGTGGTTAGAGATTGTTTTCTATGGCTATTTTCTTTTTGGATTGTTTGCCCTAGTATCCCTTGGATTTCTCCCATAAATTTAAATTAACTTGAGAATTTTGTAGATGTGTAGATATGTGCACATACATATTTAATAAGTGTACTTTAATATGAAAGATTTAAAGGAACGTTTTTAAATATTTTAATCCTCCACGTGGGGGAAAATTCCTAGGCTTGGACAAGTGCACACTACATTATATTTGATTTGTTCATGAAGGCTGAGGATGTCTCCTTTACTTTCTGCTTATCCCATTTTTCTGTTGTGTTGATTATTTGAAATATTTGAAGCTTCAGGTGAATGGGAGGAATGCTCAAACATAAAACCCATCTAAAAGATATAAAATGCCATCCATTTCTTGCTTTTAATAAACATGTTGTTTGGAGAAGTTTGGAAGCTTAGTGCATGTTACTGATAATACATGTCCTACTATATATATATATATATATAAATTTTTTTTTTTTTAAATCCTTAGTCTATGGTATTTGAATCGTCTTTGTCCAGGTGCGACTTCCTCTCCTGGTTGTGATTTTGGATGGTCGAATTAAGTCATTTGTGGAAAGATGGGAAGTGAGCAAATTGCCCCAAGGCGTGACCTCATTTGGGGAACACATCTTGAAAATGTATTTAATGCTCTCTGTGCTCGGAGACAATGGGTCAGGGTTTGGGGTGCTCCTAACTGACCTTTGGCTCGGGAGAAATGGGGGCTGCCTCCTCTGATCGTCAGCTAGGCTCAGAGTGAAAAAGAGAAGCGGATGCTATCGATGAGTGCACAGGCTGCCTTACCCCTGATATTATGTCTAAAAATACATCCACAGAGAGGCAGGCATATGCTCGCGCCTTGGTGTGAAGGAGCTCTCGCCTGTGTGTCTTGCTCTACCCATCTAAATTCTGGAGTGAGGAGTTAAATTATTCCGGAAGCCCTGCCAGGTTTTGATTTGCCATTGTCTCTGCTTCTTCGTTGCCTTTGAATGGGACCCTTGATACGGGGCTTTCAGAGACCAGCCGGTGCTGATGGGGTCCGTGACTTGACGATGGCGCCTGCTCGTTCCCGTTGTGTTCTGTCTGAGGCATGCTTTTCTTTCCTTTTTGGGAGGCAGAGAGCCCTGGGCAGAATTGCACTTGGCACATTGCAACGCCGTTGTCACTGCTGTGGCTGTTACTCCCCTCAGCAAGCGCCAAGGAGCAAACAGGACGGTGGGTCACCTCGCCAGCTATTTAGCACTATTTCCCTTCTCCCTCTCAACCTCGTTAGGATCTCTTTCTTTCTTAAGTGACAGGGTTTGTTGGAGGGGTGGGGGTAGGGGTGGGGGTGGGGGGTGTTGCTGAGCCTCCCTCTCTCCCCCCTGCTTTATCTTGCTAGGGACCTGGGCTAGCCTCCTCTCTAACACCTCTCCGCATTGTGCAAGCTTGCTAGACTCACTGCCCGTCCCTGCAACTCCGTGTTCAGGCTCCGTGGTGGTGGTGGTGGGGGATGGGGGGGTGTTCTCTGGGAGGGTGATTTCCAAATTGCTTCGCTTCTGTAGCTACCTGACAGATTAAAAGGGGTAAAGTTATTGCTTGAGCCATTTTGTCTAGGAAGAAAGAAAACAGAAATTGCTCCGTGGAGTGGCAGCCCCCAGAAGAGGGATAAATAGCAGAGGGAAATAAGGTGATACTAGGTTGCAGCTTCTGCCACAGCCCGGCTGTAAATGCATGTCTTCCGGTGAGACTTTCTGTCTTGTTTCCAGAGTTTAGAGGAGGTCGTTAACTCACAGGATGTGTGCCATACCTTGTCTGAAAATAGTTTCAATTCTCGCAAGAAGTGCTGAGGAGAGAAATGCAGCTTTTCATGCCCCAGAAAAGAGGGAAAAATCACAGATCACATCAGATACAGAGTCCACCCTTCCCCTTTGAAATTGTCCATATTCACAAGTGAGGAAGATCAGCTGTTACTTACACCTCTCTCTCTCTGCGTGTGTATTCAAGTTAGCAATATTTTGATGTCCTTGAAAACTGTAAGGCAAAGCATTGTTTTTCAAAAGGCTTTTTTTTTTTTGAGATTTCTGCAAAATGAGATAAAAGAATTCTTTCTATTGCTTCAGATTGTTAGCACAGAATATATCCAAAGAAAGTTACCACAGACAGATCCAAGGTACGCTGGTACTCACAACACATAAAATTAAAAAAAAAAAAAAAAACACCTACACACACACACTCCAGCACAAACCAGCCAATGTTAACATCCAGACGTGAATTTAAATCAAAATAATTTTATCTGTCATGGAGGAGAATTAATCTTCATACATGCTTTTCTGTAGCTGAATACTTTCCCCCTCCTCTTTTTATCACTATTTTATTAGCTTCTTTCATAAAAGCCACTGGAATGGACAAAGAACTCTACTGCATCCTTAATTTAAGTTCTACCTGCAGTTGGTAAAATGGAGCATGGATCGCATATGTCGTAAACTCTGATTTGTCACCAGGTATTTCTTTTTAGTTCAGCTTAACGCATTTCAATGATGCCAAAGAAACATATATACCTAGAGGCACTCCCATCCCTAATTATGCAGGTGGATACGTTAGTAGCCTGTAATAGCACATAGATTTGGAAGTTAAAAAGAACAAAAGGAAAGAAAGGAAAACCAGGGAAAGGTGCCGATATTTGTAGCCAGCAAGTTGCGTGATCCAGGTGCTGGAATATTTGCATGTCTTTCCACCTTTGGTCCTTCAGAGGCGTTGAGGGTCTCAGCTATCGCTGACTAATTGATAGTTGTAGTAACCGCTATAGGCTCCTTGGATTAGAAATGCGTGCAGACGTGGGTCTTGATTCAAACACTAAGGAATGCACACTCTCACTTACTTACAGGCAGAAAGTCTTCATACTAATAGAGGTGTGATGGAGATAGCAGGACATAAAACAGAAGAGAGAGAGAGTCAGAGAGAGAGAGAGAGAGAGAGAGATGGCTGGCAGCACGTATGCCCCTGCAAATAGTTCTAAAATGCGTTTGCAAAATGCAGAAGCCTTCAGCACCATCCAACAATTCAGACACCCTTTTTATTTCTTCTCTGCGGGACGCCTCCATCCAGACTATTCGCAAAAACACGGAAAAGGTGAGCGCCCTGCCATCTTAGCTCAGAATTCATCTGATTTCCTTTTTTCCCCCCTGCCTTGTATTCCTCAGTCCATTGTCCATGCATCCGATGGCAGCCGCCCTTGCTCTTGAATGCAAGTGTCACAGCAGGAGCAGAAAGAGGGTTGAGGGAAGGCATTGTCAAAGCCATGGTCCGGCTATTGTTTCTTTGCATTCACTGCTCTGCTTTTTTTTTTTTTTTTTTTTCCTGAGGCTTTCCCTTACTAGTGGCCTCTGTGCAGGAGGAGGGAGAAAATTGCAAGAGTTCATGGAGTAGTAGAGTGAAGCCGTTTTTATTGCACGCTGTTTGATAAACAGCTCAGCGATCCAGTCCACGAAATTAGGAGATAAAGCAAGAGTGGAGGGCTTTGGTGGGAGCGCGAGGGGGGTGGTCTGAGAAAATTGTTTGCTCCAGACTAGATGCCAAAGGCAGTTTCTTTGCAAGGACTTCTGTGGTGGTATTTGTTTTCTGCTGCATTTTTGGTTTTAAAAAATCATGAGAAAAGTCTTATTCATCTGTCAAGCTTTCCATTTGTTTATTTTTGTTCAGTTCAACAACTAGATGGAAATTTTAAGCAAGGCCAGATCTGCTGTTTGTGATTTGCTCAAATGTTGGAATCAGTTCAGCCTGAAATCGGTGATTGTCTTTTTCAGATCATTTAAGCTTGCATGTGAAATGTGTGTGGTAACTTTCCAATGTACGTTACAAAAAAAAAAAAAAAAAAGATGCTTTTGACCATCATTGATGTGGCTATCAATCTTAGGAGTATGTTGTTTTGCACGTTAACCAGAGAGCTGTTCTTTTGGGCGACATTAATACAAAAGTGATTATTTGCTTTGAGCAGGGCAACTCCTCTGACAACTCCCAAACTTTTCAAAGGTCACAGAGACACACTCTCAAATAGATTTTTAGGAAAGTATTTCAAATGGCCATTTGACATAAGCATGAAAATGCTAGGAATTTTTTTCCAGCAACTTGAACTTCATGTAATCTATATTTCTTCAGATGAGTTGAAGTGATTAAAGCCAATTCCACGTAGAATCAGAAAGCAGATTAAATCTCAATTCCATATTCAAGCAATTTTGCCAGAAAACAAACTTGCAAATTTTATAAACTTAGTGGTAGCATAGAAAAATCATGTCTATGATTGATTCTCCATAGTTTTCTTCCTTCTGAATATTGTACTGCCTATACTTATGTAGAAAAATTATTTCAAATTTGATCACTTTTTTTTCTCCCTCAAGCCATCTAACTTCTCACATGAGCCCAGGACTCTTCACTCTTATCAGAAGTTGCTAACATTCAGCATTTCCATCTTAAAATGTATTTTAAGCAGAGGAAGAAATTTTTTCTCAAGGCACCATTCCATTTTATAACACATGCTGGTGGATTGATGTTCAATATGAGCTCATAATTTCTTTCTTTTCCAAATAATGATTATCGTCTGTCTGTGAACGTGGGGGAGCATAACTTTGGGGCTCCCTAAGAAAACACCTTAAATGAGAAGTCTGAGGATCCATGTATATTAACAGCTACTTTGGCACCCTGCAAATAAATTCCCCTCCTTTCTGTTCTCACTGCCTTGATTTAGGGGACTTGGGCCCAGCCACCCTGCCTCCTTCTTTTGTGAAGGAACATTTTGAAATGTCTATAGAAAGCAAACTTCTCGAAGAAATGCAGAACAGGGCATGGCTTGAATGCAAGTCTGAATTTAATTGAGGCCCACCCTGGTAGCACACTGTTTAATTTCCAGCACACATCTGCATGATCCGTACAGCAACTGCGGGCCAGGAATTGTGAGCAAGGAAAATTTGTCTGTGATAAAGTTACATATCTTTTGCCAAGGAACAGTCACTTGGGGTTGATTCAAAAGTCAAATTTAAATAAATGTTCCCAAAGCCTTTGTGTATGGGGAAGTTGGTATTGCTAACTTCTTCAGAGCGTTTTGAGCCAAGAGAAATGGAGAACCCCATCTTCTGACCAATCTCCTTGGGCAAAATGTGAAGTGAGGGGCAAATGGCTGAAATGTTACAAGGCCAGCTAGGATTTCCACTTTAAAATGCTGAAGACAAAGAGGTTAATGGAAAGCTCGGGGTCCAAGAAGATGGAAGTGCTGTAAACAAGTTCTTTCTGCACTCCAAACAGTGCGGTTCTCCACGGAGCCCGAAGGAACGCTTAGTCCCACGGGAGAACAGACTTGGAGGGAACCCCATCTTTTAGCCTGTGCCCCCTGCAGATACTTAATTTCTGCTGGATCAACTTAAAAGGAACAACTGCTCTTGTGGCCAAGGTCAATCCCCAGATATTTTAAAGGCACAAGTTCAAGTTCAACCATTAATCCAAATACTTTACACAACTATCTGCAGTTGTTCCAGTAGATATAAAACTTGCAAAATCATACAGAAGACCTAACCTGGACATTTCTGAAAAATGAAAACCCCATCTTTAATAGTTTACATATTGGATGCAATGTGGTTAAAATACTATTTGTGCCTTTTATCTTCCGGACCTTAAAAATAGAAATCTTTAAAAAACAAAGGGAAGAGTAGTATCTTTGGGCATTTTGGAGGAACACCTTATCAAGAATCAAGCAAAAGATCACATATACGTGTGTATATGATAAAAGAGGATGCAGCTCTTCTACTTCTGTTTGCCCAGAGGCCCTCATGCTGATTTAATATGACCATTAAAATGGCAGGGGATGGCCCCAAATGCTAAACCACGTTCAATCCCCTCGTTAACTCCAAACATCTTCATTCAACTGAAAACTTCTTCTTTTTTTTCCCCCCCAAAACATATGGTTCTTTGAGACTCTCCAGTGAAGTTACAGACACACCTCTCAAGGTCATCACCTTTTAAACCCTTTTGGATTTCTTTTCTCTCTTCCTAAATTTGGAGGACAGTTGTGCTATCCTTTTCTGAATGAATAGCACACCTCCTTCTACCTAACTGTATGAGGACTTCGGAGATAAAATTGCTCATTTAACTTCCTTTGTGACATAGGGGTCTAAGTACTCATAAGGAGTGTAAAACATATTAGCAAGATGAGGACTCTTGACCATGCTAATCAGCCAGCCCAACGAACTATTCTTTTGCATTTTGGGAAGCAAATAGAAAGCTCCTAATGGTTATGGATATGATGTTTTATGTTTAGGAGTTGGGTTTAAAAATAAGCAAATGTGGAGAATGAGGATGCCATCTACAAAGGATACTCTGAGCTCTATTTTCTCCGCAGATTTATTTTTTCTGGGGTTGGGGGAGGAGGTAGGTACTATTTCATTTATATAGACTTGGGATTTCCTTGAAAAATAATTATATTATTTTAACAGTTGACATTTTAAGCACAGCATAAGAATCCTAAGAATATTCTAGGAGAAGTTATGTGGTAATCCAGGGTCCCCCCCCCCCCCATTCATTTAATGTGAAGTTCTATGTAAAAGAAACACAGATGACGTGGGGAAAATCCCTCCTCTACCCACTTCTCTGAGAGTAGATCTGGAAGGATGAGAAAAGGAGATGTAATATTATATATACAAATCCATGCATATGTAATCCATAAAATGCCTGCTTCAGGACTGCTGGCTCGAAAGTTTGTGGGAGGGTATTAAAAGGGATGTCTCAGGTTAGCCATCCTTCAAACAGTTAGCGATGTTGTAAGGCCTCTCTAACATTCTTCAATCCTTTTTACAAGTCCCCATCACGTTGGGCCCTCTGTCCTTTCCTCCTCTCTCCAGCAACTGGCAAGGTAGGACTAAAATAAAGCCTGACAGGAAACTCCAGGGCCATTTGCCTCATGAAACCAGGTCATCCAAGCATCCAAGAACTCATAGAATAAATGTAATTTATTCACATTATTTAACCTCTTAAAGAAAACAGGTTATTGTCCTTGTTGCAAAACTTCTTTTCCCCCAAAATGCTGAAGTCATTTGATCGTCACAATCTAATGTACCTTTATACTCTTGAAAGGAGTGACTTTATTTTTCCCCTGACGTACATAAGGGGATACTGAGGACCAGAGAGAGTTTTGGCTTACCCAACGTTGAGAAACCGATGGTGCTGGATCATGGACCAAAGTGAAGAAACTAAGCTTTCTAGTTCAGCTCCTTGGACCAGCATTCATCACTTTGCACAGTTACTCTTGAGATCTCAGAGCAATTCTGGGCTGGTTAGTAGGATGCAAGACTTAGCCTTCCCTTAAAAACTGGCAATCAAAGAGGAAAGTTGTTTCAATAGGATGCACTTTGCTGGTTTCAGGGACCTATTTCCTGGTAAAAAGAATCAATCTTTCTGCACATTTGAGACATTTAAAATCGTTTTGAACTTCCCTTTCTTTTCATGTAAAGCATTAACAAAGTAGAGCACGCGGACATTTGGATGGGTAATATTAGAAGCGTTGGAACTTCTCAAAATGGTTTCCACTTCCCCTCCCCCCACTACTTGCTAATCTGGGAAATGACCTAAAATGGCAGCTCAGCGTGGTGATCCTCACTGGGGCCCATCCTGATGAAGACTAGTTGTTTTGGATATCTCACATCACTTCATTTTATACCAGTGAAATGTGGTGGTATGGATAATCAGAATCATTTAAGCCCAGACTCATCTTTTTTTCTGGTATCAGATTTCTTAAGACAAATCTGAACCAGGGCCTCAATTCTTGATACTTCATTTCATTCCTCTTGATGGAGCCTTAAATTACGGCTCATCACACAAATGACCTCACCGTAGAAAGACAATCATCTATCCTCGATTGTAGAAATTGGAGTAATCATGACTCTGGGGACTTTTAAATAAAACCATAAAATGTGAATTCAGGTTCACCAATATCCCTATGTCTTTTAATTAACAAGTGCAGGGTCATTATTTTTATTTTTATTTTTTTTAAAGATTTTATTTATTTATTTGACAGAGATAGACACAGTCAGTGAGAGAGGGAACACAAGCAGGGGGAGTGGGAGAGGAAGCAGCAGGCTCATAGCGGAGGAGCCTGATGTGGGGCTCGATCCCATAACGCCGGGATCACGCCCTGAGCCGAAGGCAGACGCTTAACTGCTGTGCCACCCAGGCGCCCCAGGGTCATTATTTTTTTTGCCTCTGAGTAATTTCACACACAAACCTACCTGGAAAGAAACTCTAAAATTTTTTGACCTGTCTGCTATTTTGACGGCAGCCATGCTTTCTGTCCCTCCTCCCAGTCTGTGTGCTATGACCAATGTTGTTGGACTTGTTCTTTTTATTTAACTCAAGTTAATGGGATTTCCCAACTTCTAGAAAAATGGTTTCTTGGGGGTTGCTCGCTAGCTAACAATATTTTGAATGATGGTTTCAGCTAAGTTGTGCCTAAGCTTTCAAAATGGTTACACAGTTTATAAACTTGTAAAAGGGTATTTGTGTGATTTTACTTAAATGTGGAGAAAAAGAGAGACTTTATCATGTTTAGGCCTTTAAAAAACATGGTAATTATTATTACTGTGTGAAGGAAAACATACCACACATTGTTTTTTAATAATAAGGTGTGATTGAATTTATGCCCATAAATATCCTGATATTTTGGTGTATTTTTTAAAAACAAAATTTCAAAAATTTCAAAATTTCAAAACTCTTCAGTTGTGGATAAAGTAACGTTAAAAGTTGTCGTTATCCAGCAGGCCTGTGTACTAACACACCGAGCAGTGATCCAGCTCTCAGCTTTGAATAGAACTTGTCACATAAGTAGGCATTACTTTTAATTTTCCTGAGAATTTTTTTTCTGTGTCCCCTCTATGTTTATTTATTTATTTATTTTGCTTCTGGACGAGGTTAACATGATATATGCCAATCTGGTGAACATATTGGGACAACTGGAGAGGAGCAAAATTGCTGGTATTTGGCTGGGTAAATAAGCCAGAAATTAGAACAGTGACAGATCCTTGTTTTTGGTGACTTGACTTGAAATGCCAGGATAGATACAGAACATCGGCTAGGGTTGGGGTGTAGCCCTGAAAGGCTCAATCCGTCCTTTTCTGGAAACACAACTGAGAAGGGCACTGCAGCCTCTCAACTTATTCTGGAACATTCCATAAGACTATGTCAATTGACAAATATTTGCTGAATGCTTGCTCTCAGTCCAGGGCTGGAGGAGGTGTCAAAAATGTAAGAGTGGTAAAAGATACAGTGAGGATCCCTGCAAAGAAACAACAGTACATTCAGTTTAGTTGTTCTGGAACATTGGCAAGTAGAGCTATTTGTCAGACGCTGTGCCGTATGCTACAGGTAAGAAAGAAAAATATGGTTCGTACCCCCAGTGAAGTTACAGTCTTAGTTAAGGACGTGGACTCATCAACAGATAGTTTCAGTAAAAAGTGGTATATGCAATGTGCTATGGTAAAGCAAGGCATCGCCACTTCTTAGAGCTGGGAAAGGCTGACGAGGGGATGATGTCTAATTTGAATTTTGACCGAAGATTTATTTATTTAGTGGAAACTAAAATTCTGCAATATTGCTTGGTACTAGGGATTCAGAGAAAGAGAAGACGGTATCTATCTTTGAGGAGATCACGGTTTAATTTAGTAGACAAACAGGTCAGGAAACTCAGCACACACTCACATGTACACACACACATACAAACACGTAGAGTGCAATAGGGTGTAACTGTAACAGAGTGAAACAATTATGTAGGAGACCAAAAGAAAGACTTGTAGCTTTTTGGAGGAAGTCGAGGGAGGCAGCCTACCCAAACTGGTGGTCAGTAGATTAGCACTGTGAATAGAATGATGTGAAGGTGCAGAAGAGGGAACGGCTAATTCTGCCTGGAAGAAGAGAGGGATTGGTGAAGACTTCATGGAGGACGTGGCATTGGTTTGAGCACTGAAAGTTAAGTGGGATTTCTTCAGGTAGGGTTAATGAGATGAGAACAAAAGGGAATTCCAAGATGAAACGGTGTGAATCGGAGAAGAGAGGTGTGAGAAGGTATGGTGTGTCTAGGGCAACACGGTCTAGTTGGTTTCTCTGGAATCTACTGGGCTGGAAGAAATTAGAGGAAATCAGGTCAGGAAAGTGGCCTGGAGCCATGGGAAAGCCAGGTTAAAGAATCTGTTGTTTGTTCCTAAAGGGCAGTGAGGAGCTGTGTATTACTGGAAATTTTGAAAAGGAATTTGGTCAATAGAGGGAGAAAGGATTGGAGAGGAGAAAGCTTAAAACGATGGTGCTCAACGGTTATGGGCAATATGTCAGAATAATCTGGGAAGCTTTTGCAAAATACACAGGCTGTTTTTTCCCTCCCTAGTCTTCTGCCTTTTCCCTCACCTCAGTCAAGTTTCTGATCTGATACAGGGTGATGGGAAGGTAAATAAGGATATTTTGAAAAGCTTGCTAGGTGATACTGATACATCCTGCCCTCCGCCATTGTTTTAACCCAGTCAAGAGATGCTCATGGAAGGCTGTGACAAAGGAGAGGAGAGAGATGAGAGAATGATACACATAAATTGGGAATAATAGGATGGATTGGAGGTGAATATGTTGGAGAGGAAACATGATAAATACTTGAGTATCTAGTGTAAGCACCCGAGAAACCATGAACTGGAATGAGCCCCAGGAGAAGAGCAGCGTCTTTGGACAAGATCATAGATTCAACTTGATACTCGTAGAATTTGAGGTCCCTGTGGCCAGTTAGTAACAGAAGAAGCTGGAGTTCAAGAAAGCTAACAGCCATACATACCTGAGTTAACTATAAAGCAATAGAAAATACCATGTAATATTTTAAAAAGGCAATAAAAACCCAGAGACAAGGAAGATTTGTATTGGCTGGAACAGATGGATAAGTCTTCATGGAAAAGTAAAACTTGAGTCGCATCTCAAAGCATTAATAGAAAATTCAACTTCAAGAAATGAGATTAAAAATGGAGATTATTTGCAAAAAAGTATGGGAGGGAGAAAGAAAAATGCTGTTTCGAGAGGGCAGAACAGTGATATAAATGGCTTAATAATAAAACTTAATATACTCTCATTTATTTCTCACTCCTAGCTGGAGTCATTATTATTTGCAATTTATAGATGAACAAATGAGTTCAGAGAAGTTAAACAAATGACCCAAATGGTTCCAAGGGAAACAGTGTGACTTGACTCTGGAACCTTTAAATCTAGAGTCTTGTTCTGATCCATTAGGTTGTGTGTCCTTGAAGGCAGGGTTCATTTTTACATATTCTTAAATACCTCCTGGCTAGCATGTAGCCTGAAACTCTCAATAACTATTTGCTGAATTAAACTTCTCAATTTTTTTTGTGTACCAGTTTAATTATTTACCATCTATACTTAAGGCTAATCATGGAACGTAACATTGTAGGACCAGAAAGTACCATGATGATTTTCTATTCCAATCAGGTCATGTTATAAGGGAGCAAGTTAAGTCTCAGGAGAGGAAGTAACTTACCTAGAATTTCACATCCGTGTCACATCTCGTATCATAAAATCTCACATCTCCTATCAGCAGCGTGAATCAGGACCTCCATCTCCACTCTTTCTTCAACTAGGGTTTATCTTGCATACCATTGAATCCAAAAGAGTCTTATATGCAAAGCGTGAGGCTGTCCTCCCTCCTCTGAGCTCTACAGAGTTAGATGGAAATGAGACATGTGGATAGGACATAGAAGGTTCTTTGATAGGTAAGATCTTTGGCTATCTTTTTAATCATCCAGTCTGATCATTGTATTTAATGGCTTGAATAAGAGAAGGATGACGCGGGATTCAGACATGGGATTTAGTGAGCAACACATCTGAGAAAACAACAGTAAGTAAGAGGTCAAGGGAAGTAGTAAATGTTTCAATATGTTGTGATCGGATGCTATGGAGTCACCTTTGTTTTGCTACTTTTTTTTAATGGAAAAACATAGTCTCACCTGCCCAGAACAGACAAGGAGCAACACCATCCCCAGGCTGGAGAACTGACAAGGGAGTGGTGTGAGCCATGGCGGGAAGGGTCCATGGCTGGGATTCAGGACCTCTGAGGGCCCTAGCAGGCTGTGCGATCTGGGGGCTCTCCCAGGTTCCTCATTTGTAAATGAGAGGATTAGATTAGATTTGGCTAGCTTTTGTTTGTCACTCGCCCCTTCTCAACTAACCCCCTGCCCAAAGCTAATAAGCGTCTCCTTCCCAGCGAGGGAGGTGAAGGAATAACTTGAGCCTGCCCTGCACTACCCTGAATGCTAGTTCCTAAGGGCGAGCAGAGTCTCTGGGGCTGCATGAACATTGAGTGGCAGACTCCTTGCTCAACCAGCACCACAAGGGTCCAGATGGCCTCTCTGGGCCTGTCAGCCTGATCTTCTGGGCCCATCTCCATACACCTGTCCTCCTGACTGGACTTTACTCTGGCCTTCTTTGCTTTACTTCAACTTGACATTCTTGCTGATGACCATTTGTTGACCTCACTCTTCATCTGCTTACCCTATCCTGCTCCTCACATTATATCCCTTTGATTTTTAATGCACCTTTTTAAAAAAATATTAAATTTTTAATTAACATGTCATGAAATTGACTTGTGTGAGTATACAGTTCTATGAATTTTAACACAGCTATAGATTCACGTAATCATGACCAAAAGCAAGATCCAGAACAGTTTCATCAACTCCAAAATATTCTTTCATGCTCTTCCTTTGCAGTCATACCCTACCCTCACCCTTGGTCCCTGACAATGCTGAGATGTTGAAACTCTTCTATAAAGGGAATCATGCAAATAGAACTTTTTGAGAATGGCTCCTTTCTCTCAACATAATGCCTTTGGGGTTCATGGACATTGTTGTATGTAGCCATAATTCACACTTTTTTTTTTTAATGCTGAGTGGTTTTCCATCGTATGGATATACCACATTTGGTTTATACATTCACTGGTGGTAGGACATTTGGCTCGTTCCCAGTTTGGGGTGACAAATGGAGCTACCATAAATATCTATGTCTGAGTGTTTGCATGGGCATAAGTTTTCTCATCTGTAGGGTAGATCCCCAGGCTGGGGAGTGCTGGGTTGACCCCCTTCATGTGGATTTGCCTCCCACTTAGGAACTCAGTTGGCCCTACCGTGGGACTCCTGACGCTGACTCATACTCGCTGCCTTCCCACTTCCTCAGAGGAGAAGGCCCGTCTGCCAGTGCGTTGCTGGCTCCATGTCCTCATCCCACCCCACTTTCTGGCTAGGGGCTCCCAGCAGGTGATCAGACTAGAGCCCATTTCCATTAGTCTAAATCTCTCCCGGCTCCGGATTTGCCGGGAATCGGGAATCGGATTATTGCCCTGACGCTGTAGTACCCTCTGCTGGCTGATTGGCCAAGCTGGCTTTCAGCCTGCGCCGAGGGCACAGCAGTAGGTGAAGTGGGAAAAAGACAAGTGAGTCCGGGAGGGAGGTAGTGGTGGCACACTACCATTGTAGTGACAGCCTGACAGGGACACTTCATGTATTTGATGCTACACATATAGATAAATGCTGTAATATTTTTGTGGAACCCTACAATATTGTGCTTGTCTTCTCAATTGTAGGCAAAGATGGGCTGTCTGGAAAGCTGGACTCAGCCTGGAGCCTGCTACCCAGATTGCTAGTTTGTGAAGACTTCCGCATACAAATGACTCAGATGGAAACATTCAGAAATGATCTTGGAGGGCCATCTGGTCCTTGCTGGTTCTAAAAGCTTCATTCAGCCTGGTGGATGGATCCAGTAGAAAAGATAGTGAGGGCCCTTCATTGAGGTTTAAATACGTTCCACGAACCAAGGCAAGAGGCTGACTTTGGAAGGAGCCCAGGCAGATGCCCAGGGGCCGACTGATGGAGCCTCCCCCTTCTAGGTCAGTGGAAGTCTGATGAGTATTTAATTGATAATAATGCATGGAGACTGCGAACACACACACACACACACACACACACACACACACACAGAGTTTGGTGTCATCGGGGAGCATGTGTTACTTTGTTTGGGTGTCTGAAATGGGTGGGAATAAGGCTGACCCAGCAGGTCAGGCAGTGAGGTCTATCAGAGCCCTGGGATCACGCTGATGTGTCCTATTTAATTCGCGAAGACAGTGCTGCCAACCTGGCATTGGGGACAGCGGTGCTGATGCGCTGGCCGTGGGCGCTGGCTGGCCGCTTGCCTTTTGACCTGAGGTATGGCCCCATGTTCTGTGGCCAAGGGACGGGGAGTGTCTCCTCACTGGGAGGCTACCAGGCTTCGATAGGGATGGAGTCCTGTGCTCTCAGCCTTGGCTGCAGGCCCCGACCAAGTCCAGACAGAGACTGGGCATGTAGTGAGAGGGACACCGAGCACCAGGGAGCATGGGTTGGAGACTCATCCGGCCAAGTCTGCGAAGAGGCAGTCCCTGTTGAACCTTTAGTTCCTCTGGGCTCTAGCTTTCTCTTCTGACAGCGGTGTGAGGGGAGGTGGGTGCGCTTCCTTTAGCTTACGCAGACAGAACCACAAGACATCCTACCTTATGACAATGTCATTTATGCTTTGTTGCTTTCTCCCTCCCTAGGATGAGATGTTAGTGAGTGCAGGGGTCGCCCTCATCTCCATGTACCCCGAGCCTTAGCACAGCACTGAGCCCACAGACACATGAAAAGAGAGCTCATTAAATGCTAAGGAGAGAGGCGTGGTGTTTGAAGGGCCCCCATTTATTTATCCATTCGTCTGTCAACGGACACTTGGATCACACCCACTTGGCTCACCTCCATATAGGTGTTGGGACCATGGAGAAATGATTTTCCCTTTGCCTCTAGTAATCTGTCTTTCTTGTATTCCCTCTCAGTAAATTCCAAGACTGTGGTGCTCGAGGAGATCTGCCCTGTGGAAGGCGAACCGGGATCTAGATTATCGGTCAGACGAAGTCAACCGGTAAGTCCTCTGCGAGTTTAATGTTCTGTTTCAAAAATGTACCAAACCACTACAAAGGCCACCTCAGTCCCCATTGCCCCTGCCCGAAGACATGAAGCAAAACCTCTTAACAGTCAAAAGCAAAGGTTAACGATTCCTAGAACTTTTTAGGCTGTTCTGATATGTCTGTTCTATCAAGATGGCACTTCAGGTGATGTCTAACTGTGGATGGAGAAATTTAACGTTATTGGTTTTATGAACATCTGGTGAGTCTTACGGTCTGTGAGAAAGACTTGTTAGGGCTCTGGAGTTCACCACCTTTCTTCAGTAAGGCTCTCCCTCTTCTCCCCTCAGGATACGTGCTTTCGCGCAGAATCTTAGCGTTTCTTTGTTAGTCGTTTTATAGGGGCTTCACCTAGCAAGGTCCCTTGCAGTGTTTGTGAAACTAGAGATTTCCATTTGCTCCTGCTAAGTTTACTGATGGTGGTGATTTCAGTGCCTGTACCTCTTGTCTCATTTTTAAAAAAATGTTTTTGGTAAATATACATGACATAAAAATTACTATCTTAATCATTTTTTAACAAAGTTATTACAAATATTATTCACTACATTTCCTATGCGGTACTTTTCATCCCTGTGACTTACAATTGGAAGTTTGTACGCCTACCTCTCCTTCCCTGATATCAACCCCCGCCTCCCAATTTCCCTCCCATTTGAAAACTACCAGTTTGTTCTCGGTGCTTATGAATCTGTTTCTTTTTTTTTGTCCGTTCATTTGTTTTGTTTTTTAGATTCCAGATACAAGTGATATCGTGTACTATTTGTCTTCACAGTCGGTTGTGTTGTGAGTGGCTTCTGTCACTTAGCATAATGTCCTCTAGTCCATCTGTATACGAGCATGTATGAGGATTTCTTTCTTTTGTAAGGCTGAGTAATATTCCATTGTATGTAGAGACCACATTTTATTTATCCATTCATCTGTCAACGGACACGTGGATCACTTCTACCTTTTGGCTACTCTGAATAATTCTGCTGTGAACACGGATGTGCAAGAATCTCTTCAAGACCCTGCTTTCAGTTCTTTTAGATATGATCCGACACGTGCAATTGTGGAATCATAGGGTAGTTCTATTTCTAACTATTGGAGGCATCACCATACTATTTTCCACAGTGGCAACACCATTTTTTTTTTACATTCCACCAAAAGGGCACACGGCTTCCTACTTTTCCAGACCTTCTCCAATGCTTATTTTCTGTTTTTTTTTTTGGGTAACAACCATCTTAAGGAGTGTACAGTAGTATTTCATTGTAGTTTAAGTTTTGAATTTCCCTGAGGAGCGGTGATATTTTCATGTACTTACTGGCCATTTATATGCTGTCTTTGCCAAAATTCAAGTCCTTTGCCCATTTTTGAATCTAGCTGTTTTGTTGAGTTGTAGGAGTTTTTCATCTATCCGGGATCCCTCATCAGATAGGTGATTTGCAATATTTCCTTCCATTCAGCGGGTTGCCTTTGTGCTGATCATGTCATTTAATGCACAGAAGTTTCAAATTTTGATGTAGTCTGATTTATCTATTTTTTTTTTCTTTTTCTGCTTGGCTTTTGATGTTCCATCCAAGAAATCATTGCCAAATCCAAAGTAATGAAACTTTTCCCTGTATTTTCTCGTAAGTGTTTTATAGCTTTAGACCTTACATTTAGGTCTTTGATTTATCTTTCGTAGAGCCTGTTTTTACCCTTCCTTAGTGGAGTTTCTTTTTTTTTTTTTTTTAAAGATTTTATTTATTTATTTGACAGAGATAGAGACAGCCAGCGAGAGAGGGAACACAAGCAGGGGGAGTGGGAGAGGAAGAAGCAGGCTCCCAGCGGAGCAGGGAGCCCCATACAGGGCTTCGTCCCAGGACCCTGGGATCATGCCCTGAGCTGAAGGCAGACGCTTAATGACTGAGCTACCCAGGCGCCCCAATATTTTATTTATTTATTTGACAGAGAGAGAGGCAGTGAGAGAGGGAACACAAGCAGGGGGAGTGGGAGAGGGAGAAGCAGGCTCATAGCGTAGGAGCCTGATGTGGGGCTCGATCCCATAACGCCAGGATCACGCCCTGAGCCGAAGGCAGACGCTTAACCGCTGTGCCACCCAGGCGCCCCCCTTAGTGGAGTTTCTTGAACACAGAGGCTGTGGCTGTCCATCTGCATATTCTTGGCATTTAGGATATACATGGAACAGAGTAGGTGATCAGTAAATTATAGCTGAAGGAAACAACTTTATCAGACATGATGAGACTAAGCCAAAGAATGTATTTATAGTGCTTTGCCTTCTTCATAATAATTATAACCCACTGCCTTGGGGACCCGTAAAGAAATCTATAAATTAAAAAAGTAATACTTCCTACAAGGGCTTTTTGGCATTTTATTTATTTACTTTTTCCTTGAGGATATTTAATGGAATATTTGAATATTTGTCATCCTGGTTGTGTTCTTATCACACTTGACCTTGAGTGCCTTTCTCATGAGGTCTGTGCACAGTTAACTCTAGACTGATGAAACTATGCAAAGAGATTGTTTCTCTCGTCCATGTGGGTCCCCCAAACCCTGGGTCAGTCAGTGGAGGAGGTGGGCACTGAGTCGACAGCTGACCAAGTTAGCTTCATGACCTGGGGCAAGTTTTCCACATCTCTGAGCCTCCTTCAGTTCCTTCATTTCTAAAACGAGAGAGCACGTATGAGAGTCCTAGTTCTAAAATTATCCGTTTAGGTACTGGTGGTAGGACATTTCAAATAGAAATAGAAATTTAACTACCTTTAGGAAGAAACCAAGACAAGATGGACCTCAGTTTGGCTTACAGAGAACTTTCCTACCCCAGAGATGATCTGAGAGTCAGGGGGAGAGAAGGCTGTACCCACAGTCTGCAGTGACGTTCCTGCTTGCATAGCATGTGCTGGCAGGGAGGGTGGTGAATTGAGAAAAAAGTCCTATTATTGTTGTCATTGCGTCAAGGACATCAACCCATTTCAGACATTCCAGAGCCAGTTGTCTTGTACTTGGGTATGTGTGCGGCACAACCAGTTTAAAAGATAAGAGGGCTCTTGGTTACACTGTTAGTTAAAGCTGTGAAGACCAATCCCCACCCCCCCCCCCCAAGTCCCATACATCCCATGTGTTTCCTGGTGAGTTTCAGCCACATTTGAGAGACAGTTACTGCTCCGGCCTGCCTGGTGGACTCCTCCACAGGGTAGCCCATGTGTACTAGCGTCTGATGCTGAGGTCTCCCCTCTGCCACAGCCATTCTTGGACCTTTCTGAGACTGGGCACTGGGCCATCTTTATGGTGCCCATCAAACAGCAAGGCCTAGCAAGGGCGTCAGGGAAGTCTGGATTCTGATCTCTCCTCTTTCCATCAAGGTGAGGTTTGGGCAAGTGAATGACCGTCCTTGGGAAAGGGTTTCAACAAGTGTGAAATAGTAGGGATTTTATCTACTGTTTTATATAGAGAATTGGGTTGTCAAAAGAGGGAAGAGTGGAAGGAACTAACTTTGTTGAGCACCTTTTATATGCAAGGTACTCTGCCAGCTGCTCATACAGTTCTGTTTAATGCTCATGTTAGGATGGGAAGATCAATGCTCAGAGAGGTTAAGTGACTTGTTCAGAGTCACACAGCTTGTACACAGCAGAATCAGGATTCTAATGCCTATCTGCTGGATCTAAAGCCAGTGTTTTTACTCCCACATCATTGGGCCTTGGCGTGGAATTAAATGGATGTATTCTACAGTGATGAGAATGCCCTTTTCCCTCCTTCCGCTGCTCATGTTGCTAATTTGCTTTCCTTAGGGCTCCTGAGAAGGAGGCTCTCAACCTCTGAGCCTTCTGGCTTGTACCTTTGCTGAAGAGCAGACAACACCTATTTTTCCCAGAAGCCATATTTTCTAGAGAAAGAAGAAACTTTCGGTCAAATTGTCAAATGCGGGGACGGGGGTGGGGTGGGGTGGATGCGGTATAAAAATTGCCCCAAAGACAAAGAGCCAAGTACAAGTGGGGCTTCATTTTTCTGTGATTCCAACTTGCGGTCGTTTCTTTTGCTCTCTTTTCTTTTTTCTAAACATATTGTTCAAAAACCCCATTCTCACCGGGGGCCCTGGTGAGTGTTATGGTGCCCAGACTCCTGCTCTGGGGCCCTGGATTCACAAAGACCAAGTTGACGTCCATTCTGCGTCTGGCTTATTTGACGCCAGAGGAGCACCGAGGTCTCCCGAGAGAGCCAGGAGAGATTTGCCTCCTGCAGAGGTTTGGATAAGCCCCAGCTAATCTCCATGGCTTCTTAAGGGCACACCTGCTTGTCTGCCAGCCAGCAGCCTCCTCGCTCATTTCCCGTGGGACGGCCGGGGTCAGAGGGCCTCCAGAAAGCCTTTTATCCCCCAACACCCCGCCAGGCCCCCCTCAGCAGCACCTGGGTCCACACATAAGATTTTCTTTGAGGGGAGGTCTAGACGTTGTCCTTCCCAGAATGGGGGCCGGTGCCCTTTCCCTTCTTTTCGAGGCAGCTTGCTTGTTCCTTCCTTCTAAATAAGCATTTAATTCAAGCTTTATCATGCATGGCTCAAACTTTATCCCACTGGGGCTAAACTGATCTGAATTAGTTTGTGGGCTGCTGGGCCTTGAACACATAGTAGGTGCTCAGTAAATAAAGATCATGCCTGCTGATGAGCTGCTTGGGACGCCATGCAAGATCCACTGTCACTTTCCATCGGTCTCATCGCTGGGATGTGAGAGTAACACAGATAATATAACGTGTCAGAGAATTCAAGTCATTTCTGGTCAGCCGTGGGAGTTAGGGAATCTCTCCTCCCTCCTTGCCCAAATCACATTGTCCTTCTTAATTATCCTCTAGGAGTAGCTAGTAGTGAAGTTGATTTGTAGTCTATGAGCATTCTGCTTAAGATGGGCGGTCAGGGACTGTCGTTTGACATAGGAACCTCCCAGGTGTTGCCTTCTTTCTTTTTCTCTTTCCTTCCTTCCTTCCTCCGCCCACCCTCCTTCCCTCCCTCTTCCTCCCCCCTCTCTGTCTCTCTCTCTCTTTATTTTTTGTACATCAAATGGAAGCATGATCTTTTTTTTTTTTTAAGATTTTATTTATTTATTCGACAGAGATAGAGACAGCCAGCGAGAGAGGGAACACAAGCAGGGGGAGTGGGAGAGGAAGAAGCAGGCTCCTAGCGGAGGAGCCTGATGTGGGGCTCGATCCCATAACGCCGGGATCACACCGAGCCGAAGGCAGATGCTTAACTGCTGTGCCACCCAGGCGCCCCGAAGCATGATCATTTTTGAAGAGAGTACTGTGAATGGCAAGCTGTATGGGTATGGCTGAAAAGAATCTAATTTAAAAAAGCTGTGATCCTCTCTTCCTTTGAACTCACCAATTGTTCTGCAGGTCTGTAATTCCGCTTGTCCCTAATTCCACTAATATTTGTTAAGCCCTTATTCTAAGTCCCTGGGCTGTTTAGAGGGGATGAATCCAGCCGCATGGAAACCAGTTTACCTGGGAAGATAGGCCGTTGGAATTACGTGAGAGAGCCATGTGTGTTGATGGCGGATTTGAGCATTGAAGGAGGCGGGATAAATAAACCTCATTTCCTCTGAGTGTGGACATGATATCACAAACTTCTCCATTCTTCAGTTATTTTCCCCAAACCACGACAGGTGTACAATGTCATCCCCGTATACTAGACGAGGAAGGGAAACTCAAAGGATTGAGTCGTTTGCCACGTTGGTGACAGTGTGAAGACGATAACCCAGGTAATACAACTAGGATTTGGAAATCCTGGTATAATTTGAACCCAGCCCTGGATCTGACTAACCCTTGCATTCTAACCTGTTCCATAGACACAGAAAAGCAGCTATCATGGAGGTGGAGAATGTGTTGGGAGCCACTTTCCATGGTTAATACTGTAAAGTGATTAAAACAATTTTATTTGAGTTTTTTTTTTTTAAAGGGGAACGCATGTAAAGAGAATTTACCAGTAACTGCTCGTCTTCCCTTGCAGTTCGGATTGTATACACAGCAGGGTCTGTGGTGACTTGAAACTACGGGGTTCAGTTATTTTAGCTGGAGCACGCTCCCTCTTCCTCCGCCTGCGGCATCCCCGTTAGGAGGCTTCCTGCTCGCTGAAAATGCTTTGGCATCGTCTCTCGTCTGATATGTACACAAATGGATATTCCACACCTCCCTTTTCCCCAGTGGAGCGCACAAACAGCAAGCAGACAGACACTATCGGAGAGCCTGCAACTCAGGGCCCATAATATTGTGGCAGCAAGTAGAAAATAAAGCAGCCAGTGCTGGGTGCAGGATAATAGCATAATAGGATAAGTGCGAGAGAGTCAGGAGGCGGTAATGGCCCTGGAGATGTAGAAATTCTGGGAAAGTAGGGCGGCAGGAAAGCAGAGACACCATCTGTGGGATCCAGGCAGTTGTGAGAGACTCTGAATGACACAATATGGAGATTCTGTTACACAACACACCAAATAGTAGTAAAGTAATCATCTGGCCTTACGATTGTCAGACACTCTTTGTTTGAAATGCCGTCTTCCTGGCCACCAACACCAGGAAAGCCATAAATAAATGGCAAGGGTACAAATTGCCTCTTCCTCCAGCCAGATTGAAATTGTAGAAAGTGAGAATCCCCAAAATCAATGCTTCCTTTCTTCCCTAGATGGACTCTGCTCTCGACCAGCAGGGGGCACTACCCATGCCCTCACCCTATCTCCTTCGAGGACAATAAACAGGTAGATCAGAAGGGATAGAGAGAGAAACTCCACTTTCCTGGTTGAGTGTGCATTGTGCCGGGTGCAGTGGTTGGCTTTTTGTGTAGATCATCTCATTTGTTCCTCATCGCGCCCCTTTGAGGTTGGTCGTTCCAGTTTTAAAGATGAAGACACCGAGCCTCAGAGAAGGAAAATGACTTGCTCAACTTTCCCTGGTGGGGAGCCAGGATTCTTATTTGGGTCTGGATGACTCCCAGGTCCCTGCTCTTTCTGCTGCACGCTGTGTTTCCCAGAGGTGGACCCATCCGTGAGCGCATTACATCTGCTCATCTGAGATCCTTTCTCAAATAGACATTATCCGTAAAAGTTTCTTTTGACATGAAATGCTTCTCTTTAAGTCTCTGGAAATCTGGAATCAACTAACTGACCAACTAATCAACTTTCAAGTCATTGGAATGATTTTTCTCTAAGTTGGTTTTAGGCAAGAGAGACAGAGGAGAGGCAAACCACTTAGTTAAGGAATTTTGACAAAGCATTAACTTCTTGAGTTTACACCGATCTCGGTACAATTTCTCAGCTCAATATTCTGTACCTTTTACTCTATTGAACTATGACTGCTAAAGTTTACAATGATGACCCAGAGGTGTGGCAAGGATCTAAATCATTAAAGAGGACCAAAGAAGAGCATAGAAGAAAGAGTACTGATTTTGAATGTCATAAGAGTATAGGCATGCAACCCCATGCAGCCACATAGGTCCTGGCCCTGGGCAAACTGATCACTGGAACCTCAGTCCCATCAGCTCGAAGGTAGATGTGCGGTACCTCAAAAGGTGGTTGTGAGAAATCGATAAGCTAGCGTGTGGATAAATCCCCAGCACAGGGAGTTACGCATTGGCCCTGCTGAGTAAATCCTAGTCTCCTCCCTAAGGCAGAAGAGTAATTTTTAACCACAGGTAGAACAAAACAGATATTGGTCATTTTGAATTTCTTCCCTTTTTACCATTAGTGCTGCATCTGTGAAATGGATCAAGAGCTTTGGGGAGCCACAGAGCATTTGCGTCTGCAGAAGGGCCCTGATAGCGTGCTCCCAATGTGGAGTTTAAGTCCTGGCAATGGACTCTGCCACTTACATTAGTTTTGTTTCTGTTGGTGTACATTCTCAAAAACTATGTCATATATTGAACAACAACAATAATAACAAAAATGTAGAGGTGTGAGCAACCCACCGTAGAATTTGCCAGTTTATCCCTTTAATTCAACAACTCAACTTTCTCTGAGCAGACTCAGCCAAGAAGAGCAATTGGCATAATAGTACGCTGCGATCTCCATGCCCTCTGCATTTCCCCACAATCCACTGTTCTAAGTCTCCAGCCTCCACCCAGACAGCTCGACGGCCTTTAGAAATACATGTCCTTGATTCTATGCATCAAGGTGGGTCAAGTGCACACCAGCGACCCCGACATGATGAAGACCATGAGGAAGAGAAAGGCCTAGAGAAACATACTTAGATTCAGTTACAAGTGAGCCCTATACAGAGCTGTGTGGCATGGAGTTAAGGCCACTGCCTGACTTTGTAGTGAGTCAGCCTTGGTGTGAGTCCTGGTGTTACCACATACAATCCTGGGATGTTGGGAATGTGGCTTAACAACTCCAAGTCTTAATTTCCTTAGTAGTAAAGTGGATCTGGCTTGTGTAATAAGTTCTCAGTAGGTTTAAGTCATTAAATACAATGTGCTTTCTGTTTATCCTGCTGTTCATAACTTCATTTAGCTACCTCCCAAGCTCTTCTGAGACTGAGGTATGCTTTCTTCTCATCATTCTCAAAATAGTTCATGCTTTCAGTGTTTCCTCCTTGAATTGGCTAGATGGGCGCTAAACGATTTGGGGCTTCTCAGTCACAGACAACACCAGAGCTGGAGGACCACCCCTGGTTCCTGCTATTTCTCTCTCCCCCATTCTCTCCTCCCACGGAGAGAGGGAGGTGTGATGGGGGCAATGCCAGTATGGCAGACGTAGGGCTTCCGTCGGGAGACCTGAGCATGGAGAGCATTTTATTTGAACTTGCAATGATTTGTTTCTCACTGCAGACATTACTCTTTAGCATTATTGATCTCCCCTGTCTACTGAGCCCCGTCAGACATCTTTGACCCTGGTTTGCACCAGGAGCAGTCAAGGGGCTGCCTGAGACTGTCTGGCATTGTGATTGAATTCAATTCCCCTTAATGTTTGCATATGCTGTGTTGTTCTGCCTTGAAATGGTTTGTGCTACTGCAGGTGGGGTCCAGAGTCCGAATCCTTTCCGTCATGCTTCTCACTACAGTAATGGCTTCTCTCCATCAGAATCTCTTGCCTGCATGGCTCCGGCTGTCCCAGGGAGGGGCAGGCTCTCGAAGCTTGCGTCTCTTCTCCAAGAAGTTGGCCAGTGTAGTTTCAGAATGAAACTAGGAGGGCCTGGAGAAGACATTAGTGAATCCGCACGTAGAAACAGAAATGATAGGGTGAGAGAAGGGGAGGAAAAGGGGGGAGTCTAGACTAAAAGTTGGGATACCATCCTTTTTCTTTGGTTCTTCTTAGAGTTGGAAGTTTTCCTGAATTACTTTCTAGAGTGTTAATGAGAAAAGATGTCAGGGGAGTTTTTTCTTTACCTTTATCATTCAAAGAACAGCTAGCGATATTAGTAGTCCCCCCAAAGTGTTCTTGCCCATCAAACATCTCTACTCTGGCTTGCCACATTTCATGAGCCCAGACCCATTTCTTTTCCCTTTTAATTTGGAACCAAGCCACCTGCCCTTTGTGCTGTCTCACGATTATTGCTTCCAGACAATTTGAAGCCCTAAGGTCACTCAGAGAGAAGAGTAATATCCCTGGGGGGGGGGGTAGACTAGCCCTGCTTGAAACATTTCATTTTCATAAGAGAGTGATGATAACGTGAATAAGGAGCAAGTATATTTCAGAGCATTAGGCTCCTGGTCCACAGAGAAGGGATCAATAAAGGCTCTGTGTGCAGGGTGAAGTAAATCAAAGAGTTGGGGTAATTACTTAAGAAATTTGTTCCAAAACCTCTGCTCAGGAGGGGCTTAATTTGATTGCTTACTTTAAATTTATTGTCCATTCAATTCATCAACTCAATCAGATTCTATTTGTTTGTGTAGGCCCAATCTCCAATCTCTCTCTCTCTCTCTCTCTGTCTCTTTCTCTCTCTCCCCTTCTGTGTGTGTGTATGTGTATTTTTCCAGAAGGGTGGAGATAGAGTGACGATCTTCTACCAATAATCTCATCTTTATTCTAAAATCCATTTCATTGCAGAACTGGCAATATTATCAACATTGTGAACAAATCAGTGTGTTACATTATGGTTCCTAGAAGGTGAAAGACAAATAGTTGGCTACCACACCATAACCCTTAGTAGAGTTTTCCCTGTATGATATAATCATTTTATGTTTTTGCTGGCATGGCTAGCACCAAGCATCCCAGTATATCACGTGCACTCTGTTGCTTTAACTTGTTGCCATGACAACCTCAACATTCTCCCACAGTAACAAAATTTAAATATGTATCTATGAATTTGAAGAAACATAAAACCCTCCTAGCATCAGTCTGTTTCATATAGCACTCTGAGATGATTTCCATAATAACAATTACTGGATATAATTTCATGAGATGCAATCCATAGTTAATCTTTTCCTTGAAAAGCACAAAATAATCAGGCTCTTTCATAGGCAAATGGGTGAATGCCCTATTTAGTTATTCATCATTTCTTGAATGGATATATATGCCCCTGGGTTAGGCTTATGTATTAGTTAGGGCATGCTCCAGTAACAAATAGACCCTAAAACATAGAAAAGTTTTTGTTTTTTTTTAAATAGAAATATGTTTCTCCCTCTTGTACCAGTCCAATACATGGTTTCTAGTCCACAGTAGCTTTCTGCCATGGGCTGATTCCTGAGCCCTTATCAAGCTGGCAGCATCTTGCTGGTAGAGGGCAAAAGGGAGTGCGGATGTGTGGTATGTTACAAAAACCTCAAGGTGCGGTATATCACTTCCGCTCACATTCCACTAATTACACTTAGTCCTATGGCCACACCTAGATATAAATGGAGCTGGAAAAAGTAGTTCCTGGCTTGGCAGGAACTTCTCAGCAGCAACTCTGTGTTAGGGAGGGAGAATCATGAGTGTTGGTAGATCGCTACCTAGCTCTGCCTACCTGTGTAGTTAAATAGAAGAGGAGGACATGCTTCAAACACATGAGGGTTTCACAGTTTTGAAGGGAGAAAGTCATGTAACTTTGTAGTAAGTGTTGTAGTAAAGGGGTGAACCAAGTGACATGGGAGTGACTACTTCTGCTTGGCCGGATTGGGAAGGTTGGTGACATTGCCTTTATGGTAGCTGCGCCTTGGACCGAGAAGGAGAACCATCTTACAGTAATTTTTAAATAACAGACTTGCTTAAAAGCATGTGTGTGGGAGTGGGAGGCCGGAGGAGATGGGAATGAAGAGGAATAATTAGATAACGTCGTTGTCCTGGCTGGTTCTTAAGCGATAAGGCTGTATTTGTCCCTTACCCTCCACTTGCCTTATCACGAGTGGGTGACCTTGATGAGACATTTTCAGCACAGTATCTGTGGTTCCTTTTAATCTCCTGTCAGTTGCTATCACTGTCAGCATGACCTAGCTCTGGTGAAAAATTCAGCTTTCATTTCAGCCTTCTCAGGAATGCTAAATTATGACGAAATGTCAGGATGGGAGGAAACCATAAACACTATGGACACGTTACTTAAGGGGGTGATTGAAGGACACTGAGATCTCTTCCTTCAACATTGCAAGGACTGAGAAGACCTGTATTTTGACCTTCTGGATCTTTCTACAGTCTGAGGTTGTTATAACTTGTCACTTGAGCACTGTTATTTTTCTAGTGCTGATCGCTGTTGTACTCTAGCCAGGTGAATTGCAATGGACATTTACTTGCCTGGAGGAAGAATGACCTCCAGTTGCCAGTTTACCAAAAGACACCAGTCTCCAGACATAGTTTCCACTGGTGAGCGGAGACGATTGTTGGGTTTGTGGTTGTAATGATCACGAAACAGATACCAAAATGAAATGGTCTCCATGAAAATGTTTTGAAACGTTACAGCGACTTCAATACAAATGAAAGAAGGTACCAAGTAACTGTTCCCCATATTTCAAATGGAGACTTTCCCTAGTGACATTTAAGTGAAGCACTTCCACCGATCTCTCTTACTAAGGAAAAGCAGAAGTTGGGTTTGTGTGAAACACTTTTAGTGATTCTATGAGATGTTAGTCAACCACAATGAGCATGGAAAGAGATTGAGATGGATAAAAAAAAGACATCATCCTCAACTATTTGGAGTTTAGTTTAGGAGACAACCAACAAACACAAAATAACTGATAAAATATGAATGCAAATATATAAATAGGCAATAGCAACTGAGGCAGGTATCCAGATAAATGAAACCCCTTACCTATGAATTTCTGTACATTTTTATATATTTTGTCACATAACAGATTAGCTTTCTGTTTTTGAAAGATTTTTAAGAAAGAGAATTGCATAGTTTTAGTTGGTTTTCAGCTCTTGGCTCTTAGTTTCTTTGCTGCTTCTTTACTCCAAAATAGTCAGTCAATTGATAGCCTGAGCCTTTGTTTGTATAAATCCATAAGTGGATAGCTGCAATGATGTCCCACATCCCATAGTTTTCTATAGGTCTTGGATTCCAAGGGCACACACCGAGGATTTGTTCTTTTTATTATGATTGCTTATGATATACCTCACATTTGATTAATTGCATGGTGGAAGCTTTTATCACGATATGACCTTCTGCCCCTCACCCCCTTTCCTCTAAGCTCCTGATTTCCCTCCACCCTACTCTTTCTTCCCTAGACTTTAATCTTTCCACATTCAGTACTTGGAGATACCAACGAGAGAGATTTGAGATTCTAGACCTCAAAAAAGACCAAATCTCTTTCCCTACTCTCTTAATTTATGTCTGTTATGCTAAGGACATACTGGTTGAACAATATAATCTTTTCACTGAGGCTTTATTTTCTGTTTTGATTGTTGTGATGGGATAGGTGACCCCAAATTTCTAAGGTATGGTGGGCTCCAAAATGACTTACCTCGACTCTGCCCAGAAAACAATGCAAGCTAAGATTCCATTCATGATAGATATTTCATTTGATGAACTGGGGCCAGAGGAGTTTATCAGCCAGGTGCATAGAGTAGGCTCTCGGGCAGCACAGACCACCAGTGCAAGGTGTAGAGGTCACTGAGAGGACGACTGACATTGTTTCAGAAGCTGCTCTGTGTACAAAACAGGAGGCCACTCCAGGAGGGATGGAAAGTTCCAGTGATCACCTCATAGAATAATCTCGTGATTTTCCTGTGAGGTCATTGAATTTTACAGTTTCACGGTGGTAGGTGACATTACAAGTCATTTAGCCTGACTTTCCAACAACTGAAAGGCTTCCCCATATGGTATCCTTGAATAAGGGCCATTCAGCCTCTGTGTGGACCCTGAAGGCATGTCAATAAGAACCTGCTGACATTTTCTCTCTCTCCCAACTAATTATAAGTTTCAAGAAGAGCTCTGAGTGGCTCATGTTAAGATCAACTGGCTAATGTGGATACCAACCAGAGTTTTAATTATAGCCGTGGCAAATTTTCTACATTTAGTGCTAATGAGGAGCTACTGACTGTAAACTGCTTTGATAATAAGAAAGCAGCCTGCAGTGTTGGAAAAGAAAACCTTCTTCACTATCACATATGTAGCCAATTCAAGGCCTTTCTCAAACCTCAAGTGCTCCTATTCTGGACATGTTTGAATGTGGATTGATAACCAGTCTGGGAAAGAATTGGGACCATTGACTGACGCAGATATCTAGTCATCAGTTCTTAGTCCTATCCTTCCTTTTTGTGTCCTATTCTTTTCTTCTCTTCTAATGCCCATTCTTCATTTTCTCCTACAATTCTTTCCAACTCCGATCTGTTCTCCTCTATAGAGTCACCTTTTGATTAACTGCGACAATGAAAAGTTCTAGACTATCTTTACCCATTATTATCACAACATTGTTAATATGGAATGTATGTATGTGGGGGGCAAGCCAATTATGAATTTATCTTCTGCAAAATCAATTTTAGAGGGGGTGTGTGTGTGCGCATGCGTGCACCTGCACGTGTGCCTTTGTGCGTGTGGAGAGGAATTACAATATTAATCAAACATGCACATTTTGGAATCATCATCTCACTAAACTTTTCCAGAGCAATGTGCCTCTACATTTAGCACCAGCCATCTAGCATACATTATGCTGTATATTTCTATGGCCTTAGAAATAGGTATAAAATAGGCCAATCATGAATTTGCTGTTTTTAAAATTTCCAGAACGTCAACACGTCTTATTATTCAGTGTCACCTTGTTTTTGCAGCTCACCTGGACTGGGCTGTATCCCATCTTGTGTGGATCAGCTGGTGGCTGCTTTCAGGGCTTACTCAGGTATCTATTTACCTAGCTAGCCCTTGGAACATGGCAGTGATAAATCATCATATACTTCCTGGGGGCGCAAGTGTATTTCCAGGGGTCAAGCACTTCGAGCGGCCTGTTGATGCTCTCTAAAGGCAGAAATCAGGAGCCAGCAAGGCAGGACAATAGAAAAAGCTGAAAGTTAAGTAGGAAGCAGATTGGGCCTGAGCCGGGAGGTGCTGAGACGCAGGACTTCGTTCTCTTGTACTTTCTAACAAATAGTCTTTCACAGCAGTTCATGACCTTGGTGAACACATAACCTTGGAACCTAGTGGTGCAGGCCCTTTGAGAGGGTTCTGGCTGCTCTGTAGCTGCTTGTGTCAGAATGAAATGTGGTGGAAATCGTAGAAGAAAGCTCCTTCATTGTCCCTGAGACAGATTTTTGTCATCTTTCCCCCTCAGAGGCATTTTCTGTAATTATCTGCTTTGCCACTTAAAAAGCCCTTTCCTGGCATTCACTAATGAAGCTCACAGTTCCATGGACTGTGCTCCCCATTTTTCAGAGCTTGGGTTATTAGATGCAGGGAGGTTAGGGTAATTGCCCAAGAGCAGACTGTTTCGATCTGAAATGAACCTAGACATGTAGGATGCTGGTTCTAAAATGTTATTCCCTTTCTGGGCCCAAATTGAAATTCTTTTATGTATGGCTTATGGAGTAATGTATTTAT